>NC_090445.1:1343174646-1344459386 GCF_031143425.1 Pleurodeles waltl
TGTGTTGGTTGTGCTGGTGAGACATTGGCAGGGTGGAAGTGTGCTGGGGGGTTGGGGGTGAGGGTGGGGGTGCGGGTTGGCATGCTGGTGGTTGGGGGGGTGAAGTATTTGGGATTAGACTTACCAGAGTCCATTCCTCCGCCTACTCCAGCGAGGCCCGCAGGATGCAGGATGTTCAAGACCTCTTGCTCCCATGATGTGAATTCGGGTGGAGTGGGTGGGGGTCCGCCGCCAGTCTTCTGCACAGCGATGTTGTGTCTTGACACCATTGACCGCACCTTCCCCCGTAGGTCGTTCCACCGCTTTCGGATGTCTTCCCGGTTTCTGGGATGCTGTCCCACAGCGTTGACCCTGTCGACGATCCTTTGCCATAGCTCCGCCTTCCTGGCTATTGTGGTGTGCTGCACCTGTGTGCCGAATAGCTGGGGCTCTACCCTGATTATTTCCTCCACCATTACCCTGAGTTCTTGGTCCGAGAACCTGGGGTGTCTTTGGGGTGCCATGGGGTGGTGTGGGGTGGTGTTTGTGGTGATGAGTGTGGTGTGTGTGGTGGTGTGTGGTGTTTTGTGCGTGGATGTGGTGTGGGTGATGATGTTGTGTTCCTCTGTGTGTTGGGGTTTGCGTTAGCTGTGCTCTCTCTCTCTCTCTCTCTCTCTCTCTCTCTCTCTCTCTCGCCTTCTCTCCGAATTTCTAGTAGTGGGGGTTTGTGGGTGATGTGGTTGTGTGTTTTATAGTTGATTGGATGTGTGGGTGTGGTGTGTGTATGTGTATCAGGTGTGTGTATTTCGAATTGTCCAATGTGGCTGTGTTTTGTAAAGGTGTGCGTATTTTGACCCCGGCGGTGTGTACCGCCAATGGAATACCGCGGTTGAAAGACCGCCGCGTGGATTCGTGGGTCGTAATGGCATGGGCGTGTTCGTGTTGGCGTGACGGTGGAGGTTTGGTAATCTCCAGTTTATCGCTGACCGCTGATGAGGCGGCCTTCCGTGGATGTCGGGTTTTTGGCGGTTTGGAAGTTGTGGGTCAGAATGACCGTGGCGGTTTGCCGCGGCCGCGGCGGTAGAATGGCGGACTTCTGACCGGCTTTAAGAGCCTTTTACCGCCGAGGTCAGAATGACCCCCATAGTGTAATGACATAAACCTAACATACAAACAGGAACGCCACTTCAAATTATCAAGGTGTTCATTGTGAACATGGCGGGAAACACCGCTGACCACCGTGGCGACTGTGAACAGAAGACCGCCAGTGACGGTGAACAGCACACCACCATATTTTTATGCCAAAAACAGAAACCTCCAAAAATTCTTCAACCTTCAGCCACCGCCAGGGCCTTGATGGCGGAAAGGCTGTACACCCCACCCCACCACCGGCGAGCAGACAAATCCTTCGCTCACCAAATAATGATGCACAAATCACCGTGGCGGATAGTGTATGTTGAACGACCATTGGCAGTACGGACTTCCACTGCCTGCAATGGGACCCAACAGCAAGAAATGCACACATTGGCAAGTTTGAAACCCACACACCTGACACACATTCACCACACTATAAAACACTCACATACACACCCCAACAATCCTTTGCAATGCTAATTGCACAACAGATATTGAGAACACAACATGCATACACTGTACACAACATAACAAAAGGCACACACACACACATGTACACAAAGTGCCCTCACCAATACACCCAGAAAGCCACACCCATAGCACACACCAAGGAACCCCCTAAGCACCCATGCTTCACAGATAGGAAGCTAACGACCATGGTGGACAAAACACTCAAGGTTGAGCCATAAGTCTTCGGGCACAGGTCCAGCACACACCCATCACTAGGAAGATGGATATATGGCAGACGATTGTAAACAAGGTCAACGGAGTGGGAAACCATCCACACATAATGGACGTTATCCGCAAGAGATGGAATGACTTGCGTGGGAAGGTGAGATCTAAAGCATCCAGGCACAACATTGTGGTACTGAAGACTGGGGAGGACCCCCACCTACACCCCGACTACACCGACTGGGAGGAGAAGGTACTAGCTATCCTGCACCCCGAGGGTCTCACTGGACTCACTGGAGGACTGGACTCGGGTAAGTCATCTACAATTTTTTCATATCCACCACACCTGCAATGCATGTATCACCCCATCCCCTCAGTACTACCAGGACCAATACCCCACCCAGGCCACAATAACGACATCTAGTCATCCTGCATGCCCATACATCCGCTAACAGATCCACACCCCTCCCCCGGTACACAGTCACCTACCCTTGCAAGGAATCACCATGGCACTACTGCACCCACAATGCACAATGAAAGGATAATCCCACAAAAGTTCCCTACATGGCCCGACAGGGGGAATAAACAGCAGAAAATAGGGCAGGGCAGAGCATCCTTATCCGTTTCTGTACATGTAAGATACATGTCCACTCCCCCCCACAGGTACCACCACCCATGCCACCCGGACAGAAAGGCAAAGGAGTACCAGCACCCCACATGAAGACAGAGGCCCCACTCAGGACACTGGAGAAGGATGTATGGACAGTGAGGATTACCCTGACCCGTCACACAGTCCTGGACTATCACCCTCCAGCAGTCCCACCCAGGATACCACTGACACCCCTACCACCCAGCCACCACCATCAGCTCAGGCCAAACGACCCCACACCAGTGTCTCCAGGCCTCAAACTGGCAGACCACATGTACAGAGGCCAGAGTCTCCACCAACTAGCAGGCAGAATGATGATGGCCCCAGTGCAATTGGGACTGCTAGACCTGTGCAGGGGACACAGGCACAGGGGGCTAGGCCCAGTGGGAGGGCATCAATGGCCCAGGGGGAGGCCAAAACATGGACGATGCAGCCCAGGAGGTGATCTCTGAGGTCCTGGGAGCATACCACCATACCCAAGACAGGATGGGCCAGATCCTGGCCACCCTGGAGCAGAACCAAAGGCTGCAGATTGCACTACACCAAGAGGCCATGGAGCAGTGGAAACAACTCAATGCCACCGTGGCCACCATTGCAGTGGTGCTACAGCACCACTACCGAAGCTAGCCTGATTCCCCACAAACCGGAAAGCCCCTACCACTGCCCAGGACACAGACCTACCCTTTACATCTGCAGCAGCAACTGGAATGGTGGCACTGGCAGAGGACACAGAGAAGACCAGCACCCTACCCCTGCAGCCCAGTACCAGTCACTCAAACATGCCCTCAGACCCAGATATGGCACTGGAACACCTGCCAAGACCAAGGCCCCCACTAAGAAGTGACTTTGACCTGAACTGTCTCCCAAGTGTGCCACTGTGCTACTATCTTGACCAGCCAATAGCAACATACCAACTTGCATGGGACATATGGACCAACACCCACTGCCACCAATCGCTGAGCCCATGTACCTGGTATGGACATGCATCATGAGCCCACTCCCTATCACTGTGCAGCGCACCTATGAAACTGTGACACATAATAAAACATATCTACACCAATTTGTGTGTCCCCTGTCATTATGATTATTCAATTGTACTTGTGAATGCATTAGCCAATCAATTCCGTTTGCATACCTTTATTGCAGGAATGTTACCCAAAGCACAACAGTGTCTAGAGTAACTCAAAATGTACACCATGGTTGTCTCCATGGCACATGCCACCTCAGTCATCGGGCAACAGTGTCAATGACTACAGACACCAAGGCCCTCATTCTGACCCTGGCGGTCGGTGATAAAGCGGCGGCCAAGCCGCCAACAGGCCGGCGGTCTAAAATATGCAATTCTGACCCTGGCGGGAACCGCCAACACAGCCCGCCAACTTAACACTCCGCCCGCCACGGCGGTACAAACAAACAGCGCGCCAACAGCCAGGCGGCAGACAATGTACCGCCCACCCTATTACGACCCACCAATCTGCCACCTTTTCCGGGGCGGGAGCACCGCCGATAAGAACACGGCGGAAACAGACTACGAACGGGAAAACGCTCACCTCTACGCACTCCACGCGAGATTCCGGCAGTATGGAACCAGAGTTGCAGGTCATCCCCGCACTCCTATTCCTGCTCATATACCAGGAGCACGCCCGGCGGCGCGGAAGACATCGGTGAGTCCTGCACCTACGACACAGGGGAGGGAAAAGATTACCGGCACACACCCACCCACCCAAACCCACTACAACACACACATCAATGCATTCCCACAGATCACTGTCACAACCCACAAACCACCCCCCTCCGAAATAATGCAAAGACCAAAAGAAGAGATCATAAACGGGCAGATATATTGTAATCCCAATAAATAAATAAACTATGTCCAAAATATATACAGCTACTAAATGTAGTCCAACCACTGTCCGTGGATCACAGGGGTCCTGTGCAAAGGGGCAAGGCCCAGTCCCACGACAAGAACTCCACGGAGAGAACACTGCAGGGGCATCAGAAAGAAAATAGGACAGGCACCTCAGGGGGAAGGGAAGGGGGGGCACCTCAGCCACTTGAGTACACGACGCCAGATCCACGAGGGGACTCCATGACCACTGGCCCATCCTGGGGAGAGCAAAGCCACAGTCCAAACAGTCCATACAGTGGGTGGCCTGCCCACTGGGCCATCCTGGGGAGAGCAAAGCCACAGTCCAAACAGTCCATACAGTGGGTGGCCTGCCCACTGGGCCATCCTGGGGAGAGCAAAGCCACATTCCATACAGTCCATACAGTGGGTGGCCTGCCCACTGGGCCATCCTGGGGAGAGCAAAGCCACAGTCCATACAGTCCATACAGTGGGTGGCCTGCCCACTGGGCCATCCTGGGGAGAGCAAAGCCACAGTCCATACAGTCCATACAGTGGGTGGCCTGCCCACTGGGCCATCCTGGGGAGAGCAAAGCCACAGTCCATACAGTCCATAACAGACCCCACTGCCACTGGAGGAGGCAAGTTGGCCAGAGGACATCCTGCAGCCCTGCCCGAGATAGATCCTGCCCTGCCACGTCTGCCAAAGGGCCAGCGGTTCTTGCCTTGAAGGGCCCAGTTCAGCGGTTCCTGAGACGGCGGGGCCCAGTTCAGCGGTTCTTGAGACGGCGGGGCCCAGTTCAGCGGTTCTTGCCTTGAAGGGCCCAGTTCAGCGGTTCTTGAGACGGCGGGGCCCAGTTCAGCGGTCCTTGCCCTGAAGGGCCCAGTTCAGCGGTTCTTGAGACGGCGGGGCCCAGTTCAGCGGTCCTTGCCCTGAAGGGCCCAGTTCAGCGGTTCTTGAGACGGCGGGGCCCAGTTCAGCGCTCCTTGCCCTGAAGGGCCCAGTTCAGCGGTTCTTGAGACGGCGGGGCCCAGTTCAGCGCTCCTTGCCTTGAAGGGCCCAGTTCAGCGGTTCTTGAGACGGCGGGGCCCAGTTCAGCGGTCCTTGCCTTGAAGGGCCCAGTTCAGCGGTTCTTGAGACGGCGGCCGGTCTATGGCCAACTGCTAATTGCCTGGTGGTGCCCTCCTGGGCAGCGGGGATGGTGCTCCTTCACTGCCCACCTGGGCTGTGGGTGGTGGGGCCCTCCTGGCCAGCTGGGCTGGGTCCTCCCTGGGCAGCGGCTATGGGGGTGGTGGGCTCTCCCGGGGCAGCTGTGCCGGTTCCTCCCGGGGCAGCGGCTATGGGGGTTGTGGGCTCCTCCTGGGCAGCAGGCCTGCTGCCTGACCTCTCCGACTTGCTGCCCTTGCCCTCCTTAGTCGTGGGCCTGTGGCCCTTTCCTCCCTTTGGAGCTGTGGCTGGTGACTGTCTCTGGGTGGTGTCCGGGGGGGATGTAGAAGGCGGGCTCCTGCGGCGACCCTTCCGCCTTCTGCTCCTCTTCCCAGGGGGTGGGCTGGCTGTCCCCTTGCTGCTGGGCGAAGATCCAGACATGCGGGCTGGCGGGCTCCAATACCCCTGTACCCTTGTCAAGGGGGCTGCAGGGCTGGTGGTGGCTGAGGTGCTCTTCTTACCCCGACGAGAAGGAGGGGGGGGCTCAGGGTCAGGAAAGAAGTTAGTAGTGGCGAGGAAGAGCTTCTTGGGACAATGGAGAGTGGTAGGTACAGTGGGAATGGGAGTGGAGGGAGAGGATGTGGTTGTAGGTGAGTCACGTTTGCTGTCTTTGGGTGCAGGTGCAGGAGGGATAGGCTGTCGTGAGGTGGATGGCTGTTGGGTGGGTGGGTGGCTGCGTTTGTGTGGTGTGGAAGAGGGGGTGACAGACACAGTGGGAGAGGACACAGGGGACGTGTAAATGGCAGTGGGGGTGGTGACTGCACGTGTGCGGACTGGAGTGGAGGGTGTGCTGGTGATGGAAACACTGGCTGATGGTGAGGTGAATGGAGGTGTGAGTGTAGACGTCACAGGGAGGGAGGAGGGAGACGAGGAGGTGGGGGTCACAGAGGTGGTAGTGACTGTTGGCATGTCTGCATCGGAATGTTGCGTGTGTGAATGTCTGCGTGATCTGTGGTGCTTATGTTTGGATGAGCTTCTCTTGGGTGTTGAGGTGTGTGCAGGCTGGTCTGATGGTGTGGGTGTGACAGGCAGAGGAACAGGAGACTGGGAGGAGGGAGTTAGTAGAGGCAGGCAGGAGACAGGGACAATGGCTGCCGTCAGTGCTGAGGCCAGAGCCTGGAACGATCGCTGATGGGCAGCCTGACCCGAATGAATGCCCTCCAGGTACGCATTGCTGTGATGAACCTCCCTCTCCACCCCCTGGATGGCATTCAAAAGGGTAGTCTGCCCAACAATGAGCGTTCGGAGGAGGTCAATGACCTCCTCACTGAGGGCAGCGGGGGTAACAGGGGCAGGGCCTGAGGTGCCTGGGGCGAAGGAGATGCCCGGCTTCCTGGCAGAGCGGGCACGGGGCGAACGCTGAGGGGCTGCTGGGAGGGCGGGGATGGTGCGCTGGGTGGCGGCTGTACCTGTAATGGCGGGGGGCACGGATGGTGCCACCCCCGCAAGGGAGCCCCCTTCCGAGGACGTGTCCGTGTCGCTGCAGGGTCCAGTCGTCCCCGTCGTGGAGCTCCCCTCGCCCTCCGTCTCACTGGTCCAGTCTGACTCTGTGGCATGGCCCTCCTGGGCCATGTGAGATGCAGCTCCCTCCTGCCCCGATGCCACTTCTCCTCCGCCTGATGATGCTGATGCACACAAGCACAGAAAGACAAACAAAAAGGGGGGGGAGAGAGAAATAAAGGGATATTGAGTACATGGATCTCCGGTACAGTTAGCGGACATGACAGACACAGATGCCCCCTGCACTAAGTTGCGCACTTGGGGTCCGCTACGCATTCCGTGGAACATGCCCTACACGCCTAGAGTTGACAACTGCACCCATGGATGACACGGCCCAGGGATGGCTGTACTCACAAACTACTGAGGGTGGTGGCTGGGGACACAGGGGCTTACGGGGGTGCCCAGCCTACAGATATCGCCCTGGCCTAGGGGGACCCCCAGCCCTCCTCCCCCACCCAGACACCTCCACTGCGCGACAACAGAGTAGATAATGCTTGTACTCACCCCCTTGTGTCTGCTGTGCTGCCCTCACGCGCCCATCCAATTCAGGGTAGGCCACCGCCAGGATCCGGAACATCAGGGGGCTCAGTTGACGGCAGGCACCCCGCCTACGTTGGGAGGCCATCCCCAGCAGAGACTCGGCGGTCTTCTTGGTCCCGCGGCGGATGTCCTCCCACCTCTTGGGTCCGGACTTCCTTGGCGATGGCACGCCAAATCCCGATCTTCTCATGGGCGCGGACCTATGTGACACGTACAGGGAGGGTAGAAATACCACGTTCAAGTTTCTCAGCATTTTCCTTTCCAGTGGCCCAACGCCCCCCATCCCCGCCAGGCCCCCCGCCATGCCCCCCGCCAGGCCCAACATGCCCCCCATCCCCGCCAGGTCCCCCGCCATGCCCCCGCCAGGCCCAACATGCCCCCCATCCCCGCCAGGCCCCCCGCCAGGCCCCCCGCCAGGCCCAACATGCCCCCCATCCCCGCCAGGCCCCCCGCCATGCCCCCCGCCAGGCCCAACATGCCACCCATCCCCGCCAGGCCCCCCGCCAGGCCCCCCGCCAGGCCCAACATGCCCCCCATCCCCGCCAGGCCCCCCGCCATGCCCCCCGCCAGGCCCAACATGCCCCCCATCCCCGCCAGGCCCCCCGCGAGGCCCCCCGCCAGGCCCAACATGCCCCCCATCCCCGCCAGGCCCCCCGCCAGGCCCAACATGCCCCCCATCCCCGCCAGGCCCCCAAGCCAGCCAGTGGCCCCAAATCCATATTGAATTAAACTCACTTGTTGGTCTGGAGGACCGTAGAGTAGCGCATACTGGGGGAGGACCCCGTCTACTAGTTTCTCCAACTCCTCTCCAGTGAAGGCAGGGGCCCTTTCCCCAGGCGCAGCAGTCATTGTCCCTTCCAGACCGAGGTCACAGCAACACTTGCAGTATAGGTCCTCTCCTGTGAAAGTTCAAGTCGCAAGTGGATAAGTAGATAGAAAATGGCGGTGACGTCCGCGGCGGTGCGTACCGCGGCGGTGCGTCCCGCCACCGCCGGCGCCCTTCGCCATTGGCTCCTGAAACCCATAGGCTTCAATGTTTACCAATGCGGCTTTGCGCCGCGGTCTTCGCCCGCCGCCCGCCGCGGTGTGCCACGCCAGCGCATTGACCTCACATCCCATTGTCACACTTCACAGGTCAGGCAGCCGCCATTTCCAGGGCCCACATGGCTCAATTTCAACTGCGTCACACAGGCCTAGGCCTTGCATAGCCACTCAGAAACGCCATTCACTGCATAGAGAATCGTATACTGTGCTAGCTGTGAGTACGTACCTGTGGGTTGCTTGACTGTGTGCTCCATGTTGTCCTTCCTAGGCACCGTCCGCTGGGTTGGGAGAGGAGACGGATGAATCCTCCCGTGTACCGACCGCTGGTGGACCTGTCGACAATGGAAGAACGCCACATTATCCTGACCTACCGTCTTAACCGTGCCACTATCCATGAACTGTGTGCCCGGCTGGAGCCCGACCTGATGTCCCCCATCCGCCAACCCACAGGGATTCCCCCTCTGGTGCAGGTCATGTCAGTACTCCATTTCTTGGCAAGTGGGTCATTTCAGACAACCGTGGGAATTGCTTCTGGGATGTCTCAGCCCATGTTTTCGAAGGTGTTATCCAGAGTGTTGTCTGCCCTGATGAAATCCGTGAGGAGCTACATCATTTTCCCTGAGGTGGGCGAATTGGCTACAGTGAAGGGTGATTTCTACGCCCTTGGACATATTCCCAACGTAATTGGTGCCATTGATGGGACCCATGTGGCTTTGGTTCCCCCAAGAGACAGGGAGCAGGTGTACAGGAACAGAAAAAATTACCATTCAATGAACATCCAGGTGGTGTGTTTGGCTGACCAGTACATCTCGCATGTAAATGCCAAATTCCCAGGGTCAGTGCATGACGCCTACATCCTCAGGAATAGCAGCATCCCTTACGTGATGGAACAGCTACAGAGACACCGTGTATGGCTAGTGGGGGACTCTGGGTACCCCAACCTGTCGTGGCTACTGACCCCAGTAAGGAATCCCCGGACCAGGGCAGAGGAACGGTACAATGAGGCCCATGGGCGTACTAGGAGGGTGATCGAACGCACCTTTGGCCTCCTAAAGGCCAGGTTTCGGTGCCTGCATATGACAGGTGGATCCCTAATGTACTCACCTAAGAAGGTGTGTCACATCATCGTGGCCTGCTGCATGCTTCACAATCTGGCTTTGCGCCGCCAGGTGCCTTTCCTGCAGGAGGATGGTCGAGACGGTGGTGTTGTGGCAGCGGTGGAACCTGAGGAGAGTGACGAGGAGGAAGACGACGGGGCTGAAACAGACAACAGGGACAGAATCATTGAACAGTACTTCCAATAGGACACAGGTAACATTTCAAAGATAATTTAGTAAATGTTAACTACTCTCCTGCATCTCTGCTGCCTGTCTATTTGCCCCAGTGTATGACGACTGAGTTTTGGCTTTTCCCTCCCTATTTCAGATCTGGGGTCCCCACTACGAGTCCTGTGCTTCGTTTCCCCATGGACTACAGCTTTGTGGCAGCTGTTTGTTGACTTCACCATGTACAAGGACATATTTGCACTGTCATGTCAATTACAATATATTGAAATCACAGCCAGACTCCAGATATTTTGGTGCAAAATAGGTGTTTATTTAAGTGCTCAAAATGGGATGGGTGGTTTCAAGTGGGTGGGGGCTATGGTGAAGGAATGTCCATGGCAGAGTCCAGAGTAACAGTCACACAGGTGCATTGTCCAGAGGCCTGTGGAGAGATGGAGCATGGGCAGTTCAAGGATGGACAGGGTGACAATGTGGGACAGTGGGATGACATCAGGTGGTATCCATTGCTGGCGGGGGTCTTGACATCCTACTCTGTCTTCTTGCGAGATCTCAGGGCCCTCTTGCGGGGTGGTTCTTCTCCTGCAGGAGGTGGGGGTCTGGTGGGCTGCTGCTGTGCGGGGGCCTCCTGTCCACTAGCGCCGGCGGAGGTGGTTGGCTGTTCTTGGTCCAGGCTAGTGGCAGGGGCCCTTGGGTGTTGTTGAGTGTCCGCCCTGTTGTTGACGAGGTCCTGCAGCAGCCCTACCATGGTAACCAGGGTGGTGTTGATGGCTCTGATGTCCTCCCTGTACCCCCGATAGTGTTCCTCCTGCAGTACCTGGATCTCCTGGAACCGGGCCAGTACCGTCGCCACCATTTCCGACGAGCGGTTTAATGCTCCCATGATGGTGGTGAGGACCTCGTGGAGAGTGGGTTCCCTGGGCCTCTCCTCCCCCCCCTGTCGCACAGCTGCCCTCCGAGTTCCCTTGTTTCCCTGGGCCTCTGCCCCCTGGCCGGTGTGCCCACTACCACTGCCCCCAGGTCCCTGTTGTTGTTGGGGTGGTGGGTTATCCTGGGTGCCCTGTAGTGGTAGACACACCGCAGATTGACGCGCCCTGGAGACAGAGGCATGGGCCCGCTGGGTGGGAGCTGTGCTGGTGTTCCCAGAGGGGTTTGGGTCTGTAGTGGCCTGGGCCTGTGTGAGGGGAACCGACTGTCCAGAGGTCCCCGATGGTCCGGGCTGGTCATCGGTGTCCAGGTCGACAGAGCTGCTGTCATCGCTGACGGCCTCTTGGGTGGGGGGTGTGGAGAATTCTGGCCCCTCCGCCGCGGTGTGTTGACGGTCGCGTCCTGCAGGGGTATAGAGGTATGGTTATAGTTTCAATGTGTGGCATATGGGTGTATCTGTGGGTTCTCGTGTCCCCAAGTGCTGGCATTCGTGTGTGGGGGCTTTGGTGAGGGTGGCTTGTGGGGGGGATGTGTATATGCATTGGGCATGCTTTGGTGATGGGTGTCCATGCTTAGTGGACGCATGCAGGCCTAGGTTTTGGGATGTGTGGGTTGTGATGGTGAGACATTGGCGGGGAATAGGTGTGCTGGGGGTGGGGGTGAGGATGGTGGTGGGGGTGAGGATGGTGGTGGGGGTGGGGGTGAGGGTGGGGTTCGAGGATGGGGGTGAGGGTGGGGTTCGAGGATGGGGGTGAGGTTTGGGGTATGATTTGGCATGCAGGTGGGGGGGAAGCAGTATTGAAGCTTCAACTTACCAGTATCCATTCCTCCGCCGACTCCTGCGAGGCCGTCAGGATGCAGGATGTTCAAGACTTCCTCCTCCCATGATGTGAATTGTGGGGGTTGAGGTGGGGGTCCTCCGCCAGTCTTCTGCACGGCGATGTTGTGCCTGGATACCATGGAACGCACCTTCCCCCGTAGGTCGTTCCATCGCTTCCTGATGTCTTCCCGATTTCTGGGGTGCTGTCCCACTGCGTTGACCCTGTCGACAATCCTCTGCCATAGCTCCGTCCTCCGGGCAATGCTGGTGTATTGTATCTGTGTGCCGAACAGCTGGGGCTCTACCCGAACGATTTCCTCCACCATGACCCTGAGTTCTTCGTCTGTGAAGCGGGGTTGTCTTTGGGGTGCCATGGGGTGGTGTGTATGATGTGTGGGGTGGAGTATGTGTATTTAAGTGAGTTGAGTGTGGTGGTGTGTGTTGTTTTGTGTGTGGATAGTGTGTGGGTGATGGTGTTGAGTGGCTGTGGCTGTTATTTTTTGGATGCTGGTGTCTCGCTCTTGCCTTCTTTACGAATTTTTTAGCGTAGGGGTTTGTGGGTGATGTGGGTGGGTGTTTTATATTGTATTGTGTGTGTGGGAGTGGTGTGTGTATGTGTATCAGGTGTGTGGGATTCAAATCGTCCAATGTGGCTGAGTTTTGTTCGTTTGTGTGTATTCTGACCGCGGCGGTGTGTCCCGCCAATGGAATACCGCGTTTGAATGACCGCCGCGTGGATTCGTGGGTCGTAATGGGATGGGCGTATTTCTGTTGGCGTGACGGTGGAGGTTTTGTCACCTCCACTTTTCCGCCGACCGCTGGTCTGGCGGTCTGTTGTGGCGGTCGGATTTTCGGAGGTTTGCCTTCTGCGGGTCAGAATGACCGTGGCGGGTTTCCGCGACCGCGGCGGGATTATGGAGGATTTCTGACCGGCGGTAGGCGCCTTTTACCGCCGAGGTCAGAATGACCACCCATATCCCCAAACAAATGAGTCAGACAAACATTATGCAGTGCAGACAACAGCATCATTGAATAGTACCTCATAGTCACTGGAAGTATAGGTGGACCAGCTCGTTCCTGGAGTGGACATCTTCCCCCTCTTCATCCTCACCCTTGCACCATACTGCCAAGATTGCTGTGTTGGGGAGTAAATTGTTTTTGTGGAGGAAGGGACACCTTCCTCCACAAAAACAATCTTAAACTGCGATTTGTTCCTTCTATGTGTGCTGCAAATAAAAGCATTTCTCCTTGTTGTGCCACTCTAAGGCCACCCCTAGGGTGACGTTAGATTTTGGCACTGCCTCAGGTGTATGAAAACTTATATATCTGGGGCAGTGTCAAAATGCAGTGGGTTTTTCTGTGGCATGCCCACAGCAACACCCATTGCACAGCCCTTCTAAGCAAAGTGCTGTGTGTGAAGGGGCCGTATTACATGGTGGCATTGAGTCATAAAAAGTGGCTTAATGTCACCTTGTAAATACAGTGCATAGTGCTGCTCCAGTGGCGATAGGGGCTCTTAAATATGCCCCAGAATTTTTAAAAGTTCTTATTTTGACTTCCACTGGATAGAATTTTTGCAGTTCTGCTCTGATTTTAATCAGATAAATATTCTCTATTTTTCTAAACTGTTGTGGTGTTGTCACAGGGTTACTTTATGAGTTATTGCACAAACACTTTACACATTGCCTCTTAAGTTAAGCCTGCCAGCTCTCTGCCAAGCTACCCCAGGGTGAGCTTAGGTTGTGTTGTGACTTACTGTGACTAGGATTGTGGGCCCTACTTGGACAGGGTGCATACCTCTGCCAATTTCTAAGACACTACTACAACCAAATTCCAATCAATAGAACCACAGATATTGCTTTTTAAGTAAAAATTGCACCAAGAAGAAGATTTTGCTAACAGTGGGCATCTGGTTGCGGTGGACCAGGCCAAAGTCTCAGGTTCAGGCTGACTACAAAGGAATACAGGCTGGATACAGGGACCAGGTTACTCCTGCTGAAAAGGTTACCTTCTCAAAGTCGTCCACGAGGAGCAGGGAGAGCACTGTGGATAGTCATTGCTGTAGGGTGCGATCTGGTAGGCGCCAAGGACAGTCATTGCTGAAGATTCGTGTTGAAGGTCAAGGCCACTTGTTGTTGCTGTAAATCAAAGTGCAGATCTTGTATTGCCAGTAGTCACTGGTGGACACTGTGGCACACAGGGTCAGGTTCATCAGCGGTTCACCTTGGCGGCTGTAACAGGAGTTTGCGTGAACAGGCCCATTCGCAATCATGAAGAGCCCAAAAGTTTAAGATTTCACCTTTTTGTCCAGAGGAGTGCACTCTGATGCCATCCAATGGTGCAGGACCTAGGAAGCACCTCTGGGTATCAGGAACTCACTTCACCAAAGGCCAGCAGGGCTCAGGTAGGTCCAATGCAGTGGGTCAGTTGAGCAACTGCAGGGAGGCCTCTGGAGCCCTATGTGTCCCTGTAGTTCAGAACAGTAGGTCTGCCAACTGACCTTTGGAGTCACTCAGCTAGCCTGGGATGTAGGGAGCAGGCCCTGTCTTCCTTTTCAGGAAGCGGGTTTGGTCTCAAACTGCAAGGCAGACCCCTGAGGAACAAGGCAGACCTCAGGCAGCAGAGCAGCCCATCTGGAGAACAAAGCAGTCCCCCTTCTATAATGGCCACAGATCCAGGAGTGTACTGAAGAGTAGCTCGGGAGTTTCATTATTTATATGTGGTCGAACCTTTGAAGTTAGGGTGACATCATTTCCACTCCCACATCTGGTCTGAAAAGTTCTACCCTTCCCCTGCTAAGGCTCCAAATAGTCTGGGGGTGACAAAACACTATTATTACCTTTATGTGTGTGCTGAAGGCAATCCTTTGAAAAGTAAGTGAAGCCGAAAATAGCTCCACCCCCCATTCTCGCAGGATGGTCCATCCCAGCAATATCTAGTTTCCCTTTCTCTCACTGTCTTGAAGGAATACAGAAAGGTTATTTACCAAGCTGTTCACAGTCATGTGACACAGAACAAAGCCAGCAGGCACGAAATGGTTAGGGTTAGAAAATGGCAACTTTCTAAAAGTGTCTTTTAAAGAATTGGGATTTAAAAGCTGTTTTTACCATTAAAGAGGATTTTAAATTATAATTCATATTAAGTCCAAACTTGACTTTCCTCCTACTCTACAATCAAAGGTTAGTACTTATAAAATGTGATAAATGAACCCAATGTTATCCTATGGTAGAGAAATGCCCTATAGCAGTGAAAAATGAATTGAGGAGTTTTTCAATACCAAGACATGTAACACATAAAACCAGGTCTTACTTTTTAAATAAAATGCACCCTTCCCTACTGGCTGCTTAGGGCCTCTTTTAGGGATGACCTATATGTTTTAGAAAAGAATGTTTAGGCCTGGCAAAAGGTTTATTTCGCAGGTCAACATCACAGTTTTAAAACTAAACTGCAGTGGAGGGTCAGATACATGTTTTACTGAAGTGGGTGGCACAATGAGTCTTATGGACACAGCACAAACACATTAGCACTTGTTAGCAGTGGTAAGGTGCCAACAAAATCAAAATTAAAAAACAGGAGGGGTAATGGTAAAACATTTAGGCGAGAACCACCCCAAAGATGTTAGATCTGACACTATCTCTCTCCCCCTTTATCGGGTTTGGAATGCAGTAAAGACACCCTTAGACGCAGGCAGATGCAGGCGTCCAGCACCTCGCTGCAGGCCTCCATGAAGGTAGTCTTATCCATGGATTTCTGCATTGCCTCTCGACAGCACTTCTTCAATGTGTTGTCCCTGCGCCTTTTGGCTAGAGCTGTCTCACATGGTGTTCTGGAACGCATGTGGAAACAGGTTACCAGTTTGGGCCGTGGCTAATTCGGGCAAAGCATTTATTTCTGGTTCAGAATTTGTAGCCCCTACTATGCTGCTAGAACCTGTGCCCTGGATAAAAAAAATTGCCCTCACAGGTGCTCTCCAGCCATAGGATTTTGATGGTTTGAGGACAGGCAGACGGGAGCCTAAGGAAAAACAGACATGTTCATGTTTGGCAAGTCACTACCCCCAACACACACAATTATTATGTTAATCTTGCGTAAAGCACCTATTTCCAGGTTTGTTAAAAGTGCATCCTTTCAGTTCCTGTGAAGGCCACTGTTTAACGAGAGAAGAGACAAATGTCTCTGCTGTCCTTGTAAATAGAAAGTGCATTAAAAAATTCAACAATTAAACATGAAATGAACACTCCTTCAATGACACCCATGTGCAAAATGAGTGTCTTAGTAAGAGGACTTTAAATGGTGTGGGCATATGTGAAGGAGACATGGATAGACAAGGGTTTTGAAGGTTCAAATTGTATGTTTAATTCCAGTTGTAAGTAGGCAAAACAAAAAATTAATTTGTCAAAAATGGAAACTTTTCTGAGTCCCACATGACCTGGGTCCACTTGGTAGTAATGAAGTGCACTTTATCATTGTCAGAGAGAGCTTAGTGATTGTTATTATGTATTTTTGGTGCCTCGTTTGAGTGCTGGAGCTCTTACTGTTTCCAATGGGTATCATGAATGCTGTCCCTGACTACTGTCTCAGTTTTCCTGAAGTCATAGAATAGGTTATGATATGACTAGTTTTGTTTGTGGATGGGTGGATGTGTCAATTTCATCTACACTACAGTTAGAAGGCAGATATTCTGCCTGTATGGAGCTATGAAATATAGGAAAGGATGGGGATTGAGTGGGAGAGTTGTGTAAACTGAGAGCCTCATTTACGATGCTCTATCATCACCAGATCACCAGCAGTTATAGTTAGAGTTCTTTCAAGTAACTGTAACTCATGACCTAAAGTAACAGTAACTCATGCCCCGCCACGCAGTTTTTCTTCAATAATTTGCCCCCTAACATTTCATTTATATTTTAATGACATCATAGAAGTTGTCATAAGTGCTATAATATATGGGGTAATTAGCAGTGCATGATAAGGGTGCGAGTTACAGTTACCTTAGGGCACAAGTTATAGCTACTTGAAAGAACTCTAACTATAACTGCTGAATTTCTATGGTTTTGTATCAGTAAACTCAGAACCTAACTATAACGTCCCTGTGACCTTTATTTTTTTCAGTGAATTTATATATATAAACATACGCACATATATGTAAATATTAATATGTATGTGTGTGTGTATCTATTTATCTATCTATCTATCTATCTATCTATCTATCTATCTATCTATCTATCTATCTATAGGAAAGTAACATCTTGCCTGGCATGTTACCCCCATTTTTACTATATGTATGTTTGTTTTTGCCTGTGTCACTGGGATCCTGCTAGAAAGGACCCCAGTGATCATAAAGTGTGCCCTGTATGTGTTCCCTGTGTGGTGCCTAACTGTATCACTGAGGCTCTGCTAATCAGAACCTCAGTGTTTATGCTCTCTCTGCTTTTAAAATTGTCACTACAGGCTAGTGACTAATTTTACCAATTCTGATTGGCACACTGGAACACCCTTATAATTCCCTAGTGTATGGTACCTAGGTACCCAGTGTATTGGGGTTCCAGGAGATCCCTATGGGCTGCAGCATTTATTTTGCCACCACCCATAGGGAGTTCAGACAATTCATAAACTACTGCCACTACAGCCTGAGTGAAATAACATCCAAGTTATTTCACAGCCATTTTACACTGCACTTAAGTAACTTATAAGTCACCTATATGTCTAACCCTCACTTAGTGAAGGTTAGGTGCAAAGTTACTTAGTGTGAGGGCACCCTGGCACTAGCCAAGGTGCACCCACATTATTCAGGGCAATTTTCTGGACTTTGTGAGTGCAGGGACACCATTACATGCGTGCACTACATATAGGTCAATAGCTATATGTAGCATCATAATTGTAACTCCGAACATGGCCATGTAACATGTCTAGGATCATGGAATTGTCACCGCAATACCATTCTGGTATTGGGGGGACAATTCCATGCATCCCCGGAGCTCCAGCATAGAGCCCGGGTACTGCCAAACTAACTCTCTGAGGTTTTCTCTGCAGCTACCGCTGCTGCCAACCCTCAGACAGGTTTCTGCACCCCTGGGGCCTGGGAAGCCCAGTCCCAGGAAGGCAGAATAAAGGATTTCCTCTGAGAGAGGGTGTTACACCCTCTCCCTTTGGAAATAGGTGTGAAGGGCCTGAGAGAAGTAGCCTCTCCTGGCCTCTGGAAATGCTTTGAAGGGCACAGATGGTGCTCTCCTTCCATAAGCCAGTCTACACCGGTTCAGGGATCCCCCCAGCCCTGCTCTGGCACGAAACTGGACAAAGGAATGGGGAGTGACCACTCCCCTGACCAGCACCTCCCAAGGGGAGGTGCCCAGAGCTCCTCCAGTGTGTCCCAGATCTCTGCCATCTTGGATGCAGAGGTGTTGGGGCACATTGGAGACTTCTGAGTGGCCAGTCCAGCAGGTGACGTCAGCGTCCCCTCCTGCTTACCTCTCTCTGTAGCCAATCCTCCTCTGAGAGCTATTTAGGGTCTCTCCTGTGGGGCTCTCATCAGATAACAAATGCAAGAGCTCACCAGAGTTCCTCTGCACTTCTCTCTTTGACTTCTGCCAAGGATCGACCGCTGACTACTCCAGGACGCCTACAAAACTGCAACAAAGTAGCAAGAAGACTAACAGCAACATTGTAGAGCCTCATCCTGACGGCTTTCTCGACTGTTTCCTGGTGGTGCATGCTCTGAGGACTGTCTGCGTTCACCCTGCACTGGAAGTCAAAAAGAAATCTCCCGTGGGTCGACGGAATCTTCCCCCTGCCAACACAGGCACCAAACCTCTGCATCACCAGTCCTCTGGGTCCCCTCTCATCCTGAAGAGCGTGGTCCCTGGAACACAGGAGCTGGATCCAAGTGTCCCTGACAGTCCAGTGGCCCTTCTGTCCAAATTTGGTGGAGGTAAGTCCTTGCCTCCCCATGCCAGACAGTAATCCTATCTACTGCGTGAACTGCAGCTGTTAGAGCTTCTGTGCACTTTTGCAAGACTTCCTTCATGCACAGCATAGCCCAGGTCCCCAGCACTTCGTCCTGCATTGCCCAACTCGCTGAGTTGGACTCCGACTTCGTTGGACCCTCTTTTGTTGTGCTGAGATGACTATCATGCTCAGATCTTCTGAATGCCTGTTCAGGTGCTTTGGGGGATGTTGCCTGCTTCTGCGGGGGCTCTCTGTGTTGCTGAGTGCCCCCTCTGTCTCCTCCTCCAAGGGGCGACCTCCTGGTCCTTCCTAGGCCCTGGCAGCACCCAAAACCTTCAACCACAACTCTTGCAGCTAGCAAGGCTTGTTTGAGGTTTTTCTGTGTTTGTCCTACTTTGCTAACTGTTTACTTACCTGATTTTGGTCTGTGTGTATATTTTGTGTATTTTACTTACCTCCTGAGGGAGTATATTTTTTTAGATACTTTTGGCATATTGTCACTAAAATAAAGTACCTTTATTTTTAGTAACTCTGAGTATTGTGTTTCTTATGATGTAGTGCCATACGATATAAGTGGTATAGTAGGAGCTTTGCATGTCTCCTAGTTCAGCCTAAGCTGCTCTGCTATAGCTACCTCTATCAGCCTAAGCTGCTAGAACACTTCTAATCTGCTAATAAGGAATAACTGGACCTGGCACAAGGTGTAAGTACCACAAAGTACCCACTATAAGCCAGGCCAGCCTCCTACACTATCACTTAAAAATCACATTTTGTTCACACAAAACCATATCAATTCAGCAGAGATAGCTTTGGTTAGCTCAAGTAACTATAACTTGTGCCCTCAAGTAAATATTACTGTGCCCTCAGGTCCTGTGCCAGCGCACCTCTCTGGTTGCCTCTTGGTGCCTCTGCCCTTCTGGTGCAGTCACTTAGCTTGTCGCTCTGGTAACTCTCTTGGTGATTCATGTGCTGCACGGCCTTTCTCCAACAGCCACAGCCTTCCCACCTTTTTCCTTTTCTCACTTCCACACTGCCCACTGCCCATCCACCCTCTTCCCACTCACGGCTCCCAGCCTAGGACGTGCTTAATGGTGGTTGCTGCACGACCATGCCACTGGCGCACCATAGGTGCACCAAAGGCAAGCCCATCTGTGCCCATCAATGCCCGGCCCGCACCCAGTGTCAATAACCCTGGTCCTGCCATCATCCTCTGATACTCTGCCACTGAACTCAAGGACCTGGTGCCCAAGAACTGAGATGACATCTGCAACATCGCCTTCCCTGTGATTGATTGATTGATTGATAACTCATGCCCCCACGAACAGATTTCTCCTAAATAGTTTTAATGCAAATGTTACATTGATATTATCAATCATGTTATCGAAGATGTCATGAGTGATGTAATATGCAGGGTTAGCAGTGAATGGTGAAGGTGAGAGTTATAGTTACTTTGGGGCACGCGTTTTAGTTACTTGAGCTAACCCTAACTGCTGATTTTTCATGGTTTTGTGGAAGTAAAATGTGAACCTAACTATAACCTCACAGTTTTTTAAAGTTAATATCTATGTTTTTTTAAACTCTATTTCCTAACTATAACATCTCTGTAACCGTTGTTTGTTTCAGTGAATTTCTATGTTTCTTTCAACGTTAAATAAATGTAATTACTGTGCGTTTAATCCAACCACCACTGTGTACAGTCTTTGGCCATGTGCAGCAGGGGTTGGCGGCAGGGCCTACAGCCAGGCCCTGATGCCGAACCCCTAGATGCACCCAACTCCAACACGTGCATAGCCAAAGTCTCTGCAAAGTTGAATTTGGATTAACATAAAGTATTTAAAATTACTTACAGTTTAAAAAAAGTAGAAATTCACTGTGGTCAACCCCCTATAAGCACCCAAGCCCCCTACGCACAGCCTTTGGCCATGCAGGGTAAGTATTGGCTGAGGGCTTGGCCTGCGTTCAGGACCTGTGGGCTACACCCTACAAGCATCCTACCCCACACCATGAAAGACCTTTGGCTTGTGGCAAGCTCCTTAGCCAAAATTCCCATTAACTAGGCAACCCAATGCGATGCACGGCCTTGGGGAAGAAAAGAAAATGGTGCAGGGTAGGAATACCCTGACTGCTTGGCCTTGGTGCTGGGGTCCCCCTGGGAACCCACTATAGCAAAATAACATTTGTTTATATTTTTGCTGTAGAATTGCAGCAGATTTATTAATGCACAGCACAACATTGGGTTTTCTGCACTTGTTTTAACTTTAGCCTGCAGGTGGGCCAGGTCTTGGTACATTAAGCATTTACACAAAAAAGAAGGTTGGCGCATAGAGCTGTCTTCTTAGGGCTCTTTTTAGCCCCAGGGAATACCACCTCCCTAGGGCTTTAATAAAACATGGTAGAGGGGCTGCATGTACCCCACACCATTGGTCTTATTGAGCCCCAGGGACCATCACCTCATGTGTTTTTTTGTTTTAAATAAAAGAAAGGAGGCAGCATAGTCCCTCCTCCTCTGGCTATAATATGCCCCAGGGTCCACCACCTCCCTGGGCCTGAATAAAAAATGATGCAGACCGCACAGAACCCCTGGGTTCCACCATCTCCCCAGGGCCAAATACATATTTAAAACTGAAAGAGGAGATGTGTGGTACCCCTCCAGGGCCATATACCATCCGTGGACCCCATCCTCAAGGGCACAGCCATCTCTATTGAGGTGCCCTGGCCCCACACAGGGCGTCCAGTTTGCAATGATGAGGAATGTGGGGGGAATCTTAAGGCTTCCGCAGTCCCTGCTGGCTTCCCACCTCCTGCAGGAGCCGATATTGCTCCCACACGTAGGGAGCTGCCAAATATGCAACTGCCTGAGAGCAGGAGCAATCTTTCATCTGTTTCCCTGCCCACATAGCATGACAGATGGAAACTCCACTTCCAGCGAGTGGTAGCAGTTTGACAGCTCCTGCTTGGTGAAAGCAGAGTTACTGTTTGCTCTTGCTTGGCATAAGCTGTCACAGCTCCCACCAAGCAAAATAAAAGAGCTACCTTCGAAGGATGGGTACCAAAGGAGATAGCAGGAGCCAGCCGTGGTGGATGTTGGTTCCCAGGGCCAGTTTTGGCCCCAGGAAGGGGGGGCTGCACTGTACAAGTTTCAAGGAACACTCTTACCTGAAGAAGAGTTGTTTGTTACATTGCGAGGAAAATAGGGACTCACCGCTAACTCCCTTACTACTGCCTAGGAAGCTGATATGTCTGGGGTAATAGGTAAGATTCCAGGATGGAGGCCTTCCAGGAAGATGTTCTTTTCATTTTTGTTCATTTGTGTGAATTTTTTAGGGCCCTACCTTAATAAGAAAGATTTCCCTCCCAGTGGCCCTACCCTGATTCTATACCTCGTCCTATCCCTATGGTGTCTTTAATTGTACCTGTGTTTGGCTGAAGGTCTTTTTAAGAGAAGTTGTGATGAAAGGTCATCAGAAAATGGTGTGCCATGGAGAATTACACTGTGGGCCATGTAGGTGGGGCAATTCCCACAAGAGCAATTCCCTAGGTTTAGCGTTCAGTACGCTAGGAAGTTACTTCACTTCTTAGCTATAAAATGTATTTCAGTCTTTACATAAAGAAACAACAAGAATTTGAACAAAAGTCTAGTTTGTCTTTGAATATATTTGTGCCCTGCAGTTATACTTGTACAAATGCAGTTCAAACAAAACAAAAATAATACGCTTGGAGTAATTCTTTCCTTGCCTGCATTCGCTGCGCAGTGCTGCAGCTCCTTTTTACCTGTTAATCTGGTCTCTTTCTTTCTTTACAGGTACTGTTTGAGGATCAAAGCAGAGTGTCCAATTCTTAATATGCAGTGAGTAAATATTCTGAAGTCCGATGGACTAGGGTCTCAGGGATCCAAAGAGGTTTTTGCCGGGCTCAGGAATCATGACACGAAGCAAAGACTTGTGCCTGGGGCGGGTTTAAATAGACTCTGGGCCTGATTCCAACTTTGGAGGACGGTGTTAAACCGGCCCAAAAGTGGCGGATATACCACCTACCGTATTACGAGTCCATTATATCCTATGGAACTCGTAATACGGTAGGTGGTATATCCGTCACTTTTGGGACGGTTTAACACCGTCCTCCAAAGTTGGAATCAGGCCCTCTGTCTACTGCAATGTGATGAGTCATCCTGAATACACATGGCAAGGAGGCTGTTTTTACTACATTGCGTTGAGTCATCCTGAAAACATGTAGCAGATTAGATTTCATGAGTAACTTTGAATACGTATGGTAGACATGCTGGCCCTCATTCTGACCTTGGCGGGCGGCGGAGGGCGCCCGCCAAAGTCCCGCCGTCAGGTTACCGTTCCGCGGTCGAAAGACCGCGGCGGTAATTCTGACTTTCCCGCTGGGCTGGCGGGCGGTCGCCTTCAGACCGCCAGCCAGCCCAGCGGGAAAGAGGCTTCCACGATGAAGCCGGCTCGGAATCGAGCCGGCGGAGTGGAAGCTGTGCGACGGGTGCAGTTGCACCCGTCGCGTATTTCACTGTCTGCGCAGCAGACAGTGAAATACATGTAGGGGCCCTCTTACGGGGGCCCCTGCAATGCCCATGCCAGTGGCATGGGCACTGCAGGGGCCCCCAGGGGCCCCGCGACCCCCCCTACCGCCATCCGGATCTCGGCGGTCCGACCGCCGGGATCTGGATGGCGGTAGGGGGGGTCGGAATCCCCGCGGCGGTGCAGCAAGCTGCGCCGCCGCGGAGGATTCAATGGGGCCGCGGTACACTGGCGGGAGCCCGCCAGTGGTGCCGGTCCGACCGCGGCTTTACCGCCGCGGTCGGAATCCCCATTGGAGCACCGCCGGCCTGTCGGCGGTGCTCCCGCGGTCCTCCGCCCTGGCGGTCAAAGACCGCCAGGGTCAGAATGACCACCGCTGTGTTTACTGCATTGTGATGAGTCATCCTGAAAACAGTGGCAGATTGGTCATGCTTGCCTGATTAACTCTGCATCTGTTTTAATGTTGGTTTTTCTCAGCAACTGTTTACCCGTGAAACTACAATTTAACCATTTAGTGACTTATTTGTGAAACCAGTTCAACTAATGGGGTTATTTTAGCAAATGTGAGGCATAGAAGCTAAAACAAATTTGATCAGGTACAGCAGTGGTGTGACATTTATCCTGCAATCAAACCCCCAGTGAAGAGATAAAGGGGGTTATTCTAACTTTGGAGGAGTGTTAATCCGTCCCAAAAGTGACGGATATACCACCAGCCGTATTACGAGTTCCATAGGATATAATGGACGCGTAATACGTCTGGTGGTAAATCCGTCACTTTTCCGTCACTTTTGGGACGGATTAACACCTCCTCCAAAGTTAGAATAACCCCCAAAGTGTTGGCCTTTTATTTGACACAAACATCTGCCAAATCAGCATTGATTTCTGGCAGACCAATTATTATGGAAATATTTGATCCTATTCTGATTGTTTCCTGTGCCTGGATGTTGGGAGATAGTTGCTCAGGGAAGCATAGAAGTTTATTGCACAGAAAGGAGACTCCAGCTTTCCCATTTGCATTTGCTAATCAATATTAGTGTTGTGTTTTACCAACCATTGTAATCCTAAAATGAGCCTAAGTCGCGGTGCATCAATTATATCAAAATATATTTGCCCCTCATGCTTATTGTCTCCTTTCATAATACCTCCTTCTGTCCTGAATTGTATTGGACCAGAAGTGAGTTCCTTACCATCCACTGTCCAAATGACTTCTGGCTGTGTTTTGGGTAATACTTGTATGCCTATACTCTCAGTAAATAGGGGAGCAATGTAATTTCCAGTCGCACCAAAGTCTATTAGTGCCTCTGTATTCCATACCTGACCAGAGGGTGATGTTAACACTACCTTTATATTCAAGTGGTGGTATGCTGAACATTTATGAGAGTAGGAGGCCTTTTTCGTTATCCTCAAAAAGCGGACCGCCTCCCTCACCCAGTTTCCTTGTTTTCTGACTGTTCTGTGGCCTGAGTTCAGCCCTCTGAGGAAATCTTTGCAGTGACCTTTGATTTCGGGGGATGAGCTAAGCACTCCTTTATGAAATGGCCAATTATTCCACAAAATAAATATTGATTTAGTCTTCTACGCTTTTGTTTTTCCTCCTTTCATAAGGGACCCCTAACTGTCCCTACTTGCATGGGTTTCCCCATATCAATGGATTGCCTTGCTGGGGTTTCATTCTTTTGCTTATTTTGAAACATAGTTACTTTATGGTCTGAAGTTTTGCCTTTCTCTGAATTCCTATCTTAGAGTCTATGGCCCTCATTCCGAGCCTGGCAGGCGGCGGAGGCCGCCCGCCAGGCTTCCCCCCTCCGAAATACCGCTCCGCGGTCGTAAGACCGCGGAGGGTATTCCGAGTTTTCCCCTGGGCTGGCGGGCGGTCTTCGCAAGACCGCCCGCCAGCCCAGGGGAAAACTCCCTTCCCACGATGACGCCGGCTCGTAATAGAGCCGGCGGAGTGGGAAGGTGCGACGGGTGCAGTTGCACCCGTCGCGTATTTCAGTGTCTGCTTTGCAGACACTGAAATACTTTTAGGGGCCCTCTTACGGGGGCCCCTGCCGTGCCCATGCCATAGGCATGGGCACGGCAGGGGCCCCCAGGGGCCCCGCGACTCCCCCTCCCGCCATCCGGTTCCCGGCGGGAGAACCGCCAGGAACTGGATGGCGGGAGGGGGAGTCGGAATCCCCATGCCGGCGCAGCATGCTGCGCCGGCTTGGAGGATTCCTTTGGGGCAGCGGGAAACCGGCGGGAGACCGCCGGTTTCCCTTCTCTGACTGCGGCTGAGCCGCCGCGGTCAGAATGCCCCGCGGGGCACCGCCGGCCTGTCGGCGGTGCCACCGCGTCCCACGGCCCTGGCGGACTTGTTCCGCCAGGGTCGTAATGACCCCCTATGTTTGAGCTTTACTATGAGATGTATAAACTACAAGCAATCTTCTGGGAGCTCTACTAGGTGAAATAGAACATCTTTTAAGCCATCTTTCAGGCCTCTATAGAAAAGAGTCACTTGTTTGTCTTTGGGCCAATTTGCTTCTCTAATCAATAGATTGAAGGTGGTTGTGTAATGTAACAAGTCGGAAGACCCTTGCTTGAGATATATTAATTCGTTTTCAGCATCTTCAAAATAGGCATGTCGAGCGAACAGCCTTCATATTGCCTCCTTAACCTGACTGTAATTGTGCAACATTGGGTCATCTTGCTCTACCAAACGTATTGTCCATAATGCAGTGTCCCCCCCCTAAGTAGGAAAGGGCAAATGTCAACTTGGAAACATCATCAGGAAATGCGATAGGTCTCGCCATAAAGTGCAGGTGGCATTGATTCATAAAAATGCCAAACGTCTTATTATCCCTATAAAACCTTCTAGAGGGGCAGAGGGATGGGTACTGGAATGATAACTTGGAGATATGTGGGGGACTGGGAAGCTGAGGTACTCTGTGGGCTTGTAATTCCCCCTGTGGGCATGGTTCTATTTTTTTATGCTAATTGGGACTGAATGCATGCCATTTCTTGTTTTATGGCTGAGTTTTCTACTTGTCTGGTGGATATCCTGGCTGCCAAATCCTCAGGGGTCACCTGTGGATCTAAATCATCCAGGCAATGTTTCTTAACCGCAGGCTTCGCATTCTGTACAAGTTCCAAGGAACACTCTTACCTGAAAAAGAGATGTTTGTCACATTGGGGGAAGATAGGGACCACCTCCTAACTCCCTACCTACCGTCTGGGAAGCTGATATGTCTGGGAGAATAGGTAACATTCTGGGAGGGGTTCCTCCCAGGAAGATGTTCTTTTTATCTTTCTTCAATCGTTGACCTTGGGAGATAACGAGAGTGTGAATTAGAAGGGCCCTACCTTAAGGAAATAGATTTCTCTCCCACTGTCCCTACCCCAATTCTATACCCCATCCTATCCCTTTGGTGCATTGAACTGTACCTATGTATTGCAGAAGGTTTTCTTAAGAGCAGTTGTGAAGTAAGGTTACTGGAAAATGGTGTGACGTTGAGAATTACACTGGGGTCGTGTAGGTGGAACGATTCCCGTAAGAGCAATTCCCTAGGTTTAGCGATCAGTACACTAAGAAGTTACTTCACTTCCTAGCTATAAAATGTCTTTCAGTCTTTACATGAAGAAACAATCAGGATTTGAAATAAGTCTCTGTCTTTGGATATCCTTGTGCCTCACGTTTATCCTTGCACAAATGCAGCTCAAACAAAAAAACAAAAAATACGCTTGAAGTAATCCCTTCCTTCTGGTCTGTATTCATTGTGCCACGCTGTGGTTCTATTTGGCCTGTTAATCTTGTCTATTTCTTTCTTTACAGGTAACGTACTGTTTGAGGATCGAAGCAGAGTATCCGATTCTTAATACGCAGTGAGTAAATGTTCTGAAGTCCCCTGGCCTGGGGTCTTAGGGATCCAAAGAGGCTTGGCTGGGCTCAGGAATCGTTATGCAAAGCAAAGGCCTGTGCCTGGGACGGGTTTAAAAAAACTTTGCCTACTACATTGCGATGAGTCATCCTGAATACACATGGCAGAGAGGGTGTGTTTACTACATTATGATGAGTCATCCTGAAAACAGTGGCAGATTAGTCATGCCAGCCTGATTAACTCTGCACCTGTTTTAACACTGGTTTTTCCCATCATGTGTCGTTTACCTTGAAACTATAATTTAACCATTTAGTGACTTATTTGTGAAAACAGCTCAACTAATGAGGTTATTTTAGCAAATGTGTGAAACAGAAGCTAAAACAAATAAGATCAGGTATTGTAGTGTTATGTGAAACAGAGTTCAAATGTAAAACCAAGTTCAGGTTCTGATTAATATGACCTAATCCCACTTTTAGCCATTTAGTAGTATGGTTAAGCATGATTCATTCCTGACATGCACAGCCATTCTTCTTTAATTTGCACAGGCGCCATAGTCAGGTGGTGGTCCCCAGGGCCTTTCATGTTTCATTATGTTACTGCCCCCTGTATGGTGGTGGACCCCAGGGGGTCCACGTGGCCCCCACATCATTTTTTATTTAGCCCCAATGATGTGGTGGTCCCTAGGCAAATTAAAGGCAAAAGAGGGGGGGTCCGCATGGCCTCCCTCCTTATTTTAAAAAAAAAGGCCCTGGGGAGGTGGCGGTCCGCGGGGCTCAATTGTATTCTAAAGCACACATAGAAAATAGAGAAAGCCTCCCAGAATTGCTTTTATGCGGGAAGATATCCCTCCTGCACACAGACAATCCTGCATGCAATGCAGACACTTTTGCACCATTGGTATAAGGTTACCTGGTACAAGTGTGCCTGCATTGGTGCTAGGCTGTTGAAATAGTGCCAGCACAGTCAGAAAGGACAAGAATGTGCTGTATCCCATAGCTGGGGCCCATTCCTGCCCTTTCCCATTGTGCAGGGCAGCGTATCAAGGAGACTTGTTGCGATGCCTAGTGCGAAAAGCCCAGAAATATGGGCCTGAGGCCATGGGATTCAGTGAGGGGCATATTTATAAGCCCCGTGTACCACTGGAGCATCACTGTGTTTGATGCTCTGGTGGCACAGACTGCAGACCCACATCTATTAGGCCACATAAAGCCTCTTTGTGTGATTTTTCATGGCCCCATAGATATGGAGTAAGGCAAGGCAGTGCAGATCATTGTGTTGCCTTACTCTGTGCCACAGATACATTCCATGGATGTTGCCATTGGTTTCCCAATACAACACTCATGGATTTTGATGCATTCCCAGATTTACAAGGACTTGTAAACCTGGGAATGCATCAAAACCTTACCCCTCCCAGGGGAGGGGTAACAAGGAGAAATGTGTTTCTTTCTCCTCATTAGTTTCCTCTTTTGTTCATTCTGCAGCACAGTTACAAAGAAGAAAATGTCTGCATGCAACAGAGTCATCCTTCCACCATGGTGCAAGGGTGCTTCCGTTGGGGCTAGAGTGCCTAAACAGTGCCGTGCGGGGGAAAGGACATGAATGCACCATATTTCGTATTCCTGCCCTGTATTACTATTTAAGTAAATATGCCCTAAATGTTCAAAATCAACAGAACAAAAACTTTCATTTTCTGGTGTTTCATTTTGTATAAACACAGAAAAAAACACAAGATCAATCTCAATATTTCAAGGAGTTCATATGAGAAATCAATTTCTAGTGGATTTTGACAGCTTTCTGACAGCACCATTCATGTGAGACCATGTTATCATAAAACAAATGCATTGGCACAGTAGAAAAAAAACACATCAAACATCCAGAGCTCTCATAATCAGAGTAGCTTGATGAGTCACAAGTGTCCAGCTTAACTAAGCATATGAATCATCTGTACAGCTGACAAAACAATGTTTAAATGCTGTGATGTGTGATTCTACATGGACCAGAACTGGCACGGCATATGGCTTATTGACAGATAGAAAATCAATGAATGACAGATCTCTTTCCTAGAACACAAGTGTATATTTATGAGAGCCTTTCATCACATTCGTACCAGGCAAGTGGTACATGTGTGACACATGACTCTAAGTCAGATTTATGAAGCCATGCAGATCCAATGTGCATAGCTTTGAGTGGACTCATAATTTAGCATAACATAGTGAAGGTGCTGCACTGTACTGCTCTGTCCTGGGTAGGTCTTCCACGGGTATTGTGGTGGGTGTTCACACACAACTCCCATGAATTTTTACGCATCCCCAGGTTTACAAGACCTTCTGCAGCACACTAGAAAAGGAAAAAGCCTCCGAGGTAGGCATTCCTGTCCTTTCCCCTTGCACTGCACTGCCACACAATGGGCTGTCAAGCACCAATGCAGGCACCACAGTGCAAGGGTGCCTGCTTTGGCGCTAGGCAGCCCATTGTGTAGCACTGCAGGGGAAAAATATGGCTCATGCCTTCCTTTTCTCAGTGACACAGTGCGGTGCAGCAAGGTGACTTGTTACCCTGCACGGCACCACATTCCCATAAATATGAGCCCCAGTGTAGACAGTTTATCCTCTTCCTCCACAGCAGTCAGAGCATGACTCAAAAGCCTTGATTTCTTGCTGATTTTACTACAAGAAAATGTATTGGATGCTTTAAGTTTCTGAATAATGAGTCATATTTGTGGCCTGGTTTGTGTCACTCTTTCCCCATGCAATCCAGTACAAGAGCGATTCAAACCTCAAGTAAGATATATGAAGTCATGTGAGGCCACCTTGCGTGGTTCTATGTGACTTCATGAATCTCGAGTAATGTAACGCAGTTTAAATCATTGTGTACCATTACTCCGCCAGGGTGGTGTTTCCACGGGTGTTGCATGGGTGTTCGAACACAACATCCATGGATTTTGACCCATTCCCAGATTTTCAAGAACTAGAATGTGACAAAAAGATATGCCTCCTTAGGAAAAGTGTAACGGGTAGAAACATGTTTACAGCTCCTCATTTTTTTCTCTTTCTATTTGTGATGCATTCTGCGGCACATATAGAAAGAGGAAAAAGCCTCTTAGGATTGTTGTGGTGCAGGAAGGTATCCCTTCCTGCACAAAAACAATCCTGCATCAACACAGGCACCCTTGCACCATGGTGCAAGAGTCCCTGCATTGGTAGTATGCTGTCAAAAGGGCACCAGTGCAGGAGTAAAGGACAGAAATTCACTGCATTGGATAAATATGGCACTTTCTTGCTCTTTCCCTGTGATGCAGGGCAGCGCACCTTGGTAACTTAGTGTGCTGCCCTGCTCCACAAAGCCCTCAAATATGAACCAATATTTATTGGCACAGTCCGTAAATATCTTAGGGCTTGATCTCGGGTTTGTCGGATGTGGGACTGCTTACAAAAAGCTCTGGATTTACTAACATGTTGCATCAGATTTGTGCCAATTTTGTGGCAAAGGCACAATGCGTTACATTTCCTTCTGGGAGGAGTTCCATGGGTAGAGCATGGTCGTTCCCATGATTTGGTGATTGACAAAGGTTTGTAAAACTGGAATTGTGTGATATCACTAAACCTCACAGCTTAGGAAGGTATCCCTTCCTCCACAAAAACAATTCTCTTTTCAATGCAGGCATCCTTGAACAAGGGTGAAAGGGTGACCACATTGGCACTAGGCTGCCTGAGGTGTGTTAGTGCTAAAAGAGAGTAGAAGTGTACCATATGTTAGTAGATATGTCACATTCCTCCTTTCTTTTCTTTTTGCACAAAGGCCGTGCTACACTGTGTTGCATGAAAGGTCAGTAAGTCTGGTCCATCTTATTCATACCCTTCAAATAAAATGAACTGGACAACCCCCTCCTCATGTGTTAATGTACTTCCTGTGTCAATCACACCCTAAATGCACTCCTAAGTCAAAAATGTGCAAACAGTGATGCAGAGAAGTGGTCTGTAGAAGGCCTTAAAAGACTTCTTAGGGATGTGAAAATCTAAATGTTGCATGGATTATTCTTTCACTTGGTGAAGTGTTAAACATGCTTGGTGTCCTTGCCTGCCTCACCAGGGGATGCCATAAAACTATTATTTACATATGAATGAGTTGAACACTTTTGATTTGTGGCAATATGATCTCATTTATTCTTAACAAAAAAATGGTAGTACACACAAAATTAAGATGAATCCACAATGCACTCATGCTTCCTAACCATGGGCTCTATATATGCAGCTCTTATCCCTATAGGGGCATTATGGGCCAGGACAAAAGCATAAAAGGGCATGGAGACTATCCCCCCTTGTTAGAAATGAGGTCTCTAGTTGGCAGTCAATTTCCACCCTGTCCAAGTAAGGACCCTCACTCTAGTCAGAGTAAGGGAGATACACAGCTCAAATAACCCCTGTGCCCCCCGTTGGTAGCTTGGCACAAGCAGTCAGGCTTATCTCAGAGGCAATGCATAAAGTATTTTTACCAAGACACAGAGTAACACAGTAAAAACACTTCAAAAGGGCTCCACTCAACTGTTTAGAAAAATAGCCAATATTTACCTAAATCAAACAAGCCCAAAACAACAACAATCCAACATTCACAAGTAAAGAAATTAAGGCCCTCATTACAACATTGGCGGTAAATCCCACTTACCGCCATGCAGAAGACCGCCAACGCACCATTGCGGCAGCGGAAATCTGCTACAGCTATTACGAACCACAGGCCGTAATCCACCAAAATTCAGACACCCACACAAGTCCGCCACACCAAAGGTCAGTGATAAACTGGCAATAACAAAACTGACACCGTCACGCCAACAGGAATATGCCCACACTATCACGACCCACGAATCAACGCTGCGATCTTTCAACCGCGGTAAACCATTGGCGGTACACACCGCTGCGCTTAAAATACACACACATTTACAAAACACAACCACATTGGACAATTCGAAATACACACACCTGATACACACACCACTCCCACACACCCAATACAATTTAAAACACACACCCACATCACCCACAAACCCCTATGACACAAATTGAGAATGAAGCACAGAGAGAGACACCACCATCAACAAACTAGCATCTACAGGCACACAACAGCATCACTCACACAAGATCAACACACCTCACACAACACACACAAACACATCCCCTCACACATCACAACAAACACCACCTCACACATTACCCACACCACACCATGGCACCGCAAAGACACCCCAGGTTCTCTGAGGAGGAGCTCAGGGTCATGGTGGAGGAAATCTTCCGGGTAGAGCCACAGCTATTCGGATCACAGGTGCAGCACACCTCCATAGCTAGGAAGATGGAGCTATGGCACAGAATCATAGACAGGGTCAACGCAGTGGGACAGCACCCAAGAACACGGGATGACATCAGGAAGAGGTGGAACGACCTATGGGGGAAGGTGCATTCCGTGGTCTCAAGACACCAGATTGCAGTTCAGAGGACTGGCGGCGGACCCCCACCTCCTCCCCCACAACCTACAACATGGGAGGAGCAGGTCTTGGCTATACTGCATGCTGAGGGCCTCGCAGGAGTAGCAGGAAGAATGGACTCTGGTAAATCAAATCTTAACTATTACATCCCCCACCCTACCTGCTTGCTATCACATGCCTCACCCTCACCCCCATCACTCCAATACCTCACATATGTCCCACTATCACAACCCACACATCCCAATACCAAGCTCTGCATGCAACACCAAAGCATGGACACCCATCACCAAACCTCACACATTACCCACACCACACCATGGCACCGCAAAGACACCCCAGGTTCTCTGAGGAGGAGCTCAGGGTCATGGTGAAGGAAATTCTCCGGGTACAGCCACAGCTATTCGGATCACAGGTGCAGCACACCTCCATAGCTAGGAAGATGGAGCTATGGCACAGAATCATAGACAGGGTCAACGCAGTGGGACAGCACCCAAGAACACAGGATGACATCAGGAAGAGGTGGAACGACCTATGGGGAAGGTGCATTCCGTGGTCTCAAGACACCAGATTGCAGTTCAGAGGACTGGCGGCGGACCCCCACCTCCTCCCCCACAACCTACAACATGGGAGGAGCAGGTCTTGGCTATACTGCATGCTGAGGGCCTCGCAGGAGTAGCAGGAAGAATGGACTCTGGTAAATCAAATCTTAACTATTACATCCCCCACCCTACCTGCTTGCTATCACATGCCTCACCCTCACCCCCATCACTCCAATACCTCACATATGTCCCACTATCACAACCCACACATCCCAATACCAAGCTCTGCATGCAACACCAAAGCATGGACACCCATCACCAAACAGATACCCACACAGATCCCCAAACCAAATATCACACAAGGTCCTAGACAAGAATCTAAGCACTGGGGTACAGGGTCACCCACCGATTTCACACAATGGCACACACAAATAAAATAATCATGCATTTACACCACAGCAGGACCCTTACCCAACGTCACCGGACAGGAGGTTCCAGACCTGTCCACACCCCCCACAGAGTAGGCCCACAGTGATGACAGCAGCTTTGTCCAACTGGATCTAGATGACCAGCCCGGCCCATCTGGGACCTCGGACAGTCGGTTCCCCACACACTGGCACATGCCACCACAGAGCCTCACCCCTCAGGAAACACCAGCACAGCACCCACCCAGCGGGCCCATACCTCTGTCACCAGGACACGTCAAGCAGCAGTGCATCCACCACTACAGGGAACCCAGGCAAACCCACCAACCCAAGAACACCAGGGACCTGGGGGCAGTGGGCACACGGTTCATGGGACAGAGGAACAGGAAAACTGGGGAACTGGGAGGACTGCTGTGCGACAGGGGGAGGACACGCCCAGGGAACCCACTCTACACAAGGCCCTCTCCAACATCATGGGAGCGTACCATCGTTCCCAGGAGACGATGGCAACGGTACTGGCCAAGTTTCAGGAGACCCAGCGGCTGCTGGAGGAACAGTATTTGGGGATCAGGGAGGAACTGAAGTCCATCAACACTACTCTGGTCACCATTGTAGGGGTGTTGAAGGACCTTGTGAACACCAGGAGGGACACTGTGGCACAACAAGGGACCCCTGACATTAGCCTCGATGATGAACAGCCCACCACCTCCGCCGGCGCTAGTGGACAGTGGACAGGAGGCACCAACACAGGACCACAACACCAGCACCCCACCCCCTGCAGATGGAGAACCACCCCAAAACAGTCCCTGAGATCCAGGACAAAGACAGAGAACAATGCCAAAACCCCCGCCAAGAAATGAGACCACCCTGAATGTCATCCTTCTTTCCCACTTTGTCACCCTGTCCATCCTTAAACTGCCCTAGCTCCACTTCCTATGCCCCTTTGGACAATGCACCTGTGAGACAAATAACTGAACTCTGCCATGGACATTCCTCCACCATCACCCCTGACCATTTTACAACCCCCTCCATTATTTTGCACTTAAATAAACACCCTTGAATCACAAGACAATCTGGAGTCAGTCTGTGCTTTCACAAATGTGTATTTGCTATAACTAAGGAAAATAGCAATTTCCATTGTATTGTCAGCATACCTATGTCACACAGCTCTAGTCCATGAGGTAATATATAGCAGAGGTCACACAGTGGGACCCACATCTGTGAAATGGTAATGTAAAGTGACAAGAGAGGGTCCATACACTGGGTGAAAGTGACAGACATATGATACGTCTAACAATTGTATGAGATGTAGGAGGCAGTGATGTCTTTTTTCCTGTGTCTCACTGGAAGTATTGCTGGATAACGTTGGTTCAGTTGTCGATATCCTCTTCTTCTGCCTCCTCTTCTTCACTGTCGACAGGCTCCACAGCTGCCACAAGACCTCCTTCTGGACCATCCTCCTACAGAAAAGGCACCTGTTGTCGCAAAGCCAGGTGTGCAGCATACAGCAGGCCACGATGATCTGGCACACCTTCTTTGGTGAGTAGTAGAGAGAACCACCTGTCATATGGAGGCACTGGAATCTGGCCTTCAGGAGGCCGAAGGTCCGTTTGATCACTCTCCTAGTTAGCCCATGTTGCTCATTGTAGTTTTCCTCTGTCCTTGTCCTGGGATTTCTCACTGGGGTCACTAGCCATGACAGGTTGGGGTACCCAGAGTCACCTGCAAATGTAGAGGGACAACTGTTAGGGACAACCCCAGAACCTGACAACTATTCACAGGGTATAGGGTCATTGTCCTCACCTATTAGCCGCACACAGTGCCTTTGGAGTTTCCCCATCACATAAGGGATGCTGATATTCATCGAAATGTAAGCTTCATGCACTGAGCCTGGAAACTTGGCATTCACATGGTAGATGTACTGGTCGGCCAAACACACCATCTGCACATTCATCGAGTGGTAACTCTTCCTGTTTCTGTACACCTGTTCACTCCTGGTGGGAGGGACCAATGCCACATGTGTCCCATCAATGGCACCTATGATGTTGGGGATATGTCCCAGGCCATAGAAGTCACCTTTCACTGTGGGCAAATCCTCCACCTGAGGGAAACCGATGTAGCTGCGCATGTGTTTCAGCAGGGCAGACAATACGTTTGAGAACATAGGCTGGGACATCCCTGATGCAATGGCCACTGTTGTTTGAAAAGACCCACTTGCCAGGAAATGGAGTACTGACAGGACCTGCATTAGAGGGGGGATTCCTGTGGGATGGCGGATAGTTGAAAATCAGGTCTGGCTCCAACTGGGCACAGAGTTCCTGGATTGTGGTATAATCAAGTCTGTAAGTGATAATGATGTGTCTGTCTTCCATTGTGGACAGGTCCACCAGCGGTCTGTACACCGGAGGATGCCGCCATCTCCTCACCTGCCCCAGCGGAAGTGCCCTATGGACGAGAACAGCGAGCACAGAGTCAGCCAACACTGAGGTATTAAAAAAATAATTTATTGCACACATTTGTCAATCCGCAATGTGCCTGTCACTGTGTGTATGCAAGGCCTAGATAGGTGTGACGCATTTTAAATTAATGCAATGTGGCCCCCTGAATTAGCGGCTGCCTGACCTGTATTGTGGGAGAAGGGGATATGAGGTAACTGCGCTGGCATCGTACACCGTCACAGTAGGCGGTCAAAGACTGCGGCGCAATCCTGCATTGGTTAACATTGGACCCTATTGGTCCGAGGAGCCAATGACGATGTACGCCGGTGGTCACGGTACGCACCACCGCGGACGTGACCGCCATTTTCTGTCTATTCACTCACTTGATACCTGATCTTTGACAGGAGAGGACCTACACTGCAAGTGCTGCTGTGACCTCAGTCTGGAAGCGACAATGGCTCATGTGTCTGGGGAAAGGGCCCATTCCTTCACTTCGGAGGAGTTGGAGAAGTTAGTGGATGGGGTCCTCCCCCAGTACCCACTACTCTACGATCCTCAAGACAAACAGGTGAGTAAACTGTGACCATGCTGTATGGGCAATGCCTGTTTGGAGTGGTGTGGATGGAAGATACGGGGTAGGGACTCAGGCCTGCATGAGCGGACGGTGAGTGTATGTGCGTCAGGGCAAGGGTGGGAACGTGGGTGAATGACTGTGATGGTCCAGACGGTTAAAGATTATTCTTTTCCCCGTACTATTCCTCTAGGTCAGCACCCACCAGAAGAAGGATATTTGGCATGCCATCGCCAAGGACGTCCGGACCCTGGGGGTCTACCACAGATAGAGCACCCACTGCCGGAAAAGATGGGAGGACATTCGCTGCTGGAGCAAGAAGACGGCAGAGGCCCAGCTGAGGATGTCCTCCCAACGTGGGAGGGGTGCCCATCGCACTATGACCCCCCTGATGTTCCGGATCCTGGCAGTGGCATATCCGGAGTTGGATGGGCGCTGGAGGGCCTCACAGCAACTACAAGGGGGTGAGTACATTCACATCCATCTGACTCTGCGCCCATTACGAGGTTTCTGGGTGGGGGAGGTGGGCTGTGGGTTCCCCTAGGCCAGGGCGAGTTTTGTAGGCAAGTCAGGCTCCTGTGACTTCCATGTGTGCAGCAATCGGGCATTGGCCTTGTACCCCATGTCCCTGTGATTAATTAGGGAACTCTAAGTGCATGGCATAGTGCAGAGGGCTGCTGTGTCTGTAGTGTCCGCCAAAGGTAGCGGTATTGCATGCACTGAACATGACTTTCTTCTGTCTTCCACACCCCACTTTTTGTGGTCTCCCTGTTCTTGTGTGCATTAGCATCATCAGGCGGAGGAGCAGTGCCACCGGAGCAGTAGGGAGCTGCATCCCACATGGCCCTGGAGGGCAAGACAACGGAGTCTGAAGCGACCAGTGGGACGGAGAGCGAGGGGAGCTCCACGGCGGGGACAGGAGGTGACATCAGCAACAGCGACTCCTCCTCTGATGGGAGCTCCCTTGCGGTGGTGGGCCCCTCTGTGCCCCCACAGCCGCCACCCCCCCACCAGCACCACCCTCCTAGCAGCCCCTCAGCATGTGTCCCGTGACCGCTCACCCTGGAGGGTGTGCATCTCCTTCACCCCAGGCACCTCAATCCTTGCCCCAGTCAGCCCTGCTGCCCTCAGTGAGGAGGCCATTGACCTCCTGAGATCCCTCACTGTTGGGCAGTCTACCATTCTGAATGCCATCCAGGGTGTAGAGAGGCAGTTGCAACAAACAAATGCATACCTGGAGGGCATTCATTCTGGCCAGGCAGCCCAACAGAGAGCATTTCAGGCTCTGGCCTCTGCATTGATGGCAGCCATTGTCCCTGTGTCCAGCCTCCCCCCTCCAACTTCCTCCACCCAGACCCAATCCGCTGTACCTCAGCCTATCCCAAGCACACCATCAGAACAGCATGCACACACATCAACACACAAGGGTGGCTCAGGCAAACATAAACAGCACACATCCCACAGGCACTCACACAAGCATCTACCCATTCACACATACCAACATCTACTGCCTCCACTGTGTCCCCCTCCTCCACGTCTCCCTCCTCCCTCCCTGTCTCGTCTCCACTCACACTTGCAAGCACTACATCTTCAGCCACTACCTCCATCACCAGCACGCCCATCACCATACACCTCTCACGTGCACTCACCACCCCCACTACCATTCACACGTCCCCAGTGTCCTCTACCAGTGTGTCTGTGAGCCCTCCTCCCAAAGTACACAAACACAGCCACACACCCACCCAACAGCCATCCACCTCACAACAGCCTCCAGCCCATGCACTTTCACCCAAAGTCAGCAAACGTACACCTCCTAAATCCACTACCTCTTCCTCCACTCCCAAACCCCCTCCATCTACCCGTTGCAGTGTGTCTAAAAAGCTTTTCCTATCAAATGTTGATCTCTTCCCTACACCTCCCCTCCCTGTCCGTCCCCTAGGGCCTGCCTTTCCAGGTCCCAACCCAGCACCTCAGACACCACATCCCCGGGCACAGTGGTGCCAGAAATAGCAGGATTTTGGAGTGCGCCAAGCAACAGGGCTGCCAGTGTCCCATGGAGCGAGGGCAAGGACATTCCGCCACTTCCAAAAGTAAAAAAGTTGCCCACATCCCGGAGGGAGAAGGCAAAAACACCTGCCACCAAGGGCTCAGGCAAAACTAAAGTGTAAAGTGGCAAGACAGCTGCGCCACCATCCAAGGTGGGGAAGGGCCAGAAAATCAAGGGTAGGTCCACGTCGACGCCAACCTGCACGGCGGACAAGACCAGCACCACCACCTGCACCGCCACCACAGAGACCGCCGCTAGCTCCGCAGATACTGAGGACGCCACCAGCACTGCAGTCACTGAGCCCGCCACCAGCACTGCAGTCACTGAGCTCGCCACCAGCACCGCAGTCACTGAGCCCACCACCAGCACCGCCGCCACAAAGACCGCCACCAGCACCGCGGCCACAAAGACCACCGCCATCACTGATTCCAGAGAGTCCACTGCCAGCATTGATTCCACATAGGCCGCCGCCAGCACCGACGCCACAGAGCCCACAGCAAGCACCGCCGCGACTGACACCGCCGCCAGCACCGCCAGAGGCCCCAAGACTTCCTGAGCCAGTTGCACCACCGCAGACATGGCTGCCATCCTCAGTGGTCAGTCGTCCGAGGCTGGTGGTCAGTTCCAGGAGCCAGGGCAGCTTGCTTGTTGCACCACCATCAGTGGAGTGTCACATCCACTACCTCAGTCCTTGGCAGGATGAAGCACTGTGGGCACAAGCCCCCTCCAGAACCAGTGGAGTATCACATCCATTACCTCTGTCCTTGGCAGGATGAAGCACTCTGGGCACAAAGCCCCCTCCAGAACCAGTGGAGAAAGGCATCCACTACCGCTGTCCTTGGCAGGATGAAGCACTCTGAGCACAAAGCCCCCTCCACAACCAGTGGAGAAAGGCATCCACTACCTCAGTTCTTGGCAGGATGAAGCACTCTGGGCACAAAGCCCCTTCCAGAACCAGTAGAGAAAGGCATCCACTACCGCAGTCCTTGGCAGGATGAAGCACTCTGGCCACAAAGCCCCCTCCAGAACCAGTGGAGAAAGGCATCCACTACCTTAGTCCTTGGCAGGATGAAGCACTCTGGGCACATAGCCCCCTCCAGAACCAGTGGAGTATCACATCCACTACCTCTGTCCTTGGCAGGATGAAGTACTCTGGGCACAAAGCCCCCTCCAGAACCTGTGGAAAAAGGCATCCACTACCTCTGTCCTTGGCAGGATGAAGCACTCTGGGCACAAAGCCCCCTCCAGAACCAGTGGAGTATCACATCCACTACCTCAGTCATTGGCAGTATGAAGCACTCTGGGCACAAAGCCCCCTCCAGAACCAGTGGAGTATCACATCCACTACCTCAGTCTTTGGCAGGATGAAGAACTCTGGGCACAAAGCCCCTTCCAGAACCAGTGGAGAAAGGCGTCCACTACCTCTGTCCTTGCCAGGATGAAGCACTCTGGCCACAAAGCCCCCTCCAGAACCAGTGGAGAAAGGCATACACTACCTCTGTCCTTGGCAGGATGAAGCACTGTGGGCACAAAGCCCCCTCCAGAACCATTGGAGAAAGGCATCCACTACCTCAGTCCTTTGCAGGATCAAGCACTCTGGGCACAAAGCCCCCTCCAGAACCAGTGGACTATCACATCCACTACATCTGTCCTTGGTAGGATGAAGCACTCTGGGCACAAAGCCCCCTCCAGAACCAGTGGAGAAAGGCATCCACTACCTCAGTCCTTGGCAGGATGAAGCACTCTGGGCACAAAGCCCCCTCCAGAACCAGTGGAGACTGTTATCCACTTGAGAGACTGTGGCTTTGCACTCCCCAGGATTAAGCAGTGGGCAAACCACCCACTGGAGAGACTTGAGACACTGTGGCTTTGCACTCCCCAGGATAAAGCAGTGGGCAAACCACCCACTGGAGAAACGTGAGAGACTGTGGCTTTGCACTCCCCAGGATTATGCAGTGGGCAACCCACCCACAGGAGAGACTTGAGAGACTGTGGCTTTGCACTCCCCAGGATAAAGCAGTGGGCAATCCACCCACTGTAGAGACTTGAGAGACTGTGGCTTTGCACTCCCCAGGATACATCAATGGGCATGGAGCCCCATTGTGGAGCTGGCGTCGTGCACTCATCCGGCTGAGTTGCCCCCCATTCCCTTCCCCCTGAGGTGCCTGTTTCATTTCAATCTGATGCCCAAGCAGTGTTTTCTCCGTTTGGAGTCTGGTATCGAGTGTGGGCCTCGCCCATGCATTTTGTGCCTGTGGTCCACGGACTATGAATGGTGCACTATCTGGACTTGTATAGTTGGTGTACATAATTGTTTCTACTGTATTTCAAGTTTTGACTAATGGATTTTTATTGACTACAATCTTTCCACTCATTTCCTTTTGTCTTTGCATTTTTCCAGGGGGGTTTGGGGGTGTAAAGGTAATGTTGCAGCATGTATTAGTGTGTATGTTGTTATGGGTGAGGGTGGGGGTGTTGCGTGTCACGTGTGTGTGTCACTCTCTTTTCCCTCCCCCCTACCCTGTGTTGCAGGTGCAGTACTCACCGTGGTCGTCACCGCTGTCGTTCGTGCTCCTGGTAGAGGAGCATGAATACTATCACAAGGAGGATTTGGAGTTCTGGCTCCATGGCGCCCTGGTTCCTCCTGGGTTGTGTAGAGGTGAGTGTTTTCCCTTCCAAGTCCTGTTTCCGCCGTGTTTTTGTTCGCGTTGGTTCCACTCCAGTAAAGGTGGCGGATTGGCCTCTTATAATAGTGTGGGCGGGACAGTGTCTTCCGCCTGTCTGTTGGCGGTGACCGCCATGCTGTTTGTTTGTACCGCCTTGGCGGTCGGAGTGTTAAAGTGGCTGTCTATGCTGGCGGTTTCCGCCATGGTCGTGATTCCATTTTTTTTACCGCCAGCCTGTTGGCGGTCTTACCACCGCTTTAACACCGCCCGCCAGGGTTGTAATGAGGGCCTAAGTTTTGAAGGAAAAAGAGTCTTAATGTATAGAAATCAACAGATGCGTTGTTTTAGCACAAAGTACCTGGTATGAGTCAAAAATAAAGAAGCAAGGGCGATGGTGCGTCAGAAAAGCTAGCGATTCGTCGATTCCTTAGTCGCAAGTGAGGCAGTACATCTATTCTTTAAATGCACCAGAGGATGTGTGTCGATTCTTTACTCATAAAGGACGGTGCAGTGATGTTTTCCGAATTTGACTCCAGGATTTGTGTGTGGAAATTTGGGATTCACTATGTGACAAGTCTGCATTGAAAATAGTCACTGCACTTGTGAGGCAGGTGCTGCATCAAAGTTTCAGTCAAGGGGCACGCAGTACGTAGATTTTTCTAAAACGCACACAGTTGTGTGTGGATTTTCCCTCGCAGGGTACCCGTTTCCACTTTTAAGGGTCAGGGACTGGATTTGGCATTACTTTGCAAGTCAGGACTCTCACCAGAAGAGCCTAGGCACTGGCAGATGAAGTCTTTGATGTCCCTGAGGCCTCAGAACAGGAAGCAAGCTCAGTCCAAGCCCCTAGGGAAAGTTCACAAGTAGGATTTCAGAAGGCAAAGTCCAGTTCTTTCCCACTTCAGGCAGACGCAGCAGCAGAAGGCCAGCACAAAAGAGCAACTGGCAGAGTGGCAGGTCCTCCTCAAGCATCCAGCTCTTCTCCTTGGCAGAGGTTCCTCTTCATCCAGAAGTAATCTGAAAGTCTGGGGTTTATACTCATTTCTGCCTTTGAAGTAGGAAAACATCAACAGAAAGTCTGTGCTGTTCACAAGATCCTACCTTGCCCAGGACTGGCTCCAGACACAATCCACGGGGTCGGAGAATGCATTGTGAGGACAGGCACAGTCCTTTGAGGTGCAGGTGTCAGCTCCTCTCTCCCACTCTAACCCAGAAAGACTCATCAGGATTTGCAGGACACATCTCAGCTTTTTTGTGTCACTGTCTAGCGCAGAACGCAGCATGCACAGAAAAAGCATAAAATGAGGAGAAATAAAAGTATTCCTCCTAGTTGCTCCTTGCTAACGCCACCCCTGAGGGTGGTGTTAGATTTTGGCGCTGCCTCAGTTTCATGAAATCACGTAAATCTGAGGCAGCGTCAAAATGCAATTGGTTTTGCAGTGGCATGCCACAGCAACACCCATTGCACGCCCTCTGACGCAGAATACTGCGTCGGAGGGGGCGATATTTACATGGAGGCATAACGCAACAAAAAGTGGCGTTACACCTCTTTGTAAATTTGGAGCAGTGGTTAGCACAACTGGAGCGTCACTTCAGGGGATTATAAGTCATTAAGACATTTTGAATAAGCATCCCTCACAGAAAGAGGTGCAATCCTTCTTAAAGGGCTTGGAAGTGGGACTGACCAAGTATGAAGAGGAGATTAAGATAAAAAGAAGCAACATTTTTGTGCAACAAGATCGATTATGCAACTAGCAGAATTCTCACTTTCGGTAAAAGAAAATATAAAGCCGCAAGGAAGGAGTTTAGACTATTAAATGCACTGAGACAACAAGAATTGGTTAACCCTCAGAATTGTGTATAGACAACTTCTCAGATGTGGATGAGTTACAGAGGTCCACAAGGTGTAACACATCACCCATCCCAACATTGGAAAGTACAATTTTTTACATCAGAATCAGGGACCCCCGAAGAAAACTGACAAGAGGAAGAAGAGGTGACAGTGTCAAAGGGGCAAAATCAGAAGGGAGGCACACATGAAAAGAGACATCTTGCCGCATTGGGAGAAATGCATGGCAAACCAGGAAGTTAAAATGAAGGGTGAGAATAGCATTACTGTTATTAACCTTTCAAACCATGAACTGACTGATGATGAACATTTCTTATTAGAACTGGGACTTTCTTTTAGCCCTACTGCAAATTTTGATTACTCTAGGACTCAGATTTACCTGTTTCTGCTTATTAGGAAACTAAAATTGTTGAAAGCTTTTGAACAGCAAAAAGATAAGCAGGGATTTTGGGGTAACTCTGACACTAATGAAGTGTATGATTCCACTTTTGACAACCTTTATATTGGTGATATTGAAGGCCTTGCCACACTGAAAGAATTTGAATATGGTGGTAGAGATTGGGATTTTGAAAGGGATCTACTTTGTTATTTGGGTTTGGAACTCGAAAGAACCAGCAGGAATGATGTCAGACCAAAGTCAAAATGTAATCCTATTACCCCACATGAAAACATTGATAGTTTTCAGGAGGTATTGACTAATGGGGCTCAGGTGGCGTAATGGCCAGCGCCGTATTTACACAGTGGTATTAAGCCAGTTTTTGTGCCTTAACACCACCTTGTAAATACTGTCCCTTCACACACAGCACTTGCGTGGAAGGTGTAGGAGGGTGGCCTGGTTTGTAGTGGGTACCTTGGGTACTTACACCTTATACCAGGTCCAGTTATCTCTTATTAGTGAAATGTAGTAGTGTTCTAGCTGCTTAGGCTGATAGAGGTAGCTATAGCAGGCCAGTATAGGCTGAACTAGGAGACATGCAAAGCTCATGCAATACCACTTATAGTTACACAGTACTTATACACAAGTAAAGACAATATACTCAGAGTTACCAACAATAAAGGTGTTTATTTGGGTGACACAGTACCAAAAATATCTTAGAGACAATATTCCTTCTGGAGGTAAGTATTATACACAATATATACACTAGACACCAAAATTAGACAAGTAAATAGTCATAGAACAATGCAAACAGTAGGAAATCATATAGAATGCAATGGGAGAAAATAGGTCTAGGGGCAACACAAACCATATACTAAAAAAATGGAATGTGAATCACAAATTCCCCCGTAGACAAGAGTATTGTGTGCAGAATCACTGGGCGAGTAAGAATACAATAAAGGTAAGTAAATTACTCCACCCCAGAGCCCAGAAAAGCAAGAGTAAGTTTCCTTAGGACACACTACACCTCGTTAGGGGGATTTTGTAGCAGCCAACCAAGTCTGCACAGAACAACTGCTGGATTATTGGACCTGAAGACCTGCAAAGGAAGGGGGCCAAGTCCAGAAGTCGAAAGAAGTTCCAGGAAGGACAGGAGTCCCTGCCAACCCAGAAGAGGGTGAAAAAGGAGAGTCCCCAATTAGTCGAAGACTGCAGAAATACACCCTAGGAAGATGCCAGAAAATTCCGGCTTGATGCAAAAGATGTCCCACAGCATGAAGATTGTTGCAGATGAGATTTTGTGTTGGAAGGCACCAACAAGCCTTGGCTACGGCAAAAGTGTGTTTTCCATCAAAATGGCACTGGGTGGACACAGGAGTAACCTGGGGGACTCGCCTTCTGTGTGAGGAGGAAGAGGACACTCTCAGCACTTAAGAGAGCCCTCAGGATGCCAGCCAGAACCCCCAGAAGCCACAGGATCTGGGTTCAAAGGAGGTGCAAGATGCAGTTGATGCAGCACAATAAAAGAAGTTCCCACACCGCCAGAAAACAACTCAGTGAGCTGAGCATTGCAGGGTGGAGTGCTGGCGACCTGGGCCAGGCTGTGCACAAAGGAATTTTGCAAAGAGTGCACAAAGGCCTCAGGAGACAAAGAAGACACAATACACAGGGGTACCATTGTTCTCGGGGAAGGCAAGGTCTTACCTCCTCCTAATTGCTTCAGCAGGACCTCAGGAAGAGTCTATGTCAATTAAGTCTACCCTCTGTTTCTTTAGGAGCATGCTCGTTGCCGTGAGAGGAGTCCCAGGGTATTGGTCATTGCCTTGGAAGGTGCCTGCTTGGAGCAGGGGAGTGAGATTTCTTCGATCCTTCTGGTGCAGGATGAAGACAGGGAGTCCCCAGAGCATGCACACTGTGGAAACTGTTACAGTTGCTGACTTGGAGCTGAGGTTGCTGAAGAAAAGTGTCTCTTGTAGACACTTTGTTGCAGTTACATTGTTTCTTGGAGCAGGCTGCGGTTGATCCGAGGTCAGAAGAGTCTGATGTTGTGGCAGAGGATTCCTGAAAGAAACTTGCAAGCAGAATCTGAAGAGGACCCACAGGAGAGACCCTAAATAGCCCTGAGAGGGGGATAGGCTACCTTATCAGGTAAGGACCTATCAGGAGGGGTCTCTGACGTCACCTGCTGGCACTGGCCACTCAGAGCCCTCCAGAGTGCCCCCACAACTTGCAAATCAAGACAGCTGAAGTCTGGGACATACTGGAGGAGCTTTGGGCACCACCCTTGGGGTGGTGATGGACAGGGGAATGGTCACTCCCCGTTCCTTTGTCCAGTTTCCCGCCAGAGCAGGGGAGAAGGGGTTCCTGAACTGGTGTAGACTGGTTTATGCAAGGAGGGCACCACCTGTGCCCTTCAAAGCATTTCCAGAGGCTGGGGGAGGCTACCACTCCCCAGCCTGTAACACCTACAGTATTTCCAAAGAGAGAGGGTGTAACACCCTGCTCTCAGAGGAAATGCTTTGTTCAGCCTTCCTGGGACTGGGCTGCACAGAACCCAGGAGGGCAGAACCCTGTCTGTGAGGTGGCAGCAGCTGTAGCTGTAGCTGCAGTGCAAGCCTCAGAGAGCAGGTTTGGTAGTACTGAGGGTCCATGGTGGAGCCTCCAGGATGCATGGAATTGGCTCCCTAACACCAGATGTGGAATGGGGGGGACAATTCCATGATCTTAGACATGTTACATGGCCATATTTGCAGTTACCATTGTGAAGCAACATATAGGTATTGATCTATATGTAGTGCATGCGTGTAAGGCCGTCTCCGCACTCACAAAGTCTGGGGAAATAGCCCTGAACTATGTGGGGGCACCTTTGCTAGTGCAAGGGTGCCCTCACACTTAGTAACTTTGCACCTAACTTTCAGCAAGTGAAGGTTAGATATATAGGTGACTTATAAGTTACATAAATGCAGTGAAAATGGCTGTGAAATAGTGTGTGCACTATTTCATGCCGGCTGCAATGGCAGTCCTATGTAAAGGTTTGTCGGAGCTCCCTAGGTACCACATACTAGGGACTTATAAGGGGGGTCCAGTATGCCAATAGAAATTGGTAAATTAAGTCACTGGCCTACGGTGACAAATTTAAAAGCAGAGAGAGCATAAGCACTGAGGTTCTGGTTAGCAGAGCCTCAGTAACACAGTTAGGCACTACACAGCCATACACATTAGGCCACAAACTATGAGCACTGGGGTCCTGGCTAGCAGGATCCCAGTGAGACAGGCAAAACATACTGACATATAGGTTTTTTTTCTATGAGCACTGGGGTCCTGGCTAACATGATCCCAGTGACACAGTAAAAACACACTGACACATACTCACAAACAGGCCAATAGTTGGGGTACCTATGGTAGAAAGAGGGTACTTTCTCACAGAAGGGGCATGCAATGGGTGTTGGTGTGGGCATGCCACAGCAACACCCATTGCATTTTGATGCTGCCTCAGATTTATGAGATTTTGTAAATCTGAGGCAGCTCCAAAATCTAACACCACCCCAGGTGAATATGCAGCACACATAGAAAGAGCAAATCGCCTTAGAACAGTGGTTCCCAACCTTTTGACTCCTGAGGACCCCCAATGAATCATTTCTGGAAGCCGGGGACCCCCAGCAATTTGTACGATTTAATTTTCAAACATTAAAACAGTAATTCACAAAAAATATAACAAGTACACACCAAATAAATACTCAAATTACTCAAGATAAAATTATTTTATGTTGAAAAAATATCCCAAAATCAAAACATTTTATTGGGGAGGTTGGCACTGCATCTCGGCAACTACCTTTTCAATGTTTGGTTTTTATTTAGGAAAGGTGAATCCTCAGGTCAGATTCTACAGTTCCGGAGCGATTTCTGTTTTTATTTTTTAGGTATGCAAGATCTGAGAAAGCTTTTTCACATAAATAAGTGAAGGGGAAAGGAAGTAAACCATAAGGGTCTCTCATCTCTCCCTAGCCTCTCTGTCACATGTACTTCATTTGTTTTTATAACACCTCTGATGCCACTATAGGGTGTCAGGGCACTTTACAGGGGACTACAAGGTGTGGGATTCACATGTCATCCACACTGGTAGGCATTTTCTAAGAGTGCTTGGTCCGGAGAAGCATAAACTTAGGATTCAGAACACAGCACAGTTATTAGCGATGACGTTAGCACAGTGCTTAATTTGTAAATAAAAACGTGCCTGTGCCCAAAGCCCTCCTCTTAAACACGCGGCTGCTGAAATTAAATGTGGGAACACGGAATACTGAGGCAGCATAATCCTGAAGCTATCTCGGGCCTCTTCAATCCATATAAAGCCACTCCCTGCCACTTCAGCTCACTCTAGCAGCTTTCTACTTTCTCCCTTTGGGACGCTTTTTTCATTTTTTCCCTTCCTCCATCTTTCCCATATGTGTCTTTTGCTTGCAGCAAATGCTTGAGGCAGAAGAATAAGCCCCAGCCCTAAAAAATAAGCGCCGGTGCTCAGCACCGGAAACAACAAGCACAAATTAAGCACTGCGTTAGCAATAAGAATGCATTTCTACACAAGCAAACCTTTTTTTAGCAGCATAAGGAAAATGAAAGACAAGGAAAAAAATAACTTTCTAATTTGTGCCATGTGGTTTGCACGCAGCTCTTTAATGGCTGTTCACAGCTCACTGTGCTAATTACGATTATGAACTGCAAGGACACAAAAGAATCTTTGACAAAAGCAGTAACCCACTGTGCCATGCACATAAAATACTGTCCTTCGCATGATACACATTCTTTGCAGCAGGCTTATTAACCATCTGCGCTACCTTTAAGTCAAAACTGCCACTGCACAAAACTCCCATTTCTCTCCAGCAGATACATTAATCACTTGAGTTAGCTTGACGCTTTTATTTTTGCAGTACAAGAAGCCTTGCAGTGCGTTTAAAACTGCTCAAAAAAAGAAGTAATAAATATGAAAACACGCACACAAGTTTGTCAGAGGCCCCAGCTAGAGAAGTGCCTTCCTCCCAGCCCAGGCCTGCGGACCCCCTGGGAATGTGTCACGGACCCCTGGGGGTCCGCGGACCACAGGTTGGGAACCACTGCCTTCGAAGATTGTTTTTGTGCAGAAAGGTGTTCCTTCCTGCACAAAAACAATCTCCCACTCCACGCAGCCATCCTTGCACTATGGCGCAAGGGTGGCTGCATTGGCGCATAGAGCCTATTTAGCACCAGAGCAGGGGTAAACATGGGTGTGTCGTAGTTTAGTAAATATGGCACATCCCTGTGTTTTGAAAATGACGGTGTGCAACGCTGCCAAATTTGGCACAGTGCTGGGCACCTTCATTTTCTATTAAATCTGGCCCTAAGTAGCTCAGGAGACTATGGCCCTCATTCTGACCTTGGCGGGCGGCGGAGGCCGCCCGCCAAAGTCCCGCCGTCAGGTTACCGTTCCGCGGTCGAAAGACCGCGGCGGTAATTCTGACTTTCCCGCTGGGCTGGCGGGCGGTCGCCTTCAGACCGCCAGCCAGCCCAGCGGGAAAGAGGCTTCCACGATGAAGCCGGCTCGGAATCGAGCCGGCGGAGTGGAAGCTGTGCGACGGGTGCAGTTGCACCCGTCGCGTATTTCACTGTCTGCGCAGCAGACAGTGAAATACATGTAGGGGCCCTCTTACGGGGGCCCCTGCAATGCCCATGCCAGTGGCATGGGCACTGCAGGGGCCCCCAGGGGCCCCGCGACCCCCCCTACCGCCATCCGGATCTCGGCGGTCCGACCGCCGGGATCTGGATGGCGGTAGGGGGGGTCGGAATCCCCGCGGCGGTGCAGCAAGCTGCGCCGCCGCGGAGGATTCAATGGGGCGGCGGTACACTGGCGGGAGCCCGCCAGTGGTGCCGGTCCGACCGCGGCTTTACCGCCGCGGTCGGAATCCCCATTGGAGCACCGCCGGCCTGTCGGCGGTGCTCCCGCGGTCCTCCGCCCTGGCGGTCAAAGACCGCCAGGGTCAGAATGACCACCTATGGCATAATAGTAAGAATCAATTTGCTAAGAATTTCACAGAAGGACACGGGGCATATTTAAGAGTTCCTAGCATCAATATTTTTTTTATTCTAATGTGGCCCGACGAGGCCAAAATCGCCACATCAAATTTACAAAGTGGTGCAATGCTTGCATTGTGCCACTTTGTAACCCCTGGCGCCACATCTTGCCTACACCAGGCATAATTTATGCAAGAGGGGCATTCCTCCATTAGGGAGGCTGAAAAAATTGCACAAAGAAATCTAAATGATTTCTTTGCTCCATTTTATTTGGCATTTTCAACGCCTGCTCAGAGCAGGTGTTAAAAGGGGACACACCATTATTTATAATAGTCTCATATGTACTGTTCAGGGTTAGCTCAAGGATTTGGGCTCTAACCCTGAGCAGCACATCAATAGCATCAAAAATGTGGATGCTATTGCCCTCTACCCTGTGCCATAGTGCACTACATTTTAAATATGACACATTCATGGTGGCAGGAGTGGGACGCTAAGGGGAGCAAGGAAAGTGGCACTGCACTGGGTGCAGAGCCAACTTTTCTTAAATTTGCCCCATCGATAGGCTCTTTAAACTCTCAGGCAAGCCACCTCATTTGTCATTAAGCCTGTGAAGAAGCAGGGTAATGTAGTTTATCGGTCATAAACAATTGTCAATGAGAGACAAATAGATGATAGTTATAAATGGTCCTCTGGGACCCTGTACAGACAGTGGCAGACTATCATACTTTACTTTCCGAGTGGTATCAACAGGGCTTATTAAATGTCGAAGAATAGCAATTTTTAATGATGAAGAAACCTACCTTACCATGGCCCATATTTATACTTTTTGCTGCAAAACTGCACTAATGCAGTTTTGCAGCAAAAAGTTTAGCGGCTGCTTGGGGCTTAATGCCACATTTCACAACGCCAGCTGGGCTCTGTATTTATTGAATAGCACAAGCCGGTGCTAATCTTGGGCTAGTGTCTTACACAAAGATGCTAGCCGGGCGAGGTGACGGTTGAGATAGAGGGGGTTGTGCATCAGAAAATGATGCTAGCCTGGTTAGAGGCAAAAAAAGCCTCTAACCAGACTAGAGCCATTTCCTGGCGCTCAAGCACCAAAAACATGACTCCTGTCTTAAGGAAGACAGGAGTCATGCCCACCACCCCAATGGCCAGCACAGGGGACAAGTGTCCCCTGGGCATGGCCATTTCACCCTGTGCCATGCTGGGGGCCCAAAGTTAGGGCCCACGATGGCAACAAAATAGAAAAAAAAAACTTACCTGGGATGGGATCCCCACCCCCCTGTGTCCCTCTGGTGGGGGTGGGGGTGTTCCTGGGGCTTGGGAAGTGCACCTGTGGACCCATTCCATGGTGTTTAACCATGGAAATGGGTCGACAGTTCCCCTAACGCATAGTCTGACCGAGGCGTTAAATAATGGTGCTTAGAAAGCTTAGCACCATTAATTAACCCCTCCTCCCACCCGTGAATCATATTTGCACAGGGGGATAAATATGGGGATAGCACCATATTTTGGATGGGAATGCCTATCTTGCATCTCATTGACGCAAAGTAGGTTCACTCATCCAAAAAATGGTGCAAACTCTTATATTTTGACATTAGCAGTGTCTAATGTCAAAATATAAATATGGAGTTAGGTTTGCGCTGAATTTGCATTAAAAAAATTACTCAAAAGCGGCGGAAAAATAGTATAAATATGGGCCAATTTTTCTACATTCTGCCTAAAATTCATAACCCAACAAACACAAATGATGGACGGAATGCAGAACCCATCAAATATTCACCTCCGGTCACATATCTGGGTATCATCAATTAATTATTTTGCTTACCATGCCCCAGTTTTGGCCAAGCCATATGCAAATCACTCTTGACTCTGATCCACACGGGAACAGTTGAGCCCAAGCTGCCAGGCCAGAACCTCCCAGGAACGGAAACAAGCACCCTGGGACCGGGTTTAGGGTATCACCCTTCATCAGCCAGACTAGCTTGAATCCAGTGATATAGTGAGACCGGGTAAAACGTGTGGGCATACTCTGCGCACTTATGGTGACCAAAGCAAAGAAACACATACATTGATGTAATGCAGAACCAATCAAACATTCTACCCCAGTGACAATCCGGGTTTAATCCCTGAATTCTTTTACTTACCATGCCACCCTAGTGTGAACCCAGCCATATGCAAATCAGTCTTGACCCTGTCACCCATGGGAACAGTCTAGCCCAAACTGCCACGCCAGGACCTCCCAGGACCTGAAAACAAGCATCCCCGAACAGGGCAAAAGGTATCACCCTTCATCAGCCAGGCTAACTTGAATCCAGTGGCATAGTGAGCACGGAACCTACGTCTGGGCATACCCTTCCCACTTGGGGCGACAAATGCAAAAACAACAGATGATAAACGGAATGTAGAGCAAATCAAACATTCACCCCAGGCACAGTTCTGGGTTTAGTCCATCATTTTCTTTGCTTGCCATGCCATTCCAGTTTGGGCTCATCCATATGCAAATCAGTCTTGACCCTGTCCCTCATGTGAACAATCCAGCCCAAATTGCCAGGCCAGGTGCTTCCTGGACCAGAAACAAGCATCCCAATGAAGGGAATTGACTAACTATTTCATGATGATCTTTTATGTTGTAATTCACTGAAATCAGTCCCATTTCAGCAGCCATTTTGAAACTAGTAAACAGGCACTTGCCACTATACCTTGAAACATATGGATTATTGCTTCTACTTTTGTTTTCCTATGTTTCACTGTTGCTATCAACAAACCTCAACTCTTCATGGGCACCAATGCAGGCCAAATGTACACTTTGGTCTTTGTTGGCAAAACCCACAGTAACAGAGACAGCTCATTGTTCTTTTCTTCAGGCATTATATTTATTGAGGCACCACTACTGATAAAAAAGAACTGACTTTTCTCCTCACAGGGGACCAGTCTGACATGTGTGCATTTTTCTGTGCTAAGCATTGACATGACACAATCATTTTCATCACTTTTACTTATTATTGAGGCTGAAGAACTGTTTGATGAAGATTCAGATGACAATCAACTTTATTTAGTATTTATTTGCCTCAACTTATGTCACAGCTTGGCCTTGTGGATATGTGTTGAACGTTGCTCCTGGAATGTTCTGGCGGCCATTTTGTCTTTGTGCTGTAATTCACTTACTTTTTCCCTCGCTCTGCATATCATCACAAAATGGTTTGCTTCACCACAACCTTTGCATATCTGACAAATGGTGGGACACTTTCCTTTGTGTGGAAATGCAAATCCACACCTGAAACACAACTTCTTTTTGCATGCAGACATCACATTGTTTCCTTAACTCTTTTGTTGCAAGCTACTTTTCACACTCATCACTGACCACCTCCGGCCTCCATGTTGGCAGCTTCTTCTCTTGTTGTCTGGGTGAATCGGACAAGCATCCATCAAACACTGTAAGCTGCATGCCTTCTTGATTATTAAATGCATTGAACTTACATTGTTTAATTAGTGTGTTGAGTTTTTCCACAAATTAATCGATTGTTTCACCAACTCTTTGTGTTCTTGACTAAAACATATTGGGTCATATTTATACTTTTTGACGCAAAACTGCGCTAACGCAGTTTTGCGTCAAAAAAATTTGCGCCGGCTAACGCCATTCTGAAGCGCCATGCGGGCGCCGTATTTAATCAATGACGTTAGCCGGTGTTAGCCGCCGGCGCTGCCTGGTGTGCGTGGAAAAAAACGACGTACACCAGGCAGCGCCGGCGTAGGGGATATGGAGCTTGGGCGCCAAAAAATGGGGCAAGTCAGGCTGAGGCAAATGTTTCGCCTCAACCCGATTTGCGCAATTTTTTTTGACTCCCAACCCCCATAGAAATGACTCCTGTCTTAGCAAAGACAGGAGTCATGCCCCCTTGCCCAATGGCCATGCCCAGGGGACTTCTGTCCCCTGGGCATGGTCATTGGGCATAGTGGCATGTAGGGGGGCACAAATCAGGCCCCCCTATGCCACAAAAAAAAAAAAAATACTTACCTGAACTTACCTTAATGTCCCTGGGATGGGTCCCTCCAGTCTTGGGTGTCCTCTTGGGGTGGGCAAGGGTGACAGGGGGTGTCCCTGGGGGCATGGGAGGGCACCTCTGGGCTCCTTCCGAGCCCACAGGTCCCTTAACGCCTGCCTTGTCCAGGCGCTAAAAAACGGCGCAAAAGCGGCCGTATGTCATTTTTTTTGACCCGCCCACTCCCGGGCGTGAATTTTGCCCGGGAGTGTAAATACGGCGCACATGCCTCGGAGTCAATTTTTAAGACGGGAACGCCTACCTTGCATATCATTAACGCAAAGTAGGTGTCCACGCTAAAAAATGATGCAAACTCCATGGACTTTGGCGCTAGACGCGTCTAACGCCAAAGTATAAATATGGAGTTAGTTTTGCGTCGGAATTGCGTCAAAAAAAAACGACGCAATTCCGGCGCAAACAGAGTATAAATATGCCCCATTGTTCATAGTCAACATTTGGTAGTGGATTAAACTTGAGATTCAGCACATTCTTAATCTGACGGTATGTGATTTCTTCGTCAGTTCTTGGCATTTTCTTTATGACCTCTTTCACACCATCACCAGCAAGAGTTTTGAGATATCTGAAAATCTTCCTATTATCAGTCTTTTCTTTTCTTTTTGGCTGTACCAAATGGTGGTGGCGGTTGTAGGACGGCGGCAGCATTGTACGTCAATATGGAACTCACTGACATGAAGAGTAGTGCACTCCCTGACACTGTTGAATGATCATGTTTGTGCAAATCCTCTTTAAAGTCTTTTGACTTTCGAGTCTCTGGATCATCTTTAATGTCAATGGGAGTGGTATCTTCTTTCTCAGTTGCCATACTTAAGCTCCATAGATCCAACTGTTGCCTTCAACCTTTTTGCTCTTAGAAGGCGTATAAAGTTGTTCTGAGCCCCAGTTGGCAGCTTGACGAGCAACTGATTTGGGTATGGACCGCTCTGCAAGCACAACCCAGGGCACTTCTGCTTGAGCCACTTAAATGACTGCTGTGGCACAATGACTCTCTTTAGTGGGCTCGGTAACTGATCACTTTAATTATTTTTGCACTTCAGTTTGTCTTTCTAACACCTGGTTGATCTCTGCCTTGCAGCTATTATTTTTGCACTGTTATTTGATAAATGATAACTGTCTTTAGCTGCACTTTTGTAAACCTGATTAAATCTGCCTTCAGAGTTAACACTGCGTATACTGTATAACTTTATTTAGCATGTCAGTGTGGTACCTTTTTGTAGGATCTTGGCCAATGGTGCATAAATCTTTCTGTGAAGGTCTCTTTATATACACACATTTCACACTGGGTGGAGTTGCACTTTGACTCAAAATACACCAACCATTGACTCAGCACTTGGACAAAGGCACACGTGGCATGCACAAGCACTTTGTTTGGACCAAGGCAAACTCTCCAGGATAGCACTTTTTTCTTTGGATTACTTCTGCCCTATCTCATTGCCAACTGTAGTTTCTTCCCCAGCCTGGTACCCACTGAATAACTAGGCTACACACAGCTGTAAATCACACATCTTTATTCCTCTGCGTGTACCTGTGAACTGCAACATTCTAAATCAAGCTTACATTACATTCTATTTTAGCGGTTACGTCACACTGAATACAGGGTCTTCAGGAAGCCAGAAAGGCTCCTTTCTAAATCATGCAAAACACTACACCCATCACTATGAAACAATTGACTTTATCACATGACAATACATGGTCAGAGTAACATCGACTGACACTCACCAAGGGAATCCTGAGTAGGCAGGAGTTGTGAGAACTTTTTAATTCTACAGCTGAATGAACAGGACTGTTTCTGTGTTCTTCCTTGCAAACTCCTACCACTGCAGTAGCAGTCAATGCAGCACTTCTAAGGCTTTTGGGAACCTCATGGAAAGCAAGTAATAATAATAATTTCCATAATCATGAACACTCAATGACTCAATCACTCACTCTTTCTTTGACATTCTCTTTCATTGGCTTCTCCTTGCAATTCTTGTTTGATGTTATGATCATTGCTACCATATCGAATTCCTTTTTGCGGCAACTGAACCCACCAGATCATGGAAGTTTTCTGCAATTTCCCTGGTGCCAACATGTGGATATCATTCATTCTTAAACTTAAGCAAGTTACATTCAGACAATGACACAGCGTAGCATGTAAATATTGTCACTCTGAGCTGTAAATAATTTATAGAACAAATTGCTAAGTTGTTTAATATTGATCATAATGCTCTTCAGCGAACTGAAATGTAATTGCCTAATGAGATCTAGTCACGTGGGATGATCCATTACTGTGCATAGCACAAGAAAAAACAGCTGTGCTCGGTAGGGTGTGTTGCCAGCTCATTCTCATCACAAAGGCATCTCTGAAATCTATATTAAATCACTTACCTTACTGTCTTAGAAGCATGAGAAGACAATTATGATGATTATTGATGTGTTTTTGATGGCAAATGCATGCAGCTATTGTATTCCTATACAGGTTTATTAACAAATTGTACCTAATGAATCATTAATTAAAAAAAATACAGTGATTCCTTTCAAAGGTAATACAACGTGCAAATTATTCAAAGGAATCCTGCTGACTAGAAAGAAAAAACATGGCAAAGTCTATTGAAACAGTCATTAGCAGTCCAATGTTTGCTGCAAAAAGAATTCCTGAAACGATTTAGATTTGATGTGCAGATTTGCGAAGAATAGTCACAAAGAGCAAACAACCACTGCAGTCGGAAAACCAAGCCCAGATTTATACTCTGTTTACGCTGAATTAGCGTCATTTTCTTACGCTAATTCAGTGCAAACCTAACTCCATATTAATATTTTGATGCTAAACTAGTCTAGCACAAAAATATTGGAGTTAAAGTAATTTTTTGGATGTATGAATCCACCTTCCATCAATGAGATGCAAGGAGGGCGTTCCCATCCAAAAAATGACTCTAAGGCCCTAGCGCTTTATTTACCCTCCTGTGCAGAAATGGTGCACAGGAGGGGGGCTGGCCTAAGTAATGGCGCTAAGCCTGCTTAGCACCATTATTTAACACCAGGGTGACTGCAAGCGTTAGGGGACCTGTGGACCCATTTCCATGGTCAAACACCATGGAAAGAGCCAACAGATGCCCTCCCCAAGCCCCAGGAACACCCCCACCCACATCAGAGGGACACCACAGGATGGACGACCCCCATCCCCAGGAAATATAGGTGAGTATTTTAGAAATGGGCCCCCCTACATGGCACAGGGTGCAATCACCATGCCCTGGGGACCCTCATCCCCTGTGCTGGCCATTGGAGTGGTGGGCATGACTCCTGTCTTTTATAATGTAGGAGTCATGTGGTATGGATGGTTTTGCATCAAGAAATGATGCTAGGCTGGTTAGAGTCATCTTGTTTGACTCTAACCAGCCTAATGTCATTTTTGATGCAAAACACCATTCTCCCATACCGCCACCCCCACCCGGCTAACGTCATTTTTTTTTTTTTTACGTTACCCCAGACTTTGCACCATTCCATTAATAGGGTGTCCAGCTGGTGCCCTGGAATGGCGCAAGTCAGCGCTATACTTTTTGATGCAAAACTGCGCAAATGCAGTTTTGCTTCAAAAAGTATAAGTCTGGGCCCCAAAGCTCTAAAATGCTCTCTTAATCTAAGCACCAAGACAAAATAAGTTATTTTGCAGAAAGAGTTTGAGAATCCTTGCAGAAATGGCAGAAAACACCAAGCAATACATTGCCTTTGCACTCCTAAATACAGGGAGATGAAATAGGGGAAGTAGGAATTCTCTGGATATGTCATCATTCCTTACTCACAAAAGGTACGTCATTGTGACAATGTTTCATTGTAAGATCGGCATCACCCGACAGGTAATGATTTTTATGTCACCAAGTGGCTAAGAACAAATGGCTCTTTGCATTATTCACTAAATCTAGAGACTAGATAGAGGGCTTTATTTTCTCCAGGGCCCACAACCGTTTCATGCACCACCAATGGAGTATCAGACACTCTCAAGCAATGTCCATTTGTCATGCAGCAAGAACAGGATTGGATTGCGGGGCATGGAAGGGGTGGGGTTGCGCTCGGGGGTTAGGGAAACATTAAAATACATTAAATTAAACATTAAAATAAATTTAAAAAACAACACTTACCTCACTCCTCGCCACGCCGCTCCTCTCCTCTGTTGTCGCTGCATGCACAGGCTCCCAGCCTGCCCTGCGGCCAATGCTGGCTAAGAGCAGCATTAGGATTTGCTGGGTGCACCCAACCAGGGCACTCCCAGGCATGCAGGGAGCATGTGCAGGCTCTCCCTAGCCTCTCAACACAGTTACTACTGCGCCGTGACGGACGGCCAAACACACATGCGCAGTGAGTGGAGGTGCTGTGCACTTCCCCTCAATGCTCACCACCCCTGTGGCCCTGCCCCTTTCAAAGAAAAGGATAATAAACAAGGTCTATCATCCTTTTCTTTCAAAGGTTTTGCAGCTGCTGCTGCTGGGGGTGGCAACGCTCCTCCGCCTTAATGGAAGAGCTGCCCCTGAGCGAGAAAACCCCATCCTGTTAGTTCAACACAATTTTGTGCAGGATCTAGAAACCAAAAGGATAATGGCTGCAGAAGAGCTGCCTCCTCATGCTAACAAAAACCCCCATATGTAGATGTGATCCAATCTTGTGCGGGCAATCAATGAGCAATCATGAGCAATCAATACTGTTTAGTACTGCATGCAGTAAGCATGTATTTATAAATTCAACTATTGTTAGACCTGACAGCTTTAGGGAGGTCTTCCACCAAACCTTTTTCCAGCTTGACTCATATTTTGCTAATTTCTTTTTGCTACCCTTTGGACTCTCAGCACTTTATCACTGATGACTAGTGCCAAAGTGAATGTGCTCTCTCCCTAAAACATGTTTTGAATGGTATGCACCCAATTGGCATATTTAATTTACTTATAAGCCCCTAGTAATATGGACCTGCAGTACTTATTATGCTACCCACTTAAATGTCATTTTAAAACATGGCCCTTGCCTGCCATTGCAGTCTGAATGTGGTCATACACTACAATGTTGTCTTGCCAAGCCTTAACCTCCCCTTTTATTACACATAAGTCACTCCTGCAGTAGGCCCTAGGTAGCCCATAGTGCAGGGTGCTTTGTTATTAAAAGACAGGACATATACTTTTGAATTGTACATGTCCTGCTAGTGGAAAACTCTCAGATTTGTTTTTCACTACTGAGAGGCCTACCCCTCCTATAGGAAAACATTGGAGAGTCCTTATTGCATTTAAAAATCAATAATTCATAATTGGGACAGGGTAGACCGGTCATGTTTAGTACCTATGGACTTTAAATGCTAAATCCTCTTTAATGGTAAAGTCAGATTTATTGTTACAATTTTTAAAATGCCACTTTTAGAAAGTACCATTTTCTGCTCTTAGCCCTGTGCTCTTGAAGGAAGCAGGTCTCTAATACATCTTTGGGGTGGGTGCCAGCTGGGCTTGTGCATTCCTTTTTAGACAGCCACACCCAAAGGGAGCTTAGATGTGACTGATTGGCCATCAACATCCTGATGGGCCTTACTGGACAGGAAGGAGCTGTCCACAACCTCACTCATACTCCTGAATACGTTATGTCCTGACCCCACACAAAAGACTGCTTAACCCCTGTAGCGTGTCTGGAGCCAGGACAGGAAGAGAGGACCCCTGTGCACTACAAAGACCTTCTTTGAAGTCCCCCCACTTCAAAGGCACCACTGGGTATTAGAACTGCACCTCTGACCCTACCAAATCACTGCACTTCTGGACCTCTGGATACTCTGCAAGGAAGAAAGACTGCTGTGATGCTACAAGGACTGCTACTCTGCTAGATTTCTGTTCTGGAAGAACTGCTTTCTTGCTCACTGTTGACCTGCTCACTGCTGCCCTCTGTGCCCAGGTGAAAGGCCTGGACCCACAACACTTAAACCCAGAACCAGATGGACTCCAAGGATTTCTGGCTTGCCTCCCGTTCTTCTGATGCCTCAGGGACACAAAATACTTCCAACCCATCTTCTTCAGCACCTGGACTCTGCCATCTGAGAGTCTTGCCCTGCCATGTATTGCCGATCCAGTCATTGGCCCTTGGAAGAGGATCTAAGGTGCTTCAGCTGCCAAAAGCCATGCAACAACCCCATTGCTCCACTTGGAAGCGGAGAATCTTCATTGACATTGATGCACCTCTGCTGCTGTGATGATCGAGGACATAGCACCACCGTCAATGCTGGTTCATCACCGCTGCTGCTAGAATAGGAAACATCACATTGCTGACTGCATGGGGTGTTGCCTTCATTACAGACGCATCCCCAACTTTGACTGACTCTGAACCAACGCATCGCTTATATCCTGGGATCGATGTCAATGCATCACCTCCTTTGCTCCTCTTATCTTGTTTTCTTCAACCGCAAACCAAGGTACTGCTTCAGCGGGCCAAGTCTGGTCTGTCTAACAACTGGATTTTTGTTGTTTTGGTTTTGTTTGCCCATTAAATGAAGCTCAATGTATCTAACCAGGTGTGGTATCTTTTTGTGTGATGTTTTCACTGTTCTATTGTTTGCAGTGTTGCACAAATACTTAACATATTGCCTTCTAAATTAACCCTGACTACTCTGTTCCAAACTTCCAGGGTTGGGCACAGGTAAATTTAAGGTGTGTTGGTGACTTACCCTGACTACCACCGTGGTTCCTGTTGGACAGGTTGAATAACGCTGCAAACCAGAAACCCAGGGAGATATTTACAAGGAGCTTGTGCCCCCATTCCATCATTTCTTTTTACTCTTCGGACGGCCCTCTGTTAGCTCCATATTTACGAGGCAATGCATTTGGCCCAATGCGTCAGTTTTTCGATGCTTGCATCAGAACAAAACAGCATGGGAACGGACTGTGTCACACAGTTTATAATGTACCCCAGAGCATAACAGGTAAGTACACACTTAAGGTAGGTAATACAGGAATTGCCTCTTTGCATTGCTATGTATACATGTATTCACTCAGATTACACTTTCACTTACTGTGTCAAACATACATAGGCCTCTACATACACATAATTAGGCTATTCCTATTGTATTGTGACACATACCCATACACTTTACATTACAACCAGGATAAATATAAGAGTGCTCAAGGTGCTTTACAACCATTTTACAGTCTTTCACATTGGTCCCCACACATTAGGCTACTTGCATCAGTCAAAACTGATGCATCATCTCTGATTTTTGATGGTTTGCAGAATTTGCACAAGTCAGAAGGCCAACTTCAGCAATGCCCACTTGTGGGGCTGATACGTTGCAACAGAGTTCTCGCTGATAAGTCAGAATTTCTGACGCATCCTTGGGAGCTTATGCCATGGTGCCTCACATTGTAAATACAACACATCCATGACGTTGTAACCAGTCTTACTACAGTGCAAGAATTTTTGATTTGTCACTGCTGCAGCTTAGTGATGCATTAACCCTTGTAAATAAGCCCTCCAATTTCTAACATTGGTGATCAGCAGCGAGGACAGGACTTGTGTTTGTGCAGTGCCAGGTGGTAAATTGGTGTAAACTACTGTTCCCCATCTAAAACCATAACAAGTTTTTAAATTATTCCTTAGTTTTATAATAGGGTTTTCCCCTCTTTTTCTTACATTTAAGTGCCCTAACGTTCTCTTTGTTCCATTGATATGTATGTCTGCAACTTTGACACCCTCAGCAGGGCTGAGCTGCTGAAGCTCTGCAAGCAGAAGGGGTCTAAAACAGACAAAAAGGGGTACAAGCTAGATCTCCAGGTGGCCCTGATGGCTTTTAAGGAAGAAAAAAAGATGCCAGGCCACCTCAGAGGATCATGAGGTGGATGATAATGAGGAGCAGGAGGGATTACTAACAGAGGAAGAGGAGAGAGAGGGCCCAGATGAGGGTCCTGAGTTCCAAGGAGAACCTAACTCAGCCCCAGCAGGTGCCATGGATGTCCTGGATGTTCAAGGAGCAGTCTGTTCCCTCAGGAGTTGGAGGACAGGAAAGAGGAGAGCAATCTTCAATTGGAATGGACAAAGCTAAGGATGGAGGAGAAAAAGCTAGCATATGAGTTTAACTTAAGGAACTGAACAAGAAAGACAAGCAGGCAAAGTCCAACAGTAGTAGTGGTAGCATACCAGCAGTGTCCAATGGAGAGGGTGGTGGTCTACATACCAGAGGATTTGGTTCCCAACTATGTGGTGGGAGATGACTTTGCCAAGTGGTTCCCAGCTTGGGCAGAGGGTATGAGTATGGACAAGGCTCTTGAGGAGTACTGGGCGGAGCTAGTGGAGGTACATGCCCACTGTGGGAAATGACACACTCCTAACACTAGAGGTGGAGGACCAGATAAAGGCCATTCTTGTCAAGAAATTTGGGTTGACCCCTGCGAGATATATGAAGAACTTAAAGGCAGCCATAAGCTTCCTACACAGATCTGTGTGGATTTCCTAGAATGCTCCAGAAAGGCCCTGGAGAGCTGGGTGAGGGGCAGCAAGGTAGATAATTGCACTGGGCTGTACAACCTCATTCTGAGGGATCACATATTTGATATCTGTTTTCCAGAGCTGTGCAAACATCTAGGGGTATATGTATGAGACGTGACACAGCAGTATTATAGTAAAAAACGTACGCTGTGCACCACCAATTTCTTGCTTCATGGATGCTTCATGGATGCACCAGAAGTTATGGCTCGGCACACCATGTCGCAAGCTCCAAAGGTGCATCAAACATTTCAATGCAGTTACTAAAAAATTGATGCAAGGTGTCACAAGGCAACTGGTCCCTACATAACGCAAAACTGATTTGTGTGTCAAAAAGCATATGGATATGAATTCATGCACCATCAAACTCTGAAAATATTGCCTTGTCACATTTGTTTGTCTCCAGCCCTGGCAACGTTCACTGATCTATCTGGGATGTATTGGTCCACTTCAGGTTAATAATCCTGGGACGTGTGGTCTAATCTACCACATGATAGACTTGGACTACAAATCCCACAATACAAAGCAAAAAACTGTGACTGGAGCAGCACATCATGCATGGTTAGTGGATACTGTGCAGATATGTCAGTGCCAGTTCTGGCTCTCTGGCACCATGTAGCAAGTGTGTTGGTCTTGGGGCTATGCAGCTAAAAGTTGAAAGGAATGGAATGTTTAGTGCTATGCTTTGCCAGCGTGCTAACTTCTCACCTATCAGCGTATTCAGGTGCTGAGTTTGTGCCAGCATATTGGAAGCATAGATGATATTGGAGCTAATGGGGCATGGATAGAGTAGTGTCTTGTAGGGTTGCTGCAACAAATTGAACTGGCAGTGTCTCTGAATGGGGAGACATTATTGTTTCTCAAGGAGGCCAGGGGTTATGTGTGTGCTGCAAGGTAGGCTGAGCATTAGTCAGGCACTGCTGTGTATGATAGTTTAACACTTGTATTGCAGCTGTGCAGAGAAGCTGTGGTAGAGGGCATTGGTGTGCTACAGTCTACATGTGATTAGGGTCTGGGGGATGGTGACACAGGTGGCAGGAGGTATGCAGAAGAAGACAAGTCTGACTATGCAACATATGTAAAATCAAGTGGAGATTAAACAGTGATTTGTGAATTGTAAGGGTGATGTAGGTACCCAGGATGATGATCAGGTGTCTGGAATGGTTGGAGGGTAAGAGTTTTGGGCCCATTTGAGTGGGCACATAGGGTAGGTACATGTTGCAGAATGTCCTCCCTAACATCACCTGAGGTTCTGTATGACCCATTATTCTCACATACAGGTGGGCATTCTAGACATTAGCATACCGTAACAAATGGTGGTGATGGTTGTATCTTCTGAGAGTCATTGTATTATATGGGTGTCAACAATGTGTGAGATTATGTTGTGTTTCTGGGTCTAAATGATGATTGCCTGAGGACTCATGCACAAGTACAACTGAGTGTGGCTGAGGGAAGAGATTAGTGGAACTTTGCAGATGAGTATCTTGTGTTCTGAGTAAATGGAATTAGCTTAAAATGTAGCAGAGTTTAAATTTTGATGTTGGCAATCACATTCAGAGGTTGGGGCCAGTGTGTACTGTTCTGTACTTGGGAGATGAATGTGTCTTCTAGGAAATTATTGGATATCAAAATAAAATTGAAGTATGTTATATAAATGTCCCTACCCATTCCTACAGTGTAGCAAGTTTGCTTGTTGTAAAGAGTTACATGAATGTGTGACACATATGACCACTATGCCACATAATGTGGTACAACTACATGCAAGACATTACAGCAAGACAGACTGTTGTGTTTTACTGTGTACAAGGCAGATTGCAGGATAAACTATGAAACATACAAAAACAACATGACATTACCTGGACACTGATGTTGTATTAACTTATGGTTAGAATGAATGCTAGCACCATGGTGACATGGTGCCATGGTGTGAGCAGTGGGAAGAAGAACTTAATGTAACATCAGTGTAGGCACAAACCCCAAACACTCTGGCCCTCATTCTAACCCCGGCGGTCTCAGACCGCCGGGGCCAGGGTCGGCGGGAGCACCGCCGACAGACCGGCGGTGCCCCGCAGGGCATTCTGACCGCGGCGGTTTGGCCGTGGTCAGAAAGGGTAAACCGGCGGTCTCCCGCCGGTTTACCGCTGCCCTTGGAATCCCCCATGGCGGCGCAGCTTGCTGCGCCGCCATGGGGGATTCTGACACCCCCTACCACCATCCTGTTCCTGGCGGTTCACCCGCCAGGAACAGGATGGCGGTAGGGGGTGCCGCAGGGCCCCTGGGGGCCCCTGCCGTGCCCATGCCAATGGCATGGGCACGGCAGGGGCCCCCGTAAGAGGGCCCCACAAAGTATTTCAGTGTCTGCCTAGCAGACACTGAAATACGCGACGGGTGCAACTGCACCCGTCGCACCTTCCCACTCCGCCGGCTCAATTCTGAGCCAGCATCTTAGTGGGAAGGTTGATTTGCCCTGGGCTGGCGGGCGGCCTTTTGGCGGCCGCCCGCCAGCCCAGGGCAAATCCAAAAATACCCTCAGCGGTCTTTCGACCGCGGAGCGGTATTTTGGTGGGGGAACTTCGGCGGGCGGCCTCCGCCGCCCGCCGAAGTTAGAATCACCCCCTATGTGCCTTACATCCACTCTTTCATGCAGGTCAGACAAGCAAGATGCCAAGCTGTTCTGTGTTGTATGTCATTAAACAAATGGTACCCCTTGTTCATACAGAGGTTGTCTAAACAACATTAAGGTTCTGCCATGGGAAAGCCAACAGTAGTCACACATGGCCTCAACTATCTCTTGTAACATATGTTCCACATATCCATGTGCATTTGAATAGGGAAAAAAAGAGTCTAAATGTCAGTCAAATCATTTATGTCTACATATATGATGGATCAATATTGACATATTCCTGTCTATTTCTAGAGAGACAAACAAAACCTCCTGTGGAGCAGCCTGTCTTTGATGACTAACCTGTTGAGGACACCATCCTGCCCCTCATGGATGATAACACCTTCTGACAACTATTGGACTCTATTGATTCATCTCCCCAGGTCTTGCTGTGAGGATGATGTTGCATGGTCTCCAGAGGAACCACCATCCACAGGACAGGCCCCATTTTTCTGGACATTTGCAGCTGAGGACTCAGAGGTTTTCAAGTTGAATTTCAAGAGCAAGTGTTAGGAGTAGGTTCGCAAATGGATGTTGAGGTGTGAGTAGGGATGGAGAGCATAGCGGACACCCTAGAAGGAGTCTATAAGTGTCTGAGTCCTAATGAAGGTGTGCCTAAGGCTATTAGACATGTACAATCCATTCGATTGATGAGTCCCTAGCTGACATTGCTGGTGTCATGATGAAGAGTGAACAGAATAAGCCCTCTACTTCTGACACCAGTGAAGTAGCCACTCAGCTGGACAGTCATCTGCGACATCATGGAATCCATGGAGCGCAATTTGTTCTCGTACATAACAATCACAACATTGTTGCTTTGTTGTCAAACCACCAAACCCTTGCCAGGGATTTCCAGACTGCGTGATGAATTCCCATGGGGAAAGGGGAACCACATCTTCACCTGATGTGTGTTTGCCTCAGATGCCTCCCGTACAAACACCATCACCTGCAGGGGCCACAGAACACCCATCAGAGGTTGAAAATGTGAACTTCACCAATTTCCGGTGGCGATCTACCCAATGATGTTTGGCAGTTCCTCCTGGCCAGGTTCATAGTGGTCCTGTCTTTGGCATCATGCTACCTCCTTCATCACCCAGTCCTGTACTCTTTGTTTGTGCACCTGTTAATTTTATTCACTTTTGGACTTGGAAACACACATACCTTCCATAAAGACAATTTGTAACTCCTCAATGAAATTCTCCTCACCTCCACATGCCGTATGACATGTATCTCAAATGGACTCTGTCTGGTCATCTACACTTTCTAAAACTGCAGGTTTTAGTCAAAATTGGAATATGGGACTCCGGGAAAAAGGCTATGAGTGAACAACATTCTTCAATAACAGTTGTATACAAATTTGTACTAACTCTCAAATGGCAATATATGTCTTTTTCGGCTGAACGGATTACCTATAGCATGGTGTAATAGAACATTCATAACCCACTTGTTTGTATCACAAGAAGAGTGAGCAAAACTCAGTTTTGTGCAGTCTTTGGATGTGCGCCTACACCAAGCTGAACCACTGCAATAGTATAATGAGCAATGTGTTCTCTCCCAAGGGAATGTCAATGTGTATAAACAAGCTGCAGTCACCTGACTGACAGTGAGAATCTGCTCCTAATCACATTAATACTTACCACTTGTAAATATGAAATGTGAGCCGATAACACAGTTTCACTCGTACATACAAATGTCGGTTAGTGAACAAGACAACTTAATAATCCTAAAAGTATAACCTCAATGCACACACTTAAGAGATTCTTTCTGTAATCATATTTGCATGGTTGTACCAATAACAGGTAGATAATCATGGCCATATTCATCATGAATAAGTTTCATACCTGTGCCACACAAGGTGGAGCAAGAAAAATCCAATACCTTGATTGTCATTAACCAAGAAATGCAAGGGCTCCATGTTGGGGATGTGTATCAATTGATAATTGAAAAAAATGCTACACTACACTGGGAAAGGGAAAAATAAATTAAATGTGATCTCTGGCCCTGAGAGGCTGAATGTGTGTTGAGTGTGAGTATAACCACACCTTTCATCTCTTGTAAATTGTGCATACTTTTGTCCTATAAGTACCAGACTAAGGAATCAGAAACAACACAACGCCTCCCCAGGGGAATAGAAAATGTGAAATATATGGGCAATAAACTTCTAAATTACTTCATCAAAGCGAGTGGCATCATGTGCCACACTTAGCAAATAGTCAATGGTAATGATGATGGACAATCTCTTGACAGTTGTGACTACATACATAATAAGTAACTTGTCAACAGCAATTATCTCCTTGGACAATGTTGCAAGGGTGTGTTTAGGAGTGCAAGACACGAGTGTGTATCCCAGAAGAGCTAGGGAGCAACAACCTGTAGTGAAAAAACCATCCTACATATACCATGCCCTGGCTATTGCTGTTCTGTATGTGAAGTCTCCAACTGTGATCTCATTTACAGTGTCCAAAGTATGGAAAACGGTCCTGAATTTTTTTTAATCTGAGGTAGACTAACAGTTGTCCTAGGCCTCTGACAAAGTTCCATTCACCTTCATAGAGCACAAGTCATTTACTACATCATGTACGAAACTCAATGTACACAATGTTACCAACTCCTACATATGAACTTTTGAAAGTAGAAAAATGATTAATGTATGTAAACTATTACTACTACCTATACCTACTTATCGTACACAAAAAACCCTAACACTAACCCAAAATATCTATACTAATCTTAAACTTCTTAAACTTATCTTATACTATCTAAACTTAACCTAACGTATAATAACTCATCTTGCACTCTATTAACTACTATGTACTTATGACAAGTTAAACTTCAGCCCCTTCTCACCCCTTAATAAACATAGATTGGTGCAATACAATCAACAACTAAACAACATATACTAACTATACATGTAAAGCTAAACAAATATATATTTTTGTATTTTATTTTTTATTTTTTAAACATTAATCTTCAAACCCCCCACCCACTTAAAACCTAAAACTATTAAAAATGGTTCATAAAAAAATACCTATTAAAATATGTTAAAACTAGCCCTTACTTACACTATACCTATACTAAGCCCTAGCTAACACTATGCCTAATAACTATATTTAAAAACAACAAAATAAGAAAAAGGGAAGGGTAATATACAGAGAATGAGTTCCCATTAGATGCGCAACCCAAACCATTGCATCTTGTAGGTCCGGTACCAATTCTCTGAGGCTGGCGTGATCATGTTGAATGGTGTCCATCCTCTTTGCGATTTGCCCAAGTTCTAGCAATATGTAGTATTTAAAAACTGATCCTCACCTTCTTCTTTGTTTTCTAGGATGGGCAGATGGTTGCTAGATGGTAGTAGATGTCCCTAGTGTTGGCTGGGTTTGGGCTGATGTCTTTGAAACCCCAGATGCAGCTTCTTGGCCTTGGCTTTGACTTCCACATGACCTCACTGCCTTGGCCCTCTCATACAGTTTTCCAAACTTTTGAAAGGCCATGGAGATGTGCCTAATGTGGTGTTACCGATCAAAGAATGCTTAATAGGTTTTAACATGGTCAGCTGTCATTATTTAGGGAGGTAAAATCAGAAATGGTTGGCTCAATCTGTAAATGTACATGATGTGTGTGAAAATATGCAGACATTGGGGGTCATTCTAACCCTGGCGGTCGGTGATAAAGCGGCGGCCAACCCGCCAACAGGCAGGCGGTCCAAAAAATGGAATTCTGACACTGGCGGGAACCGCCAACACAGCCCGCCACATTAACACTCCGACCGCCACGGCGGGACTGACAAACAGCGCGGCGGTCACCGCCAACAGGCAGGCGGCAGACAATGTACCGCCCACCCTATCACAACTCACCAATCCGCCACCTTTTCCGGGGCGGGAGCCCCGCCGATAAAAACACGGCGGAAACAGACTACGAACGGGAAAACGCTAACCTATACACACTCCACGAGGAAGGAGGACAGCATGGAGCCCGAATTACACATCCTACCGGCTATTGTCTACCTGCTCATCTACCAGGAGTACGAACGCCGGCGCAGACGACAACGGTGAGTACTGCACCTACGACACAGGGGAGGGGGGAGGAGGAAAGCTTACGGGCACACACATACGCGATACACCCACCCCCCCAATACCTACACACCAATGCAGAGCAACAAGTCAGAGTGACACCCCCCAGAAGAATGCAAAGACATAATTCAAATTAAGTTTAAAATTTATGTATAAAATAGGTTCATTTAAGTCATGGTAAATATGCCATATGAAATATACAAAAGAAATAATGAACATAGTGCAAAGTATAAACATAGTCAATAAGTCCTGCACAGTCCGTTCAATATCTATAGTCCGTGGGCCAATGTGTACAAACACTTGGGCAAAGCCCACACAGGAGACCGGATACCATTGGAGAGAACACTGCAGGGGCATCAGATGATAAAACAACAGGCACCTCAGGGGGAAGGGAAAGGGGGGCACCTCAGCCACATGAGTCCACTACGCAAGATCCACGAGGGGCCTCCATGCCCACTGTACCATCCTGGGGAGTGCAAACCACAGTCCATCAGATGGATAACCGACTCCACTGGTATTGGAGGAGGCATGGTGCCCAGAGTGCTTCGTGAACACCTGCTCGACACAGAACCGGCACTGTCAATGGACCAGCGGTGCTTGAGACGGCGATGCCCAGCGGAGCGGTGCTTGAGAGGAAGGCCCCAGTGGAGCGGTGCCTGAGACGGCGGTGCCCAGTGGACCGGTGCTTGAGATGAAGGGCCCAGCGGAGCGGTGCTTGAGATGAAGGGCCCAGCGGAGCGGTGCTTGACATGAAGGGCCCAGCGGAGCGGTGCTTGAGATGAAGGGCCCAGCGGAGCGGTGCTTGAGATGAAGGGCCCAGCGGAGCGGTGCTTGAGATGAAGGGCCCAGCGGAGCGGTGCTTGACAGGAAGGGCCCAGCGGAGCGGTGCTTGACAGGAAGGGCCCAGCAGAGCGGTGCTTGAGATGAAGGGCCCAGCGGAGCGGTGCTTGACAGGAAGGGCCCAGCGGAGCGGTGCTTGAGATGAAGGGCCCAGCGGAGCGGTGCTTGAGATGAAGGGCCCAGCGGAGCGGTGCTTGAGATGAAGGCCCCAGCGGAGCGGTGCTTGACAGGAAGGGCCCAGCGGAGCGGTGCTTGACAGGAAGGGCCCAGCGGAGCGGTGCTTGAGACGGCGGGGCCCTGTTCAGCGGTGCCTGTCTTGGCGGGGCCCTCTTCAGCGGTGCTCCTCACGGCGGGGCACTGTTCAGCGGTGCTCTTCACGGCGGGGCCCTGTTCAGCGGTGCCTGTCTTGGCGGGGCCCTCTTCAGCGGTGCTCTTTACGGCGGGGCCCTGTTCAGCGGTGCCTGTCTTGGCGGGGCCCTCTTCAGCGGTGCTCCTCACGGCGGGGCCCTGTTCAGCGGTGCCTGTCTTGGCGGGGCCCTCTTCAGCGGTGCTCCTCACGGCGGGGCCCTGTTCAGCGGTGCTCCTCACGGCGGGGCCCTGTTCAGCGGTGCCTGTCTTGGTGGGGCCCTCTTCAGCGGTGCTCCTCACGGCGGGGCACTGTTCAGCGGTGCTCTTCACGGCGGGGCCCTCTTCAGCGGTGCTTGTCCTGTCTTTCAAGGGAGCCAGACCTGGCCAAGACTCCCCGCTTAGTCGCCCTCCGACCTTGCGGTAGCGGGGCCCTCCTGTGATGGAGTCTTGTGCCCGTGGGTGTCGTCCGTCACACCCGGTACGGGGCTGGTGGGGCCCTCCTGGTGCGCTCGGCTGCTGCATGTCTTCTCCACCCTGCTGCCCTTGCCCTCCTTCGCTGCAGCTCTCAGGCCCTTGCCTCCCTTAGATGATGTGGCAGGTGACGTGGCAAGGCCACTCTCCTTGGTGGCAGCCGTCTCAGGCTTTTCGCGCCGGCCCTTAAGTTTTCTTGTCCTCTTCCCAGGAGGTGGGCTGGCTGTCCCCTTGCTGCTTGCCGATGTTCCTTCCCTAGGAGCTGGTGGACTCCAATAGCCCTGCACTATGGTGATACTAGATGCAGGGCTGGTGGTGGCTGAGGTGCTCTTTGGACTCTTACCAGATGGAGGGGGTGGGTCAGGTGATGCAAAGAGGTTAATTTTGGAGAGGAAAAGTTTTTTAGGAGCAATGGGAACGGTAGGTGCAGTGGGTATGGGAGAGGAGGAAGAGGATGTGGTTGTAGGAGAGTCAAGTGTGCTGTCTTTGGGTGCAGGTGCTTGGGCTGGAGGCTGTCGTGAGGTGGATGGCTGTTGGGTGGGTGGCTGCCTGCGTTTGTGTGGTTTGGAAGAGGGGGTGACAGACACAATGGGAGTGGACACAGGGGACGTGTAAATGGCAGTGGGGGTGGTGACTGCACGTGTGCTGACTGTAATGGAGGGTGTGCTGGTGATGGAAGTACTGGCTGATGGTGGTGTGCATGCAGGTGTGAGTGGAGACGTCACAGGGAGGGAGGAGGGAGACGAGGAGGAGGGGGACACAGAGGTGGTAGTGACTGTTGGCATGTCTGCATCTGGATGTTGTTTGTGTGAATGCTTGTGGGATCTGTGGTGCTTATGTCTGGATGAGCTGCCCTTGGGTGTTGAGGTGTGTACAGGCTGGTCTGATGGTGTGGATGGGATAGGCTGAGGAACAGGAGACTGGGACTGGGTGGAGGGAGTTAGAAGAGGGAGGCTGGAGACAGGGACAATGGCTGCCGTCAGTGCTGAGGCAAGAGCGTTGAACGATCGCTGATGGGCAGCCTGACCCGAATGAATGCCCTCCAGGTATGCATTGCTCAGATGCACCTCCCTTTCCACCCCCTGGATGGCATTCAAAAGGGTAGACTGCCCAACAATGAGCGTCCGGAGGAGGTCAATGACCTCCTCACTGAGGGCAGCAGGGGTAACTGGGGCAGGGCCTGAGGTGCCTGGGGCGAAGGAGATGCCCGCCTTGGTGTGCGAGCGGGCACGGGGCGAACGCTGAGGGGCTGCTGGGAGGGCGGAGCTGGTGCGCTGGGTGGCGGCTGTACCTGTAGTTGCGGTGGGCACGGATGTTGCCGCCACCGCAAGGGAGCTCCCTTCCGACGACGTGTTGGTTTCGCTGACGTCTCCACGGGTCCCCGTTGTGGAGCTCCCCTCGCCCTCCGTCTCACTGCTGAACTCGGAGTCCGTTTCATTGCCCTCCGGGGCCATGTGAGATGCAGCTCCCTCGTGCGCCGATGCCACTTCTCCTCCGCCTGAGGATGCTAATGCACACATGCACAGGAAGAAAAAGAAAATGGGTGGGGGGAGAAATGAAGACAGGTTGAGTGCATGCATTGGCAACACCGTTGGCGGAGAGGACAGACACAGAAGCCCCCTGCACTACGCTGCGCAATCGGGGTACACTACTCAGTTCTTGTGACTAGGCCTACAGGTCTATGGACGACAAATGCACACATGGGTGATGCAGGACCATGGATAGCTGTACTTGGCACCCTACAGAGGTGGGGGGCGGGGGCACAGGGCCATGGCTAACGGAGGGGACTAGCCTACAGAAAGCGCCCTGGCCTTGAATTACCCACAGCCCTCCTCCCCCACCCAGATACCTCCACTGCGTGCAAAGATAGCAGAATGTGCTGATACTCACCCCCTTGTGTCTGCTGTGATGTCCTCACGCGCCCATCCAAATCGGGGTAGGCCACCGCCAGGATCCGGGACATCAGGGGGTTCAATTGGCGGCTGGCACCCCTCCTACGTTGGGAGGCCATCCCCAGCAGAGACTCGGCGGTCTTTCTGGTCCCGCGGCGGATGTCCTCCCACCTCTTTCGGCAGTGGGTGCCCCGTCTGTTGTGGACCCCCAGGGCCCGGACGTCCTTGGCGATGGCACGCCAAATGTCGACCTTCTGATGGGCGCTGACCTATTTGACATGTACAGGGTGGGAAAGGAAATATCATCACTTTTCAGCATGGTAGATGTGAGTGGCCCCCCCTCCCCAACCTTGCCATGTGGCACATGTTCCCATCTGTCGTGCTTTGCACTCCTCATTCGCTCCCCTCCCCACCATCTTACATACACCCCACTCAACACAGGCATAGCCCATTCAGCGTGCACCCTGTGTACTAACCTGTTGGTCTGGAGGACCGTAGAATAGCGCATACTGGGGGAGGACCCCATCAACAAGTTTCTCCAATTCTTCGGAAGTGAAGGCAGGGGCCCTTTCCCCAGTCGCAGCAGCCATTGTATCTCCCAGACCGAGGTCACAGCAGCACTTGAAGTTTAGGTTCTCTCCTGTGGATGATCAGGTCTCGAGTGATTAATCAGATAGAAAATGGCAGTCACGCCCGCGGCGGTGCGTACCGCGGCGGTGCGTACCGCGACCGCCGGCGCACATCGTCATTGGCTCCTGAGACCCATAGGGTTCAATGTTAACCAATGCTGCTTTGCGCCGCGGTCTTCGACCACCTACCGCCACGGTGTGCCATGCCAGCGCAGTGACCTCACATCCCACTGTCACACTTCACAGGTCAGGCAGCTGCCATTTCAAGGGCCCACATGGCATGATTTATACTGCGTCACACAGGCCTAGGCCTTGCATTGCCACTCATACAAGCCGTTACATGCATAGCGATTCGTGTACTGTGCAAGCTGTGTGAACGAACCTGTGGGTTGCTTGACTCTGTGCTCCATGTTGTCCTTCCTAGGCACCGTCCGCTGGGACTTGCGAGGAGAAGGATGAATCCTCCCGTGTGGCCGACCGCTGGTGGACCTGTCGACAATGGAAGAACGACATATCATACTTACATACCGGCTTGACCGAGCAACTATACATGAACTATGTGCCCAGCTGGAGCCAGACCTGATGTCCCCCATCCGCCAACCCACAGGGATTCCCCCTCTGGTGCAGGTTCTGTCAGTACTCCATTTTTTGGCAAGTGGGTCGTTTCAGACAACAGTGGCCATATCATCTGGGATGTCTCAGCCTATGTTTTCTAAGGTTTTGTCCAGAGTGTTGTCTGCCCTGATGAAATACATGCGGAGCTACATTATTTTCCCTGAGGTGGGCGAATTGGCTACAGTGAAGGGTGATTTCTATGCCCTTGGACATATCCCCAACATCATTGGTGCCATTGGTGGGACCCATGTGGCTTTGGTTCCCCCCAAAGACAGTGAGCAGGTGTACCGAAACAGAAAAAGTTATCATTCGATGAATGTCCAGGTGGTCTGTTTGGCTGACCAGTACATCTCCCATGTAAATGCCAAGTTCCCTGGGTCAGGGCATGACGCGTATGTCATGCGAAATAGCAGCATCCCTTATGTGATGGAACAGCTACAGAGACACCGTGTGTGGCTAATTGGTGACTCTGGTTACCCCAACCTGTCGTGGCTACTGACCCCAGTGAGGAATCCCAGGACAAGGGCAGAGGAACGCTACAATGAGGCCCATGGGCGAACTAGGAGGATCATAGAAAGGACCTTCGGGGTCCTGAAGGCCAGGTTTAGGTGCCTGCATATGACAGGGGGATCCCTCATGTACTCACCAAAGAAGGTGTGCCAGATCATCGTGGCCTGGTGTATGCTTCACAATCTTGCATTGCGACTCCAGGTGCCTTTTCTGCAGGAGGATGGTCCAGATGGTGGTGTTGTTGTAGCTGTGGAGCCTGTGGAGAGTGAAGAAGAGGAAGACGACGGGGACGACACGGACAACAGGGATACAGTCATACAACAATACTTTCAGTAGCACACAGGTAAGAAACAGCCACCCCAATTTACATTTACTTAAGGCCTCATGCGTCTCCACTGTCTGTGTTTCCCCCCAGTTCCTGTTAACTGATTTGTGACTTTCCCTTCCCTTTTCAGAGCTGTATGACCCACTGCCTGACTTCAGCTTTGTTTGCCCATGGACTAAAGCTTATTGAAATTGGTATGTTGTCATCACAAAGTAACTGGACATTATTGAACCGTTATGTGTAATACATTTGTTAAGAATACAAGCAGACTCCTGTTTATTTAAGTGGAATAAGTGATTTATTTAAAGTGCTAGATATAGGTAAATGATTGGGAAGCGGGGATGGGTGGGGGTGGAGTAATGTCCATGGCAGAGTCCAGTTCTCAGTCGCACAGGTGCATTGTCCATATGCCTGTGGAAGGATGGAGCAGGGGCAGTTCAAGGTTGGACAGGGTGACAATGTGGGACAGTGGGATGACATCAGGGGTTACCTTAGGCTGGCGGGGGTCTTGCAATCCTACTCTGTCTTCTTGTGAGATCTCAGGTTCCGCTTGCGGGGTGGTTCTTCTTCTGCAGGAGGTGGGGTTCTGGTGGCCTGTCGTTGTGTGGGGGCCTCCTGTCCACTGGCGCCGGCGGAGGTGGTAGGCTGTTCCTGGCCTGGGCTAGTGACAGGGGCCCTTTGGGGTGCCACATGGTCCCGCAATGTGGTGACGATCTGGGTAAGGGCCAGGACGATGGTCCCCATTGCGGAACCGATGTTCCTCAGTTCCTCCCTGAACCCCATGTACCGTTCCTCCTGCAGTTCCTGGATCTCCTGGAACCGGGCCAGTACCGTCGCCATCGTCTCCTGGGAGCGGTGGTATGCTCCCATGATGGTGGAGAGGGCCTCTTGGAGAGTCGGTTCCCCGGGCCTGTCCCCCCCCTGTCGCACAGCAGCCCTCCCAGTTCCCCTGTGTTCCTGGGCCTCTGTCCCCTGGCCGGTGTGCCCACTACCACTGCCCCCAGGTCCCTGTTGTTGTTGGGGTGGTGGGTCAACCTGGGTGCCCTGTAGTGGTGGACACACCGCTGATTTACGTGCCCTGGAGACAGAGGCATGGGCCCGCTGGGTGGGAGCTGTGCTGGTGTTCCCAGAGGGGGTTGGGTCTGGTGTAGCCTGTGGCTGTCTGTGGGGAATCGACTGTCCAGAGGTCCCCGATGGGCCGGGCTGGTCGTCTGGCTCCAGGGAGACAGAGCTGCTGTCATCGCTGGGGGCCTCTTCTGGGGGTGGGATGGACATCTCTGGACCCTCTGTGGCGGTGTGGTGGCGTTCGGGTCCTGCAGGGGTATAAAGGTATGGTTATTGCTTCTGTGTGTGGCATTTCGTGTGATGGGTGGGTGTCCGTGTACCCATGTGCAGGCATTTCCTTGTGGGGGCTTTTGTGAGGGTGGCTTGTGGGGGTGATGTTTGTGTGCAGTGGGCATGCTTTGGTGATGGGTGTCCATGCTTTGTGGTCGCATGCAGGACTTGGTGTTGGGATGGGTGGGTTGTGATGGTGAGGCTTTTGCTAGGGGTTGGTGTGATGGGGGAGGGGGTGAGGGTGGGGGTATGATTTGGCATTCAGGTGGGGTGGGGGTGGGAAGCAGTAGTGAAGATTTGCCTTACCAGAGTCCATTCCTCCGCCTACTCCAGCGAGGCCCTCAGGATGCAGGATGCAGGATGAGCAAGACTTCCTCCTCCCACGCGGTAAATTCTGGGGGAGTAGGTGGGGGTCCGCCGCCAGTCTTCTGCACCGCTATGTTGTGCCTTGATACCATGGAACGCACCTTCCCCCGTAGGTCGTTCCATCTCTTCCTGATGTCCTCCCGATTGCGTGGATGCTGTCCCACCGCGTTGACCCTGTCCACTATCCTTTGCCATAGCTCCATCTTCCTGGCAATTGTGGTGTGCTGCACCTGTGCCCCGAAGAGCTGGGGCTCTACACGGACTATTTCCTCCACCATGACCCTGAGTTCGGCGTCACTGAACCTGGGGTGGTGTGGTTGAGGTGTGGGGTGGCGTTTGTGGTGATGAGTGTGGTGCGTGTGGTGGTGTGTGGTGTTTGGTGCGTGGATTCTGTGCTCTGTCTCTAGCCTTCGTCAATGATTTTGGGTGGTAGGGGCTTGTGTGTGATGTGGGTGTGTGTTTTATATTGTGTTGGGTGTGTGGGAGTGGTGTTAGTATGTGTATCAGGTGTGTGTATTTCGAACTGACCAATGTGGCTGAGTTTTCTATGGGTGTGTGTATTTTGAACGCAGCGGTGTGTACCGCCAATGGAATACCGCGTTTGAAAGACCGCCGCGTGGATTTGTGGGTCGGAATGGTATGGGCGTATTTCTGTTGGCGTGACGGTGGAGGTTTGGTCAGCGACATTTTTTCGCTGACCTTTGGTGTGGCGGATTATTGAGGATGTCGGGTTTTCAGCGGTTTGGCAGTTGCGGGTCAGAATGACAGTGGCGGTTTACCGCGGCGGTGTTATGGCGGTCTTCTGACCAGCGGTAAGCGCCTTTTACCGCCGAGGTCAGAATGACCCCCATTGTTATGAAATCATATGTGTCTGTCCAGACCATCTCTAAATGATGAGATAGAGATATGGACACTATAGCTTCAGTACAAAGACATCTCCCACTTGAGCAAGGCAAAGTAAGTCAAGTGTAGTCAGTGTAGATGCATAATATAGAAATATAGTCACAATATGATCACAACCATATCATTCAGACTAATGAGTCACACTCATGATAATGGGGGTCATTCTGACCCCGGCGGGCGGCGGGAGCCGCCCGCCTGGAGGGAACCGCCAGAATACCGCTGCGCGGTCAAAAGACCGCCGCAGGTATTCTGGGTTTCCCACTGGGCTGGCGGGCGACCGCCAAAAGGCCGCCCGCCAGCACAGTGGGAAACACCCCTCCATGAGGATGCCGGCTCTGAATGGAGCCGGCGGAGTGGAAGATGTGCGACGGGTGCAGTAGCACCCGTCGCGAATTTCAGTGTCTGCTGAGCAGACACTAAAATTCAAAGTGGGGCCCTCTTACGGGGGCCCCACGACACCCCTCACCGCCATCCTGTTCCTGGCGGGCGGAACCGCCAGGAACAGGATGGCGGTGAATGGGTCGGAATCCCCATGGCGGCGCAGCAAGCTGCGCCGCCATGGCGGATTCCCATGGGTAGCGGAAAGTCGGCGGTACACCGCCGACTTTCCGCTCCTGGCCGCGGCTGTACCGCCGCGGTCAGAATGCCCGGCGGAGCACCGCCAGCCTGTTGGCGGTGCTACCGCCGACCCCGGCCCCGGCGGTCCTTGACCGCCGGGGTCACAATGACCCCCAATGTGTTTATATTGATGGCACACAATTTGAAACTTAAGGTCTTGGAATTGCATCATGCAAGTGTGCTAAAATGTGCTCATCTACACATCAATGTAGTTTGCTACTAAATTGCAAAACGCATAAGTAACACAAGAGAGCACACTGCAGACTTTACTTAGTTTCAGGGTGGCAAATTATGGATGGGGGTAGTAGTTTATAGCCTACAAAACATTACTTGCATAGATTTCACGAATTTAGCCACAGGCAAATGGACTGTAATCTGCCATATAGATTCTGGTATACACGTGTATCAAAAACATGTTGCTCTTAACTTATCTGTATTTCTGTACACTCATTCTCCCAGGACTGAATTAATGAACAGATATTTTAACCCTTTCACTGCTTGGCCTCACCCCTCTTAGTGCTGAGCCGTGGGTAACTCACGCTTAGGCCTTCATAATTTTTTGTTCAGGTATGCTATCCATGCCAAATTTTCATCCTTTTTTTCAACAAAACAATATACAATTACATTTGCTAGACCCTTCTGGTTGTAGGGATATGGAGGAATTGTAGGTTCTCTAAAAATCAAAGCTACGAAGAGTAAACAACTGAGCTGCCCCAAACAAAGACTTTTCATTGAGTACAGAGTATAGACCAATAGGCAGAGTGAAAAATGTGTATCAAGAAAACATATATATTTCTAAAATGGGCACAAGATATAGAGTTTAGGAGCTATGGTTATTTCTATATCTCTGAATTTGTAAGTGCCTGTACTACCATATGATTTGAAAGGTATTTTTCAAAAGGTCATCTTTCTTATACACTGACTTACATTTGAAAGGCACAAATGTATCAAAATATAATGGGTAATAATATATGTTCTACTATTCTATGCTCCCACAAGTCTCCTGATGAAAATGGTACCTCACTTGTGTGGATAGGCCAAGTGTCCACGATAGGAAATGGCCAAAAATACAACATAGACACAACACATTTTTCCACCTAAAACTAACTCGCTTTTTCCTATATGGGTAGCTCTATAACTTGGAATCTAGCTCAGCTGGCACCTAGGAAAAGCTAGCCAGCCTGCACATTTTTTTAAATGAGAACCCTGACCTAGGGGTATCCAAGGTAGGCTGACTTACATGGCTCTCACTAAATTTATTTTTTAAGCAGAATCCCTTGCAAACCTCAATCTTTGACTAAAAAACATAATTTTCCTCACATTTCTGAGATGGAAACTTCTGGAATATGTGAGGAGCAACAAACTTCCTTCCACCTAGCATTCCCCCAAGTTTCCCGATAAAAAATGGTACATCACTTGTGTGGGTAGACCGTGTACACGCAACAGGAAAAGGCGGAAAACGCAACATGCATGAAGCATATTTTTCCATCAAAAACTGACCCTCTTTTTCTGATGTGGGTAGCTCTAAAACTTTGGACCATAGCTCAACTGGCATTTAGGGAAACCTAGCTAACCTGTACATTCTTTAAAACTAGATACCTAGGAGTAACCAGGGTAGGCTGACAATCAATGCTTGCACCACATTGTTTTACCCAGAAATGGTGCCTCACTTGTGTGGCTGGGCCTAGTGCTGCGCGGGGAACAGATCAAACCAAGGACAATGGGAGTCCTTGCATGGAGACTCCTGTTGACCATGGTTGGATCCGTTCCTGTTACTGGCAGTAGGCCCAGGAACACAAGTGGGGCAGAGTTTTTTATGTATGGGTGGGGCAATGCTGGGTGGTAGAAATGTTGTGGATTCCTGCGTATCCTGGAAGTATCCATCACAGAAATGTAGCGAAAGTGCATAACTTGGAGGTTTGCAGGGCCTTGTGGCAAAGAAAATAGTATGGGGTGCATTTGAAGCATACCATCCTGGACTAACCCAGGTGTCTAGTTTTCAGGAATTTCTGGGTCTGGTAGGTTATATAACTTGATCCCACAAATACTAATTTTAATATAAGCTTTTTCACTGAATCGAGCCCCCTTTTTCCAGTTACCAATATTTGACATCCAGCTGAAGCTTTCTTTAGTAATTCCAAACTTTCACCAGTATGTTTATTATTTTATATATACCCCATTATGTTTCTATACATCACAGTGCACTCCTTACTGATGGTCTTTTCCTTGACATTTCCCCAGGTCATTTTTTGACCTGATGGGACCCTAGAATCCAGTATGAGGGTTGAAACGTTGTTGGCACGTCAATCAGACAAGACCTCTTTTGTTATGTCTTGAATTATCAATCAATGTATTGACAAGCATACTTCATAATTGAATAAGAGGCTGTCTTTGTGAGATACACCAAAGGTCACAGAACTGTAAGCGATTTGTTTAATTGCTTTATGGTGTGGTGTCTCATTTCTCACTTGTGATCACTTGTTTCAACTATCACTATTTTCCTAAAGGATGCTTATAAAAATAATTCCCCATGGTATACGGATGCAGCTTTCAACGCATTAAAAACAAGTTTTTCACAAATGTGTTGCTATATATTCAGTGGAGTTTCTTTTAAAGATTCTAGACGGATGACTTTTATCTTCATTTAAGATTTTTTTGCATGAGTTAACCAGTAGCAAGATTTTTCTGCTATAATATTTAAATTGATTGTAAATCAGTTTCCCGTGGATATGTATTTTGTGATAATGAACTTGCTGGATGGCAGGAAAAAGGAGGACCCACCAGGGAGGAGTTGTATAAAGCACAGAAAGAGTACATAACTCTGGAGGGCATGAGGCAACAGGCCAAAGCCCAGGCAGCTCTTGATGCCTCAGGGAGTCATAACAATTATTGGAAGGATGGACTCCTATTCAGCGAGTCTAAGGCACCTGTGCATGGGGCAAAGTGGGCCCCAGTGCCCCCCTCAGCACTACACGGCCTTCCTACTCTTTCTCATGAGATACTCCTCAAGACCTTTGCCAGGCTTTTCCACCACTTTTACTGACCCCGGATGAAGATCTCCTCAGATGTTTTCTGTAGGACCTGCTTGACCTGCCAGGCCAGTGTGAAGGCAGGGTGGAAGCTGAAAGCTCCCCTGAATCCCCTATGTGTCATTGGCATTCCCTTTGAAAGGGTGGACACTAACATTGTTGGGCTCATGGAGCCACAGATAACATCTGGCCACAGGTTTATTCTGGTTCTGGTGGACTGTGCCACACTGTACCCAGAAGCCATTCCTCTGAGGACATTAACTGCACCTGCAGAGGCTAAGGCCCTAATGGAGATTTTTGCCAAAGTAGGTTTGTCCACGGAAGTGGTATCTGACAGGGGCACCAACTTTATGTATGCTTACATGCAGTCAATGTGGAAGGAGCATGGAGTTACTCAAACGTTTTCCACAGAAAAATGCGCTTGTTAAATGTTTCAACAAGACCCACAAGGCCATGATCAAGGGCCACCAGAGGCCATGAGGCATAAGTGGGAAATCCATTTACTATGCCTACTCCTTGCTTACAGAAAGGTAGCACGGAAGGGAATTTGTTTTAGCCCCTTCAAAATTGCTGTATGGACACCCTGTAAGGGAACCTTTCAACCTGGGTAGGGAGGAGTACGAACAAGCTCGCAGGAAACCTCCCCAAGATGTGTTTAGCTACATGCTAGCCTTCCAGAGCCAGATGACTAAGGGGGTCATTCTGACCTCGGCGGTAAAAGCCGCTTACCGCCGGTCAGAAGGCCGCCACAATACCGCTGCGGCCGCGGTCAGCCGACACGGACATTCTGACCCACAACTGCAAAACCTCCGAAAATCCGCCCTCCACTGCAGTCCGCCACATCAGCGGCCAGCGGTAAACTGGAGAAGACCAAACCTCCACCGCCACGCCAACAGAAATACGCCCATCCCATTATGACCCGCAAATCCACGCGGCGGTCATTCAACCGCGGTATTCCATTGGCGGTACACACCGCCGCGGTCAAAATACACACACCTTTACAAACCCCTACCACATTGGACAATTTGAAAGGCACACACCTGAAACACATACACACACCACTCCCACACATCCAATACCATATAAAACACACACCCACATCACCAACAAACCCCTACCAACAAAAACCAGAGACGAAGGAGAGAGAGACACATCAGAGAATAGAGAGCCAGACACACAGAGGCACACCACAACATCACACACACCACATAGAAGCACAAAGCACCACACACCAACACACACATCATCACATACACCACCCCACACCTCATACACACCACCCCATGGCACCACAAAGGCACCCACGCATTTCGGACCAAGAACTCCGGGTCATGGTGGAGGAGATCATAAGAGTGGAACCCCAGCTCTTCGGCTCACAGGTCCAGCACACCACCATAGCGAGGAAGGCGGAGCTCTGGCATCGGATCGTGGACAGGGTCAACGCGGTGGGACAGCATCCCAGAAATCGAGAGGACATCCGCAAACGATGGAACGACCTATGGGGGAAGGTGCGCTCGATGGTCTCGCGACACAACATCGCAGTGCAGAAGACTGGCGGGGGACCCCCACCCACTCCACCTGAATTCACAACATGGGAGCAAGAGGTACTCAACATCCTGCATCCTGATGGCCTCGCTGGAGTACACGGAGGAATGGACTCTGGTAAGTACAAGGCCAACCACTTCACCCCCCCCCCAGCATGCTAACCCCCACCCTCACCCCCAACCCCCCAGCACACATCCTCCCTGAGAATGTCTCCCCAGCACAACCCACCCAACACCAACCCCTGCATGCCACCACAAACTATGGACACCCATCACCAAAGCATAACCACTGCACATACCCATCCCCCTCCCCCACAAAACACCCTCACAACACCTTCCCCAAGGGAATGCCAGCACTGGGGGACAAGGGCAAGCATAAAACGCAAGCTAATGCACACACAGAAACAATAACCATACCCTCTTACCCCATGCAGGACCCGAACGACAACACACCGGTCAGGAGGGACCAGAAATGTCCATCCCACCCACGGAACAGGCCCCTAGTGATGACAGCAGCTCTGTCGACCTGGAACCTGACGACCAGCCCGGACCATCGGGGACCTCTGGGCAGTCGGTTCCCCTCACCCAGACACAGGCCACTGCAGACCCAACCCCCTCTGGGAACAACAGCACAGCTCCCACCCAGCGGGCCCATGCCTCTGTCTCTAGGACAGGTCAAGCAGCGGTGTGTCTACCACTACAGGGCCCCCAGGGTAACCCACCAACCCAACAACAACAGGGACCTGGGGGCAGTGGGAGTGGGCACACCGTCCAGGGGACAGAGGCCCAGGGAAACAGGGCAACTCGGAGGGCTGCTGTGCGACAGGGGGGGGAGGAGAGGCCCAGGGAACCCACTCTCCAAGAGCCCCTCACCACCATCATGGCAGCCTACCACCGCTCACAAGAGACGATGGCGACGGTACTGGCCAGGTTCCAGGAGATCCAGGCACAGCAGGAGCAACACTACATGGGGTTCAGCGACCAACTCAGCAACATCTCAACCGCTATGGGGAGCATAGTCCAGGCCCTGAACCGTATAGAGGACACGTTTCGGGACCATGTGGCATCACACAGGGCCCCTGTCACTAGCCAGGAACAGGAACAGCCTACCACCTCCGCCGGCGCTAGTGGACAGGAGGCCCCACCACAACGACAGCCCACCAGAACCCCACCTCCTGCTGAACAACAACCGCCCCGCAAAAGGAGCCTGAGATCAAAAAAACCGACAGAGTAGGATGTCAAGTCCCCCGCCAGCATCACATACCCCCTGAAGTCCTCCCACTGTTCCACATTGCCACCCTGTCAAACCTTGAACTGCCCCTGCTCCATCCTGCCACAGGCATATGGACAATGCACCTGTGAGACTGAGAACTGGACTCCGCCATGGACATTACTCCACCCCCACCCATCACTGTTTCACTATCATGTACCGATATCTATGCACTAATAATAAATCACACATTGCACTGAAATCAATCAGGACTCAGCCTGTCTTATTTACAAATGTATGACACATTACATATCAATTACGTATTATTAACATTGTGAATTACACATACCGAGGTAACTTAGCATTAGTCCATGGGCCAACCAAGCCGAGATCACGCAGTGGCTCATACAGCACAGAAAAGGGAAGGGAAAATCAAACATCATGCTTATAGGTCTGGGGGGAAATCGACAAAGTTGAGATGCAGGAGGCTTTCAGGAAATGTAAAATGGCATGGGTGATTATTACCTGTGTGCTACTGGAAATACTGTTCTATTACTCTGTCCCTGTTGTCTGTGTCGTCCTCTGAGTCTTCCTCCTCTTCACTCTCCGCAGGCTCCACAGCTGCTTCAACACCACCATCTGCACCATCCTCCTGCAGGAAAGGAACCTGACGTCGCAATGCCAGATTGTGAAGCATACAGCAGGCCACGATGATGTGGCACACCTTCTTTGGTGAGTACATCAGAGATCCCCCTGTCATATGCAGGCACCTAAACCTGGCCTTCAGGAGGCCAAAGGTCCTTTCGATGATCCTCCGAGTTCGCCCATGGGCCTCATTGTACCGTTCCTCTGCCCTGGTCCGGGGATTCCTCACTGGGGTCAGTAGCCAAGGCAGGTTGGGGTAACCAGAGTCACCTATTAGCCACACACGTTGTCTCTGTAGCTGCTCCATCACATAGGGGATGCTGCTATTTCGCATCACATACGCGTCATGCACTGACCCTGGGAACTTGGCATTTACATGGGAGATGTACTGGTCAGCCAAACAGACCACCTGGACATTCATTGAATGATAACTTTTTCTGTTTCTGTACACCTGCTCATCGTCTTTTGGGGGTACCAAAGCCACATGGGTCCCATCAATGGCACCAATAATGTTAGGGATATGTCCCAGGGCATAGAAATCACCCTTCACTGTAGGCAAGTCACCCTCCTCTGGGAAAATGATGTAGCTCCGCATGAGTTTCATCAGGGCAGACAACACTCTGCTCAAAATCTTTGAAAACATAGGCTGAGACATTCCAGATGACATGACCACTGTGGTCTGGAATGACCCAGTTGCCAAAAAATGGAGGACTGACAAAACCTGCACCAGAGGGGGAATCCCTGTGGGTTGGCGGATGGGGGACATCAGGGCTGGCTCCAGCTGTGCACACAGTTCATGGATAGTGGCACGGTCAAGTCTGTATCGAAGTATTATATGGCGTTCTTCCATTGTCGACAGGTCCACCAGCGGTCGGTACACGCGAGGATTCCTCCTTCTCATCGCAAGTCCCAGCGGACGGTGCCTAGGAAGCACAACATGGAGCACAGAGTCAGGCAAACCACAGGTACGTACAGACAGCTTGCACAGTTAAAGAATGGCAATGGGTTGAAAGGCGTGTATGTGTGGCAATGCAAGGCCTAGGCCTGTGTGTCGCAGTCAAAATTAAGCCATGTAGGCCCTTGAAATGGCGGCTGCCTGACCTGTGAAGTGGGACAATGGGATGTGAGGTCAATGCGCTGGCGGGGCACACCGTGGCGGTAGGCGGTCGAAGACCGCGGCGCAAAGCCGCATTGGTTAACATTGAAGCCTATGGGTTTCAGGAGCCAATGACGATGTGCGCCGGCGGTCGCGGTACGCACCACCGCGGTACGCACCGCCGCGGGCGTGACCGCCATTTTCTATCTGATTAATCACTCGAGACCTGATCATCCACAGGAGAGGACCTATACTGCAAGTGCTGCTGTGACCTCGGTCTGGAAGATACAATGGCTGCTGCGACTAAGGAAAGGGCCCCTGCCTTCACGTCTGAATAGTTGGAGAAGCTCGTGGATGGGGTCCTCCCCCAGTATGCGCTACTCTACGGTCCTCCAGACCAACAAGTGAGTACACCGGGTGCACATGGAATGGGCTATGCCTGTGTGGATTGGGGTGGATGTAAGTTGGTGGGGTGGGGGGCGAATGAGGAGTGCAACGCCCGACAGATGAGAGCATGTGCCATATGGCAAAGTTGGTGGGGGGGTCCAATCACATCTAACATGCAGGTCATTGATGATTTCCTCCTTTCCACCCTGTACATGTCAAATAGGTCAGCGCCCATCAGAAGATCGAGATTTGGCGTGCCATCGCCAAGGAAGTCCGGAACTTGGGGGTCCACAACAGACGGGGCACCCACTGCCGCAAGAGGTGGGAGGACATCCGCTGCGGAACAAGGAAGACCGCAGAAACACTGCTGGGTATGGCCTCCCAACCTAGGAGGGGTGCCAGTCGCACCATGACCCCCCGATGTCCCGGATCCTGGCGGTGGCCTACCCTGAATTGGATGGGCGCCTTAAGACATCACAGCAGACACAAGGGGGTGAGTATCAGCACATTCTCCTATCTTTCTGCGCAGTGGAGGCGTCTGGGTGGGGGAGGAGGGCTGTGGGTGACATTAGGCCAGGGCGCTTTCTGTAGTGTAGTCCTCTCCCTTAGGCATGGCCCTGTGCCCCCGGCCCCCACCTCTGTAGGGTGACAAGTACAGCCATTGAAGGTCCAGCATCTCCCATGTGCGCGTTTGACGTCTCTTGGCCTGTTGTCCTAGTCAGTAGTACTGAGTAGTGTACCCCGAATGCGCGGCTTAGTGCATTAGGCTCCTGTGTCTGTCCTCTCCGCCAACGGTGTTGCCATTGCATGCACTCAACCTGGTCTTCTTTTTTCTCCCCCCACCCTTTCTCTTCATCTTCTTGTGCATGTGTGCATTAGCATCATCAGGCGGAGGAGATTTGGCATCGGAGCACGAGGGAGCTGCAGGACACAAGGCCCCGGTGGGCCCAGAACAGACACCGAGGGCACCAGTGATCCGGAGGGCGAGGGGAGCACCACGACGGGGACCGCTGGTGAGAGCAGCGACAGCGACACGTCCTCGGATGGGAGCTCCCTAACGGTGGCGGCAACATCCGGGCCCCCCGCCTCTACAGGTACAGCCGCCACCCAGCGCACCAGCACCGCCCTCCCAGCAGCCCCTCAGCCTACGCTCTGTGCCCGCTCGCCCAGGAAGGCGCACGTCTCCTTCGCCCCAGGCACCTCAGCCCCTGCCCCTGTTGCCCCTGCTGCCCTCAGTGCGGAGCTCATTGACCTGGTGAGGACGCTCATTGTTGGGCAGACGACCCTTTTGAATGCCATCCAGGGGGTGCAAAGGGAGGTGCAACAGAGCAATGCGTACCTGGAGGGCATTCATTCGGGTCAGGCTGCCCATCAACGAGCGTTCACTGCTCTGGCCTCAGCACTGACGGCAGCCATTGTCCCTGTTTCCAGCCTCCCTCTTCTTACTGCCTCCAGCCTTTCTCTGTCTCCTGTTCCTCAGCCTATCCCATCCACACCATCAGACCAGCCTGCACACACCTCAACACCCAAGAGCAGCTCATCCAAACACAAGCGCCACAGATCCCACAAACACTCACCCAAGCAACACCCAGATGCAGACATTCCAACAGTCACAACCACCTCTGTGTCCCCCTCCTCCTCGTCTCCCTCCTCCCTCCCTGTGACGTCTACACTCACACCTGCATGCACCCCAACATCAGCCAGTGCTTCCATCACCACCTCACCCTCCAGTACAGTCCACACTCGTGCAGTCACCACCCCCACTGCCATTTACACGTCCCCTGTGTCCTCTCCCACTGTGTCTGTCACCCCCTCTTCCAAGACACACAAACGCAGGCAGCCACCCACCCAACAGACATCCACCTCACGACAGCCTACAGCACCAGCACCTTCACCCAATGACAGCACACCTGACTCTCCTACAACCACCTCCTCTTCCTCCACTTCCATCTCCACTTCTCCTACCCTTTACATTGGCCCTAAAAAACTTTTCCTGGCTAATCTTGACCTCTTTCCCTCCATCTGCAAAGAGTCTCAAGAGCACCGCAGCAACCACCAGCCCAGCTTTGGGTGTCACTGTTGTGCATGGGTTCTGGAGCCCACCCTTTGCCAGCAGTGACACATCGATCAGCAGCAAGGACACGTGCAGCCCCCCCCCCGGCAAGAGGACCCGCAAAAACAAGGGCCGCCGTGCGAGGACCGACAGGGCTGCCCCCAAGGAGCAATGTGCGGCCACTTCACCACCCACACCATCTAGGGGAGGCAAGGGCCCGAGAGCCCCATCAAAGGAGCGGAAGGGCAGCAGGAGCGCGGAGAAAGTGGACCCCACATGTCACATCCCAGCTGGGAAGGAGGACACTAAGGAGGCCAGGAGTCCGTCCCCGAAGGGTCCAGAAACGTCACGGTCCGAGGGCGACTGAGCAGGTAGTCCAGGCCAGGCCTGGCTCCCTTGACCTGCTGGATGAGCACCGCTGAACAGGGCCCGCGGTGCAGAAGAGCACCGCTGAACAGGGCCCGCCGTGGAGAAGAGCACCGCTGAACAGGGCCCACTGTGGAGAAGAGCACCGCTGAACAGGGCCCGCCGTGGAGAAGAGCACCGCTGAACAGGGCCCGCGGTGCAGAAGAGCACCGCTGAACAGGGCCCGCCGTGGAGAAGAGCACCGCTGAACAGGGCCCGCCGTGGAGAAGAGCACCGCTGAACAGGGCCCGCCGTGGAGAAGAGCACCGCTGAACAGGGCCCGCCGTGGAGAAGAGCACCGCTGAACAGGGCCCGCCGTGGAGAAGAGCACCGCTGAACAGGGCCCGCGGTGCAGAAGAGCACCGCTGAACAGGGCCCGCCGTGGAGAAGAGCACCGCTGAACAGGGCCCGCCGTGGAGAAGAGCACCGCTGAACAGGGCCCGCCGTGGAGAAGAGCACCGCTGAACAGGGCACGCGGTGCAGAAGAGCACCGCTGAACAGGGCCCCGCCGTGAAGATAGGCACCGCTGAACAGGGCCCGCCGTGGAGAAGAGCACCGCTGAACAGGGCCCCGCCGTGAAGATAGGCACCGCTGAAGAGGGCCCCGCCGTGGAGAAGAGCACCGCTGAACAGGGCCCGCCGTGGAGAAGAGCACCGCTGAACAGGGCCTGCCGTGAAGATAGGCACCGCTGAACAGGGCCCGCCGTGGAGAAGAGCACCGCTGAACAGGGCCCGCGGTGCAGAAGAGCACTGCTGAACAGGGCCCGCCGTGGAGAAGAGCACCGCTGAACAGGGCCCGCCGTGGAGAAGAGCACCGCTGAACAGGGCCCACCGTGGAGAAGAGCACCGCTGAACAGGGCCCGCGGTGCAGAAGAGCACCGCTGAACAGGGCCCCTCCGTGAAGATAGGCACCGCTGAACAGGGCCTGCCGTGGAGAAGAGCACCGCTGAACAGGGCCCGCGGTGCAGAAGAGCACCGCTGAACAGGGCCCGCCGTGGAGAAGAGCACCGCTGAACAGGGCCCGCGGTGCAGAAGAGCACCGCTGAACAGGGCCCGCCGTGAGGATAGGCACCGCTAAAGAGGGCCCCGCCGTCTCAGGCACCGCTCCGCTGGGCCCTTCCTGTCAAGCACCGCTCCGCTGGGCCCCTGCTTCTCAAGCACCGCTCCGCTGGGCCCTTCTTCTCAATCACCGCTCCGCTGGGCCCCGCCGTCTCAAGCACCGCTCCGCTGGGCCCTTCCTGTCAAGCACCGCTCCGCTGGGCCCCGCCGTCTCAAGCACCGCTCCGTTGGGCCCTTCATCTCAGGCACCGCTCCGCTGGGCCCGTCATCTCAAGCACCGCTCCGCTGGGCCCCGCCGTCTCAAGCACCGCTCCGCTGGGCCCTTCCTGTCAAGCACCGCTCCGCTGGGCCCTTCTTCTCAAGCACCGCTCCGCTGGGCCCTTCTTCTCAAGCACCACTCCGCTGGGCCCCGCCGTCTCAAGCACCGCTCCGCTGGGCCCCGCCGTCTCAAGCACCGCTCCGTTGGGCCCTTCATCTCAGGCACCGCTCCGCTGGGCCCGTCATCTCAAGCACCGCTCCGCTGGGCCCCGCCGTCTCAAGCACCGCTCCGCTGGGCCCTTCCTGTCAAGCACCGCTCCGCTGGGCCCGTCATCTCAAGCACCGCTCCGCTGGGCCCGTCATCTCAAGCACCGCTCTGCTGGGCCCCGCCGTCTCAAGCACCGCTCCGCTGGGCCCCGCCGTCTCAAGCACCGCTCCGCTGGGCCCGTCATCTCAAGCACCGCTCCGCTGGGCCCCGCCGTCTCAAGCACCGCTCCGCTGGGCCCCGCCGTCTCAAGCACCGCTCCGCTGGGCCCGTCATCTCAAGCACCGCTCCGCTGGGCCCCGCCGTCTCAAGCACCGCTCCGCTGGGCCCTTCCTGTCAAGCACCGCTCCGCTGGGCCCTTCTTCTCAAGCACCGCTCCGCTGGGCCCCGCCGGCTCAAGCACCAATCCGTTGGGCCCTTCATCTCAGGCACCGCTCCGCTGGGCCCGTCATCTCAAGCACTGCTCCGCTGGGCCCCGCCGTCTCAAGCACCGCTCCGCTGGGCCCTTCCTGTCAAGCACCGCTCCGCTGGGCCCTTCTTCTCAAGCACCGCTCCGCTGGGCCCCGCCGGCTCAAGCACCGCTCCGTTGGGCCCTTCATCTCAGGCACCGCTCCGCTGGGCCCGTCATCTCAAGCACCGCTCCGCTGGGCCCCGCCGTCTCAAGCACCGCTCCGCTGGGCCCTTCCTGTCAAGCACCGCTCCGCTGTGCACCGCCGTCTCAATCACTGTTTATGGTTCACTGTGCCCACCATGCCTCCTCCTTGACCAGTGGAGACTGTCATCCACCTGATGGACTGTGGCTTTACACTCCCCAGGATGGTACAGTGGGCAGCCCACCCACTGTAGAGACATTGAGAGACTGTGGCTTTGCACTCCCCAGGATGGTACAGTGGGCAGCCCACCCACTGTAGAGACATTGAGAGACTGTGGCTTTGCACTCCCCAGGATGGTACAGTGGGCATGGTGGCTCCTCGTGGATCTGGCGTCGTGGACTCATGTGGCTGTGGTGCCCCCCCTTCCCTTCCCCCTGAGGTGCCTGTAGTTTTTACATCTGATGCCCCTGCAGTGTTCTCTCCAAAGGACTCAGGTCTCCTGTGTGGGCTTTGCCCTTGTTTCTCAAAACTTTGGCCCACGGACATGATGAATTCGTAGGATGTGCAGGACTTGTTACTTCAGTTATACACTGATGTGTATGTCATTTGTTTTCTTGTGAATATCTTTCATGGTTGTACGATAATTTTCAGGAGCTTTTTGGTATAAATACTTATTCCAAATTTGATTATGTCCTAGCATTTTTCAGGGGTGTTTGGGTGGTGTCACTGTGACTTGTTGCTCTGCATTGGTGTGTACATAGTTGGGGGGGGGGGTCGCATATGTGTGTGCCCGTAACCTTTCGTCCTCCCCCCTCCCGTGTGTCGTAGGTGCAGTACTCACCGTTGTCGTCTGCGCCGGACTTCGTACTCGTGGTAGATGAGAAGGTAGACGAGAGCAGGTAGGATGTTTAATTCGGGTTCCATGCTGTCCTCCTTCCTCCTGGAGTGCGTAGTGGTGAGCGTTTTCCCGTCCGTAGTCTGTTTCCGACGTGTTTTTATCGCCGGTGCTCCCGCCCCGGAAAAGGTGGCGGATTGGTGAGTTGTGATAGTGTGGGCGGTACATTGTCTGCCGCCTGGCTGTTGGCGGTGACCGCCGCGCTGTTTGTTTGTACCGCCGTGGCGGGCGGAGTGTTAAAGTGGCTGTCTGTGTTGGCGGTTCCCGCCAGGGTCAGAATTCCATATTTTTTACCGCCAGCCTGTTGGCGGGTTGGCCGCCGCTTTAACACCGACCGCCAGGGTTAGAATCACGCCCTAAGTTTTTGAAGCAAGCTTCTGAAAACCTGAAAGCAAGCCAGGAGGTGATGAAGCAGTGGTACAATAAGACAACAACCCCTGTGTAATTCCAGCCTGGACAAAAAGTGTGAGTTATGGAGCCAGTGGAGCCCAGAGGCCTAAACATCTGGGCCCTATGAGGTGGTTGAGAAGAAGGGGAGGGCACCTTCTTTGTGGACCTCAAGACTCTAAACACTCACTAAGGGGCTTCCATATCAACTGCCCCAAACCCCACTATAAGAGGTTTGAGGTCACCATGTTTCTGGTGATTAAAGTGTAAACCCTTCCCCTACCCTGATTTCAGAACAGCAGAGGGACTGGCACCAATTGTTGGGACAGTTCCCCTCTCTGTTTCTCTCACTCCTGGGAATATACGTCTGTGTACCCATGATATTGACAAAGGAGACAACTCTCCTATCAAAAACAAAATATACAGGCTATCGGACAAGATGAGGACCAATATCGAGGATCCAAGATGTTGGAATTGGGGGTGATTGAATCCTCCAGTAGCCCCTGGTCCAGCCCTGTGGTGCTGGTAAAAAAAGCTGCCCCACTGCGCACTCCATAAGAATTCAGGTTCTGTGTAGATTACAGGGGGCTTAACTCAGTCACCAAAACAGATGCACATCCCATTCCCGGGCTGTTGAGCTGATTGACAGGTTAGGGGCTGCCCAGTTCTTGAGTACTTTTGATCTTACTTCAGGATAATGACAGGATACCCTAACTGAAGGAGAAAAGGAGAGGTCAGCCGTCTCCACTCCAGATGGCCACTACCAATTTAATTTGGTGCTCTTTGGACTCAGTAATGTCCCTGCGACCTTCCAGCGGTTGGTGAACCAAGTCTTAGCTGGTATGGAGGCCTTCAGTACTGTTTATTTGGATGACAAGGCTGTCCTCAGAAGTAGCTGGATGGACCACTTGTTTCACCTCCAGAACATACTTCAAGCTCTGCGAAAGACAATTCTGACTATAAAGGCCAGTAGGTGCCAAATAGGGCAGGGGTCTGTTGTGTACTTGGGAAACCTGGTAGGTGGGGGTAAGGTGCGGTCCCTCCAGGTCAAAGTAGAGACTATCATGGCCCGTGAGCCCTCAAAACTCAAACTGAGGTGCCTTCCTGGGTCTCAGATGATACTATAGGAGGTTTGTCAAGGGATATGCCACAATTGTTGCCCTCTTGATGGACCTGACCTCTAAAAAGCAGCCCAGAAATGTGATTTGGACTGAGACATACCAGAAAGCATTTAACTCCCTAAAACATGCCATGTGCACAGCCTCTGTGCTCACGGACCCCAACTTCTGCAGGGAATTTTTTGTTAAAACTGATACCTTAGAGGATGGAATAGGGACAGTACTTTCACAGCTCGAAGGTGAGGGCCTAGGGCAACCAGTAATTTTCACTTTTAACAGGTTATTTCCCAGGGAATAGAGGTGGAGTGCTATTGAAAGGGAAGCCTTTGCTGTGGCCTGGGCATGGAAGAAGTTGAGACCATACCTGTTTAGGACTCACTTTCGGGTGCAAACAGACCACAGGCCCCTCAGGTGGCTAATACAAATGAGGGGTGAGACTCTAAAATTGATGAGGGTGTCTAACTCCTGACAGGGAATGGACTTTTTGGTACAACACCAACCTGGGTCAAACCAATCAAAGCTGATGGTCTCCTTAGGATCTTCCACCTTAGTGATGAGAACTCCCAGGACGTTGGGTAGTTCTCCCCACTTTCAGTTGGGGAGGACATGTATTAGACCTGAGAGCCTTAGTATGGTCTTCCACAAAACCTTTTGCCTGCTTGCCTCCATATTTGCTGGTTTTGTTTTATTGACCTTAATAATCTGAGCACTTTAGCACTACTGACCAGTGCCAAAAAGCATGTGCTCTCTCCCTAAAACATGGTTTGGATGGCATAGACCGAATTTGCATATTTAAGTGCTTCTAGTAACGTGCACTACATGTGCCCCTTTCTTGTAAATTAAATGCTACTAGTGGGGGTGCACCACTGCTTGTGCAACCCACTTAAGTCACACTTTAAAACACAACCCAGGCTTGCAAATGCAGCCTAAATGCAGTATTACATTGCCATGTCGGCTTGGCATTTAAACTCTCTTGCCAAGCCTAAACTGCTCTTTTATTTCTTATAAGTTACACCTATGGTAGGCCCTATATAAAAAAATAGTGTTGGGTGCTATGTAATTTAAAGGTAGGACTTATACCTTTGATTTTTACATGTTCTGGTAGTGGAGACCTACTCCTCTAGAAGGATAATGTTGGGGATTCCTTATTACATTTAATAAGTTGTAATTTGTGAGTGTGAGGGGGTAGATCTACCATGTTTAGTACCTATGGAATTGTAATGACAAATTCTCTTTAATCATAAAGTTGGATTTATTGTTACAGTTTTGAAAAACCCACTTTTAGAAAGTTGGCATTTCCTGTTCTTAGCTCTGTGTGTCTGCTTCCTGCCTCCAATACATGTCTTAATGGGGTGGCAGTTGGTCTTTTGTATTCCCTCTAGACAATAACACACCATGGGAAAATGTGACTGATGGGGCATCAACATCCTGATGGCCCACCCTGGGCAGGATGGGAGGGAGGAGAATGCCACAGCCTCACACTTACACCCAAATAGGCTGGGTCCTGACCCCACACAAAGGACTGCTTAACCCTCTGTTGTGAGTCTGGAGCCAGGGCAGGAAGGTAGGACTTCTGTGCACTTCAAAGCCCTTCTTTGAAGTCTCCACCACTTCAAAGACACCACTGGGTATAAGAATTAGACCTTTGCCCCCACTAATTCAGCATACTTCTTGAGCTGTGGATACTCTTCAAGGAGGAAGGAGTACTGTGGTGCTATAAGTGCTGCTAGTCTGCTGGACTATCTCTCTGGAAGAACTTATTTCTTGCTGTCCTGACCTGCTCCTGTTGTCCCGCCTGCCTGGGTAGGAAGGACTGGACCCACAGCCCTTGAACCCTTCTTTGGAAGTCTCGGGGGCACGAAAGACTTCCAATTCATCACCTACAGCACCTGGACTACCATCTGAGATTCTTGCCTTGCCAAGTGGTACCAATCCAGTCCTGGGCCCATGGGAGTAGGTAGAAAGTGCTGCAACTTCCAAAATACATGCATCAATACCACCTCAACACTCAGATCCAGCACATCTCCATTGACCTCAACACATCGATGTTGCTGTGAGGATTCAGTACACTGCATCACCATTGATGCCAGAGCAACACAGCTGCTTCAAGGATAGGGAATATCTCATCACCTAGATGCTTGAGATCGATGCCATTGCATCACCTTGTTTGCTCCTCGCATTTTTTTCTTGACATTGTCTCAGGTGCGAACCTAGCTACTGTTTCAGCAGGTCAAGGCTAGTCCCTGCGTCCGACACATGCTCCATAATGTTTGGCCTGAAGTTTCAGATTTGAGATGGTCCAGCGCAACCAAATAGCCCAAGGTGGCGCTTTATGCTTTTAATCACTACATTTCATTTTTTTCTTTAAAACATCATATCTTGATGTCTACTAATGTGATTTTTATTGTTTTGGTCTTGTTTTGTTCATTACGTTAATCTTTATTTGGTGTGGTTTTTTACTGTTTTACTGTTTGAAGTCTTGTACAAATAAATAATACATTTCCTCTTAGGTTAAGCCTGACGGCTCTATGCCAATCTACCAACAAGTGAATACAGGTAAATTTACGGTGTATTGGTGATTTACCCTGATTAAGATTGTGGTTCATGCTTGGACAGGGTGCATACCACTGTCAACCAGAAACCCATGCCTTGATTTAAGAAAAATGACACACAGTTGTGCAATTGAAAAATGACTGCCGGCTAACACCATTCCTTGGTGCCATCTGTGCGCCATACTTAAAAAGTGGCGCACCATGAGGCCAAGGAAAGGTTAATGACAAAAAAAATTATGCTAACCATTGGGATGTGCCGAAAAAAAAAAACGATCCTAATGTAAAATATGGCGGCAGTAGGTGGGGTGCTAAGGGGTGCAAGGTAAGTGGTACTACACTGGGTACACTGCCACTTTCCTTTTGTTACCTACGTTCTCATTATTCTAATGAAATGACTAGATTTGAGCAGCATACTCACCTGTGGTGTGGGGGACTGAGTCTAACTCACTACTGGTGACAACTGTCCCCCCAATCCGGGTTTTGCTCCGGCTAACTAGTAGTGCCTCATCCCTACCCAAGATGATTGGGCAGCCGAGCGCATGACACAATTGACTCTTCAGGGAAATCGTGGTCACTCAGATCGCATCAGTTTCTCTCAGTTACATTAGGCTCACATACACAAGGACAAACAGAGGCAGTATATATATTTCAATAAGATTTTAATGAAGCAACTGCATTTTGGATAACGAAGCATGTACTGCAATTAACAGGACGATAAAGCAGGATAGGATGAAAATTGTGACAAGTATAGTAAACCACAGAAATAATGCTACCATATTGTTACTAGAGTCAATGGACTAATTTATACTTAGGCTATATTAGAGCACAGCATGTTAAGGTCTAGTTCTGCCCTTCAGGTTCCCCTGGGAAGACATCATCCCCCATACCTGAGCAAAGGCCTGAAGTCTGCATAAGCAGCTGTAGTGAAGTGTTCAGCAATCAGCCTACAGTTGTGGTCATCTGGCAGGAATCTCCCTCTAACATGTATGGGACAGAGAAGTGCATTTATAATAGAACAGCTGATGTTCTGAGAAAATGACCCTGTGTAAGGATGTGTATGTTTCTATGAATACCAGATACAGCGTTACCATGTTTTATAGGCAAAGTATCTCACTGCAGCCTTGAAAGAAGTATATAGTGCTTGTTTAAGAACACAGTGCTGGCCTAAGCAAAGAGCAGCTAGATAGAGAGAAATAAAACAAGACCACAAATGTGGCTATTGTTAAAATAATAAACAAAGCTAAATAACATATATCTATGTTAAAGTGCACAGCAGCAGGCCTAGTGTGTCAAAATAAAGTGCATGGAGCTATAACTAAAATGACTACACAACACCCTCCCCTTGCCGTTTGAAGATGGTTCAAAGCCTAATTATGTATAAAAGCTACTAAAACTTAACCTGAGATATATATATATATATATATATATATATATATATATAAAAATGTCAATATTGAAAAGTTAAGAAGGACACTTGAGCATATATAAATGGACAATTTAAAAATGTTAACTTGTGGTGTAAAAAGGCCGAATTTCAAGAGTCAGATTCATTTTGGAAGTTGCCAATAGAATCCGGGACAATTGAAGACAGGAAATCTTCCACTTCGGCAGGTGTTAAAGTAAGAAATGCATCACCGAGTAGGACCAAGGAGCATTCGTGTTCCATAGCCTGAGCTTCAGCGAAAGCAGCAGCATTCCGTGGTGTGTCCAATAATGAGTTCAGAGCCGCATCCTTCATGAAGGACAACTCATAAACAGCTTACCGTAGCAAACTCACCCTCAACGCGCATGTCTGGTAATGAGCCCTCAGTGAGAACATCAACAGATCAGCGTCCAATGAAAGAAAGTGCTGCGTAGAAAGATAAACCTTCAGTGCATGTTCGAGTGAGCACCAGAGGCTCTGAAACATGGGCGCGGCCAGTCACACTCCAATTTCTCCAGTAGTGTTGCTCCGAAGTACTGCATCATACATTCACAACACAGCTGAGCTGGTGGGAGCGCTTTCATTTCTTCTTGTTGTGGCGTGACATCTATTGCTAAGTAAAAGTAGCAATAGCAAAATGTTACCTATTATAGCCAAAGTTTTTGGAAATCCCCCGAAAATACTGGAAAATATTGAGTGGATGGCTAATGGTATTAAACCGAATATAGAGGAGAAGGTGTGAACGAAACCAGAACCAGCCTTAAAGAAATTTGCGATTCCAGTAGTACTGGATGCATTAAATATTCATTCCACGAGCTCACCAAAGTGTCTCGGAAAGTTAGTACTTAAAAGGAACTGTATCTCTGCTGATGTCCCTGCCACCTGAAGTGAGTAGTTCTCACGTGCAGATGTGAGCGCCACATGTTTTCGAAACAATAAAGCCTTAAGTCTGCTCAACTTGTAAAAATTCACATTAGAAGTAGCAATATGGGGCCAAATGAGAGCTACCTCTCTTTGTCTAGTGGGAGGAAAGAGTACTTTCCTGCAGCATGTAACAATCTTAGAGACTGAAACAACATAAACTATTCCAGCTCGCATACCACAACCGTCTTCACTATTGAGGAGAACATAGCTGCCATTTGAAAGCACCTGGATTACAGGTCTAATTAAGGGGACTGGAACTCCCTTCAGATAACAAGCCAAGTTTGCTGCGAACACGTTACACAACCGTGCAAGGACAGCTGTTTACAGACCATTGAATGGCTGACAGAAGTCTTGCATTCACTGCCGCTAAGAAACAATTGAAGTGTTGAAATAGGCAGATTAATACCCTGTGTATTAACCACTCAGCGGATTGTATTTCAGCCACAGTAAATGGCAACATTTCTAACTTTTTGATGTTTAACATAACATAAGTTGCTTCTTTTTTAGGCATTAGTTATTTTTGTTGCTTAAATTGAAATGAAGAAAATATGTCCCTTGCGCTAATGTGTTGCCAGGGAACGTGACCTGCCTTCCATGTTTGAAGTGTCCAACCTAACTGCATTATGGATCTTAGTTGACTTTGTCCATGGTGTAACGAGGGCATATCACTTTGTATTATTTCTAATGCAGAAGATATTATGGCCCATATTAACACATTGGCGGTATATCCCACTTACCGCCACTCTGACGGCTGCCAACTTACTGCCGCCGCAGCAGATATCCATTCACCACATTATGACAAACACACATCAATCCATCTGTATTCAGCCACATACACTAATCCGCCAGACCAAACTGGCAGAATCAATACCCACACCGTTATGCCAACAGAACAACGCCCACCACATTATGACCCACGAATCCCCACGGCGGGCATTCAATGGTTGTAAACCATTGGCAATACATACCGCTGTGCTCAAAATGGCCACACACAAACAAAACAACACCACATTGGACAATTCGAGCAACACACACCTGAAACCCATACACACACCACACCCACATCACTATAAAACACACACCCACATTATCCACAACCCTCTACGATTACAAACCATTGCCAGCAGAGAGACACCACAGACGCAACTACAGCAACACATTATTCACACATACACACCACTCACAATACCCAACACACCCTCACCAACACACATCACACAACACTCATGGCACCACAAAGACATCCCCGTTTCACAGAGGAGGAGCTAAAGGTCATGTCATGGTGGAGGAAACTGTCAGGGTAGAGCCACAGCTCTTTGGAGCACAGGTGCAGCTGATATCAATAGCCAGGAAGATGGAGCTATGGTGGAGAATCATGGACAGGGTGAATGCCATGGCACAGCACCCGAAAACTAGGGATGACATCAGGAAGAGGTGAAACGACCTACGGGGGAAGGTATGTTCCATAGCAGCAAGACTCCAGCTCGCTATCCAGAGGACTGACGGTGGACCCCCACCTCCTCCCCCACAACTCACAGCATGGAAGGAGCAAGTCTTGACTATACTGCATCCTGAGGGCCTGGACGGAGTATGAGGAGGAATGGACTCTGGTAAGTCAACTCTCCACTATTATTACCCCCTACCTGCATGCCATCACATACCTTCACCCACATCACTCCACTACATTCCACACCCCACCATCACAACCCACTCATCCCAATGCCAAGCCCTGCCTGCTGTACCAATGCATGGGCACCCCTCACAGCCCTACATGGGCATTCATCACTAAAGCATGCATAGCAGAGAGAACTAACAATCAGACCATACATTAATATACACAAGTGAAAGCTGGCAGGGAAAATCCAACCAAAGAGGGAAAGCCACGGATGTACATTATGTCAGGCACAGAAACCATAACACATCATTTACATCCCCACAGGTACCACAGCCAATGTCACTGGAGAGGAGGTGCCAGCACTTGTCAGTCCCCCAACTGAAGAGGCCCACAGTGATGACAGCTCCTCTGGTCTACAGGATCTGTATGACCTACCTGGCTTATGAGGGATCACTGGACGCCGGTTCCCCAAGCCTAGACACACAATACTACAGAGCCTCCCACATCAGGAAACACCACTACAGCACCCACCTAGCGTTCCCCTACTTCTGTCCCCAGGACATGTCAATCAGCAGTGTGTCTACCTCTACTGAGACGCCAGGGCACACCTAGCCCCAAGACAATCAGGGACCTGGGGTCAGTGGCAATAGGCACATGGTTTAGGGGACAGAGTCACAGGCCACCAGGGACACTGGGAGGACTGCTGTGCGCCAGTGGGAGGACTGGCCCAGGGGACCGACACTCCAGGATGAATTCTCCAAGATCCTGGGAGCATGTATACATTCCCAGGACACCATGGGCCAGATCCTGGACAATGTGCAGGAGAACAGGCCGGCTGCAGGAAGGACAAAACCATGGGATCAGGGAGGACTTTCAGGCCATCAACAATACCCTGATCTCCATAGCAGGGGTGCTGGAAGACATGGCCAACATTATGAGGGAGGCACTCTCACACCAGCGGGCCCCTGTTGCTAGCCAGACATCTGAACAGCCTTCTGCCTCTACTGCCTCTAGTGGACAGGACGCCCCTCCAACGGACTCACAGGCCACCAGCATCCCTCCCCCTGCAGAAGGTGAACCACCCCACAAACGTTCCCTGCAATCCAGACAGAAGCCAGAGACACTTGCCAAGACCCGTGCCAGGAAATGAGATTCTCCTGATTGTAACCCTTGTGTCCCACTCAGTCACCCTGTCCACATAGAACTGCCACTGCTCCCCTTCCTATGTCCCCTTGGACAATGCACCCTTGCTACAAACAGACTAGAACAATACCCTGGGCTTTCCTCCATCATCACTCCATCCCATTGCACTTGCCCCTCTATATATTAGCACTTCAATAAACATCCTTTGAAAAAAAGCATTTGGAGTATCTCATGTATATTAAATATGTATTCATTGAAACCGGTACAAACATTGCAAATAAACTGTACAGAGAACGAACATAGATTAGTGACCTGTAGCTGGCTGCAGTGATCACACCAGGAGTATATGTCAGGTTACCAACATCTACAAAATTAATTGCCAGAGGGAACAGTAAGTGTGCATAGAAGTGGAAAATATCAGCATGCCAGTGCCAGAGATATTTAAGCAAGTGACATTGAAATGTGAAGTAACAGTGTCCTACCTGTGTGTCATTGGAAGTATTGTTGGATCACATATGCTCTGTAGTCATCATCCTCATCCTCTGCCTCCTCATCCTCACTGTCCACAGGGTCTACCGCTGGCACAAGGGCATCTCAAGCCTCCTCCTCCTGCAGGAATGGGACATGGCATCTGAGGGCCAGGTTATGCAACATGCACCACTCTCCGGCAAACCCTCTTTGGTGAGTAGCACTGGAACCACCTGTAAGATGGAGGTACCGGAGCCTGGCCTTCAGGAGGCCAAAGGTCTTTTCAATGATCCTTCTGGTTCACCCATGTGCCTCATGATAACCTTCTTCTGCCCTTGTCCTGGCATCCCTCACAGGCGTCTGCAGCCATGATAGGTTTGGGTAACCTGAGTCACCTGCAAAGATTGAGGGACAACATTTAGCCACACACTATTCTATATGGCCCATACCATAGGCATACACCAACATCTACTGGTGGGAACAAGGGCTCACCTATTGGCCACACCCTGTGCCTCTGTAGTCGGCCCATCACATTTGGAATGCTGCTATTCCTTTGGACAAAGGCATCATGCACTGACCCAGAATACTTAGCATTGATGTGGGAGATTGTCTGGTCCGCCAAGCACACCATCTGTGCATTCATTGAGTGGAAACTCTTACAATTCCTGAACACCTGTTCATTCTGCCGGGGAGGGGGTAAATGCAATATGTGTTGCATCAGTTGCCCCAATAATGTTGGTGATATGTCCCATTGCATAAAACTTGACTTTCACAGTGGCCAAATCCTCAACCTGGGGGAAAACAATGTAGCTGCAATTGTTTTATCAGGGCAGACAACACTCTTGTCAGCACGTTTGAGAACATTGGCTGTGACATTCCTGCTGCCAAGCCCCCTGTCACTTGGAAAGAACAAGATGGCAGGAAATGGAGTACTGATAGAACTTGCACAAGAGGTGGGGTCCAAGTGGGGTGACAGCAGATATCAGGTCAGGTTCCAACTGGGCACAAGGCTCTGTGATTGTGGCCCAGTCAAGTCTATAGGTGAAGATAATGTGCCTGTCCTCCAGTGTTCCCAAGTCGACCAGGGGTCTGTATATGGAGGTATGTCTCCATCTCCTATTCATCCATGGCTTTAGGAATCTATGGGACAAAAAAGTGAGGAGCCGATCACAAACTGAACTATGGAGCTACAACAGTAGTTTGCATCCTGTAAACATGTAATGGGTCAGTGTGATTTGTTGTATGTGCTAATATCTCTTGTGACGCAGCATTATTCCATGGCCTGCCCCCCTGAGATGGCGTTCGTCTGTCTTGTGTGGAGGAACAGGTGGAAGTGAGTAATTCCACTGACGTTGTGCACCGGTCGGGAACCACCGTGCAACTCCTCATTGGTTAACATTGGCCCCTATGGGGTACAGTGCCCATGGTTATCTATGCAGGTGGTGACGGTATGCACCGCTGCGGATGGGACCACCATTTTCTATCTGATTTCTCACTTGCTACCTGACCTTCCATAGGAGAGGACTTACACTGCATGTGCTGCTTTGACCTGTGTCTGGAACCTACAATGGCCTGTGTGACCGGGGAAAGGGCCCCAGCCTTCACGTCAGAGGAGTTGCAGAGACTGGTGGAATGGGTCCTACCCCAGTACGGACTGCTCTATCAGCCTCCAGACCAACAGCTGAATGCACTGTGAGCACGACGGATGTGCTTGAATGCATGGAGTTGTGTGTGTGAAGGCCTCATGTAAGGGGGGTGGGTGGATGTCCTCTTGGTGGCGTACAGGTTGTGTGCTGGGCCATATGTTTGCCAATGGTGATGGTTATGGGTATGGTGGGCCATATGTGTAACAGGCAGGACTGATTGTCTAATGGTATTTTCCTGTGCATATTGCCTCTGCGGGTCAGCGCCCATCAAAAGAAGGGTATATGGCATGCCCTGGGGGTCTATGGCAGGCAGAGCATCCACTGTCACAAATGGTGGGAGGACCTGAGACGCTGGGCATGGAAGACTGCGGAGGCAAGGCTGGGGATGGCCTACCGATGAGGAAGGGGTGCCTGTCAAACCCTGACCCCCCTGATGGCCTGCATACTGGCTGTGGTCTATCCAGAGCTGGATGGGCGCTTGAGGGCATCACAGTAGCCACAAAGGTGTGAGTACAGTGCCTATCATTACAACTTATGCATGGTAGGGTGGTATCCGGGTGCTGGATGTGTGTCAGTGGGTGCCACTAAGCCAGGCCTGACATTGCAGAGTAGGTCCTCTGGTGGCTAGTGTTCTGAAGGGAGAATCCTGCTACCCAGATCGTAGGCATCCACTACTGGTCAGGCTGCGAGGGTCCCAGGTGTGCTGCATTTGGTAGTGTGTGCCCCTCCCCATGCCTTGGTGGCAAGCTATTTCTCCGGTGGTGCAATGCATAGTGCATAGGGCTGTTCTCTGTGTGTGAGTGTGCTGTGTACGCCAACAGCGGTGTTGGTTCAACTATTGACCCAGTGCATCCTTTGTTTCTTTCCACCCCTTTCTTGTTTTGTCATCCTGTCCTTATGTGCATTAGCATCATCTGGCGGAGGAGCACAGGCACCGGGGATGGAGAGAGCTGCCTTCCACAGGACCCAGGAGGCAGAGTCAACCGACGGTGAGGGCACCAGTGGGACGGAGGGTGAAGGGAGCACCCCGGCGAAGACTGGAGGGGACACTTCAGACACAGATACCTCCACCGATGGAAGCTCCCTGGTGGTGGGTGACACTTCTGTGACCTCCCCAGCTACAGGTACAGCCACTACCCTTGTACCAGCACCGCCCTCTCAGCAGCCCCTTATCGAGTTGCCCGTGCCCGATCACTCAGGAGGGTGGGCATCTCTGTCTCCCCAGGCACCTCAGGCCTGCCCCAGTGAGCCCTGCTGCCCTGAGTAAGGAGGCTATTCACCTCCTGAGATCCATCTCTGTAGGGAAGTCAACCATTGTGAACATCATCCAGGGGCTGGCAGCCCAGATGCAACAATCTAATGTATTCCTGGAGGGTATTCACACTGGATTGACGGCCCAACAGAGATCGATTCAGGCTCTGGCCTCCTCTCTGATGGCAGGCATTGTCCCAGTTTCTACCATGCCCCCTCCAACTTCCACTGCCCAGTCCCATTCTCCTCATCCCCAACCTATCCCAGGCACACATCACACATACCGATGAGCATGCACACAAGACAGCACCCAAGAGTGTCACAGGCAAATACAAGCACCATACATCATCCCACAGGCACTGACACAAACACCATCCAGTTGCAGACACAACAACATCCACTATTTCCACTGTCTCCCCTCTTCCCCCTCCACCCACACCTGCATGCACTACATCATCATCCACTACCAGCATCACCTCACCAAGCAGAACACACATCATTGGCATACACCTCCGGAACATACATGCACATGTCCCGTGTGTCCTCTCCCACTGTGTCTGTCTTCCCTCCTAAAGTATACACACGAAAGCACTCAGACACCCAACAGCCATCCACCTCATAACAGCATACAGCTCATGCACCTGAACCCAAATCCAGCAGACAGACACCTCCAACAACCACTCCCTCATGCTCCACTCCCATTCCTTCTCCTTCTTCCAGCCCAAATGTCCCTAAAAAACTGTTCCTACCCACCATTGACCCCTTTACTACCCCTTCCCCCCTTCAACCTGCACGTATGGACAGGGTGTCACGAACCAAGCCAAGCACCTCAGCCACACAGGCCATAGGCCCAGTCCTAACCACTCCCACTCATGGTGGAAAGGGATCCAGGCCACATGTACTGAAGGGGCAGGAGCCTGCACCAGCCAGCCTAAAGGTGAAGGACCCTGCCCCAACAGGCAAGAAGGGCAAGGAGCCTGCATCTGCCACCCCAAAGGCCAAGGCGCCTGCACCTGCCACCTGAAAGGTCAAGGAGCCTGCATCAGCAGGCAGAAAGGCAAAGGAGCCTGCACCAGCAGGCAGGAAGGCCAGGGAGCCTGGACCAGCAGCTGTGACAGAGCCTCCACCACCAACCATGGTTGTGCATCCGACCGAGGGTGCAGGGGATGTGCAGGAGCCCCCCCCCCCACCAGCAGCACCACCACTGTGCATCCGTCCGAGGGTGCATGGGATATGCAGGAGCCTCCCCTCTCCAGCAGTGCAGCCACCACTGCTGGAGGACGCAATGTAACCCTGCCTCCATGGGCAGCTGTGCGGGCTTCCCCCTCCAGAACTAGTGGGTAAGACACCAACTTGACAGACTCTGGCCCATCACTCCCCAGGACCAAGAGCACAGGGCATGTTGCCCCCTCCAGAACCAGTGGGCAAGACACCCTACGCATGAGACTGTGGCTCATCACTCCCCAGGACCAAGCACAGGGCATGTTGCCCCCTCCAAAACCAGTGGGGAAGAAACCCACTCAACAGACTGTGGCCCATCACTCCCCAGGACCAAGAGCACAGGGCATGTTGCCCCCTCCAGAACCAGTGGGCAGGTCACCCACTTGAGAGGCTGTGGCCCATCACTCCCCACGATCAAGCACAGGGAAGGTTGCCCCCTCTGAAACCTGTGGTCTTGTTTCATCTCCCAGCTGAGGTGCTCCTCCCTTCCCCCTGAGGTGCCTGCCTATTTACCAACTGATGCCCCTGCAGTGATCTCTCCGTGTTGAAGCAGGTGACAAGTAGGGCCTTGGACTTTGGCCTGTGGCCATGGGACACACGCAAATTGAGGACTGGGCTGTGTCCCTTTTTCTTTAAATTTGTACATATTTGTTATATTGCCTAACTTATTATTTCTACTGTGTTGATCTTATTACAAAAACTTTGTCGAAATCGTTTTGTCCTTGCATTTTTCAGCCGATTTAGGGGGGTAACTTGTTTTCTTGGGCAGCTGTTTGTGTGAACGGGGTGTGTGTGGTACATGTGTGTCACTGTCGTTTTCCTCCCCTCCCTTGTGTGCTAGGCGGCTGTACTCACTGTCATCGTCTTTGCTGGCGTTGGTGTTTGTTGTGGAGCAGAACATAGATCATCATCACAAAAACACAGTTCTGGTTCCATGGAGTTGTGGTTCTTCCCTGTGTCTCCAATGGTGAGTCCTTTCACTTCTGTGCAGTGTTTCTGTTAGATTTTTGATGTCGTTGGTACTGCCCCGGAAAAGGTGGCAGTTTGCAGGGTCATAATATGGTTGGCGGAACATTGACTTCCGCCTGGTTGTAGGCAGCTACCGCCATGGTGGCTGTTGTCTCCGCCCTGGCAGTCGGTGTGGTACATTGGCTGATTTTCGGAGATCTTTCCGACATGGTCATTATTTGGTGGAAGTGACCGCCAGCCTGTTGGGGGTATTACCGCCACTTTATCACTAACCGTCATGGTCGTATTGAGTGCCTATATTATTTAGGGTGTATATCTGGGTATTAATCACATTGTCTACAACAGCTAATGCCTTTTGTAAGATTTCCTGGTCTATTTTCCTTAACCGGGCAGCAGCTTCTTGTTGGGAAAGCTTCCAAATTCCATTATATACTGCATATAATAAGCGCTTCCTGCTTTGTTTTCTGAGGTCTAAAAGGAAGTCCTGTAAGTCAGTGTTTTTAGACAGGAGACTGAGGTGTTCCCTAACAGCATCTAGTGAGGAACTCTTCAACCATTGCTGTCATAGTTTCCCTACTTTATATGTTGTTACTATACCCCCACGTTCGGATGATACATTCGAGGGTCCGGCCTACTAGTTCTAAAACCCCTCATGGAGTTCATAAAACGTTTATGACACACATTGGTATCTCCTGGCCACAATACCCACCCACCAGGACTTAACAGTGAAACATTAAGGGGCATATTTATACTCTGTTTGCGCCAGATTTGCGTCGTTTTTTTTTACGCAAATCCGACGCAAAACTAACTCCATATTTATACTTTGGCGTTAGACCCGTCTAGCGGCAAAGATCTTGGAGTTTGCGTCATTTTTTAGCGTGGACACCTTCCTTGCGTTAATGATATGCAAGGTAGGCGTTCCCTTCTAAAAAATTACTCCGAGGCATGTGCGCTGTATTTACACTCCCGGGCAAAAATGACGCCCGGGAGTGGGCGGGTCAAAAAAAATGACGTCCAGCCGCTTTAGCGTCATTTTTTAAAGCCTGGTCAGGGCAGGCGTTTAGGGACCTGTGGGCTCGGAAGGAGCCCAGAGGTGCCCTCCCATGCCCCCAGGGACACCCCCTGCCACCCTTGCCCACCCCAGGAGTACGCCCAAGGATGGAGGGACCCATCCCAGGGAACTTAAGGTAAGTTCAGGTAAGTAATTTTTTTTTTTTTGGGTGGCATAGGGGGGCCTGATTTGTGCCCCCCTACATGCCACTATGCCCAATGACCATGCCCAGGGGACAAAAGTCCCCAGGGCATGGCCATTGGGCAAGGGGGCATGACTCCTGTCTTTGCTAAGACAGGAGTCATTTAAATGGGGGTTGGGAGTAAAAAAAATGGCGCAAATCGGGTTGAGTCGAAAATTTTGCCTCAGCCTGACTTGCCCCATTTTTTGACGCCCAAGCTCCATTTTCCCCTACGCTGCCTGGTGTAAGTCATTTTTTTTGACGCACACCAGGCAGCTCCGCCGGCTAACGTCATTCCATAAATAAGACGCCCGCATGGCGCTTTGGAATGGCGTTAGCCGGCGTTAAATTTTTTGACGCACAACTGCGTTGGCGCAGTTGTGCGCCAAAAAGTATAAATATGGCCCTTTGTGCTTAACCTTCAGCAAGTGAAGGTTAGAGAGTGCCAGTCCTGTGAAAGGGTTTGCCTGAGCTCCTTATGGGTGGCAAAAGAAATGCTGCAGCCCGTAAGTATCTCCTGGAACCCCAATGCCCGGGTTATCTAGGTACCATGTACTAGGGACTTATAAGGGGGGGTCCAGTGTGCCAATTGAAATTGGTCAATGAAGTCACTAGCCTACAGTGACAAATTTAAAAGCAGAGAGAGCATAAGCACTGAGGTTCTGGTTAGCAGAGCCTCAGTGACACAGTCAAGTGCTACTGACAACACACACATTAGGCTGCAAACTATGAGCACTGGGGTCCTGGCTATCAGGATCCAGTGAAACAGGCAAAACACACTGACTGTTGAGACAGGGCCACTCACCTGAAAAGCAGGATGTCTGCAGGGGCAATGGTATGACCCTGACCTCCTTGAACACCTCTCAGCATTTCCTGGTGGACAAAGAAACCCCGGCAGGTGTCCCAAAAGGAAAGGGGGAGTGGAAGAGAAAGAGACAAAACACTGCCATGTCTTGCCGGTCCAGCCAGGCACCCTGTATCTTCGGTGGACAGGTCATTGTTGACAGAGTGATAGTTGAGTTAGTGCATTCAACTTCCTTGAAACTGAATCTCTCTTTCTGATATAGGCACGGGAGCGGTAGAAGAACACCGGGATGCTCCAGCACTTTTCTAGGGTAATAATAACTGTTGGACACGATTACTAACACTGCATTTCCAAAAACCCAAACTGAGTACCATGACAATAAGTACTGCAACACTAGGCCTGGCTTCACAGAGATTCACTGTTGCACACTACAATTAGAATTGTGGTTGCACTTATCATGCACAAGAAAGACAAACAAGGGCATTAATTATATCACATATAACTTTCCTGTATGCCTAGGGTTAAACTAAAAGGAACAAAAACAATCCAAGAAATACAAATGTCCACTCTGGGTTTAAACAGTTAGGGTGGCACAGTTGGGTTTGGTTTCACTGTGTGTTTGAAAAACCCTTCAAAAGCAAATTCCTCAAACCTGAAACACAGGCATGAATGACAGAATTTAAATCCAAGAGTTATGCTATTAGAGAAAGAAAAGTCATGTAAATGCTCTTTTAAAATTGAACTGTCACGTTTTGTAGTGCTTGAGCTCAAGCAGATTTCCTGAAGCACATTTAAGAAAATAACTACAATAGTAATAGAATGTTCAGAAACTCATTTGTCTCTTCAAGATAAGCACTCTGACAAAATATGAGGTCTGAAATACACCAGCTGTTCTAGGAAAGTGTGGCGCTCAAAGAACAAACTCCCTGGAGAATACTAGTCACTTAACTGCAGTCTTTTCCGGAGGGCTGGAGGAATGCCTGGTGTCAGCTGGTACAGGAACGAAGAAAAGAATTGCCTCAAAAGACCTGAATATAAGGATGACAGCAGGGGCTGGACTGCCAAATCAGATGCTGAGATCAGAAGCATAACAAAGCCAAGCAGGGAGGCATGCTTCACTCTTCTATTTATAGCCAATCAAGCAGTTGAGTTTCCATTTGTGGATGAGTCACCAAACCCAATTAGAAGCACATGTCTACACCACACCCAATTAGAAGCACATGTCTACACCTGCTCACATTATCAAACAAGCATTGGTAAAACAAGCATTGCTAAAACCAATTGCATAACACAGCACATTATGTTTACTTAGAAACATGAAGGTTTAACCAAGAACAGAGATATGATTTAACTCTAATCCCTGAGAATGCTGACAGATAATGTAGGAGGCACCTTGGGGATTCCTGACACAGACATATAGGTTTTTATATATAAGCACTGGGGTCCTAGCTAGCAGGATCCCAGTGACACAGTAAAAACACACTGACACACACTCACAAACAGGCCCAAAAGTAGGGGTAACCATGCTAGAAAGAGGCTGCTTTCTCACACTATGCACACATCCCTTGTGTCCTCTCCCAAGGTGTCTGTTACCCCCCTCCCAAAGTACACAAACGCAAGCACTCAAACACCCAACAGCCATCCACCTCACAACAGCATGCAGCCCATGCACCTGCACCCAAAAACACCAGACAGAAAACTCCTACAACCACTCCCTCTTCCTCCAATCCCAAACCTTCTCCTTTTTCCCACACCAATGTCCCTAAGCAGCTTTTCCTCTCAACCATTGACCTCTTCCCTACCCCTCCCCTCCGTCCTTCACATCTGGCCGGGATATGTAAAACCCAGGCAAGTACCTCAGCCACTCAGTCCACGGGCCCAGTAGTGTCCGCAGCAAATCTTGGTGGTAAAGGATCCAGGCCCCTAGACAGTCACAAGGAAAGGGTGCATGCCCCAAGTGCTGCCAGGAAGGGCAAGGAGCCCTTCCCAGCTGCTGCCATGAAGGTCAAGGTGCCACCCCACCTGCTGCCAGGAAGGTCAAGGTGCCACCCCCAACTGCTGCCTGGAAGGGCAAGGAGCCCTTCCCAGCTGCTGCCATGAAGGTCAAGGTGCCACCCCACCTGCTGCCAGGAAGGTCAAGGTGCCACCCCCAGCTGCTGCCAGGAAGGGCAAGGAGCAATCCCCTGCTCCTGCCAAGGAGGTGAATGAGAAATCCCCAGCTGCTGCCAGAAAGGGCAAGGGGCCTGCACCAGCAGGGGAAAGGATAAGGGGCCTGGTGCTGGGACTCAGTCATAGCCCCAACCACCAACCATGGTGGTGCAGCCGTCCAAGGCTGCAGGGGATGGGACACAGTCTCCCCCCACCACCACCACCAGCATCACCACCACCAGCAGCAGAGGGGAGCTGTCTGAGGCTGCAGTGGATTGGCAGGAGCCTCCCCCCACCACCACCACCAGCAGCAGCACCACCACTGAGCAGCTGTCACTGCTGGCGGACAGTCTGTAGTCCTGTGTCCATAGGCTGTTGTGTGGCCTGCCCCCTGTTAATCCTGTGGGTATGACACCCACCTGAGAGATTGTGGCCATGTACTCCCCAGGACAAGTTAGTGGGCAAATCACCCACTTGAGAGACTGTGGCCTTGCACTCCGCAGGACCAAGCACAGGGCATATTGCCCCCTCCAGAGCCAGTGGGCAAGTCACCCACTTGAGAGATGGTGTCCTTGCACTCCCCAGGACCAAGCACAGGGCATGTTGCCCTTCCAGGACCAGTGGTGTTGTTCTATCTGCCGGCTGAGGTGCCCCCACCATTCCCCATCCCCCTGAGGTGCCTGCCTATTTTCAAAATGATGCCCCAGCAGTGTTCACTCCGTGTTGTTGTAGGAGTCAAGTGGGGCCTTGGACTTTGTAATGTGGCCCTGTGACCCATACACATTGAGGACTGGGCAGTGTCCCTTGTTTGTACATATGTACATACTTTTCGATTGATTTTCCATATTTCTACTGGTTAATATTATTACACTCACTTTCATCTATTCCTGTGGTCCTTGTATAATTCCTGAGGAGTACGGGGTAAAGATGATATGTTACTGCATCTGCCTATGTGTATGGTGTAGGGGGTGGGGTTGTGTAAGGAAATGCCTCCTTGGCATGGTTACCCCCTGACTTTTTGCTTTTGCTGATGATAAGTTTTGATTGAAAGTGTGCTGGGACCCTGCTAACCAGGCCCCACCACCAGTGTTCTTTCCCTGAACTGTACCTTTGTTTCCACAATTGGCACAACTCTGGAACTCAGATAAGTCCCTTGTAACTGGTACCCATGGTACCAAGGGCCCTGATGCCAGGGAAGGTCTCTAAGGCCTGTAGCATGTCTTATGCCACCCTGGGGACCCCTCAATCAGCACATGCACACTGCCTCACAGCTTGTGTGTGCTGGTGGGTATAAAAAGACTAAGGCCCTCATTACAACCCTGGCGGTTGGTGGAGAAGCGGCGGTATTACTGCCAAAAGGCTGGTGGTAAAAAAATTGAATCATGGCCATGGCGGTTACCGCCATGGTCATCCGCCACTTCTCCGAACCGACCGCCAGGGAGGAGACGACCGCTGGGCTGGAGACTTGGGTCTCCAGCCCGGCGGCCGTCACAAGACTGCCGGTGGTATAATGACCTGGCTGACCGCCATGTATTTCATGGGGTTGGGAACCCATGGCAGTAAGCACTATCAGTGCTAGGGAATTCCTTCCCTGGCACTGACAGGGATCACTCCCACCCGTCACCCCCACCCTGAGTCCTTCACCGACACCCCCCAGGCCCCTGCCACCCCCAAAAGGAGACAGGACCCCCCACCCACCCCCACCCCCAACATCACTATACAGACTCACACCCGACACGCATGCAGACACCACCAACACACATACCCGCACACACACCAACAAACATGCCAACAGCCACACACACATTCATACATGCACACCCACATTCAGACATACACGCACACATCCATACAGACATACATACAGACAGACCTGCACACATTTCCAAACACACAACACCCCCTGCATGCATACACACACTCACACACCCCCTCTACATACTCACAAGCACACCCCCATGCACGCACACAACACACAACACCTCCTGACCCCCTCCCCTAATGGCCGATCAACTTACGTGGTCCGTTGATCCTCCGGGAGGGGACGGGATCCATGGGGGCTGCTCCGCCACCAGCACCCAGTCAATAGAACACGTGATTCGGCAGGCGGTGTTCTGTTGACGGGGTGGTGGAGGTGGAGCAACCTCCACTTCCCTGCCGACCGCCAGTATGGCTGCTGGCGGCTCTCCATCCGGAAAAAGACAGAGGGCTGCCAGCAGTCATAATTCGCCGAGCGGAAAACCGCCAGCACTGGCTGTCTTCAGCACGGCGGTCCCTCAGCGGTCTTGTGAAAAGACCGTCGAGGTTGAAATGACCACCTAAGTCAACATGGCACTCCCCTCAGAGTGCCATGCCAACCTCACACTGCCTATGGCGTAGGTTAGTTACCCCTCTAGCAGGCCTTACAGCCCTAAGGAAGGGTGCACTACACCACAGGTGAGGGCATATGTGCATGAGCACTATGTCCCTACAGTGTCTAAGCAAAACCTTAGAAATTGTAAGTGCAGGGTAGCCATAAGAGTATATGGTCTGGGAGTTTGTCAAACACAAACTCCACAGTTCCATAATGGCTACACTGAAATCTGGGAAGTTTGGTATTGTTGGAAAATGGGTAATTGGTAAGGGCAGGTAGGTACCTACACCTAGCAACAAGCCACTAACCTCCACCAAGGTACAGTTAGGTCTCAGTAAATTAATCCCAGCTCAACCCTTGGTAGCTTGGCAACGAGCGTCAAGGCTTAACTTAGGAGACAGTGTGTAAAGCATTCAAATATCACAAAACAGTAATTAAATAAAACACAGGAAACAGTTTAAAAATCCAAAACCAATTTATAAAAATAGTTTATATTTTTATCTTTAAAATGACACAAAAACGAATAAAATCGGATAAAGGGAACCGGAGATATGAATTTTTAAAGAATTATTACTTTTCTAGCGCTTAGAAACAAAAAGCGCCAATCCGGTCATCTGGTTGCACCTCGACCGGGGCAAAGTCAAAGTTTCAGGCCGACCGTGATGGAGCCCTGCTCGGATACAAGTCGCGGGAGGCCTCGGTTAAAAAGTTACCTTCTGACTTAGGGGGTGATTCTAACCCTGGCGGTCGGTGTTAAAGCGGCGGCCAACCCGCCAACAGGCTGGCGGTAAAAAATATGGGATTCTGACCCTGGCGGGAACCGCCAACACAGACAGCCACCTTAACACTCCGACCGCCACGGCGGTACAAACAAACAGCGCGGCGGTCACCGCCAACAGACAGGCGGCAGACAATGTACCGCCCACACTATTCCAACTCACCAATCCGCCACCTTTTCCGGGGCGGGAGCACCGCCGATAAAAACACGGCGGAAACAGACTACGGACGGGAAAACGCTCACCACTACGCACTCCAGGAGGAAGGAGGACAGCATGGAACCCGAATTAAACATCCTACCTGCTCTCGTCTACCTTCTCATCTACCACGAGTACGAAGTCCGGCGCAGACGACAACGGTGAGTACTGCACCTACGACACACGGGAGGGGGAGGACGAAAGGTTACGGGCACACACATATGCGACCCCCCAACTATGTACTCACCAATGCAGAGCACCAAGTCACAGTGACACCACCCAAACACCCCTGAAAAATGCTAGGACATAATCATATTTGGAATAAATATTTATGTACCAAAAAGCTCCAGAAAATTAGCGTACAACCATGAAAGATATCCACAACAAAACTAATGACACACACATCAGTGTATAACTGAAGTACCAAGTCCTGCACAACCTACGATTTCAGCATGTCCGTGGGCCAAAGTCTTGAGAAATAAGGGCAAAGCCCACACAGGAGACCTGAGTCCTTTGGAGAGAACACTGCAGGGGCATCAGATGTAAAAACTACAGGCACCTCAGGGGGAAGGGAAGGGGGGGGCACCACAGCCACATGAGTCCACGACGCCAGATCCACGAGGAGCCACCATGCCCACTGGACCATCCTGGGGAGTGCAAAGCCACAGTCTCTCAATGTCTCTACAGTGGGTGTCCTGCCCACTGGGCCATCCTGGGGAGTGCAAAGCCACAGTCTCTCAAGTCTCTGCAGTGGGTGGATTGCCCACTGGACCATCCTGGGGAGTGCAAAGCCACAGTCTCTCAATGTCTCTACAGTGGGTGGGCTGCCCACTGGGCCATCCTGGGGAGGGCAAAGCCACAGTCTCTCAAGTCTCTGCAGTGGGTGGATTGCCCACTGGACCATCCTGGGGAGTGCAAAGCCACAGTCTCTCAATGTCTCTACAGTGGGTGGGCTGCCCACTGGACCATCCTGGGGAGTGCAAAGCCACAGTCTCTCAATGTCTCTACAGTGGGTGGGCTGCCCACTGGACCATCCTGGGGAGTGCAAAGCCACAGTCCATCAGGTGGATGACAGTCTCCACTGGTCAAGGAGGAGGCATGGTGGGCACAGTGAACCATAAACGGTGCTTGCGACGGCGGTGCCCAGCGGAGCGGTGCTTGAGAAGAAGGGCCCAGCGGAGCGGTGCTTGAGAAGAAGGGCCCAGCGGAGCGGTGCTTGAGAAGAAGGGCCCAGCGGAGCGGTGCTTGAGACGGCGGGGCCCGGCGGGGCCCAGCGGAGCGGTGCTTGAGAGGAAGGGCCCAGCGGAGCGGTGCTTGAGAAGAAGGGCCCAGGGGAGCGGTGCTTGAGAGGAAGGGCCCAGCGGAGCGGTGCTTGAGAAGAAGGGCCCAGCGGAGCGGTGCTTGAGAGGAAGGGCCCAGCGGAGCGGTGCTTGAGAAGAAGGGCCCAGCGGAGCGGTGCTTGAGAAGAAGGGCCCAGCGGAGCGGTGCTTGAGACGGCGAGGCCCAGCGGAGCGGTGCTTGAGACGGCGGTGCCCAGCGGAGCGGTGCTTGAGACGGCGGTGCCCAGCGGAGCGGTGCTTGAGAGGAAGGGCCCAGCGGAGCGGTGCTTGAGACGGCGGTGCCCAGCGGAGCGGTGCTTGAGACGGCGGGGCCCAGCGGAGCGGTGCTTGAGAGGAAGGGCCCAGCGGAGCGGTGCATGAGACGGCGGGGCCCAGCGGAGCGGTGCTTGAGAGGAAGGGCCCAGCGGAGCGGTGCTTGAGAAGAAGGGCCCAGCGGAGCGGTGCTTGAGAGGAAGGGCCCAGCGGAGCGGTGCTTGAGAAGAAGGGCCCAGCGGAGCGGTGCTTGAGACGGCGGGGCCCAGCGGAGCGGTGCTTGAGAAGAAGGGCCCAGCGGAGCGGTGCTTGAGACGGCGGGGCCCAGAGGAGCGGTGCTTGAGAGGAAGGGCCCAGCGGAGCGGTGCTTGAGACGGCGGGGCCCAGCGGAGCGGTGCTTGAGAGGAAGGGCCCAGCGGAGCGGTGCTTGAGACGGCGGGGCCCAGCGGAGCGGTGCTTGAGAAGAAGGGCCCAGCGGAGCTGTGCTTGAGAAGAAGGGCCCAGCGGAGCGGTGCTTGAGAGGAAGGGCCCAGCGGAGCGGTGCTTGAGACGGCGGGGCCCAGCGGAGCGGTGCTTGAGAGGAAGGGCCCAGCGGAGCGGTGCTTGAGACGGCGGGGCCCAGCGGAGCGGTGCTTGAGACGGCGGTGCCCAGCGGAGCGGTGCTTGAGACGGCGGGGCCCTGTTCAGCGGTGCTCTTCTCCACGGCGGGGCCCCGTTCAGCGGTGCCCCCATCCACGGCGGGCCCTGTTCAGCGGTGCTCTTCTGCACCGCGGGCCCTGTTCAGCGGTGCTCTTCTCCACGGCGGGCCCTGTTCAGCGGTGCTCTTCTGCACCGCGGGCCCTGTTCAGCGGTGCTCATCCAGCAGGTCAAGGGAGCCAGACTTGGCCTGGACTCCCTGCTCAGTCGCCCTCGGACCGTGACGTTTCTGGACCCTTCGGGGACGGACTCCTGGCCTCCTTAGTGTCCTCCTTCCCAGCTGGGATGTGGCATGTGGGGTCCACCTTCTCCGCGCTCCTGCTGCCCTTCCGCTCCTTTGATGGGGCACTCGGGCCCTTGCCTCCCCCAGATGGTGTGGGTGGTGAAGTGGCCGCACATTGCTCCTTGGGGGCAGCCCTGTCGGTCCTCGCACGGCGGTCCTTGGTTTTGCAGGTCCTCTTGCCGGGGGGGAGGCTGGACGTGTCCTTGCTGCTGATCGATGTGTCACTGCTGGCAAAGGGTGGGCTCCAGAACCCAGGCACAACAGTGACACCCGAAGCTGGGCTGGTGGTGGCTGCGGCGCTCTTGGGACTCTTTGAAGATGGATGGGGGAGGTCATCGGGGGGAAAGAGGTTAAGGTTAGCCAGGAAAAGTTTTTTTAGGGCCAAGGTAAAGGGTAGGAGAAGTGGAGATGGAAGTGGAGGTAGAGGAGGTGGTTGTAGGAGAGTCAGGTGTGCTGTCATTGGGTGAAGGTGCTGGTGCTGTAGGCTGTCGTGAGGTGGATGGCTGTTGGGTGGGTGGCTGCCTGCGTTTGTGTGTCTTGGAAGAGGGGGTGACAGACACAGTGGGAGAGGACACAGGGGACGTGTACATGGCAGTGGGGGTGGTGACTGCACGAGTGTGGACTGTACTGGAGGGTGAGGTGGTGATGGAAGCACTGGCTGATGTTGGGGTGCATGCAGGTGTGAGTGTAGACGTCACAGGGAGGGAGGAGGGAGACGAGGAGGAGGGGGACACAGGGGTGGCAGTGGCTGTTGGCATGTCTGCATCTGGGTGTTGCTCGGGTGAGTGTTTGCGGGATCTGTGGTGCTTGTGTTTGGATGAGCTGCTCTTGGGTGTTGAGGTGTGTGCAGGCTGGTCTGATGGTGTGGATGGGATAGGCTGAGGAACAGGAGACAGAGACAGGCTGGAGGCAGTCAGAAGAGGGAGGCTGGAAACAGGGACAATGGCTGCCGTCAGTGCTGAGGCCAGAGCAGTGAACGCTCGTTGATGGGCAGCCTGACCCGAATGAATGCCCTCCAGGTACGCATTGCTCTGTTGCACCTCCCTTTGCACACCCTGGATGGCATTCAAAAGGGTCGTCTGCCCAACAATGAGCGTCCTTACCAGGTCTATGAGCTCCGCACTGAGGGCAGCAGGGGCAACAAGGGCAGGGGCTGAGGTGCCTGGGGCGAAGGAGACGCGCGCCTTCCTGGGCGAACCGGCACGGAGCGAAGACTGAGGGGCTGCTGGGAGGGCGGGGCTGGTGCGCTGGGTGGCGGCTGTACCTGTAGAGGCGGGGGGCACGGATGTTGCCGCCACCCCTAGGGAGCTCCCATCCGAGGACGTGTTGCTTTCGCTGCTCTCACCAGCGGTCCCCGTCGTGGTGCTCCCCTCGCCCTCCGGATCACTGGTGCCCTCGGTGTCTGTTCCTGGGCCCACCGGGGCCTTGTGTCCTGCAGCTCCCTCGTGCTCCGATGCCATATCTCCTCCGCCTGATGATGCTAATGCACACATGCACAAGAAGATGAAGAGAAAGGGTGGGGGGAGAAAAAAGAAGACCAGGTTGAGTGCATGCAATGTCAACACCGTTGGCGGAGAGGACAGACACAGGTGCCTAATGCACTAAGCCGCGCATTTGGGGTACACTACTCAGTACTACTGACTAAGACAACAGGCCAAGAGACGTCAAACGCGCACATGGGAGATGCTGGACCTTCAATGGCTGTACTTGTCACCCTACCGAGGTGGGGGCCGGGGGCACAGGGCCATGCCTAAGGGAGAGGACTACACTACAGAAAGCGCCCTGGCCTAATGTCACCCACAGCCCTCCTCCCCCACCCAGACGCCTCCACTGCGCAGAAAGATAGGAGAATGTGCTGATACTCACCCCCTTGTGTCTGCTGTGATGTCTTAAAGCGCCCATCCAATTCAGGGTAGGCCAACGCCAGGATCCGGGACATCAGGGGGGTCATGGTGCGACTGGCACCCCTCCTAGGTTGGGAGGCCATCCCCAGCAGTGTTTCTGCGGTCTTCCTTGTTCCGCGGCGGATGTCCTCCCACCTCTTGCGGCAGTGGGTGCCCCGTCTGTTGTGGACCCCCAAGGTCCGGACTTCCTTGGCGATGGCACGCCAAATGTCGATCTTCTGATGGGCGCTGACCTATTAGACATGTACAGGGTGGAAAGGAGGAACTCATCAATGACCTGCATGTTAGATGTAATTGCCCCCCCCCACCCACTTTGCCATATGGCACATGCTCTCATCTGTCGGGCGTTGCACTCCTCATTCGCCCCCCACCCCACCAACTTACATCCACCCCAATCCACACAGGCATAGCCCATTCCATTAGCACCCGGTGTACTCACTTGTTGGTCTAGAGGACCGTAGAGTAGCGCATACTGGGGGAGGACCCCATCCACGAGCTTCTCCAACTCTTCAGACGTGAAGGCAGGGGCCCTTTCCCCAGTCGCAGAAGCCATTGTATCTTCCAGACCGAGGTCACAGCAGCACTTGCAGTATAGGTCCTCTCCTGTGGATGATCAGGTCTCGAGTGATTAAGCAGATAGAAAATGGCGGTCACGTCCGTGGCGGTGCGTACCGCGGCGGTGCGTACCGCAACCGCCGGCGCACTTCGTTATTGGCTCCTGAAACCCATAGGCTTCAATGTTAACCAATGCGGCTTTGCGCCGCGGTCTGCGACCGCCTACCGCCACGGTGTGCCCCGCCAGCGCATTGACCTCACATCCCATTGTCCCACTTCACAGGTCAGGCAGCCGCCATTTCAAGGGCCCACATGGCTTAATTTTGACTGCGACACACAGGCCTAGGCCTTGCATTGCCACACATACACGCCTTTCAACCCATTGGCATTCTTTAACTGTGCAAGCTGTCTGTACGTACCTGTGGTTTGGCTGACTCTGTGCTCCATGTTGTCCTTCCTAGGCACCGTCCGCTGGGACTTGCGATGAGAAGGAGGAATCCTCGCGTGTACCGACCGCTGGTGGACCTGTCGACAATGGAAGAACGCCATATAATACTTCGATACAGACTTGACCGTGCCACTATCCATGAACTGTGTGCCCAGCTGGAGCCAGCCCTGATGTCCTCCATCCGCCAACCCACAGGGATTCCCCCTCTGGTGCAGGTTTTGTCAGTCCTCATTTTTTGGCCAGTGGGTCATTCCAGACCACAGTGGCCATGTCATCTGGAATGTCTCAGCCTATGTTTTCTAAGATTTTGAGCAGAGTGTTGTCTGCCCTGATGAAACTCATGCGGAGCTACATCATTTTCCCCGAGGAGGGTGACTTGCCTACAGTGAAGGGTGATTTCTATGCCCTTGGACATATCCCCAACATCATTGGTGCCATTGATGGGACCCATGTGGCTTTGGTACCCCCAAAAGACGATGAGCAGGTGTACCGAAACAGAAAAAATTATCATTCGATGAATGTCCAGGTGGTCTGTTTGGCTGACCAGTACATCTCCCATGTAAATGCCAAGTTCCCAGGGTCAGTGCATGACGCGTATGTGATGCGAAATAGCAGCATCCCCTATGTGATGGAGCAGCTACAGAGACAACGTGTGTGGCTAATAGGTGACTCTGGTTACCCCAACCTGCCGTGGCTACTGACCCCAGTAAGGAATCCCCGGACAAGGGCAGAGGAACGCTACAATGAGGCCCATGGGCGTACTAGGAGGGTGATTGAGCGAACCTTTGGACTCCTGAAGGCCAGGTTTAGGTGCCTGCATATGACTGGTGGATCCCTAATGTACTCACCAAAGAAGGTGTGCCATATCATCGTGGCCTGCTGTATGCTTCACAACCTGGCTTTGCGACGCCAGGTGCCTTTCCTGCAGGAGGATGGTCCAGATGGTGGTGTTGTAGAAGCCGTGGAGCCTGTGGAGAGTGAAGAGGAGGAAGACTCAGAGGACGACACAGACAATAGGGATAGAGTGATACAACAGTATTTCCAGTGACACCCAGGTAAGAATCACCCACGCCATTTCCCAATTGCTTCTAGCCTCCTGCATCTGTACTTTCTGTAGTTCCCCACAGATGTTTTTCAGTAATTTTTGCCTTTCCCTTCCCTTCTCAGTGCTGTCTGACTCAGTACCTGACTTCTGCTTGGTTCGCCCATGAAATACAGCGTATTGACATTGGTATGTTGTCATGACTAATTGACAGAACAGAAATTGAACAGTAATATGTAATACATTTGTTAATAAGACAGCATGACTCAAAACAGATTATTGTGCAAAATGTGATTTATTTACAGTGCTAGATATCGGTACATGTGATTCTAAGGGTGATGGGTGGGGGTGGAGGAATATCCATGGCAGAGTCCAGTTCTCAGTCTCACAGGTGCATTGTTCTTTTGCCTGTGGAAGGATGGAGCATAGGCAGTTCATGGTTGGACAGGGTGGCAATGTGGGACAGTGGGAAGAGTTCAGGGGGTATGTCCTGCTGGCGGGGGTCTTGACATCCTACTCTGTCTTTTTCTTTGGTCTCAGGCTCCTCTTACGGGGTGGTTGTTCTTCAGCAGGAGGTGGGGTTCTGGGGGGCTGTCGAGGTGTTGGGACCTCCTTTCCACTAGCGCCGGCGGAGGTGGTAGGCTGTTCCTGGTCCGGCCTAGTGACAGGGGCCCTGTGTGGTGCACCATGGTCCCGCAACGCGTCCTCTATCCTGTGGAGGGCCAGAACGATGGTCCCCATTGCGGTCCCGATGATTCTCAGCTCCTCCCTGAACCCCATGTAGCATACTTCCTGCTGTGCCTGGATCTCAGTGAACCTGGCCAGTACCGTCGCCATCGTTTCTTGGGAGTGGTGGTAGGCTGCCATGATGGTGGTGAGGGCCTCTTGGAGAGTGGGTTCCCTGGGCCTCTCCTCCCCCCCCTGTCGCACAGCAGCCCTCCGAGCTGCCCGGTTTCCCCCAGCCTCTGTCCCCTGGCCGGTGTGCCCGCTCCCACTGCCCCCAGGTCCCTGTTGTTGTTGGGGTGTTGGGTTAGCCTGGGTGCCCTGTAGTGGCGGACACACCGCTGATTGAGCTGTCCTAGAGACAGAGGCATGGGCCCGCTGGGTGGGAGCTGTGCTGGTGTCGGCAGAGGGGGTCGGGTCTGGTGTGGCCTGTGGCTGCCTGAGGGGAACCGACTGCCCAGAGGTCCCCGATGGTCCGGGCTGGTCATCAGGTTCACTGTCGACAGAGCTGCTATCCTCAGTGTGGGCCTGTTCCGGTGGTGGGATGGACACTTCTGGACCCTCCTGGCTGGTGTGTTGTCGTTCGGGTCCTGCATGGGGTAAGAGAGTTTGGTTATTGTTTCTGTGTGTGCAATAGCGTGCGTGTTATGGGTGCCCTTGTCCCCCAGTGCAGGCATTCCCTTGAGGGAGGTGTTGTGAGGGTATTTAGGACCCGAACCCAACACCCCAACAACAACAGGGACCTGGGGGCAGTGGGAGCGGGCACACCGGCCAGGGGACAGAGGCCGGGGGAAACCGGGCAGCTCGGAGGGCTGCTGTGCGACAGGGGGGGGAGGAGAGGCCCAGGGAACCCACTCTCCAAGAGGCCCTCACCACCATCATGGCAGCCTACCACCACTCCCAAGAAACGATGGCGACGGTACTGGCCAGGTTCACTGAGATCCAGGCACAGCAGGAAGAACGCTACATGGGGTTCAGGGAGGAGCTGAGAATCATCGGGACCGCAATGGGGACCATCGTCCTGGCCCTCCACAGGATAGAGGACGTGTTGCGGGACCATGGTGCACCACACAGGGCCCCTGTCACTAGGCCGGACCAGGAACAGCCTACCACCTCCGCCGGCGCTAGTGGACAGGAGGTCCCAACACCTCGACAGCCCCCCAGAACCCCACCTCCTGCTGAAGAACAACCACCCCGTAAGAGGAGCCTGAGACCAAAGAAAAAGACAAAGTAGGATGTCAAGACCCCCGCCAGCAGGACATACCCCCTGAACTCTTCCCACTGTCCCACATTGCCACCCTGTCCAAACATGAACTGCCTATGCTCCATCCTTCCACAGGCAAAAGAACAATGCACCTGTGAGACTGAGAACTGGACTCTGCCATGGATATTCCTCCACCCCCACCCATCACCCTTAGAATCACATGTACCGATATCTAGCACTGTAAATAAATCACATTTTGCACAATAATCTGTTTTGAGTCATGCTGTCTTATTAACAAATGTATTACATATTACTGTTCAATTTCTGTTCTGTCAATTAGTCATGACAACATACCAATGTCAATACGCTGTATTTCATGGGCGAACCAAGCAGAAGTCAGGTACTGAGTCAGACAGCACTGAGAAGGGAAGGGAAAGGCAAAAATTACTGAAAAACATCTGTGGGGAACTACAGAAAGTACAGATGCAGGAGGCTAGAAGCAATTGGGAAATGGCGTGGGTGATTCTTACCTGGGTGTCACTGGAAATACTGTTGTATCACTCTATCCCTATTGTCTGTGTCGCCCTCTGAGTCTTCCTCCTCTTCACTCTCCACAGGCTCCACGGCTTCTACAACACCACCATCTGGACCATCCTCCTGCAGGAAAGGCACCTGGCGTCGCAAAGCCAGGTTGTGAAGCATACAGCAGGCCACGATGATATGGCACACCTTCTTTGGTGAGTACATTAGGGATCCACCAGTCATATGCAGGCACCTAAACCTGGCCTTCAGGAGTCCAAAGGTTCGCTCAATCACCCTCCTAGTACGCCCATGGGCCTCATTGTAGCGTTCCTCTGCCCTTGTCCGGGGATTCCTTACTGGGGTCAGTAGCCACGGCAGGTTGGGGTAACCAGAGTCACCTATTAGCCACACACGTTGTCTCTGTAGCTGCTCCATCACATAGGGGATGCTGCTATTTTGCATCACATACGCGTCATGCACTGACCCTGGGAACTTGGCATTTACATGGGAGATGTACTGGTCAGCCAAACAGACCACCTGGACATTCATCGAATGATAATTTTTTCTGTTTCGGTACACCTGCTCATCGTCTTTTGGGGGTACCAAAGCCACATGGGTCCCATCAATGGCACCAATGATGTTGGGGATATGTCCAAGGGCATAGAAATCACCCTTCACTGTAGGCAAGTCACCCTCCTCGGGGAAAATGATGTAGCTCCGCATGAGTTTCATCAGGGCAGACAACACTCTGCTCAAAATCTTAGAAAACATAGGCTGAGACATTCCAGATGACATGGCCACTGTGGTCTGGAATGACCCACTGGCCAAAAAATGGAGGACTGACAAAACCTGCACCAGAGGGGGAATACCTGTGGGTTGGCGGATGGGGGACATCAGGGCTGGCTCCAGCTGGGCACACAGTTCATGGATAGTGGCACGGTCAAGTCTGTATCGAAGTATTATATGGCGTTCTTCCATTGTCGACAGGTCCACCAGCGGTCGGTACACGCGAGGATTCCTCCTTCTCATCGCAAGTCCCAGCGGACGGTGCCTAGGAAGGACAACATGGAGCACAGAGTCAGCCAAACCACAGGTACGTACAGACAGCTTGCACAGTTAAAGAATGCCAATGGGTTGAAAGGCGTGTATGTGCGGCAATGCAAGGCCTAGGCCTGTGTGTCGCAGTCAAAATTAAGCCATGTGGGCCCTTGAAATGGCGGCTGCCTGACCTGTGAAGTGGGACAATGGGATGTGAGGTCAATGCGCTGGCGGGGCACACCGTGGCGGTAGGCGGTCGCAGACCGCGGCGCAAAGCCGCATTGGTTAACATTGAAGCCTATGGGTTTCAGGAGCCAATAACGAAGTGCGCCGGCGGTCGCGGTACGCACCGCCGCGGTACGCACCGCCGCGGACGTGTCCGCCATTTTCTATCTGCTTAATCACTCGAGACCTGATCATCCACAGGAGAGGACCTATACTGCAAGTGCTGCTGTGACCTCGGTCTGGAAGATACAATGGCTGCTGCGACTGGGGAAAGGGCCCCTGCCTTCACGTCTGAAGAGTTGGAGAAGCTCGTGGATGGGGTCCTCCCCCAGTATGCGCTACTCTACGGTCCTCCAGACCAACAAGTGAGTACACCGGGTGCTAATGGAATGGGCTATGCCTGTGTGGATTGGGGTGGATGTAAGTTGGTGGGGTGGGGGGCGAATGAGGAGTGCAACGCCCGACAGATGAGAGCATGTGCCATATGGCAAAGTGGGTGGGGGGGGGCAATTACATCTAACATGCAGGTCATTGATGAGTTCCTCCTTTCCACCCTGTACATGTCTAATAGGTCAGCGCCCATCAGAAGATCGACATTTGGCGTGCCATCGCCAAGGAAGTCCAGACCTTGGGGGTCCACAACAGACGGGGCACCCACTGCCGCAAGAGGTGGGAGGACATCCGCCGCGGAACAAGGAAGACCGCAGAAACACTGCTGGGGATGGCCTCCCAACCTAGGAGGGGTGCCAGTCGCACCATGACCCCCCTGATGTCCCGGATCCTGGCGGTGGCCTACCCTGAATTGGATGGGCGCTTTAAGACATCACAGCAGACACAAGGGGGTGAGTATCAGCACATTCTCCTATCTTTCTGCGCAGTGGAGGCGTCTGGGTGGGGGAGGAGGGCTGTGGGTGACATTAGGCCAGGGCGCTTTCTGTAGTGTAGTCCTCTCCCTTAGGCATGGCCCTGTGCCCCCGGCCCCCACCTCGGTAGGGTGACAAGTACAGCCATTGAAGGTCCAGCATCTCCCATGTGCGCGTTTGACGTCTCTTGGCCTGTTGTCTTAGTCAGTAGTACTGAGTAGTGTACCCCGAATGCGCGGCTTAGTGCATTAGGCACCTGTGTCTGTCCTCTCCGCCAACGGTGTTGACATTGCATGCACTCAACCTGGTCTTCTTTTTTCTCCCCCCACCCTTTCTCTTCATCTTCTTGTGCATGTGTGCATTAGCATCATCAGGCGGAGGAGATATGGCATCGGAGCACGAGGGAGCTGCAGGACACAAGGCCCCGGTGGGCCCAGGAACAGACACCGAGGGCACCAGTGATCCGGAGGGCGAGGGGAGCACCACGACGGGGACCGCTGGTGAGAGCAGCGAAAGCGACACGTCCTCGGATGGGAGCTCCCTAGGGGTGGCGGCAACATCCGTGCCCCCCGCCTCTACAGGTACAGCCGCCACCCAGCGCACCAGCCCCGCCCTCCCAGCAGCCCCTCAGTCTTCGCTCCGTGCCGGTTCGCCCAGGAAGGCGCACGTCTCCTTCGCCCCAGGCACCTCAGCCCCTGCCCCTGTTGCCCCTGCTGCCCTCAGTGCGGAGCTCATTGACCTGGTAAGGATGCTCATTGTTGGGCAGATGACCCTTTTGAATGCCATCCAGGGTGTGCAAAGGGAGGTGCAACAGAGCAATGCGTACCTGGAGGGCATTCATTCGGGTCAGGCTGCCCATCAACGAGCGTTCACTGCTCTGGCCTCAGCACTGACGGCAGCCATTGTCCCTGTTTCCAGCCTCCCTCTTCTGACTGCCTCCAGCCTGTCTCTGTCTCCTGTTCCTCAGCCTATCCCATCCACACCATCAGACCAGCCTGCACACACCTCAACACCCAAGAGCAGCTCATCCAAACACAAGCACCACAGATCCCGCAAACACTCACCCGAGCAACACCCAGATGCAGACATGCCAACAGCCACTGCCACCCCTGTGTCCCCCTCCTCCTCGTCTCCCTCCTCCCTCCCTGTGACGTCTACACTCACACCTGCATGCACCCCAACATCAGCCAGTGCTTCCATCACCACCTCACCCTCCAGTACAGTCCACACTCGTGCAGTCACCACCCCCACTGCCATGTACACGTCCCCTGTGTCCTCTCCCACTGTGTCTGTCACCCCCTCTTCCAAGACACACAAACGCAGGCAGCCACCCACCCAACAGCCATCCACCTCACGACAGCCTACAGCACCAGCACCTTCACCCAATGACAGCACACCTGACTCTCCTACAACCACCTCCTCTACCTCCACTTCCATCTCCACTTCTCCTACCCTTTACCTTGGCCCTAAAAAAACTTTTCCTGGCTAACCTTAACCTCTTTCCCCCCGATGACCTCCCCCATCCATCTTCAAAGAGTCCCAAGAGCGCCGCAGCCACCACCAGCCCAGCTTCGGGTGTCACTGTTGTGCCTGGGTTCTGGAGCCCACCCTTTGCCAGCAGTGACACATCGATCAGCAGCAAGGACACGTCCAGCCCCCCCCCCCGGCAAGAGGACCCGCAAAACCAAGGACCGCCGTGCTAGGACCGACAGGGCTGCCCCCAAGGAGCAATGTGCGGCCACTTCACCACCCACACCATCTGGGGGAGGCATGGCCCCGAGAGCCCCATCAAAGGAGCGGAAGGGCAGCAGGAGCGCGGAGAAGGTGGACCCCACATGCCACATCCCAGCTGGGAAGGAGGACACTAAGGAGGCCAGGAGTCCGTCCCCGAAGGGTCCAGAAACGTCACGGTCCAAGGGCGACTGAGCAGGGAGTCCAGGCCAGGTCTGGCTCCCTTGACCTGCTGGATGAGCACCGCTGAACAGGGCCCGCGGTGCAGAAGAGCACCGCTGAACAGGGCCCGCCGTGGAGAAGAGCACCGCTGAACAGGGCCTGCGGTGCAGAAGAGCACCGCTGAACAGGGCCCGCCGTGGAGAAGAGCACCGCTGAACAGGGCCCCGCCGTGGAGAAGAGCACCGCTGAACAGGGCCCCGCCGTCTCAAGCACCGCTCCGCTGGGCACCGCCGTCTCAAGCACCGCTCCGCTGGGCCCCGCCGTCTCAAGCACCGCTCCGCTGGGCCCTTCCTCTCAAGCACCGCTCCGCTGGGCCCCGCCGTCTCAAGCACCGCTCCGCTGGGCCCTTCCTCTCAAGCACCACTCCGCTGGGCCCTTCTTCTCAAGCACCGCTCCGCTGGGCCCTTCTTCTCAAGCACCGCTCCGCTGGGCCCCGCCGTCTCAAGCACCGCTCCGCTGGGCCCTTCCTCTCAAGCACCGCTCCGCTGGGCCCCGCCGTCTCAAGCACCGCTCCGCTGGGCCCTTCCTCTCAAGCACCGCTCCGCTGGGCCCCGCCGTCTCAAGCACCGCTCCGCTGGGCCCTTCTTCTCAAGCACCGCTCCGCTGGGCCCTTCCTCTCAAGCACCGCTCCGCTGGGCCCCGCCGTCTCAAGCACCGCTCCGCTGGGCCCTTCCTCTCAAGCACCGCTCCGCTGGGCCCCGCCGTCTCAAGCACCGCTCCGCTGGGCACCGCCGTCTCAAGCACCGCTCCGCTGGGCCCTTCCTCTCAAGCACCGCTCCGCTGGGCACCGCCGTCTCAAGCACCGCTCCGCTGGGCACCGCCGTCTCAAGCACCGCTCCGCTGGGCCCCGCCGTCTCAAGCACCGCTCCGCTGGGCCCTTCTTCTCAAGCACCGCTCCGCTGGGCCCTTCTTCTCAAGCACCGCTCCGCTGGGCCCTTCCTCTCAAGCACCGCTCCGCTGGGCCCTTCTTCTCAAGCACCGCTCCGCTGGGCCCTTCCTCTCAAGCACCGCTCCGCTGGGCCCTTCTTCTCAAGCACCGCTCCGCTGGGCCCTTCCTCTCAAGCACCGCTCCGCTGGGCCCCGCCGTCTCAAGCACCGCTCCGCTGGGCCCTTCTTCTCAAGCACCGCTCCGCTGGGCCCTTCTTCTCAAGCACCGCTCCGCTGGGCCCTTCTTCTCAAGCACCGCTCCGCTGGGCACCGCCGTCGCAAGCACCGTTTATGGTTCACTGTGCCCACCATGCCTCCTCCTTGACCAGTGGAGACTGTCATCCACCTGATGGACTGTGGCTTTGCACTCCCCAGGATGGTCCAGTGGGCAGCCCACCCACTGTAGAGACATTGAGAGACTGTGGCTTTGCACTCCCCAGGATGGTCCAGTGGGCAGCCCACCCACTGTAGAGACATTGAGAGACTGTGGCTTTGCACTCCCCAGGATGGTCCAGTGGGCAATCCACCCACTGCAGAGACTTGAGAGACAGTGGCTTTGCACTCCCCAGGATGGCCCAGTGGGCAGCCCACCCACTGTAGAGACATTGAGAGACTGTGGCTTTGCACTCCCCAGGATGGTCCAGTGGGCAATCCACCCACTGCAGAGACTTGAGAGACTGTGGCTTTGCACTCCCCAGGATGGCCCAGTGGGCAGGACACCCACTGTAGAGACATTGAGAGACTGTGGCTTTGCACTCCCCAGGATGGTCCAGTGGGCATGGTGGCTCCTCGTGGATCTGGCGTCGTGGACTCATGTGGCTGTGGTGCCCCCCCCTTCCCTTCCCCCTGAGGTGCCTGTAGTTTTTACATCTGATGCCCCTGCAGTGTTCTCTCCAAAGGACTCAGGTCTCCTGTGTGGGCTTTGCCCTTGTTTCTCAAGACTTTGGCCCACGGACATGCTGAAATCGTAGGTTGTGCAGGACTTGGTACTTCAGTTATACACTGATGTGTGTGTCATTAGTTTTGTTGTGGATATCTTTCATGGTTGTACGCTAATTTTCTGGAGCTTTTTGGTACATAAATATTTATTCCAAATATGATTATGTCCTAGCATTTTTCAGGGGTGTTTGGGTGGTGTCACTGTGACTTGGTGCGCTGCATTGGTGAGTACATAGTTGGGGGGGGGGTCGCATATGTGTGTGCCCGTAACCTTTCGTCCTCCCCCTCCCGTGTGTCGTAGGTGCAGTACTCACCGTTGTCGTCTGCGCCGGACTTCGTACTCGTGGTAGATGAGAAGGTAGACGAGAGCAGGTAGGATGTTTAATTCGGGTTCCATGCTGTCCTCCTTCCTCCTGGAGTGCGTAGTGGTGAGCGTTTTCCCGTCCGTAGTCTGTTTCCGCCGTGTTTTTATCGGCGGTGCTCCCGCCCCGGAAAAGGTGGCGGATTGGTGAGTTGGAATAGTGTGGGCGGTACATTGTCTGCCGCCTGTCTGTTGGCGGTGACCGCCGCGCTGTTTGTTTGTACCGCCGTGGCGGTCGGAGTGTTAAGGTGGCTGTCTGTGTTGGCGGTTCCCGCCAGAGTCAGAATCCCATATTTTTTACCGCCAGCCTGTTGGCGGGTTGGCCGCCGCTTTAACACCGACCGCCAGGGTTAGAATCACCCCCTTAGTCTCTTTTTCAGAGATTTTTCTTTACCGGGACGAACCACCAAATCAGGCCGGGTCGCGGTTGAGGCAAGCCGGCTAGAATTTCCGCGGCGGGTCGGTCCCTCTATGGAGCTTTTTTTCAAAAATTCTCAAATCTTCTCCAAACTTCTGGGGCTTCACCCAGATGTCCTTTTAAGGTTTGTTTGGGGTCCACAGCTCACCCCAAGGGTCCAAAAGTTCTGTGATGGTCCTTGGGGGGTGCGGACTTCAACTCCCAGAATGCACCTGGCGCAAACTCCTTTTTGGCCACTGGACAGTGGTCAGCTGGTCGCTTTCTTCAGGAGTTGGTGCAGGGGACTCTGGTTAGCAATTTTTCACCTGTTGCAAACAGGGAGTCCCTCCTTGAACCAGTTGAAGCCAGGCAAAGTCCTTCTTGTGGTGAAGCCCAAGTGTGCAGCTGGTGCAGTCCTTCTGAGTGCAGGTTCCAGGTGCAGGCCAGGGGTCCAGCAGGGCAGTCCTTCTTCTCCTTTAGTTCTTTTCTTCTTGAAATCTGGCAGGGATCTGAGGTGTGGGGGCAGGTCTGCCAGTTTTATCCTTGCTCCTGGGTGAAAAGCAGGGGGGTCCTGGTGCTCCAATCAGGTACAGGGTCGTCCCCCTGTGATGACCACTTCCTGGGAAATGTGGCAAAAATCCATCCCAAAAGGCAACAGTCTCTAAAAATCCAACATGGCTGAATCTGATTTTTGGAGGTTACATCTGGCTGAGCCCACCCACTGGTGTGGCTAAAAATCATAAACACACCCCTCTCCTGCCCTCTCCTAATCTAATCAAGGGGGCACCTAGTTGTCTGGGGTTGCAGGATGTGGGGGTGTTGCTGGGTGCTCCAGATGTCCTTCTCTGCCTTTGAAAACCAGTTTGGCAGCCCTCCCCCTTCCTGCCTCACCATCTGCTGAGGGGAGATTCTCTCCCCCAAGCACATTCCTTTGTGTGAAGCCAGGCCACTTCACACCTCATCAAGGCAGCTTGGCAAAAGCTGCTGCAGGCTGGCCAATCAGAGCACAGCAGCAAAAACAATGCAGAGCTGAAATTGGCAACTTTTTAGGTAAAGTCTAAACTTTTTACCTGTACAAGTTATATTAAATCCCACAACTGGAAGTTGTGGGATTTATTACAACAATTAATTTGATACCAAATTCTTGGTATGCAACATTTAAGGAGACTTTAAAATTTAAAATAAAGTCTCCCCATTCTAGCCTATGAAGGCCATTTACTTCAATGAGGGAAAAACTAATTTGGCTGTTTTTACCTCACCAGGGCTTATAAATCTATTTTTATAAAGTCCCTGCTTATAGTTACATGGCACCCAGCCCTAGGGGCACATAGGGCACACCTTAGGGGTGACTTATATGTAAAAATAAGGTAGTTTAAGACTTTGGAAGTACTTTTAATTCCAAAGTCGAATTTGCATATAACTTTAATTTAAAAGCAGCCAGCAAGGCAGGCCTGCCTTTAAAATGACACTGGGCACCTCAGCAGTGCACCTAGGTGTGCACCACCTATGCTGTGGTCCCTAAACCTACATGCCCTACCATATACTAGGGACTTATAGGTAGGTTAACTTAGCCAATTATAATTAGCCTAATTTGCATATCCATTTTACACAGAGCACAGGCCCTGGGACTGGTTAGCAGTACCCAGGGCACCATCAGAGTCAGGAAAACACCAGCATAAAGTGGAAAATGGGGGCAAAAAGTTAGGGGGGCTCTGCAATCAGCCCTGTTTTCTCACAGGTATCAAACATCTCAGCACAATAAATGCACACTGATGCCAGTGTGCAATTGAATGTAACATGCACCCAGAGGGCATCTTAGGGATGCCCCCTGAATACCAATCCGACTTCTATTGTGGGGCCGACCAGTTTCTGCCAGCCTGCCACAACCAGACGAGTTGCTGGTCACATGGGGAGAGTGCCTTTGTCACTCTGTGGCCAGGAACAAAGCCTGTACTGGGTGGAGGTGCTACTCACCTCCCCCTGCAGGAACTGTAACACCTGGTGGTGAGCCTCAAAGGCTCACCTCTTTTGTTATAGCGCCACAGGGCATCCCAGCTAGTGGAGATGCCCGCCCCTCCGGCCACTTGTGGCGGCAAGGCCGGAGGAGATAATTAGAAAAACAAGGAGGAGTCACCCACCAGTCAGGACAGCCCCTAAGGTGCCCTGAGCTGAGATGACCCCTGCCTTTAGAAACCCTCCATCTTAGTTTTGGAGGATTCCCCCAATAGGATTAGGGATGTGCCCCCTCCCCACAGGGAGGACGCACAAAGAGGGTATAGCCACCCTCCAGGACAGTAGCAATTTGCTACTGCCCTCCAAGACCTAAACATACCCCTACATTTAGTAGTTAGGGGCACCCCAGAACCCAGGAAATCAGATTCCTGCAACCTGAACCAAAGAAGAAGGACTGCTGACCTACAAGCCTGCAGAGACGACGGACGACAACAACTGCTTTGGCCCCAGCCCTACGGGCTTGTCTCCAGAGTTGAAAACCTGCAACCAGCGACGCATCCGACAGGGACCAGCGACCTCTGAAGCCTCAGAGGACTGCCCTGATCCCAGGACCAAGAAACTCCTGTGAGCAGCGGCTCTGCTCAACAACCTGCAACAAACTTGCAACTTTTCTTCAACTTTAAAGACCTCACTCTTCCCGTCGGAAGCGTGAGACTTCACACTCTGTACCTGACACCCCCGGCTCGGGATCAAGAGAACCAACACCACAGGGAGGACTCCCCGGCGACTGCGACCCCGTGAGTAGCCCGATGCGACCCCCCTGGATCCCCACCCCTGACCACGACTGCCTGTAACAAGGGACCCGACGCCTGGACCAAGTACTACACCCGCAGCCTCCAGGGCCTAAAGGAGTCAAACCTTAGTGCAGGAGTTGTGGACACTTCAGGGACCCAAAAAGGACCACTGGAAGATCCAGAATTTTGGAGACATTTGGAGCAAATCCATAAGTTGAAGAGGTGCATTGTGGGAGTTGTAGTCCCAGACCCCAAGAGACTAACCAGAGCGTCTGAGCCCTTGGCTGGTGATGTGGACCACTTTCCTGAATCAAGAAACACTTCTGAAAGTAAGTGTGACAGTGTTACCTCGTGGGTGGCCTGAACTCTGGAGATTGTTCCGTTCCAGTGTGACCTTTTTTACCCCTTTGAGCGCTAATTGCTTATATGCACTTGAAAGCATTAATTCTTTAAAAAATCACATCTCTGGTTCCCCTTATCAGCTTTTATTCATTTTGGTGTCATTTTAAAGATAAAATATAGGCCCTCATTATGACCCTGGCGGTTAGTAATAAAGTGGCGGTAATACCGTCAACAGGCTAGCTGTAACTACAGCCAAATTATGACCATGGAGGAAAGATCTCCGAAAGACAGCCAATGTACCACACCGACCGCCAGGGCAGAAACAACAGCCACCATGGCAGTAGCTGCCTAAAACCAGGCGGAAGACAAAGTTACACACAACATATTATGACCCAGCAAACCGCCACCTTTTCTGGGGCAATACCAATGACATCAAAAGCCTGGCGGAAACAGAGCTCATAAGGGTAAGGACTCATCATTGGAGACACAGGGAACAACCATATCACCATGGAAACTGAACTGCATGTCTTTCTGTTGATCTTCTACATTCAGCTCCACCACGAACGCCAACGCCGGCGAAGACGACGACGGTGAATACAGCCACCTAGTACACAAGGGAGTGGGGGTGGAAAATGAGGGTGACACACACACGCACAACACACACCCACACACACTCACCATATACCCAACCAGATGCATTATAAAAACAATTCTACCCTGAAACTCGGCTGAATAATGCAAGGACAAAAAGATTTCGCAAAAGTGAATGCAATGAGATCAACACAGTATGAAAAATAAGTTAGGCAAGATAATAGATATATACATACGCACTGAAAAAGGGACACAGCGCAGTCCACAATGTCCATAGGCCACATGGCCACAGTCCAAAGTCCAAGGCCACACATGTCAGCTGCTTCAACACGGAAAGAACACTGCAGGGGCATTAGTTGGTAAACAGGCAGGTACCTCAGGGGGACAGGGGACAGGGCCACCTCAACCGGGAGATGTTACAAGACCACTGGTTCTGGAGGTGGCAACATGCCCTGTGCTTGATCCTGGGGAGTGCAAGTCCACAGTCTGTCAAGTGGGTTTCTTCCCCACTGGTTCTGGAGGGGCCAACATGCCCTGTGCTCATGGTTCTGGGGAGTGATGGGCCACAGTCTGTTGAGTGGGTGTCTTGCCACTGGTATTTGGAGAGGGCAACATGCCCTGTGCTTGGACCTGGGGAGTGATGGCCATGTGGTTGTCTTCCCCACTGGTTCTGGAGGGGGCAAAATGCCCTGTGCTCTTGGTCCTGGAGAGTGATGGCCATGTGGGTGTCTTCCCCACTGGTTCTGGAGGGGGCTACATGCCCTTTGCTTTTGGTCCTGGTGAGTAATGGGCCACAGTCTGTTGAGTGGGTGTCTTGCCCACTGGTTCTGGAGGGGGCAACATGCCTTGTGCTTGATCCTGGTGAGTGATGGGCCACAGTCTGTCGAGTGGGTGTGATATCCCCTGGTTCTGGAGGGGCAACATGCCCTGTGCTTGATCCTGGGGAGTGCAAGGTCACAGTCTCTCAGGTGGGTGTCATACCCACTGGCTTTGAAGGGGGCAGGCTGCACATCAGCCCATGGAGGCAGGATTACATACCGTCCACCAGCGGTGACGGCTGCACAGTGGTGGTGCTGCTGGTGGGGGGAGGCTCCTGCCCATCCCCTGCAACTTCGGATGGCTGCACAGTGGTGGTGGTGCTGCGGGTGAAGGGTGGCACGTGCCCATTCCCTGCAACCTCGAATGGCTGTTCAGTGGTGGTGGTGCTGCTGGTGGGGAAGGCTCCTGCCCATCCCCTGCAACCTTGGACGGCTGCACAAACATGGTTGGTAGTGGGGGCTCCATCACAGTTCCTGCCCCAGGCCCCTTGGTCTTCCTGCCTCCTGGTGCAGGCTCCTTGGTTTCCTGGCAGGTGTGGCAGGCTCCTTTCCTTTCTTGCCTTCTGGTGCATGCTCCTTGGTCTCCCTGGCAGCTGGGGCAGGCTCCTTTCCCTTCTTGCCTGCTGGTGCAGGCTCCTTGGTCTTCCTGGCAGCTAGGGCAGGCTCCTTTCCCTTCTTGCCTGCTGGGGCAGGCTCCTTGGTCATCCTGCAGCTGGGGCACTGGTGCACGTTCCTTCACCTTCAGGACATGTGGCCACGGTCTTTTCCCACCAAGAGTGGGTGTTGTGACGACTGAGCCCGTGGACTGTGTGGCTGGGGTGCTTGGCTGTGTTCTTCCTACCCTGCCCATTTGTGCAGGAAGGGGCAGTTGGGAAGAGGTCAGTGGTGGATAGGAACTGTTTTTAGGGACATTGGGGAGGTAAGAGGGAGAAGGAATGGGAGTGGAGGATGAGGGAGTGGTTGTTGGAGGTGTCTGTTTGCTGCTCTTGGGTGCATGGGGCATGTGCTGTTGTGAGGTGGATGGCTGTTGGGGGTCCGAGTGCTTGTGTTTGTGTACTTTGAGGGGGCAGACACAGTGGGAGAGGACACAGGGGAAATGTGCATGGGTGTTGTGGAGGTGTCTGCCAGTGAGGTGTGTGTTCTGCTTGGTGTGGTGATGCTGGTAGTGGATAATGATGTAGTGCATGCAGGTGTGAGTGTGGATGGAACTGGGTGGGAGATGGTGGAGAAAGGGGAGGGAGAGACAGTGGAAATAGTGGATGTTGGAGTGTCTGCAACTGGATGGTGTTTGTGTGAGTGCCTGTGGGATGAAATGTGGTGCGTGTGTTTGCATGTGACACTCTTGGCTGTTGTCTTGTGTGCTTGGGATGGGTTGGGGTTGAGGAGAATGGGACTGGGCAGTGGAAGTTGGAGTGGGGAGGGGAGAAACAGGGACAATGGCTACCATCAGAAAAGAGGCCAGAGCCTGAATCGATCTCTGTTGGGCCACCAATCAAGTGTGAATGCCATCCAGGAAAGCATTAAATTGTTGCATCTGGACCGCCAGCCCCTTGATGGCTTTCACAATGTTTGACTGCCCTACAGAGATGGATATCAGGTGGTCAATACCCTCCTCACTCAGTGCTACAGGGCTAACTGGGGCAGGGCCTGAGGTGTCTCGGGTGAAGGAGATGCCCATCTTCCTGGGTGAGTGAGCATGGGCAACTCGATGAGGGGCTGCTGGGAGGGTGGTGCTGGTACGGGGTGGTGGATGTATCTGTTGCTGTGGTGGTCACAGAAGTATCTGACACCGCCATGGATCTTCCATCCGTGGAGGTATCTATGTCAGAACTGACCCCTCCAGTCTCCGCTGTGGTGCTCCCCTTGCCCTCCATCCCACTGGTGCACTCAGTGTGGGTGGACTATGCCTTTGGGGTCCTGTGGGATGCAGCTCCCTCCGTCACCGGTCCCTCTGCTCCTCCGCCAGATGATGCTAATGCACATAAGGACAGGATGACAAAACAAAATGGGGGGGAAGAGACAAAGGATGCACTTGGTCAATGGCTGCACCAATACCACAGTTGGCATACACAGCACCCTCACACACAGGGAACAGGCCTAAGCAATATGCCATAGAACTACCAGAGAAAAGGTTAGCAGCAAAGGCATGGGGAGGGGCACACACCACCAAATGCAGCACACCTGAGACCAACGCGGCCCTGACCAGAAGTGGATGCCAACGAGCCTGACCTGAAATCTGCAATTTGTCACACCCACTGGGATCCCCTCTCTTGTGCAAGTGCTATCTGTGCTCCATTTCCTGGCAACTAGTTCTTTCCAAGTGACAGTGGGCTTGGCAGCAGGAATGTCACAGCCAATGCTCTCAATAGTGCTGACAAGAGTGTTGTCTGCCCTTTTAAAACACACGTGCAGCTACATTGTTGTCCCCCATGTTGAAGATTTGGCCACAACATAACTGGGGCAATAGATGGAACACATATTGTATTTGTCCCCCCCACCAGAATGAACAGGTGTTCAGAAATTGGAAGAGTTTCCACTCTATGAATGTACAGATGGAGTGCTTGGCGGACAAGAACATCTCCCACGTCAATGCTAAGTATCCTGGGTTGGTGCATGATGCCTTTGTCCTAAGGAATAGCAGCATCCCAAATGTGATGGCCCAACTACAGGGTGTGGCTAATAGGTGAGCCCTTGTTTCCACCCAGAAGATGTTGTTGTATAGGTATGGTGTGGGCCATATGGGATAGTGTGTGGCTAAATGTTGTCCATCAAAACTTGCAGGTGACTCTGGTTACCCCAACCTCTCATGGCTGCTGACACCTGTGAGAAAAGCCAGGACAACGGCAGAATGTTATAATGAGGCCCATGGATGAACCAGAAGGATAATTGAAAGGACCTTTGGCCTCCTGAAGGGCAGATTCCGGTGCCTCCATCTGACAGGTAGATCCCAGTGCTACTCACCGAAGAAGATCTGCCAGATAGTGGTGGCATGCTGCATGTTGCACAACCTAGCCTTCAGTCTCTATGTTCCATTCCTGCAGAAGGAAGAGGCTAGAGATGCCCATGTGGCAGCTGTAGACCCTGTGGACAGTGAGGATGAGGAGGCAGAGGATGAGGATGATGACAACATAACATCTGTGATCAGACAATTCTTCCAATGACACACAGGTTAGACAGTGTTACTTCACATTTCAATGACATTTGTTTGAATTTCTGTGGCACTGGCATGCTGATATTTCAAACATCTATGCTCACTTACTGTTCCCTCTGACAATTAATTTTGCAGATGTTGATTACCTCACATATACTCCCGGTGTGATCAATGCAGCCAGCTACAGGTCATTAATCTATGCTCACTTTCTGTACAGTTGATTTGCAATTTTTGTACCTGCTTCAATAAATACATAATTGATATATATGACATACTCCAAACTTCTTTTTTTCCCAAGGGTGTTTATTGAAGTGTTAAAATATTTAGGGGGCAAGTGCAATGGGATGGTGTGATGATGGAGGAAAGTCCAGAGTATTGTTCTAGTCTGTTTGTAGCACAGGTCCATTGTCCAAGGGGACATAGGAAGGGGAGCAATGTCAGTTCAAGGTGGACAGGGTGACAGAGTGGGACACAAGGGTGACAATCAGGAGAGTCTCATTTCCTGGCGGGGGTCTTCGCAAGTGTCTCTGGCTTCTGTTTGGATCAGAGGGAATGTTTGCAGGGTGGTTCTCCTTCTGCAGGAGGAAAGGTGCTGGTGGCCTGTGAGTCCTGTGGCAGGGCCTCGTGGCTACTAGCGGTAGTGGACGTGGAAGGCAGTTCAGATGACTGGCTAGTGGCAGGGGCATGCTGTTGTGTGACTGCCTCCCTCATTATATTGGCCATGTCTGCCAGCACACTTGCTATGAAGATCAGGGTGTTGTTGATGGCCTGCAAGTCCTCCCTGATCCCCTGGGACTGTCCCTCCTGCAGCCACCTGTTCTCCTGCACATTGTCCAGGATCTGGCCCATCGTGTCCTGGGAATATTGATTAGCGCCCAGGATCTATGCAAGTGCCTCCTGGTGAGTCAGTTCCCTGGGCCTGTCCTCCCCCTGGCGCACAGCACTCCTCCCAGTTTCCCTGTTGGCCTGTGCCTCTGTCCCCTGAACGGTGTGTCCACTGCCACTGACCCTATGTCCCTGATTGTCTTGGGTATGAGTTGTGCCCTGGGGTCCCTGTAGAGGTGGACACACTGCTGATTGACGTGTCCTGGGGACAGAGGTGTGGGTACGCTGAGTGGGTGCTGTGGTGGTGTTTCCTGATGGGGAGGCTCTGTGGTGGTGTGTAACTTGGCCTGGGTAACCGGCTGTCCAGAGGTCCCTGATGGGCCAGGTAGGTCATCCAGATCCTGAAGACCAGAGTTTCTGTCATCAGTGTGGGCCTCTTCTGTTGTGGGACTGGATATTGCTGGCACCTCCTATCTGCTGACATTGGATGGGGTACCTGTGGGGATGTAAGTGATGTGTTATTGTTTCTGTGTCTGACATATTGTGCATCCGTGGCTTGCCCTCTTTGGCTGTATTTGCCCTGGCATCTTTCACTTGTGTACGTTGGTGTATGGGGGGATAGTTAGTTCTCTATAGTGTGCATGCTTTAGTGATGAGAGTCCATGGAGGGCTGTGAGTGGTGTCCATGCATTGGTAAAGCTTGCAGGGATTGGCATTGGGATGAGTGAGATGTGATGTTTGGGTGTGTGGGAAGTGGTGGAGTGATAGGAGTTAGGATGACGGTGGGGTATTTATGGCATGCAGGTAGGTGGGTAGTAGTAGTAGATAGTTGACTTAGCAGAGTTCATTCCTTCTCCTACTCCGGCCAGGCCCTCAGGATGCAGGATTGCCAAAACTTGCTCCTCCCATGCTGTTAGTTTGAGGGAGGAGGTGGGAGTCCACCTCCAGTCCTCTGCACAGCGGGCTGGTGTCTTGGTGCTATGGAATGTACCTTCCCCAGTAGGTCGTTCCACCTCTTCCTGATGTCATCCCTCCTGTCTATCATTATCAGCTGCACCTGTGCTCCAAAAAACTGTGGCTCTATCCGTGGCTCTATCCTGATAATTTCCTCCACCATGACCCATAGCTCCTCCTCTGTGAAACGGGGGTGTCTATGGGTGTTGTGTGTGGTGTGTAGGTGAGGGTGTGTTGGGTAATGTGTTGGGATGTGTGATGTGGGGTGTGTGAGAGGTATACAGGTGTGAATAGTGTGTGGCTCTAGTTGTGTCTGTGGTCTTGATGTCTCTCCGCTGGCAAGGGGTTGGAATGGTAAAGGGTCGTGGGTAATGTGGGTGTGTGTTTTACAGTGGGGGGTGTGTGAGTGTGGTGTGTGTATGGGTGTCAGGTGTGTGTTGTTTGAATTGTCCAATGTGGTGTTGTTTTGTTTGTGGGTGTCCATTTTGTGCGTGGTGTTATGTACCACCAATGGTTTACCGCCGCTGAATGTCCTCCATGTTGCTTGGTGGGTCATAATGTGATGGGCGTAGATCTGTTGGCGTAACGGAGTGGGTTTTAATACCACCACTTTATCACTGACCTTTGGTGTGGTGGATTTGTGTTTGTGGCTGTATACTGACAGACTGGTGTGTGTGTGTCATAATATAGTGAACGGATATCTGCGGCGGTAACTTGGCTGCATTCAGCATGGCGGCAAGTGGGATTTACCGCCAATGTCATAATGATGGCCATAATCTATTTTTCTACATTGGTGTTGGATTTTTATTATGTTTTGTGTTTTACTTATTTAATGTTTTGTGAATTTTAAATGCTTTACACATATGTCTTCTAAGTTAAGCCTTGTCGCTCGTTGCCAAACTACCATGGGTTGAGCTGGGTTTAATTTATTGAGACCTAAATAGACCTAAGTGGAGGTTAGTGGCCTATTGCTAAGTGAAGGTACTTACCTGTCATTACCAATAACCCATTTCCAACAATATCAGTGCTGCTTGAGATTTCTCAGCATAGTAAATGTTGGCCAGTGCCAATGTGTAAGTAGTTTGATGTTTTAATGGTCAATGCAATTCACATAGCAGAGCAATTCCTTGGTAAGTGTTATGTGTTAAGGATCTGTGTTTTGTTGTGGAACTCTGAACACATGTAGTTGTTTCAGTCCAGCTTTTGTATTCATAGGGGACATTGCTCCACCTGTCCATCCAGTGATGTATCAGTCAGGCGGTACCAGGGACTTGTAGATATGGGCATATGTGAGGCTGATGTGCATTGCATGCAGTGTAGTGTTGCATATGGCATGTGTGTTGTGGTCTATACATCTGTGTTTCGCTGTCCAAGTGTGTGTTGGTGTTGTGTTTGTATTTTTTGTACTACAAGTTTGGTGTGTTGTCTGTGTTATGATGTGTATGTTATCTTACCTATGAGTAGGACATTTCCATGTTGCCCATCCTGGAATTGCTGGTTTATAGTGGAGTCCCTGAAGATATAAGCATCATAGACGCTTCCTGAATATTTTGCAAGGATGTTTGTTATGATTCTACAGTGGTCCAGAATGGCCTGCACATTGATGGTGTGGGCATGTTTGCAAATCCTGTAAAGGTGTCCAGTTGCTGCAAGAGGGGCAAGTTGGACCTGGGTGCAGTACGTTGCACACAGCACATGCAGGAAGTCAGCAATTTGATAGAAACCTTGCTTGGTCTCCTGCTGCAGTTTCTGGGTGTTGGGGAACCGGGTGTGGTGGGGTGTGAGTCTAATGATGGCGTCCAGGACCTTCATAAGGAAGGCAGAGAGGGATGGTTGGGAGATCCCACCCACTCGTCTGGAATGAACCTAATGCCAGCAAGTGGAGGAAAGCCAGAAATTTGGTGATGGGTGGAATTGCTGTGTGACTCTGCACTCTTGCTGTAATGTGGTGGAGCAGGCGTACAATGGACTCCCATCTCAGGCAGTAGTGTCTGATTATCTCTTCTTCCCTGACAGCCAGGATACTTGCACCCTGGTGAAAGATCCTCTCCCGCCTTCTATGCTGTGTTTGTGGCTGCTGTGGTGGTGTTTGCGGTTGATGCAGTGGTGCTGGTGGCACTCGGCATTGTTGCTGTCATCTACTACGTGTGCCGAGCTGTAGGAGTAACACTTCCATGGTGTCCAGTTGCTTTTCAATGGTACTTCTGTGTGATGCCCTTATGTAGTAATTTGTGGGACCTCACTTTAACGCCTGGGTTGACCAGGCGTTAATATTTTTATGCTAATCGGACTTGGCGTCATTTTTTGGAGCCGGTCCTTTGCATGCATCATTTTTCTGTTGGGTTCTAAATTTGGCACTAGCAGCCTAGCATTTTTTTGGGGGGGAGGGATCTCCTTCCTTACATATCATTGTTGTTAAATGTTGCAAGGTGAGGTAGGCTCCCAAAAAAATTACCCTTAGTCAGATATTTTGACTCTAGACTGCTCTAGCATTAAAATATAAATATGCCATTAAGTTAGCGCCACTTTTACATAAAAAAGTGGTACAAACACGGCTCAAACTTTTCTTAACTTTGGGCCCCATTTTCTAACAATTGTTCAGTTACATACATGAATATATTAAATTAAATCACGGTATTATGCAGAAAAACACAAAGATTACTTCTTCCTGTAACAACAGATCAACAATTTAATAAATATATGTGTATATACTTCTACACAATTTGATAAATGAAAAAGCAAGGAAAAATGCCTAATGTCTGATTGAACTATGTGGCAAGGTGCCAAACCAAAAATGAATCCAAAAAGAATGAAAAGTAAAAATCTGGCTTAAGAATGCTATAGGGACAAACAGTAGCAGCTTCCATTATTATATTCTTGCATTACTGAGTACATATTATTCTGAAAACATATGGTAACTTTCAAGTATGCAGAATGAAAGAAAGAATTCAGAGAAGGAGAAAATGGTGCTAAAAAGTCAGACTTGTTGGAACTATGTGCAGTGATACTGTTATTCTCCAAGTGTTGATGATAATGAAGCCAAAATGTGATTGAAGGTTAAATATGTTGAAGTCCGTAATAAGTACAACATAAGAAATTGAGCTGAAGATGCAGCAGAAACTGTACTTTGGGAGGTGAGTTGAGTGTGAGAATTTCATTCACTCACATAGAAATATTTCCGATTGCTGCTGACCTACCACAATGCTCTTTCATAGGAGGCAAACCATTTGTCATTGTTGTCCCCACTACAAAGCAAGGCATTATACCAATTTTCAAGGGATGGGTGCGTGCCCCTTTTGTAGACACCTTGCCATTGCTGTTGCCATCTGAGTTGGGCAGTAAACCCAGCCTGGACATATATTCCTCCAAGGAGAATATTTCCTTCTAATTTGTCCTCCCTTTCTAATTGCATGTCACTGAGCTCCAACTGGCAGATGATCAGTTCAGAGGGGCTTGTGCTGAAAGAGCCCACTTCACTTTCAGCGTTGGATAAGGCACCAAAGAAGCTATGTTGGGATAGGTCGTCCCCTTCCCCTTAATGCTCTGAAGTTCACTATTCCTCAGAGGGAATCTTTGCTTAGAGGACTTACTCCCAGGCCCTGAAGGGCTTCTCCAAATCCAGCTTTTTGGCTTTGTGGCTCAGCGTCAATATTCTTTCCTTGCATAGGGCCTTCATATTGGCCACTGTCAAGGTACCCAAAAGCAACTCCATATTCCATGAGACTTGTAAAAATTGTAAACATTGGAATCAAACATAATTTAGAAAAAGCAAAAATGACCCAATCAAGACCTGAAGCCACAAATCAAAAATCAAATTTTGCTTTGAGCTCAATTAAAGATTTTCAATTTCCATCTTAAAACACTCATTGTGGATCCCATGCTGAACCCCAATGTGAGAAGGTGTTTAGCTAGTTGGGGTGGATGGTAGTCCATCTCAAATAATAATATCCCTATTCCCTATTGTTGTTAGGTCCAGTAAAGGTTTCAGTAATTTAAATCTGACTTCAACCCCTGGCAGCTATGGCACAGATGAGACATGCTTAAATTGATAAAATATGCAAAGCATTTACAAAAACCAAAACAGTTGAAACATCATAAAAACAACACAATACATTTCCAATATAGAATGTCAGAAAGAACAAAAGGAAATCAAAATGAAAAAATCCAGTTGGGGGAATCAGAGAAAATAATTTATTTTTAACATTTGAATTAAATTTTGCAGCAAAAAATGCAAAGCACCAACTGCACACAATTGTGCGCACAAGTCCGAGACTAAGATACGTTTTAAGACTGATTGCAATGGAGTGTGGGTAGGATAAAAGGCCCAGGTATGTCTGGGCTAAAGAGTTACTGGCAGAGTCTGCAATCAGGACAGTCCGTCTTGGACAGCTCTAGTCCTGTGATCCTTGATAAATTATGTCTCAGCTCTCCAAGCACCATAACACTGCAGCCACCAAACACCCATTGCACTCTATTTGCATATAGTATCTCAGGTTCAGCCCCCCAAGCACCATTGCACTTCAACCCCTGAGCAACCAGTTTTCCTCATGAATTCTGAGGATATTATAATTATCTCTGTTTGGATGGTCACCTATGTCTAACCGGCTTTATTTCTGACCTTTCCAAACTCACTGAGATTTGCTGAGATTCTAAGATCTCAGCAACTCTCAGTGGCCTTCTTGGATGTGGCATTATTTCAACCATGCCCAGACAACTGCACACTACTTTACCTTTAATATTCAACAAGGGAACAGTTTGCCACTGAATCTCCACAACTTCACACAACTTACCTGAGCCTCTGACTCCTCGACTTCACACAGTTGAATCTGGGAATTTTGCTGGGCCCAGAACACCTTCCTGATTTATCTAGGAAAACAAAATTGGATGGTCAAGTTCAAGCAAGAAGGTATTATACTCTTCTTGTGTGTTTGGTGTTGTGCTTGTATTGTTTGTTTTCTATGTTCTGATTTGTATGGTATCTTACCTACGAGTAGGACATTGCCATGTTGTCTACTTCTATTGGCAGAACCCTAATTGGTTCCTGTAGGAAAGTACCATCTTGCCTGGCATGTTACCCCCAGTTTTACATGTATGTCAGTTTGTTTTTGCCTGTCTCATTGGGATCCTACTAGCCAGGTCCCCAGTGCTCATAGTTGTGGCCTGAATGTATATACCTGTGTAGTGACTAACTGTGTCACTGAGGGTCTGATAATCAGAATCTCAGTGCTTATGCTCTCTCTGCCTTTAAATTTGTCACTATAGGCTAGTGACCACTTTTACCAATTTCAATTGGCACATTGGAACACCCTTAAAATTCCCTAGTATATGGTACCTAGGTATCCAGGAGATCCCTACGGGCTGCAGCATTTCTTTTGCCATCCATAGGGTGCTCAGACAAACCTTTACACAGGACTGCCACTGCAGCCTGAGTGAAATAACGCACAGGTTATTTCACAGCCATTTTCACTGCACTTAAGTAACTTATAAGTCACCTATATGTCTAATCTTCATTTGTTGAAGGTTAGGTGCAAAGTTACTAAATGTGAAGGCACCCTTGCACTAGCAAAGCTGCCCCCACATAGTTCAGGGCCATTTCCCAGGACTTTTTGAGTGCGGGGACCCCGTTACACGTGTGCACTACATATAGGTCAATACCTATATGTAGCTTCATAATGGTAACTCCGAATATGGCCATGTAACATGTCTCAGATCCTGGAATTATCCCCCCATTCCAAATATGGTATTGGGGAACCAATTCCATGCATCCCCGGGGCTCCACTATGGACCCCGGGTACTGCCAAACCAGCTCTCTGGGGTTTCCATTGCAGTTACCGCTGCTGCCACCCCACAGACAGGGTTCTGCCCTCCTGGGGTCTGGGCAGCTCTTTCCCAGGAAGGCAGTACAAAGAATTTCCTCTGCGAGAGGGTGTTACACTCTCTCCCTTTGGAAATAGGTGTTAAATGCTCCGGAGGGGTAGCCTCTCCCAGCCTCTGGAAATGCTTTAAAGGGCACAGATGGTGCCCTCCTTGCATAAGCCAGTCTACAACGGTTTAGGGAACCCCCAGTCCCTGCTCTGGCATGAAACTGGACAAAGGAAAGGGGAGTGACCACTCCCCTGCCCATCACAACCACAGCCGTTGTGCCTAGAGCTCCTCTAGTGTGTCTCAGACCTCTGCCATCTTGTTTTCAGAGGTGTGAGGGCACTCTGGGGGCCTCTGAGTGGCCAGTGCCAGCAGGTGGCATCAAAGACCCCTCCTGATAGGTGCTTACCTGACTAGATGGGCAATCCTCCTCTGAGGGCTATTTAGGGTCTCTCCAGTGGGCTTTTCCTCAGATAACAACTTGCAAGAATTCACCAGAGTTCCTCTGCACCTCTCTCTTTGACTTTTGCCAAGGATCGACCGCTGACTGCTCCAGGACGCCTGCAAAACTACAACAAAGTAGCAAGAAGACTATCAGCGATATTGTAGCGCCTAATCCTGCCGGCTTTCTCAACTGTTTCTTGGTGGTGCATTCTTTGGGGGCTGCCTGCCTTCATCCTGCACTGGAAGCCATGAAGAAATCTCCCTTGGGTCGACGGAATCTTCCCCCTGCTGCAGCAGGCACCAATCTATAGCATCACCGGTACTCTGGGGCCCATCTCATCCTGACGAACGTTGACCCTGGAATGCAGGTGGTGAACCCAACTGACCCAGACAGTCCAGAAATTTGGAGGAGGTAAGTCCTTGCCTCCTCTCTCCAGACAGCAATCCTGTGCACCACATGAACTGCAGCTGCAAGGGCTTCTGTGCATATTTCCACAAAATCCTGCATGTACAGCCAAGCCTAGGTCCCCAGCACTCTGTCCTGCTATGCTCAGCTCCCTGAGTTGATCTCCGGTGTAGTGGGACCCTCTTTTGCAGTGTTAAGTGTTCAGACTTCTTGAACCTGTGTTCAAGTACTTCTGTGGGTGCTACCTTCTTGTGCATGGACTCTCTACGTTGCTGAGGGCCCCCTCTGTCTCCTCTCCCACGTGGCGACATCCTGGTCCTTCCTGGGCCCGGGCAGCACCCTTTTTCTTCAACTGTGACCCTTGCAGCTAGCAAGGCTTGTTTGTGATATTTTGCCAAGGAAACAACTCTGCATCCTCCAGCACTCTGTGGGACATCCTCTGCACAAAGCTCCTAGCTCCTTTCGTTGTTCAGGAATCTTCAGCTTCTTCCATCCGGAGGCAGCCTTTTTGCACCTTTATCTGGGGTTTAGTGGGCTCCTGCCCCCCTGGACACTTTCGCGACTCTTGGACTTTGTCCGCTTCCTGTGCAGGTCCTCAGGTCCAGGAATCCATCTTCAGTGCTTTGCAATCTGTTGTGGTCTTTGTAAAACCCTCTATCACGACTTTCGTGTGTTTCTGGGGAAATAGTAGTACTTTACTCCTACTTTCCAGGGTCTTGAGGTGGGGTTTCTTGGACACACTTAGGGGGTCATTCTGACCCTGGCGGCCGGTGGCCGCCAGGGCCACCGACCACGGGAGCACCGCCAACAGGCTGGCGGTGCTCCCACGAGCATTCTGACCGCGGCGGTTCAGCCACGGTCAGAAGCGGAAAGTCGGCGGTCTCCCGCCGACTTCCCGCTGCTCGGGGGAATCCTCCATGGCGGTGGAGCGCGCTCCGCCCCATGGGGATTCTGACACCCCCTACCGCCATCCTGTTCCTGGCGGGTCTCCCGCCAGGAACAGGATGGCGGTAGGGGGTGCCGCGGGGCCCCTGGGGGCCCCTGCAGTGCCCATGCCAATGGCATGGGCACTGCAGGGGCCCCCGTAAGAGGGCCCCACTGTGTATTTCAGTGTCTGCAATGCAGACACTGAAATACGCGACGGGTGCAAACTGCACCCGTCGCACCCCTGCAACTACGCCGGCTCAATTCTGAGCCGGCGTCCTCGTTGCAGGGGCATTTCCTCTGGGCCGGCGGGCGCTCTTTTGGAGAGCGCCCGCCGGCCCAGAGGAAATGTCTGAATGGCCGCCGCGGTCTTTTGACCGCGGTGCGGTCATTTGGCGGCGGTACCTTGGCGGACGGCCTCTGCCGTCCGCCAAGGTCATAATCACCCCCTTAGTGTTTTCTTACACTCCCAGCGACCCTCTACACACTACACTAGCCTAGGGGTCCATTTGTGGTTCGCATTCTACTTTCTTAGTATATGGTTTGTATTGTTCTAGGCCTATTGCATCCTATTGTATTCTACAGTGTTTGCACTTCTTTCTGACTGTTTTCCTTACCTGATTTTGGTTTGTGTGTATATTTTGTGTATTTTACTTACATCCTAAGGGAGTATATCCTCTGAGATATTTTTGGCACATCATCATGATATAGTATCTATATGATATAAGTGGTACAGTAGGAGCTTTGCATGACTCCTAGTTCAGCCTAAGCTGCTCTGCTACAGCTACCTCTATCAGCCTAAGCTGCTAGAACACTACTAATCTACTAATAAGGGATAACTGGACCTGGCACAAGGTGTAAATACCATATGGTACCCACTATAAGCCAGGCCAGCCTCCTACAGTTCCATTGATGGAAAGCTTACTCCAATGGGTGGGCAGAGATGGGTCCATCATAGTAAAGTTGTCACACTACCTAGTCTGTTTAGAGCAGATGGTGTGATGTTTTTTCTGTGTCTGTCCTCACCAGGAGAAGCCTGGTTGTGAGGGACAGTAAAAAAGAATAATGATCCCCATAGCCTGAAAGAAAAATCAAAGGATGGCCCCTAAAGCCTGAGAGAAAAGTCCCAGGGTGTTGGGGGTCAACAGTTTATTTTGTAATTCAAAAGCAAACTCCTACTTTGGGAGTTTGTTTCTGAAAAATAAATAAAGTTAAAGGTTTGTCGAATGGCCATCAAAATGTCAGCCCTTCAAACTTTTTGTACTTTGAAAGCAGTCATGTGGGCAGTTCAATTCAAGTGACAGTGATGACCATCAGTCATCTCTAAGGCCCATATTTATACTCTGTTTGGGACGGATTTGGGTCATTTTTTTTACGCAAAATGGACACAAACTTAACTCCAGATTTATACTTTGGAGTTTGAGTAATTTTTTGTACATGAAAAGCTACCTTGCACTAATGACATGCAAGGTAGGCGTTCCCATGCATAAAGTGACTCTAAGGCATGTGCGCCTTATTTATCCTCCAGCGTCAAAATGACACACAGGAGGAGGCGGGCCTTAAAACATGGCGCCCAGCCGGATTTGCCCTGTTTTTTAACACCTGGGTCAGGGCAGGCGTTAAGGGACCTGAGGGCACATTTCCATGGTGGACGACCATGGAAGCAGTCCTCAGGTGCCCTTCCCTGCACCCACTGACACCCTATGCCACCATAGCCCACCCCTGGAGGACACCCATGAATGGGGGGACCCATCCATGGTGAGGGCAGGTTTGTGCAGGTAAGTATATATATATATATTTTTTATTGGCATAGGGGGGCCTAACTTGGGCCCCTTGACATGCCACTGTGTCCAATGGCCATGCCCAGGGGACAGAAGTCCCCTGGGCATGGCCAATGGGCAGGGGGGCATGACTCCTGTCTTTGCTAAGTCATTCCTTAAATAAGGCGCCCAGCTGGCGCATTGGAATGGCGTTAGCCGACTGTAAACTTTTTGACGCAAATCTGCCAAAGCGCTGATTTGTGTCAAAAAGTATAAACATGGGCCTAAATGTTATGGGTGGAGTTCTGCTGGGTTGGTGGAGAAAATATCCTCCCCCAATCTGAAGGACTGTCCTCCATATGTCAATCTATACACCAGTCACTAAGGTCCTTATTTCAAGTTTGGCGGTCTTTTCAGAACTGATGTGGTGGTGGCCACCAAATTACCACCCGTGTTTGCAGTATCTCCAATGCCGTATTACGACCTACATGCTGAACACTGCCCACAAAAGCCACAAATCTGAGACTGCCAGGCTGACCGAGGGCGGGAAAGAGGTGGTCCCACTACTAGCCCCGCCACGCTGACAACATGCCGCCCTCCATATTATGAACCACAAATCAGCACAGTGGTCATGGCATGGTGGAAAACCATTGTCTGTGCTAACCGCCATGGTCAAAAATACACACCACATTGGACAGTATATATACCCAACACCTGAGACACATACACACATGAGACGTACCCAGACACCACTAAAAAACACCCCTCCACAATCAATCAATCAATCAATCAAGGATTTATAGAGCGCACTAATCACCCGTAAGGGTCTCAAGGCGCTGGGGTGGAGCTACTGGTCGTAAAGCCATGTCTTGAGGCGTTTCCTGAATGTCAAGAGGTCTTGGGTCTGGCGAAGGTGGAGCGGTACGGAGTTCCAGGTCTTGGAGGCTAGGTGAGAGAAGGATCTTCCTCCGGCGGTGGTGCGACGGATGCAGGGGATGGAGGCGAGGTTGGCGGAGCGAAGATTGCGGGTGGGGGTGTGGAATGTGAGTCTGTCGTTGAGGTAGGCTGGGCCTGTGTTGTGCAGGGCTTTGTGTGCGTGGATGAGGAGTTTGAAGGTGATCCTCTTTGATACTGGTAGCAAGTGAAGGTCTCTGAGGTGGGGGGGACATGTGGTCACGGCGTGGGATGTCCAGAATGAGGCGGGCAGATGCGTTCTGGATTCTTTGCAGTTTTGTTAGGAATTTGGTTGTTATTCCTGCATAAAGGGCGTTTCCGTAGTCCAATCGGCTGCTGACCAGGGCGTGGGTGACAGTTTTCCTGGTTTCGACAGGAATCCACTTGAAGATTTTGCAGAGCATGCGGAGAGTGTTGTAGCAGGAAGATGAGATGGCATTGACCTGCTGAGTCATGCTGAGTGTGGAGTCCAAGATGAAGCCTAGGTTGCGTGCGTGGGTGGTGGGTGAGGGTGCGGTTTCTAGGGAGGTGGGCCACCAGGAGTCATTCCAAGTTGTGGGGTTGGTGGCATAGATGAGGATTTCTTCCTTGTCTGTGTTTAACATCCAGCTGTCGATGGCGTGAAGTCCGTTGTGGAGGTTGTTCTTTGCAGTTGTAGGGTCTTTCCACACAACCCACAATCCTTTGCAACTACAACAACAGATAGACACAGCGAGGACCCACAAACGGATTATTTAGCACTGATACACCATGCCACATATATTCTTCACACTCAGCAGACATCATACAACTGCAACATAAACACCATAAACAAATCACACCTGCAGACAAATACCACTACACAGCAACACACAAACCTAAGCATCCCACACCCCATCAAGCACCAAACACTGCACTCTTGCACACAACATCCCCAACCACATCACTACCACCATGTCCCCGCAAAAGCACCCACAATTCACAGACAAAGAGTTGAGGGTCATGGTTGATTAAATTGTAAGGGTAGAGCCACAACTGTTGGGAGTGCAGGTCTAGCAAACATCCATAGCTAGGAAAATTGAGTTATGGTGGAGGATCGTCGACAGGGTAAACTAAGTGGATAACCATCCACACACAAGGGAGGACATCAGGAAGAGGTGGAACAACCTACGGGGGAAGGTGCATTCCATGACATCACAACACCAGATTGCCATCAACAAGATTGGCAGTGGGCCCCAACTCCTCCCCCAGAGTTCGCATTATGGGAGAAGAATGCCTTGACCATCCTGCATCCGGAGGGCTTGGCTGGGATATCTGGAGGACTTGACTGTGGTAAGTCACCAACACTCTCCTGTTACCAATGATTCCAGTACAACATGCGTCCCCACCACCCTAACACTCCCCATTTATCCCCATCTCTCACTTACCACCACCCAATCACCTAATGCCCCTCCCCCTGCATGCCACCCTACCCCACTGCCACTGTCCCCACACAGTACCTCCCTAGTGCACAGACACCACTCACAATGGCAAGCCCTAAACTCCCACAATGCATAACTCCCTACACATGAACATCTGCTATTCCCACTTCGTAGTGGAATACCAGCACGTAAAAGCATTGCACCAGCTACACCCACTGGATGCTTTGACTGTGTTCTACGTCATGGCAATGTCAGCAATGCTAACCACTGTCCACAACCCTCAATGGGACATGGAACCAATGTCACAATCCTTCCCTCACAAACAATGTCTGCAGTGCTGCATCTATCATTGCATCACTGGGAGGCAACTCAAGCCAGGGTATTTATCAGACAATGATACAAACAAGTCCACCTCCCCTATGTAACTCTTCCTCTCCATCCACATATACTCCTGCCACTGCCACCATGCAGAGGATGCCAGAGACAGCCACACCTCCCCAGGGTGAAGTCCCCCGTGAGGACTACTACTCTGGATGTCTGGACAGTGACGACTTACCTGGCACATCTGGGACATCTGGTCAGTCCACCAACACCAGCCTCACCCTGCTGACATTTGTTCTCCCCACCAATGTGGCAACAACAGCACAACAAACCCCTCGTCCACAAACCTGTATCATCAGGACTGCTCAGTCAGCAGTGTGCGCCACAGTACAGGGACCAGAGTCACCCCCTCACACCCAAGAAGATGAAGGTCATGGTGTAACTAGGAGGGGGCACAGTGTGCCAGGGGCACAAAGACAGGGGGCCAGGGGCAGCGGGGGGCACCTGTGGGCCAAGGGTGGGTCCCCCAAAGGATAAGACTGGCCTTTGGCCATCTCCCAAGTCCTAGGAGCATACTAGCAATCCCAGGACTAGATGAACCACATACTCTCCACCTTCCATGAGAACCAGAGGGTGCAGAGGGAATAGCACAAGGAGGCCATGCAGCAGTGGCAGGCTCACAATGCCAACATGGCCACCATTGCAGGGGTGCTAAAAAAACTGACAACCATCCTGCATGCGTCCTCCACCCACCAGCAAGTCCCTTCCACTAAACACATAGCAACTGGGCCACACACTTTTAGCACAGCTAGGGGAATGGAGGCCCTGCCAAAGGACCCACAGGCCACTAGCATCCCACCATCTGTAGCTGAGGACCCCCCACGCAAACAAGGTAATCCAGACGTCCTGCAGGACTTGATACCAAGACCAAAACTACTGCCAGGAAGGGAGCCTCTCCAGAACATTCTCCCTTGTTTTCCACTGACACACCCTTTTGACTGTACACTGTTATGTCTCCATTTTCCCATGGCCTTTGGATACTAGACCTGTACTAACTACAGCTGGGTCAACTTCTCTGATGATTTAATCCACCATGTCCCCACTCTTCACCTACTGCCCTTGTGAATCAAATTAAACACCATTGAGCACAGCTACTGCTTACTTGTTTTTATTGTAACAAGTATGATTTTCTGTAGTATAACAGTCATTTCAGTTAACTCATTGACCAGCAAAAATATGTAAGATGGACAGAAGAAGGAGCAATGTGCTGCACGTTTGATAGTAGAACAGACATGTACTGAAATCCTGTGTCAAGGGAGCCACCCGTTTAGCCAGTTGCACTACCTAAGAGACCTGCAAATATACCAAGACTGGAACAACCATCATGATTGGAATCAATGTTGCCCACTCAACACACATACAGTACATTGTTGTCCTCCCTAGTGCAAATTGGCAAGTGGAATATTAACAGAAATGACCATGGCAGATCCACATTTGCAAAACATTCATTCCCAATGGTCGATCCCTGACAGCTGATATTACCCAACCAAAGCCAAGTTCCACTGTCAGTATAAGTTATGTACCACATTCATCCATTGCGTACAGTGAGGATAAGTAGCTAAATAGATAACACTTCTTTATTTGACAGTGCTTTTGCAGTTGACATTTGTGAGAGGATGGTTCTGACCATCAGCTCTGTCCTGATTTTTTTTCACTTTTTGATCTCCTGGCTTTTGGCCTCTAAGTCAGGGACTCCCCCATAGTAAGCTCATGGTAATCTGGGCTGTGCGTGTGACCACCGGTGCCGCCTTCCTAAGGAAAGGCTGCAGTGGCGCAGCAAGTGTAGGAAGCCCCAGGCTGATTACACGTGATCATGTGTGCAAACATGTGTGGACCCATGTAGGGGCTGACCGGGGAGGGATCCTGACGTGCGCAGCCCAAGAACTGAGCTTTTGGAGCCTGGTGCAGTCGAACTCCTACAAAAGTGGGTGGTGACCTGGAGTACGCCTCATTAGATGGGTGTACCCAGAGGAGGGATAGTCAGTGTGCGTACTGTATTTGTACCATAGGGTCTCCATTCAATCTCAATAGAAAAGAGTTGCCTAGGGCATAACTCAGGTGCCCTAGGGCCAACAGAGACCAGAGTCGCACCAATGTACACTTTAACCTGTGTGAAAAGAATGATGCAGTATGTTACAAAAGCATAGTTGCACAATTTATGGGTCATCCAGGAATGTCATCTTTCTCTGACTCAGCTCAGGATTAGGGTCGATTACATCTCTAACCAGAAGCCAATCAGCCAGCTGTCAGCCCCTGCCAGGAAATGGGGAAGAAGCCCTGAAAGGAATGATAGGAAGGAGGAGCTGTGTTTCAAAGGGCATGTGGCCCAAGCTCCTGGGTGACGCTATTTTGGAACTAACCCAGAAGACTGTGCAAGAAAGAGGGAACAGGGGCAAGGAAGTGATGTGGCACATCTGGATTGGCCAGAGGTGCAGGTCTGCTGGACACTTCCACCTCCACTTAAAAGGTGCTGCACAGGGGAGAGCTCTCTCTCTTGGCTGTGCTTCACTGCTGGACACTGAGCGTGCAGACAGGCGTCATAGACAACTGGAAAGAAGAACACCCTGACTGCCCCCTGGGGCAGGGACTCTGCCCCTGAAACTTCAGGCCCACCAGGGCGCAGGCCAGGACAAGGTAAGCAGGCCCCCTTACTCCCCTTGAGGTCTAGTTGGGGAAAGACTGGGCTGGCGCAAGGAGAGCGTGCTGCCCAGAAGGAAAGTTGGGACTGGCCCCCTATCATCTGGGACCCATCCAGGCCAGGAGGCCACAGGAGTGCTCCTGGTGGCAAGGGATCACCACCAGGAGCAAAATGACACCAGAACCATCCAAATCGGCACTTGGGGGCCTGAGATAGCCAAAGAAGAAAGGCTGTGACCTTTGACCTAGATTTAAGCCAGCGGCGAAGTGCGTGGGGCTCCTCTGCTGCTCTATTCAATGCCAAAATAAAGCCGGGGTTGCCATTGTGACCCCTGTGAAGACTGAGAGCGGGACCCTAGCCCCCAACCCGGGGCCCCACAGAAGAGGAAGACAGAGGGCACGTCACACTCCCTCAGCATATGGTGAAAAGGGGTCCCCGACCCCATCCCGTGGCCCCATCAGGAAGAAAAGTCAGAGATACCGTTGCATCCCCCATGAAGATGGCCGCCGGCAGATGGAGAGTCGCACTGAAAACTAAGCCGGGGAGCGCCATCATGCTCCCCGCGAAGATTGTCCTGGGGCCCAAGACTCCATCCCGGGACCCCACCTGAAGACCAAGTGGGGGGGTGCCGTCGCACCCCTGTGAATACTGCTCTTGAGCAGGCATTAAAAGTGCCATAAAAAAAGGCGTAAGGCAATCGCCTAGATTGCCTTATGCCATTTTTCTGGCACGCATAACGGGGAACATCCCCTTTGCATACATTATGCCTAGCACAGGAATAATGTAGCGCAAAGGGTTACAGGGTGGCGCAATGCATGTAAATGAGGCGTGGGGTTTTCGGCCTCGTTGGGCCACATTAACGTCAAAAACATTGATTGTAATGTAACGCAAGGTGGCGCTTGGGCACTATGGGGGTCATTCTGATCCCGGCGCCCGCAGGGCAGAGCGATTCTTTCCCTGTGATTAATTCATGTTATTCATTGTGCGGTACCATTCCTTGGCAGTTTCATGGTGGCATACGAATCGGCAACACGCGCGATTACTCCCTTGTGAGTAATTCTTGATATTCATTGTATGCTACAATTTCTGAGGCATTTTCATGGTGGCATTCGAATCGGCAAGACTCGCGATTCTTTCCTTGTGGTTAATTCATGATATTCATTGTGCGCTACCATTTCTTGGCAGTTTCATGGTGGCGTTCGAATCGGCAAGATGCGCGATTCCTTCTTCGTGTTTTAATTCATGTTATTCATAGTGCGCTACCATTTTTGGGCAGTTTCATGGTGACATTCGAATCGGCAACACGCGCGATTCCTTCCTTCTGTGTGATTCTTGATATTCATTGTATGCTGCCATTTCCAAGGCATTTTCATGGTGGCATTCAAATCGGCAAGACGCGAGATTCTATCCTTGTGGTTAATTCATGATATTCATTGTGCGCTACCATTTCTTGGCAGTTTCATGGTGGCGTTCGAATCGGCAAGATGCGCAATTCCTTCCTCGTGCTTAATTCATGTTATTCATAATGCGCTACGATTTTTGGGCAGCTCCATGGTGGCACTCGAATCGGCAAGACGCGCGATTCTTTCCTTGTGTATAAATAATGTGATTTACTGTGCGCTACCATTTTAAGGCATTTCCTTGGTAGCATTTCGAGTTGACAAGTCACATGATTTATTCCTTGAATCTACGTTGTGTGATTTCATGGTGCACAATCCTTTATGGTGTTTAATACATATTTAAAAACCTGCAGTGTGCGCAATTCACTTTTCAATGTTTTGAGAAGAACACAACAAGACCAGAGTTCTAGATGTAATGCTGTGTGTTCCTAATATGTATTCTTAAATGGAGATTCATATTATGGTTTAGAAATTACTCAGAGTGTTTTCTGATTCTCATGCTAAAGAAAGTACTTGAATCTGAAAGTTTTATTTAACTTTTCTTGTTTCCTCCACAGGTATTCAGTCATCTAAAAGCCTAGTCAGTTTAGGACTATTCTAAGGTTGTTCATGTTTTCAGGAGGACGAAGCTTAGAGTTATTGCATAGAACTGATTTCATGAGATGTAATTTTGATGTTGTGTGTTTTAACCTTTTGCTTCCTACAGGTCTCCTTCCCAGCTGTTCCCTTCCTAATCCCCTTTTCCCCACTTGGACTCTCTTAGACTCTGTGATAAATCTAACCAGAGTATTGGAGCTTTCTTGTGGTGGAAGTGTTGGGAACGTGAACTCCGGGTACGCCACTGCCAGGATCCTGAACATCAGGGGGTCATGGTGCGACGGGCACGTTGGGAGGCCATCCCCAGCTGAGCCTCCGCCATCTTCTTTCTCCAGCGGTGAATGTCCTCCCATCTTTTCCAGCAGTGGGTGCTACGTCTTCTGGTAGACCCCCAGGGTCCGGACGTCCTTGGCGATGGAACGCCAAATATCTTTTTTCTGGTGGGACTGACCTACATGAATTGTACAGGGGGAAGAGGAACTTATTACCAACTGCACCGTCACAGTTATTGGCCCCCATCCCTACCCTTGCCATGTGGCAGATGCACTCACCGTAGTTTCATGCATGCCGCAATCTCCCCCCCTTCTTACATCCACCCCACTCCACACAGGCATAGCCCATACAGCATGCTCCCAGTGTACTTACCTGTTTGTCTGGAGGACCGTAGAGTAGCGTGTACTGGGGGAGCACCCCGTCCACGAGTTTCTCCAACTCCTCCGATATGAAGGCAGGGGCCCTTTCCCCAGACGCACGAGCCATTGTCTCTTCCAGACCAAGGTCACAGCAGCACTTGCAGTGTAGGTCCTCTCCTTTCGAAGATCAGGTATCGAGTGATTGAACAGATAGAAAATGGCAGTTGCGTCCGCGGCGGTGCGTACCGTCACCGCCGGCGTACATCATCATTGGCCCTTGGGACCCATAGGGTCCAATGTTCACCAATGCAGCATTGCGCTGCGGTCTTCGACCGCCTACCGGGACGGTGTAAACCCCAGCGCAGTTACCTCACATCCAATTGTCCCACTTTACAGGTCAGGCAGCCGCCATTTCAGGGGCCCACATGGCTTAATTTTTAACTGCGTCACACATACCTAGGCCTAGACTCAACACACATACAGGCCACTTTTTGGATTATGATTGGTGTTCTGTGTAAGCTGTGGGTACGTACCTCTGAGTTGTTTGACTCTGTGCTCGCTCTTGTCCTTCATAGGCACCGCCAGCTGGGACATGTGACGAGATGGCGGCATCCCCCGGTGTACCGACCGTTGGTGGACCTGTCGACAATGGAGGAAAGACATGTGATCATCACCTACAGGCTTGACCGTGCCACAATCCAGGAACTGTGTACCCAGCTGGAGCCAGACCTGATGTCAGCTATCAGCCATCCCACAGGAATCCCCCCTCAAGTGCAGGTGCTGTCAGTGCTCCAGTTCCTTGCAAGTGGGTCATTTCAAACAACAGTGGCCATAGCATCAGGGATGTCCCAGCCTATGCTTTCCAACGTGTTGTCCAGAGTGTTGTCTGCCCTGCTGAAACACATGCGGAGCTACATCGTTTTCCCTCAGGTGGAGGATTTGCCTACAGTGAAAGGTGATTTCTATGCCCTGGGACATATCCCCAGCATCATATGTGCCATTGATGGGATATATGTGCCTTTGGTCCCCCCCACAGGAGTGAACAGGTGTACAGAAACCCGGAAGAGTTACCATTCCATGAATGTACAGATGGTATGTTTGGCAGACCAGTACATCTCCCATGTGAATGCCATGTTCCCTGGCTCAGTGCATGACCCCTACATCCTGCGGAATAGCAGCATCCCTTATGTGATGGGTCAACTCCAGAGGCACCGTGTGTGGCTATTAGGTGAGCACTTTAAAGCAAGACAGTGGGAATGGTTGTCCGGGTCTGGGGATACCCTACAGGTTATTGTGTGTCTAACAGTTGTCCCTCACCCTTTGCAGGTGACTCTGGTTGCCCCAACCTGTCATGGCTACTGACCCCAGTGAGGAATCCCAAGACAAGGGCAGAGGAACGCTACAATGAGGCACATGGGCGTACATGGCGGATAATCGAGCGGACCTTTGGCCTCCTTAAGGCCAGGTTCAAGTGCCTCCATATGACAGGTGGATCCCTATTCTACTCACCAAAGAAGGTGTGCCAGATCATCGTGGCCTGCTGTATGCTTCACAACTTAGCTTTGCGACGACAGGTGCCTTTTCTGCAGGAGGATGATCCAAATGGCGGTGTTTTTGCATCTGTGGAGCCTGTGGACAGTGAAGACGAGGAAGCAGAGGAAGAAGACATGGACAACAAGGACTCAGTGATCCAGCAATATTTCCAGTGAGACACAGGTAAGAATACAAACCAGCCTACTACATGTACTCTAACAATACTACCTCTCTACTGTCTGTCGTTTTCACCCAGTGTATGGTCACTGAGTTGTCACTTTCCCTTACGATTTCACAAATGTGTGTCCCACAGTGTGACTTCTGCTTTGATTCATCATGGACTACAGCTGTGTGACATAGGTATGTTGACATTACAAATGAAAGAGCATTTTGCCACAGTAATTGCTAATACACTATTCTGAAATCACAGACTGACTCGAGATTGTTTTGTGCTTTAAGGGTGTTTATTTTAGTGCTCAATATTGGAGGGGGTAGCAAAATGGTGAGGGGTGATGGCGGAGGAATGTCCATGGCAGAGTCCAGTCTATTAGTCTCACAGGTGCATTGCCCAAATGGGCATAGGAAGTGGAGCTGGGGCAGTTTAAGGATGGACAGGGTGACAAAGTGGGATAGAAGGATGACAATAAGGGTGGTCACATTTCTTGGCGGGGGTCTTGGCATCGTTCTCTGTCTTTGTCCTGGATCTCAGGGACCATTTGCAAGGTGGTTCTCCATCTGCAGGGGGTAGAGTGCTGGTGTGGTGGTCCTGTGGCGGTGCCTCCTGTCCACTAGAGCTGGCGGAGGTGGTGGGCAGTTCATCCCGACTTATGTCCCCTGGGCATGGTCATTGGGCATAGTGGCATGTAGGGGGGCACAAATCAGGCCCCCCTGTGCCACCAAAAAAGAAAAAGAAAAATACTTACCTGAACTTACCTTAAGTTCCCTGGGATGGGTCCCTCCATCCTTGGGCGTCCTCCTGGGGTGGGCAAGGGTGGCAGGGGGTGTCCCTGGGGGCATGGGAGGGCACCTCTGGGCTCCTTCCGAGCCCACAGATCCCTTAACGCCTGCCCTGACCAGGCTTTAAAAAATGACGCAACAGCAGCTGGACGTCATTTTTTTTGACCCGCCCACTCCCGTGCGTCATTTTTGCACGGGAGTTTAAATAAGGCGCACATGCCTTGGAGTCATTTTTTAGACGGGAACACCTACCTTGCATATCATTAATGCAAGGTAGGTGTCCACGCTAAAAAATTATGCAAACTCCAAGATCTTTAGCGCTAGACGGGTCTAACGCCAAAGTATAAATATGGAGTTAGCTTTGCGTCGGATTTGCGTAAAAAAAAAAGACGCAGATCCGGCGCAAACAGAGTATAAATATGCCCCTTAGACTCTTCATGAAGTAAATTTGTGCCAATGTATCAACATTAGTATTTTTTTTCAGCATAGCTTTTGTTTGCCCTATGATTTCCTACAGTAATGCACATCAATGCAATGGCATGCCCTGCCATGCCATACCAGCGGAATGACAAGTTGTTGCTCTGTGTAAATGATGGGTAGGTATTGACCCATTCTGCCCTTTCTTTCTCTCCCAACCATCTCTCCCTCTCCTCCTTTGTCTTTGTGTACATCAGCATCATCAGGTGAAGGAGAAGGGGCACTGGCCAGTGGGGAAGCTGCAACCCACGGGACCCAGGAGGCTGACACCAGCAGAGCCGAGGGGACCAGTGGAACGGAGGGTGAGAGGTGTGCCACAGGGGAGACCAGATCTACAACATCCTCTTGGGATTTCTCCTCCGATGGATGCTCACTGGCGGTGGCGGACCCATCTCAGAAAAGCCCAGCCCCATCCTTGTCCACCACCCCCTTACCAGCACCCCCTTTCCTGTAGCACCCCACCCAGTTGCCTGTGCCTGCTCAACCAGGAGGGTGGGCATCTCCCCGTCACCACAGGCCCCTCTGCCCCTTCCCCAGTCAGCCCTGCTGCTCTTAATGAGGAGGCTAATGACCTCCTGAGGACCATCTCTGAGGGACAGTCAACCATCGTGAATGCCATCCAGGGACTGGCATCACGGATACAGCAGACCAATGCCTACCTGGACTGACTGCCCTGCAGAGATCCTCTCAGGCTCAGGCAGCCAGTGTCCCTTTGTCTTCTGTCCCCCCTCCAGCTACCTGTGCCCAATCCCACACCCCTCTCCCCACTACCATTCAGAGCATACAGTCAGAAGACGATTCATCCAGTGCAACAGATACAGTTTGCAAACACAAACAAAAGCACCACAGGACCCACAACCGCCATGCACAGAGACAACACACACATGCAGACACAACAACATCCACTCCGTACACCGACTCCCCCACCACCTCCTCTCTCACAGGCACTACACCACTCAAACCTGTTATCACCACATCAACACTCCCAGATCCAACCACAAGTCCACTCATATCCACTGTCACCACAATAGCAGACCCACATATGTGCACCACATATGTCACATGCACACTCACGACTACCATCACCCCCACATGCTGCACATCCACCTTACCTGTAGCCACCACCCCAAAAGACATCCACACATCCACCCTGGTATCTCCCTGCATCTGCTCCCCCTCCTCCCAAGACACCTATGCACCCTCACTCACCCACCCAACAGACACCCAGCACACACATGACTTCCACCCACACACCTGCACCCAAGACATCTACGCATACACACCTCACAAGCACTTCCTCTCCATAACATTTTTCCCATGACTGCCCTTGTGATCCTAAGAAAAGAGTCATTTCTGAGGTTTCCCTGTTCCCTCCCACTGTCCCAGCCCATGGTTCCCATAAGCACTCTGTTACCCTCACCAAACCTAGTCCTTCCACCTCCCAGTCCACTCAGCCCCCCCAGTACAGACCAGGCCCTCCCCCTGCAAAAACGTCTACCACCACCACACAGAGAGTAAGCTCTCCTAAATCCAAGGCCAAGGGCCCTCCCCCAAAGGCTAAAACTAAAGGCAACCCCCCTAAACCTAAACCTGAGCCAAAGGATCCCCCAAACCCAAGCCACCACCTCTGCCATGTGGAGGCCACTTTGCAGTCAGGAGTCAAGTTGTGGCCTGACACTTTGCCCAGTGTGCCTGGGGCACTGTAGATGTTTGGACTGGCCAGTAGGCCTATGTTGTATATAGTTGAACTTTGCACAAATTATTTATATGAAAATATCTGCACCACAGTACCGTTGGTGTCGAGGGTAACATACTTGTCCTTCTTTTCCTTCCACATGTATATGTTGTATTTGTGTGATTTGGGGGGTGTTCTGTTAATGTGATGTGTGTGTGTGCAGCAGCATGAGTTGTGACGTGCTATGGACTTGTTGTTATGTGTTGTCATGGTGTTGTGTGGCATTGTGTGGTAGTGGTGTGTGCATCTGTGTGTGTAGTGATACACCAGTGATGTGCTTTGTATGTTGTGTGGACTTGGTATGTGATCTGACATGTTGTTTGGCGTTCTTTTGGCTTGGATTGGTTGTGTGCTGTTGTTATGTGTTGCTGCCAGTCTGTTGTCCTGTGAAGGTGTGAGGTGTGCCTCTCTGCCAGTGCATTTTTGTGACTGAGGTAGTGTTGTTGTTGTGTGAGTCGGTAGTGTTGTGTATGAATGTGTTTGACAGTGGCGGTGGTATGTGTCTGCAGTGTGGTGTGTGTATGGCACGTTTATGTTGGCTGTGGTGTGTGATGTTTGTGTGTGTATGAAGGTGTGTGTATGTGTGTGTGTGTGTGTGTTGGTATGGGTGTTTGTTTGCATGTATGTGTGGCCATCGCTAGCCGTGCCAGGTGTGTATGTTGTGTGTAATAATGGCTTTCCCTCCAGTGTGTGATAGGCGGGTGTACTTACAGTTGTTGGCTTTGTCGCTGGTTTTGGAGTTGTATGGCCATCAGGAGCAGTGGGAAGACTTCAAGTTCTGATTCCAAGACAGCTGCGGATATGCGTGTGTTTCTGAAGGTATCTCCTTTTATATTGTTCATTTCCGCCAGGCTTTTTGTGGTGGTGCGACCACCCCGGAAATCCTGGTGGTGTGCTACCTCATAATATGCTCAGCAGAAATATTGTCTCCACTGGCCTGGACATGCCTACCACCAGCCACGGTGGTCAGTCTGCACTGGCGGTACTGGTGGTGAATTGGCTGTGTTCCATTCGGATCACCCCCTTGGTCATGATAAGGTGGTCTACTCCACCGCCCTTGATGTGGTGTGACTGCCATAGCTGGCTTGGTGGTCTGGGGACCGCCAAACTCATAATGACCACCTAAGTCTCTTTTTGATGTTGGCAACCGCTCCTTTATTTCCATAAACAGCATTTACTTGACCTGCTACTGGCTGCTGTAATTCTCCACCTAATTTTGAACTATATTTTAGCAAATTCTTGCCATTCAGATGTGATTCTTCTTCATGACTGCATCTGTAAAAACCCAGCAGTTCTCTTAGACTTTCTGTCATTTTGATTGCGGTGAAATTAAATATAAATAATGACTTTTCAGTTATACATTTTTGGGTTTGAATTAAGTAATATTCTTTAATGATTAATCTTGTTGTAAACTATCTTTGACTGTTATTTAGTAAGCTGGACTCAGCATGTGATTGTCTAGAAAACACACTTCTTGTGATGCGTTTCCTGTGTCAGATCCTTTTTAGCTCTTAAGCCCGTTTACCCTATCTGTTATTACAGAATGTGATTATTGCACTTTCACATTTAATGTTAGTTATTTCTCTAATTAGGTATAATGTTATTTTTTGGATCTTTTATGAATTAAAGAATCTAATTAACACACAAAAAAATAACATACATGTATTGCACAATTGTCATATACTGAAATTAACGTGTTCATAAATAGAGAATTCACCCTTTCTTGGAAAACAATATTACATCAAAGGATATCTGGTATTTAAAGCTGCTAAATTTTCAGTACAGGATTTAACGCAAGTGCACTAAAATGCTAAAGGAGCGAAGGCAAATCTTAATCAATGCCTAACATTTTTCAATCACTTTGTGGCAACAACTCTTACAATCTATTGATTTTAAAGGCACTTATTTTTCTTATTTTTTTAGAGTCTTGCTTTTCCTTCGCAGAAATTATATAGAACCCAAAACATTTCAATCATTGAAAATTAACAGCCATGCATCTATTTTTCCTCAATTCTGAACATTTGTCTATAGATAGACTTAGGAAATATACATCTTGTGACAATGGGTTACAAATTATCCATGGCAAATAATCAAAGCCCCCTAAAGCACCTCAGTAAAAAAAAAAAAAATGTTGTCCAGAGATTTTCATTTTTGATTTGTGTTTTTGGATCATCGGAGAAGTAATTTAGCTTAGTTTGACTTAGGTAGACATTGCTAACCCAGGCTGATTTTTTCTGGACAACATTTATGAAAATGGCGGATGCGTTACAGTGATGATGTAATATTTCAAGAACCATGAGACCTATATACTTCAGTTTGGTGTCAAAACAAAGGTTTTGGGGATCAAGCAGTCTTATAGAGACAGAAAGTAGCTCCACAGAGCAGCCCTTCCACCATTTTCCAAAATAGCAGCTATAAGAGAAGGAAGAAGAGTCATATATAGAAATGAAACAAATAATAATGGTTTTAATCATTTTATGTATACATCAAACAATGTTTATGATCTGAATATGAAAAAAAAAATGTTTACTCCTCTTTTAGACAAATTTTCATAGCCCACTTTATTTGTTTCAGCAATCGCTTGTGGTACATTTGCAGAATGTTGAACATTTGAGTAGAACATATAGACAGAGACATCTTTTTGTGACATAGATTTTGCAAGTACATGTACGTTAAGTTCTATTGGTAGAGACTTTGAAATTATGTGTGTTTTAGCATCCTATGAATATCTTCCCAACCAAATTAACATAGATCTTTCTCTATATATGCATGATCCAAAACATTTACACATCCTCTGATCATGTATAACGCTATTTTAATGTGTCCAGTCATAGAATGTGATGTAAGTGGAAAGTCTATTAGGGGAACTGATCTGTTGAACTCACTGCAGCAAAGATCGTCAGATGTGTGACAGTCAGAACTCGCTTTTCACACATGCAAAAGGTATTTTTCTCGGTCTTTAAAGTCACATTCTTCTTCTGCCCCAGCAATTCCTTTTAGCAGCTTAACAGGTTCAGCAGTTACAGCTCTAAGGGGCATATTTATACTTTTTGATGCAAAACTGCACTAACGCAGTTTTGCACCAAAAGGTTTGGCACCGGCTTGCGCCATTCCTGACCAACAGCTGTGCGCCATATTTATGGAATGGCACAAGACGGTGCAAAGGATAGGCTAGTTTTAAAAAAAATGGTGTTAGCCGGGTGGGTCTAACGGTATGAGAAAAGGGGGGTTTGCACCTCAAAATGACATTAGGCTGGTTAGAGGCAAACAAAAATGCCTCTAACCAGCCTAGCACCATTTTCTGATGCAAAACCATCCAAACCACATAACTCCTGTCTTAGAAAAGACAGGAGTCATGCTCACCAACCCAGTGGCCAGCACAGGGGACCAGTGTCCACTAGGCATGGCCATTGCCCTCTGTACCATGCAGAAGGCCCCAAGTTGGGTGCTCGAAGGCACTTTCATTTTTAAAAAACAATACTTACCTATACTGACCCTACTTACCTGGGATGGGGTCCTCCATCCTCTGGTGTCCCTCTGGTGTGGGTGGGGGTGTTCCTGTGGCTTGGGGAGTGCACATGAGAACCCATTCCATGGTGTTTAACCATGGAATTGGGTCCACAGGACCCCTAATGTCTGGTCTGACCCAGGCTTTTAATAATGGTGCAAAGCTAGCTTTGCACCATTATTTAGCCCCTCCTCCCACCAGTGCGTCATTTTAGTGCAGGGATAAATATGGGGCTATGGGGATTAGCACAATTTTTTAGATGGGAACGCCTAACTTGCATCTCATTGACGCAAGGGAAGTTCATGCATTTAGAAAATGGTGCAAACTCCAATATATTGACGTTAGACGTGTCTAACATCAAAATATAAATATGGAGTTAGTTTTGCGCTGAATTTGTGTAAATAAAAAATTACTGATATGAGTATAAGTATGCCCCTATGTGCCTTGATAAGAGCACTTGACTTCTCTAAGTCAAGGTTCTTGTCAGAATATGAAGCAGGATTAAGTGACTTTTCTTGTGTGTTACATCACATATTTATAACTCTGGCTATCCTTGACTTATGAACATTGGAACAAATCTAAGCAGCACAATAACAACTTCTGTGTCATTTGACAGTACACTGACTTGATTGAGACCATTTCAAACAGCCCACTCGACCTGTGGCACATGAAAGTCAGCTTCCTCCATTTTTCTGTTAAGTTCTTGAACAATATGGGCTGTACATTTTTAACTTATCTCTGCAGGCACCAACTCCTCATTGTTAATAATTCCACTGCAATAATTAGAAATCCAGTGCTCACTGAAGCATCAGCAATGTTTTGGCAAGTTAACATATCCAAGTTCATCTTGTTCGATGTTAATGACCAGACCTTTTCAAGTTGCACAGGTATAGGTGTCGAATTTGTGATGCAGGCAAGATCAATTGTTCCACTTTTAGGCATTCAGCTGATTCACTCACATTTGTTGACAGATAGTTTATGATAACTGTCAAAGACAATGTGCAGTTTTTGCAAGGTGTAAACTGTCTTTGATGTCTGTAAAACAATTTGAACGATCTTTCTGAAGTTTTCCATGGCTGAAATTTTAGCTATCCACAATTGTGACATATAGGCTAAAACAATAGCAGTTTTCAATGAGGACATCTTTTCAAATTTAAATTCTTCGTGTGAAAGGTTTTTTTTCCAGCTCGCATATGAGTGTGTGCTTCACTGGTTTGGTTGCAGCATCTCCATCAAATAATGCATTTGTTAGAAGAAGATCGCATGACAGAATTTCCATGATAAGTTCACCCCTTTCTTTCGCTACGCCCATCTCTCTATGTGCCTGGGAAAGTTTTTTTTTAAATAATCTGTTCTGTAGTGACTGGTTGGACGAAACTCTGGCAATTCAAGCGTGGAAGTTTAGCTTTAGTGATTATGTTAAACAGCTTTTTCTCTTTCAATATAAATCTCTCCTTCTTCAGTTCTGCACATAGTTTCGATCCATGATTTGTGGCATCTACTAGACATGTATTTATATCATTATCAACACAAAATGATGATGGACAGAGTGCTGACATTTTTCAAACACTCACACCCAGTCACTGATATGGGTTTCATCCATTGTTCTTTTGCTCACCAAGTCCCCCAGTTTAGATCGATCCATATGCAAATCAGTTTTGTCCCTACTCACCATGGGAACAGTCCAGCCTAAACTGCCAGGCCAAATCCTATATGGACCAGAAACAAGCATCCTAGGACCGGTTTTGTGGTATCACCCTTCATCAGTCAGGATAGCTTGAATCCAATGGCATAGTGAGCAAGTGAGCCATGTCTGGGCATACCCTGTCAACTTAGGGCAACTTTAGAAACACAAATGAATGAAGGATGGAGTGCTCAAACTTTTCTAACACTTACACCCAGTCACAGACCTGGGTTTAATCCATTGTTCTTTTGCTCACTTTGTCCCCCCAATTTGGATCCAGCCATATGCAAATCAATGTTGTCCCTGCTCACTATGGGAACAGTCCAGCCCAAACTGCCAGGCCAAATTCTCTAAGGACCAGAAACAGGCATTCTGGGACCGGTTTTGGGGTATCACCCCTCATCAACCAGGATAGCTTGAATCCAATGGCATAGTGAACAAAGGACCCACGTCTGGGCATACCCTGGTAACTTATGGCAACTTTAGCAACACCTAAGCATGATGGACGGAGTCCTGAAACATTTCAAACTCTCACTGACAGTCACAGAGCTGGGTTTAATCCATCGTTCTTTTGCTCACTTTGTCCCCCAAATTTGGATCCAGCCATATGCAAATCAGTCTTGGCCCGGTTCCCCATCGGAACAGTCCAGCCTTAACTGCCAGGATAGATCCTCCCTGGATCGGGTTTGTTAGAAGAAGATATTAATGCGACAGAATATCCCTCATAAATGCACCCCTTTCATTTGCTACATGCATCTCTCTTTGTGCTTGCGAAAGTTGTTTTTTTGTAATCAGTTCTATAGTGACTAGTTAGAAGAAAACATTACTATGGCAATTAAAGTGTGGAAGTTTAGCTTTAGTAATTATGTCAAACAGCTTTTTCTCTTTCAATACAAATCTCTCTTTCTTCAGTTCTGTATATAGTTTTGGTCCATGTTCAAGGTTATCTAGCAGACTTGTCTTAATAGCGTTATCCACATATTGTGTTGTAACACATTTGAGTAGTCACAAAGGCTCAGTCATTTCAAATGGTTTTCCTTGATGCTGCATGAAATTTAGAAGGTTGTCAATATATTTAATAAAATGTTCCCCTCTCTTTCCCACAAGGTAGTGGGGAGGAAAAGCTTCACGATGGTCCATTAATTCTGAATTTGTCATCTCTCTGAAACATTGCAAACAGAAAGGACTTTGTAATAAACTAGCTCCCATTGAGCAACATATTCACTTTTACGTTTCTGACCATCAATGGCATTGGAGTTTTACTGTGATCTCTGGATTGTTTGTTCCAGTTCAATATCTGGAACCACAACATTGAACCTTCCCACTCTGACTTTCACCACAAAATGTCTTTGGTTTAATTTTCTGCAGAGGTATGGTTTTTCCACTTCTTGCTTCTTCACTCTTCCCAAATACCAGGACCCATATGTCAAGTAGTTTATGCAATCAAATTCACCAATCACAGTAATCAGTGACTCAGTCTTCCTGTGCAGCATCCACCAAGATGTTCTCTAGAGAAATCATGTGTAAACGTTTCCCCAGGACTTGCAAAGTTCCTATGTTTCCTGACATTCTTTGACAAACTCTGAACTTGGTTTTCAGGTTTTCTGAATTTGAACTGAGTGTATTAAAAATTGCCTGGGTTTGCATTATGTCTATTGAATGAAGTGCACCCTGTGCCTTGTTCACTTCTTAAATAAGATATGCAAAACATAATTTGTCATTCTTGTTCCAGATAACATTCCAATTCAATGTTTCTGCAGCCTCAGATATGATGAGCATACCTTGTAACGAACAAACATAGGGGCATATTTATACTCTGTTTGCACTGAATTAGCATCTTTTTTTTACTCTAATTCAGTGCAAAAATAACTCCATATTTATACTTTGGCGCTTGACCCGTCTAGCGCCAAATTTATGGAGTTGAAGTCATTTTTTGGACGTGGAAACCTACCTTGCCTTAATGAGATGTAAGGTAGGTGTTCCAGTGCAAAAAATGACTTTATGGCCTTAACGCCATATTTATACTCGCATGCAAAAATTGTGAATGGGAGGGAGGAGGGGTCAAAAAATGGTGCAAAGCTTGCTTTGCCCCATTTTTTAACACCTGGGTCAGGGCAGGCGTTAGGGGACCTGTGGGCCTATTTCTATTGTAGAACACCATGGAATAAACCCCCAGGTGCCTTTCCTAGGCCCCAGCGACACCCCGACCCACAGCAGAGGGAAAGCAGAGGATGGGGGATCCCATTCCAGGTAAGTACAGGTAAGTATTGCACTGGGTGCAATGGCCATGCCCAGGGGACCCTGGTCCCCTGTGCTGGCCATTGGGGTGGTGGGCATGACTCCTGCCTTTTCTAAGACAGGACTCATGTGGCATGGATAGTTTTGCATCAGAAAATGACTCTAGGCAGATTAAAGTCATTTTATTTTTACTTTAACCTCCCTAACGTCATTTTTTGATGCAAAACCGCCTTCTTCCATAGCGCCAGCCCCACCCGACTAACATCATTTTTACGCTAGCCCCCCCTTTGCACCGGCTTGCACCATTCCATAAATATGGTGACTGGCTGGTGCACAGAAATTGTGCAAGCCGGTGCTAAACTTTTTGGTGCAAAACTGCGTTAGTGCAGTTTTGCACCAAAAGTATAAATCAGGGCCATAATGACTTCCACTCAATACTGACAGGAAAGTTCTGCTTCCAAAGATTTCAGCCTCAATAAATGCATCATCTATGCCACATCCACATCCACTGAGATAACTTCCTGCACACCGCAACGCAACATTTGTCATGTGGCAAAGGCCCGCATTGGATAAAGATCATCAAATCCTATTGGATTGCTCAAAAAAATGTCAGCTACGATACAGAAAACATCTCCATTCAAGAAAACTGTCAAGATAGGCTTGCCTTCAAGCTGAGAATGCACATTTTGGAAATTGTTTAAAACTGGGTATACTGTTGCATAGATTGTGAATGGATATGGTATTACTGGTAAAAACCCAACCTTCGACAGTGGGACGGTATTCTGGGAGATCAGAGCATGAATTTCAGCTCATGTAAAATCTGGCTTTTCTTTATCCTTGAGTCCTCACCAAATAGGCAATATGATAAATTCAGTTAAATCAACTTTGCGGACCACAGCATCACGTCGAAGACGACCCATGTCCTCAGCCGCTTTCAAACTTTTCTGTAGACTAGGACATGTTGATGGCCGTTGGTGATTTTGCACCTGTTGGCAAGGCACTTGAGTTATATGTTTGCAGCTTCGTTTATTTATGCCTACAACTGACACAGCTTGTTTTCCAGCAGCTACTTCATTATTACAAACCTGAAAAAGCACCATGTCAGTCTCTTGTGTGCTGGATGTTACGACAAAGAAAAGTTGTCTTCAAAATGAAAGTTATCAAGAGCAGCAATTGTAAACCTTTCCTGGTACAGTGACTTGGAAGTGGTGCTCTGTCGGATTCACAAGATCTTACAGCAGATTGAAGTGATTAGCTCTCAACTTTTGCATTTGTCATTGACTTTGTGGGCAGTCAGCATGTGTAGCGGAGTTTACTTTTAGCTATGATGTAATTTATAAAACATGATTTGGAAAAGACAGTACATTTACACAGCACAAGCCTGTCTGTTCATGAAATTGTCTTCCACTTATTAGCTTATATCTTCAAAGCCATCATTGATGTTGTTGGCTTTTGATCCGAACTCAAGAACTTTATTTTGTAACAGTTTGGCTTTGCTGATATTAAACAATGTTGTAAAAAATATTAAGACAACTTCAGGCAATCTTGTTGGCTCCCATGATTAACAGAGCTCTGGGGCATCACAAAATTTTTCATTAAGTCCAAAACCTAAATCTTTCAAGATGTTGTTGAAGTTCTTCCTTCTGATGTTACTGCATCCTGTGATCTTATTTTGGCAGTCTGAAGAACTTCAGAAGTCAAATCAGCTTATAACAACATAAGTGGATCATTCTTTGTGTTAGACTGACAGAGAAATTCCGTTGTTGTACATTCTCACCAGAAAAATCTTAATTTCATTATTATTGATCAATACAATTTCTTCAATGTGGACCATTATTTCTCTCTTCATTTGCTTTTCCAAAGTGTGCAGACTTAACTGAAGGCTGGGGGTTATGTTGCTGCTGGGAAATAAATGTACATGTAGTTCAGGTGGGTATACAAATCTACTACAAATACATTCACCTCGCTGTTTAGATCAGCTCCTTAGCTGAAAACTTCATCTGGAAGAAACTAGGTATATATAAAAACATGTTTGCCTTTTGAGACTCACATACTCTGCTTTTTGTTCTTTTGTCAATCTCTTTGCCCTTGTTCTGGCTAAACCACAAATAACCCACTGAAGATCCTCTGCTTTTTGATCAGTTGTTGGAGGTGGATGAGGGGTAGCCATCGATCTTCTAAGTAAATGGGCATTGGGTTTGGTTGCCATTGCTTTCTCAGAATATTCTTGTTGTGAATCACTGGTTCCCGAAATTTTTGGACTATTTTGCTTCCAGGCTTTTTTTTCCATTGTATATTGTAGGAGGCTGTCCTGGTTTGTAGTTGGTACTTTGGGTTCTTACACCTTATACCAGGTCCAGTTACCCCATATTAGTGAAATGTAGTATTGCTCTAGCAGCTTAGGCTGATAGAGGTAGCTATAGCAGAGCAGTTTAGGCTGAACTAGGAGACATGAAAAGCTCCTTCAATACCACTTATAGTTACACAGTACTTATACACAAGTGAAGACAATACTCAGTGTTACCAAAAATAAAGTTATTTATTTGGGTGACACAGTCCCAAAAATATCTAAGAGACAATACTCATTCTGGAGGTAAGTATTAAACACAATATATACACTAGGCACCAAAATTAGACAAGTAAATAGTAATAGAACAATGCAAGCAATAGGATATGCTATAGATTGCAATGGGAGAAAATAGGTCTAGAGGCAACACTAACCATATTCTAAGAAAGTGGAATGCGAATCACAAATTCCCACCAAGACAAGTGTAGTGTGTGCAAAATCTCTGGGAGAGTCGGAATACAGTAAAGGTAAGTAAATGATCCCACCTCAGAGCCCAGAAAAGCAGGAGTAAAGTACTGCAAGTTTCTTTAGGACACACTACACCTCGTGATTGGGATTTTGCAGCAGCCAACCAAGTCTGCAAAGAACAACTGTTGGATTCCTGGACCTGAGGACCTGCAAAGGAAAGGGACCAAGTCCAGAAGTTGAAAGAACTTCCAGGAAGGACAGGAGCCCCTGCCAACCCAGAAGAGGGTGCAAAAGAAGAGTCCATAGTTAGTCGAAGACTGCAGAAATGCACCCTAGGAAGATACTGGTGGGTTCGTGCACAATGCAAAGAATGTCCCACAACATGAAGATCATTGCAGACGTCATTTCATATTGGAAGTCGCCAACAAGCCTTGGCTATGAAAAAAGTGCATTTTGCGTCAAAATGGTGCTGGATGGACCCAGGAGGGATCTGGGGACCTCAACTCTGTGTGAGGAGGACGTGGGAGCTCTCAGCAGTTTAGGGAGCCCCAAGGATGTCAGCCAGCACCCCCGGAGGTCCCAGGACACAAGGACAAAGGAGGTGCAAAATGTAGTTGATGCAGCACAAATAAGGAAGGTCCCACGCCGCCAGAGAACAACTCAGTGAGTTGAGCACTGCAGGATGGAGTGCTGGGGACCTGGGCCAGACTGCGCATGAAGGAATTTAGCAAATAGTGCACAGAGGCGTCAGGAGGTGAAGAAAACGCATTGCACAGGGGTACTGTCACTCTCGGGGAAGGCAAGGTCTTACCTTCTCCAAATTGTGTCAGCAGGTCCTCAGGACAGTCTATGAGGATAATATCCATCCTCTGTGTCCTTAGGAGACCACTCTTCGCTGTGAAAGGAGTCCAAGGGTACCGGTGGTCATCTTGGAAGGTGCCTGCTGGAGCAGGGGAGTGACTCCGTCACCCAACAGGAGATTTCTTTGGTCATTCTGGTGCAGGATGAAGACAGAGAGTCCTCTTAATGTGCACACCATGAAAACTGTTGCAGTTGCTGACTTGGAGCTGAGGTTGCTGAAGAAAAGAATCTCTTGTAGATACTTTGTTGCAGTTACAACATTTCTTGGAGCAGGCTGCGGTTGATTCGAGGTCAGAGGAAGCTGAAGGTGTTGCAGAGGATTCCTGAAGGAAACTTGCAAGCAGAATCTGAAGAGAACCCACAGAAGAGACCCTAAATAGCCCTGAGAGGGTGATTGGCTGCCTTATCGGGTATGGACCTATCAGGAGGGGCCTCTGATGTCCCCTGATGGCCCTCCAGAGTGCCCCCACACCTTGCAAAGCAATATGGCTGAAGTCTGGGACACATTGGAGGAGCTCTGGACAGACAGGGGAGTGGTCACTCCACTTTCCTTTGTCCAGTTTCACGCCAGAGCAGGGGACAAGGGGTCCCTGAACTGGTGTAGACTGGCTTATGCAAGTAGGGCACCATCTGTGCCCTTTAAAGAATTTCCTGAGGCTGGGGGAGGCTACCCCCCAGCCTGTAACACCTATTTCCAAAAGGAGAAGGTGTAACAGCCTGCTCTCAGAGGAAATGCTTAGTTATGTCTTCCTCGGACTGGGCTGCCCATGAGGGCAGAACCCTGTCTGTGAGGTGGCAGCAGTTGTGGTTGCAGTGCAAGCCTCAGAGAGCTGGTTTGGCAGTACTGGGGTTCCATGGTGGAGCCCCCAGGATGCATGGAATTGGCTCCCCAATACCAGATTTGGAATGGGAGACATTTCCATGATCTTAGACATGTTACATTGCTATATTCGGATTACCATTGTGAAGGTACATATAGGTATTGACCTATATGTAATGCACGCGTGTAATGGCATCCCCAAACTCACAAATTCCTGGGAAATGGCCCTGGAATGGCATGTGAGGGCACCTTTGCTGGAGCAAGGGTGCCCTCACACTTAGTACCTTTGCACCTAACCTTCAGCAAGTGAAGGTTAGACATATAGGTGACTTATAAGTTTACTTAAGTGCAGTGAAAATGGCTGTGAAATAACATGTGCATTATTTCACGCAGGCTGCAATGGCAGGCGTGTGCAAGGGTTTGTCTGAGCTCCCTATTGGTAGCAAAAGAAATGCTGCAGCCCATATGGATCTCCTGGAACCAAATCGAACCGAACCGGAACAGCAGCATCCCAGTGAGACAGGCAAAAACGTACTGACATACAGGTAAAAGTGGGGGTAACATGCCAAGGAAGATGGTACTTTCCTACATATATGACTTTTAGCATTTGTTGTTACAATGATAAAATATTTGAATCTCTTCACCCATCAGTTTCAATCTTTTGTGAACTTTGTCTTGTATTTCTGCAGCATCTTGAACTCTATTCTGTCCAGCCGCAGTTGATGTTAGCTTTTCTTTCAGATTACGTTGGCATATGCCACATTTTTCATTGTTGAAGGAGCCCTCAGATTTTGTAGTAAGCAACACTCTGTTAGGAGGTAAAGATCCTCTGCTACCACCTGCTTCACTCATGTTTACGAGTTTGAATCAGTGGAAATCCTAAAACAATATTAAAATAAATTACCAATATGATAGCTTAAACACATCATTATAAAGCCACCATTTTGGAAAATGGCAGAAGGATTGCTCTAAGGAGTTATTTTCTGTCTCTATAAGACTACTTAACCCCCAAAACGTATGTTTTGACACAAGAATTATAAATATAGTTCCTGAAATATTACATCATCACTGCAACACATCAGCCATTTTTAAAATTGTAGTCTAGAAAAAATCGGCCCTTGATAGCAATGTCTACCCAAGCTAAACTACTTCTCTAATGATGTAAAAGTACAAATCAAAAATGAAAATCGCTGGATAACAATTTTTGTACTGATGTATATCAAGCGGCCAGGATTAGAAAAATGGAAGCATGCCTCATAAGACATCTCATATCTAAAGCAAGTTCACAGACACCCATTCAAATAGGCAGTAATATCATACCGAAGGTAAATGCTGTATCTACACACTATTGAGAATGGTAAATAGGCGGTAAAAATAAATAGGATTTTGTCCTTGGTGGTAACCGCCATCAAAGTTAACACACCGACCGCCAGGGTGGTAAGGGCCTCTGGGCTGGAGACTTTAGTCCAGCCCAGCGACCGTCACAATTCCACCCTCGGGATTATGACCCAGCCTATCGCCATGGTTTTCCTGGCAAACTTACCGCCACAAAAACCATGGCAGTAGGCACTATCAGTGCCAGGGAATCCCTTCCCTGGCACTGATAGGTGTCTCACCCACCGTCAGCAACAGCGTCCACCAGCAAAACACCACAAGGCCGTATCATTGGTCATTATACAGTCGGCGGTGTTTTGCTGGTGTGGTGGTGCTGCTGTCAGCAGCGCCGGCTTACGCCCGTCCGCCACCATGACCATCGGCAGTGTTCTCCCAGCATTCTGGCGGTATACCGTCAGCGTTCATAATACGCGTAGGCGGCTGGTAGCCACAGCGGCGGTATGTTTGCGGCCGTCGCCAGGGAGGTAGGCAGTAGCTACCGCCAATGTTGTAATGAGGGCCATATTCTTTAAAAGGCGTGCATGGGAGCTTCTATCAAAACATATGTGTGAAAGCTTGGTAACTGGAGGCAGTCCAGCTACTACGCTTAAGGTAACACCATGGGAGGAAGATGAGAGAAGCATTACCAAAATATCCTGTATTCCAAAAACCAAGAAGAGGAGATAATTTTGAAAAATTAGAAAATATATTTTTGTGGTATTAATATATATTGTATTCACTGACAATTGAGTATTATACAGGATATCTGTAATTTCCTTGCAGTAGATACTGCACAGTATGATCTAGACATGTCACCAACAAGCATGGCAGCCAAATGTAAAGTACAATGAGGCAAATGTGGCTATACAAGTGACTGCAACAATTCAATCACCAACTGAACTGATATACTTTAACTCACACACTTATTTTATCATCCACCACTGTATATGTGTTGAACTCACCAGATAGTACCCAAAGAAATTGTACAGTAAAAGAGAAACAACTGCCAAAGTTACTAATGTCACTTTTGTTTAAGTCAGGGTACCTGTACAACTTTTGACTTAACGCCACGGATACCTAGGACATAACAGTTACCCTTCCACTCCCGCCTCCCCCACCTCCAACTAATGACGTCAGCACGCGATCATGCGCTGACATCATTAGAGGCCGCCTGATGCACTAGAAGCCATTTGCTTCCAGTGTGTCGTGAGAAGAGGAGGTAAAGTTTCTCCTCCGGCTGGGGGGGGGGATTGCTTTAGAAGAGGCATCGGGGAAAGGAAAGGGTTTTCCTTTCCCTCGATGCCTCTTTTAGCATTCCTGATGCCTGATCGCGATCGGGCAGCAGGAATGCCCACTAGGCACCAGGGATTATGTTTGTGTGTGTGAGTTTTTTGTGTGGGGGCCTTTAGGCAAGGGCTGCTCCCCCAAGGGGCATAATCTTTTACACCATTTCTGCCTCCACTGGGGTCAGATCAGCTCATTATTTTTAAGCTGATCTGCCCCCAGGGGGGATAGAAGCTACAATGGCACCAGGGATGTGTTGCTGTTTGTTTTTTTTGTGTTTGGGGGCAGCCCCTTGGGCAAGGGTCACACTCCAAAGGGAGAGAAACACAGTTAGGCAGTTCTAGCAGATCAGCCTTCGCTTTTTGGTCCATCTCTCCCCAAGGGGAGCAGAATCCACTAGGCTCCAGGGATTACATTTGTGTGTTTGATTTTTTTTGGGGGGGCAACCCCTTGTGCAAGAGCCGCTCCTTCAAGGGGCATAATCTTTTACGCTATTTCTGCCCCCTTGGGTATCTGCCCCCGGGGGTTAGAAGCCACGATGGCAATAGGGATGTGTTGCTGTTTTTTTTTTTTGTGTGGGGGACAGACCCTTGGGCAAGGGTCACACCCCAAAATTGGGAGAAACCCTTTTAGGCAGTTCTGCCCCCCCCCCCTTGGGGGCAGATCGGCCTTGTTTTTCTGGCTCATCAGCCCCCAAGGAGGGCATAATCCACTAGGCACCAGGGATTTTCTTTGTGTGTGTATGTATGTTTTTTGTGTGGGGGCGGCCCCTTGGGTAAGGGCCACTCCCTAAGGGGGCATAATGTTTTATGCCATTTCTGCCCCCTCCTCCCGGAGGCAGATCGGCTCATTTTTATTTAGCTGATCTGTCACCAGGGTGGTGGGTAGAAGCCACAATGGCACCAGGGATATTGTGCGGTTTGTTTTTTTGTGTGGTGGGGTATCCACTTGGGCAAGGGTCACCCCCCAAAGAAGGAGAAACACTTTTGAGAGTTCTGCCTCCTTCGGGGGCAGATCAGCCTAGGTTTTTTTAGGCCCATCTGCCTCAGAGACCCCTAGACACCAGGGAAAATTTGGTGCCGAAGTGTTTCTCAACTGGCAAAGTGTTTGCATTTGTGATTAGAACAGTTTATTTCTCTTTTTTGTTCTAGTTCAAAGCTTTTGCTTTTTTTGCTGGCACTAGTTTTGGCAGTGGTTGACCTGCGGTTTGTGTAGTTGCATGTTTTAGGTAAGTGAATTTACTCCAAAGGAGTATTGTTGCCATGTATTACTGACATGTTTGTAGGTGGTGTACTGAATGCAGCATTGTGTGTGAAACTCTCCTTAGGTTTGTGCACAATGATATTTGTGTTGTCTTATGTCTAATATGCTTTACTTTTTTTCATTTTAGTGGGATATAATTGGTGATTGCTGTGTCTGTGCAGATTAGCTGCTGGTGAGTCTAGCTTTTTCAGGCAAGTGAGTGGTATGTTTTTTGAGTACATAACTCTGTGATAAAACCACACTTTGTTTATTACCTGTTTTAGACAGTGCTAGTTGTTGTTGGTGCATTTGTAACATTACACTTCTTAGAAAGGATCATGGCTAGCCGCAGGACACTACTCAGCAGGTTGTTGGCATGCTTTTTGAGTCGTCCTCTGTCCATGATTATGAGACGGACTCTGTATCTGAGGCAGAGGAGGAAGAGAGAGCTTCTGGCAGTGAGATTTCTGTCCAAGAGGAGTCTTCTGATGAGGAAGACACTCTCAGTGCAGATGAAGGGTCTGTTTTCGAGGAGGACATTGATGTGCCAATGGTGCATCAGCCAGCGTCTGAAAGGCTTCCCTTTGGAAGACCTGGCACCTTGGTTGCCCCAAACATGGAGCAGCCACAGTTGCCTGCCTTAACTAGTCTCACAGGGTGCAGAGTAAATACAGAAAACTTTTTATCTGTCAGTTTCTTTGAGTTGTTTGTGGACGATGAAATTTTGGAAGAGATTGTTGAGCCGACTAATTTGTATGCAAAGCAGTATTTGAGAGACAACGCTGCCAGACTTAGGCCTCAGTCTAGAGCTACCCATTGGATTCCTACAAATTTGGAAGAGATGAAAATTTATTGGGTTTGACTTTTTTGATGGGGTTCCTAAGGAAGCCGTCACTGGCTTCTTATTGGTCTACTAGTCCCTTGATGAGAACAGCTATATTTCCTGCAACAATGACTTGTAATCGGTATTTGCTTCTTCTTTGGATACTGCATTTTGGTTGACAATACTTTAGCCTTGCCACGAGATCATCCCGATTGTGACCATCTTTTTAAGATTAGGCCTGTCCTTGATCATTTTGTAGATCGTTTTTCAGAGGTCTATGTTCCAGGCAAAGAAATAAGTTTGGACGAGTCTTTGGTCCTGTTCAATGGTTGTATGGTTTTTAGGCAGTAAATTCCCAGCAAGAGGGCACGGTATGGAATTAAATTGTATATGCTGTCTGAAGGTAGTACAGGATATGTTTATAATTTCCGGGTCTACACTGGTAGTGATTCAAGAATTGAACCCCCTGGTTGTCCGCCCACTTTTGGAGTTAGCGAGAAAATTGTGTGTGAACTTGGAAGACGAATGTTTAACAAAGGTCTCTATTTGTATGTACATAACTTCTACACTGGAGTTCAGTTGTTCAAGCAGTTGTTCAGAGTGGACACTGTTGCTTGTGGCACAATCCGCTCTAACCAGAAAGGCTATCCAAAGGAGTTTGTCTGTAAAAACCTTGAGAGGTGACTGTGCAGTGCCTTGCGGAATGATGAGCTGCTAGCTTCGAAATTTGTAGACAGGAGTGATGTGTACTAGCAAACTACCATCTAGGATGAGAGTACTTCACCTGTGGCTGTTTGGGGTCAAGTTGCTGAAGTGCGCAAACCTTTGTACATTTTAGATTACAATAAGCACATGGGTGGTGTTGATAGAGTATATCAGAGGTTGGAACCCTACACTGATGTTCGTACGTCTTATGAGTGGTATAAAAAGTTGGCTATTCATTTGTTCAATCGAGCAACTTTTAATGCTTTTATTGTGTTTATGAATTGTTCTCCTAAGTCAAGGATGAAATCTGTTAAATTTCAGTAGTCAGTGATAGAGAGCCTTGTTATGGTAGATCATGCTAGAGTTCCTAGAGTAGCAGTTGTGGAGGATGTGGCTGGATTGAAAGATCACCACTTTCCTGATCAGATTCCTCCCACTCCCACTCCCAAAAAAAACTTTCCCGCTAAGAAATGTAGAGTCTGTGCCCGAAGATATATCCAGAGGGAAAGCCTGTATGTACTGCCTGGACTGTCCTTCAAAGCCTGGGCTGTGTGTGGCAGGCTGTTTCAGAAGTTACCACACACAGAAGAATTACTGGGACAGAGAGCGTAAACTGCCTTTTTATATTTTCATAGGTTCAGTTTCACTGTTGGCATTAATGTCATGTATTCAGTTAGAGCTTTTTTGTTTGTACTTTTGTACTTATAATTAGTTAGTGGTTTCTTAGTTGTTTAAAAACAAAAAAAAGTGATGGGGGTGTGTGTGGAGTGGCACTTGGCTGGCGGTGTGTTTGGAGTGGCGCTTGGCTGGTAGTGTGCGTAGAGTGGCGCTTGGCTTACAGTGTGTGTGGAGTGGCGCTTCGGTGGCAGTGTGCTTGGAGTGGCACTTGGCTGGTAGTGTGCATGGAATGGCACTTGGCTGGCGGTGCCAGCCAAACGCCATTTCACACACTCCCATCAGCTGGTGTGATTGCTGTATCAGGCATGCAGGTGTATGACAGTGCAAGTGTTGTAATGTGCTGGGTACGTGGCTGGCGGCGTGAATGGTCTTGTGTATGTCATGTATGAAAGGTGTGTGAATGGACTGTAGAGCAGTTGGTGCCTTGTGACAGTTTTACAGCTCACGAGCTGTGAGTCATTGGTTCAGTTTTTTTACCTTTCTGTTTTTAACAGTGCATTTCATTTTTGTGAAATCTCTTGTTAATAAAATTTGATCTACTGAACCATCACTCACTCTTGTGCCAAATCCAATCAGAATGTGTGGTAAAAATGACAAAACCTGCTCCGCTATAATCAGGCGTTGCAGCACACCCATGACACGCTAGGTGTCTCAGGTGGGACCCTGATGATGAAGCATGCAAACAACTTGGTTGGTGGGCTTTTTAACATAACCTAAGTGCATTTCTTTTCACAATTGTAGTGTTTGGAATATCACTGAAGTACGTGGACAGATCAAAATGATCTATTACATAACTACCTGTGTTTGGAGGGGTCACCTACATTTTTGGTTCCAGGTGCGGCCTTCATCTATGGAAACCTACCAAACCCGGACATGTTTTAAAACTAGACACCATAAGGGGTCCAGGGAAGTGTGGCTTGCGTGGATCCCCCAACATTTTCTTACCAAGACTCCTCTGCAAACCTCAAAATTTGCTTAATAAACCATACTTTCCTCACTTCTCTTTATAGGATCACAGCTCCGGCACAAATTTCCTACTACCCAGTGTTCCCCTCAGTCTCCCACATAAAATGATACCTCACCTGTATGGGTCCCCAAAGCAGAGTCAGACTAAAGATGTATAAAAGAAAATTATGTGCTTATCAACTCACTGTCCCCTCAATCTCTACAGGTTTTTGGTCTTTTTCTGTTGCAGGCACCTGCGTCACCCGCACAAGGGAGATATCATGGTCACCCACACAATTGAGATATCATTTTTATCAGGAGATGTGGGGAAATGCTGGATGGAAGGAAATTTGTGGCTCGTCTCATGTTCCAGAACTTTCCTTCACCGAAATGTGAGGAAAAAGTGTTTTTTTGGGCACATTTTGAGGTTTACAAAGGATTCCGGGTAACAAAACTTGGTGAGAACTCCACAAGTCACCCCATCTTGAATTTTCCTAGGTGTCTAGTTTTAAAAAATGCACAGGATTGGTAGGTTTCCCTAGGTGCCGGCTGAGCTAGAGGCCAAAATCCACAGCTAGGCACTTTGTAAAAAACAGCTCTGATTTCTTAGGGAAAATGTGATGTGTCCACGTTGCGTTTTGGAGCATTTCCTGTCATGGGCACTAGGCCTACTCACGCAAGTGAGGTACCATTTTTATCGGGAGACTTGGAGGAACTCAGGCTAGGAGGAAATTTGTGGCTTCTCTCAGATTCCTGAACTTCTGTCACAGAAATGTGAGGAAAAAGTATTTTGTTGTCAAAACTTAGAGGTTTGCAAAGGATTCTGGCTAACAGAACTTGGTGAGAGCCCCACAAGTAACCCCATCTTAGATTTCCCTAGGTGTCTACTTTTAAAAAATGCACAGGTTTGGTAGATTTCCCTAGGTGCTGGCTGAGCTAGAGGGCAAAATCCACAGCTAGGCACTGTGCAAAAAACAGCTCTGATTTCTTTGGGAAAATGTGATGTGTCCACATTGTGTTTTGGCGGCATTTCCTGTCACGGGCACTAGGTATACCCACACGAGTGAGGAAACATTTTTATCGGGAGACTTTGGGGAACACTGGGTAGGAGGAAATTTGTGGCTCCCCTCAGACTCCAGAACTTTCTGTCACCGAAATGTGAGGAAAAAGTGTTTTTCTGCCACATCTTAAGGTTTGAAAAGGATTCTGGGTAACAGAAGTTGATGACAGCCCCACAAGTCACCCCACCTTTGATTCCCCTAGGTGTATGGTTTTTAAAAATGCACAGGTTGGGTAGGTTGCCCTAGTGCTGGCTAAGCTAGAGGCTAAAATCCACAGCTAGGCACTTTCCAAAAAATACATCAGTTTTCTTTGGGAAAATGTGATGTGTCCATGTTGCGTTTCCTGTCGTGGGCATTAGGCCTAATCATGCAAGTGAAGTACCATTTTAATCGGGAGACTTGGGGGAACACAGAATAGCAGAACAAGTGTTATTGCCCCTTGTGTTTCTCTACATTTTTTCCTTCCAAATGTAAGAGAGTGTGTAAAAAAGACATGTATTTGAGAAATGCCCTGTGATTCACATGCTAGTATGCAGTCCCCAGAATTCAGAGATGTGCAAATATATACTGCTTCTCAACATCTTCTCATGTGCCCATTTTGTAAATACAAAGGTTTTCTTGATTCATATTTTTCACTTTTTATATTTCAGCAAATAAATTGCTGTATACCCGGTATAGAATGAATACTGTAGGATTCTGGCCTGGCTTGTAGTGGGTACCAGAGGTACTTACACCTTGTGCTAGGTCCAGTTATCCCTTATTAGTGTAGAAGAGGTGTTTCTAGCAGCTTAGGCTGATAGAAGGTAGCTATGGCAAAGTAGCTTTGGCTGAACTAGGAGACATGTAAAGCTCCTACTATACCACTGGTGTCATATGCACAATATCATAAGAAAACACAATACACAGAAGTACTAAAAATAAATGTACTTTATTTTTATGACAATATGCCAAAAGTATCTCAGTGAGTACCCTCAGTATGAGGATAAGATATATACACAAGATATATGTACACAAACCAAAATTATGCAGGTTATAGCAAGAAAGTAATGCAAGCAGTGTAAAGTTACAATACATTTCAATAGGAGCACATAGGTATAGGGGCAACACAAACCATATACTCCAAAAGTGGAATGCGAACCACGAATGGACCCCAAACCTATGTGAGCTTGTAGAGGGTCACTGGGACTGTAAGAAAACAGTGAGGGTTAGAAAAATAGCCCACCCCAAGACCCTGAAAGTTAGGTGTAAAGTGCACCTATTACCCCCAGAGAGCACAGAAGTTGTGATAGGGGGATTCTGCAGGAAGAACAAACACCAGCAATGCAACAACAGTGGATTTCCGGACCTGAGTACCTGTAAGACAAGGGGACCAAGTCCAATAGTCGCGACAGTGTCGAGAGTGGGCAGGAGCCCAGGAAATGCCAGCTGAGGGTGCAAGGAAGCTGCCACCTGTTGGAAGCAGCTTGGAGTTCTGCAAGAACAAAGAGGACTAGGAACTTCCCCTTTGGAGGATGGATGTCCCACGTCGTGAAGAAGCTTGCAGAGGTGTTCCTACACAGAACGACCACAAACAAGCCTTGCTAGCTGCAAGAGTCGCGATTAGGGTTTTTGGATGCTGCTGTGGTCCTGGAGGGACCAGGATATCGCCACTTGGAGGAGGAGACAGAGGAGGCGCCCAGCAATGTAGGGAGCCCTCACAGAAGCAGGCAGCATCTGCAGAAGTACCTGAACAGGCACTTAGAAGAAAAGTGAACCCAAAGTCACAAAAGGGAGTCCCACGACGCCGGAGGACAACTCAGAAGGTTGTGCCCTGCAGGTTAGAGTTTCGAGGACCCAGGCTTGGCTGTGCACAAAGGAAATCCTGGAAGAGTGCACAGGAGCCACAGCAGCTGCAAATTATGGGGTATCCAGCAATGCAGTCTAGCGTGAGGAGGCAAGGACTTACCTCCACCAAAGTTGGACTGAAGAGTCACTGGACTGTGGGAGTCACTTGGACAGAGTTGCTGAGTTCCAGGGACCACGCTCGTCATGCTGAGAGGGGACCCAGAGGATGGGTGATGCAGGAATTTGGTGCCTGCGTTGGCAGGGGTAAGATTCCATCGACCCACAGGAGATTTCTTCTTGGCTTCCAGTGCAGGGTGAAGGCAGACAGCCCTCAGAGCATGCACCACCAGGAAACAGTAGAGAAAGCCGGCAGGATTAGGCGCTACAATGTTGCTGGTAGTCTTCTTGCTACTTTGTTGCAGTTTTGCAGGTGTCCTAGAGCAGTCAGCGGTCGATCCTTGGCAGAAGTCGAAGAGAGAAGTGCAGAGGAACTCTGGTGAGCTCTTGCATTCATTATCTGAAGAGAAACCCACAGGAGAGACCCTAAATAGCGCTCCGAGGAGGATTGGTTACCTAACCAGGTAAGAGCCTATCAGGAGGGGTCTCTGATGTCACCTGCTGGCACTGGCCACTCAGAGGTCTCCATTGTGCCCTCACACCTCTGCATCCAAGATGGCAGAGGTCTGGGACACACTGGAGGAGCTCTGGGCACCACCCCTGGGGTGGTGATGGACACAGGAGTGGTCACCCCCCTTTCCATTGTCCAGTTTCGCGCCAGAGCAGGGGCTGGGGGATCACTGAACCGGTGTAGACTGGTTTATGCAAGGAGGGCACCATCTGTGCCCTTCAAAGCCTTTCCAGAGACCAGGAGAGGCTACTCCTATCAGGCCCTTAACACCTATTTCCAAAGGGAGAGGATGTAACACCCTCTCTCAGAGGAAATCCTTTGTTCTGCCTTCCTGAGACTGGGCTGCCCAGGCCCCAGGGGGGCAGAAACCTGTCTGAGGGTTGGCAGCAGCCGTAGCTGCAGAGAAAACCCCAGAGAGCTAGTTTGGCAGAACCCGGGTTCCATGCTGGAGCCCTGGGGATGGATGGGATTGGCACCCCAACACCAGATTTGGCTTTGGGGGGGACAATTCCATGATCTTAGACATGTTACATTGCCATGTTCGGAGTTACCATTGTGAAGCTACACATAGGTATTGACCCATAAGTAGTTCACACGTGTAATGGTGTCCCCGCACTCACAAAGTCCAGGGAAATTGCCCTGAACAATGGGGGGCACCTTGGCTAGTGCCAGGATGTCCTCACACTTAGGGGGTCATTACGAACCTGGCGGCCACCGGTAAGTTTGCGGTAACACCGCCAACAGGCTGGTGGTGTTCCGCAAGCAATTATGACCGTGGCGGAATTGCCACGGCCATACTGCCGGCCCCTCCAATATACCGCCAGGATTCCGCCTGGCGGTCATAATCCCCAGGGCAGCGGTGCAAGCACCGCTGCCCTGGGGATTATGAGTCCCCGACCGCCAGCCTGCCCGTGGCGGTAAACACCGCCATTGAAAGGCTGGCGGAAAGGGGTCTTGGGGTGCCCCTGGGGGCCCCTGCACTGCCCATGCACTTGGCATGGGCAGTGCAGGGGCCCCCAGGCATAGCCCCGTCGCGCATTTCACTGCCCGAATTTCGGGCAGTGAAATGCTCGACGGGTGCTACGGCACCCGCTGCACTTCAGTATTGCCACCGGCTCTATTACGAGCCGGCAGCAATGTTGATGTGACATTTCCGCTGGGCCAGCGGACGGTAACACTGTTACCATCTGCTGGCCCAGCGGAAATGTCATAATAGGGAGCCAGGAATACCGCCAGCAATGGCGGTATTCTGTCTCCCGCGGCCTCGGCGGTCTTTTTGCAAGACCGCCGAGGTCGTAATGACCCCCTTAGTAACTTTGCACCTAACCTTCAACAAGTGAGGGTTAGACATATAGGTGACTTATAAGTTACTTAAGTGCAGTGTAAAATGGCTGTGAAATAACATGGATGTTATTTCACTCAGGCTGCAGTGGCAGTCCTGTGTAAGAATTGTTTGAGCTCCCTGTGGGTGGCAAAAGAAATGCTGCAGCCCATAGGGATCTCCAGGAACCCCAATACCCCTGGTAACTAGGTACCATATACTAGGGAATTATAAGGGTGTTCCAGTGTTCCAATCAGAATTGGTAAAATTAGTCACTAGCCTGCAGTGGCAATTTTAAAGACAGAGAGAGCATAAGCACTGAGGTTCTGGTTAGCAGAGCCTCCGTGATACAGTTAGGCACCACACAGGGAACACATATAGGCCACAAACTAGGAGCACTGGGGTCCTGGCTAGCAGGGTCCCAGTGACACATATCAAACACACTGACACATAGGGTTTCCACAATGAGCACTGGGGTCCTGGCTAGCAGGATCCCAGTGAGACAGTAAAATGACCCTGACATATACACACAAACAGGCCAAAAGTGGGGGTAACAAGGCTAGAAAGAGGCTACCTTCCTACACCTGCCTAACATCCTTTTTTGGTGCAAAACCCCCTTCTTCCACACCGCCCGAGCCACCCAACTAATATTTTTTTTTGTTTTACATTAGCCTACCCTTTGCATCGGCTTTCACCATTCCATAAATATGGTGCCCAGCTGGTGCACAGAAATGGTGCAAGCTGTGCTAAACTTTTTGGTGCAAAACTGCGTTAGTGCAGTTTTGCACCAAAAAGTATAAATCAGGGCTTTAGTGTGCCGCATTACAATGCGGCACATAACAGAATGCCAAGTGTCATACGCTGGACCTATGGCCTGCTGAAGAGTCATTTCCGATGCCTGCACAAAAGTGGCTGGGCACTACAATATCATCCTTAAACATGCAGTAAGATTGTGACCACATGTGCTATGTCGCACAACATCTCAACAAGAGGCATACCCCTGGAACCCACAGATACAGAGTCAGATGACGATGACGATCCATTGCCACTCCCTCACCCAGCAGACTGATCCAGATCAGCGGATGCCTGGTAAAGACGTGGCGAGAAAATGTGCACCTATTTTTGATGTATGTAAAGAAACACCACATATTGTTCCTTTTTTGCTACAGGTATCACAATTATTGCCTTAACTTCAGGTCAAGTATGTGGGCATAGAATATAGGTAGTCTAAAATCACTATCTGTACTTAAATCGAATGATATACTATTAACATTTTACAATGAATGCAATGACACAAAATATGCAAGGCCCAGCACGTCCACATTACTTTTTGTGTCCATGCACTCCACTAGACCGGTCAGTGAGCTCAGTGGCATCTCTTGTTGCAGGTTCTGAGACAATACTGTGTCTGGAGCTGTGACGCCTAGAATTGATCACAGGGTCAGTCACACTTCTGAGGGTAGAGAGCTCCTCACTATCCCCACTACACAGGTCACTGTTTGCAACACTATGGGCTGGTCACCAATGTATTGGAAGCCTGCACCAATCCCTGTGCAACGTCCCCACTACAATGTGCCATTTCCACTTGCATACTCACAGCACGTCGTGACAGCAAAGAAGTTACATTATTGAGGCGATTGACAGATCTGCTGAACCCATCCAACCTACCTATTAATTGGTGATGGCACCTACGGTGGGTGGCATGGTCCTGCTGTATTACTGTGCAGAGTATCTTAATTGCATTTGTCACCTCCCTTAGATTGTCTTCTGTATCTTTATGCCCTTCCGGAACTGTTGCATTCAGATGGCACATGTGATTGAGAGACACCAACTACCTGTGCATTGATTGCATGTGCCTACATTGTAGGTGCTACACCTTTAACATGTAGGCCTCCAGATCATCAAACAAAGATGGGTCCTCACCTTCCGTGGAGCTCAGTCTGACATTTGCTCTATGTCTCCTGAGGGGAGTGTACTGGTGCTGGAAAAAGGACTGACATCTGTGGGTGCATCTCCTATCAGAAGGTAGTGTATGCACGTCTTCTGGCAAGTCTTCGGAGTCTTGAGTAAACTCAGGGAGTGGTTCCACTGTTGCCCTGTGCCTGGGTGGTGCTGGTATAACAGACACAACGATGGTTGTCTCAGACCTTGGCTCGCTTTCCTCATTTCCCCCTGTTTCGGTTTGTGCTGCATCTGGTGCAGGAACATCTGCAACATCAATGCGCTGTACGTCAGATGAAAAGTACTTTTTCATGTCTCAGTTCACAGTTACAATCTCTAGTTAGCAGTTTCCATGGCATAGTGTGTTTACTTGTCATTTGTATTGTTCTCTGTATGGTTATACAGAATGCTGCAATCTATTTTTTCTGGGTGTACGGTTAGACTATGGACTTCCACTCCTATAAGGCATTGTTGGGTAGCATGGAAAGTGTGGCATGGACTATTTTAAACAGTGCGTGATAACATGTAATTTCTCTACGGGACAATTTTTTAATGCACAAATGGTGATTCAATGATTCAGGGGGTCATTCTGACCCTGGCGGTCACCGACCGCCAGGGCCAACGACCGCGGAAGCACCGCCAACAGGCTGGTGGTGCTTCCATGGGCATTCTGACCGCGGCGGTACAGCCGCGGTCAGAAACGGGAAACCGGCCGTGTCTCGCCGGTTTCCCGCTGCCCCAGGGAATCCTCCACGGCGGCGCTGCAAGCAGCGCCCCATGGGGATTCCAACCCCCTTACCGCCATCCTGTTCCTGGTGGCTTTCACCGCCAGGAACAGGATGGCGGTAACGGGTGCCGTGGGGCCCCTGGGGGCCCCTGCAGTGCCCATGCCAATGGCATGGGCACTGCAGGGGCCCCCTAACAGGGCCCCACATTGATTTTCAGTGTCTGCCAAGCAGACACTGAAAATCGCGACGGGTGCCACTGCACCCGTCGCACGCCTTCAACTCCGCCGGCTCCATTCGGAGCCGGCTTCCTCGTTGAAGGCGCTTTCCCGCTGGGCCGGCGGGCGGCCTTCTGGCGGTCGCTCGCCAGCCCAGCGGGAAAGCCAGAATGCGGTCATTCGGCGGCTCCCGCCGGGCGTGCGGTTACCGCCGCCGGCGGGAGTCGGAATGACCCCTACAATGCCTTTACCTTTGCTGGTGCCTGATGTGCCTGGGGTGTCTAGGTGTCTATGTCGGTGACAACAACTACTGCTTCAGGCAGCAGTTTTGACTCCACCAGGTCCTCCAAGGGGGTGGACGGTGCCTACCCTCTCCTTAGCACTTGAACATAACTTGTAACAGCACTTGCTGATCGCCTGAGCCGTGTGCTGCACAACACCCACAACGCTGATTTTTGCCTGGAAGTCACTCCACAATTTCTCTTCTCACTCTTCGGAACATGGAGTGAGTTTTTCTTAAAGAGCTTGTCATGGCTCTTGACAACCTCTTCCATTAGCACCTCCAATTCCTGCTCACCGAACGTGAGCTTTCTCTTTCTTCCTCCTGTCTCCTTGTCATTCACCTCGATGGCCATTGTGTCTTAGGGTCCTGGTTAACACTCCTGAGTGCCTCCCTGGCACTGTGCTCACTCTGTCAGCCTGCTCCTGTGGCTGTAGCTTCAGGAAACAGCACACACTGATTCACTTCCTGGTTGTGATGTCATCATTCTGCTCCAGAATCCAAAACTCACAATTTGCGATTACCAAATAAAGATTTGCTATTTTACAGAATTGCTATTTGGCATTCGCTATTTGCAATGCGCTTTTTAGGTAGTCACAAAATATTTTGTGATTGCTATGTTACATCACTTTTTGCGAATCCCAAATAGTGAATCAGTAAAAATCGCTATTTAGGATTTGTGATTGGGGTGCTTAATACATATGGCCCTATATGCTCACACTCGTCCAGGTCAAATCTGAAAGTTCAGGCCAACTGCGATGGAACGCGTGACGGATTCAGGGACCAACCTTGTCCTGCTGAAAAGGTACCCTTGGATGGAGGATGCATTGATGTGGAAGATCTAATGTGAGGACCAGAGAAGGCAATGCATTGGCGTTGATACTCTTGGACGCGTTGGTTCTGATCTGCGCAGTCAGGGGTGCATAGTCAGTGAACTTTTTACAATGAAGGTGATGCGTTGTTGTTGAGTCTTGCAGCCAGCGATGTGTAGTCCTTGAGCAGTGATGGGCCAGCATCGAAGGAGATGCATCAGTTGCAATGGAGGTGGTGCATGGATTTTGGCAGTTGCAGCACTTTTTACCTGCCTCCAAAGGCCCAGGACTGGATTGGCACCAGTTGGCAGGACAGGGCTTGCAGCAAGCAAAGTCCAGGTGCTGTGGGTGATGATGGGTCAAAGTCTTTTCTGTCGCTTATACTACATATGAACAGGAGGCAAGCCAGCAAGCCCTTGGAGGCACTCTGGATTCAAGTGAGATGTGCCCAGTCCTTCCTCAGTAAGGAAGAGGGCAGCAAGCGACAGGGCAGCAAAGCAGAAAAGCTTGTCTTCCAGAGCAGCAGTCAAGCATGGCAGACCTTGTAGCAGCTCAGCAGATTTGTTTTCTGGTAGAGTTCTTCACAGATCCAAAAGTGAACTGATTTTGTAGGGTCAGCAGTCCAGTACTTACATCCAGTGGGTCATTCGAAGTGGGATTGACTTCAAGGATGGGACATTGAATTGCACAAAAGTATTCCCTTCCTGCCCTGGCTCCAGGCTCACTTCACGGGGTTAAGCGAGCCTATGTGTGGGAGCAGGACACTGCCTTATCAGGTGTAAGTATCAGCTCCTCTCTTCTATCCTGCCCAGGATAGTCCATCTACATGAAGATGGCTGCTCAGTCACACCTACCCTTCCTTTGTGTGAGGCTGCCAAGAGGAAATGCAGGAACTCAGTTGTCACCCCAGCCCAGACCTGTATTGGTGACAGGCTGCAAGTACACACGGCTAAGAGCAGGAAAATGCTAACTGTCTAAAAGTGGTATTCTACAAATTGTAATAGTAAATCAGACTTTTCGAATAAAGAGGATTTTTCATTGCAATTCCATAGGTACTAAACATGATAGGTCTACTCCTTCTCAATCAGGAATCAAACTGATAAACTATCCCCAAAGTTAATCTAGGAGAGGAGTAGGCCTCACAGTAGTGAATGGCAAAGTCTGGAGTTTTTCACTACCAGGACATGCAAAAAAAAGAATTTGCCCTGACTTTCAATTACATAGCACCCTGCCCAGTAGGGTACCTAGGGCCTATCTTAGGAGTGGCCTATATGTAATAAAAGGGTAGTTTAAGGCTTGCAAGGGGTTTTAAATGCCAAGTCAACATGGCAGTCAAACTGCACACACAGACTTTGCAGCAGCAGGCCTGAGACATGTTTAAAGGGCTACTTCAGTGGGTGGCACAATCAGTGCTGTAGGCCCAATAGTAGTATTTAATTTACATATCCTTGGCACATATAGTGCCCTTTACTAGGGTCTTATAAGTAAGTAAATTAAGTATGCTAATTGTGGTTATACCAATCTTACTATGTTTTAAGGGAGTGAGCATATGCACTTGAGCACTGGTTAGCAATGGTAAAGTGCCCAAAGTCCTAAGGCCAACAAAAACGGATCAGCAAAAGTGAGACAAATCAGGCAAAATGTTTGGGGGAAGATCACCCTAAGGCTGACAGGTCTAACACAGAAGATGTGAATGGTCTGTGATTAGCAATGTTCACAAACAAGATGAAGGAGCTAAAAACGTCAAAGCAAACAATAGCAGTGGTAGCCGCTGCATATCTCAATACGAGGTAAAGGGGGACAGGGACAGTAAAATAATTTAAAAAAACATACCAGCCCTGCTGCCACTGACTGCCTCGCTCCTCTTCTCTCCTGATGGTGCCACAGTAGTCCCTGGGAGACCAGCACAGGCTCCCCATGCAATCCTAGCCCTGCTCCCATGCTAAACATAGCATGAGAGCAGCACCAGGATGTGTCTGAGCAGCTTGGTTTGCCGCTCAGACAGTGTATTGGAGTCTGTGCTGTTTCTCCAACCTGGCTGTGCTATACAGTTGGATTGGAGAAACCGAAGTACTCATGTCAGTTTGGCCAGCCGGCCTAAGACGGCAGGCCAAACTGACATGCATACTTAAGTGCACTCCACGCCACTCCTCCTTCCCCATACCCATCCCGTAGCCTGACCCCTTCCCTTCCTGAGCCTGCAGGCTCAGACAGAATCTGAAAAATAAAATGAAATAGTTAATAATAATATTATATTAAAAATTAATTAATAATTAATTTTTCCAGATGCTGACTCTTACCCACTGGGACAACGCTCCTTTGCCATTGCGGAGGAGCCGCCCCTAAACAATAGTGTTCAAGGCTGTGTGGTGTGTTAATTATCTTAACTGAATCACGTTTTTAGTATCTGAACTTAATCTCACAAAGACCTGCCACATTCTTTTTCTGTAGTGTGTAGAGTTACTATCATTTGCAACATCAAACAGTTGTGTAATTTAATTGTGCAGCAACTGTTTGACTGATTGGTTCTCACACATTTTTTTCTCGAAGAAGTAGTTTGACACCTGCATTGTCTGTGCATACTTTTCTTGTCCAAGTGAATATTTGCATTCTTTTGCCTTACAAAAACCAATTTTGTACCACAACAGTATGTATAGGACCAAGTATTGTCTTGTGTACATTATAATGATGTTGAAAGTCAGCAAGGTGTTCTGTGACCTTAAAGAGGATGAGGCAGATTTTAGAGTTTCTTTATATGTCATGGAACTCAAGACTTGCAATGTCATTATAAAGTAGGGTAGAGGGATTCGAACAGATTACACTCCACCTTTTTTTGCGGCTATTTTGAATGCCTGCACAGAGCAGGTGTTCATAATATTGTTTTCAATAGGCCCCTAATGACTTTGCAGGACTAGCGCCAAAACATTAGCGGTAATCCTCCACAGTACATTAATAGCATCAAACATGTTGCCCCTACCCTGCACCATAGTGCGCTGTATATTAAATATGGCACAAACATGACGGCGGTAGAGGGGCACTAAGGGGTGCAAGAAAAGTGGGCTGCATTGGATGTAGCGCCACTTTTCTTAAATTTGAGCCCACAAATTGGTGCAACCATGATGCAAAATATTTATAAATCTTGGCCCTATGTCTTGCTCCCCCATATGACAGAGATAGTATGGTTTGGGACCTGAAGAAAAAAAAAAAAATCTGTTGTGTGAATTTAAGCACACCAAAGAGCAGTCAGGAATTTGTTCCAAAAAGATATCAGAATAATTACAATTTTCAATAAGAATAAAAAGAATATTAGAATGTAAATAAGATTAAAACCAAAGCTGTATCTCAAAAAGAGTAGTAACACACAAAGGCCATACCTATGAGTGTGACATTCTTAAGACCTCCACACTCACAGTTGCGGTCATACCACCACGGTCCCGGCAGCAAAGACCTCCTCATTACGAGTTTGGCTGAAGGCAAACTGCCACAACAGCGCCATTCCAGCTGGTGCAGTCAGACAGGAGCGGCTGGGCTCCTCCAGGCCGGCGGTATGCCAAAAATGCCATCCATATTATAAGGCAGCAAACTGCCAGGCTTTTCGTGGAGGTTGCCCCGCCACGAAAACCCTGGCTGTAACGTACCTGGTGGTAGGAATCTCCATTCCTGTCACCGGCACATGCATCCCCCATGTCCACTTACTTGCACCCAACCGCACACATACATACAGGCACCCCCACTCAACCGCACGCATAAATACAGGCACCCCCACCCAGCCGCACGCATACATACAGACACCCCCACTCAATCACACTCATACATACAGACTTTCCCACCCATCCAAACACAGACACGCATCCCCACCCAACCGAACAAAAACAGACACACACCCCCACCCAACCGAACACAGACACATACCCCCACCCAAACGAACACAAACAGACATGCACCCCCACTTGCTCGCATGCATCCCCTCCACATACATTCATACACACCCCCTCCACATACATTTACACACACCCTCCTCCACATACATTTACATACACCCCTTCTGCATACATTCACACATACCCCCTCCGCATACATTCACACACACCCCTGCCTACATTCACACACACCCTCCTCTGCGTACTTTCACGCACACACCTCTCCGCATACATTCACATACCCCATGCACGCATACAGTCACACACTCCACCATGCATGCATACAGTCGCACACACACCACTGGCACGCACACAGTCACGCACACACACCTACTCCAAACCATTCTGACACACACACACATATACACACACGCTCGCACACATGCACGCACACACAACACACATGCACCTACCACACACACACCTCACCCTTCCGGTTGGTTCACCTTCCTGTCTGGGCCGCACAGTAGCCCATGTCGAAGCGGACATCTGGGAGAGGGTGGATGTTGGCGGTTCCACCGCCAGCGCCACACCACCATGCAAGGACTGGTGTGCCATATTACTGCTCATAATATGGCAGGCAGAGTACTTCCGGCATGGTGGTGCTGCCATTGGAACCGCCTCTCACCCGCCTTTGGTCAGGCCAATGGTGTTGGATTTCTACCTTTTTAAGGGTAGAAATCCATTGGTGACGCCTAATACGGCGGTCACTGTACCGCCATCACTAGCGGTCTTTTGGCACATGCCAGCGCAGCAGTCTTGCCAAAAGACCACCTGAGTCATAATGAGGGCCAAAGAGATTCTTTCTTTCCTGCAATGTACAGTAGCTTTCAAAAATAGGCATTGCCATAAATTACCTTTTTGGGCTGATCAATAGTCATTTTATAATAGTAGATCATAAGAAGGAGAAGCTATGTTTTTTTTCTATTTATAGGTACCTCAATTGTAATAATGACAATAGAGAGAGGTTATTATACTGGGACTTCAGGTTACCATGAACCATATAACTTCTGGCTTGCATATTTATTTTATACAAAAATATGCCTAATGTAAATCCATGTGACAGAGTTGAAGTCCAGTCAAAGAGGAAAGGTACACAAAGGTACATGTTGATCCAAAAATATTATAAAAGTCAAAATGTGAATACAATTGCAAACACCTAATTTGTAGGCAAAAACATAAGCTTTGTGAACTACATAAACTATTTTGAGTTCTTTTTGTGTACTATTAGTATGTTGATTAAGAACAACTACAATTCATCATACAGCCCTAAACGTGTTGATGGGTGGAGTTAAACCTGTGGTACATAATATGAGTACAGTAACAGTGGTGAAACAGGTGGATGTGGGCAAGCCTACAAATTAACAGGGACAGTTGAGCCAAAGCAACTGATTTGGCTCTAAAAGCCGAAACATGAGGAAGCTCTAAAAATGTTTGCCAGGTAAATCATGCAACAAATATGATCTAAAGTATGACAAACTCTCTTCAAAACTCAAAAAGTGTATTCCTTCATCAAACAGCCTTTTATTAATTTAGTTCCTCACATTATATCAATGCACTGACACGTACACAAGAACACTCCCCCTGGCAGCAATACCATTAGTGAACTAAGAGGCAGGTCAGGTTTCAAGTGCATCCTGTATTTGGTCCCATTTATTAATATAGTTAGGGCAATATCAGTGTCTAATAAATCAAACACAAACCATTTTAATACATCTCATATGTTTAGAGGTGCATTCATACGTGATAATGAAGAAAAGGAGTATTTGTGAAATAAAATGTTTGCCTAAGATCACACAATTTGGTTCAGCGGTGAGCTGGGTTAAATCCTAGGTTTTCTGGCTTCACCCTGCAAAAACAAGGCATTAATTCTTTTTTATTCTCTTTGCATGAGTGTAGAGCATGAGTGGCAGGCCACATAAAAGCTTGGTTTGTTTTAGGCTTGAGCTTTCAAAACAGCTGAGCCAGGCATGTGATCAAGCATGGCTCGAGCTTACAGAGGCTCGCCCACCTCTAGGAGCAGGTGTTAGACGTGTCAGCACTTGATGTGATTACTCCTGTCTTCTTGCCTCTGACCACCTGTTTTTGATCCTGTATTCAACTTCGTTTTTGCAGGCTGTAGGACTCTGGGCACTTTACCACTGCTGACCAGTGCTAAAGTGCAAGTATTCCCTGTGTAAATTGTATTGATGATTGGTTTATCCCAAATTGGCAAATTTATTTTACTAGTAACTCCATAGTATTGTGAACCAGGTGTGCCCAGGGCCTGTAAATCAGTGGGCCTGCAGCACCGATTGTCCCACCCACATAATTAGCCTTGTAAACATCTCATGCCTACCATGGCAATGCACCCGTCTGCCAAGCCCAAACCTTCCTTTTTATTACTGTAAGTTGCCGCTAAGGTTGGACCAAGGTAGCCCCTTGGGCAGGGTACAGGGTATTTAAAGGGTAGGGCATGATATGGTGTGTTTAACATGTCCTGATGGTGAAATACTGCTAATTTAGTTTTTCGCAATTGTAAGGCCTATCTTTCCATACAGTAACACGAGGATTGCCTTGAAATATCTTTTACATGTATATTCCCATTGGGAGCAGATAGAAATATGGAGTAAGGGGTATCTGAACTCACAATAAAAAAATACACATTTTGGTGAAGTTGGTTTTTGAAATGTGAGTTTGAAAATGCCACTTTTAGAAAGTGGTCATTTTCATGCTTAACCATTCTATGCCTCTACCTGTCTGCTGAATACACTTATGGGTCAGATTAACAGTTGGGCTGTTAGTGCCTTTACTCTAGACAATCACACAAAGGGAGCTGTGGTGTGCTCTGCATATCCTGGTAGCCTATCACAAGGCTAATGGGTCTTCCTGTGCTAACGTAGTGGGAGGAGCTGACCATTGCACCTGAATAGGGCTGTGCCTGACCTCACTCAAAGCAGTCTTCAATGCCCTGGCATGGGTCTGGGGCCAGGGCAGGGAAAGGCAGGGTCTTGTGCACTACATATACTTTTCATTGAAGTTTGCCTACTTCCAAGACAGAAATTGGTATACATACTTGACCTCTGACACCACATAGTTAGAACACTTCTGGACTGAGGACATTCTGCCAGGAATAAGAGATAGATGCTGTAGAAAGGACTGCCACTCTGCCTGTTGCTTTGTTGTTCTGGCCTGCTGCTTGTAGCTTCTGTCCTGATAGTAAAAGGACTGCACTTTGCTTTCTACATCCTGCTTTCTAAAGGTTCCCCAAGGGCTCAGACTGAGCATGCCTTATGTTAAGAAGTCTCAGGGACATAAAATAATTCCCCTGCCAGCGCCTGGGCTCTCTTGCTCACAGTCCCGACTTGCCAAGTGGTGCCAAACCCAGTAACTGAGTCCTTGGTAACGAGTTCTGGTACAACAAGAAAGTAACCAGTTAATTAACTTCCACAACGACTTCGGAGCCAGAGCCTCTCTCTGACCCCCTGACACTGCCTGCACAAGAGCCATGATCCCTGTTGAACACAACAACTGTGACCCACAAAACAGGCTTGATGCTGCTGCAGCATCTCCAAAGTCCTACCACAGCCTGAGTCCAGAGTGGTGTGCCACGGACATCCGTGGAGACCGACTCTGCCATAGCACCTGTGGCCCCATGGTGTAATTGCGACACTGCGGACTCGACACCTCGCTTCTTAATCTGATGGATTCATTGACCCCCACCTTGTCATAAGGAACAGATGCAATGTCCCCAAAGCAGCATCATCTCCTCTGCAACCATAAGGAACTAAAACCTCACCTTCACTGCCTAGCAGTAAGGAATCAGTGGCTTACCTCCCTGGCGCAGTATGGAACCAACGCCGCACCGGCTCCACTGACTCCTTACCTCTCCAACTCCATGCAGCATCTTTGTTTATTAACTGTTTCCCAAGGCACTGTAACTGGGGTCCACACAACTCTGTGGCTGGCTACGCTCCCTTGCCAATAGTGCTGAACTGTTGAAAATGACTTTGTCCTGCTGTTTTGATCACCCCAATTGAAACTATTGTGTTTCTAAGCGTTGTATTAATTTAGGAGCTCATTATGTACATGGTGGTCTGGGCCGCCAGGCCAGCAGTGGCGGTAATACCGCCATCCGGCATGGCGGCCCATACTGCCATACAATGAACTGCCCAAAACCCCACAGCGGACGACACCACCACCTCCAGCGGTAATGCTGGCAGGGGCGGTGTATTCCTATCCGACAGGGCAGCGCTGCAAGCAGCACTGCACTCTGGAGAATGATACAGATTCCGCCAGCCTTTTCCCAGCAGTTCACACTGCTAGGGAAAGTCTGGCGGAATAGGTATCTTGGGGCAATTTGGGGCCCTTCTGGGGGCCCCTGCACTGCCCATGCACTTGGCATGGGCAGTGCAGGGGCCGCTTTGTAGTTCCCCATCGCGCAGGTCACTGCCCGATGACTGGTGTGCTGCTGCACCCGCCGCACACCAACATTGGCGGCCGTTCCATTTGGAGCCACTGTCAATGTTAGGGCCCTGCAGGGAAAACGTTATACGGCCAGCAGGGGTTTAGTCGCACTGGTGGTCTTTTATTGACCGCCAGCACTGATCTCAGCAGTTTTTACTTCCAAGATCCTAATGAGGGGCCTGAATGTTTTAAATTAGCATCCTTATTTCTGTATGTTGGATGTTTGTCATTTTGGTCTTGTTTCACTCAGATAAATATTGGCTATTTTTCTAAACTGGTGTGGAGTGCTTTTGTGCTGTTTTCACTGTTTTACTCTGTGTGTGTATAAATACTTTACACATTGCCATAAGCCTGACTGCTTGAGCCAATCTACCACAGCAGGGGTTATTTTAGCAGTGTGACTCCCTTATGCTGACCAGAGTGAGGGTCCCTACTTGGACAGGGTGCAAACCATTGGCAACAACAGACTTCATTTCTAACAGTAGAGAAAGAAGACGTTGGAAAGGTTGGTAAGTATTAAGGTGATTAAACTCCTAGAGGTTCCATGCAGTCAGGTCAGTACCAATCTCTGAATGCTTAAGAAATTCCTTGAGTATACATGCTGACTTGTTATATCTTATTTCAGTCTTCAGGTAATTTGACATTTTCTTTCCAACATCAGCTTACTACAAATTACCAAAAATAAAGATGTTAGTGAAGGTGGGAAATTGTATTTTTCAATTATAGATTCAAAATTAAAATGTAAAAACCTAAGTGATATATTGAAATCATTTTTATAATTTAATGCAAATTTAATTAGATAATATAATGTGTTGTAACTTTTTGAATTAATTAATGCCTGGTAATTATCAAATTATTTTCATTATTTACATGCATATTTTACATTAGAATATATATATATATATATATATATATATATATATATATATATATATATATACACACATGTATTTAAAAAGCCTGTACATTTCCCTATGCTTCCCTTTAGGGAGCCCTCTGTTCTCTTGGTGTATCTTGGTGTATATGTCCAAGAACAGGTGGGAAGTTAATAATAGTAATACACTCACAAATGCAGCCATTGGCACCTCAACCCCCTCATTGGAAATGATGGAGACATGTAAGTCTATAGCTAGATTTCCTTCTCTGCTCTTTAATGGTATTTAGAAAAAGACTGAAGGGTCACCACTAGATAAAGAAGTATATCTGCAAGTGAGTAGATCTACGCATGTATGTTTAACTTTGTAAATTTGTCACTTGGATTTGAAGAGTTGACATCCTTTTCCCCATTCTAGTTTGTTTTCACTTAGTCCCATACTATTTTCCATGGCATCTGTGTCTGCAGGTGTTCAATAGAATTTTAGACAATGTATTTGGTGATTTGAGGGGTATAACTTGACTCTAAGATGATATTGGAATAAAAACAAGAGCAAGGAGAACATCATACATTGTTGCTTCGTGTTTTGTGTATCTTGAGGAGGAAGAGTTTGACTATAAAATGTCTGAACACAACATAATTCTTGGGAGACACTTTTTCCTGCTAGGACTAAACACATGATTAAAGCTAGTGCTCTGAAAACTCAATTCAACATTTTTTATAAGGACATTGACAATATAATTGAGAAAGGGAGTAAAGTGGTCATGAAGTGTCAAATACCTCTAGTGCTTTGAGCGGCTGAATTATTTTAAAATGCAACTCCAGATCTGCACGCATTTGATGTCAATCCTAAATTATTTAGGTTGGAAATACATATGGGAAATGTATGGGACTATTTTGTTGTCTAAAAACGAACAATGTGGTGACAATAGCACTGTCACCCTGATACCACCCAGACAGCTCTCTACTAGTACAGGGAATTTTCATGCATCTGTGGGAGTCAAATCTTTGTAGACCATTTTTTAAAGAAAATGTGTTTGTTTGAAATGTAGATGCAGAGAACGGGTTTGCTCACTGCAAACCAACACCTAGATGTACTAATACTTTGTTCCAGGTTTGCACAAAAACTATGCACATTTGGCGTAAAGTTTTGTAGTGGGTCTCAGAATTCCTTTTAGTGAACCACAGAGCAAGCAGTGGTTACTGGGCCCAACCATGGGGGCTGCTGCCTTTAACTCCTTCTGTCCCACACCTGCTATGGGTCCTGAGTAACTGGGATAGCTACTACCCCTTTCAGCACTTGGCTGTCAGTAGGAGAGAAAGTCAAGCAGTCCAAGGCTCCTTGAGGAGCAGGAAGGTGTGTGGCATATACAGGTGTAAGACACAAAGTGCAAACAGTACCAGCAGTAAGCTGATTGTGCAGTGAAATAATTGTGATTATCAAAAAAGGATGATGAGCACAAGGCATAGAAATAACACACTAAGGGGGTCATTTTTACATTGGCGGTGAGTGATAAAGTGGTAGTAATACCACCAACAGGCTGGCCGTAAATACTGCCAAAATATGACCATGGCGGTGATACCTCCCATAGACAGCCAATGTACCACACCAACCTCCATGGCATTAACACCACTGACCACAGCGGTGGCCATCAACAGCCAGGCGGAAGACAAGGTACCGCACACCATATTATGACACACCAAACCGCCACGATTACCAATGTCATCACAAGCCTGGCCAAAATAGAAGACAAAAGACTCACCATCAGAGACACAGAGAAGATCAACACCGACATGGAACAGAACTTCAAGACTTCCTGATGCTCTTCTACGCCATGCTCCACCTGGAACACCAATGCCGCCGCCGACGGTAAGTACAGCCACCTAGCGCCAAGGGAGGGAGGGAGGAAAAGGAGAGTGACACACACATGCACAACACACACCATTCACACACTCACACACACACACACCATAAACACAACCAGCTGCAGAGGGAAACCAATGTCACAGGACCCACATCATAATTTTGCAAGGACAACAGTTAGGCAGTACTGATAATGTAATTGTATGCCAACAGCCAACATAAGTTCCAATGTGATACAAAATGTGTATGAACAAACGTTGAGAAAGGGCCACTGGCCAGTACAAAGTACAAAAGTCCCACATGGCCACATTCCAAGCCCCAACTTGTTCCTGACAATATCCACAGTAAACAGTGCAGGGGCATCATTTAGGAAGTGGGCAGGCACCTCAGGGGGAAGGGGGGCACCTCATCTGAAGTGAAGAACTTGTCCACTGGATCTGGAGGGACTCCATGCCCATTTCCCAATGCTGGAGAGTGCAAGGTCACAGTCACTGAGGTGGGGAACTTGCCCACTGGTTCTGGAGGGGGTTCCTTGTAGAACAGTCCCTGGAGGGTGGCCTACATGCCACCTGCTGGAGGTGGAGGCTGCTTTGTTTCAGCTGAAGGGAGAGGGCTGCTGATTCTCAGCTGGAGATGAGTGTTGCTTTGCCTCTGCTGGTGGAAGTGTATCCTTGGCATACTCTGCTGGAAATGAGGGCTGCTTTGTCCCAGCTGGAGGTGAGGGCTGTTTTGCCTCTGCTGATGGAGGTGTCTCCTTGGCAGCCTCTGCTGAAGGTGAGGGCTGCTTTGTCTCTGCTAGTGATGAGGGCTGCTGTGTCTCAGCTGGAGGTGAGGTGCTTTTCATTGGTGGTTGAGTGGGCCTCTTGCCTTTCACTGGTGGTTGAGTGGGAACCTTTCGGTAGATGAGTGGGAACCTTTCCTTTCATTGGTGGTTTAGTAGGGACCTTCCCTTTCCTGGCTGGGGGAGTGGGATCCTTCCCCTTCTTTGCTGGTGGAGTGTGATCCTTCCCCTTCACATTCTTGCCTCCACATCTAGGAGGTGCATCCACTGTCCCCCGTGGACTGTTTGGCTGAGGTGCTGGGCTTTGTTGTTGTGACCCTGCTTTTACAGGGAGGACGGGGGGTTGAGGGGGAAGGAAGAGGTCAAGTTGGGCAAGGAAAAGCTTCTTAGAGATGATGGGGCAGAATGAGGGAGAAGGGATGGGAGTGGAGGTTAAGGGAGTGGTTGTTGGAGGAGTACGTCTGCTGGACTTAGGTGCAGGTACATGGGCAGAGTGCTGATGTGAGGTGGATGCCTGTTGGGTGTCTGAGTGTGGGTGTTTGTGTCCCTTAGGAGGGGGGACAGACAGAGTGGGAGAAGACTAAAGGGACACGTGGATGGATGTTGTGGAGGTGTCTGCTAGTGAGGTGTGTGTGCTGCTTGGTGTGGTGATGGTGGTGGCTGTTGAAGCAGTGTATGCAGGTGTGAGTGTGGATGTGACTATGAGGGAGGAGGAGGAGGGGGAGACAGTGGAGGCAGTGGATGTTGTTGTGCGTGCAACTGTCTGTTGTTTGTGTGAGTGCTTGTGGCCTGAAGTGTGCTACCTGTGTTTATCTGTGCCACTCTTGTGTGTTATGTGCAGGCTTGTCTGTATGTGTGCATGGGATGGGTTGGGGCTGAGGAGACTGGGACTGGAAAGTGATAGTTGAAGGGGGGACATTAGGAACAGGGACAATGGCTGTCTTCAGAAAGGATGCCAGAGCCTGAAACAATCTCTTTTGGGCTGCCAATTCACCATGGATGCCCACCAGGAATGCATTGCATTGCATTGCTGCATCTGGGATGCCAGCCCCTGGATGGCATTCACAATGGTTGACTGCCCTACAGAGATGGATCTCAGGAGGTCAATAGCCTCCTCACTCAGGGCAGCAGGGCTCACTGGGGAAGTGCCTGAGGTGCCGGGGGGAAGGAGATGCCCACCCTCCAGGGTGAGTGGGCACAGGCAACTCGGTGAGGGGCTACTGAGAGGGCGATGCTGGTACGGGGGTGCCTGCTGTACCTGGAGCTTGGGAGGTCCCAGAGGTGTCTAACTCCACCAGGGAGCTTCCATCGGAGGAGGAATCAGAGTCAGTGTTGTCACCTCCTGTCTTGCCGTGGTACTCCCCTTGCCCTCCATCCCACTGGACCCCTCTGCATCGGTGATTTCTGCCTCCTGGGTCCTGTGGGATGCAGCTCCCTCTGTTGTCGGTGTCCCTGCTCCTCCGCAAGATGATTCTAATGCACACATGGACAGGATGGCAGAAATAAAAAGGGGGAGAGAGAGAGAGGAAGGGAGTACTGGGTGAATTACATCACCAACATCCCAGTTAGCATACACCTTACTATCACACACAGGAATCATGATTATGCACTATGCACCACATTGGCTGTCAATTGGCTAGGTGCCACAGCAAGATGAGGGCCAGAAACTGCCAACTGAACCCCTCCTGCGACCTACTAGGCCTGTCTGACATGGAATGCAACCTAGCTAGGTTACCTGATTTTGCTATACACCCATTACCTTTGAGCTTGATCATGCTGCAATGTCTGACCTGGCATTAAGGAGCACCCACAACCTCACACCCACCACTCGGATCCGATAACACCTACCAATTATTGTAGTAACCCCCACTGTACTCAACCCCTTGTGGCTGCTGTGATGCCCTCAAGTGTCCATCCATCTCTGTGTAGGCCACTGCCAGTAGGCGGGCCATCAGGGGGGTCAGGTTCCGACAGGCGCCCCTTCCTCATTGGGAGGCAATCCCCAGATGGGCCTCCGCGGTCTTCCATGCCCAGCGTCTCAGGTCCTCCCACCATTTCCTACAGTGGGTGCTCTACCTGCTGTAGACCCCCAGGGTCTGTACGTCCTTGGTGATGGCACGCCAAAATCCCTTCTTCTGACGGGCACTGACCTGCAGAGGTAATACAGACAGGAGAATACCATTAAACATACAATTAAACCTGTCACACATATGGCCCACAAATCCCGTTTCCATCTCTATTGGCACACACATTGCCCGGTGCTACCATGTACACTACCACCAGACATACCACCCTCCCAAATGACACAATGCTTGCACACACATCTCCATGCAACCTTGCCACATGCATTGTGCCCAAGATGTACTCACCTGTTTGTCTGGAGGCCCATACAGCTGTCCATTCTGGGGTAGGACCACATCTGCCAAGCGCTCCAACTTCTCTGAAGTTAAGGCAGGCGCCCTTACACGGTCACACGGGTGATGGTAGGCTCCAGACACAGGGGGTCATTATGAACCCCAGCGGTTCAGACCGCCGTGCCTGCAGCGGGGGAAAAGACCGCCACCGGCATGGTGGTCTGAACCACCATATTATGGACATAGTGAGGGCCGGCAGCCCTCCACCGCCAGGCTGCCGCTGACAGGCAGCCTGATGGTGGAGGGAATCATTTTCCGACAGGGCAGCGCTGCAAGCAGCGCTGCCCCTCGGATAATGATCCCTTTTGCCTCCAGCCTTTCCCTGGCGGGTTCCCCCGGCAGAAAAGGGCTGGTGGAAGGGATGCTCTGGGGCCCTCCTGGGGACCCCTGCACTGCCCATTCACTTAGCATCGGCAGTGCAGGGGCCCCCCTGCAGTGCCCCATCGCACAAGTCACTGCCCGATTTACAGGCAGTGATCTGCACGGCAGGTGCTGCTGCACCTGCCGCACACCACATTGGTGGTGGCTCCATTTGGAGACGCTGTCAATGTTACGGCCCTTTTCCAGGCTGGGCCGGCAGGTGGAAACACTGTTTCTGCCCGCCGGCCCAGTGGGGAAAACATACGGCCGGCTGGGGTTAGCCGCGCTGGTGGTCATCTATTGACTGCCAGCCTGGATCCAGATGGTTTTAACTGCTGAGATCGTAATGAGGGCCTCAGTCACAACAACATACTCAGTGTAGGTGTTGTCCTGTGGAAAGTCAGTAATCAAGTGAGTATTTAGATAGAAAATGTTGGTCACATCCGCTGCAAGGTACACCGTCACTGCTGATCCCCATTGGCCAATGTACTCCATACAACCCCATATTAGCTAATGAGGAATTGCACAGCAGTGCAAAACCGCCTTCCGCCATGGCGCCCAATGTCAGCTGACTTACCTCACTTCCACCTGTCTCTAGATACAGGACGGGTGGTCGTCATTTAATGGTGGTGGACAACATGCAGATAATCCGTAACTACGTCATTGCTGAAACTTGCACATACATTGCCATTTCCATTGTCCCATCACATTAGCGCTCTGTGAACATTGAGGTGGTGGTTCCATTGTTCAAATTGTGGCAGCCTACTTACTCTTGTGTCCTTTAGATACCTACCACTGTGGATGAATAGGAGGAGGAGACAAGTCCCCGTGTACAGACCCCTTGTGGACTTGGCTACATTGGAGGACAAGCACTTAATACTCACTTATAGAGTGAACAGAGCCACAATCATAGAGCTGTGTGTCCAATTGGAGCCTGATCTAATATCAGCTATCTGTCATCCCATTGGGATCCCCCCTGTTGTGCAGATTCTATCAGTGCTCCATTTCCTGGCAACTAGTTCTTTCCAAGTGACAGTGGGCTTGGCAGCAGGAATGTCACAGCCAATGTTCTCACTCATGCTGGCAAGGGTTTTGTCTCCCTTGCTCAAACACATGTGTAGCTACATTGCTTTCCCCCAGGTGGAAGATTTGGCCACTGTGAAGGCTGGATTCTATGAAATGGGACATATACCCAATATTATTGGGGCAATTGATGGTACACATATTGCGTTTGTCCCCCCGGCCACAACAAACAGGTGTTCAGGAATAGGAAGTGTTTCCACTCACTCAGTGGGCAAATGGTGTGCCTGGATGACTAGTACATCTCGCACGTCACTGCCAAGTATCCTGGGTCGGTTTATGATGCCTTTGTTTTGAGGAATAGCAGCATCTCAAATGTGATTGCACAACTACAGAGGCCCAGGGTGTGGCTAGTAGGTGAGCCTGAGTCCCCACCCAATGTATGTCAGTGTATGCCTTCTGGTGTTAACCCCATTCCATTGTGTAAGGGTAATGTTTGTCCCTCAGTACTTGCAGGTGACTCTGGCTACCCAAACCTATTGTGGCACCTGACCCCTGTGAGGAATGCCAGGGCAGGGACTGAGAATCGCTATAATGATGCACGTGGGCGAACCAGGGGGATTATTGCAAGGACCTTCGTCCTCCTGAAGGGTAGGTTCAGATACCTCCTTCTGACAGGTGGATCCCTGTGCTACTCACCCGAGAAGGTCTGCCAGGTAGTAGTGGCATGCTTCATGTTGTACAACCTGGCCCTCCGATGACATGTGACTTATCTGCAGGAGGAGGACACTGGAGATGCCCCTGTGGCAGCAGTGGACCCCGAGGACAGTGGTGATGAGGAGGCAGGGGATGAGGATGAGGACAACAGAACATCAGTTATGCATCAATACTTCCAATGACGCACAGGTGAGACAGTGGAACTGACCATTCCTCTGAATAATGATGTTTTCTGTGTGGCTGTAGCGGGATGACATTCATTTTGCTTTGCATCTCAACTTACTTTCACCTATGGCAACTCAACTTGGAGATGTTGGTGATATAGCAACAGGGTACTGATGTGGTGACTACATACAACTGCAGGTCATTAATTGTATGCTATCAGAGTGTTCAGATCATTTGCACATGATGTGACTGCTTCCATAATTGCACATTTTCATCACATAAAACACTATCAGTCAAGTTGTGTTCAAGTTGTAGTGTAAATAATTGACAGATAAGTGGAATGGAATGGGGTGATGGTAGAGGAAACTCCAGGGTATTGTTCCAGCCTGTTTGTAGCATAGGTCCAGTGTCCAAGTGGCCATAGGAAGGGAAGCAAAGGCTGGTCAAAGTGGACAAGGTGACAGGGTGGGACACAAGAGGACCATTCAGGAGGGTCTCATTTCCTGGCAGTGGTCTTGGTCTTGGCAAGTGTCTCTGGCTTCTGTCTGGGACACAGGGAATGTTTGTGGGGTGGTTCGTCTTCTGCGGGGAGGGGTGCTGGTGGCCTGTGGGTCCTGTGGCAGGGCCTCCTGCCCACTAGCTACAGTGGAAGTGGAGGGCTGGTCAGTAGACTGGCTAGTGGTAGGGGCCCGCTGGTGTGCTGTCCATTCCCTCATGATGTTGGCCATATCTGCCAGCACCCCTGCTATGGAGACCATGGTGGTGTTAAATGTATGAAAATCCTCCCTGAACTCCAGATGGTGTTCCTCCTGCAGCAGCTTGTTCTCCTGCATGTTGGTAAGGATCTGGCCCATCTTGTCCTGGGATTGTTGGTAAGGCCCCAGGACATTAGTGTGTGCCTCCTGGAGAGTCAGTTCCCTGGCCCTGTCCTCCCCCTGGTGCACAGCAGACCTCCCAGTGTCCCTGTTCCCCTGTGCCTGTGTCCCCTGAATGGTGAGCCCACTGCCACTGACCCCTGATCCCTGATTGTCTTGGGGGTGAGGTGTGGACTGGGGTCCCTGTGTAGGTGGGCAAACTGCTGATTGGCGTGTCCTGGGGAGACAGAGGTGTGGGGACGTTGGGTGGATGCTGTGGTGTTGGATATTGATGGAGAGGCTCTGTTGTGGACTGTGAGTGGGCGGGGTGGCCAACTGACCAGTGGTCCCAGATGGGCCAGGCAGTTCTTCCAGATCCTGAAGAACAGAGTTATTGTCATCACTGGGGGCATCATCTATTGGAGTCGTGGCACCTCCTCGCCACTGACATTGGCTGGGGCACCTCTGCGGATGTAAGTGATGTATTATGCTTCCTGTCTGTATCAAATTGTACATCCCTAGCTTCCCCTTTATTGTTGCTGTTGCCCTGCACCTTTTTTGTGTATGGTGATGTATTGAGGGATTGTTAGTTCTCCATGCTGTGCATGCTTTGGTGATGGGTGTACATGCAGGGCTGGGAGGGCTGTCCATGCATTGGTATGGCATGCAGGGATTGGCATTGCGGTTGGTCACATGTGTAGGTGCACTGTGTGGGATGGAGTGGAGTGATGGGAGTCAGGGTGAGGGGGTGAGATGGCATGCATGTATGGGGGTGATAAGTAGTAAATCTTGACTCACCAGTGTCCTGTCCTCCAGCTACTCCATTGAGTCCCTCAGGATGCAGTATTGCCAAGACTAGCTCCTCTCATGTTGTGAGCTGTGGGGGAGGAGGTCAGGGTCCACCGCCAGTCCTTTGGATGGTGAGCTGGTGCCTTGCTGCCACAGAACGTACCTTCCCCCGTAGGTCATTCCACCTCTTCCTGATGTCGTCTCTTGTTCTTGGCTGCTGTTCCATGGCGTTCATCCTGTTGACGATTCTCCGCCATAGCTCCATCTTCCTGGCAATGGATATTTGCTATCCCTGTGCTCTAGACAGCTGTGGCTCTACCCTGACTATTTCCTCCACCATGACCCACAACTCCTCATCAGTGAAACTGGTGCCTTAGTGGGGACATGGGTGTTGTGTGTGTTTTGCAGAGGGTGTTGAGTAATGTGGTGGGGTATGGGATGTGGGATGCGTGACGGATGAATGGGTGTTTGTGGTGTGTGTGTATAGATGTTTTAGTGGTCTTCATGTCAGTCTTGTGGCAATAATTAATGATTGTAAAGGGTTGTAGGTAATCTGGGTGTGTGTTTTATAGCACTGTGGGTGTGGTGTCTGCATCAGTGTCAGGTGTGTGATTTTTGTTTAGGCCAATGTTGTGTTGTTTTGTATTTGGGTGGCCATTCTGAGCGCGCCGGAGGGTACTGCCAATGGTTTACCGCTATTGAATGTCCGCCGTGGTGATACGTGGGTCATAATGTGGTGGACGTTGTATTGTTGGCGTAACGGTATGGGTGTTCGTACCAACACTTTAACACTGACTTTTGGGCTGGCGGATTTGTGCATGTGGCAGTATTCTGTCGGTTTGGTGTGTGTATGTCATAATATGGCGAACGGATGTTCACCTCCGCGACTGTATGTTGGCGACCGTCACCTTGGCGGTAAGCAGGATTTACCGCCAATGTTATAATGGCTACCAATATTAGCAGCGCTAAGTTCATGTACCTCTCCAGCAGGCTGAAGACCTAGAACAGTCTTTCGTGCCCCAAACAGTAGCCAAGAAACATAGGAGGACTAGGGTGCTTTATCATGGGCTCCAGTCTCCTGTTGCTGAGGGTCTGTGAGCTCTCAAGGCCTTTCTCTGATGTTGTATATTGCCTCCTCTGTATTTGGACATGCAGTGTCAGTGTTGGACGTTCTATCTCCATTTCTGCAGAAATCATTAAGGCCCATATTTATGGATGGTTAGCGTCACCTTAGCAACAGCACAAACCTAACTCCATATTTATATTTTGATGCTAGACCTGTCTAGCGTCAAAATATTAAGCTAGCGCCACTACTATGATGCACGAAAATACCTTGCGTCAATGAGATGCAAGGTAGGTGCTCCCATCCTAAACACAACACTAACCCCCTAGTGCCATATTTAACTCTTGATCCAAAATGACACTAACTAAGGAAGCAGACTCAAAAAATGGTGCTAAGTCTGATTAACATCAAAATGTAATGCATGGTCAGCCCAGGTGTTAAAAAGAGGCTCACACACCACCACTCAAGGCAAACACATAGAAGGAGCTTTTGAAACGTCCAGGACATCATGGAAGTCGTAATGCTCTAGCTGAGTACATGCCAGCAGATCCCTCCACCAATACCACTGCAGCAACCACAGCAGACACAAAGGCAGCCCAGGGAGAGGATAGTCAGACTGAGGACAATTATCTTTGGAATGAGGGAACAAGATGTGGTCCGGATCTACAGCCCATTGTATGCCTGCTGCACCATATTGTGCCACACATCATGGCAAGGGTGCAAACCCCCCATAACATTGCACCCATGACAATACTCCTCACTGTCCTCAATATGATGGCGTCTGGATTATTCCAGATAACAGAGACACAAGTGGCTGGCATCTCACAGTCAACCTTCTCTGGCTTTTTCCCAAAGGTACTAGATGCAATCCTAAGCCTCACACCCCACCACATCTTCTTCCCAAACATCCAGCATCTGCAGCAGGAGACCAAGCAAGGTTTCTATCAAATTGCTGGGTTTCCACATGTGCTGGGTGCAATGAACTGTAGTCACGTCCAACTGGTGCCACCTGCAGCAACAGACCACCTATATAGGAACCACAAGTACACAAATTCCATCAAGGTGCAGGCCATCATGGATCACCATGGGCTTTTCAGAAAACTCCTGGGGAAATATCCCGGCAGCATCTATGATGCATACATCTTTCCTCATTGCACGATCAACCAGCGGTTCTAGAATGGCAAATATGACAATGGGCTACTCATAACTAAGCCACCATACCAATCATTACACACAACACACCAACCATCTAGGACAAACAAGACAAATAGCACACTAAATACACATGGGCAGGGCCACAGAGAAGTACAGGGAACAACACATATGTAACATGCCATACTACACTGCATACATTGCATGTCACAAACATATACACCCAAATATTCATAACACAACCATACCCTGACTGGCACACTAGGTGTGGACAGGTAGAGCCAAGTTCACGTTGCATACAGAAGCTGCTCACAAACCACTACAAGTGTCCACAACTAGACAACTAAATACAGATCTCACACACACACTTTACACCAAACAAAGGAGCGCACTGGCATGTCAATGGCATAGGCTATTGTCATTTTGAGGAAGTCACACATAGACACAGTTCCACATAAACCATGGTGTGTAAGCCTCTGGCAGAACCTAATAAAATGCCACCCAAGTGGTGCCATAACCAAATATATATTTCAGCTACACATACCTAAGATACCTGTAGTGCTCACATACACCGGTCTGCTGCATTGTGTCGCACACACAAATACAAAATTACCTGCCATTAAAGACCGTGGGGCTGAATGATGAGAAATGAGGCAGCAGCTATTCCAGTGCCACCTCACATGCGTCCCTGTGCCACCTTCCAACACAATGTTCTGTTGCAAATACCAGAAATGGTCCACCATAGTGCTGAGTCTGTAAAAAACAACACTAACAATCATGGATGTCATAGTAGGACTCGTTAGGAGTATGGAGGACAAACCTGACCTTACATGCACCGTACCAAGGGACCCGTGTTAAAAATAGCTGTGCCCCCTCCCAAAGCCTGCATTGTGCATGTGTAGAAAGTGTCTGTCACAAATCATGTATTGGAAGCTAGGAGATACTACTGCACCAAATTACATCATCCTACTAATGTGTTAAACACACTCATTTACACTTGATGGCTAGCACAACCATAATCTGCCACAAAGGGTCACAAAGTGTTACACTGCATGAGCAGTGCCACATGGTAACATGGACGGCACAGTCTGACCTGTAGGGCAACTATGGTGTTTCTACATCTGACACAATTGTGGTGCTAGGAGGTGGTAAGTTCCATCTAATAATAGAACACCACTTTAAATATGGACCATACAACACATTTACCTAAATCATTATCAAAATTTTATTTTGGGATCAACATAAATTTAGTCAGGTCCTTGAGTCACTTATCAACACATCTTCCCTCTATCCTTTGCAGCTGGTCAAGGGTACAGCGTACAGCCGTGGGTGATGACTCCATTTGCCAATCCCACAATGATGGTAGAGTGGGCCTACAATGAGGGACACTGGAAAACTCGCAATGTCGTGGAGACGACATTTGGACTCCTGAAATCCAGGTTCAGGTGCCTGGCCCTGACAGGAGGAAGCCTCTTGTATGCTCCACCACTTGTTTGCAAGATCATTCTGGCATGTGCAATCTTGCACAACATTTGAGTCTGGACAAATATCCCCTGGGACGAACAGATTGATGTTCCCAGTGAGGAGGAGGATGACTATGGAGAAGATGATGTGGGGTTGGAACAAATGAATATTGCTGCAGGAGTTCGTAGGAGACTCCACATTGTGGAGAACTTCTACACATAGTCACTATACTATTGACATCACATTGTAAATAGCACAAATAAATCACTTTGCACCTGAATGTCCTTGGCCTACTCATTCTCCACTACATACACCAATGGAATGTGACTCAAACCTCTTTGAGCAGGTAAGTAACACAAAGGTGACCATTATGGTAGCAACACCATTTGTGATGTAAGAAGGTCTACTGCCTCCATCTCACATATCAGTGACACAGAATTTGCGGCCATGTGACTCCTGAAGGTCCAGATCCATGTACCACTACATATCTTGTTCTGTCAAGTGGGCAAGGTGCTAATACCAAGCCCATTCAACACAACAACACCGTGCATAACACAATGCATGTAAGGGGGTGCACAAATAAGGTAGGGCCTGTCAATAAGTGCATATCAAGTTACATAGGAATTGAACACTGTTACAACTCATGGTGACAGTAGTTTTGCCTGCATCGTCATGTGTGATAAGGATGGAATTGCTAACTGTGCTTCTTCAGTAAATGTCCAGGGATTGTAACCAATGTCCGATGCTGAGCCTGCACAGTATATCCATGGGAATGTGTCCTGGCACTGCCATTGGGCACAACCCTGTCACATGGTGGACTGTACCTCACTTATCGCACACACATGTTGGCTGTTGAGTGTGAAATGGGTTACCTGACTAAATTATCAGCTATGGGTGCAGAATCACTATCCAAACACATGACCCATAGTCACGATCAATGCATTTAATGGGACAATGCACCATCCAATTTTTTTCTGGGTCGAATGTTTGCAGAGTGTCTAATTTTCACTATGTACATGAGGTGCACACTTGGCACACATATCTGCTGCCCTGTCAATCCAGACAAATATGTGAAGACTGATGTACCTAGGTAGCAACAGGTTTGCCAGTATCAACAATTCATGACGTGTCTGCATGTATACCCAGTATGCTGTAAATACATACATCACACAGCACAAAGCAATGCACGCCACTCATTGTCACTCACATGACAGAATGAGTGTATGATATCAACAGTAACAAATTGTCCCACACATACTGTGGCATCCAACATCGCAATCAGGTGTGGGATTTGCTACTATGTTCACCATTTTTGAAAAATGTCTGAGACACAACACCAGTCAGCGTGTGAGTAGACCTAGCCAGTAGCAATTGGCAAATGTACTGTACAGCAGTGAGATGATTTCACACCTCAATATCATTCAGTCATGGTGAGAGTTACCTAGGTTGTGGCATGCTGGAAGAAACGCATACCCATGTTCAATGGTGCTTGTGGATGGACAGCGTCAAGACACCCACTGATACTTGCAAATACAACACAGGAGATTAAAGGGAGACAACACAAGTGCTGTGGCAGGAGTAACGTCATGTGTGTGTGGAACTCATGACTTCTCACAAATACTGTCAATGAAACCGTAACTATCAAGTAGCCAGTAGAAGGAGAAGTGTACATTTTCCAATTACAAAAGTCACATGTTGTATCATGTCCATGTATGACCAGATAATGTTGCTGTAGAGAATGTGTATAAAGTGCAAGCAGCCTAAAGAATGGGAACAATCTAGGTGACAATACATGCCTTACCAGTAGTGTAGGAATACATGGAGGAGGGACACACATAGACCAACACTAACTGTAAAACACATCAATGTCTACATGTCAACATTTCACATATGTACGGAGAGGGTGGGTAGGTAAGTACAAAACCCAGTCGTGTTGGGCAGTAGCATACTGTGGTATTTGCCCATCGCATGCTACCTTGACAGGAGGCTGTGAAAGACAGCACTATCGGTACCCTGGCACGTTTCCAATATTGAAGTCACAACAGATATACAAGCCCAACGAGCTGCCCAAGGAAACAACTAAGGACACGCAGAAATGTCACATGTCCCACATGTGCAAGCACCTGAGCTCTGTACTTGAGAGTGGAAAGCTGACATCAAGTACCGCAGAGGAAAATGTGATATCCTGGTCTGTATGACCACAGTTGTGTATGTGTCTGTCTGCTGGGGAGTGTGCATAGCTCTGCTGAGTAACAATCATGAAGAGGCTAGGTCCCTGCTCAATAAACCCACACACCATTGATGTTACTACATTAACAAATCACATTGTTAGGGGTCTGATGCATGTACACAGGGGACTGAGGAACCTGGAGATCCATCAACTTGCTCCTCCACATGCACCCATGGGTTTGTGTTGCCATACAAACTCACACAGTTGTGATGATGAGTAGGCTGCCATCTATGACAGACTGCAAGACTGTTACACAGTGGTGTGTCATTGTTTGTGACTGTTTTAACAAACATGATGTGGACAAATGTGAGTGCCTAGTTGATGGCATGCACACATATGCCACATTTTATAGCACACATGTACCACTGTGATAGCTCTCTCAGGCATGGCAATGTGTATGGATTCTGAGCAAAAGGCAACCTACCACAATGGTAAGGGCATAGGTGTCACAAGATCAGTGACTGTAAGAAATGACCTTCACATCTGTTCCGACATACGGAAACATAGGTGGCACTGATGTGACAACTCATGCATCTGTCAAATGCCAACATGTGTCTATGTATGAAGATAGTAATATGAGGTTTCATATCCCATGAACACACCACTGTCATCATATGTTACAGATATTACAAAACACATGTCAATACACCCACACAGCATATACCAAGCTTCACCAACACATGTGTACAGAACATCTCCTGCAACTAAGATGCATGAGGGACCATATGGAACACGTGTAGCAGAGCAACATGAAGTAAAATCCAACAAGACACCACAGAGTGTAGAGATATGCACACGCAAATTGGCAGGGTTTACGTGATGTCCTTGCAGTCCAAGTCCACTGAATACTGTGAGTAGAAACTGTCATGGTTGTCACATGCTTTACCATGTTTTGGACATTGGTCACCATATATATTTTCATGTAGGGATGTGTACATTTGCATCTCCGACATAACAATGTAGTCCACCCACAAATTAGTATACAAACACATGTGTACACACATAGCACACATGTGCTAACATGTATGTGGACACAGTGTAGCTACACATGCACATATGCACAAGGTATGAGTAGTCACATTCAGCAGACTCATAAACAAACCTATAGGTTCAACATACCATTGTCACCGTAATTACAGTACTGGACATATACGCACATGTTGCCTTAACACATATGCAACACTCTTGCACAGCCCATGTAACATGTTAAATTAATCAGAGTGCACTCAAGGCCTGAAAATGCAAACATCCCCGCAAATTAGTCATGCGTCAAACTTTTTTGACACAAATGCATAAATCACACATTGCATTGTTTGTAAAATGACGCCTGGGCCCTGAGCGGCAATTACATGTACGCACGCCTCTGAATGCACCATGATGTGTAAACCACGCATGACCATCATGCGTCAAAGTTTTTCATGCATACGCATATACCATAAAATACCCCTAAGCTAAAAGACGCCTACCCCTGAGCGTCTATTGCACGTCCACAGGCCTTTTCACGCTAATAATGAGAAAAACAACGGATGACCGTCATGCATTAAAAAAACGACGCATGACTGGAAACCTGATGCACACGCCCAGGAAGTGATGAAACAGGACATCCTGTCTCTAAACATGATACAGTGAGTTCACTTTCACTTCACAGTCTTACTGTCTGTGACTGAGTGAGTGTGAGCGGAGGTGTTGTTGGTCTTGGATTGGTGCTTTTTGAAGTGTTTGTAGTGTTTCTTGTGCTGTGTCTTGTAGGTGTTGTCCTTAGTTGTCTTTCAACTTATCTTTTGTAGTGTAGTTGTATTGTAATTTGTCTTTGTACTTTGGGGTGTTTGTCTAGGGTAGAAATGTTGTTGGGGTAGTTGGGTTAGGGGTTAGGGGTTAGGTTTACTTTAATTTTTTGCTTAGGGTGAACTGCATTTACAGCATGTCTGGGAAGGGGAGGATGTGGCGGATGTCTGCGGATGAGCTGGGAAAAGGTGCTCCTCCACCTCATCAGGATATTCGGCAGTGGAATGAACAACCACCAACTAAAACATCAATGGGCAGATCTGGTGACAAGGGAGCAGGATATGCTGGGCCATCTTGGCTTCGAGATTGGTAGAGCAGTTGGTAAGTCTCACAATGCCATACAAAGTCCTTACTTTTGCATGCGCATGACAGGTACAGGTACAGGTACAGGTGAGTGCTGCATGTCATGCCTTTGGAGGTGGGCATGTCGTATGCTACCCGTATGATAAGTCCCAGCACCACCATAGGCCTGCAAGTCAGATGTACAATAATGAAGGCAATGCTGGGCAGATGTACTAGTTTTACTGCACAACCGTTACAAAGTGTTGTGATGCATGCATAGGAGAACTCGGTAATGAGCAGCACCAAATGAGGCCTGCACCATGCATCCTGTATAGAAGGGGGTCCCAAAACCTGTAACGGTGGCATGTGTATAGGCCACTGAGTAGTTTGGGAAATCCCTTAGTACATTTGTAATGGCACTCTGAACGGCTGCTGAGAGCAGGTGTGATATGGGGGGGTGGAAATGTATGAGCTGGGCCCCCAATGTACTCAGCAGAAGTCGTGAGGATCTGTTGCAACTCCTACTGAGTACATCATTTACCGGCACAGAAATAGATTTATTTGGACCTTGTGACTTAATTCTCATTTGTAGCACACATGGCGGGGGTAAAGTGTGCACTGATGACCACAAGGACTGTATTAATGGAATTGGTGCCTCACCCCTGTTGTTCTATTGGCCCCTTTGGGTCATTGGCCAAGGCCATGTAAGGGAGCTTGATCTTGCACTGGGTCCAGACTACTAGCACTTCCCTGTACCAATTCCTTGTGCATCACATACACCCTATCCTATGTCTATTACCACACACATGTACAGAGTCAGTTCCACAGGCCTTATCCCTCCCTGGACAAATAATAGTATACCATGGGAACAATGCCTGGCCACACACTATTGGGAAGACATTCATGATTTCAATCAGTCAATGTGCAGGTAGGTAAAACTATCTTCACACTAGTATACTCCCATAGCATTATTGCTCATGTGTGTGCCTTGTGATGGCACACACACATTACTTACTTCACTGAAGGATGTATCATGATATTCCTCAACACCTTGGAATACCCGCACAACCCCTGGGCAGTAATTTGTCAGTTTGCAGTGACAATTAGGGAGATGTCTACGACATCTGAGGCAGCCCCAAATGCTATGGGTGTCACAATCGGACAGCCACTGTAACAACCATTGCATACCCCTCAGATTCAATATACAAGCCCTCATTACAACCCTGGCAGCAAATGCCGCCTACCGCTGTGCTGACGGCAGCCAACATACCGTGACTGTGGTGGAAATCCGCTACGGGTATTATGACCCGCCAGAGCCAAGGTCCCAGCAGCATCTGCCAAGGTGAGGAAGGGTCAGAAAAGCCAAGGCAAGGCACTTAAGGCCTCGGAGGCTCCAGGTAATGCCCTGGTGTCCACCATCAGAACCGACAGCCCTGCCACCTGTACCGCGGCCAGCACCGCCACAAGCACCGCTGCAAGCACCGCCACCTGCACCCCCACCTGCCCGCCGCTGCCACTACTATTGTCAGCAGACCCATCCCCAGTGGGCAGCCGTCCGAGGCTGCAGGAGACGGGCTGGTGCCTTCCTCTGCCTCTGGCAACACCAGCACCTGCACCATGACAGCACCACCAGCATCCCCAATGCAAGCACCTCCACCTGCACTGCTGACAGTAGGACCCCTACCAGCAGCAGCAGCCTCAGTGTGCGCCCATCCGAGGCTGCAGGAGACGGCCTGGAGCCACCCACCACCACTGGAAGCACCCCCACCAGTACCGGCAATACCACCAGTTTGCAGCCTTAGTCGCCGCAGGATGGAGTCTGGCCCTGCCTCCATGGAGTATCATGCTACCTCGTCCATGCAAATCTCATGACTCAGACACTCAGGTGAGGGAATGTGAACTGCCACACCCCAAGCGCTGCATCACTGGGCACAAGGCCCCCTCCAGAACCAGTGGAGAAATGCATCCACTCACCCTATCCTTAGCAGGATGAAGCACACTGTTTACAAGGCCCCCTCCAGAACCAGTGGAGAAAGGCAGCCCCTCACCCTATCCTTGGCAGGATGAAGAACACTGGGCACAAGACCACCTCCAGAACCAGTGGAGAAAGGCATCCACTCACCCATTCCTTGGCAGGATGAAGCACACTGAGCACAAGTCCCCCTCCAGAACCAGTGAAGAAATGCATCCACTCACCCTATCCTTGGCAGGATGAAGCACACTAGGCACAAGGCCCCCTCCAGAACCAGTGGAGAAATGCATCCACTCTCCCTATCCTTTGCAGGATGAAGCACACTGGGCACAAGGCCCCCTCAAGAACCAGTGGAAGAAGGCATCTACTTGAGAGACTTGAAAGACTGTGGCTTTGCACTCCTCAGGACCAAGCAGAGGGCAAACCACCCACTTGAGAGACTGTGGCCTTGCACTTCCCAGGACCAAGCAGTGGGCAAACCACCCACTTGAGGGACTGTGGCCTTGCACTCCTCAGGACCAAGCAGTGGGCAAACCACCCACTTGAGAGACTGTGGCCTTACACTCCCCAGGTCCAAGCAGTGGGCAAATAACCCACTAGAGAGACTGTGGCTTTGCAAGACCCAGGACCAAGCAGTGGGCAAACCACCCACTAGAGAGACTGTGGCTTTGCACTCCCCAGGACATTGCTGTGGGCATGGAGCCCCCTCGAGGAGCAGTGGCGTAGTAACATCAGCTGAGGTGTCCCCCCTTCCCCATTCCCCTGAGGTGCCTGTGTGTTTTCGACCTGATGCCCCTGCAGTGTTCTCTACGTAATGAGGCTGGAGTCGCGTGTGGGCTTGGACATTTGCAAAGGACAGTGTACGACCTTCTGTACATATTGTAAATATGTGCATATAGTTTTTTTCTATTTGTTACGTATATTTGCATATTTCAAAAATATCACTTATTTAACTCAATTCCTTTTGTCCTTGCGTTCTTCCAGGGGGTAACGGTGAATAAATGTACTGTTGTTACATGTGTTTGTGTGTATGGTTTTGTGGGTGAGGGTTAGGGTGGAGGTGGGGGTGTTGCGTGTTGCGTGTGCGTGTCACTCTCTTGTTCCTCCCCCGTCCCCTGTGTGCTAGGTGCAGTACTCACCGTGGTCGTCACCGTCTTTGATATTCCTTGTGTATGAGGAGGTAGACCATCATCTGCAGGACCTGCAGCTCTGACTCCATGGCGTCCTGGTTCTATGTTGAGTGTCGAGCGGTGAGTGGTTTCCCTTCCATAGACTGTTTCCGCCGTGCTTTTGATGGCGTTGGTACCGCCCCGGAAAAGCTGGCGGATTGGCGGTTTGTGATGTGGTGGGCAGAGCATTGTCCTCCGCCTGTCTGTTGGCGGTGACTGTTGCAGTGTTTGTTGCTACCGCCATGGCGGTCGGAGTGTTAAAATGGTTGTCTGTGTTGGCGGTTTCTGCCGTGGTCGTGATCCCATTTTTTTTACCACCGGCCTGTTGCCAGTATTACTGCCGCTTTAACACCGACCGCCACGGTTGTAATGAGGGCCACAGTGTCAAGCAGTCCCATATGGTCATGGAGGTGTAGAGCTAACAGACACCTGCATGACAATCCCATGTATAAATGGTGCAGTGAGGAGCACCACAGAAGTGTAAGGGACAGTGATGATTTGTAGGTGTGTGGGTCTGCATTATCTGAGACTATGGTGGTCATTACAACCCTGGCGGTCGGTGTTAAAGCGGCGGTAAGACCGCTAACAGGCCGGCGGTAAAAGTTTTGCAATTACGACCGTGGCGGAAACCGCCAACAAAGACAGGCACTTTAACACTCCAACTGCCACGGCGGTACAAACAAACAGCGCAGCGGTCACCGCCAACAGACAGACGGAGGACAATGTACCGCCCACACTATTATGACAGGCCAATCCGACACCTTTTCCGGGGCGGATTCACCGCGGATAAAAACACGCTCACCTCTACACACTCCACGAGGAACGAGGACACCGTAGAACTAGAGCTTCACATTTTCCCAGCCTTCATCTTCTTGCTCCTCTACCAGGAGCACGAACGCCGGCGGCGAAGACCACGGTGAGTACTGCACCTACGACACAGGGGAGGGGGGAGGGAAAAAACAGGGACACACACACGTAACACCCCTAAACCGCACCCACTACAACACACACTCTAATACAGCATGAAACATAACAGTTACACCTCCCAAACCCCCCAGAAGAATGGAAAGACAATAGAAAATGAGCGTAACCATTGTAATATATTAAAAGCAAGTAGGCAGAAATAGATATATACACCATGTACATAATATATACCAACCAAAGTAGTCCAGGTAGTGTTCTAAGAAAGTCCGTGGAACACTGGGACCACACGGCATGGGCGAGGCCCGCACAAGATCCCCGACCATGATGGAGAGGGAGGGAAAGGGGGGCACCTCAGCCGCTTGAGTGCACAACGACAAATCCACGAGGGGGCCACATGCCCACTGTTCCATCCTGGGGAGTGCAAAGCCACAGTCTCTCAAGTCTCTACAGTGGGTGGGTTGCCCACTGTTCCATCCTGGGGAGTGCAAAGCCACAGTCTCTCAAGTCTCTACAGTGGGTGGGTTGCCCACTGTTCCATCCTGGGGAGTGCAAAGCCACAGTCTCTCAAGTCTATACAGTGGGTGGATTGCCCACTGTTACATCCTGGGGAGTGCAAAGCCACAGTCTCTCAAGCCTCTACAGTGGGTGGGTTGCCCACTGTTCCATCCTGGGGAGTGCAAAGCCACAGTCTCTCAAGTGGATGCCTTCTCCACTGGTTCTGGAGGGGGCTTTGTGGCCAGAGTGCTTCATCCTGCTAAGGACAGAGGGAGTGGATGCCTTTCTCCACTGGTTCTGGAGGGGGCTTTGTGCCCAGAGTGCTTCATCCTGCTAAGGACAGAGGGAGTGGATGTATCTCTCCAATGGTTATGCATCATTCACCCTGTGACGGACTCAGTTGCGTCAGTGCCCTTGCCGCTCATGGGCCAGCGGTGCTTGAGACGGCGGTGCCCTGTGCAGCGGTGCTTGAGACGGCGGTGCCCTGTTCAGCGGTGCTTGAGATGGCGGTGCCGTGTGCAGCGGTGCTTGAGACGACGGTGCCCTGTGCAGCGGTGCTTGAGACAGCGGTGCCCTGTTCAGCGGTGCTTGAGATGGCGGTGCCCTGTGCAGCGGTGCTTGAGATGGCGGTGCCCTGTTCAGTGGTGCTTGAGATGGCGGTCTCCATTGCAGGGTCTCAGCTGCTGGCGGTCCTTCATGGCCCAACGGAGCTTTTGCTGGCGGTCCATCATGGCCCAACGGGGCTTTTGCTGGCGGTCCTTCATGGCCCAACAGGGCTTTTGCTGGCGGTCCTTCATGGTCCAACTGGGCTTTTGCTGGCGGTCCTTCATGGCCCAACTGAGCTTTTGCTGGCGGTGGCCTCCTGGGCAGCTGGGCTTTTGCTGACAGTGGCCTCCTGGGCAGCTGGGCTGGTGCTGGCGGTGGCCTCCTGGGCAGCAGGGCTGGTGCTGGCGGTGGCCTCCTGGGCAGCAGGGCTGGTGCTGGCCTCCTGGGCAGCTTGGCTGGTGCTGGCGGTGGCCTCCTGGGCAGCTGGTGCTGGCGGTGGCCTCCAGGGCAGCTGGTGCTGGCGGTGGCCTCCTGGGCAGCAGGGCTGGTGCTGGCGGTGGCCTCCTGGGCAGCTGGGCTGGTGCTGGTGGTGGCCTCCTGGGCAGCTGGGCTGGTGCTGGTGGTGGCCTCCTGGGCAGCAGGGATGATGGCAGCCTTCTCCGCCGTGCTGCTCTTCCCAGACTTGCCGGGTTTCTTGTGGCCCTTTCCCACCTTGGAAGGTGTCACAGCTGACTCCACACTCCCACTGGGAACCCTGGGAGCGGCTTTGGTGGCTGGAGTCTTCCCCCTCTCCCGCCGGGCACTGGCCAACTTCTGATGCTTCACAGGTGGGGGACTGTCTGTGCTGTGGCTCCGTGCCACACTGGCTGCCCTGGTGGCCAGTGCACTCCAGATTCCGGTGACTACAGACAATGTTGTGGCTGAGGTGCCAGTTCTGGACCTATGAGATGGACGGTGTGGGGGAGGTGTGGGAAAGAGGTCAAGGGTGGACAGGAAAAGTTTTTAGGACACACTGGGACGGGTAGCTGGAGGGAGTTTGGGAGTGGAGGAAGAGGTGGAGGTTGTAGGAGGTGTGTACGTTTGGTGACTTTGGGTGAAAGTGCATGCGCTGGAGGCTGTCGTGAGGTGGATGGCTGTTGGGTGGGTGTGTGCCTGCGTTTGTGGATCTTGGGAGGGGGCTTCACAGACACACTGAGAGAGGACACAAGGGACGTGTGAATGGTAGTGGGGGTGGTGACTACACGTGAGCGGGGTGTGGTGGTGGGTGAGCTGGAGAGGGACGTAGTGGCTGTAGAGGTAGTGCATGCAGGTGTGAGTGTAGACGTCACTGGGAGGGAGGAGGGAGACAAGCAGGAGGGGGACACAGTGGAGGCAGTGGATGTTGGTGGGTCTGCATGTGTGTGATGCTTGCGTGAATGCCTGTGGGTTGTGTGGTGCTTATGTTTGCCTGAACTACTCTTGGGTGTTGACGTGTGTGCATGTTGGTCTGTAGGTGTGTTTGGGATGGGCTGAGGTAGAGGAGATTGGGTCTGGGTGGAGGAAGTTGGAGGGGGAGGTTTGAGACGGGGACAATGGCTGCCATCAGTGCTGAGGCCAGAGTCTGAAAAGCTTGGTGAAGGGCCACCTGACCAGAATGAATGCCCTCCAGGAATGCCTTAGTTTGTTGCAACTGCCTCTCTACACCCTGGATGGCATTCAAAATGGTAGACTACCCAACAGTGAGGGACCTGAGGAGGTCAATGGCCTCCTCCATGAGGGCAGCAGGGGTGACTGGGGCAGGGCCTGAGGTGCCTTGGGTGAAGGTGATGCCCACCCTCCTGGGTGAGCGGGCACGGGACAAAGCCTGAGGGGCTGCTGGGAGGACTGTGCTGGTTGGGGGGGTGGCGGCTGTACCTGTAGATGCGGGGGGCACAGATGTTGCCACCACCACAAGGAAGCTACCATCAGAGGACGAGTCCGTGTCGCTGGTGTCAGCTCCTGTCCCCGCCGTGGAGCTCCCCTCTGTCCAACTGGTGCCCTCACCATCAGTGGAATCTGCCTTCAGAGTCCGTAGTGTCGCCCTGCAGGGCCATGTGGGTTGCAGCTCCCTCCTGCTCCGGTGCCACTGCTCCTCCGCCTAATGATGCTAATGCACACAAGAACACTGAGACCACAAAAAGGGGGGGAAGACAGAAGAAAGACATGTTGAGTGCATGCATTACCGCTACCGTTGGCGGACACGACAGACACAGAAGCCCCCTGCACTATGCCGCGCTCTTGGGCTCCACTGTTCAATTCCTGCGAAATGGCCTACAAGGCTATGGACGACATCTGCACACATAGATGACACAGGGGCATGACTAGGTGTACTTGGCACTCTACAGAGGTGGGCTGGGGTGCCACATGGCCTGCCTTACGGAGGGGCCTTGCCTACGGAACTCGCCCTGGCCTAGGGAAACCCACAGCCCACCTCCCCCACCCAGAAAACTCCACTGCGCGCAAAGTCAGCAGAATGCGAGTGTACTCACCCCCTTGTGTCTTCTGTGATGCCCTCAAGCACCCATCCAACTCTGGGTAGGCCACCGCCAGGATCCTGAACATCAGGGGGGTCATGGTGCGATGGGCACCCCTTCCACGTTGCTCCAGCGGCGAATGTCCTCCCATCTTTCCCGGCAGTGGGTGCTCCGTCTGTGATAGACCCCCAGGGTCCGGACGTCCTTGGCTATGGCACGCCAAATATATTTTTTCTGGTGGGAGCTGACCTACATGAGATGTACAGGGGAAAAAGAGTAGTTATTACCAACTGCACCGTCAAAGTGATAGGCCCCCATCCCTACCCTTGCCATGATGCACATGCAGTCACAGTCGTTTCATGCACGCCTCAATCTCCCCCCCATCTTTCATCCACCCCACTCCACACACTCATAGCCCATACACCATGCTCACAGTGTATTTACCTGTTTGTCTGGAGGACCATAGAGTAGCATGTACTGGGGGAGGACCCCATCCACGAGCTTCTCCAACTCCTCCGATGTGAAGGCAGGGGCCCTTTCCCCAGACACTCGAGCCATTGTCTCTTCCAGACCGAGGTCACAGCAGCACTTGCAGTGTAGGTCCTCTCCTGTCGAAGATCAGGTATCGAGTGATTGAACAGATAGAAAATGGCGGTCATGTCCGCGGCGGTGCGTACCGTCACCACCGGCGCACATCGTCATTGGCTCCTGGGACCCAGAGGGTCCAATGTTAACCAATGCAGCATTGCGCCGCGGGCTTCGACCGCCTACCGCGACGGTGTACAACGCCAGCGCAGTTACCTCACATCCCATTGTCCCACTTTAGAGGTCAGGCAGCCGTCATTTCAGGGGCCCACATGGCTTCATTTCCAACTGCATCACACATACCTAGGCCTAGACTCAACACACATACAGGCCACCTTTTGTGTATGATTGGTGTTCTGTGTAAACTGTGGGTACGTACCTCTGAGTTGTTTGACTCTGTGCTCGCTGTTGTCCTTCATAGGCACCGTCCGCTGGGACATGTGAGGAGGTGGCAGCATCCTCCGGTGTACTGACCGTTGGTGGACCTGTCGACAATGGAGGAGCGACATGGTATAATCACATACAGGCTTGACCGTGCCACAATCCAAGAACTGTGTACCCAGTTGGAGCCAGACCTGATGTCAGCAATCCGCCATCCCACAGGAAATCCCCTTCAAGTGCAGGTACTGTCAGTGCTCCATTTCCTAGCAGGTGGGTCATTTCAAACAACAGTGGCCATAGCATCTGGGATGTCCCAGCCTATGTTTTCCAACGAATTGTCCAGAGTGTTGTCTGCCCTTCTGAAACACATGCGGAGCTACGTGTTCCCTCAGGTGGAGGATTTGCCTACAGTGAAAGGTGATTTCTATGCCCTGGGACATATCCCCAACATTATAGGTGCCATTGATGGGACCCATGTGGCTTTGGTCCCCCCCACAGGAGTGAACAGGTGTACAGAAACCAGAAGAGTTATCATTCTATTAATGTACAGATGGTATGTTTGGCAGACCAGTACATCTCCTATGTGAATGCCGGTTCCCTGGCTCAGTGCATGACGCCTACATTCTGCGGAATAGCAGCATCCCTTATGTGATGGGTCAACTCCAGAGGCACCGTGTGTGGCTATTAGGTGAGCACCTGGAAGCAAGACAGTGGGAATGGTAGTCTGGGTCTGGGGTTACCCCACAGGTTAGTGTGTGTCTAATACTTGTCCCTCGCCATTTGCAGGTGACTCTGGTTACCCCAACCTGTCATGGCTACTGACCCCAGTGAGGAATCCCAGGACAAGGGCAGAGGAACGCTACAATGAGGCCCATTGGCGAACTAGGAGGGTGATCGAGGGGACCTTCGGCCTCCTGAAGGCCAGGTTCTGGTGCCTCCATATGACAAGTGGATCCCTATTCTACTCACCAAAGAAGGTGTGCCAGATCATCAATCAATCAATCAATCATAGTATTTATAAAGCGCGCTATGTACCCGTCAGGGTTTCGAGGCGCTGAGGGGGGGGGGGGAGGGGAGCGCTGCTGGTTTATCGGTCGAAGAGCCAGGTCTTGAGAAGCCTTCTGAATGCGAGGAGGTCCTGGGTCTGGCGAAGGGATGTGGGGAGAGAGTTCCAGGTCTTGGCGGCGAGGAAGGAGAAGGATCTGCCGCCGGATGTCTTGCGCTGGATTCGGGGTACGATGGCGAGGGCGAGGTTGGCGGATCGGAGTTGACGTGTTGGGGTGTAGAAGTGAAGTCTGGTGTTGAGGTAGGAGGGTCCGGTGTTGTGAAGTGCCTTGTGAGCGTGGGTCAGGAGTTTGAAGGTGATCCTCTTGTCTACCGGGAGCCAGTGGAGTTCCTTTAGGTGAGGGGAGATGTGACTTCGGCGGGGTATGTTGAGGATCAGTCGGGCGGAGGCATTTTGGATACGTTGGAGGCGTTTGATGTCTTTGGTTGGGATGCCTGTGTAGAGTGCGTTGCCGTAGTCAAGTCTGCTGCTGACGAGGGCCTGGGTCACCGTCTTTCTGGTTTCTGTTGGAAATCGTGGCCTGCTGTATGCTTCACAACTTAGCTTTGCGACGACAGGTGCCTTTTCTGCAGGAGGATGGTCCAGATGGTGGTGTTGTTGCAGTTGTGGATCCTGTGGATAGTGAAGACGAGGAAGCAGAGGAAGAAGACATGAACAACAGGGACTCAGTGATCCAGCAATATTTCCAGTGAGACATAGGTAAGAGTACAGACCTGCCTACTACATGTACTTAAACACTACTACCTCTCTACTGTCTGTCCTTTTCACCCAGTGTATGGTCACTGAGTTGTCACTTTCCCTTACGATTTCACAGATGTGGGTCCCACTGTGTGACATCTGCTTTGATTCCTCATGGACTTGAGCTGTGTGATATAGGTATGTTGACATTACAATTGAAAGAGCATTTTGTCACTGTAATTGCTAATGCACTATTTCGAAATAACAGACAGACTGCAGATTGTTTTGTGTTTTAAGTGTATTTATTTAAGCGCTCAATATTGGAGGGGGTAGTGAAATGGTGAGGGGTGATGGCGGAGGAATGTCCATGGCACAGTCCAGTCTATTAGTCTCACAGGTGCATTGCCCAAATGGGCATTGGAAGTGGAGGTTGGGCAGTTTAAGTATGGACAGGGTGACAAAGTGGGACAGTAGGATGACAATCAGGGTGGTCTCATTTCTTGGCGGGGGTCTTGGCATCGTGCTCTGTCTTTGTCCTGGATCTCAGGGACCGTTTGCGGGGTGGTTCTCCCTCTGCAGGGGGTGGGGTGCTGGTGAGTTGGTCCTGTGGCGGGGCGCCCTGTCCACTAGCGCCGGTGGAGGTGGTGGGCAGTTCATCGTCCATGCTAGTGTCAGGGGCCCCTTGTAGTGCCACAGTGTCCCTCCTGGTGATGACGAGTTGCTTCAGCAACCCTACAATGGTGCCCAGGGTGGAGCTGATGGTTCTGAGTTCCTCCCTGAAGCCCATATACTGTTCCTCCTGCAGGCGCTGGGTCTCCTGAAACTTGGCCAGTACCGTTGCCATCGTCTCCTGGGAGTGGTGGTAGGTTCCCATGATGGAGGAGAGGGCCTCGTGGAGAGTGGGTTCCCTTGGCCTGTCCGCCCCCTGTCACACAGCAGCCCACCCAGTTCCCCTGTGTTCCTGGGCCTCCGTCCCCTGGACTGTGTGTGCACTACCACTGCCCCCAGGTCCCTGTTGTTGTTGTGGTGGTGGGTTAGCCTGGGTTCCCTGTACTGGTGGACACACAGCTGATTGACGTGTCCTGGGGACAGAGGTATGGGCCCGCTGGGTGGGTGCTGTGCTGGTGTTTCCAGAGGGGGGAAGGTCTGTGATTGCCTGTGAATGGGTGAGAGGAACCGACTGTCCAAAGGTCCCCGACGGGCCGGGCTGGTCATCTAGATCCAGTTGGACAGAGGTGCTGTCATCACTGTGGGCCTCTTCTGTTGGTGGGGTGGACATGTGTGGGCACTCCTGTCCGGTGACGTTGGGTAGGGGTCCTGCAGGGGTATAAAAGGATAGTTATTACATCTGTATGTGTCATGGTGTGCAATGGGTGTGTGAGCGTGTACCCCAGTGCTTGCATTCCTGTGTGGGAGCTTGTGTGATGGTGGTTTAGGGGGTTGTATGGGTATGTGCAGTGGGCATGCTATAGTGATGGGTGTCCATGCTCTGTTGTTGCATGCAGGGCTTGGTGTTGGGATGGGTGGTTTATGATGTTGGGACATATGTGAGGATTTGGGGTGCTGGGTGTGAGGGTGGGGGTATGTGATAGCATGCAGGTAGGGTGGGGGATGTAATAGTTAAGATTTGACTTACCAGAGTCCATTCCTCCACCTACTCCTGCGAGGCCCTCAGGATGCAGAATCACCAAGACCTGCTCCTCCCATGTTGTTAGTTTGGGGTGAGGAGGTGGGGGTCCACCGCCAGTCCGCTGAACCGCCTGGTGGTGACTTGAGACCACGGGATGCACCTTCCCTGTAGGTCATTCCATCTCTTCCTGATGTCCTCCCGATTTCTTGGGTGCTGTCCCACTGCGTTGACCCTGTCCACTATTCTATGCCATCTTCCTTGCTATGGAGGTGTGCTGCACCAGTGATCCGAATAGCTGTGGCTCTACCCAGACAATTTCCTCCACCATGACCCTGAGCTCCTCCTCCGAGAACCTGGGGTGTCTTTGCCGTGCCATGGGGTGGTGTAGGTGATGTGTGGGATTGTGTGGTGATAAGTGTGCTGATATGTAGTGTTGTGTTGTGTGAGGTGCGTGGAAGTTGTGTGAGTGATGGTATTGTGTGCCTGTGGATGCTGTTGTTCTTGCTGGTGGTGTCTCTCTCTGGCCTTCTTTCTGGATTTTTTGTCGTAGGGGTTTGTGGGTGATGTGGGTGTGTGTTTTATATTGTGATGGGTGTGTGTAAGTGGTGTGTGTATGTGTATCAGGTTTGTGTATTTCGAATTGTCCAATGTGGCAGTGTTTTCTAAGAGTGTGTGTATTTTGAGGGCAGCGGTGCGTACCCCCAATGGAATACCGCGGTTGAAAGACCGCTGCGTGGATTCGTGTGTCGTGATAGTGTGGGCGTATTTCTGTTGGCGTGACGGTGTCGGTTTTGTTATCGCCAGTTTATCACTGACCTTTGGTGTGGCGGACTTCTGTGGGTGTCTGAATTTTGGCGGATTCAGAAATGTGGGTCATAATAGCTGTGGCGGTTTTCCGTGGCCGCGGCGGTGTGTTGGCGGTCTTCTGCACGGCGGTAGGAGGCTTTTACCACCAATGTTGTAATGAGGGCCTATGTGTGATTGACTAATCTCAGATATTTGTTAGTTGCTCTGCCCTACCACTAGGATGACGAAGTGCTACCTCAGCCTAACAAGTTAACAGTATACAATGTCGTCCATTTACTTAAATGTACACATCAGACTAACCAATGTTTTCCATCCATGTCTTGCAGGTAGACCTGCACCCTATACCATGGGAGAGGTTTCATGATTCGAAGACCCTGGTGCATTCAATAAGTGTCACCCTGTGCGTCTTGGGTACTAATCCAGGATTTGGTGTGAGTCAGTCTGAAGTGTGGAATGTAATGAAATATGGTTTTGCCTGACCAATGATCTGATAATGTTGGAGAATGGATGGTGACATCCTGTATTTTGGAGTGTTGTGCAATGAGAATGGCTTGCATGTAGTTCAAGGGGAAACGTGTGCTGGCATGGAACTGTGTGAAATGGGAATTGTCATGGTTGGCCAGTTAGTCATTGGTGTCTATCATGATAGCTCTCAGGGCAGCTGTCTATGTACATAGCATGCCTGATTACAGCCACTTTGGTGGTTATTATGAACATGGCGGTAAGCGACACCCCACCGGCGGTGGCGGTAACTACCGCCTACAAGCTGGCGGTCTGGACTGCCAAAAAATGAAGCACATGAGAAACAAGTAGCGGTCCATCCAGACACTGCCATCATTGTAGTGCTGATGAGGATGGAGGAGGCTGCCCACAGGCTGGCAGAAAGGAACTACCCTCCCACCAAATTATGAAGCACAAGACCGCCGTCAGTACAAACAAAATAAAAGGAAACACTCACAGAAGCACACAGAACACGCCGATGCAGACACGGAGCGAGAGTTGGAAATAGTGCCAGTGCTGCTCCTTACCATATACCTCCACGACCGTGACTGCAGACAAAGACGACGACGTTAAGTACTGCAACCTAGAACACACATGGGAAGAAAGGGCACAGTTACACACCCACCCCTCCCACCCTGCAATGCACTCTCAACCCCTCTCACCATCCCACACCATATACACCAGAATAAGATGTACTTACCCGACACAAGGCAACAAAGTACACACATGTGCACACCACATCCCCACAGTGAAACGCTGAAAGAGCGTCACCATGATGTGCCAACAGGACTACTGGGCACTGAAATGTATTAATTGCAAAAAACTTATTGTCCAAATAAGGGCATTGGCCAGTCCATAGGAAAATCCCAGAAGGGCCAAAATCGGCCAGACTTGACTCTGGCATGTGCACAGGGCACTCCACCTGAAGGGGTTTAAGGGGGGCTTGGGCTTAGGTTTGGGAGATGAAGGGGGTTTGGGCTTGCCCTTGGAAGGTGGTGGAGTGGGCTTGGACCGGGGGGTGGCAGAGGGACCTGGGGAAACACGGGGCTTCTTCCTCCCTGGGGAAGGGGCACAGGAATCGGAAGGGCAGACTGGGGTGGACTTGGACGTAGAAGGAGTGGACTAGGCAAGGCGATGGGCATGCTTAGGGACAAGACGGGTGGGCCAGTGGGTTCAAACAGGTCAACACAGGAGAGGAAAAGCTTCTTTGGGGAAGATGGGGGGATTTGGAGGAAGGTCTGGGAGTGGAGGTGGAGGGAGTGCTAGTACCAGGTGTAGGTGTGCCGGACGTGGATGCAGGTCCCTGCACAGTATGCTGATGTGCAGTGCTTGTGTGTTGTGTGGATGTCTGCAAATGTTTGAGTGTTTTGGGAGGAAGAGGGTGGACACAGTGGGAAAAGACAGGCTGCCAGTGTAGATGGATGTTGTCTGGGTGTCTGCATGTCTGGTGAGTGTGCTGCAAGTGTCCTACAAAGTAGTTGTGGTGAGTACAGGTGTGGTACCTGGGGTGCATGTCTGAATGTCAGATGTTGTGGTGACTGCAAGAATGGGGCCAGCAGCAGTGACTGAGGGTGCAATGCATGTGAGTGTGCATGGTGAGGTGACAGACAGGGTGGCGGGAAGGTCAACGCACTGGGGGAAGTGGATATTGTTGTCTCTGCTTTGGTATGTTGGGTGTGTGCATGCCTGTGGTGGGAAGTGTGGTGCTTGTGTTTCTCTGTGTGCTTCTTGTGTGTTGATCAGTGTGCATGGGTGTCTGGACGTGTGCTTGCGATGGGTGAAGGGAGTAGGGTGCTGGAAGGGGTAGAGCTGGAGGGAGGGGGTACGGAAAGACCAGGGACACTGGCTGCCGTCAAAGAGGAGGCCAGAGACTGAATAGATCTCTGTAGGCCAGACATGGTACCGTGAATGCCTTCCAGGTATGAATTGCATTGCTGCATCTGGGATGCTAGCCCCTTTATGGCATTCATGATGGTTGTCTGCCCTACAGAGATGGTTCTCAGGAGGTCACTAGCCTCCTCTGTGAGGGCAGCAGGGCTGACTGGGGCAGAGGATGAGGTGCCTCAGGCAAAGGAGACGTGCACTTTCCTGGGTTAGCGGGCATGGGCAACTGGGTGGACAGCAACTGGGAGGGCAGTGATGACATGGGGGGGCGGAAGATGGTATAGAATGGGTGTGTCCAGTAGGGTCGCCACCACGAGGGAGCTGCCATCGGTGGAGATATCAGAGTCACTACAGCCAGTGGTAGTTGCCTCCCCGTGGTACTCTCCTCACCCTCCAACCCACTGGTCCCGTTGCCGTCCACCGACTCTGCCTCATTGGAACTGTGGGCCACTGCATCCCCACTCACCAGTGCCACTGCTCCCTCGCCAGATGATGCTGATGTTCACAAAGGATACAAGAGCACAGGGGTGGAGAGAAGAAACATGGGATAACTCTGTAAATACCTGAATGTATATACATCCCAGGCTCACACACACACCCACATCCAGGTCACACACCTACACGCAGCACCTACAACATGAGTCATGTCTGTGCCCCTGACTAGTGGCCACTACCCCAGAATACACCCCGTTACCAACAGGAAACACGGACCTGATTAACTCTGTGGAGTACACACATGGGAGACCATGCCCAGCGAATGCACTCACCAGTCAATAAGCCGACAAACCATCCAGGATTACAGAAAGGGGGCCCCATGGGCCTATTGGGGCCACACAAACATGCCCTCACACCATCCCCGGGTCTTTGAGGGGACAGGACTACATGAACTCACCTGTCTGAGTGCCTGGCACTAGACAGCATACATACTACAGCACCTAAACACATCCATTGCAGCAGTATAACAACAGTGTTGGTACTCACCCCCTTGTGGCTGCTGTGCTGCTTTCAAGTACCCATCCAAATCCGGATAGAATGCAGGCCATTAGGGGGGTCAGGGTCCGACAGGCACCCCTTCCTCATTGGGAGGCCTTCCCCATCTGGGCCTCACCGCCTCAGGTCCTCCCACCGCTTCTTGCAGTGGGTGCCCCGCCAGCTGTAGACCCCAGGGGTCTGCACTTCCTTGGCAATGGCTTGCCAGAGTCCCCTCTTCTGATGGGCGCTGACCTGTATGGGACACACAGAGCAGAAAAACAGACATCAGTATGTGTGCACCTAATACAGATGACATGTTGTCCCCTTTGGAACAGACATTTTAGAAGGCCATGTCATCAACACACATACAGTACATGCCAGAAAGTCTGCAGCTGGGCAGTCACATATCGAACACACATGCAAACAGGCATCCGCCACAATCACCCACATCCAAAGATTCCAGCCGCTAACTCACCTGCTCCTCTGGTCGCCTATACAACTTGGCATACAGGGGTAGGACCCCGTCCACCAGCTTCTCCAGTTCCTCCGTGATGAAGGCTGGGCCCGTTCCTCTGTGACCCGCACCATCTCAGGAACCAGAGTCAGAACACAGCAGCACACGCAGTGGAGTACTGCCCTGCATGGGAGTCAGGAGTTAAGTGGCAAGGGACTAACAACATGGCATACTTTCCCCCGCAGTGTGAACCGTCACCGCCGACGGCGATCATGATAGGCCTAGGTTCCCAATTGACAATCATGTAATCCAATGATTGGGTGCACGGCGGTGAACACCGCCTTCTGCAGTGACGACTACCGCCAGCGATATAATGTCACTTCCACTCCCTCAGACCTGGATGGCAGGAGGCTGCCATCTTGCTATCACCACGTTGTCATAGACTGGCCAGGGGCCCCATTCAGGGCCTCCTAGTCTACGACCTTAGTCGCTTGCTTACATGAGTTTCTGTTCCTCACATGCACCCATTTTTGAAAATGTGTCCACACTGGTATGCCATTTAAACAGAGTTGACTCTGCACACATTCGCCTGACGTTGTACTTCATACTTAGCATTTGTGTGTGTAACCTACGTGTCACATATTAATTGAAACAGTAACATCATGTGTTGCAGGTGTATGAGTGCCCTTCATATGTGTTCTTTCCTACCCCATAGATACAGACCCATGTGGCGAGGGAGGGCCCCATCCGTGTAGAGACCTCTGGTTGTTTTGAAAATGAAGGATGAACGTCATTGTCACCTACAGTCTCAATAGTGCTACAATCCATTACCTCTTTGCTTTACTGGATCCTGTACTGAGACCTGCTAATCGGAATCAGCATGCCATCCCTACTGTAGTGCAAGTGCTATTGGTACTCCATTTTTTGGCTACACGCTCATTCCAGGTGACAGTGGGCAGGGGTGCATGGGTCTCACAGCCAAAGTTTAGCCTCATCCTGTCCAAATTCCTGGATGCATTCCTCCAACACCTGCAGACATATGTCCAGTTCCCCCAAAGGGCTGAATTGCCTGCCATCAAATATGGATTTTATGCCTTTTCTAACATCTCACATGTGATAGGTGCAATTGATAGAACCCACATAGCTCTCATACCCCCAAGAGTGAATGAACTGGTGTGCAGGAATCGAAAGAACTTCCATTCCATAAATATACAATTCACATGTAAACGCCAGATTCCCAGGCCCAGTCCATGAGTCCTTTGTCCTGAGAAACAGCAGTGTACCACACTTGATGGGACAACTACAAGCGGACAGAGGATGGCTCATAGGTGAGTGTGTATGACAATGGTTCTGTACATAGGTGTCAGCCAGCTAATATGTATGTACAGTCAGTTCATTATGGTCCTTCTACGTCCACTATTGCAGGTGATTCTGGCTACCCCAACTTGCAATGGCTCCTGACACCAGTGAAGAATCCCAGGACAGATGCAGAGAGGAATTGTAATGACGCCCATGGATGTACTGGGAGGGTGATTGAGCGCACTATAGGTCTCCTGGAGGCTAGGTTTTGTTGCCTCCATCTCTCTGGGGGATCCATGTGCTATGTCCCTGACAGGGTATGTAAGATAGAGGTGGCCTGCTGCATGCTGCACAACTTGGCTGTGAGAAAAGCTATCTCCTTTCTGGAAGAGGAGGGTGCTGTCCAACCAGCCCAGCAACCTTAGAGAGGGGATGAGAGTGATGGTGAGGAAGAAGAGGGGGAACATTTTAACTCCAAGACTGAGCTGATCCGCCTATACTTCCAGTGACCCTAAGGTATTGTTCAATGATGCTGTTGTCTTCACTGCATAGTTTCATTTTTACTCATGTAATTGGTAATGTGGTGTCTATAGTCATTGGCACTCCTGGTGACGAGCGTGCTCCTTGGAACACAGAGGATGGTCTCCTTCGATACAGACTGTCCTGAGGTTCTGCTGTCCCAATTTGGAAGAGGTAAGACCTTACCTTCCCCGAGAATGACAGTACCCCTGTTTGCTGCGTCTTCTTCACCTCCTGAGGCCTCTGTGCACTATTTGCAATATTCCTTGATGCACAGCCTGGCCCAGGTCCCCAGCGATGCTCAACTCGCTGAGTTGACCTCCGGCGGTGTGGGACCCTCCTTTGTAGTGCTGCACCAACTGCATTTTGCACCTCCTTTGTTCTCATGTCCTGAGACTCCTGTGGGTGCTTTCTGATCTTCTGAGGGCTCTTTGAAGTACTGGGAGCCTCTTCCTCCTCACACAGAGTTGAGCCCCCCAGCTCCCTCCTGGCTCCGGACAGCAAAACACAACTTTGCCGGAACCAAGGCTTGTTGGAGGAATCCAGTGCCAAAACACGCATGCATCCAACTTCTCTTTGTGGGACATCCAGTGCATCATGCAGAAACCTGCTGACATCTTCCTTGGCTTCATTTCTGCAGCCTTCGTCCAACCAGGGACTTGTCTTTTGCATCCTCTTCTGGGCTGGCAGGGGCTCCTGTCCTTCCTGAAACTTCTTCTGACTTCTGGACCTGGTCTCCTTCCTTTGCAGGTCTTCAGGTCCAGGAATCCACCATTTGTTGTTTTCAGTCTTGCTTGGTTCTTGCAATAACTCTAATCACGACTTGTAGTGTGTCCTAAGGAAACCTGCAGTACTTTACTACTACTTTCCTGTGCTCTTGGGTGAGGAAATTTACTTGCCTTTGTTGTATTCATACTCCCCCAGCGATTCTCTACACACTATACTTGTCTAGGGGAGAATTTGTGATTCACATTACACTTTCTTAGTATATGGTTTGTGTTGCCCTTAGACCTATTTTCTCCCATTGCATTCTATAGCATTTCCTATTGTTTGAACAATCCAATGGTAATTACCTGCCTTATTTTGGTGTCTAGTGTATATATTGTATATAATACTTACCTCCAGAAGGAGTATTGCCTCTAAGATATTTTTCGCTTTGTGTCACTCAAATAAACTTCCTTTATTTTTTAGTAATGTGTAACTATAAGTGGTATTGCATGAGCTTTGCATGTCTCCTAGTTCAGCCTAAGCTGCTCTGCTACAGCTACCTCTATCAGCCTAAGCTGCTAGAACACTACTACATTTCACCACTGAGGGATAACTGGACCTGATGTAAGGTGCCCAAGGTACCCACTACAAACCAGGCCAGCCTGCTATAGTCTGTACACGGGGTATGTCTCCATCTCCTATTCATCCGCAGCTGTTGCAGTCTAAGGGACAAAAGAGTGAGGAACCGGTCACAAACTGAACATCAGAGCCACAACAGTACAATGGATGATGCTAATTTGTAATAGGTAAGTAGTATTTGTCCTGTATGACCAATTTTTTACTGTGATAGTTATTATCCAGGCCCTGCCCCCCCCCGAAATGGTGTCTGCCTGTCCTGTGTGGAGGGGCAGGTGGAAATGAGGTAATTCAGCTGACGTAGTGCGCCGTTGTGGTAGGCGGTCAGGAACCGTCGTGCAACCCCTCATTGGTTAACATTGGGCCCTAGAGGGTACAGTGGTCAATGGTGATGTATGCCAGCGGTGACGTATGCACCACCGCGGACGAGACTGCCATTTTCTATCTGATCACTCACTTGCTACCTGACCTTCCATAGGAGAGGACCTGCACTGCATGTGCTGCTGTGACCTATGTCTGCATCCACAACTGGTCAACTGTGTGGCTACCATGGCTCGTGTAACTGGCGAAAGGGCCCTTGCCTTCACCGTGGTGGAGTTAGAGCAACTGGTGGATGGGGTCCTACCTCTGTACGGACTGCTGTATGGGTCTCCAGACCAACAGGTGAGTACACTGTGAGCGCGATGCATGTGGCATGAATGCATGGAGTGCTGTGTTTGAAGGATTCATGTAGGGGGGTGGGTGGATGTCCCCTGGGGAGCGTACAGCTTGTGTGCTGGGCCTCCTGTGTGTAAATGGCTATATGAAGGGGGCATGGTGGGACATAAGTCTAACAGGCAGGGCGGTGTGACTGATACCATTTTCTGTGTGTATTTCTCTGCAGGTCAGTGCCCATCAAAAGAAGGGTATACAGCGTGCCATCGCCAAGGACGTGCGGACCCTTGGGGTCTACGAAAGGCGGAGCACCCACTGTCAAAACGATAGGAGGACCTGAGACGTTGGGCATGGAAGATGGCGGAGGCCTAGCTGGGGATGGCCTCCCAATGAGGAAGGGGTGCCCATCAAACCCTGACCCCCCTGATGGCCCGCATACTGGCAGTGGCCTATCCGGAGCTGGATGGGCGCTTGAGGGTATCACAGCAGCCACAAGGGGGTGAGTACAGTGCCCATCATTATAACATATGCATGGTAGGGTGGTATTTGGGTGGGGGATGTGTCAGTGGATGCCCCTAGGCCAGGCCTGACATTGCAGCATAGGTCCCCTGGTGGCTAGGGTCCAGAAGGGATAATCTTACTACCTAGTTCGTAGGCATCTACAACTGGTCAACTGTGTGGGTCCCAGGAGTGCTGCATTTGGTGGTATGTGCCCCTCCCCATGCCTTGGTGGCTAGCATTATAACTGGTTGTGCAATGCATAGTGCTTAGGGCTGTTTCCTGTGTGTGACGGTGGTGTTGGTGCAGCCATTGATCCAGTGTATCCTTTGTCTCTTTCTCCCCTGTTTTGGTTTGTCATCCTGTCCTTATGTGGATTAGCATCATCTGGAGATGGAGCAGAGGCGCCAGTGATGGAGTGAGCTGCATCCCAGAGGACACAGAAGGCAGATTCCACTGATGGTGAGGGCACCAGTTGGACAGAGGGCGAGGGGAGCACCACGGCAGAGACTGGAGGGAACAGTGCAGACTCTGATACCTCCTCCGATGGAAGCTCCCTGGTGGTGGCGGACAGCTCTGTGACCACCCCAGCTACAGGCACGGCCACCACCCCCATACCAGCACCGCCCTCCCAGCAGCCCCTCATCGAGTTGCCCGTGTCCGCTCACCCAGGAGGGTGGGCATCTCCTTCGCCCCAGGCACCTCAGGCCCTGCCCCAGTGAGCCATGCTGCCCTGAGTGAGGAGGCTATTGACCTCCTGATATCCATCTCTGTAGTGCAGTCAACCATTGTGAATGCCATCCTGGGGCTGGCAGCCCAAATGCAACAAACTAATGCATTTATGGAGGGCATTCACACTGGCTTGGCCACCTCCTACAACCACTCCCTCTTCCTCCACTCCCTAACCTTCTCCTGCCCCAGTGTCCCTAAGAAGCTTTTTCTCTCCACCATTGAATTCTTTCCTATCCCTCCCCCCTGTCCTTCATGTCTAGCCAGGGTGGCAAAAACCCAGGCAAGCACCTCAGCCACCCAGTCCACAGCCCAGTAGTCTCCACACCCATTTGTGGTGGGAAAGGATCCAGGGCACCAGGCATCCTCAAGGAAGGGGTGCCTGTCCCAGCTGCTGCCCAGAAGGGTAAGGAGCCAACCCCAGCTGCTGCCAGGAAGGGCAAGGAACCACCCCCAGCACCACCACCACCAGTGGGCAGCTGTCCGAGGCTGCAGGCGATAGGCTGGAGCTTCCCTCCATCACCATCAGCAGCAACAACACCACCACTGGGCAGCCATCTAAGGCTGCAGGGGATGGGCTGGAGCTTCCCCCAACCCCCACCAGCAGTAGCACCACCACCAGTGAACAGCCGTCTGAGGCTGCAGGGGATGGGCTGGAGCTTCCCCCCACCACCAGCAGCAGCATCACCACCACTGAACAGCTGTCACCACCGGCGGACGGCATGTAGGCCTGTCTCCATGGGCTGCTGTGCGGTCTACCCCATGCAAATCCTGTGGGTATGACACCCAGAAGAGAGACTGTGACCTTGCAATCCCCAGGTTCAAGAACACAGGGCATGTTGCCCCCTCCAGAACCAGTGGGCAAGTCACCCACCAGCCCCAACCAGTGGGCAAGTCACCCACCAACCCCAGCCTCCCCAGGATCAGAAGCACAGGGCATGATGCCCCCTCCAGAACCAGTGGGCAAGTCACCCACCAACCCCAGCCTCCACAGGATCAGAAGCACAGGGCACGATGCCCCTCCAGAACAAGTGGGCAAGTTACCCACCAACCTCAGCCCCCCAGGATCAGAAGCACAGTGACCTTGCACTCCCCAGGTTCAAGAGCACAGGGCATGTTGCCCCCTCCAGAACCAGTGGGCAAGTCACCCACCAACCCCAACCAGTGGGCAAGTCACTCACCAACCCCAGCCTCCCCAGGATCAGAAACACAGGGCACAATGCCCCCTCCAGAACCAGTGGGCAAGACACCCACCAAATCCAGACTCCCCAGGATCAGAAGCACAGGGCACGGTGCCCCCTCCAGAACCAGTGGGCAAGTCACCCACCAACCGCAGCCCCCCAGGATCAGAAGCACAGGGCACGATGCCCCCTCCAAAACCAGTGGAAAAGACACCCACCTGAGAGACTGGGACCTTGCACTCCCCAGGACCGATCACAAGGCATGCTGCCCCCTCCAGAACCAGTAGTCTTGCTTCATCTGCTGGCTGAGGTGCTCCCCCGTTCCCCGTCCCCCTGAGGTGCCTGCCTATTTACCAACTGATGCCCCTGCAATGTTCTCTCCGTGTTGGTGCAGGTGACAAGTGGGGCCTTTGACATTAGCCTGTGGACCTGCGACCCATGCACAATATGGACTGGGCAGTGTCCCTTGAACTGTACATATGTATATACCATTACATTGCATTTTCGTATTTCTACTGTATTGTTATTACATTTCACTTCCTTTTGCACAATCCTATAGTCCTTGCATTATTCCTCAGGGGTACGTGGAAAATATGTTTTATTACTGCAGCTGATTGTGTGTATGGTGTTGGGTGGGGGTATGTGTTGTGCATGTGTGTGTCACTCTCTTTTTCCTCCCTCCCTCCCCTGTGTGCTAGGCGGCTGTACTCACCGTGGTCGTCTTCACCGTCATTGGTGTTCGTGGTGGAGCAGGACGTAGAAAATCATCAGGAATAAATGAAGTTAAGGCTCCATGGCAGCATGGTTCTTCCCTGTGTCTCCAATGGTGAGACCTTTCCCTTCTGTGCAGTGTTTCCGCGAGGCTTTAGATGTAGTTGGTACTGCCCTGGAAAAGGTGGCAGTTTTCAGAGTCTTAATATGGTGGGCAGAACATTGACTTCTGCCTGGCTGTAGGCAGCTACCGCCATTGTGGCTATTGTTTTCACCCTGGTGGTCGGTGTGGTAAAACGGCTGTCTGTCCGAGTTCTCAACGCCATGGTCATAATTTGGCGGTAATTACTGCCAGCCTGTTGATGGTATTACTGCCACTTTATCACCGACCACTATGGTTGTAATAAGGACCTATATTTCTGTACAACCTCCTCCCAGTGTTGATACTGATGTTTGCTTCTCCTCATGTTTCAGCTGCCAACATGACTGAGGCACAGAGGTGAGACTTCCATAAGAGGGCTGAAAGATACCACCACATAATGGAGGTTAATGATGCCTACCGCCTAATGAGCATGAGATTCCATAGGGAAAAAGCATCAAGGGAATGGTGTGCCTTTCCCCATGGAGGACCTTCAAGACAGCCACAAAAGGACACTGGAGACAAGCCATCAGGGGTGCATAGAGCCACAGCTGGAACACAGCCCTCAACATCAGCTGCACAAGTGGCAATGCAGCCACCACCACAGCCACCTGCAGCAGTAGTGCCCAGTCAATTTGAGTAGGACATGAGGTGGGACATTGGACAGATTTTGGCAAGACTCACCAAACTGGAGCAGGATGCTGCAGAGGACCGCAAGTTACTGAAGTATATCAAGAAAAAGTTTTTAAAAAAAGCAAGACATAAACAATTAACTTGTGGTACAACATCCCAGCTCATTCCCCTCCATTTTACTGTTTTGTTTAGTTTATATGGGGTTTTATATGTGTAGTGTTAGGTTAGTGTAGGGTAGGCATAGGTTAGGTTAAGTATAGTGGGAGTCAATTTTTTTGTAAATGTTTTCATTGTTGGGGGTTGGGGTAATGTTGGGTCTATATATATATATATAAAAAATCCAAAAATATATATTTATTGAGGACATGGGTTAGGTTAGTACATGTGTAGTCTCGCGTCTCCCAACGGGGGTGGGGGCAATGTTTACAGTGTGGTGTTACATGTGTAAGATAAGTTTAGAATAGGTTAGATAGGAGTAGTTATAAGTTAAGGATAGTTAGTATAGGTTAATTTAGATAAGGGTCGGTTTTAGGTTTTGATTTGCTTGACGGTTTTGATATTAAATACTATTCATCTTAGCCTAATTAGTTTTGTAACTGGTTGGGTCTGGTGCTTGCCATGAGTGCACTGGCCAAGTTGGGGAAATGGCCTAGGGTATGCTTACTGTCTTGATTTCCCAGGTTTCCCATGACCAAGGAGTTGTCAAAATGGCAGCTACATACTGTCTACCAATGCATACATTTGCCATCCTGTGTTTCAGCCATTCACAATGTGTTTGTAATCTTTATCTTGGACAGGTAAACATGGTAATTCACCTGCAATTGGTGGGGTCCTGCTATTTCAATGTTGGTTAGCGTGGTACATCTGACAACTCCCAATTTTTTAACTGTATTCTGCAACACTGACAAGTGGCTATCACTGATTAGGTTAGCTTTTCTTGTTCCACACAAATCAGTTGTATTGGTACTCCCATCTGGATTAATTATAATTGATTGGGTAATGATCCATACATGGTGTTTGTTTACTTCAAAGGATGTAGGTTCCAAAGAATTTAGTAAACAGTTAGTTGGTTGTTGCTCACAACACCATCATTCAGCTTCTTCTTATTTGGATCCTAGTGTGTCACTTAGTGTCTGACAGTCATGCACTCATGTACTGATATTCTGTACAAATTGACATAGATTGACACAATGCAAACTTTTAGCTGAGTAGATGGATCAGAGTAAATGTAGAAATGCTACATGTGTTCACAGTGCTTTATTTACTGGTGCAATTTTTATAGTGATTTCTATACAACATCCATTTCATAGATACTGTGGTGTAAGTTTGCCATTTGTAGCACAATCAGAGTCCAGGGTTAAGGGGCATGTCATCAGACATGGTTAGGAGTAGTGTGCATTAGTGAAGAGTGCCTAACATTGTTATGTGGTATGGTACAGACAATGACAGCACATAGCAGACAATTCAACAGTGGTTAGGTGAAGAGGGCACATTTCATACTGTCACAACACTGGCATGATCTTGAGCCCAGAACTAAGGAGAATCTTTTCATGTGGCACAGATTGTTGCTACCAGGTTCTTTTCCTTGTGAATGTTATTCCTTCCATATCTTCATCTTCTGATGTGGGTGCCTCCTGTGCCATGGCTGATGCTGTTATAGAGGTAGAGGGAGCCATACACACTTTAGGGGATTGAGATATGGAGTCATAGGACCCGGCAAGTGCCATTTGAAGCAACACATGAGGCACCACTGCTGCAATGAGGAACTGCTGATTATTCAAGACCCAAACAACATCACGTGGTAGGCAGCCAAGTTCTCCCTGAGAGAGGTCACTTCCCGCTGTAAGGAGTCCAGGGTATTCTGCATGCTGCTGGCATTTTGGGAGGACATTTGTTGTAGCCTCTCCGTCATGACAGCAGCTAGGTCTGCCCGAGACTGCTGGAGTCCACATAGCGGGGAGTGGGTGCCTCTGATGGCAGCTGAGTAGTCCTTATTTGTACTGAGGCACGTCTGTACTCCCTCTAGGCTACCTGCTGTGGTCTCCATCCCCACCTGAACCTGCTTTGAGAGCTCCAGCTGGACTCCTACCACTGTCCTCTGAAATCTGATCTCTGGGGTCTCAGAGTCCAGGGCTGTGTGAGTACTGGCTAGTGGCGTGTGTTGGTGGCTGGGTGGTTCCTGTGGAGACCCAGCAACGCTATGTGTCCTCCCTGCAACTGGAGGTGGTGTATGAAGTGGTAATGGGACATCCTGGAGGGTTTGTTCATTAAGGCTTGGCATCTGGTCATCCATGTCATCAGGGAAATCCAGGACAGGCAGTTTGGCAGGAGGTAAGCCATCATCCTGTGCAATGAGATAGTGTAAAATCAATATTGCATTGCATCAGCTGTAGACATGGAACGCCATGGATTTACCACTGGAGGCTCACTGAAATGTCATTGACCCAAAGCTGTGATTGTACTTATATGTAGTATTGTGCATCACACAAGGCCCAAGCTCACTAGTAATATACTATGACTGAGCACAACACTGCACTCAGAGTAGCAGCTCCCCACTACATCAGTTGCACAAGACAGGGATGCGACATATTCATTTGCATATGACTCACCCCTGTGCTGTCTTTTGCGTTGGCACTACATAAAGCTGCCAATGCAGGCATCCTTGTGCCATCTCACAAGGATGTCTGAGTTGTAAGGTTTGATTGTTTATATGTGGAAAGACGTCCGTTCCTGCATATACACAATCACTCATGGCAATTTGGCTCCTCTGTGTGTGCTGAAGAATGCAGCACATATAGAAACATAGAAATAAGGGGAAATACATGTATGCCTCTTTGTTGGGCCTTGCTGAAACCACACCTGGGATGGCCTTAGATTTTTGGGCTGCCAAATGTTCTCTGATACTCTTAAATCTGAGACAGTGTCCAAATGCAATGGGTGTTGCAGTGGCATACCACGGCAACATCCATTGCATTTTGACACTACCTGAGATTTTTGACAATTTGTGTTCAAAACGCTGGCCCCATATCTGACACCAGCCCAGCGGTGGGTTTCGCATTTCAAGATCTAGGCGTGATGGTTACATTTGTACTGCATTTCTTGATTTTACTATGTGTGCTGCATTGTGCAACACACACAGTAATTGAAAATCACACTTTCAGGATGTTGTTATGCAGGATGGAGTTCCTTCAGCACAGACACATTCTTCCCCTCAACACAGACATCCTTGCACTATGGTGCAAGGGTGTTGCACTGGTGCACAACATCTGATTACCACTTGCCCAGGGAGGTATACAGGGGACTGCTGTATTCTAATGTATATGGTACATCCCTGCCTTTTTTAATACAATGGTGAGTGACAATGGCTAATTTTGCACAGCAGCACACACACATCATTTTCTTTTGGATCTAGCCCTCTAACTTGTCAAATAGTGAGATTGCAGACACTTGTAAAGCTTAACACATGATGTTCACATACAAGCACAATGTGTTGTATGCATTTATTCTGTGATCATTCCAATGTGAAGCATATGGTTGTGTGTAAGTTGTTGCTGGTTCAGCCTGTATGCGTTGTGTTACAGGTTGCAAGCTTTAGAGAAGATATTTACACATTTGGCATGGCTCAAGGTAGCTGTGAGATGTGTTGCAGTACACTGCAGCAGTTTTGATATGCAGTGATGTGACATATTTTGTTGTATACAGTACAGCCCTGTAATTCCCCCTGCTCCTGCACAGATCAGTGCTCCCTGCACCAACACAAGCATTGCTGCAGCATGATGATAGAGTGACAGCCTTGAAGTGATGATTTGTTCATTTGCAGGGAGGTGTCCCTTCCTGCACATGTACAAGCAATTTTGGGGGATATGGCATTTCAATGTGAGTAGCAAGATACAGCACACATGAGTGGAGGCAATGCAACATTGAGTTAGGGAAGCATTGTGGCCTGATACACCACCCCGAAACCGTCTTGGGGTGGTACTGACTTCGATCCTATTCTGTGGTGTCTATATTGGCGTTTGTACACGGGATTAGACTATATGCAATGGGTGTTGTGATGGCACATCCACACTATTTGCACATGTCTACTAGGCAATGTGGTCCTTAGTTACATGGTGGAGTATGTAGGAGGCTGGCCTGGTTTGTAGTGGGTACCAAAGGTGCTTACACCTTATACCAGGTGCAGTTATCCCTTATTAGTGAAATGTAGGCAGTGTTCTAGCAGCTTAGGCTGTGTAGGGCTAGCTGTAGCAGAGCAGCCAAGGCTGAAGTAGGAGACATGCAAAGGTCCTGCAATACCACAATAGTTACACAGTACTTATACACAATTAATGACATTAATCAGTGTTACCAAAAGTAAAGGTACTTAATTTTAGCGACACAAGGCCAAAAATATCTTAAAGGCAATACTCCTTCTGGAGGTAAGTATTATACACAATATATACACAGGTAACCAAAATCAGGTAGGTAAACAGTCATAGAATAGTGCAAACAGTAGAAAATACAATAGATTGCAATGGGCCTAGTGGCAACACAGACCATATACTAAAATAGTGGAATGCGAAAGTCGAATTCCCCTCTAGGCAATTGTAGAGGGTAGAGAGGCGCTGGGAGTGTTGGAAAACACCAAAGGTAAGTAAAGTACCTCACCCCAGAGCCCAGTAAAGCATGAGTAAAGTACAGCAAGTTTCCTCAGAACACACTACAAGTTGTGATAATAGATTTTGCAAGAACCAAGCAAGACTGCAAGCAAGAAGAGTCCAGGAAGGGCAGGAGCCCCTGCCAACCTAGAAGAAGGTGCTAAAGTGGATTCTCCGGTCATAAGAAAAGTACAGAAGTGCACCAAAGAAGATGGCTGCGGGTTCCTGCTTGGTGCAGGATATGTCCCACATCGAGTTGTTGGCTGCACGCTGTTTGTGTTGCTGGATTCCACAAACAAGCCTTGGTTCAAGTAAGAATGCGGTTTCCGTCAAAGAGGAGCTGCCTGGACCCAGGAGGGACCTCGGGGTCTCAACTCAGACTGGGGAGACAGAGGGGGCTCTCAGCACTTCAGATAGCCTTCAGAAGACCAGGCAGCACCCATGGGAGTCCCAGAACATGGGGACAAAGAAAATGCAAAATGCAGTCATCGCAGCACTACACTGGAGTGTCCTACGTCGCCGGAGAACAACTCAGGGAGCTGTGCATCACACAATGGCGTGCTGGGGACCTGGGCTATGATGTGCATGAAGAACTTTTGGAAGAAGTGCACAGAAGCCCAAGGAGCTGCAGAAGATGTGGTGCATAGGGGTACTGTTGCAACACCGCAAGGCAAGCTCTTACCTCCACCAAATTTGGACAGCTGGGCCTTTGGACAGTCTGGGTCACTTTGGTCCACCACCTCGGTTCCAGGGAGCACGTCCATCATCAGGAGAGGAGTTCCAGTGTACCAGTTGTCATCGCAGCAGGGTGCCTGCAGAAGCAGGGAAGTGACTCTGTCACTCCATATGAGATTCTGTCTGTTCTTCTGGTGCAGGGTGAAGACAGGCAGTCTTTAGAGCATGCACACCTTGGAAGCTGTTGCAAATGCTGGCTGGAGATGAAGCTGCAGGTCTCAGGAGTATTCCTGGATACTTTGTTGCAGTTACAGCAGTTCCTGGAGCAGTCTGCGGTTGATCCAACGGTCAGAAGCTGATGCAGAGGATGCAGAAGATACCTGGAAGAATCTTGCAATCTGAATCTGAGGAAACACCCAAAGGGGAAACCCTTATTAGCCCTCATAGGGGGATTGGCTACCTACCCTGGTATGCACCTATCAGGAGGGGTCTCTGACGTCACCTGCTGGCACTGGCCACTCAGAGGTCTCTAGAGGGTCCCCACACCTTGGAATCCAAGATGGCTAACGCCAAGTACACACTGCAGGATCTCAGGGCACCACCCCTGGGGTGGTGATGGACAGGGGAGTGGTCACTCCCTTTTCCTTTGTCCAGTTTTGCTCCAGAGCAGGGACTGGGGGTCCCTGAACTGGTGTAAACTAGATTATGCACGGAGGGCACTGTTTGTGCAATTTAAAGCATTTCCAGGGGCCCTAGGAGGATACCCCTCCCATGCCTGTAACACAAATTTCCAAAAGGAGATGGTGTAACACAGCTCTCCTACAGGAAATGGATTGTCCTGCCTTTCTGGAATTGAGCTGCTCAATCCCCAGGAGGGCAGAATTCTGAATGTGAGGTGACAGCATCTGGGGCTGCAGTGGAAACCTCAGAGAGCTGGTTTGGCAGTACTGGGGGGGGCATGGTGGAGCCCCCAGGGTGCATGTGATTGGCCTCTAATACCAGATGTGGATTGGGTGGTCAATTCCATGATCTTAGACACCTCACATGGCTATATTCGGAATTACCAATGTGAAGCTATTTATGTATTGACACATATGTAGTATACGCTTATAATGGTGTCCCCGCACTCCCAAAGTCTGTGGCATTGGCCCTAGACAACTTGGGGGGCAACTTTGCTAGTGCAAGGGTGCCCTCACACACAGTAACTTTGCATGTGGCCTTCGGTAAATGAAGGTTAGACATATAGGAGACTTATAAGTTACTTAGGGGCATATTTATACTCTATCTGCGCCGAATGCGCATCAAAAATTTTGACGCACAATTGGTGCAAACCTTGCCCCATATTTAAACTTTGATGCCCAAGCCCGCAGATGACAAAATCCTGCTGTGTGCGTCATTTTCTAGATACGGGAAACCGCCTTGCGTTAATCATACGCAAGGTAGGCGTTCCCGTCCAAAAAAAGACGTAAAAGCCGAGAGGCGGAGTAAAAAAATTACGCACAGCCCGACTTGTGTAAAAAATTAACGCCTGGGTCAGGGCAGGCGTTAAAATGGGGCAAACACACCTGTATTTAATCAGAACACACAGAAGCAACAGCAGAGCAGCAAAATGGAGACATGGAGGTGCTTCTCATCCAGCGTGCATGCAGACGCAGAGCCCAGCAACAACAACAGCAGCTACCACAACACCAGCAGGGACCCCAAAGGCAGCGCAGAAGGCAGGAGAGGATATTTCGCACCAGAACAACCCTGGCCTCAGGGAACATGACATCATCCAGAGGTACAGGCTGAACTGGCAGGCTATTCAGCAGCTGCTGCGCAACATAGAGCCACAGTTGGCACCCACCTTGCTGACACCCCGCACCATCCCAACAGAAACCAAGCTGCTAGCTGTACTTCACATGTTGGCAAGTTGCTCCTTTTAAAGCAGTGGCGCCCTGGTTGCCGGAATATCACAGCCATCATTCTCTACCTTCTTGCCCAGAGGACTGGATGCCATCATTGGACTCACACCATGCGACATCTGCTTCCCAGACACACAGCAGAAGCAGCAGGAGACAAAACAGGGGTTTTACCTCATTAATGAATTCCCACACATCCTTGGTGCCATTGACTGCACACATGTACGCCTTGTGCCACCTGCTACAACTGAACACCTATTCCACAACAGGAAGCACACACACTCCGTCAATGTGCAGGCCATTGTCGATCACCAAGCATTGATCACCAACATTGTAGCAAAGTATCCTGGGAGTGTCCATGACTCATTCATCTTCCGTCACTCTACCATCAATCAACACTCCCAGGATGGACGATATGGCAATGGACTACTTGTTGGTAAGTACAGAAACCTACTTATATACACACTGAACAGCAACCCTCTAGGACACACAACACATACACCACGACAGCAACATGTTGACAGGAACACACTGAGGTTATGACACCCCTAGCCATGTTTGATAGGTCTGCAGTGAACCTGTTACGCATCTGAAATTAGTGTGCAGTCTAATGTCAAGACGTCAATGATCACAACGTATGGAGAGGTTTGGCTAATTGTCACCTTGCAAAATGTAAGCATCTCACTGATGTTTAAATTAATCCATTGCATATGTCTAAAGGTATGGGATGTCCATGGTACATAGATGCTAACGTGTTACCACCACTGGCAATTAGAATCTGTGTATGGAACTATCATCTCACCCCCAGTGAAGACACAGGGACACCTGTATCACAAGTCACAATGCTAGGGAGTGCACACTGTACTGCAAATCCCAAAACACACTGCTGACAACCGGTCAGCAGGCAAACTCTTGTTCAGCCAAGGAAACAACCCAATGCAGATGGTACATCCTAGAAACCAAGCAATCAACACAATAACACAAAAGAGTCACAGACAACACAAGACAACTACTGCCATGCAAGGTGATATTAATGGGGCAAGCTACATCAACATGATCCCAATCGTTTTCTCTTTCAGCTGATCAGGGGTATGGGATCCAGCCATGGATTATGACACCATTTGGCAACCCAAGCACTGCAGCAGAGCGTGCCTACAATGAGGCACATAGGAGGACACGCACCATAGTGGAGAGGACCTTCGCATCCTCAAGTCGAGATTCAGGTGCCTCGACATCACTGGTGGCAGCCTCCTATATTCACCAGAAATGGTCTGTAAGATCATTTTAACATGTGCCATCCTACATAACATTTGCATACGAAGGAACATTCCCCTATTGGAACCAGAGCCACAAATGCCTGAAGAGGAGGAAAAGGAGGATGCTGGCCTACAACATGAGGGGGAACCACAAAACACAGCTGCTGGATTGCGTAGGCGCCAACATATTGTGAACAATTTCTTTTGATAAACTCACCATCACCACTGTGGCAACATATGTAAATAAACACCAATAATAATCACCATATCATGGTCTGGGTAATAATTTTTTCTCACCTTTATCTCTAACTATCAGAATAACAGTGTATCCTCATGAAGCATTGCTGATATACCGATCAGGACACAGAACATTCCAAAGCAATTGTGATGCGTATTACACAACAGTCACATTCACACACACTGTAAATGACATACATCCTGTACATTTCACCTTTGAAGGGCAATAGCAGAGGACCACACCTATTACACACATACATGTTGGCAACATGGTTCATCGCAGCATATGGCACACAACTAAGACACCATCAGTCAATAAGGGAAAAAATGCCTCATACATGAGGCAGTGGATGTGCTATTGCATTGGTAACAGGAATGTATGACCAGACCCTTGACAGCAGTAAGTCGTACTGCACCTATATTTGCAAGGACTATCTGTGACTAGAATTCCATATAAGCAGAACATAGACAGCACAAGTGCCACACCTATGACAAGCATTGCGCACATGACATTCCATGTACATGTCAGCCCATTTCCTAACTCCTGACACACCCATGCTCATGGTCTCACCCCACATGTCTGAAGAGGTCCCTGGAATGGTAATATGTGTACCCAGATATTCCCTCCTATCCACACACAGACTAACAATAGTAATCCAGTGTGCTTCACCCTTCCCTATGGTATGCCATTGTCATAGTACGTCTGACTGCATGGTCGTCAGGTCAATTAATACACTGGCTTGTAGTTTCTAAGCCCTGTTATCACCTGTAGATTGCTTCCCATGTGAAAGGTACTGTTGGCCATTTTAACTCAAATTTCACCTACAGGACTTGTGATAAACTGATGCAGCACACACCTGTGAGCACCTCCATGCAGACCACCCATTTGAACATACACTGCCCTTGCAGATGCTTGGAACAGCATAGAAGCTGCCATTTTATCGATTACATTGTTATGCATTGCTAGAAAATAAGCCGTGTAACACAGCCCTTGGGTTTATGTGTCACCTTCCAAAACATAGGACAAACACCGTTTCCCATTTCAACTGTCTTGTTCTCCCTCCGACCAGTGTAAGTCAGACCACTGAGTATGTACCTTGTGAAATTTCTGGATCCTGATTGACCCTGCATCCTGTCAGCCTAACTGGCACCTGTCTGTGCGTTACCCTAAAGGTTCCTTGTGGCTACATATGTACCACACTTGCTTTCCCAAACCTCACATTCCTCTGGGGGTATTTTGTCAGGTGCCTACTCAATGCATACCCAAATACATTGTATAGAATCATCTGCTTTTTAATTGTATCATAATTGTATATTTGTCTTGGAATACTAAAATCATGGCCTATCCCTTGTCTGGGTCTCATGTATGCATGAACAACAAAAGGTGACAGTGTACCAGGGCAGTATGCAGGGATTGGGTATGGTGCCTCCAGCAGAACCAGCAACCTCTGATAATGTGCATGAAAATTACACATATGTTAGGACCCTGACAGTTCACACTCTGAATCAGATTGCTCACAACATATTGATGGCCTGTGTGTGCTGAATAGCTGCAAGATTAATCAACACAGAGGCTATGATATTCCCAGATGCAGTGGGAACTTTACAGGCCAACCTGTGTACAAATGTTGTAATGACACCTGCCGGAACATGACTCCTGAGAAATGATCTCACTCAGCACACCAATGTTGCCCTGTTGACAGTCTCATAACACGTCTGCAGTGACAGGGTGGGACCATCCCCATGTAGGTTCTCATGTCTTCATTGGCTTTACTTCCATTGATCTCCGAAGGATACTCACTAGATACAGGAATAGCCGCCACTGACTCATGATGGTACCTGGACGTAACTGTGACAACATAGAACCCTAAAAATATACAGGATCAACATTGGACCACACACATGAACCAGACACCTCTGTGCAATTGATCACTGAAAAAATTCGGCCATGTGCTGCCTCGTCTGCTGGTCCACCACTGCCACAGAAGAGTTGTGGCTCAGTCATATGACCACAACTGTGGGGGGAAATTACAGTTGTGGGTCACCTTTGGATTTCCGTGTCAATAATATGATACCCACTTAGTCTGTACATGTGCCTGACTCACAGTGGGTTCACCAACAAGTGCCTAGGAAGCAGTTGCCAAATTTCCTGGAAATGTGATGGGCAACTTTTGGACCATTGACATGAACAAGCGACTGCCATCTATCCGGTGCATGCTTTGTCATTTGTGGTGTCTACGTTACCCAAAATCTTGGAAGTGCACACAACATATGTTGCAACATGTATGACTAACACATGTCCTCTCTCATTTCCACACTGACTTGCATCCAAGGTTAGGACACATTGACTTCACATTCATACAAGCATATTTTCAAAAATGCATTTTGTGATGCACACACACTGGCTCAACAACTACATTAGTAGCCAATGCACACACATTGAGCCATAGACATTGAGGCATTGTACTTATGTGCGTCACCTTACTATCCTCTCCTGACGCCAAACATGCCTAATTTGTGAAATACATATAGGAAGGCTACACATATGGCCATCTAATGCGTCAGCAAAGAGTGAAAATCATGTTAAGGAAGTAGTGGATCATGGTCCGCAGCAGTATGATGTCTCACATGTCCCCATACACCGTCAAGACCAAAGTGGGTGCAATCAGCCTATCTCAGTTGTGTCACATATGTAACATTACATTAAAATGGTAAAATGACCCAAACCCAGTTAATGCCTGAAATTTTGATGCATATGCGTAAAAAAATTACACTTATGCCCGAAAAACGACACATTATGCCCTGAAAATTGGATAAGTGTTAGACTATTTCCAAATATATGGATGCGGGCTCATTTTTACTCCTGTGCGTTGAAAAAAGTGACGCCCAGACTGTATGCGTCAAAATGTTTTGACACATAACGATAAAAACGGCAGCCATTTTATGCAGGAAGTGATGACATAGGATATCCTGTTTACAGATTATGCACAGTGGGTGTACTTTCACTTTCACTTTGCAGTCTGTGATTCTTCTAGACTGTGTGGCTGTGTTCAGAGTTTTGTCTAGTCAAATTGTGCTTTTGTCTCCTGTGTGGTCCATTACTTGTCAGTTTGTGAATAAAATATTGTTGTTGTATCCTGTCTGAGTGTTTATTGTGTACTATTGTCAAGTATTGTGTTGTCTTTGTTGTTTTGCGGAGTCTGTTGTGGGTAGTGATAGTTTGGGCATAGTTGGGATCTTTTAGTTGTTTAGTTTACTTTTTTCAAATTCTAAGTTCCCCCTGTTCTCCTTTGTTCTCCTTTATCCCCCATTACCCTGTTTTGTGCTAAGATGTTGGGTAGGACACGTCTTGGCAAGATGGGTGAGGAGGAGCTTGGGGGGTTCATATGGCTGGTGTGCCATTTCCTCCCACTTATACAGGGGTATCACACCGAGGCACGGAGGCTCCGGTGGGGAAAGGTTCTGCATCACTTGCAAAGCATATATCGCAGCCAGAGGAATGACCACCAGCTGAAGCACTGCTGGGCTGACCTCATCTCCAGGGAGCAAGATCTGCTGGACCCCCTGGGAATTGTGATTGTTGGCCCTGTTGGTGAGTACAAATCATGTAAATGTGCACAATTAAATGCTCTGTAGTGACATCAGGTGATTTGTACAATATCAGCCGGCAATGTTGTTGAGTGTGTGGAATGATTTGGAAACATACAGGGTCATTGATGGACTATGTTACAGACCACAATTGCTAGCTGTCAGGAAGCAAGTGCTCTGCAAACTTACTGAATACTTTTGCTTAATGTAAGTGGGTGCGGCCTTTGTGTCAAACAGCAACACAAATCAGGAGCCAATTATGTATTTATAGGTCACATTTGCCTGTAAGGTATAGATTTTCAAAATCATTACCAACATTTGTTGACGCAACAGCTAGAGTGACTTTCGAAACACTACATGATGCTGAAAATGAGTGCAGGCTTCACGTCAATTGATGATAGCAATGTGGCCCAAACATATGTCTCATGTGTGTCTGGTGAGTGTGTAAGGCAAGCGTGCACGGAAGTTCTCTAAATCTTAGAGATTATTGTGGTCCTTTGTCATTTCGGATACATGACAGATCTGGATTTGGAGACATAGGGAAAAAGTGCAAGGTGCCCTCAGCTAACATCTTAGACTGGTATTTGGTGTTTGTTGGTCCACCTTTCGTTTAGGGATGGCTGACCAAAGCTATGCACATAGGTTCATATCTCTATGGTTGGTGCAACTCATCATAGCTGGGCCACATCAAATGAAGAAACTGTAACAACATGAGTGCTTACAACTGTCCCTGCCCCTCTGTACATTGTACCTGTGTGTCATAAATGTGGCATGGCCACAATGGCTGGTTGAATGGTAATGCACCCCTCAAGGAAAGTGGCTTTGGATGTCTCTCTTGGATACACATGATGAGACTAATACACTCCATTATAATGTCTGCTCACTAATGAAGGAGCATGTTTGCCACCACATGATAGTTAGGGACACTGCATGTGTGCAGATATGTGTGTACATTTCACAGGAGACCCATGGTATGTACATGTTAGCCGTGCTATATCGGATGCAGTATCATCATGTCTGAGTGTCTTTACTTACTTATGTAATCTTACACATAGTATTTGTCTTTGGGATTGTTGGACAGTGCACAGATTTTGAGCACATTTCTCCCTTCCATGTCTTACAGGTGGACCTGCACCCTACACTGTGGTCGAGGTGGCTTCATTCGAGGACCCCGACAACTCCAGTAAGTGTTGATATGTCTGTTATGCGTTGTGTTTGCTGGTGATGTCTGATGGACTCCTATGTGTTGAACAAATAGCAAGGTGTGATTTGCTGGCCCATCATTTGTCATGTTCCATTAGTAGGATTTCATTTTCTCACCATTTTAGAGTTGGCCAATGCTTATCCTATTGTCTTATTTAGGGATTCTATGTCAGTCCTGTAGGCCCCCGCAATGTGAATGGGGATGAGTCATGTGGATAACACTTGTATCAGCAAGAGTTGCACTGGACCTAATCTGTGATTTAGTCAGCCTGTCAGACCCACATTCTCCCAGAATGGGGCTGCAAAATACTTACCAACAGACTGCTGCTTCCCTATTCACTAATGTACTGATTAAACTGTAGGTTGAACTTCCTAGCAGCATGAAGCTCCACTTGTAGTGCTACGAGTATGTGGCACTTGAGTGCAATAGCCTAGGTGTGCATGTAAATCATGAACAGGGGTGTTCTTGTATCTCTGTGTTAGTTGTATGTCATGGCTTACTGGAAATATATAATGTGGACAAAGGTCTGCATTACCAGACATGTGTGGTGCTGGGATTGGTCAAGGGTTTGCTGTCTCCTATTTGTAGATACACCTTACCTGTGGTGTGTGTGTTGAGCCAAAAACATGTCCTGCTTTCATAAGCTTCCTGGGTGTCCATGTTGTTTGAAATTGTTAGTTGTTTCTCCACCCCCTCACCCTCAAACACAAGCATGGGTTTGTGAATAGTGTACCTAGGACTGATGATACAAGTTTGGTACACAGACATGTAAATCAGTGAATCTTTTGTCTGAACCTAGTATACACACTCCTGTTTAGCACATGAGTACTATACTATCAAGTCTATTTACAACTTGCAGAGCATGTGGCCCTAAATTTCCATCCCGTACAATGACATTTGTAGCCCTGTCATTGGTGGAGGATGTGCTGCATGATTGTTAGCTGACAACTGGCAGAACTCTGATGCCAAAATCATGTCTGTTGTTACCCATCTAGTAGGGTTTGGATGTGCTATGTGTGATACGACCTTTGTAGACTGGCCTGCCATGTACTTCCTCAGGGACAATCAATGATCTGTATGATGATATGAGCTGTTACAAGTACAGTAGATGTATTGTCTGATTTACTTCTTGTGACATTTCACACAATGCAGTTCCTAATGTAATTTTTTTCATTTGTCTTCACAGCTGCTAATATGACACCCATCCAGGTGCGGGAATTCCAAAGGCAGGCAATGGGGTACCAGCATATACTGCAGGTAGAGTTGAGGTACCGAAGAATGGCCTGCAGATACCAAAATGAACGGGCCTCTGGAGCCTGGAGGGCATTCCCACAGGGTGGCCCTTCTTTGCCCACCACAGCCACCACCAGCACCACCACCACTACCACCCAGGTGGCACCACCAACAGCTGTGCCCATTGTGGCAACATCTGCAAGTGCTCCAGGCCCTAGCACAGGACCACCTGCCGGGCAGCCCACAGACATTGACCATACACGGCCCCACACTTCCTCAGCTGGCACACAGACCACCCCAGCTGCAGCTATTGACCCTGCTGCTTTTGTGGACCTGCAGCGTAAAATGGACCGTGTCCTCAGCAAAATGGGTCGCCTGCGGCAGGATGTTCGCCATATCAACCGGCGGGTGTGGTCCATTAAGCGGACCCTCCGGAGGGCCAACCTCTAGATGGACATGATTCCCTCCCCTCCCTCCTCTTTCCTTATTCTTATACTTTGTGGGTGTAGGGGGGCTTAGTCTTAGGTTAGTATAGGCTGTTAGTTTAGTTAGTGTTAGTGGGTGAGGGGTCCTGGATATTTCTACTGTTTTTTTTTTGTGTGTGGGTTAATGTTGGGGTTCTTGTGTGTTTTGAAAAAAAAAAGAATAAAATAAAAAATTACAAAAAATATATATTTGTTTAGTATAGGATAGTATGTGTTTAGGTTAGTATCTGTTGTCCTCCATGTGTCCCGTCTCATAAGGGGGGTGGGGCAATCATGCCAGCACTTCTTGACCTCAGTAACAGTTCTCTCTGCAACACTGTTTATTTTGCCCACTATTTGCTGCCTTATTGCGTCTCTCTTCCCAACTGGCAATTTGGAGGTGAAGAATAGCTGATGTTTTTGCTCTGTCACCTCTCTGACCAGGATGTCGTGCTCCTCATCAATAAAGCATAAAGCAACACTTGTGCTTTCTCTTCTCCTTCTCCTGTGATTTTTCTGTGCCCCCTGGCTGGTACTTCGGTGTTGGGGGCCTCCCTGGGGTCTCTCCTGGCCTGTTGAGTCCATCTTCTGTTGCGATTGCACCCTTTCCTGCTTTTGCTTTTTATTTTGACGCTAATGTGGTGGTAAGATGGCACTAGCTCTTTTGCAACATGTTTACGTGCCGCAAAACGGTGTTGCAGCATTAACATATTTTTTCCTTATGGCATTGAACTGCGTTTAGCGCCTTTCTTTTGGCACTATCCATTCCTTAACACCATTCTTCATCATTTCATAAATATGGTGCTAGGGTGGCACTAAGCAATGATGCTAGCCAGCGTTAAGAAAAATGGCACAAAACTGTGTTTATGTAGTTTTGTGTCATTTTTCATAAATATGTGCCTAAGTGTTCTACACAGCATCCTTGGAACCATGATTCAGAGCAACAGCCCTGTCCTGACTTCAAAATGTGTCCACTCCTAATCAAATAGGAGTCGCCATTGTTAGCTCACTCACTGATGACTGCCTTATCTTCTTAGTGGCCAACTTTCTGGCACACTAGAGGTCGCTGACTTCAGTATGTACACAAGTCGTTACCCTGGCACTTGGGGGTTCCTGATCTCAAGTTGCACAATGGTGACAGGCTAAGCTTCATGCGGCTCTTTACTGGCACATGTGGGTTGCCAATTTCAGCTCTCACTAGGACGACAGCCATAGCATCCTCAAGAGTGGGTGGAGGGTTTGTCCTCTTGAAATGGTTCCAACATGATCCCACTATACCCCGCACCATCCAGGTGCTCTCCTCCTCCTCACAGGATCCGCTGGATTTGGCAGGTAGGCAGAAGGCTGATCCTCGAGGCTCAGGCCAGGAGGTCTTGATTGCCTGGTTGATGGCCCCTCAAACCAGCAAGGAGACTAGCCCCTAGTCCTGGATCCACCATCTAGAGCTCTTGGTGATCTTCTCCCCAGTTGAACGTGGCTGTAGAACAGTGCTGTTGAACAACTTGTGAAACTTCTGTTCTAAACTTAGTGGTCCAAACCCAGCCATGGATGTGATTTAGTGTCTGGTCCTTTGTATTCTTTTTGTGGGGGTTGAGTTCTTTTAAGTGCCCTATCCTCTGTCCTGTCATCTATCAGTAGGACACTGTGCCTCAGTAAGAGAGTCACCAAACGTGTTTGACCCATAACTCAGGACAAAGAAGTAACCAGGGTTCTCACTTAGATATCAGCCTCAACTGAAATATGCCTCATTAAAGTCCAAAGGTCTAATCCTGACCCTCTTGATTCCCTGTTCCTACAGTACCACACTTATAAGTCCAACCATCTCTCGGACAATGGGTCCAGGGCCTCCTGATCAGTAACTTTTCCATGTTATTTCCACCCCTCCGGAATGTCGGTAATACACATCTCCTGTCTCGGGTTGCAGTCCTCACCTCCACTAGCCTTTCCAGGCCCTGGGCTTCCATAATGGACCCAAAGGCCTCCATGTTATGTACCATTCACAAGCAGGCATACATCCCAGCATGCACACAAGTATTGAGGGCTATCCGGTGAAACACACAATCAGCATGCAGGCCAAAGCTCAGTCAAGTACAGAGCAGTGGAACTTTACCTGAGTGGGCCCACAGGCACCATTCCCATGCAACAAGTAAAAAGGCCTGTTCACACTGATTACTACAAAACACAAAACAAGTATGCTGGCCCCACAGTGCCCATGTCCCTTTAGTCCTGGTAAAGGCTGCAGGCCTCTAACATTACAAGGGTAGTGATTAGTGTGCCTCTCTCAGGCTAAGAAGCTCACATGACCAAGAGACACACCTAAGTCCTGGAAGACATTCATGATCCATGTTCACCCATGATTAAAAATCAGTACTACGGATCCAAATATGCAGCAGGGACACTCTGGGAAGTCCATCATCATGCAAGGAAAATTTCCGACCCAACAGTGGGATTTAAATCTCCTAAAGGCAGGCAATACTGGGTAATTACTTTTAAGAGTCTCCACATTTTCAAATTAGTGTGTGTGTAGCTCTGTACAGCACGCTAATATGGGACACTTGCGTAATTTGCTGTGAGGTAATTATTGTAAAATTATACAAAATTACATGTAATCTCACAAATGCAGCCAGCACTCCAAAAATTATGTGATGGGGTATTTGGGTACAAATTCAACTTGAAAATTAAAATTTCAGGTCACTTACATTTAAAACACTTTTGCTTGCATAAGGATTTGTTATTTGTTGTTTTGCACTCATAAAGTACCCTACAGTTCCACTTGGTTAAAAAAAAAAAGCTACCTGAAATGTTTTCTGACCATCACATTAAAGGAAATATCACTCATGTTCAAAACACTGCTGATCGCATTCATATTTGTAGTTTTGCAATTGAAATGCCACCAGTATTAAAAGACTCCACATGGCAACCTAAAGTGCACCAGTTGCTGCACTATTCTGCACAAAAACCTAGTAAAGCTGCCCCCCAGTTGTTTGGGAAAGCACTACATTCTGAATTGTTAAGTAGAACACTATAAACTATAAGCTATGAATTTCAGACTGGATTACATAGCAGGAAATGATAACATAGATGATTTATAAGGAATCTGAATTATCATTTTGCTGGAGCAGACACAAGGTGAGTTTTGGAGAAACATTCATGGATGAAGAGTGGGAAGAGGAGATGAATGAGGACCAGAAATTGTAGGAGACAAATTATTGTGTTGTAAGAATGTGACATAAGAAAGTGCAAATTGCTAAGGGGTTTATCATTGTCAAAGGGATGGTAATAGTTAGTGATCCAGGGGTGAATAGGATAAAGAGCTTGGTGCTTAGGATCGTTTGAGAAGAATATTAATGCTCACAGTGTAGGAGGGACATTTGGGAATAAGCATGACATAGAATCATAAAAGTCAAAGTTTTGGAGGCCAAGAATGGCCAGATAAATCAGGATATGAAAAGATACTATCCATGCACATAGAGTGAAAAGGTGTGAGAATTTTGTGATAAATCATTGCAACCAGTAAAAGTGATGGGGCCAGTATTTGAAGAAAACATACTCAATGTAGTCGGCCCAAAGAAGAGTTTTGGGGAAATGTACTGATTCATCAAAGTAATGGTGAGTTATGTGTTTTAATGGATTGAGTTGGTGTTTCCATCAGAAGTGAGCCTAGAGAACTCTGTACAGGTATTTGAGTTGGTATTGAGTGGTGAAAGAGTACATTAAATATGTTACAGACAATGTGGTACAATGTGTCTATGAGGCTGCTTCAGGAGATGTTTAGCATTGAGTTCCAGTACAAAATTTAAAACTCTGATAACAATGGGTTATCAATCATTCAATCAGGACTTGTAAAGCACGGCTAATCACTCATAGTGTCTCAAGGCACTGAATGAAGGCGAGCTGCTCAATAGAAGAGCCAGGACCTGAGGTCCTTCCTGAACTGCTTCAGTGATGCTGTTTGCCTGCGCTTGAGGGGAAGTGGGTTCCATGTCCGGGCTGCTAGGTAGGAGAAGGATCTTGGGTACGGCTGCAAGGGCGAACTGGAAGGAACGGAGACATCTGTTGGGTACATAGAAGGTGAGGCGGTGGTCCTGGTCCTTTGTTGTGCAGTAGTTTGAAGGTGTGGTTCAGGATTTTGTATGCAATGCGCTTGTTGACTGGAAGCCAGTGTAGGTATCTGAGGTGGGAGGAGATTCGGCTGTGTCGGGGGATGTCCAGGATGAGTTTGACTGCTGCTTTCTGGACTTGTTGTAGTCTTGATTGAGGTTTCTTGGTACTGCCAGCATATAGTGTGTTGCCATAGTCCAGTTTGCTATTCATGAGTGCGTGGGTGACTGTCTTCTTCATGTTGGGGGGAATCCATTTGAAGATCTTCTGCAGGAGATGGAGGGTGTGAAAGCTTGATGAGGAGAGAGCCCAGGTTGTGAGCATGGTCCGTGGGGGCATTACCCATCACGGTGGACCACCAGGAGTCGTTCCAGGCAGAAGGGGTGGAGCTGGTCACGAGAATCTCTGTCTTGTCTGAGGTGACTGCTCTCATCCCTTTGTGGAAGTTCCTCTTGGCTTGCACAAAGTCCTCAGACAGGGAGAGTATGAGTTGGGTGATCTCAGCATAGGAGACTACATTTAGCTCGTGTTGTCTGGCGATCTTGAAGAGTGGGGCCATGTAGACGTTAAAAATCGTTGGGCTGAGTGAGGATCCTTGGGTCACTCCACAGCAAGTGTCTTTAGGTTCTGATGTGAACGGTAGTAGTCTGCCCTTCTGTGTTCTTCCGGTGAGGAAGGACTTGATCCAGTTCAGGGCTTTGTCTTGAATGCCGACATTGTGCAGTCTGTCACAGAGGATGAGTGGGAGATGATGTCAAATGCAGCAGAGAGGTTGAAGAGGATGAATGCGGCAGTGCCTCTGTGGTCTAGTATGATGCGTATGTTATCCATGGCTGCAAAGATTGCCGTTTCGGTGCTCTGGTTGCTTCTGAAGCTGGACTGGAAAGGATCCGGGAGACGGTGTCTCGAGGAACTCAGTAAGTTGCTGGTTGACAGTCTACTCCATTACCTTGGCTGGGAAGGGAGCAAAGAGGTGGGTCTGTAGTTCTTCAGCTCCCTAGTTGTCGGTGGTGGGTTTCTTGAGTAGTGGGCGATTTTGGCGTGTTTCCAGTATGAGGGGAATGTTGCGGTCTTGAAGGACAGGTTTATGGTTTGGCAGATCTCTGGTGCTATGGAGGTGCTGTCCAAGTTGAGGATGTGATGAAGGCATGGATCCGAGGGTGCCCCCGAGTGGATGGAGTTCATCTGTCTTTGGGTGTCCTCTATGGTGATGAGGGTCCAGGCGTTCAGTATCTGGAGGGGAACAAGGTCCGTCGTGGTGAGCTGTGCTGGCAGGCTTTGGTTCCTGAAGCCTTCGTAAATGTCCTGGATCTTACATTGAAAGAAGGTGACAAGGTCGTCATAGAGGTCTTGGGAGGGAGGAATGGATAAGGTGTCTGCCCTGAGGTTCATTAACTCTTTGACGATGGTGATTCTGATGTTCTGGTGGTGTTTGGTGAATGCTATTTTTTAGGCTGTGTAGTCTTCGGTGGATTTGCTGACCCTCAGTTCAGGTTCCAATCATTTGCAGGCGTGCTTGGATTCCTGTTGGTCTGGCATAAAGCACTTGGGTGTTTTGTTCTGTCAACTCCCTGCTGATTTCCTTAGGGGGGGCTATAAGGTCAGTGCAGTTTGAAAGCCATCTTTGTAGGTTGGCTGAGGCTTCGTTAACATCCATTGCAATTGGTGGGAGGGAGTGTTTGAGAGTTGGTGAGCTGTGCTTCTGTGACTTTGCCCCAGTGTCTTCCAGGGGACCGGGGTGTGGCGGCGTGCAGTGGTCTTTGTGTGGGTAAAGTGGATGCACATGTGGTTGGTCCAATGGTGTTCGGAGGTGTGGGAGATGGTGATGCTGTCCCCTGCTGAGAAGATGGGGTCGGGAATGTGTCCGGCTCTGTGGGCGAGGAGTAAAAATAGTTAACAGGATGGTTAAGGAGAAGGTCAAATATATCTGACAAGCAATTTCTGCTAGAAGAAATATTTGCTAAGGATTTTCTGGTTGCATTGCAAAAGATGGCATGGGGTGATGAGGCAGACACTATGATGCATTGAAGAAAAGCTTGAAAGGGAAGGAGAGTGAGGTTAGGTGCACCTGTGGTTTGGACCACCCTTCTTTAAAAGAAGCCAAGCAAGATGAGTCATTTTCATCGTCCAGCTGCACATAAAGTGACATCACTGGATTTCCCATCATTCATCTGCACTGGAAGTGACATCACTATATTTTCCCTCATCCGTTTGTATAGGACAATAAATCACTGCTCCTCCCTCCCAGGACCTTCTCAATGGTGGCTGCAGTATAGACGCCAGCAGAAGGCACACCGATGGAGCACAAAAGGAGTGTTGTAGGCAAGCTTGTATGCGTCTATCCTTGTCTGAGTCTCCACCAGAAACCCTGCTCCTCCTCCTTCCTGCTGCTACCCAGCTGTGACCCTCTGTGTCCTCAACCCTGGCCACTGCTTCGCACAATGCTGCCTCACCATACAACACTGTGGGATCATTCTCCTGTGCTTCCTGCCAGTTTTCATGCACTTATGCACATCCAAAACTCATCGCACCCACACTGACAGCAACCAACACCCCACTCTCTTGCACTCACGCAGTCCTTCAAACACCCACACAACTCTGCACATGCGTGCATGTTCTTCAACACCTGCTCACTCACCAACACACTACAATGATCTGGGATCTGCTCCACGACAACACCTTGGTCCTACTTTTCTTCACTGAAACCTGGCTGAACCCTGCATCAACACCTGACATATCCAAAGCCATCAACCCCAGCTACACGATCACCATGCAAGACAAACTTCACAAGCCGAGAGGTGGAATCACCATCATTCATGGAAGCTGCATTGCCTCCATGGACCCGTCATCCTCCAACTTGAAACACCTATTCTTCAAGTTCCATGTCACAGCCAATTTCAATCTTAGTGGCACTCTTGAACCCCAGTTGTTCAAAAGTGGGGATGGGCAAAAAATTCTGCTCCACTGGTGGAGTTCATGGAGTTTTACCCACTCCATATTCAGCTTGAAGCACAGAGGTCTGGCAAAACTCCATCAACCCCCATGTGGCAGAATTCTTTTTTGCACATGGCTTGCCAATGTAAGTTGGCAGGCGCAGACAAGAATTAGCATTGCTTAACACAATTTTCGGGTACTAGAACACCTCCAGGCACGATTTTTCGAGGTGAGCATTTGCAGCATGTCGCTCTGGCTCATGTTGAGAAAGCTGCCGCTCGCATTGAGAAAGCTGCTACTCGAGTTAAAAATCTACTCAAGCGGTATGACGTCGCAGCACCCTCTGGTACACCATATCATGCAGTTCCTGCTTCTTTTACAGCACGGGACAGGTACCTGGCACAAAACATTTGCACGAGCAGTGCATCATACTGAAATTGCACCACTCACAGAACTTCCCAGAACCTCTCAGAGTTTTCAGGTAACTCCGCAAAGTGCAGCTATGAAGGTTCCACCCAGGCCTACTCAAATATACACATCCAAAATCTTGAGAGACTGGGCCTCACCCAAAGAGTAAAGGGACCCATGTTGCAGGCCTCCTCCAGGACCCTATTTTCACCACCTTTGACAACATCAGAATAGACGAGCCCACACCAGTCACCTGAACAGACCACACCCTTGTCAAATCCAGCATCCTTATCCCAACTGAACACACACACACCACCTCTAAACCAGCCCACTAAACCCGGAACAGCATCACTGACAAGAACTGGTACACTGCTCTCAAAACCCACTGACCCGAACACAGCACCAGCCTCCCCAAACTATCAAGAATATCAACAATTGGATCACTTCCTACGTCCTTCCCCCCTCAAACACAGCAATACAACAAGATCTATACCCCACCCATTTGGTACATGGAGGTACTCACGACGATGAAATGCCATTGCAAAACACTTGTGTGCAAATGGAGAATGAGCCACGACAACACAGACAGGATAGTATTCAAATCTCCATGAGAAGCTACCACCAAATGATCTGGACCACCAAATGCACTGCTCTGGTGGACTGCATCAATACCAACACCACTGGAAGCAAAGAAATGTATGCCTTGGTGAAGGATTTCACCTTACTAGTGGCCACTTCCAACTTGATGACCCCCTTGCAAGGTGTCTGCAACAATCTCTCTCAATTCTTCAGCAATAAAAGCACTGCCATTTACAGCAACTTCATCCCACAACTGGACCCGACAATCTTGCCAAATGTCTCCAGATCTTATCCAAAGAATGAATGATAACCACATAGCCCAACATCCTGGAGACCCCCATCACTATGAAGTCCATCGTAACCCTTTCCCTCACCACACCTACTCCATAGGGCTTCAAACAATCAGAGCCGTGCTCACAACCACTCTGAATACCTACACCTCTTCTGGGACCTTACGTGATGCTTGAGAGCACACAATTGTCCTACCATTGTTGAAGAAACCTTAGGAAAATCCTTCTATGCTGGCCAACTACAGACAGATCTCCCTCTTACCATTCCCAGTCACTGTCTTGGAAAAAATCATCAACAGATGACTCACTGAATACGTCAATGAACGCCAACTTCTTGCTACCACTCAGTATGATTACAAACCCAAAAATAGCATTTAAACTCCCCTCATTGCCATCACAGATGACATACACATGACTGTGAACAAGGGAGACACAGTGGCCCTCGTCGTCGTGGTCCGCTCCAAAGCATCTTTCACTGTCTCTCACACCATCCTCACCCAATGCTGACACATCATGGAATCCAAGGACATGCACTCCAATGTATCTGCTCTTCCTGCCTGGAATGAGCCAGTCAGTCAGCCTGGCACCGTACACCTCAAATGTCGGTCACCTCATCTGGAGTTTTTCAAGCATCCTCCCTGAGTCCAACCCTCTGCAATACATACATAATCCCTCTTCTCAGCATCATCCACTCTCTCAACATCAATGTACTCTCTTACGTCGATGAGACGTACCTTGTTCTCTCTCTCATGGACATGACACCCAGCAACCTGACCAAGTTAATTGCCAGTATGACTGGAATCTCCCACTGGATGAAGACCAAGACCCAGATTTGTGAAATATGAAGCACAACTGCACTAGTGCAGTTGTGTGTCAAAAATTTTAATGCAAGCTACCGTCATTCCCTAGCGCCATCCGTGCGCCATGTTTAAAAAATGAAGCACTGTGGCTCTAAGGAGTGGTTAGCGTAAAAAAAATTATGCTATCCATTGCGACATGCCATAAGAAAAAATGGCGCTAATGCTGCAAAAGTGGCACTAGACTGTTCTATGGCACTTACTTTGTACGTAAAATGGGTTAGCTCCATATTTAACCGCATTAGCATTAAAACAAAAATCAGACAAGCAAGAGATACCCCAGGGAGACCCCAGTCACACAAGTTCTAGCCTAGAGGGTCCAGCAACGTCCCAGGAAAAGGAGAAGAGGAAGCAGAAGTATTGCTTTAGTGAGGAAGAGCATGACATCCTGGTCAGAGAGGTGACTGAGCATCAACACCAGCTCTTTGTCACCTCCAACTTGCCAGTTGGTAGGAGAGACACCATATGGCAGGCAATAGTAGAAAAAGTCAACAGCGTGGCAGAGGTGAGGAGGATTGACACTGATTGTAAGAAGCGCTGGCAGGATTGCAAGTGCAGGACTAAGGAGAAACTGGTCAGGAACTGAAAGGCAGAACTGCAGACTGGAGGTGGAAGTCCTGCACCACAGGAGGACTTGGATGAGCTGGAGGAGATAGTTCCAACGGTCATCCCAGAGGAGCTGGTCACTGGAATCACAGGACAGCACAATGCAAACTACCAAGAACTACCACAAATACAGAGTAAGTTGCAGGGGGGAACTGTTAGAAATGGAGTCTCTGGTTGGCAGTCAGTTTTCACTCTGTCAGAGCAGACACCCTCACTCTAGTCAGGGCAATGGAGAAACACAATTAGATAACCCCTGCTTCATTTCTTTTCTGGTCGGGTCAGTGATGTATTGGTTTTCTACCTCGCAAGAGAGCAATGTGTTGATTTCCGGATGGGGCACCTCGGATCCGTACAGGGTCGGGTTGATTTTTGATGCCCATAGATGATGCCTGAGACATCAGGTCGCACGGTGTTAAAAAAACACACATTATCAGCAGCTGTAAGCAGGTATTGCACATCGTTTCTCCAACCACGATGTGTCGATCTCCCAGCCGAGATGTAGGTGGAGTATCGATTTCAGCCACAAAGCCGGTGGCATGTCGTTTATCAGCCGAGTTACAGACAGTGTGACAACACTTTCCCTGCATGGCATTCTGTGCGTGGATTTCAGCTCTTGTTCTGCCAACTTAACCTTTCAAGGGCCTAGGGACTGGGTAGGGCACCACTTGGCAGGGCAGGAGTTTCATCAGAAAGTCCAGGTGCTGCCACAGGAAGTCTTTGATGGCCCTGAGACTTCAAAACAGGAGACAAGCTCAGTTCAAGCCCTTGGAGATTCTTCTACAAGCACGAATTGTCAACAGAGTCCAGTCTTTGTCCCCTTTCACAGGCAGAAGCAGCAACTGCAGAATAGTCCAACAAAGCACAGTCACAGTGTTCCTTAGCGCTTCAGCTATTCTCCTCAGCAGAGGTTCCCCTTGGTTCCAGAAGTGATCTTGAAGAGATATAAAGTTTGTGGTTTTGGGTCTTCAAAACTTCAAAGGAAAGTCTCTGTTGTTTACAAGATCCCGCCTTGCCCAGGCCAGGCCCCAGACTCATCAGGGGTTGGAGACTGCATTGTGTGAGGGCAGGCACAGCCTATTTAGGTATAAGTGACCACTCCTCCCTTCCCTCTAGCCCGGATGGCTCATCAGGATATGCAGGCTACACACCTGCTCCCTTTGTGTCACTGTCTAGAGGAGATTCACAAACAGCCCAACTGTCAGTCCGACCCAGACAGGGAATCCACAAACAGCAGAGTCACAGAACGGTTAAAGCAAGAAAATGCCTATTTTCTAAAAGTGGCTTTTTTAAACTGACAATCTAAAAAACAACTTGATTAACAGATGTATTTTTAAAATATGAGTTCAGAGACCCCCGAACTCCACATTTCTATCTGTTCTGAAAGGGAAACTGCACTTTAAGGATATTTTAAGGCAGCCCCCACATTAACCTATGAGAGAGGTAGGCCTTGCAAAAGAGAAAACTGAATTTAGCAGTATTTCACTGTTAGGACCTGTAACACACATCAGTAGTTGTCCCACCTTTAACATTCACTGCACCTTGCCCATGGGGTCACCTAGGGCCTACCTTAGGGGTGGCCCTACATGTATAAAAAGGAAAGGTTTAGGACTGGCAAGTGGGTACATTTGCCGAATCGATTTAGCAGCTTAAAACTGCACACACAGACGCTGCAGTGGTAGGTCTGAGACATGTTTACAGGGCTACTAATTTGGGTGGCACACCAGTGCTGCAGGCCCACTAGTAGCATTTTATTTACAGGCCCTGGGCCCCTCTTATGTACTTTTACTAGGGACCTACTAGTAAATTGAATGTGACAATAATAGAAAGCCAATTACACATCCATTTTACATAGGAGCACTTGTACTTTACCACTGGTCACCAGTGGTGAAGTACCCATAGTACCAAAAACTGAAAAATAGAGTCCAGCACACAGTCAAAACATGAGAAGTAGAGGCAAAAAAAGACAGGGGAGACCACATCAATAATGCCATGTATAACAGGGACTATCTGGAATTTCACAAATGCCAGAAGGGGGAGGCACATAGGACACACTCAAAGCATGCTAAAGGGTTGCTTCGGGACACATAGGCCCTGAATCAGTACGCCCCATAGTCACCCATGCCACACTTGTACTGACGCTCTGATTGTGCAATGCACTCCAACATATACACAGCATGGATATAGGCCACTCACTATGGCTATACTACACCATGTAAATATGCAGCACATTACCTGGAAATGACGTGCAAACATTGTGGCTACGGCTGTGCCATGACAACACCCATTGGATATTGTCATAGCCCCTGATCCAACACAACTTGTACATCAGAGACTAGGACAAAAGTCAATACCACCCCAGGGGTGGTGTCAGGATGGCATAATAGGGAAGAATGCTTCCCTTCCTCCTTGTGTTATTGCCATTCTCATGCGTGCTGCATCCTGCAGAACACATTGAAATGCCACCTTTGCAAAAATAAATTGTGTATCTGCAGGACGGAACACCTCCCTGCACATAAATGTCACTAGCCCATAATGCAACTGTATCATCATTCAAATAGTAGCCCATGTGGAACCAAGCTGCCCATTCCCCTTGTGCCACATCAGCAAAGTCACAAAGTGCATGCATTGATCACATTCAATATCCTTACACCAGCACATGACTGTTGCCGATATTTTGTGGGCAAGGAAAAGTTCCAAATCTAGAGAGGGACAAACTAATGGGGCAGATAATACATAATGGTTGCACTGTCCCTTCCAATTAGCACGTTTGGGGCCTGCTACAGGCAGATGAGAATGTAACAGAGCCATTGTATGCAATGGATAGACCTACCTGTGCTATGCTGCACTAGTCCCATCATTCATGGTGCCAATGCATCATAGCACCAAAAGAGTGACAGCACACATTACACCTCGGTGGCAATGTCCACCATGGTGAATAGGACGGCTAATTACTTGCCACCATGGTGTCCATTAGCCCGCAAGGAAGTAGGAAGTGCGGTTCAAAGCACAAAGGGCTAGATGTAATAGTGAATGATGGTGTGCCGCACTTTCCCAAATTTGGCAGTGTTGCGCACTGTCATTTTCAAAACTCAAGGATGTGCAGTACTTACTAGAATATGGGCACCCCTTTGTTACTCCCTGCACCGGTGCTAAATTAGCTGACGTGGACCAGCGCAGCAACCCCTGCACCATAGTGCAAGGATGGCTGCGCTGAAGGTTTTTTTTTTTTTTTGCAGGAAGGAACAAGTGAAAAATGAGGACAAAAGATAGCATTCAACTTTGTTGAACCATGCCAACGCCACCTCTGGGGTGACTTTATATTTTGGCAAAGCCTCTGGTTTACGAAAACTCATAAATCTGAGGCCCTGTCAGAAAGCAATGGGTATAGCTGTGGCAAACCAATAGCAACTCCCACTGCACGTCCTACCATGCAATGTGCTGCGTGTGAAGGGGCCCTTTTTACAAGGTAACGTTAAACCAAAATAAGCTGCATAGTGCCACCTTGTAAATCCCGTGCAGGGCATTGTGCCACCAGAGCATCACAAAAAGTGATACCCCGGTGTCAGTAGGGGCCCCTAAATATGCCTCAAAATACTGTGTGAGCTTGCCCCATGTGTGATACACAATGTTACACATAATATCCAACCTTGGGTCTGTTACATGTCACGGAGCCTCCTGTAGCGAGTAAATGATGTTCCATGTCATCACACAGAAACCAAGATTGGCATTTCACTCTCGTTGCAGAGGATGATTCCTTATCTCCTGCATACCTGCCTGCCCTGGATTTTACAGATGGCATGGATGACCAGCTGCCGATCATTAATGAAGAGACTCTCCAGGATGTCCTAGATTCCCTCCAGACACCATCTCCAGCCAAATGGAGGACACACAGCTTTGCGGAGTTTCCACATGAACCACCCAGCTACCAACACACAGCACCAGCCAGTTATGAAACAAACCTGGACTCCAAGGACCCAGACATCACCTTCCCGATTACAGTGGTAGGATGTAGGAAAGTACCTTCTTTTTGGCATGTTACCCCCAATTTGTGCCTGATGCCAGTGTGTTTGACTGTGTCACTGGATCCTGCTAACTAGGAACCCAGTGCTTATGCTCTCTCTCCTCTCAATTTTGTCACTGCATACTGGTAACCCAGTATTTCATCCCAAATTGGCATACTGGCCACCCCTTACAAGTCCCTAGTAATTGATACTTAGGTAGCCAGGGGGCTGCAGCATTACTTTGGCCACCCTTAGGGAGCCCATGCAAAGGCTTCCACGGGACTGCCATTGCAGCCTTTGTGAAATGGTGCATGCATCATTTCACAGCCATTTACACCGCACCAGGTCACTTATAAGTCACCCATATACCAGGCCTTCCTACCCTGAAGGCTGGGTGAAAAGTACCTGTGTGTGAGGGCACTCCTGCACTAGCAGAGGTGCCCCCACATCATCCAGGACCATTTCCCTGGACCTTGTGAGTGTTGGGATGCCATTTTACGCATGCACTGGATTTAGGTCAATACCTATGTGCAGCTTCACAATGGTAACTCAGAATATGGCCATGTAAGGTGTCTAACATCTTGGAATTATACCCCAATGCTGATTCTAACATTGGTTGCATAATTCCATGCACTCTGGGGGCTCCAAAGTGGACCCCCAGTACTGCCATGCCAGCCTTCTGAGGTGTTCCAGGCAGCCCCAACTGCTGCCACCTCACAGACAGGTTTCTGCCCTCCTGTTGCTCAAGCAGCTCGGACCCAGGAAGGCAAAACAAAGCATTTCCTTTGGAGAGGTGTGTTACACCCTTTAACCTTTGGAAATAGGTGTTACAGGCATGTGAGGGGTAGCCTCCCAGAACTTCTGCAAATGCTTTGAAGTGCACAGATGGTACCCTCCTTGCATAATCCACTCTCCAGCATTTCAGGGACCCGTAGTTCCTGCTCTGGCATGAAACTGGACAAAAGAAAGAGGAGTGACCACTCCCCTGGCCTTCACCACCGCAGGGCAGGTACCCAGAACTCCTCCAGAGTGTCCCTGGGTTTTGACATCTTGGATTCCAAAGTGATGGGGCACTCTGGGAGCACCTGAGTTGCCAGTGACAGCAGGTAATTGCAGAGCCCTCCCCTGATAGGTACTTACCTGTGAAGCTGACCAATCCCCCTTTCAGGGCTATTTAGGGTCTCTCCTCTGGGTATTTCCTCATATTCGGATTGCAAGACTCCAGCAGGAATCCTATGCATCCTTTACTTCACCTATTACCGGCGAAATTGCACCTGGAACCTCCAGGAACTCCACAAACTGCAACAAAGAAGCAAAGATGACTTCTGCAACATTGTATCTTCAGCTCCTGCCAGCAACTGCAGCTGTTTCCAGGTTGTGCATCCTCTGAGGACTGCCTGTCTTCAGCCTGCACCAGAAGAATGAAGGAGTCTCCCTTAAAGTGAAGGAGTAATTTCCCTGCTTCAGCAGGCACCTCTCTACAGTGATGACCAATGGCTTGGGTCCCCTCTCCTGAAGAAGTGCGTGGATCCAGCAACATGGGTGGTAGACTGAAGTAGTCCTGACGGTCCTGCAGTCCAGCTGTCCAACTTTGGTGGAGGTGAGAGCTTGTCTCCCCACACAAGACTGTACCCCAGTGCACCGCGTGATTTGCAGTTGCCAAGGCTTGTGTGCGACCTTCCACAAAGTTCTTCATGCACAGCACTGCTCCATCATCCAGCACTCCTCCCTGTGATACACAGCTTCCTGAGTGGTTCTCCAGCGGCGTAGGATCCCTTTGTGTAGTGCTGCATGCACCTCCTTCGTACCTTCTTTGTCCCCATGCTGTGGGACTCCTGTGCATGCTGCCTGGTCTTTTTAGGGCTCTCTGTGTTGCTGAGAGCCCCCTCTGTCTCCCCCTCCTGAGTAGAGGCCACCAGGTCCCTCCTGGTCCCGGGCAGTGCTATTTTCCACTAGCCTCGAGCTTTGCATGTGCCAAGGCTTGTTGGCGGAATCCAGTGACGCAAACCAGACTGCAATCATCCATCCGGCGTGAGACATGATCTGCACCAAACAGAAATCCATTTTCTTGGGTGCAGTACTGACTGTTCTTCTTCACCGGTGGTTCTTCTTTTGCACCTTCATCTGGGTTAGCAGGGGCTCCTTTTCTCCCTCGACTCTTCAGTGCTTCTTGGAGTTTGACCCCTTTTTTCCCAGGTCTTCAGGTAAAGGAATCCATAATTGGAGTCTTGCAGTCTCTTCTGGTTCCGGCAAAATCTTCTATCATGTGTTCTTGTATGTTCTAGGAAACTTACTGTGATTTACTCCTGCTTTCCTGGGTTCTGGGGTGGGTTCTATTACTTACCTTTGGTGGTTTCTTACACTCCCAGTACCCCTCTACACACTACACTTGCCTAGTTGGGAAAACGACTTTTGCATTCCACTATTTTACTATATGGTTTGTGTTCACTCTAGGCCTATTGCTATCTATTGTTATTTTCACTTTTTGCACTGTTTTCTAACTGTTTTTACAGCCATTTCTGCATTCTAGTGTATCTACTGTGCATATTACTTACCTCCTAAAGGAGTATAGGCCCTCATTACAACCCTGGCGGTCCAAGACTGCCAGGGCTGTTTAGACGGAAGCACTGCCAACAGGCTGGTGGTGCTTCCTGGTGTATTACGACTGCGGCGGTAGCGCTGCGGTCGCACCGCCGGGGCCGGCGGTTTTCCGCCACAATGGCCCCGGCGGTTGTAATCCGCCAGGGCATCGCTGCTTGCAGCGCTGTCCAGGGGATTACTAGTCCCCCTCCCGCCAGCCTATTCCTGGCGGTTTGAACCGCCAGGAAAAGGCTGGCGGAAAGGGGAGTCGCAGGGCCCCCTGACAGGGCCCCATGGAGCAACTGCACCTGTCGCACAGCCGCAACACCGCCGGCTCCATTTGGAGCTGGCTCATGTGTTGCGCCGAGATCCCCGCTGGGCCGGCGGGCGGAAACTCGGTTTCCGCCCGCCGGCCCAGCGAGGATGTCCAAATGGCCACCGCATTGACGGCCGCACAGCGGTTACAACTTAGCGGGCTGCAGTAGCCGCCCGCCAATGTTGTAATGAGGGCCATAGTCTCTAAAGTATGTTTGGCATTTGTGTCACCAATATAAAGTACCTTTAGTTTTGTAACACTGTGGCCCATATTTATACTTTTTTTGCGCCGATTTGCGAAATTTTTTGATGCAAAAGCGGCGCAAACTTCCAAACTATAATTGTATTTTGCAAGTTTGTGCCATTTTTGCATCAAAAAGCGGCGCCAATGCAGCGCAAAAAAAGTATAAATATGGGCCTGAGTATTTTCTTTCAGGTGTTTAAGTACTGTGTGACTACAGTGGTATTGCATGAACTTTGTATGTGTCCTAGATAATCCTTGGCTGCTCAGCTACAACTACCCTTAGACAGCCGGGCTTGTAGACACTGACTACATTTCACTAATAAAGGATAACTGGACCTGGTATAATGTGTAAGTATCTTTGGTACCCACTGCAAACCAGGTGAGCCTCCTACATAGGAGTACAGCGGGAGCTGGCCAAGCAGGTGCGGGTGGGGATGGAGACCATGGCAGGCAACCTAGAGGGAGTGCAGAGGTGTATCAGTCCTAATAATGACAACTCAGCAGCCATCAGAGGTACCCACTCCCCACTGCATGGACTTCAGCAGACCCTGGTCAACATAGCTGCTGTCATGAGGCAGAGGCTTCAACAATTGCCCTCCCAAAATGGCAGCAGCATCATAGACAACAAGCTGGGGGTATGAGGAATAACCTAGAGTCCATACAGTGGGCAGTAGCCTCCCTGAGGGAAAACATGGCTGCCTACCACTGTGATGTTGCTGCGATGTGGAGAAAGCAGCAGTTCCACCTTGCTGCAGTGATGCCTTATGTTTCCCACAAATGGCAGCTGCCGGGATCTTTAACTCCTCATCTCTATCCCCTGATGAGTGTGTGGCCCCCTCAACCTCAACAACAGCACCACCCATGGCACAGGAGGCACCACACATATCAGAGGATGAAGATGTGGAAGAACAACATTCACAAGGAAAACCACAAGGAAAACCACTTGGTAGTACTAGTCTGTGCCACATGGACAGTATCTCCTTAGTTCTGTGCTTAAGATCATGCCAGTGTTGTGCCAGCAGGCAATGTGCCCTCTTCATCCAACCACTGTTGACTTGTCTGCTACGTACTGTCATTGTCTCAATTCTTACCTATTGGCAATTTGAACACCTCCTCACTAATGCACACTTCTCCTAACCATGTCTCATTACATGTCCCGCACACCTGGACTCTGATTGTACAACAAATGGCAAAGGATCTCTCATGTGGTCTGTGAATTGGCCATTGTTTAGCATTGAAAAATTAATTGCACCTGTAAATAAAACACCTTGTTCACATGTAACATTTCTACATTTACTGTGATCTATTAACTCAGCTACATGAGTGCATTGTGTGAAGCCATGTCAATGAGTACAGAACATAATTACATGAGTGCATTACTGTCAGAGACAAAGCCACACAGTGTGATTCTAACAGGAAAAGGCTGAATTATGGTGTTATGGGCTACAAACAGCTTACAGAGTCTTCAATACATGTATTGAAAAGAAATCCTTGGAAGTTGACATATGCCATGTATGGCTCTGAACCAAGTCTACGGTAATTTACCCATACGGGAGCACCAGTACAACTAATATGTGTGGTTCAGAAGAGGCTAATCTAATCAGTGACGGGCAGCTGTCAGTGTTGCAGCATACCTTCCCAAATTTGGCTAGTGTCATATGTGCCACTCTTTCCAACAGTGATACTGCTAGACCCCACCAATGACAGTTGAAGTTCCATACTTACCTGTCCAACATAACGTTCACCTACACAATGTGAATGGCTGGAAAAGTGGATAGCAAATGTATTGACTATTTGATGTTATTTAGCAGCCATTCTGACAGCTCGTTGGTCATAGGAGATGCATATAGCAATCCATGGAAATAAAGGCAGGAAGGAACCCCTAAGCCATTCCTCCTACTTGCCCATTGCACACATAAGAACACCCAGACACTCCATCAGCATGGAGAAAAAATAGTCTAATACAAACAGGATTTATTTCAAAATATGTAAAACTTCATATCTAAACCTATCCTAAAACCTACCCTACAGTAAACTAACCTAAACTAACTTAACATAACTTACACCTACAACTATCTAACCTATAAACTAATCTTACACATGTAATGCCACACTCTAAACATTGTCCCCCCACACCCCAAGTAGGTCATAAACTAAGGGTACACATGCAATAACTTAATCTATGTTCTTATGAAATAAATATATTTTTAAAGTTTTTCTTAATTTTTTTTAAGACATAGAGACCTCAACATAACCACCCCCAATTACACTTACTCTAACCTATGACTACCCTACACTATTTCACTAACCTAACACTACCCATCTAAAACCCACTATATATAATGAATAACTGTAAAAGGGAGAGGGAAGGAACTGGGAGGTTGTGGCACTAACACTTCACATTTCTTCACTTTTTTTACAGTACTTTAGCAACTTATAGCTTTTTGCATTCTCCTCCATCCATTGCAATCTGGCCATCATGGTGGCAATGTCCCATCTCATGTTAGATTCAAAGTTTGATGTTGTGGCTGGAGCAGGTGGCTGTACTGGTGCCTGGCTTGAGACAGATGCAGCTTATGTGGAGGGGGTCAGACCCGCTGAGGCCCCCTGGACACCAGATCTTTTTACCAATGTGGCCTGTTTGTTTGTGTCTGTCACGGAGGTCCCCCGTGTGGAAATGCACGCCATGCCCCTGTGGACTTTTCCTTTCAAAAACCCCTCTCCATCCTTTGGTACGCAGCATTCACCTCCAATATGTGCCTATATCTGTCTGCCCGCTTGTGGAAAGCATGTTGTTCTGTTGGGGTTATATTGGCAGCTGAAATATGAGGAGAATAAAGCATTAAATACTGTAATGGGTGGAGGTAGAACAGACATGCAATGTACACTGTATCCACAGATGACACATGCAGTCCACCACACATTCCACAGCAATGACTGACTCCAAATCTGTAACTATTACCTGCCATCCATCTATGGTATCATGTACATGTCCCCGGGATAATGGCTATCCATTGTTTACCATCAGGTCCCAGAGGTGACATTTGTATGAACAAACTAGTGAGGATCGAGTGGCCCAACAAGTCTACATTCCCTGTGCCATTCCCAATATGCAACGCTTTGTATGCAATCCACCACTTTGACACCCCTGGTGCTACATCAAGCCTTGCCCAGGCATCATAGACGCAAGGTGAAGGTCATCTGATAAGGGTGGCTGGAAACTTCCTACCGGCTATTCTAAGGTTATGTAAAGCTTCATTCATTGGTCCTGGGTAAAGACCTACTCTGAGCATACCTTACAAGGGGACACCATTGCTCATGATGTGCCCACATTTAAAATTAATGCATAGTTCCTCTATAGTTTGGGTAAAGCCTGAACAGCACATCAACGTTGTCTACAGATTTCAGAGCTATTGCCCCCTACCCTGAGCTATGTTGTGCAAAATGTATAATGCAGAACCCAGATGGTGGCTGTATGGATACCCTTAAGGCCACAGTAAGATTGGTACTGCACTGGGTGCTGCTACAGTATTCATATCTATTGAACAACATGTGCATATGCATGTCAGCCATCACCTAAGTACCAGGTACACACTCAGCATTCACAATATATACACGTGTGATGTTACCAAGATCGCTCACAAATATCATGGTGGCTAGACCATGTTGGTAAATCAGCTGAGATCTAGATTGCTACAATCCATAGATATTTCCCACAACCATCTGGAGCTGAGTTGTATACTAATTGTGTACTGTACTGACTGTTTCCCAGCACAATATGGCTCCTTGCATGACTGCAGCCTCAATTTGAATTTGAAGAGTAATGAGGCACCAGTGGTGCAAGTGTCTCCTACATAAGCCCCCTAGAGAACTCTATACACTTCCTTCATCTGTACTGTTTCATGAGTAACTGTAAGCTGTGGGTGGCACACAGTGCTGTCAAAAGAGCAGTGACAAAGTTTTTGGCAACAGGAATGCTAATCACATAAACTGCAGCTCTGACACCTATCATGATTGATATCAATGTACATGTGGGCATGCTTTCTGTTAGACCTGACAGCCCCTAACGTTTTGCCTGCCTCCCTCCACTTTTTGCACACTGTTTTTGTTGGTTTTAGGACTCTGCTCACTTTACCACTGCTAACCAGTGCTAAAGTGCGTATGCTCTCTCCCTTAAAACTTGGTGACATTGGTTAATACCCAATTGGCATATTTAAAGTGCATAACATGTGCCCAGGGCCTGTAGATTAAATGCTACTAGTGAGCCTGCAGCACTGATTGTGCCATCCACATAAGTAGCCTCCTAACCATGCCTCATGGCTTGCCATTGCAAGGCCCATGTGTGCAGTTTCACTGCCACTTCAACTTGGTATTTGAAATCCTTAAACTCCCCTTTTTCATGTACGTCAACCCTAAGGTAGGCCTTAGGTAGCCCTAGGGCAGGGGGCTATGAAGATAAAAGGCAGGACATGTAACTGTGCAGTTTGTATGTCCTGGTAATGTAACACCCCCTAAATTTGTTTTTACACTACTGTGAGGCCTGCTCATTTGATAGGCTAAAATTAGGGCTACTCTCATATACTGTTTGGCTGGTAGATTATGATATGAAAGGAGTAACAAGGTCATATTTAGTATGGCCAGAATGGTAGTACAAAATCCTGCTGACTAGTAAGATGGATTTAATATTACTATTTTAGAAGTGTCACTTTTAGAAAGTGACATTTCTCTGCACTTAATCCTTCTGTGCCTTACACTCCATGTCTGGCTGGGTTAGTTGACAGCTCCCTTGTGCCTTCCACTCAGACAAACCCCAAACTCAGGATGCTCAGTCACACTTGCACACATTTGCATATTGAATGGGTCTTCCTGGGCTGGGAGGGTGGAGGGCCTGACACTTACATGTCAAAGGAAAGTAGCCTTCCCTCACACAAAGGACTGCCACACCCCCTACTGGGACCCTGGTAGACAGGATGGAACATAAAGGGGACCTTGTGCACTTCTAAGCCACTCCTTGAAGTCTCCCCCACTTTAAAGGCACATGTGGGTATTTAAGCAGGGTCTCTGACCCTATCAACTCTAACACTTCTGGACAAGATACCACTGGAGAAGAAACCCTGAACCAAAACCTGAAACCTGCCAAAAGGAACTGCCCGGCTGCCCAAAGGACTCACCTGACTGCTTTTCTGCAAAGGACTGCTGCCCTGTTGTTGCCCTGCTGCCTCGCTGTCCTCTGGCTGTGCTGAGAAGTGCTCTCCAAGGGCTTGGATAGAGCTTGCCTCCTGTTCCCTGAAGTCTCAGGACCAAAAAGACTTCATTCCTGTAAAAGAACTCCTTGTGCTGCGAAAATTGACGCCCAGGCTTCAAGAAATGACGCACAGCCTGCATCGCAGTAAGAAAATCACCACACACTGAACTGGATTGATGCAGCCTGACTTCCCGAAGAGGAGACCGACGCAGAGCCAGCATTGCGACCGGATATTCGATGCACAGCCCACTGGATCGATGCAAAGCTGAGCCAGAACGACGCAGCCTGACTTCCATCGACGGAACTGACGCAGCACCTGCCGTGCGGCAGAAATACCCACACAACACCCACCAGATCGACGCAGCCCCTGTGACTTCCTCCTCCATGCCCAGGATTTCAACGCATCATCCCCGGGGCGCCCAAAAACCTGGCAACCCGAAGAATATCACAAAGCTCAATGACGCATCGTATGTGTGCACTTGAAAAATTGATGCACACTTCCCCTTTTTCCACACAACTCCTCCTCTGCGTTCCCTTGAGGAGAATTTGAACGCAAACCTCGTACTTTGTGCTCACAAGAGACACTTGTTGCTGTTTAAGAACTAAAAACTATATTTTTCATTTTCTAAGTGATATTTCAACGTGTACTTATTGAATCTTGATCGTTTTCACCTTCATCTAACCATATAAATATTATATATTTTTCTAAACACTGTGTGGTGTATTTTGCATGATTTATTGCACAATATACTTTACACATTGCCTTCTAAGTTAAGCGTGACTGCTTAGTGCCAAGCTACCAGAGGGTGGGTACAGGATAATTTGGATTGTGTGTGACTTACCCTGACTAGAGTGAGGGTCCTTGCTTGGACAGGGGGTAACCTAAGTGCCAACCAAGGACCCATTTTCTAACACTTTCCATTTCCTAACATCCACAATTCCATTGCAGCACATGTTGTCACTTATGCAACAATCAAGCCATTCTCAATGCTCAACATTGCATCACACATGATTTCAACATCCTAATTCAGATGATTTCATAGCATTGGCCACACAACACTTTTAATCATTGCATTGCACACATCAGACTGTCTCAATCAAAACCCTGGAATGCCATATGTGATGCACAAGGTAACACTAACTGGCGTTATTGGGGTCTTCAAATCTGGATACCTCTCCACTGGTGGAGGGTGGAGGCCTACCTGCAATACATGAAAGGAAAACATAGCTTCGTGATATGTGGACATTTCTGTGCATGGACAACAGTTTAAAAATCAACTTGTCAAGCTGAGTGAACAAGTCAACCTATTGGTAGATCAGAACAACTGTCAAAGATCTATAATCTGTCAGTCAGATATTGGGTCAGATAATGGAGACCCTGGCACCTACAAAGCAAAACTTTCCGAGACACTCCTGTGGTTCATTTAGCTGTACCATATGTACATGGAATTGTCATGCAGGTTTTTTTGTTGCTTTACTCCTTCATGACCAAATGGGGCTGCATGACACAGCATTCTGCATCTGAGGGGCATGAGATGGTCGCTGCAGTGGCCACCTCATTGTGACAACTATAGCTTTTGACCCTGCCCCAGATGTTGAAGACATCTAAATCATTATCACTGCTAAAAGACAGACAACTGCCCAGGGGTTGTGGGAGTATTGCAAAGTATTGAGGAATGCATTGCTACATCCTTGTTTCGTGTTTCTAATATGTGCATGCCATTACAAGGCACACACACTTGAGCTATTATGCCATGGCTGTTTACTTATATTCATTTAGTTGTTCCTACCTGCACATTAACTGAATGACATTATGGATGTCTTGCCAATACTGTGTGGCCAGCCATTGTTGCCATGATATACCATTTATTCTTCAGGAAGAGATAACAACATGCGCATAGACATTCCTCTCAACACAGACACACTTACTCTGTGGTCCAATGATGCCTGTGTTGGTACAGGATTCTGAGTAATGTGCTAGTGCTGGTGCAGATGCAGGCCTGCTCCATACAGCCTGTAAGACATGGCAGGCCTGTGGTACAAATCCAGCACATATATGTGGGATAATAGACAGATATTGTGCTGTATGTGATACACAATGTATAGGAAGAGGAAAGTGCTAGTAGTCTGGACCCAGTGAATAGACAAGCTCCCTTAAATGACGTAGGCCAATGATACAAAGGGGCAGATTAAAGGAAAGTGGTGCTGCACCAAGTGCCCTTAGTGCACCCTTTCCCCCACCATGTGAGAGCCTTATGAAATGGTGCAGGAAGAGGGCAATTGCATCAATTTATATGGACTCAAATGATGTGCTCAGCAGGAATAGCAACAAAAAGATTAACACAACTTCTGCTGAGTACATAGGGGCCCATCATATACAATAATATGCCCCCTTTTAACACCAGCTCTGAGCAGCCGTTTAAAGTGCAGGAAATATGGCATTAGGAATGTATCATATTTTCCAGACCCATGCACTTTAGCCTCTCATATAGGGGTAGAGCCTCCCTCCCATACATGATGCCTGGCACAGGCTTCATGTTGTGCTGGTCTAAACTGAGTGGTGCTAAGCATGCATCACACCACTTTGTTATTATGATGTAGGGAAGATGGCACTTCTGCCCTGGCTCTGCTTCATTAATCAAATATCACAATGGCAGCTCTAAAGTGGTGCTGGGGCTCTGAATACAGGCCCAAAACAACCTGTTGCGATCCCTTGACAACACATGCTGCACTCAATCTTATCTCCTTCTGTCATGCACATGCAAATAATGGTATTGCTATGCAAATGGGATACATACCAACTGCTCCACCAATCTGAATTCCCAGGTGATCCAGTGTGTCTTTCTACCTTGAGATCAGGTCAGCTTAACAGTGATTCAGCTGGTGGTCATTGTGTCCTCCTCCAAAAATTCTGATTAGGTGGTGGAGCACCTTGGCCCATCACAGCTTCCAGGCCTCTGTGGGGTAGCCCTGGACCGCATCTTTGAAATCCTCCCTTTCCCAGACATAATAAAGTTTTTGTATACTGCAAATGTAACAACACAAAAATAAAGTAAATATAAAATTACCCCGCCTACCCCAAATACCCAACAAACTACACTACCCCCAGACAAACACCCCACAATACAGTGACAGATACAGTACAAAACACTACAAAAGACTTATGAAAAGACATATCTGACACAACAGCAACACGACAAAGCACAAAAACACCCCAAAAACTCAATTCCACCAACAACACCAGTGCCACACACCCTCACACAGTCACAGACAATATGACTGTCAAGTGAAAGTGAACCCACTGTACCGTGTATGCAGGCAGGATGTTCTGTTTCATCCCTTACTGAGTCTGTGCATCACGTTTTCAGATATGTGTCATTTGTTTTGATGCATGACGGTCATGCGTCAATTTTTTCCCATTGTATCTGACAAGGCTTGTGGACTTGTGAATTACCCTTGAGGTCCAGGCATAATTTTTCTGCAGAGGAAAGTATGAAGTTTTGGCGTTTGCATCTAAATTCTTGATGCATGATTGTCATGTGTGGTATTCCTTCCCATTCATCTTGACAAGGCCTGTGGCCATGTGATTGATGCGCAGGGGACAGGCGTTATTTTTCTGGGCTTGCGGAGTATGGAATTTAGCCGTTTGCGTCAAAATATTTTGACCCATGACAGAAATGCATGGACATTAATTTGAAAGGCTTACGTTGAACCATATTCACATACCATATTAAAGGGGCTATGCATTGATGTAGTCAGCATGGTATGACTACATGTGTGCATGTCTGTTTGTATCTTAATGGTGACATAAATATGTTTTATCTCTATGTTTGTATATGTTTGTGATGCATACAATGAGTGATACCGTGTGCATATGTAGCTAGCCTGTGTCCACATACATGTTAGCACATGTGTACTATGAGTGTACATATTTGTACTAACACATATTTGTGGGTGTACTACATTATAATGGCTAATATACAAATGTATTTTTACCAACAACACAATAGATATGATGGGCTATATCCAATGCATGATGAAGCATGTGACAGCCATTACAAATTGTGAACAGAGGATGCAGTAGACTAGGGCTGGGTTGAAATCACATAACCCCTGACAATGTGTGTGAATGTGTGTCCACTCTGTGGTATGTTGTTAGATTCAGCCTTCATGATGTTCTGCTACACATGTGACATATAGTTCCCCATGCATCTTATTTGCAGGAGATGGTGTACACACATGTGTCAATGAAGATTGGTATGTGCAGTGTGTGTGGAAAGACATGTGTAGTGTCATTTCAGTAACATATGACCACAGCGGTGTGTTCTTGGGATAAGAAACCTCACATATCTAGCTTCCTGCATGGACACATGTTGCACTTTGACAAATGCCTGTGTAGTCATATTAGTGCCACCTATGTTTCTGTATGTCGGAACACATGTGAAGGTAATTTTATTCTGTCAATGATCTTGTGATACATATGCACTTACATTTGTGGAAAGTTGCCTTTTGTTCAGACTCCACTACACATTACCAGGCCTGTACCATTTAAGTGGTACATGTCTGCAGAGATATCTGACATATGTGTGCATGCCACCAACTAGGTACTCACAACTAACCACATCACGTTTGGTATGACTCTCACATACAATGGCATACCACTGTGTAGCAGTGTTGCAATCTGGCAAAGATGGCAGCCCACTCATCATCATTACTGTGGGAGTTTTTATGCCCACACAGACCCATGGTTGCATGTTTAGGCACAGGATTAAGGAGCTACACACTACTGAGTCCACTGTGCCCATGCATCAGGCCCCTGACAATGTCAATAGTCTATGTAGCATGAGGAGTGGTGTTAGGGTGTTTTGGGTGGGGATCTAGACTCTTTATGATTGTTCTTCATCAAAGCGATGCACTGCCCCCTGCAGACAGACAAATGCACAACTGTGATCAAAAGGACTGGGATATATATATATATATATTTTCTCTGGGGTACTTGATGTCTGCCTTCCCCTATCATGTACTGAGGACTGGCTACTTGCACATGTAGAACATGTCTCATCATTTGGCGTAGTCTGACAGAAATTACTTTTTACTAATAACCAAAAGAAGTGATCCCTCGAACCATATAATTCCAGGCCCTCTGAGATCTTTCTCAACAGAACTTCCACCCACAACGGTGAATGTTACCATAATGGGGTGATTTCGTTGGTAGCATCATCATGGGGTCTCTATTCACTTCAGTATCCGGTTATCCAAATTAATTGAAGAATATCTCAGAGATGACATTGAAAAACTAAAACTTTTTACAAACTTATAGCAAACAGCAGTTTGTTTCTATTTGACAGATTCCATCCACGTTCCCTGAGAGAAAATTTTGCTTATAGTCAATTCTTAAGGATTCGGCAGACTTGCAGCAATATAGAGCATTTTAACTTCCAGGTGAAAGTCCTCACCACCGAACTGCAGGAGAGAAATGACCCAATAAAGATTGTGGACAAGTGCCAAAAACGAGCAAGATACCAGCGTCAAGAATGTCGCCTAGAACCATCATTGAGGAACACAGATGAAAACATACTCACATGTGTTACCACATATAGTGCAGCCTCAAACCATGTCAACAAGATAATAAATAAACACTGGAACATTATAAGATCAAGAAATTTAAAATGGCCAAAACCAAGATTTGCTTTCAAAAGGAATAAGAAATGATGGGTTAATTTGGTACACACACGCCCAAAGAGAGTCCGTAAGGTACCAACCACAGTTATGTCCTAATTGGGGCCTGCAACCCATCATTGCCTAGTATCAAATGTGGCTCATGCAGTGTTTGCCACTTAACGAAAGTCTCCAAAACTATCAGGTTGGCTGAGAATCTGGAATGGGCATTGAGGTAACACAACAACTGTAATTCTATGCATGTAATATACATGATTACATTCCCATGCCAACTAAGATACAGTGGTATGACTAGTAGAAAAATAAAAGTGCACATAGGGAAGCATCGCAGCAATATTAGATATCAGAAATGCACGACAAAATTGAGCAGTCATTTTTTGGCAGCAAAACACAGGGAGAATGAGATGGAGTGGATTGTACTTGAAAAGTTACATGGAAAAAAGGACAATGTAGACCAAGTTCTCTTTCAGAAAGAACAGCAGAGGGTATACCGATTGAGGACCTTTGACAAAGGTCTCAATGAAAACATGCTGTGGCTTTCATTTTGCCAATGATACAAATACCTGAGAAGGGACAGGTAACAATAACAGTTCCCTAGGACCACATAGGGATACTGTAAGCCTCCCTTAGAGAGCTGTTTTTACTAGTTCAATTTTTTCAGCAACACTCTTGTAGTAATCACCAGGACCCGAGTCTTTTATCAGACAATAGCCCAAGAATACAACACAATGGGCCAGATGTATCAAATGATTATGCACTCGCAAACGGCGAAATCGGCCGTTTGCGAGTGCAAAATCGTGGTCTGCAATGCATCAAAGGCATTCGCAGACCACAAAATGAAAATCGCAAAACTTGCGATTTTCTGCGTTGCGAAAATCCAGGTCGCAAGGCTATTCTGCAAAAAATCGCAAATTGCGATTTTTCGCAGAATGGTATTTTGCACATGCAAAATACCATTGTCTTCAACCAGGTGGTAACCTGGTGAAAAATTTAAAAATGCAGTAAAACTGCATTTTTAAATTTAATATGTAAAGCACATATGCCCTTTTGGCATGTGTGTACTTTACATTGTAAAAAAAAAAAATTGGGGTGCAGGAGAGGGGGCCTTAGGCCCCCAGCACCCTGCCCTTTTGCATTTCCCAAATTGCGATTTCTGGTTCAGAAATCGCAATTTAGGAAATGCAAAAAATTTGCAGCTATGGGCCAACAGGCCCATAGCTGCGAATGGGGCCAGTATCGCAATTTGCAATTCGGTAATTGCATTTGCGATTTTTAAGAAATCGCAATTACCGAATCGCAAATGTGATACATGGCCCTTTGCGAGGCGGTAATTGCGATTTCTTAAAAATCGCAATTATCGAATCGCAATGGGCCAGAATCATACATCTGGCCCAATGTCACCTGGTTAGGGAATACTTCCTCAGTCTGGTACATCAGAAATGTTATATACAATGACTTTAAAATAATTTTTAGCCTCAAGAATGTTAAAGCATCAGCACATACAGTATAAAATAATAATGTTGAACTTATTTGTTTTAGGCTTAGGAAAATATAGATGTTGAATATGTTGTTGAAGTTTAAGAACCAGCCTTGTTCAAGAGTCTATTGTCACTGTTTTTTTTAATGTTTTAAGCAGACATGTGGAATACTCAACACTATTTTGACTACATCTAGCTAGTTTTCCTTAGGAAATCTAGCCTATTTTTCCAATGCTAGGTACTCGGATGGGAAGTCCTCTTCACTGTCTGACATTTCCCTATAGAGCTGCAGGACACTTGTCGTCATTGTGCAAACATTTGGATGTTTTTCTTTTGTTTGGCTAAATGTGTCTGTACACACCTGAAAATGGCCTTAGATAATTTTTAGTCTGAAGAATGTTAAAAGCATCAGCACTTTTAATACAAAATATTAATTTTGAACACATTTGTTTTAAGCTTAGGAAAAATATAGATGTATAGTATATTGTTGAAGTTTAAGAATCAGCCTTGTTCAAGAGTCTGTTGTCACTGTTTTTTATTTTCTAAGCAGACATGTGGCATACTCAATACTATTTTGTCATTTGGCTAGTTTTCATTAGGAAGTCTATGCCACGTTTCCAATGCTGAGTGCTTGGACAGGAATTCCTTTTTTGTGTGCAGAGAGCCACAGGCATGCTTTAGAGGGCAAAGTGGCAACTAATTCATTCATTGATCTAAAACTGTACTTTTTTTCAACAAATATATGTTAGATCCCAAGAAAGGGATATATTGTTCCTGGTGAGCTTGCCAGGACAAGCTCCTGGATGTCTTGGGACCCCTAACCAAAGTTATCGAGCTAACGGAATCTTCCAGGCAGTCGGGGTTGCCAATGCCAACAGACATAATTGCGGGCTGGGCACAGCGGGTGGTCTGCCTGTTTGCAAATGTCAATTGTGCCATGTCCACAGAGAGAAGCCAATCTCTCTTGATAAAAATAGACCCCAAGCATGGGGAAGTATCCAATTCTGAAGCTGGTGTGATTTCACAAGTTAACCTTTTCGGGGAACCCTTCGTAAAGTAACTCGGGAAATGTGTGGCAACCTTTTCAGCACTTGATAAAGTGCAATCTTCTATTAAAAATATTTTTCTAGGGAGGGTTTTCTGTGGGGCTGGAAGAGGCAGGTGTCACTCCTCCGGCCGCTCCTTCCAGGTTGGCTCCTCCAGAGCACAGGCCTGGTGCAACGATGGCTGGGATGATCAAAGACAGGAAGCCTTCTTCCCCAACTAAGGAGGCAGTGGAGGCAGATCCTGCCGATTTACAAAAGGAGGCACTAATGCCCCGGTATGCTCTAACGGTAAACAGTACCCTTTTTTCCCCTCAAAGTCTGGGAGGGAGATTGATACTGTTTGCACACAATTGGAGACGGATTACATCTGATCCTTCGGTGATGGAGACAGTCAAGGGTTTTCATGTAGAAATCTATGGCACCACGATTCAAAAGGTGAGACCACGCTCTATTTAGTTCAACTTACAGGATTCTGATGAAGACAGAGTTACAGGAACCCCTATCCAAGGAAACCATCATCCAATCAAACCTACACCCCAGGGGTTTCTTGAGCAATCTTTTCCTCATCAGAAAGAAAGACAAGGGCTTCTGTCCTGCTATAAATCTCAGGTAGTTCAACGAGTGGCTAGCTTATCGCCACTTCAAGATGGATGGTATCCACCTCCTTCGAGAACTCTTACTGCAGACCAATTCTCTGGTTCACCTGGACCTCAAGGACACTTACCTAACGGTCCCCATCTTTCCTCCGCATCATTGCTTCCTGCAGTTCTGGTGGAAGGACCAGGTATACAAGTTTCAATGTCTACCATTCGGCCTTTCTTCGGCATCCTGGTGCTTCACGAAGTTGCTGAAACTGGTTGTGAAGTCCCTAAGGACTTAGGGCATTCACAATATCCTCCTGATGGACCAATCTTGCATGCAGTTTCTGATCCACTTGAGTATTACTATTGTCTTACTTCAGGACCTCGGATTTGTTGTCAACAAGGAGAAGTAAATGTTGACCCCATCACAATCCACAATTTTCCTGGGATTCCTAATAGATACCATACCAGCCACATTAATTCTCCCATAATGCAAGATCTCCAAGATCAAGAAGGAACTTTCAAAATTGATCATGGGAGACAGGATCTCCCTCAGACAAATAGCGAGGATTTTGGGACTTTTGTCATTCTTGATCCAGGCTATGTTTCCCGGTCTGCTTCATTATAGAGCCCTATAAGCGGCTGAAGGCGTCTCATCTTAGAAAAGGACTCACGTACATGGAGCTGGTAGAGTTATTTCTGGAAGCCAGATCAGAGATCTAATGGAGGATACACCACATGGAGGCATGGAACGGGTGAGCAATCTTTAGCTCTCTTCCGGACAATATAATTGAGTTAAATGCCAGCAGATTGGGCTGGGGAGCCCAATGCATACAGATTTCCATTGGCGACAATGGACACAGGAGGTGTTAAATCTTCATATCAGCTGCCTGGAGCTTCTTGCAGGCTCATTCGGGATCTGATCCCTGATGAAGGAAAAGGTCTACTGCTGCATCCTTTTGAGGATGGACAACACTTCAGCAGTTCAGTATACCAACAGACTGGAGGCATCCGATCCAAGGGTCTGGCAGAGTGGCCAAGGAGTCCTGGCACTACTGCCTATAGAAGCAGATCTCAGTGACAGCGTAATATCTCCCGGAATCACAGAACATGGTGGTGAATTGGAATTCTCGCTACCTCAAGGATTCCAGTGATTGGCAATGGGATCCTTCAATTTTCCAGTCTCTAATGGATCGATGGGGATATTGCAGCATGGATCATTTTACATCCAGAATGAACACGCAGCTCCCCAGGTATTTCAGTTGGAGGCCAGATCCGGGAGCGGAAGCAGTGGATGGCTTCCTGCAGGACTAGATGCTGGGACAGGAACATACCTACCGTCCTTTTCTTCCGATCCCCAGGGTGGCAGCTCAGGTCCAGAGACAGAGAGCTTTTCTAGTACTAGTTACCCAGATTTGGAAGTCACAAGCACGTTCCTGACTCTGCTGGAACTTTCCTAGATGAAACCTTTGAATTTACCCACTTTGGTGGGGATCCTGTGGGATCCGGCGGGATGCCCAACCCCTTTGGTGGCGCAGGGGCATCTCAACCTGGTGGCATGGAGGATTTCAGGGGAGGATGGCAAGACATCAAGCTTTCGGAGGATGGGCTAGCAACCTCATCATTTGAGATGGAATATTTTGAAATGTTTTTCATTTGAACTTGCTGTATTTGATAAAAGTGAAGAAAGGACTGAATAATCCTGCCCTCCGTGTCCTTAATAGAATTGAAACTTTCCTTCACCATAGCTAGGAAATTTATCTTTGGTTTCAGCTTTCTGTATTTAAGCACAGCCATGTTTGCCATCCTTTTCACTTGGACCAGGACAGCTTTACAGAGCTTTGGAAGATTTTGATTGCTTCTCTAAAAGTAAGTCTTCTCCTTCCATCTGGACTTTTTTAAGGCTTCCTTTTAAGTCCAGACCTCTATCTAAACACATAACTATGCTGAGTGTATATATGTATATTTCTACAGATAGAAGCCTTTTCCTGTGGGGGGATAGAAGGAGAGCTCCCATTGAGGTATTTGAACCTTGAGTTCTTTTTTGCATATTGTTTTTTGTATGTAGTTTCTCTGTATGTATTTTCCATTTTTACTGCTGTACGCAATCATCAGATTGCTCATTTTATCTGTGGACTCTATTCAACAAAGTTGACACCCTAACTGCCAATTTTTCCAAATGTAGCTTTCACAGAGTGTGCAAGGGGGATATGGGTTGAGAATACAATTAATAACATTGATTTTTCCTTCCTCCTTGTCTGTTGATTATTTCAGATTCCCTTAAGTGCTCCCAATGTTGCGGCACTAGTTGAACCAAAAATCATACCTACATTTGGTGATTACTTGAAAGTTGCAGGTAATCTAATTACCAATAGGTCCTGATGAAAGCCATGGACACTAAGGTGGTCATTACAACCCTGGCGGACGGTGTTAAAGCGGCGGTAAGACCGCAAACAGGCCGGCGAAAAAAAAAAAGGGAATTATGACCGTGGCGGAAACCGCCAACAAAGACAGCCACTTTAACACTCCGACCGCCACGGCGGTACAGACAAGCAGCGCGGTGGTAACTGCCAACAGACAGGCGGCAGACTAAGTACCACCCACAGTATCACAACCTACCAATCCGCCACCTTTTCCGGGCGGATTCACTGTGGATAAAAACACGGCGGAAACAGCCATTTCAAAGGGAAAACGCTCACCTCAAACACTCCACGAGGAAGGAGGGCACCATGGAGCCGGAACTCCAAATACTCCCTGCGATAGTCTTCCTGCTCCTGTAAGATCATCAGCAACGCCGGCGCCGAAGACAACGGTGAGTACTGCACCTACGACATAGGGGAGGGGGAGGCAAAAGTCAGGGACACACATACGCAACACCCGCACCCCCACCCCGACCCTCACCCACTACAACACACACACTAATGCATATCCAAACATCACAGTAACAACCCCCCCGGAAGAATGCAAAGACAAAAGGAAATGAGTGCAACCATTGTAATGTATAAAAATACAGTAAGCTAATATATACAGATATATATACACATTCAACAAAATATACATCATGATTAGTAGTGCAGGTATGCACCATTCAATGTCCGTGGACCACTGGCCCCAAAATGCATGGGCGAGGCCCACATCAGATACATGAGCAAAACGGAGAGAACACTGCTGGGGCATCAGATCGAAATACAAGAGGCACCTCAGGGGGAAGGGAAGGGGGGGCACCTCAGCCGGATGACAGCACCACGCCAGATCCACGAGGGGGCTCCATGCCCATTGATGTATCCTGGGGAGTGCAAAGCCACAGTCTCTCAAGTCTCTACAGTGGGTGGTTTGCCCACTGCTTTATCCTGGGGAGTGCAAAGCCACAGTCTCACAAGTCTCTATAGTGGGAGGGTTGCCCACTGCTTTATCCTGGGGAGTGCAAAGCCACAGTCTCACAAGTCCTTTCAGTGGGTGGTTTGCCCACTGCTTTATCCTGGGGAGTGCAAAGCCACAGTCTCACAAGTCCTTTCAGTGGGTGGTTTGCCCACTGCTTTATCCTGGAGAGTGCAAAGCCACAGTCTCACAAGTCCTTTTATTGGGTGGTTTTCCCACTGCTTTATCCTGGGGAGTGCAAAGCCACAGTCTCACAAGTCTCTATAATGGGTGGTTTGCCCACTGCTTTATCCTGGGGAGTGCAAAGCCACAGTCTCTCAAGTGGATGACAGTCTCCACTGGTTCTGGAGGGGGACAGGTGCCCAGAGTGCTTCATCCTGTTAAGGACTGAGGTAGTGGATGCTGTTCTCCACTGGTTCTGGAGGGGGACAGGTGCCCAGAGTGCTTCATCCTGTTAAGGACTTAGTAAGTGGATGACAGTCTCCACTGGTTCTGGAGGGGGACAGGTGCCCAGAGTGCTTCATCCTGTTAAGTACTGAGGTAGTGGATGCTGTTCTCCACTGGTTCTGGAGGGGGACTGGGGCCCAGAGTGCATCACTCTCCCCGTGACGGTCCCAGTTCCGCCACTGCCCCTGCCGCACATGGGCTACCGGTGCTTGAGTTGGCGGTGCTTGCCCTGTTCAACGGTGCTTGCCATGGCGGTCTTTGCCCTGTTCAGCGGTGCTTGATTTTGCAGTTTCTGACCTGTTCAGCGGTGCTTGCCATGGCGGTCTTTGCCCTGTTCAGCGGTGCTTGACTTTGCAGTTTCTGACCTGTTCAGCGGTGCTTGCCATGGCGGTCTTTGCCCTGTTTAGCGGTGCTTCCCCTGTTCAGCGGTGCTTGACTTTGCAGTTTCTGACCTGTTCAGCGGTGCTTGCCATGGCAGTCTTTGCCCTGTTCAGCGGTGCTTGCAATGTTCAGCGGTGCTTGCCATGGCGGACTTTGCCCTGTTCAGCGGTGCTTGCCTTTGCAGTTTCTGACCTGTTCAGCGGTGCTTGCCATGGCGGTCTTTGCCCTGTTCAGCGGTGCTTGCCCTGTTCAGCGGTGCTTACCATGGCGGACTTTGCCCTGTTCAGCGGTGCTTTCCCTGTTCAGCGGTGCTTGCCTTTGCAGTTTCTGACCTGTTCAGCGGTGCTTGCCATGGCGGTCTTTGCCCTGTTTAGCGGTGCTTCCCCTGTTCAGCGGTGCTTGACTTTGCTGTCTCTGACCTGTGCAGCGGTGTTTGCCATGGCGGTCCCTCATTGCCCAATGGGGCTGTGGCTGCCGGGCCCTCCTGGGCACTGACTCTGGCGGTGGTCTCCTGACCAGTGACTATGGGACTGCCCTCCTGGGCACTGACTCTGGCGGTGGTCTCCTGACCAGTGACGATCGGGCTGGCGGAGGCCTCCTGGGCAGCGGGGATGATGGCGGCCTTCTCTGCCGTGCTGCTCTTCCCAGACTTTGGTGCTTTCTTCTGCCCCTTCCCCACCTTGGGAGGAGTCACAGCTGAGTCGACACTCCCCCCGGGACCCTTGTGAGCGGCTTTGCCAGCTGGAGTCTTCCCCCTATCCCGTCGGCCACTGTCCAACTTCTGGTGCTTCACAGGGGGGGGACTGGCTGTGCTTTGGCTCCGTGTCACATTGGCTGCCCTGGTGCCCCGTGCACTCCACATACCTCTAACAGGCACCACTGGTACTGGAGTTTTTTGGCTGAGGTGCTAGTACGGGACCTATGAATTGGAGGGCGGGGTGGTGGGAAAGAGGTCAACGTTGCTCAGGAAAAGTTTCTGACGAACACTGGGATGGGTAGCTGGAGGGGATCTGGGAGTGGAGGAAGAGGAGGTGGTTGTAGGAGGTGTAACTTTTGATGATTTGGGTGCAGGTGCATGTTCTGGAGGCTGTCGTGAGGTGGATGGATGTTGGGTGTGTGTGTGCCCGCGTTTGTGTACTTTGGGAGGGAGCGTCACAGACACACTGGGAGAGGACACAGGGGACGTGTAAATGGTAGTGGGGGTGGTGAGTGCAGCTGAGCGGGGTGTGCTGGTGGGTGTGCTGGTGCGAGTCCTAGTGGCTGTAGTGGTAGTGCATGCAGGTGAGAGTGTAGACGACACTGGGAGGGAGGAGGGAAACGACGACGAGGGGGACACAGTGGAGACAGTGGATGTTGCTGTGTCTGTATGTGGGTGATGCTTGTGTGTGTGCCTGTAGGATGTGTGGTGCCTATGTTTGCCTGAGCTTCCCTTGTGTGTTGACGTGTGTGCAGGCTGGTCTGATGGTGTGCTTGGGATAGGCAGAGGTACAGGGGATTGGGTCTGGGTGGAGGAAGTTGGAGGGGGGAGGCTAGAGACAGGGACAATGGCTGCCATCAGTGCTGAGGCCAGAGATTGCAGGGTTAGATGATGGGCACCCTGACCAGAATGAATGCCCTCCAGGAATGCATTAGTGTGTTGCAACTCCCTTTCTACACCCTGGATGGCATTCACAATGGTAGAGTGCCCAACAGTGAGTGACCTGAGGAGGTCAATGGCCTCCTCACTGAGGGCAGCAGAGGTGACAGGGGCAGGGGCTGAGGTGCCTGGGGCGAAGGTGATGCCCACCCTCCTGGGTGAGCGGGCACGGGGCGAAGGCTGAGGGGCTGCTGGGAGGGCGGTGCTGGTAGGGGTGGTGGTGGCTGTACCTGTAGAAGTGGGGGGCACAGATGTTGCCGCCACCACAAGGGAGCTCCCATCGGAGAACGAGTCCGTGTCGCTGGTTGCTGATCCGGTGACCGCCGTGAAGCTCCCCTCGCCCTCTGTCCCACTGGTGTATTCAGAGTCTGTGGTGTGGCCCTCCATGGCCATGTGGGATGCAGCCCCCTCGTGCTCCAGTGCCACTGTACCTCTGCCTGATAATGCTGATGCACAAAAGAACAGGGAGAGCACAAAAAGGGGGGGGGGACGACAGAAGAAAGACAGGTTGTGTGCATGGCTTACCTCTACCGCTGGCGGACAATACAGACACAGCAGTCCCCTGCACTACGCCGCGCTGTTGGGCTCTACAGATGCAGTTCCTGAGATATGGCCTACATGGCTATGGTGGACATCTGCACACATAGATGACACAGGGGCATGTATACCTGTACTTGGCACTCTACAGAGGTGGGGTGGAGTGGCACATGGCCTGCATTACGGAGGGGCCTAGCCTACGGAACTCGCCCTGGCCTAGTGAAACCCACAGCCCTCCTCCCCCACCCAGACCCCTCCACTGCGCGCAAAGTCAGCTGAATGAGAGTGTACTCACCCCCTTGTGTCTGCTGTGATGCCCTCAAGCGCCCATCCAACTCAGGGTAGGCCACCGCCAGGATCCGGAACATCAGGGGGGTCATGGTGCGACGGGCACCCCTCCCACGTTGGGAGGCCATCCCCAGCTGAGCCTCCGCCGTCTTCTTGCTCCAGCGGCGAATGTCCTCCCATCTTTTACGGCAGTGGGTGCTTCGTCTCTGGTGGACCCCCAGGGCCCAGACGTCCTTGGCGATGGCACGCCAAATATCCTTCTTCTGGTGGGCGCTGACCTACATGACATGTACAGGGGAAGAAGAGAAGTCATTACCAACTGCACTGTCGAAGTGAGTGGCCCACTTCCCTGCCCTTGCCATGTGGCACATGCATTCACAGTCCTTCATGCTCGCAGAACTCTGCCCCCTTCCTTCTTACAACCAGCCCTCTCCACCCAGGCATAGCCCATACAACTTGCACCCTATGTACTCACCTGTTGGTCTGGAGGACCGTAGAGTAGCGTGTACTGGGGGAGGACCCCGTCCACGAGCTTCTCCAACTCCTGTGCAGTGAAGGCAGGGGCCCTTTCCCCAGACGCACGTGCCATTGTCTCTTCCAGACCGAGGTCACAGCAGCACTTGCAGTATAGGTCCTCTCCTGTCGAAGATCAGGTATCGAGTGATTCAACAGATATAAAATGTCGGTCATGTCCGCGGCAGTGACGTCCGCGGCGGTGCGTATCATCACCGCAGGCGCACTTCGTCATTGGCTCCTGGGACCCATATGGTCCAATGTTAACCAATGCAGCATTGCGCAGCGGTCTTCGACCGCCTACCGCGACGGTGTACAACGCCAGCGCAGTTACCTCACATCCAATTGTCCCAGTTTAGAGGTCAGGCAGCAGCCATTTCAGGGGCCCACATGGCTTCATTTTCAACTGTGTCACACGTACCTAGGCCTGGACTCAACACTCTTACAGACCACTTTTTGGATTATGTTTCGTGTTCTGTGTAGCTGTGGGTACATACCTCTGAGTTGCTTGACTCTGTGGTCGCTTTTGTCCTTCCTAGGCACCGTCAGCTGGGACATGTGAAGAGATGGCGGAATCCTCCGGTGTACCGACCGCTGGTGGACCTGTTGACAATGGAGCAGCGACATTTAATCATCACCTACAGGTTTGACCGTGCCACAATCCAGGAACTGTGTACCCAGTTGGAGCCAGACCTGATGTCAGCAATCCGCCATCCCACAGGAATCCCCCCTCAAGTGCAGGTGCTATTAGTGCTCCATTTCCTTGCAAGTGGGTCATTTCAAACAACTGTGGCCATGGCATCAGGGATGTCCCAGCCTATGTTTTCCAACGTGCTGACCAGAGTGTTGTCTGCCCTGCTGAAACACATGTACAGCTACATTGTATTTCCCCAGGTGGAGGATTTGGCCACAGTGAAGGTTGACTTTTATGCACTGGGACATATACCCAACATCATTGGTGCCATTGATGGTACACATGTTACATTCGTCCTCACCAGAAGAAATGAACAAGTGTTCAGAAATAGGAAAAGCTTTCACTCTCTGAATGTGCAGATGGTGTGTTTGGTGGACCAGTACATCTCCCATGTGAATGCCAAGTATTGTGGCTCTGTGCACGATGCCTTTATCTTGAGGAATAGCAGCATTCCATAAGTGATGTCTCAACTCCAGAGGCACAGGGTGTGGCTAATGATCCCCACCCAGTTGATGTAGGTATATGGGTGTGGGTTTGGCCCTAAGGGTGAGTGTGTGGCTAACAGGTATCCCTCGAATATTTGCAGCAGACACTGGTTACCCCAACCTCGCATGGCTACTGACCCCAGTGAAGAATGCCAGGACAAGGGCAGAGGAACATTACAATGAAGCACATAGGCGAACAAGGAGCATCATTGAGAGCACCTTTGGCTTCCTGAAGGCCAGATTCCAGTGCCTCCATCTGACTGGTGGACCCCTGTAATACTCACTCAAGAAGGTGTGCCAGATCATCATTGCATGTTGCATGTTGCACAACCTAGTCTTGAGACGCCAGGTGCCTTTTCTGCAGGAGGATGAGCATGGTGATGGTTGTGTGGCAGGGGTGGAGCCTGTGGAGAGTGATGAAGAGGAGGCAGAGGATGAAGATGTGGACAACCGAAGTACACTAATTCAACAGTACTTCCAGTGACACACAGGAAAGACACTGTCACATCACCTTCCATTGCAGTTTTGTGTTTGACATTGAACATGGCAGCCTGATTTCCCTATTTCTATGGCCACTTACTGTACCCTTTGGCATCTCTATTTTCAGATCTCTGTGCTCCACTCTGGCTCCTGTTGTGTTTATTGTGTTCCACTGCAGGTCATACCTATGTAAATATTACAGTCCATTTGAATTTCAATGTTTACAGTTTGTAAAACTAATACATTTGTCATAGAATTCACAGACTCCATACTTGATTTTGATCCAAGGGTATTTATTTATGTGCTAATAAGTGTAGGGGTTATTGCAATGAACTGGGTTGCTGATGGAGGAAAGCCCAGGGTAAAGTCCAGTCTATTTGCATCATAGGTGCATTGTCCAAGGGGGCATAGGAAGGGGAGGAATGGCAGTTCAAGGTGGAGAGGGTGACAGAGTGGGACAGAAGCGCGACAATGAGGAGAGTCTTATTTCCTGGCGGGGTCTTGGCAATGTTCTCTGGCTTCTGCCTGGGTTCGCAGAGAACATTTGCGGGGTGGTTCTCCTTCTGCAGGTGGTGGGGTGCTGGTAGCCTGTTGGTCCTGTGGCTGGGCCTCCTGTCCACTATCGCTGGCGATAGTGGAGGGCTGTTCTTCGATTTGGTTAGTGTCAGGGGCCCGTTGGTGTGCCACTGCCTCCCTCATGGTGTTGGCCATGTCTGCCAGCACCCCTGCAATGGTGACCAGGGTGGGGTGGATGTCCCTCAGGTCCTCCCTGATCCCCAGGTACTGTCTCTCCTGCAGCCACTGGGTCTCCTGCAGCTTGGCCAGTATCTGGCCCATGGTCTCCTGGGAATGGTGGCATGCTCCCAGGATGCTGGTGAGTGCCTTGTGGAGAGTCAGTTCCCTGGGCATGTCCTCCCCTTGTCGCCCAGCAGTCCTCCCAGCTTCCCTGTTGTCCTGTGCCTCTGTCCCCTAAACCGTGTGCCCACTGCCACTGACCCCAGGTCCCTGACCGTCCTGCGTTTGTGGGGTTGCCTGGGGTCCCTGTAGTGGTGGACACACTGCTGATTGATATGTCCAGGGGACAAAGGTATGGGTGGGTGCTGTTCTGGTGTTTCCTGAGGGGGGAGGCTCTGTGGTGGGTTGGGACTGTGGCTGGGTCACCGACTGTCCAGATGTACCTGATGGGCCAGGTTGGTCATCGTGATCCAGGCGTGCAGGGCTGCTGTCATCACTGTGGGCCTCTTCGGGGGGGACTGGATGTGGCTGCCACCTCCTCTCCGGTAACGTTGAGTGGGGGTCCTGTGGTGATGTAAATGCAGTGTCATTGTATTTGTGTGTGCCATCTTGTGCATGGATAGGTTTCCCTATATGGTTGTTTTTAGCAAAGGTAGCTTTGGCTTGTGTGAGTTGTGCTTGGTTTGGCTAAGTGATTGTAACTAGTGTGCATGCTGTGGTGATGGGTGTCCATGCAGGTCTGTGATGGATGTCCATGCATTGTTCTTGCATGCAGGGCTTGGTTTTATGATTGGTGGGCTGTGATAGTTGGGTATATGTGAGGTGGTGGGGTGATGGGGGTAAGGGTAGGGGTTGTTGTTTGTGATGGCATGCAGGTAGGGTGGGGGATAAAGTAGTAAAGATTTGACTTACCAGTTCTCTTGCTGCTCCTTCCAGGCCCTCAGGATGCATGATTGCCAAGACTTGCTCCTCCCATGTTGTTAGTTGTGGGGGAGGAGGTGGGGGTCCACCGCAAATCCTCTAAACAGCTACCTGGTGTCTTGCAACCACGGAACACACCTTCCCCCGTAGGGTGTTCCACCTCTTCCTGATGTCATCCCTTGTTCTTGGGTGCTGTCCCACAGCGTTGACCCTGTCCACGATTCTCCGCCACAGCTTCATCTTACTTGCAATAGATGTCTGCTGCACCTGTGATCTGAATAGCTGTGGCTCTACCCGGATGATTTCCTCCACCATGACCCTTAGCTCCTCCTCAGAGAACCTGGGGTGTCTTTGTGGTGCCATGGGTGTAGCGTGAGTGGTAAGTGTGGGGGTATGTGGGGTGATGTGTTGGGGTGTGTGCTGTGAGGTGCATGGATGGTGTATGAGTGATTGTGTTTTATGGCTCAGATTCAGTGGGTGCTCCTGGCTTGTCTGTTTCTCACTTGCCAATATGTTTGGGTCATAAAGGGTTGTGGGTATTGTGAGTGTGTGTTTTATAGTGTTGTGGGTGTAGTGTGTGTATGTGTGTCAGGTGTGTGTAGTTTGAATTGTCCAATGTGGTGCTGTTTTGTTGGTGTGTGTGTATTTTGAGCGCGGCCGTATGTACTGCCAATGGTTTACCACGGTTCAGTGTCCGCCGCGGTGATTTATGGGTCATGATGCTGTGGGTGTATATCTGTTGGCGTAACGGTGTGGGTTTTGGTACCACCAGTTTATCACTGACCTTTGGTCTGGCGGACTTGTGTGTGTGTCTGCATAGTGGCGGATTTCTATGTGTGGGTCATAATACCCATAGTGGTATACCGCCGCGGTCACGGTATGTTGGCGGCAGTCAGCATGGCGGTAAGCGGCACTTACCGCCAATGTTGTAATGAGGGCCATTATGTAAGATTGCACATACCAGTATCATCTTACATACAGTGGTGGAGCACACAATAGGCTTCCTCCTGCAAGGGTCAGGCACCTGAACCTTGACTTCACATGCCCAAATGTCCTCTCCACCATATTTAGTGTTCTTCTGTGCCCTTCATTATATGCACACTCTTCCACCATTTTGGGATTGCCAAATGGACTCATCACCCATGGCTGTATGCTGTAACCTCGGTCGGCTGCAAAGGATTGAGAGAAGATGTGTTGGCAATTCTTGATAGTGGTTTGGTATGTACCTTGGCAATTGTTAGTTTTAGGTGCAGTGGTCACTCAGACTTGCTTCTGGTATAGTGTTCCTGTTTTGTGAAATGGTTCCATAGATCTGTGTTGATGGACATGAGAATCTGGTGTTGTGGCTCAAGGACCTGGGGATTTTAATATTCAATCCAAATTTATGGTTCAGCCAATGCAAATATGTGTTGTGTTGTCCATATTTGTGCCAATGTACTATAGTTGGTGGAACCTTCCACCTCCTTGCACCACTGTGGATTCATATGTAGGGACACCATGGTAGCCCTACAAAACCAAACTCTGTCCTATATGTTAACATGTGGCAGTACGCATGCAGAACAACACATAGGGGGTCATTCTGACCCTGGCGGTAAAAACCGCCAGGGCCAACGACCGCGGGAGCACCGCCAACAGGCTGGCGGTGCTCCCATGGGCATTCTGACCGCGGCGGTACAGCCGCGGTCAGAAACGGAAAACCGGCGGTGTACCGCCGGTTTCCCGCTGCCCTGGGGAATCCTCCATGGCGGCGCAGCTTGCTGCGCCGCCATGGGGATTCCGAGCCCCATACCGCCATCCTGTTCCTGGCGGTTTTGGCCGCCAGGAAGAGAATGGCGGTATGGGGTGTCGTGGGGCCCCTGGGGGCCCCTGCAGTGCCCATGCCAATGGCATGGGCACTGCAGGGGCCCCTGTAACAGGGCCCCACAAAGATTTTCAGTGTCTGCCATGCAGACACTGAAAATCGCGACGGGTGCAACTGCACCCGTCGCACCCCTTCCACTCTGGCGGGTCGGCCCTCTGGCGGTCGCCCGCCAGCCCAGCGGGAAACCCAGAATACCCGCTGCGGTCTTTTGACCGCGCAGCGGTATTCTGGAGGGCCCCGCCAGGCCGGGGGCTGCCGCCGCCGGCTAGGGTCAGAATGAGGCCCATAGTGACCCTTTGTGGAAGATAATGGCTGTGTCAGCCATCAAGTGTATTAGGGTGTGAATCACACAATAGGAGAATGAGTAAAAGTTGGTACAGTGGAATCTCCTAAGCCTCTATACATGATTTATCACAGACACTTTCAACACATGCACGGTGCCGGCATTGGGAGGGGGCACATCATTCTTTTATACTGGTCCCTATGCATGGTGCATGAAAGGTCATCTATGTCCTCTACACTCCTACGGAGTCCTACTATGGCATCTATGATCTTCACAGTATTGCACAAACTCAGTGCCATGGTGGGCCATTACTTGTATACGGCACACACATGGTGGCATTAGAGTGTGCTAAGGGGCGCATGTGAGGTGGCACTGGACTAGGTGCTGCATGACTTCTCTTCATTCTGCCCCATTGTCTTTTATGGCAGGTAATGTTGCATTCCTATGTGTGCAACACAATGCATTAGACTGGTGAATGTGCACACTACAGGTATGACAGGTATGTGTAGGTGATATGTTATTAGTCATGGCAAAACTTGGGTGGCATTTGATATTGGTGCTGCCAGAGGCTTAAATTCCATGACTGATCCGGGGCTGTGCCTAAGTGTGACTTTCTTTACATTGACATGGCCTATGCCATTCACATTGCTGAGCTATACATTATTAGGTGTAATGTGTGTGGGATCTGTATTTAGGTGTCAACCAGTGGACACTTGTAGTGGTTTGGGCCCAGCTTCTGTGTGCAAAGCGGACATAGCTCCACCTGTCCTCATGTGGTGTGCCAGTCAGGTTGTGACTGTGTTATGTACATGTGGGTGTATATATGTGTGTGATATGTGATGATTGTGATGTAGTGTGGCATGTGGTATATGTGTTGTTGTCTGTACATCTGTGCCCCCCTGCCTATGTGTGTTTAGTGTGGTGTATGTCTTGTTTGTCCTACATTGTAGGTGTGTTGTCTGTGTACTGATTGGTATGGTGCTTACCAAAGAGTAGGCCATTGCCATAGTGCCCATCCTGGAATCGCTCATTGATGTTGGAATGCCAGAATATGTAGCCATCATGTACGCTGCCTAGGTATTTGGCAAGGATGTTTGAGAAAAGCCCACAGTGATCCACAATGGCCTGCACATTTATGGAATGGGTTTGCTTGTGGTTCCTACATAGATGTTCCATTGCTGCAAGTGGCACCAGTTGGTCATGGGTGCAGTCCATTGCACATGTGGGAACCCAGCAAATAGATAGAAACTTTGCTTGGTCTCCTGCTGTTGGAGATGTGGTAAGGAGTGAGGCGTATGATTGCGTCCAGAATGTTTGGATGGAAGACAAGAAGGATGACTGGGAGATACCTGCCACTTGTGCACCCGTTGTCTAAAAAGATCCTGATGCCAGCATATCGAGGACAGCGAGGAGTTTGGTCATAGCTGGTATGTTTGTCGGAATTGCCACCCTTGCAGTGATGTCAGGTGTAATGTGGTGCAGCAGGCGTACTATTGATTAATGGTTCATATGGTAATTCCTGATGACATCTTGTTCCCTGAGCTCAAGGATGGTTGTACGCTGTTGAAACATTCTCTCCTGCCTTCTGTGCTGCCTTTGTGGCTGCTTGGTGTTGTTTGGGGTTGCTGCAGTGGTGGTGGAGGGACCTGTTGTTGTTGCTGACATCTGCAGCGTGTGCCAAGCTGGAGCAATAACAGTTCCATGTTGTCCTGGATGTTGCCAATGTTCCTTCTGTATGTTTTCCTTAAATGGTGGAGTGTGAGCCTCTTTTTAATGCCTGGTTTGACCAGGCTTTAAAATTTGACGCAAATTGGCCCTATGCGTCATTTCTTAGGCCCACTTCCTTTCTGTGAGTCATTTTTGAGTCGGGATAAATATTAACCTGGAGGGATAGAGTCATTTTTTGGAAGGGAATGCCTACCTTGCATATCATTGTCACATTATGAAGCAAGGAGGTTGGTGCTCCCAATAATGATGCTAAATCTGTTATTTTAATGCTAGATCGGTCTAGTGTCATAATATTAATATGGCTGTAAGTTTGCGCAGCTTTTGCATAAAAAAATGATACACTGGCGGCGCAAACATTGAATAAATATGTGCCCAAGTGTCTAAAGCAAAACACTGCAAGGTCGAAATCACAGTCTTGGGGAAGAGCAGTTTATCTTGGAGTGGACTCGGGTGGGTTTGGCTTTTTGAAGTTCAAGGGTGGGAGGATTTAGGATCTTGATCTTTATATCCTTTGGATTTATATTTCATATTTCTGTATCCAAAGCAACACGATCATGAGGAAATCTTAACTGTGAGAAGACATTCCTTCCAGATGACTTTAGGGGAATATTTATGATAATTCTCTTGCTTCGCCCTTGCCCCACCTACTGACACCATGGTTGCACCCTATTTAAATATGGCCCACCATGGCAGTCGTTAGCATAACAGCGTCAGATTTGTTGATGCTGTTGAGAAGCTTTGCTGCACTAGCTTCACAACTTTTGGGGGCATATTTAAGAAAAGTGGAGCTGCACACAGTGCATCGCCACTTTTCTTGCACCCCTTAGCTCCCTCCAATGCACCCCTTGCACCCCTAATGCCACCATGTGTGCACAGTATTTAAAATAAGGTGCACCTTGGCGGTTGTTAGGGGACTAGCATCAACATTTTTTACCCTAGTTCAGTGCTTTGCAGGATTAACGTCAAAAAGTGTTGACACTAATCCTGCAAAGCAGCCAGAGGCCCATTGTAACCAAATAAATGCCTCCTTTTGATGCCTGCTCTGAGAAGGTGTGAAATGCGTCAAAAAAAATGGCTCAAGAAAATGTCTTAGATTTCCTTGCTTCATTTTGTTGCCCCCCCTAACAGGGGAACGTCTGCTTTGCATACATTACGCCTGGTGCAGACATGATGTAGCGCAAAGGGTTACAAAGTGGCACAATGCATGCAGTGCACCAATTTGTAAATATGGTGCAGTGTTTTTGGCCTTTCAACACCGGAAAAAAACTACGCTATTGTGGCGTTGGAATTGCACCGAGACTCTTGAATATGCCCATTGGTACTAGTGCATCAAAGCACAGGAAGGCCCATTGATTTTAATGGATGTGTCATCTTAACGTCTGTCTTGAGCAGGCATTAAAAATGATTAAAAAATTAACGCAGTGAAGTTTAGGCCTCCTTGCGTGGGAACACCCCAATGCACATTTTATGCCTGGAAAGGGGTTGCAAAGATGTCCAATGCATGCAGTGTACCACTTTGCAAATCAGGTGCTGGGGAAAGGCCATCTTAGCACTGCCTTGATGTAAAAGAAATGACTCTATTGTTGCACTAAGGCAGCGTAAAGGGCATGTGAATATGCCCCTTTGTTTCAACATCTGTCTCCAAAAGCTGACCGGTTCAGGACAACATGCTCATCTCTTCTTTCAAGGATCTGCCTTAGAGTTTGGGAACAGAAACACTTCCTCTGAGATCTGCAAATGTTCATGTCTCCCTCAGCTCACAAATCTTCTTAGTGAAAAAACCTTCTGCTCTCCTCAGCCCTGCCAGAGCTAAATCTTGCAACCAGAATATTTCCAGAGAAATTAGGTAAGCCTTCTGGGCAGCCTCCCATACCACATAAACGTCAATGTGTTTGTTGTGGTCAGGCAGTTAACTTTTTCCTGTTACTGAACTCACATACATTTAAGGACATTAAGAAAAACTAAATACTGTATTTAAACACATAAGGGGACATATTCACAAGCCCCTACTGCCACCTTGCACTGCCCTAGAATCATTTTCTTCACTCTAAGTTGATGTTCAGGAGGTCTTTCTCCCACACAATATTTACAAAGTGGCTCAATGCTTGCATTGCGCCACTTTGGAGACCCTTGCTCCACATTATGCCTGCGCCAGTCATAATGTATGCAAGGAGGGTGTTCCAATGTAGGGAGGCCCAAAAAACATGGTGGTGTGAAATTTACAACATTTCACTGCTATTTTTTCCGTCATTTTGAACGCCTGCTCAGAGCAGGCATTAAAATGAGGCACCCATTTGAATCAATGGGCCTCCCTGTGCTTTGCTGCCCTATTGTCAAAAATGTTGATGCCAGTGCAGCAAAGCGCCACAATAGCGGCATGAATTTTGATGCTATTGTCCTAACGACCTCCATGGTGTGCTGTATTTTAAATACTGTGCAACCATGGTGTCATTAGGTGGGGCAGGGGAGATGCAAGAAAAGAGGTGCATCGTGACCAGTGCATCACTTTCTTGTAAATATGCCCATAAGTTTCTTCTACATTTTCGATGGCCCTTACTCTCAGGGGCTACACAAAGACAAGATTATGTTTAGTAAGGATCAAGTGGTATGAGTGGACAAAGGTGAGAAACGTGTAGACATTTAAGCCCACTTAAAAATCCCAGGAGTATGCAAAAAGGAAGTCCAAGAGATAAGACTCACCAAAAGTGATACATCTGGTCAGGAAGCATTTGATGGCAGAAGACAGTGGAAGAAGGAGCAAGGCCAAGGTGATGACATTGACATAGTGATGTATGGAGAGCAGAGAGGGGCATAGTTGCTGAAGTCAGGGTTGCAACTGGTATTTGTGCCTCCATAGTGCATGTCAAGAGCAGTCTGTATTACAGTATTACAGAAAGGATCACAGTCACTTGCACAACTCCCCCTTCTGTAAGGCCAATAATGTGGTTCTATGCCAATGAGGGAACACCTTTACCACTGCATCTGTGTCACATTACTGATGAAGGCATAAGACCCAACTTGCTGTTAGGAGGTGCACTAACTCTGTGCCATAAAAGAAGTGGCTCACAGTCAGGGTTCCACCGTAAGGCACATTTAGGTGGATGTCACAGAGGTCTCAATGAACTGGCGTGCACCCATCCACTGGCAGGGGAAGTCCATCTCTGACCCACTCCTAAAAGTCAGGCCTGACTCTCTGCAGTGAATATTGCAACAGCGATTCACTGCTGTGTTGTCTCCAAGACAGGTACAATTTGCGCCAATGCATTTTTAGTAATAGGGTGCAAGGCTTATGTCTGCAGCAGATGCACCAGACAATGGAGTGCCCCAGTACAGGCAGTGCTCCCTTTAGAGGATTCATACGTTTAGCATTTTGTTACCAATATTTTTACAAAGGAGCCCAGCAACATAGGTAGCAGAGTGCTTCGCATGAATCAGAACGTATACAAAGGGATGAACGGAACAACATGGTTGGGTGTGAAAGCTGGGGTTGAGACTAGGGGGTGGTCTGTCAGAGCAGTGCTGTAAGTATAATCAGTATATGTTATGTATTAAGGGCCATATTTATACTTTTTGACGCCGAACTGCGCTAACGCAGTTTTGGGCCCAAAAAATTAGCACCGGCTAACGCCATTCTGAAGCGCCATGCGGGCGCCGTATTTATTGAATGGCGTTAGCCGGCGTTAGCAGACCGGCACTGCCAGGTGTGCGTGAAAAAAAACGACATACACCAGGCAGCGCCGGCGTAGGGAAAAATGGCGTTTGGGCGTCCCAAAATGGGGCAAGTCAGGCTGAGGCAAAAAAATCGTCTTAACCCGATTTACGCCATTTTTTTTGGGCACCCAGACGCCATTAACATGACTCCTGTCTTAGCAAAGACAGGAGTCATGCCCCCTTGCCCAATGGCCATGCCCAGGTGACTTCTGTCCCCTGGGCATGGTCATTGGGCATAGTGGCATGTAGGGGGGCACAAATCAGGCCCCCCTATGCCACAAAATTTTTTTACAAAAATACTTACCACAACTTACCTTTTCTTCCCTGGGATGGGTCCCTCCATCCTTGGGTGTCCTCCTGGGGTGGGCAAGGGTGGCAGGGGGTGTCCCTGGGGGCAGGGGAGGGCACCTCTGGGCTCATTCTGAGCCCACAGGTCCCTTAACGCCTGCCCTGACCCAGGCGTTAAAAAGAGGCGCAAATGCGGGGTTTTTTGCCCCGCCCACTCCCGGGCGTCATTTTTGCCCGGGAGTATAAATACCACGCACATGCCTGGGAGTCATTTTTTAAGACGGGAACGCCTACCTTGCATCTCATTAACGCAAGGAAGGTGTTCACGCCAAAAAATGACGCTGACTCCATGAACTTTGGCGCTAGACGTGTCTAACGCCAAAGTATAAATATGGAGTTAGTTTTGCGTCAAATTTGCGTCTAAAAAAACGACGCAAATTCGGCGCAAATGGAGTATAAATATGCCCCTAAATGTCCTTTTCAAAGCCTTCTTCTAATAGCTGATTCAATATTCTTGCTGCTTAGAGGTAGGAGTCCTGACTCATAAATGTATATTTCTTTCACATTCATATTTTTAAATAGAATGTACGTGTTTTCTGACTCTTAGACACTCCAGAATGAATCAACGGTGAATAACATGATGATTGATCGCTATAATATGTGCAACCGATCCTTTGAGCAATTTTACTCACTACTGAGAAGAAGGGCCCGATGTAGAGTTGAATTGTAACACACAACATAATATTTTGTGAGAAAGTGCTGTATCTACAGGGGAATACACTAGTGGAATTTCATTCGCTGTACGTCTTCCTAGGGTTAGGAAATTTCAGTCACGGATGCTCCCCGTATGAAGGGTTTCAAATACCACACAACGCTAAATCACATAATTATTGTTTTCTCGTAAGAGTAACATAAATGTTCCTTTGCACTAAAGTTATGATTATCATTTAAGTTTCTATAGGATAAATTTCGTAATTTTTCACAACTCACCGCAGCAACAAAATTTTCTGAGCTGCCGAGGAGGAAAACTACAGCACAGACCTACACCTACCAAGACTGACATGCGGGCCATCCTCAGCCGGGGTGCTCTAACGGATTCGCAGTCTCAAATCATGGTGCAGGGATAAGAATGTGCTGTCTGTCTCATGGTTTGTAATGAATGCATACTATTCCACTTCAAATTCTTATACCTAGATACATTTACAAAGGTCCCACACATTGTATGTGTGCTGTGTACTGCAGCGCATATGCAATACTTGTTTTGTTTGGAAAAATGAAGAAAAAAAACCTTATTAATGCCTGCTTCAAAGAGGCATTAGTTTCAATGAAAAGCCCGGTTTTACTATCTTCGTAGATCTGGCTTTGTGACAAAACCTATGGTGTTTGTACTAGTATTGCCCCAGCAACTCAAGCACCTTTTACACTAAGAAAAGGGCACCATTTTAATGGGAAATACCATTTGCACTGAAAAGTAAATACCAATATGTCACTTTGCTATAGTCAATTTGGGCCTATGCGCCATTTTTCACTGTGCTGTGATATTCCTGTAATATTATAGCTTGCCTCTGGGTGCCCCTGCTGCCCCAGTGTCTGCTCAATTTCTCGAAGCTGTTTCTGTGACGGCGGCAGTGGGCATAATCCCCAGCCTTCCCACCTTCAATAAGTATGACATTTGTTTAATATGTTAATTAATGTCATCTGAATCTGCTCCTCATTTTGTGAAGTAGGTGCCAGCACCCAAGGCTATCCCTGCTTGCTTTGGACATCTGCTTTATATTTTATGTGCCACAATGTTTTGTAAATGCAGCCGCAAACATGCACGTGGATGCATTACAAACAGGGCTTCATGTTATGTGAACGTTTCCTGCTGTGCATTAATTTAACATAATCATAGAAAGTCTAAAGACAGGAAGCCTGCCATACATTATTTTCCTGGAATGCGCCACTGCCGATTGCATGCTACCACAATTGAGACATTATGCACAAGCTGGACAACTATAACACCCCTGAGAGAAAAGAAGAGCAGAGACATCCTTTGCTGATGTGAGTCATTTTCTAGGGAATGAAATAAGGTGAATAACCCTGTCATTTCTGAGGGAGTAGATACCTGAATAAGCTGTTTGTCATTCTAGCTTTCAAACCAATGCTTCTCCAGGCTACGTGTTTTTAAACAGCAACGGCCATATTTACAGTTGTATAAATATTAATATTCGCATTTTGCATATTTGGGGGGCTATCCAAAGGGCCGAACAAGTGACCTGAGGGTTACTGAGAAGTGCCGTCACTAATAGGTGATTCAAGATTTATAACTATAATTGTTCAAAATAAATTTAAACGAATTTCGGTTCTTTTCTTGGAGGGATGTTTTTATTCGTGAGAGTATTACGAGACAGCGGTTGGAAGACAGAAAAAGAAGCGCTGATTTTGCCATAAACATTGACTCCCATAATAATTGGCTGCAAGGCTGAACACATTGACCTCAAAGTGAAACTCCTCAAGAGGCTAATTATTCCTTTAAGAGCTGGGTTTCATTTACTGCTTGATAAAGAGATAAATTGATTGTACTCTCCTTGTCTAACAGATTAAAATACACAAAAAGTGATGGATGGATTGCAGGGGCATAGCTTGGTCAGTGAGATTGGTGGAATGTGAGCTTGAGACTTTCCAACAATCAGGCTGGCATATAATGCTAAAATAAACTATACTAGTGAGAGTGTGCACTGGACGCACATCTGGACATAGGGTGACATCTACTTAGGGTGAGATACTAAGGCCCATATTTATACTTTTTGACTCAAACCAGCACCGGTGCTGGTTTGCGTCAAAAAATGTACCGCCGGATAAAGCCATTCCTACGCGCCATGCGGGCGTCTTATATAAGGATTGACGTTAGCCGGCGCTGCGGGCTGGACAGAATAAAAAAAAAATGACTCTAACCAAGCAGCGCTGGCGTAGGTGAAAATGGGGGTTGTGCGTCAACAAATGGTGCAAGTCAGGTTTGAGTAAAAAATCATGGCTCAAACCTGACTTGCGCCATTTTTTGACGCACAACCCCCATTGAAAGGACTCCTGTCTTAGCAAAGACAGGAGTCATGCCCCCTTGCCCAATGGCCATGCCTAGGGGACTTCTGTCCTCTGGGCATGGCCATTGGGCACAGTGGCATGTAGGGGGTCCCAAATTAGGCCCCCCTATGCCACTTAAAGAAAATAAAAAAATTATACTTACCTCAACTTACCTGTACATACTTGGGATGGGTCACCCCATCCATGGGTGTCCTCCAGGGGTGGGCAAGGGTGTCAGGGGATATCCCTGGGGACAGGGAAAGGCACCTCTGGACTGCTTCCATGGTCAGAGACCATGGATGTGATCCCACAGGTCCCTTAACGCCTGCCCTCACCCTGGCGTTAAAAAACGGCGCACATCAGGCTGAGCGCCGTTTTTTAAGGCCCGCCCCCTCCTGTTCATCAAAATGACGTGGGAGTATAAATAAGACGCACAGGCCTTAAATTAATTTTTTGGACGGGAACGCCTACCTTGCATGTCATTAACGCAAGGCGGTTTCCCGCATCCCAAAAATTACGCACACAGAGATTTTTTGACATACCCAGGGTCGGGCGTAATAGTATAAATATGGGGCAAGGTTTGCGCCAAATGTGCGTCAAAATTTTTTATGCACATTCGGTGCAAACAGAGTATAAATATGCCCCTAAATTTACATAACATAATTATGGACTGAGATGTGGCCCTGAGTGATTACCAGTGTCTGAGGTGAATTAAAGCATTCCATCCATCACTTTTTGTACACCTTAGTGTCTAACAGATCATATTCCAAAGCCTAGTGATCATCATGAATGTCCACTGTCCTCTCTAGACTAGTACGAATTTTTAAATATGCAAGTGAAATCAAATGAAGTTATAAACATTTTGCACATTTTTGCCTTTTGGTGGTCACAAACATTTTTGTAATTTTCACCAATGGGAGTCTGGCTTGAAAAAACGTACATTTTCTCATCTAACCAGCCTGAGAAATACCTCATGATTTTTTTGTGTGAGTTATTCCCTTGTATGGAGTTTTCCTGCAAGATACTGCCCAAGATCATTTTACACAATATGCATGTATTTGCATAATTTCCATGAAAATTATTCCTATTCCATGGATAAAATGCTGTTTCTCCCACTCCCTGGTCCTGCCTCCACGTCAGCGTTCTCACAAGTACATGGTGTGCGGGGACAGGCTTCTTTAGATATTCATGCCACTTATGCCATAACACATCCGTTTATTATACTTTGAATTTTTGGGCCACGAGCCAGTGCAATGATTTTAAAGTGGATATGATTTTTTCGCTTTTTTATGTAATATCATGCCATCCCAAATTTTGTGTTTTGATTAAAGGGGCGGTAGAGCTTTGCACGACTTCAAAAAGCTGTTGTTTTAAGCCATTAGCCGATATTGTTAGTGTTTTATCAAAGATAACACTCAGATTTTAAATGCTTCGGACTAGGACCAGCCAGTATGAGGTACTTTGTGATCGGTGCAAACCAGCACCGTATTCTGATTTTTGGTCATTGCGCTGAAGAAGCATGGTGTTAGCGTGGTTGGCTTTCCCGCTCCATTCTCCATCTGGAGATCTATCTCTTTTTCATGCCTACATTTTGAATGTTATATAATGGGGCTTCAAGAACTGAGATGGTAGGTGTACGTCAAAGATGACAGAAGGAATGATAGATCGGATCATTTGGGACACTGTAAAGGACCATTCTCTACTTCGATTCTGATTAGTTTACCACTACTGGACAGGAATCATTTTATTACTCCAGGTCAAATCCCAAAAGTCATCAATTGTTTTCATCAGCTAAGTAAGTTTGCATGTTCACTAGTTTTTGGGATCACTATTGCAGGTGATAGGTAGGTACTGTCAAGTGAAAATGTTCACCCAACATCAGCAGTTTTTCTGCAAATTATTTGACAAGGAAAGGCAAATTATGTAGCACAATATGTCACATACTATAGCAATATTTCTTTACAATGTTTTCATTTTAACATATGTTACTTGTGTCTGTGCAAAATTTACCGCAAAAGCGCCTGTTTAACACTGAACAACAGCAATCAGAAACTGAAAGATGGGCAGTTGCCCTTTGTAAATTATCTGTCTCTGAACTGCACCATCGGCCAGATGTATGAAGCATTCTTCCTGTCCCATTTGCAACCGGAAAATGCTTTTTTCCATGTACCAAAGCAAAATGCTTGTTTACCGAATTGCATTTTGCTTTTGAAATTTGGTATTTGAAAGGGAAGTGTTTAGGGCGTCCCTTCCTACTACCAAATTGCACTGGCATGTGAGAATGTTTTGCGACAGTGAATGCAAAACATTCTAACCACCCACCAACTTCAAGTTCATTGTAACCGATTCGCAAATGGGAAGGGGCCCCAGAGGATCCCTTCCCCTTTGAGAATGGTAGCAAAAAGTGTTTTTAAGAGCAGCCAGAGGTCCCACAGACCACTGCCTACTCTTAAAACATTAAAAAAAAAAAAAACTTTTCATTTTTCTTTTTTAAATGCTTTAAGGAAAATGGGCTGCATTTTTTTTAAAAGATTGCTTTATTTAAAATCAATCACAGACATGGTGGTCTGCTGCCCCCAGCAGGCCACCATCCCTGTGATTGTGGCCATTCCCAAATAGGTCGCAAACTGGAACCTGCCTCATGAATATTAATGAGTCAGGTCTCTTGCGACCCATTTGGGAATCACAAACAGTGTTAAACACACTGTTGTTCCTCCCAGTTTGTGATTTCCTAATAGCGAATCACACGGTTTTGCTATTAGGAAATCGCAATCCACTTTTTTGATACATAGGGCCCTATGTGTGGTGCACAATATAGAGCAGTTGGTGGATTATGTCAGGTGCGCTAAATCCATAATTATGTGAAAAATGCCTCAATCGCAGAATTGCATACATCCAGTGGACTTGACAATAGCTATTTCCTCAGCTACAATCGGCATGATTTTTAATGGTCAAACCTTGGTCTATGAGACTTTTTGGATCACTACAGTAGAAACAGTACACGTGACATGATGGATAACCTAATCTAAATAACAGAAACATACTGCAAAAATCAGAAATGATAAATGTGAAATTCAAGAAGTTCAACCACACAACAAAGTACACCGACAGGACCTAACTACTTGCTCTAAATTTCTGGATCAAAATGTTAAAGCAAATATATAACAGATAAGACATTGCCGAAGTGAGAGGAAAGGTCACCCACTAAGGAGGGGGTATAAGCAGAGGTGCACCTAGATAGAATCAAATAGTGGAATAGAGGAGCTGCAGCTTTAATGAGGTTTCACAGATCGCATACAGTGAAACCGGGGGAGACAACTCAGTCTGTGTATATTAAGCGCTCATGCCTCTCTTATGAGATGTTTCTGTGCCACTGATGAGAGTGGAAAACTGGGGGGTGAGAAAAGAGAGCAAGGAGAGAACACAGAAGGTCAAAAGGTTAGATGCAGGGTTGTTGGAAGGATGTGTTTGTAAGGTGGGATTAGCTGGTGTTCATACCACTAGTGGCTGCTCAATGATGCTCTGTGGCAGTTTTAGATATCCGCTGGGGCTATTTATGGCTACAGGGGCATAGGTGTCTGTACTGAGAGACTCTACTCACAACCACTTAGGCAATATATCCATGGAAGATTGGATAATATGAATTGGCATTTTACTGTTTATCCCTTATAATAATTATTATTGGGTTGTGGCTAGTGGAAATACAGGTGTTTATCAGTTTATATCAGTTTGTTAGCCCTTAACTTATCAGTCTGGATCAGCAGTTACCAAGGACTTACTACCTTGAATGGATTAATAGAGGGCTTGTTAGAAATGGGGTCTCAAGTTGGCAGATGTACACCCTTGTCCAATTAGAAACCACAATCCTAATCAGGGTAAGTCACACACAATTGTGATTATCCTGTGCCCACCCTCTGGTAGATTGGCACTGAGCAGTCAGGCTTAACTGAGAAGGCAATGTGTAAAGTATTTGTGCAATAAACTATACAGTAACACAGTGAAAACACCACAGAAAAACACCACAAAAACATAAGATATTTATCTGGTTTAATTAAGATCCAAACCAATAAAGATTCAATAAGCACAAGTTAAAATATCACTTTTGCAGGATTAAGAAGAGTCTTAAATCTTAGAAATCAACAGTTGTCTTTTGTTAGCAAAAAGTACCTGGTTTGCATCAAGAATGACACGCATGGAGACCATAGAGGAGGAGATGTGTGGAAAAATAGGGTGTGTGTCGGAATTTCTGGTGCAGCAGTTATGATGCGTCATTTCTTTCCACGCTTCAAGGGGTTTTGCGTTGATTTCCGGGGTGTAGGCTTGGTTCCTCACTGCGATGTGAGGATCTTTTTGATGCCCAGGGATGATGTGTGGAAATCCCCGGCGTGCGAGACGAAGTCATAGGCGTTGCATTGATCTGATAGGCGATTCACCTGATTTTTTGTCGCACGGCAGGTGCTGCATCGATTCTTCACTCAGGAAGTTCGGCTGCATCATTCTGGCACGGCTGTGCATCGATCCAGTTGGGATGTGCATTGAATTTCCGGTCGCAATGCAGAGGCTGGGCCGATCTTCTCTCGGGAAGTCGGGCTGCGTCATTCCGGTTTGGCTGTGCAGCAGTTTTCTTGTTGCATGGCAGGTTCTGCATTATTTCCTCCAGGCTGTACGCCGGTTTTTGGCGCCCAAGGAGTTTCCTTGAAGAGATGAAGTCTTTTTGGCCCTGAGACATCAGAAAACAGGAGACAAGCTCAATCCAAGCCCTTGGAGAACCCTTCTCAGCAAAGTCAGAGGGCAGCAGGGCAACAGTAGGGCAGCAGTCCTTCACAGCAAAGCAGTCCACATAAGTCCTTTGGGCAGACATACAGTTCCCCTTGCCAGGCTGCATGTTCAGGCCAAGAAGTGTCTGATTTGGTGGGGTCAGAGACCCAGTTTATGTACCCAAAATGACTCTGAAGTGGGGGAGACTTCAAAGAGTGGTTTTGAAGTGCACAAGTTCCCCTTTCAGTACAGGTCTGTCTGCCAGGGTCCCAGTAAGGGGTCTGGCAGTCCATTGTCTGAGGGCAGGCCACTGCCTTTGAAATATAAGTGTCATGACCCCCACCTTTCCAGCCCAGGACGACACATTCAGTATGAAAATAAGTGCAGGTGTGACTGAGTGTCCTGTGTTTGTGGTTGTCTGGGTGAAGTGCACAAGGGAGCTCTCAACCAGCCCTGCCCAGATTTGGATTGAAGGCAGGCTGTAAGGCACAGGCGGAGTTTAAGTGCAGAGAAATGCTCACTTTCTAAAAGTTGCATTTCTAAAATAGTAATGTAAATCCAACCTCACCAATGAGCAGGATTTTCTATTACCCTTCTGGCCATACTAAATATGACCTAGTTACCACTATCTGATCAGAATCTACCACTCAAACAGGATATAAGGGTAGCCCAAATGCTATCTTATGAAAGGAGCAGGCCTCACAATAGTGGAAACAAATTTAGAAGTTTTCCACTTCCAGGACATATAAAACACACATGTACATGTCCTGCCTTTTGTCTACATAGCAACCTGCCCTATGGTTTACCTAGGGCATACCTTAGGGGTGACTTATATGTAGAAAAAGGAGAGTTTAAGGTGTGGCAAGTACTTTTAAATGCCACATCGAAGTGGCAGTTAAACTGCACACACAGGCCTTGCAATGACAGGCCTGAGACATGGTTAAGGGGCTAATTATGTGGGTGACACAATCAGTGCTGCAGGCCCATTTAATTGACAGGCCCTGGGCACATGTAGTACAATTTACTAGTGATTTACAAGCAAATCGAAGATGCCAATTGGTTATGAACCAATGTTATCATGTTTATAGGGAGTGAGCATATGCACCTTACACTGGTTAGCAGTGGTAAAGTGTGCAGAGTCCAAACAACAGCAAAAACAGTGTCAGAAAAGTGGAGGAAGGCAGGCAAAAAGTTGGGGGATGATCATCCTAAGGCTGTCTGGTCTAAGAGGGCTCCACTGTCAAGTTCTATTGAAATTCCATTTAGATTGGTTGGAAAGAAGATAATTTTTGTTGTATATGTTGAAAGGTCAAAAACAAAGAAGGAGTTCTATGGCAGTCCTTAACTGGCAGACGGTGCAATTAAAACATTGGTGTACTGTGAACCAAGACTGGTAGTATGTAATCATCTACCAGACACCCCCTGCCCTTTTTCTTCACTCTGGCTGGCTCCTGCTTCCTCCTCTGTGATGGTTTTGTCATCTGTGTCTTCCACCCAACGGGCCAAAATCGCTGTGCCAAATTTACAAAGTGGTGTAATGCATCCATTGTGCCACTTTGTATCCCCTTGCACCATATTATGCCTGCGCCAGACATACTGTATGAAAGGGGGGGTGAAGAAAATGGCGCAAATCTTAAAGATATCTTTGTGGCATTTTTGCAGCATTTTTAACTCCTGCTCAGAGCAGGTGTTAAAACGGTGCACACCATTGATTACAATTGCCCCTTGTATACTGTTCAGGGATAGTGCCAAATTGTATATATACAGCATCAAAAGTTTTGACGCTATTGCCCCCTACCACATGCAATGAGGTGCCGTATTTTAAATATGTTTTTCCCTCTCTTGCACTCAGTAAATATCTGAAAAATCAGGCCCCCATTTACGAGGATTTGGCGTAGAGCTGAGCAGCAAGTCCCCTTGAAGCCCTGCCCTACGCCAAAGTGAGAGGGCAGGAATGCACAATATTTATGCAATATGGTAAATTCCTGTCCTTTCCCCCTGCTCTGATGCCCTTTCAGCAGCTTAGCATCAATGCAGGCACCCTTGCACCATGGTGCAAGAGTGTCTGTATAGTTGGCAGGATTGTTTTTGTGGAGGACGGGATCCCTTCCTGCACAAAACCAGTCCATAGGGGCATTTCGCTCTTTCTATGTGTGCTGCATAATGCAGCACACATGGAAAGAGGAAAGAAATAGGAGAAATAATATAAAAAATAAAATAAAAATAGTTCTACTGATTACTCCTCACCTCTGGAGGCGTAAGGTTTAAGCGCATTCCCAGGATTACATGGTTTTACAAATCTGGGAAAGCATCAAAATCGATGTGTGTTGAGTGGGAACACCCACAGCAATGCCAATGGAATGCCTTCCAAGAGCAGAATAAGGCAACACAGCAATTTGGGATGCCTTACTCTATATCTATGAGGCCATTCAAAGGCATGCTAAGTGGCTTTGTTTGGCCTCATAAAAATGACTTTGTAGTCTGTGCCACTGGAGCATCACAAAAAGTGATGCTCAAGCAGCACAAGGGGCTCATAAATATGGCCCTCAGTGCAGGTCCCTCCCGCACCCAAAGTCTCAAATTAAGCATGGCCTATTGGATGTTGAAAAGTGTTAATCAATATCTGGTAGCCTTACTGCAGGTGGAATGACAAACAGGAATGGATCAAAATCAATCATTGGCTCATTTGTACTACGGTACTATTCACTGGTTGGTGCCAGCTAGGTAACAGTTTATAATAAAGTTCTTAAAATGTTTATTGTTCAATAACTGAAGAATCTATAAGGAACTTTGCATAAATGGAAATTAAAGGCCAGATGTACGATCATTTTGTTCTGCGACTCACAAAATGTACAACTGTGTAGACCACACTGTATGCAATTCGCAAATGGGTAGCAAATTGTGACCCATTTGTGATCGGCCACAATCACAGGGATGGTGGTCTGCTGGGATCAGCAGACCACCATGTCTGTTGCTGTTTTTTAAAGAAAGCAGTTTTTTTAAAATGCAGGCAGTTTTCCTTAAAGGAAAACGGGATGTATTTCAAAAATAAAAATGAAATGCTTCAGTTTCATTTTTTCAGAGTATGCAGTGGTCTGTGGGACCACTGACTGCTCTGAAAAATTGTTGGTGACATCATTCACAAAGAGGATGAGATCCCTTGGGGACCCGTTCCCATTTTCGAATGGGTTACCACCAATTTAAAGTTGGTGGTAACTGTGATTGTCTTGCAACCACATTCACAGTCACAAAATGATCTTACATGGGCCTGCGGCTCGCAATTAGGAAGGAATGCCCTTGGAACGCCCTTTACTAATTGCAAGTTGCAATCCCTATTTTGCAAATCGGTAACTGATACCGACTCACAAAATAGGGATGGTACACCCTACAAGGCCATTTTGTAGTCACAAAAGGTGATTTCTGTATTTTGCAAACACAAAATAGCTCTATACATTTAACCCTAAGATCACGACATTTCTGCAGTGTTATATCGAAATGAAGTAGACATAAGTGTGAATCTATTATTCTACCAGATCTTGAGTAGTCTTGCAATACCTTGTCAAACTGGAGAACGTAATCTTTTTTCTTGTTGTTTTGTAATGTGATAGTTTATTTTGTTGAGTAGTGTCTGCTTTTAAATGCATTCATGAGTCTCTGAAACTTTCTGGTTATTTGTCAGCTTATTTGAAAGAATTGATGGGGTTCTCCTTCTTCTTGCCTTTTCTGAAATAAAGAGAGTGACAAGAGAGGAAGCTGAGGTGGGCAGCATGAGCAGGAGCTGAGTGCTGTGTTCAGCATGACAAAATGATTATGTTACTCTTGACCAGACAAGCTCAGTGTCTGAAAACTATGGGCCTGATTTAGAGTTTGGGAGACGGGTTACTCTGCAGTATTAAGATCTCCATAGGCTATAACCCCCTCCACCAAACTATAAAGTAGGCCCTAAATAACTTACTTTCTCTCCGTTTCTGTTTCTCTTTTTCTTTCTCTTCTTCTCTCTCCCCTTTCTGTTTTTCTCTCTCTTTCCCTGTTTTTCTCTCTCTTTTGCTCTGGGTTTCTCAATCTTTCTCTATTTCGATCTATATATTACAAACTGTCAATAGCTAGTGTGTAGTTGTGGTTCAGTCAGTGTTTTCATTGAAAGGTCATTTTTAAAATTCTTAATAACATTGCAATTCAACAAAACTAAATACAATTTTAAAAAGGTCATCCCATGTTGGTTCAGTATTGCAGCTTTCAGTCTCTTGAAGTGAACCAAAGGTGGGGCAAGAAGTGACAATTCCAATAAGTTTCTTTGTTTTCTGATACAGAAAAATAACAGCTGAACAGAGATACACCAAATCTAGCAAAAACTAATAAACTTTGCTCATGAAAGGTCCTTTGCTTGCTTTGGTGTAAATGTATTTAGTTGTTTTTGATAAATTAGTATTACAAACGTATTGTGAGGGGCTTGAAATTCCTGATAGCCATCAATCACAGTTTGTGAGAGGTATTTTCACTTTTGAAAAGAGGTTTTCGGTTTACCAAAACTTTAGTATCTTTTTATGAATTTTCACAAAATGTGTCAGATGCTTAGCATTTACAGCTAGTATTATGCATTTTTAAATTTGTACTGATTAGCTGGGGTGGTCACAGGTAAAAGCATACCAAAATCATTTTGCTAGAAATAGTTGCTTGAAAACTGCTCTATTATTTTTCTTGCTTTGCACTGACTTTCCCCAAAAAACTCTGTCTCTGTTCTTGCTAACTGTATGGACAAAGACTTACTTTCTCAGTACATTTTTTAAAAGCAAGTTGAGAATCTTCACTTTTAACACGTGAAAGAGTATGGTTTATTAATCTCATGAGAACCTTGCTCTTTTTGATGGTCTTTTTCACTTCTTGCATTGCTCTTTTAATGGAATCAAACCCCTCTCCACCTCCTTTCCAAGCCAGCTTTGCCATGATTATAACCTGGACATTTCCTCTCCTATTCCTCCTCCCACCCACCAGGCTTCCATCTCCGACAACTCTACTTCCTGCCCCTGCACTTGCTCTGTCTCTTTTTGTGCACAACCTATCTCCAGCCTCACATTACTCTACCTCACTCAAACATTCTCTTTCTTTTCCAGATTTAGGTCATAATTGCCTCCTTTGTGACCATTAATGTTACCATACATTCAGTGGATCCTCTTATCTATTTGTAGCTCTCCCAGGATATTCCCTTTACGTCCTTCCTCTCCTCTTTATGATGGGTCTGACAACACCCATCAAACCTAAAATGTACATCCCTTTTTCATGACCCTTCCAAGCTATGTGTTTTTCTTCTGCCATCCATGGAACTTTTTTCATGTTTCTCTTTCTCCAGGTCACTACCCTTATTCAAATACGCATCACCTTGCCCCTGCACTAACATTTCCTCGCCCTTCTTTTTAGACTGGAACATTTATGCTCTCCAGTACTTTGCTTCCTTATCTACACTCAAAAACGTTCCTCCTACAACTTACACCAGCTTGTCCAAGCCTTTCCATCAAGAACCTCACTCTTTAACTCAAAGCACAGTTTTACCTCTTAACCTTAAAAGGTATGAATGTCACCACTCTATGTGCTACTGAGGTTACTACTCTGTCTCACCTACCTTCCCTGTAGGTCCTCCTATGTGAATAATCGTCCCCCCACCAGGACCATAACCTCAGCCAGCACTAGTCAGTCCCTCTCTAACTCTACCTCTCACAAGCATATTCATCAGGGATTGCCTGACCCATCTGTCAATGAAAATCAATTTTCTCATCAAGAAGGTCAATCAGCTTTTCCAGGTCCTTCCTAATCTCAAATGCAACCTGCCTTCCACCTTCAATGCTATCACTCCTGATGCTCACTGAAGTTGCGTGATGGATAAGCGACCTGTAAAAAAACAGGAAACTTGTTTGTTTCAATTGGGGAACTCTCTGTCTGAGATTGATATGCAGGAGCTCCTTGCTAGCCACAGTCTTGTTATTCCTGCTTCAGACACTGGACAAGAACATGTCTCAGCACAATCACCTTGTCCCAATATATCAGTGTTAGACCAGACATCTTTGGCACGATTTTCTCACAAACATTTTGCCTTTACTTCTCCTATTGGGTGAGTTTGTCTGGTAACCAGTTCTTAAGTGATTGCACACTCCCTCTAAAACATGGTAAAAGTGGCATATACCTAAATGCCATATTTAATTCACCTGTAAGTCCCTTGTAAATGGAATTATATGTGCTGAGGGACTGTAAATATAATGTGACTAGTGGACCTGCATCACTCATTCTGCCACCCATTGAAGTAGCCTTTTATAATATGTCTCAGGCCTGCCACTGTAGCCTCTAGTGCATTTTGAAACTGCTATTTTGACCTGACCTAAACCTTCCTTTTTAATACATACAGGCCAGCCCTAAGGTAGGTCCTAAACACCATAGGGCAGGGTGCCTTTATTTTAAAAAGTAGGATACGTGACTTTAAGTTTCCATACCCTGGTAGTGAATAACTCCTAAAGTTGTTTTTCATTACTGTAAGGCCTATCTTTCCCAATGACTAGCATGGGGTTACCTTAGTGCATTTATTAAGGGAAAATGGTTGATTGGGAGCAGATAGCCGTATGCTGTTTAGACTCAAATAAATTGAAATTCAAGATCCCCTTGAATTGTAAAGTCAGATTCTAAGCCAACATTTTGGAAATGAAACATTTAGCAAGTGTCATTTTCTTGTCATAACATTTTATGCCTTATGCCAGTATCCTGATTTACATGAATGTGAATGACTCTGCTATGGGGCTTTGTGTATTCCTCCCAGCCAGTGATACAAAAGGGGATTAGGTGTGGATCAGATCAGCCATCCTACCAGGATGGTTAATGGTGGATCTGTGCCCAGCCTCAGATACAGTTCAAAGTCGTTGACTCCTGCACAAACAAAGGAACCTAATACTAGACTTTTATCATCCGAGACTTCTTGAAGCCTTGACAGGGAGAGGGTAGAACTTTCCAGAACCAGATACAAGGGTAGTAGAGAGAATCCTCACTTCAAAGGCAGGCACTGGATATAAATATTGACCCTCCAGTGGCACTCTTCAGTACACTCCTGGACATGCTGACATTAAAAGAGGAAGGACTGTCTTCTTCCTCAAAGGACTGCCCTGCTGCTTGAGACCTGTCTGGTTTCCCAGAGGATTGCCCTGCTGCTTGACCCCCACTTGTTTCCGAGAGACCTACCCTGCTGCTTGAGGCCTGTCTTGTCCCCCGGAGGACTGGCCTAGTACTTGAGGCCTGCCCTGATCTCTGAGAAAGAAAACTGGACCTGCTTGGCTCATATCAGGCTCCCTGAGTGACTCCAAGGGTCAGTTGGCTGGCCTCTTGTTCTGAGCTATAGGGACAAAACAAGCTCCAGATGTCTCCCTGCAAATACCCACCTGACCTGCTGCATTGGACCTGCCTGAACCTGCGACTGGACCTGGCTGAGCCCTACTGCCCTCTTTTACAGAGAGGCCTGGATCCCTAAGAGGTGCCTCCCCAGGTCCTGGGCTTTTTGTAGGCATCAGAGTGCATGCCTCCATCAGAAAAGGTGAGATATTGAAGCTTTGGGCTTTTCACCACTGCAAGTACACCAGTTCATGCCAAAACTCTATCACCTATGACGACCTGACTCTTTGCGCTACAGCAATTGCCAGTGACGAACAGCAATGCAAAATCTGCCCTTCATGTTACAGCAACTACAGTCTGAGATGACCACCAAAACATAGGTCCAACAATACCCATCTGCAGTGCTCAACTAGATCTTCATGCTAATGTGACGATGGGCTGCGATGCCAGGCTTGGTCTATGTGATACAGCGACAATCATCCACAATGCTCTTCCTGCTCCTTGTGGTCTCGTCTATCGTGTAAAGAAACTCTTCGTGCCAGACTTTGGAAAGGTAAACTTTTCAGAGGGACCAAACTGGTCCCTGTGTCCTCACCTTGTTCAATTGCAGTTGATCTGAACTTGTGACATTTTCCAGTCTTGCACAACCAGATGAATGCAAGTGGCTCTTTGTGCTTTATGTCCTATATCTGCTTAAAATTTTAACACTGCATGTCTCTAGTTCTACTGATTGGACGCTTGTCATTCTGGTATCATTTTATTTACTGAAATTATATTTATTGTTCTAAAATGGTTTGGTATTTTTCTTGTGTTGTATTTTTACTTTATGACTGTTTCTATGGTGCATAAACACTTTACACTTTGCTTCAAAGTTAAGCCTGACTGTTTTGTGCCAAGCTACCAGAGGGTTAAGCACAGGTTAATTTAACGACTTTTGAGGTTTACTCTGACAAGGATTTTGTATGTTGCCTGAGTGGGGCTTGCAACCCCCTCAAACAACTCAATTTATTACAATTGGGTCATAGATCTACTCACCTCTCAGGTATTCCTAAACAAGTTAGTAATATAAATTTGGTAAAAGTCCCAATCTATACATGGCCACCCTTTTCTCCAGATTGGTTGACTATTGCAGTCAAGCACAATTTAGAGGTGGCATACCTTTATCTACTTTGACCTCAAACTCCAAGTCACACCTGGAACTTTCCTCAATGATTTTACTGAAAACCAAATTCATCTTCTAGTACCACCTCACAATTCTACTGTCAGATATGACAGTGAGAACAGACCTAGTGGCAAAATTGCTGTTAATCACAAGAGTTTGAATAAAAATAGTTGATCCAAGTTGACAAGTATCACTCTTTCCAATGCTAAATAGTGTTAACTAGTACATCTCCTACAATCAGAAAAAATGCCATTCACCACCCCTAAGAGATAACTCCACCTTTTTGGAAGATTGCTTTATTTTTTTCTCACAAATCAGTTATTGTTTTCTAGGTTTAACTGCTTTCTTGGGAACCTCACAGTCCACTTGAGTGAGCACAAGCATATGAAGGTAAAGATGATTTCCGCTTTCCTGCAGCATAACAATCTTCTGCAACACTGCAGCAAACCCACCCACATAAAATTCTCCAGTTTTTTTCATCATATTTACATTTTCTCTATTGACTAATAATTACCTTATTACCATAGACTAGTCTGAACACCATTTGTTTCCATTCACATTACACACCACTCCTTGTAAAACCTTAGGCCATCCAAGAAAGGAGGTTGTTGTGTTTTCATTCAAAAAGAATATAAATTTTGATCTCATAACCTCCTTAGTACAGCATATTTTTCTCAACATGCTTGTGTCAACATCCCGGAGACAAAGTGCAATTGATGCATGAATGACCTTATAGATGAACTAACACATCTCAGTCACAAAAAGAAAACACATAAACACTCAGCCCCATAGTTCACTAAAAAGCTACATGAGGAAGGGAAGGTATTGAGAACTGATGGAGAAAAGTTCTCTCAAATGTCACCCCTTCATGTCAAAGAATACCTAGACTTAAATACAAAAACATATATTCTCAGCTAAATATGCACTTATAAAATGTTTGCTGGAGAAAAATTATTGATCTGAACTTCTATTTGACATTGTTAAATCTTTGACTTCTTTCACCTTCTCTTTTTCCTGATAGATGCCAGGAGTATTCCATTTTTTTCAACAAGAAAATGAAATCTTTAGATTAATCCCTTACTCAATCTTTTGATGCCAATGTAGTCCCAAACCTCAGCTGCACAGCTCAACAGAAATGGTCAACCTTCATTGAAGTCACTAAGAACAGTCAGTTAAAACCTATTTCCAGTTTGAAACCTGCCACCGCTTTACTGATTCTATGCTTAGCAGCATCGCTGGAGTGTTATTGTATTACATCCCACCTTACTATACTCTGTTAATCAACATCTCTCTTAAAAGGCATATTACCTGACTGTCTTAAAATCTGCCAGATCTCATTTCTCCTAAAAGAAAACCCTTTGAGGGACACCAATGATGTGAATACTTTTCTTAAAGTCTCTAGCCTTCATTTTCTGTTTAAAGTGATAGAATGTTGTGTCTCCTCTCAGCTCTCCAAACACATCACGGTCAATTACCTTGCTGAGGACTATCAGTCAGGCTTCCAACCAGGAAACAGCACCAAAATGGCTAACCTCCATGTGGAGGATGGCATCCTAGGATTTTTTGATGCTGAGAACTTCTGCTTTCAAGTGCTCCTTGACCTTTTGTTGTCTTTTGAAATGGTCAGACTCTCCTCATTGCTCAGCATCCTCAAAGACCGAGTGGCTTTAGAGGGACTGCTCTCAAATGATTCACTTCCCTTAATCAAAGGGCCCCAAATGGCTAAATCCTCTTTCCAACTCTGTTCAAACATTACTTAGAAACGTTATGTGTTCTCAAGAGATTTTGCATCTGTTGTTGTATAGACATTTTTCTTATGTCTCTGGGCATGTTATTTTAGCACCTAGGCCTGCCGATTGTGCCCTTTAGTCTAGTTACATTTTATTCTGCTTCATTTTTATTATTTCAGAATCGGCCACATTCGTGGTGTTGTTTTTTTTTCTTTATCTAGTTGTTCTTTCGCCTAGGAAAGCATTGTGGGGGTGATTCTAAGTCTGGCGGGCGGCGGAGGCCGCCCGCCAGACTTCCCCCTCCAAAATACCGCTCCACGGTCGGAAGACCGCTGAGGGTATTCTGGGTTTTGCACTGGGCTGGCGGGCGACCGCCAAAAGGCCGCCCGCCAGACCAGTGCAAAACTACCTTCCCACGAGGACGCCGGCTCCGAATGGAGCCGGCGGAGTGGGAAGGTGCGACGGGTGCAGTGGCACCCGTCGCGAATTTCACTGTCTGCAATGCAGACAGTGAAATTCTTTGTGGGGCCCTCTTACGGGGGCCCCTGCAGTGCCCATGCCATTGGCCCCAGGGGCCCCACGACAACCCATACCGCCATCCTGTTCCTGGCGGGCGAACCACCAGGAACAGGATGGCGGTATGGGCTGTCAGAATCCCCATGGCGGCGCAGCGAGCTGCGCCTCCATGGAGGATTCAAATGGGCAGCGGGAGACCGCCGGTTTTCCACTTCTGACCGCGGTCAAACCGCCGCGGTCAGAATGCCCAGCGGGGCACCGCCAGCCTGTTGGCGGTGCCCCCGTCATTTTAGCCCTGGCGGTCTAGGACCGCCAGGGTTAGAATGACCCCCTGTGTCTCTTAGCAAGACATTTGTTTCACTTTGTGCTTTCTTCAAGGCTTTAGCGAGATAGGTTTGCCGGCACAAGTGGTACACTGCGTCTTCAACATTCACAGAATCACACACATCCTTATTGGGGATATTTTCTCAGAACATCAGCTGTTTTATTATAAAAACATTTCCCTGTCCCATGCACGTTAGAGGGATATTCCAGCCAGATGACCACAACCGCATGCTGATTGACTTCATTACAGCTGCTTACTGAGACTACCGGTTATATGGCCTACATGGGGATGGTGTCTCTATAGACAACAGGCTTCCTTGCTACTGCCAAAATCAGGTATGGGGGGTGATGTCTTCCCAGGGAGGGAACTCCTGAAGAGCTGTATAGGGCTTATCCTGCTGTGCTCTAACATAGCTCAGGTAGGAATTGCATATATTACACATAGTGACAGTATAGTGGGACTTTTCCTGTGTTTCACTTTCCTTGTCACCATTTTGCTTCTAGTATGTTTCATCATTCTCATTATTGCTTTTGATGCCATTTTATCTAAGACACAGCTGTTTCAATAAATCTTATTGAACCATTTCTAGTCTCAGTTTGCCTTTGCATGTATGAAACTAATGTAACTGGAAGACAATTATGAGATCTGATCAACCACGATTGCCTTAGAGGACATCTTCTCATGTGCCCAGTTGCCACAAATCATCTCTGTTCTTGGGCAAATATGAGGCGCTGCTAGTTGGATAGAAATAGATTAGGACGACAGTTGTCACATGGTGTGGGACTGGACTCAGTTCCCCGCAATTCAGGTGATGCTGCTGCCCAAATCCAGCAGCCTCATTAGGATAATGAGAGCCCATGTGATACTGTATCACCAATATGAAGATGATGTTTAGCCATATATCAAAATGTATCCTCTGAATGATGTTTGCCTCCTCTTAAATAAAGTGTGTCTTTCAATACTGGCTGTCTACCTCCATCCGTAACACAGCCCATAAAGATCTGCATTTCTTTAATTCCTCCCAAGAAGTCCAAACCTCCTGTTTTATCCTGGATTGATTCACATCCTTTCTTAGACTGTCAGCCTACTATTGTTGACAATGCCAAATATTTGAGACTCGCTATTGACAACTGTTAGAAATGGGGTCTTTGGATGACAGTCAGGTTACCCCCTGTTAAAGCAAGGGCACTCACTCTAGTCAGGGTAAAGTAGAATCACCCTGAGCTAACCCCTGCTTACTCCCTTGGTAGCTTGGCAGAACAGTAGGCTTAACTTCAGAGTGCTAGATGTAAAGTATTTGTGCCAACACACACAGTAACTTAATGAAAACACTACAAAATTATACAACACCAGTTTAAAAAAATAGGAAATATGTATCTAAACAAAACAAGACCAAAACAACAAAAATCCAAAATACACAAGTCAAGTTATCAATAAAAAATCAAAAAGAGTCTTTAAGTGGTTTCAAACGCACACTAACGCTGTTAGCGTGAAAAAATACCTTGGGTGCGTCAAAAATAACCCCGCACGGGTGAGTGTGCGTCAAAAAGGGCTTGTGATGTGTCGATTTCACTCACGAGCGGGACCTTGCATCCTTTCTTCTTTTGTCGGGTCAAGGCGCGTCGTTTCTTCTCTCCGCAGGAGAGCGATGCGTTCATCTGGTCAGCACTCTCGGGTCCAGGCAGGCCTTGCGTTGTTTTTACACACCCAGCAGTACTTGAGTCAGAAATCCAGCCGCATGATGATCCGAAACCCAGGCAGCGCAGGTTGCAATCTCCCAACCTCCGTCAGAGATGCTGTGAGTCGTTTCTCCTGCTCCGTGCGTCATTTCTTCGGTCACGTTTCCGGCGAGTGTCCATTTTCAGCTGCAGAACCGGCGGCGTGTCGTTTCTTCAGCCACAGATTGGAGTTGCATCGATCTTTTCCCCACACAGCGATCTGTGAGTGGATTTCCTTTTCTTCAGGCTGCCAACTTCTCCTTTCAGGGTCCCAGGAACTGGATGGGCACCACAGGGCAGAGTAGGAGTCTCTCCAGAGACTCCAGGTGCTGACAGAGAGAAGTCTTTGCTGTTCCTGAGACTTCAAACAACAGGAGGCAATCTCTAAATCAAGCCCTTGGAGATTTCTTTTCAAGATGGAAGGTGCACAAAGTCCAGTCTTTGCCCTCTTACTCTGGCAGAAGCAGCAACTGCAGGATAGCTCCACAAAGCACAGTCAGAGGCAGGGCAACTCTTCTTCCTCAGTTCTTCAGCTCTTCTCCAGGCAGAGGTTCCTTTTGTTTCCAGAAGTGTTTTTCAAGTCTGTGGTTTTGGGTGCCCTTCTTATACCCAATTTCTCCTTTGAAGTAGGCCTACTTGAAAGTAGAGTCTCTTTTGAATGTGAAATTCTGCCTTGCTCAGACCAGACCCCAGAAACTCACCAGAGGTTTGGTGACTCCATTGTGTGAGGGCAGGTTAAGCCTTTTCAGGTGTGAGTGACCACTCCTCCTCTCACTCCTAGAACAGATAGCTTATCAGGATATGCAGGATACACCCCAGCTCCCTTTGTGTCACTGTCTAGTGTGAGGTGCAATCAGCCCAACTGTCAATTTGACCCAGTCAGGGAATCCACAAACAGGCAGAGTCACAAAATGATATAAGCAAGAAAATGCCCACTTTCTAAAAGCAGCATTTTCAAACACACAATCTTAAAATCAACTTTATTAAAAGAAGTATTTTTAAATTATGAGCTCAAAGACCTCAAACTCCATATGTCCATCTGCTCCCAAAGGGAATCTGCACTTTAATCAGATGTAAAGGTTGCCCCCATGTTAACTTATGAGAGGGGCAGGCCTTGCAACAGTGAAAAACTAATGTAGCAATAGTTCACTGTCAAGACGTATAAAACACATTACTATATGTCCTACCTTAACCATACACTGCACCCTGACCTTGGGGCTACCTAGGGCCTACCTGCCAAGTCAAATTTATAGTTAAAAACTGCACACAGAGACACTGCAGTGGCAGGTCTGAGACATGATTACAGAGCTACTTGTGTGGGTAGCACAACCAGTGCTGCAGGCCCACTAGTAGCATTTGATTTACAGGCCCTGGCACCTCTAGTGCACTTTACTAGGGACTTACCAGTGAACCAAATATGCCAATCATAGATTACATACACATTTTGTACATGAGCACTTGCACTTTACCACTGGTTATCAGTGGTAAAGTGCCCAGAGTCACAAAAACAGCAAAATCAGAGTCCACCACACATCAACAACCTGGGGAACAGAGGCAAAAATGTAAGGGAGACCACGCCAAGGATGAAAAGTCTAACAACAACAGACTAAAACAGCAATTCCAAAACAATGTCATGTCAAAGAGTTCTTGTCCTCAACTCATGTTATGCTGGGCAGGGGTCTCCAACCTTTTCTTTACTACAACGTACTTATGTTCAATGAAAATCATCCTGAGCTACTAAGAAATATTGCTAGTATAGGATTAGTGACAACAGCACACACCATTGCATTAGTGACCATCTCATGCAAGATCACCTGCAGTGATCACCTCAGTGAATCAGGCAGAACTACCAGTAGTAATTCAAAAGCCTTTATCAATTTGGAATCATTCTGCATGGGTAATAAATACTCTCCTGGCACTATGGTAATCATATTAGTAAAAAGTATTTGCCACGCCGCATAATTTATCACTGAAATATCAGCATTAAATATATTTTAGAAAGTCAACCATTTTCTCTAAACATCACGTAATAAATTCTGGAAATACATACATGTTTTTCTCAAATACACACTTTTGAATTTTGGTATACACATACTAATTCAGGCAAGATAAAGTTTTAATTTAGTATGGTAGGTTGCACACAAGAGTATGACAGAAACAGCTGGTGAGCTACCAGCAGCTCACAAGCAACTTGTTACAGAAGCCTACTCTGGGTCGTGTAGCAATTTATTCCTGGGTAGGAACTTTAGTCATTAGTTCAAGCCTTTGTTCTTTAACGGTTGATTATTGTTCTTCATAAGATTACCCAGAGCTCACACGGTCATTGCTGTAAAAAATGTGATTAATAACCTCCTGTGCCCGTAGCTCTTCTGTGACTTCCTACTGGGACGTGCTATTTTGGCAAGACACTCTACACCGGCACCGGCATCTGGCGTGGGACTACATCCCCAGCATTCTCTGCACTCCTTGGCGCTTTTTAAAGGGTTCTAAACTCGCGCAGTGCAGTATGCGCTGTTTTGGCAAGACACTCTACACCGGCACCTGGGGTAGGACTACATCCCCCAGCATTCTCTGCATTACTTGACACTTTTTAATGGGTTCTTAACTCGCGGAGCGCGGGATGCGCAGTTTTGGCAAGAAACATTACACTGGCACCTGGGGTCGGACTACATCCCCCAGCATCCTCTGCATTCCTTGGAGCTTTTTAAAGGGTTCTGAATTTGCCTGAGACGTGCTGTTTTGGCAAGACACTCTACACCGGCACCAGCACCTGGGGTGAGACTACATCCCTCAGCATTCTCTACATTCCTTTGTGCTTTTTAAAGGGTTCTGAACTCGCGCAGCGAGGGACGTGCTGTTTAGGAAAGACACTCTACACCGGCACCAGCAACTGGGGTGAGACTACATCCCTCAGCATTCTTTACATTCCTTTGTGCTTTTTAAAGGGTTCTGAACTCGCACAGCGAGGGATGCGCTGTTTTGGAAAGACTCTACACCGGCACCTGGGGTGGGACTAAATCCCCCAGCATTCTCTGCATTCCTTTGCACTTTTTAAAGGGTTCTGCATTTGCGCAGCACAGGATGTGCAGTTTTGGCAGGACACTCTACACCGGCACCGACACCTGGGTTGGGACTACATCCCCCAGCATTCTCTGCATTCCTTGGCACTTTTTAAAGGGTTCTGAACTCGTGCAGCATGGGACGCGCTGTTTTGGAAAGACACTCTACACCGGCACCAGCACCTTGGTTGGGACTACATCCCCCAGCATTCTCTGCATTCGTTGACACTTTTAAAGGGTTCTGAATTTGCACAGCGCGGGATGCGCAGTTTTGGCAAGACACTCTACACCGGCACCGGCACCTGAGGTGGGACTACATCCCCCAGCATTCTCTGCATTCCTTGGCACTTTTTAAAGGGTTCTGAAGTCGCGCAGCGTGGGATGCGTGTGGGACGTTCGCCCGTCATCATCTGACAGAGGCTGGGATGGGTACATCCCTTAAGCACCAGCACGTTGGTTGGGACTACATCCCCCAGCATTCTCTGCATTCGTTGACACTTTTAAAGGGTTCTGAATTTACACAGCGCGGGATGCGCAGTTTTGGCAAGACACTCTACACCGGCACCGGCACCTGAGGTGGGACTACATCCCCCAGCACTCTCTGCATTCCTTGGCACTTTTTAAAGGGTTCTGAAGTCGCGCAGCGTGGGATGCGTGTGGGACGTTCGCCCGTCATCATCTGACAGAGGCTGGGATGGGTACATCCCTTAAGCCCTGGGAAGTAAGTTTTTGCTAAGGAAGTTGCTTTGGTTTTATATTTGACTTCAATATTTGATTGAACAGGCATGGGGAAACGGAAGGCAGTGGACCTACCTGCGCACCCCAGTGGCACCAAGAAATTTAAAAAATGGTCTAACAGCAAAATGAGTGGCCAGTCAAATAAAGGTAGTAATCCTCTAGAAGAAATAGATACTTTATTTAAAGAGGTGGAAGCCATTCTGAGAAGCAATTCGATTCCTCTCTCTACACGCCATGATACTACTTTCCTCCAAAAACATTCCTGATATTTTTAGGAAAAGGCCTCAGTTGCCTAATCTTCCCATAGAGGATGAACCACATATGGCACCTCAAGTTTTGAGACCAATTTCTCCCCCCATGTTGAGCATTTCCCCATGTGGTGAGTCTGTTGGGTGCCTTCCAATTGGGGGAAAAGCCCGCCATTTCCCTCCAAGCCCTGAGGTCCAGGTGTCATCTGACATTCCAAGTTTTAATCATTATGACCCTTTGTCAGAAATTGGGGAGCCACTAGCCTGCGATTTACACTTCCACTCTGAAGATCGCAAAGGAGGAAATGTTGCATCTAATTTGTCTTTTAATCAGGATAGATAAGCATGGCCATGTGGGGAACTTGATTTGGCATCTATTTCCCAGAAAATGGATGATTTAAAGAGCTTGGTGTTACTAGTGCTGAACAAATTTTTGAGAGAACCGGTACAGAGGTGCGTGTGTAGCTGTCAGAGTGCCAGTGGGGGTGGGTCTACGCCTGCTTCAGGGGGGTTGCCCACTGTCCCCCTTGCAATAGAAACCTGTGTTCAAGTGGACAAGCCTTCCCCAGGCCTGATTTCTATTGTTCCTCCTGGCATCCCGTCTGTAATTGTTACAGAGAATCATCCGGTTGCGTCAGCAATTGCTAGCCAGAAGCTTAATTCTGGGTTTAAGGATACAAATACTTGTGAACTAGGGAGGCCACACATAGCTCAGTCTACTGATTTTGTAAAGGGTCGCCGGGTGTCAACTGGCACTCAGGTGCATGCTGGATCAATTAGTTCCTCCACTGATCTCCCTAAGACATCTGGTGAGGCTTTACACCAGGTTGGAACGAATCGACCTGCTGCTAAGAATGAGGGTCGAGGCCAGAGGAGTAAAGGTGTTACTATTTATATGGTTGGGGAACCTAAGTTATCCACTGTCTCTTGGGAAACACAGGACTCCCTTATAAATAAGGTTTTTTGTTGGCTACGAATTCAGAGAAATTGTCTCTCTGTCATTCGTGTTGACATTCTTGAGGTGGGCAGACAAAGCCAACCAGGATCAGATTTTGATTCGATTTCTATTTGTTTTGAAGACAGAATGCTGGTGGGCAACCTCATTGATTTTGAATTACGCACTTGTCACTTTAGGAATCCTAGAGGGACTGGTATTAGACTCCAACTTCATCCGCCCTCGGGTAGTTTACCAATTCTAGGTGATGGCCCAGTGGTTAGGGACCACGATTTTGGCCAAAGGTTTGCTTCAGTCTCGTAAGGTAATCTTCTCCATTCACCATTAGAAGTAGGTTGACTACCTACCGTTCCTCTCCTATTGACTCCTATTGTAGCTTCTGGGGCTAGTTCTGAAGAGGGGATCGATAATTCTGGGGAAGTTCCGTATTATAGTCTTAGGGCCATATTTATACTCCGTTTGCGCCGGATTTGCGTCGTTTTTTATTACGCAAAACAAACTCCATATTTATACTCTGGCGTTAGACGCGTCTAGCGCCAAAGTCCATGGAGTTTGCGTCATTTTTTAGCGTGGACACCTACTTTGCGTTAATGATATGCAAGGTAGGCGTTCCCGTCTAAAAAATTGACTCCGAGGCATGTGCACCGTATTTACACTCCCGGGCAAAAATGACGCCCGGGAGTGGGCGGGTCCAAAAAAATGTCGTCCAGCCGCTTTTGCGTAGTTTTTTAGCGCCTGGTCAGGGCAGGCGTTAAGGGACCTGTGGGCTCGGAAGGAGCCCAGAGGTGCCCTCCCATGCCCCCAGGGACCCCCCCTGTCACCCTTGCCCGCCCCAGGAGGACGCCTAAGGATGGAGGGACCCATCCCAGGGAACATAAGGTAAGTTCTGGTAAGTAATTTTTTTTGTTTGTTTTGTGGCATAGGGGGGCCTGATTTGTGCCCCCCTACATGCCACTATGGCCAATGACCATGCCCAGGGGACAGAAGTCCCCTGGGCATGGCCATTGGGCAAGGGGGCATGACTCCTGTCTTTGCTAAGACAGGAGTCATTTCAATGGGGGTTGGGAGTTAAAAAAAAGTGGCGCAAATCGGGTTGAGGCGAAAATTTTGCCTCAGCCTGACTTGCCCCATTTTTTGGCGCCCAAGCTCCACATTCCCCTACGCCGGCGCTGCCTGGTGTACGTCATTTTTTTTTACGCACACCAGGCAGCTCCGCCGGCTAACGCCGGCTAACGTCATTGAATAAATACGGCGCCCGCATGGCGCTTCAGAATGGCGTTAGCCGGCGTTAGATTTTTTGATGCACAACTGCGTTGGCGCAGTTGTGCGTCGAAAAGTATAAATATGGCCCTTAGTATTCAGACACCTTGTTCTGAACTTTTGATTATGTCCTGGAACTTGGCTGGGTTATGCAAGAAGCTGGGAGACCATGAGTGGGTTAATTGTATTAATAAGCAGGATATATGCCTATTTCAGGAAACCTGGGCAGAAGACCCGATATACATGGATGGGTTTGTGACATATTTTTCTGCGGCCCAGCCAGCATCGGGGGGTTTTGGTCGTGCTAAGGGGGGACTCATGATACTGTTAAATAAGAATCTACAGTGTGATCATTTAGTTTTAAATATTGACTCTCCTGATTTATTGGGCGTCCGGCTTTTATTTGACCCCGATTTTAAGATGACTATAATTAATGTGTATGCCAGGACTGTTTCTCGGGGATTAGAGTCTCAGACACTTGTCCAGTTATCCGAATATATGGATACTTTGTATTCCTCAACTGAATTAGTGGTTGCAGGGGACATGAATTTCACTTTTGAACCCTTTTGTTTTAATAGTGATCTGACGGCTGAGGAGGATAAATTTTGGGGTATTCCTCAATTGACGGAAAATGTACAGTGTGTTGGCTCACGTGTTGCTTTATAGTTGACTTCCCTTTGTTTTAAATTTGGACTAAAAGCATGTAACGGACATACTAGCTCTGATTTGAATACTGCACCCACTTTCAAGCAAGGGCTGTTTTCCAGTGTCATTGACTATTTCCTAGTGGATGTTAGGCTGTGGTCTTTGTCAATAGACATGAAGGTGGATCCTCGTCACGAGAGTGACCATAATTCTCTACTCCTTACTTTACATAGTAATGTGTTTAGGCGATTGCAGTATATCCGGATCTCCGAGGTCCCTGGACCTCTCTTGAATAATAGGCATACTCATGTTAGCTGGCCAAAAGTAATGTCTAATCCCTATTTGACTAAGAAAATCTATTTATCTTTTTTAAATGTTGTGACCTGGTATGAGGAGCATGAGGCTACTGACATCCCAATCCTTAGCATTCACAAAGAAATGGTAAGGAACTTGCAGGATATTTTTTGTAGGAAGACTATTACTAGGCAATCCTCTGATAATTTTAAAGTCAGGGAATGGTTTAACAAGGATTGCTCCAATGCTAAATCAGATCTAAAATCAGCCATTATGACTCATTCACAGGGGGCAATTAGAATAGCTAGATTTACTTACAATAAAACTTTGATTTTGACAAAGAAAAGTTGGGAAGACATTACCTGGCAGAAACTGTTAGATGCACACAAACTCCATGATAATGGGACTTTCTGGAAGTTACTGTCCAATAGACACAGAGGGGGGAATGGCACTATCTGTACGCATATTCAACCTGAAAGATGGGTGGAACACTGTTCCCAGCTTTTTGCTCCACACACTATTTTTATGATGCAGGAATCCCCCTCCTTGTATCAGGCCAAAATGTGTCATGAGATCGTTGATCAAGGAATGTATATTGGTAGTCCCGAAGATTGTATTGTCTTTACAATGGTGGAAACTACAGATGCTATTAATTCTTTAAAATCGGCTAAGGCACCAGGCCCTGATAAGATACCGGGGGATCTTTTTAAATCCGAACCAGTAATCTCGTCGTGGTACATAAACACGTTATCAAATGCCATAGCTGTGGGAGGCCCTATTCCCAAAACGTGGAAAGGGGCTGAAATAATCCCTACCTATAAAAAGGGTGATGTGGGTTCCCCTGCTAATTATAGACGAATCAGCCTTATTAATAATCTTCAAAAAATCTTTGCTAAGCAGCTTTTGGATAGGCTTTTGGACTGGGCTCAAGATCATCAGGTGCTATCTCCACTTCAGGTGGGTTTTCGCCCAAAAATGAGCACGTTGGATCAGGTCTTTAGGCTGACTCTCCTATATTGGAAATATGTAGTTTTGGCGAAGCAAAACTTATATGTCATTTACGTGGACCTCCGGTCTGCTTTTGATCTGGTCCCCAGAAAAAAGTTATGGGAAGTTTTGCGCAGAATAGATACCCATGATAATATAGTATATTTACTACAATGGTTGCATGAGAATACATATGCTCAGGTGAGATGGAGTAGTTTGGGAGAGCTAACTGATCATATAGCCATCCGGCGGGGGGTTCGCCAAGGATGTGTTCTTGAACCAACTCTTTTTACCTTATTTATTAAGGAGGTGGTGCATGCTGTGTCTTCCTGCCAAAATGATGCTGCCTTGCTGAATGTGCAAAAAATTCCTATTGTACTATTTGCAGATGCTTCTTTTTTTATTTCTAAAACCCCTATGGGTCTTTAGATCCTGGTTGATAGGTTCAATGCTTTTTGTGCAGATCATGGCCTGGAACTCAATTCCAGTAAAACTAAACTGCTGATATTAAGCACAGGTCCTGCTAGGAGATGTACTATTACTTTAGATGGGGCCCCCTTAAGTAAGGTTAGTTCAATAGCTTACTGGGAGTAAGAATTACGAATAACATGCAGTGGGAGGACCAGATTAGTAGGAGTGTTTCACTTCTTCAGCACAGGTCAGGTGCTATTCTGCGCTTTCATAACAACACCACCATGAAAGCTGTTTCTCCGGCTATTAAGATCTATCTGGCAAAAGCGCAAGGTGCAGCGACTTATGGTGCTGAGGTGTGGGGCTCCTCTAATACTAATAAATTGTCTGTGGGCGAAAATGATTTGGCCAGAGCTCTTCTTGCATGTCCACGTAGCACATCCTTGATTCCGTTTTTTTTGGATCTCCAGTTCAATCGCATCTCTGATGTGATGGTCCTGAGACCGTTACTCTTTTGGGTACGAATTTGGACTACTCCAGAACTCATTGTTTATTGGGTCTCCCTTCTTGATATTTTAAATAGACCTAATGCAGTCTCTATCCCTTGGCTTAAGCATGTGTCTAAATGGATTTACACCTTGGGACTTGGGATTTACTGGGAGAATCCTCAAAATATGGGAAGGGCTCAGAAACAACTTTTGAAATCTGTTTATTGGTCTTATGTTAGGAACAATTATTCCCTACGTATATCATATGGACTTGGATTTTATTCCTAATTTATTAGGTAAGAGTTTGTATGCTCGCTTTAGATTTGGGTGTCTACCATTAAAGTTTTTTACCAGAAGTTGGAGATTACTATTGACATTCGATTTATGTCCTGGCTGTAATTGTGTTCCTGAATCTGTAGCACACTTTATGTTTTTCTGTTCAGCATATGCCTTTTCCCGGCGTAAATGGATACATCCAGTTTGCCGAAATATGGGCATAAGACAATGCAGTGTCGCCCTTAGGATATTGAGGAGTGATACTTCGCCTGCATTAATTTTTGCGGTTAGCAAGTTCCTGGCGGCCGCATGGTATATACGTACTCGTTTTTTTTAAAACTTCATCTTATTAGTGATTGCTGTTCTTAATCTCTTTTATCTATTTATTTATTATGTATGTAATTTTTGGATTGCTATGGTTTTATGCTTTGATGGTTATTTATGACCGAATACAGCTTGTGTTGAATGAATAAGACTTCCTACTGAAGCACTGAAGATAAAGCATAGCCACAGTTAGATTGTATCACTCACAAAGCCATGTACACAGTGCCACCTTGCTCTCTGACTAAAAATGACAAAAAAACGAAACCCTAGGGTCAAAGTCTCCTGTGCAGCTCAATCTCATTGTTTTCTGTGCTACCATCTTTCAAAGGGAAATTAAGATATTACAGTCTTTCTCGGGTAGTGCTATGATACTGTGGGACTCTCTATCTCCTACCCTTCATTCCACCTTCTTTCTATCCACTTTCAAAAATGTACTCAAGGTCCCCTGTTCCATTAAATGATGTAACTACTCTTAACAAAGAACACCCACAATTTATCTGCCCAATCTAGTGTTCAGTGTAGTTTTGTTGTCTATGTTGTCACTGGTAAGAACTCCAATGACTCCAGAACACTTAAGCACCAAACACAACTGCTCAAATAGCTTAAAATACATACTAAAGAGACTTTTCAAGGTGTAGAAATGATTCATGATAAAATGAAGGGAGTAGAGGGTAGGTGGGTGTTTTGGTTTTACAAATAGAACATATAGGGCGATCTGTTAGAGCTAAATACTCTATGTAGATGATGGTCTGGGCTAGTTTTGTGGCTTTGTGTGTGCTGGATTTGTAAATATCCTTGAATAAAGATTAGGTGACAATAGGAAGCATCATTGTCCAAGCTGTGGGTCCTGTTATCTCATTGCATCCACTATAGCTGTACCAATCACTCTTTGTGGGAGGAATATCATGGGTGTGTTATTGTTTTAATCTTTTTAATAGAGAAGGACCACAGTAATATTTCTTGAATATTACCACAAGCATTGCCCGCAGCAAGCACAAATGCGAGTGGATCTCCAACTCACAAAAATCACCCAGACATTACGTCCAGGGCGGCTCGATTTTTAAATGTGGGTCACCTCTTTTACTAGCCACTTCATAAATGTGGGCCAGATTTATCTTGGTGCTCATCCCCACTGCTACCCTGACTACAAAAAGAGGTTATGTGCTAGTTTTTTAAAGTTTGCGCAGATATGCTTTAGAGGATTATCATTTCATTTAAAATATTCAAGTCTGGTAGAGGTAGGTAAAGCACTTTTATAGGAAAAGTAGGGTGTACGTCGCAGTGTGGGTTGAAGTATTTTTTGGGAAGGGTAATAGGAAATCTGAGAAGACCATTAGTTGTAATAGAAAGGGCAAGAGTAAATAGATTTGACATGAGAGTGTATCTCTTAAGTAGTTTGCAATAATACGTTGGATGGACATCTATTTAGTATAGGATGGTGGAGTAAAATAGAATACAGAATTTGAGATTCTTTTTACCAAAAGGGTGTAGTAATTACTGGTGGGCAAAAGCAATACGTCATCAGCAGAGTCATATGAAATCGGGAATATTCGCTATTTGCGAAGCTAGAGAAAGTATTCAAACGTCTGTCGAGCCAAAGTTTACCTTCGCCAGCCCCATTACCTGTTTTGGAATGTCTCACTTAAGTAAAGCGGGAAAACAAGTCACCACTTGGTACCTGCGTCATCCATGCCCTGGTGTCCAAAATCCTGCTCTAGGGTTTTTGGCATCAGGAAAGGGATGTATTCACCTTCGAGAAAGAGGGCAAGTGGCGTCCTTAAAGCCTGGAGCAGCATCTGGAATACTCCTGGTGCCACGCAGGTTAAGGTGAATTTTAAAGTAAGAAGAACAATATGTTTTAAGAAGCACACATGGATGAATAAGCTTGAAAAATCATATTTATTATTGCAACGTGAGAAAGTGAGAAAAAATAAATCTCAAAATAGAAAAGGAAAATATTTGGTTTTTTTTTGGCTTATGTGTGTATTATGTCCTTAGCTATGTAGATTGCTCTGATACCTTTGGGTCATATTCGCTCTTTATGAAACTCTCCAAGTAAATACAGAAAAATTTTAAAGCAATCCGGCCTTTGAAATGCCCACTAGACACCAGGGATTTATTTTTGTATGAAACTGGCAAGAGGGGAGTGACCGCTTGGGCAAGGGTCCCTTCCCAGGGGTGCAATATTTTTCAAGGCCTTTTCTGCCAGATCGGCCTATTTTGATGAGGCCAGTCTGCCCCCAAAGGGGGCAGAAACCTCTAGGCGCCAGGGCAATTTTTTTTGTGTGTGTTTTTTTGTTTGTTTGTTTTTCTAGAGCTGGCAAGGGTCACTCCCCTGGGGGGCAAATTGTATTTAGACCATTTCTGCCCCCCTTGGGGGCAGATTGGCTGATTTTAGGTCAATCTGCCCCCAAGGGGAGCGGAAACCAATAGGCACCGGGGATCTATTTTTTTTCGCGCCAATGTCACGCAAGGGGAGCGACCCCTTAGGCAAGGGTTGCTCCCGGGGGGGCAAATTTATTTTAGGCCATTTCTGCCCCCCCGGGGGAAGATCGGCCTATTGTTATTAGGCCGATCTGCCCCCGGGGGGGTAGAATCCTCTAGGCGCCAGGGCTATTTTTTTTGTGTTTTTTTGTGTTTTTTTTTTTTTTTTGAGATGTGGAGCGACCCCTTAGGCAAGGGTCGCTCCCCTGGGGGCAAATTGTATTTAGACCATTGCTGCCCCCCTTGGGGGAAGATCGCCGATTTTTGGTCAATCCGCCCCCAAGGGGGGCAGAAACCACTAGGCACCGGGGATCTTATTTTTTTTGTGCCAATATCACACAAGGGGAGCGACCCCTTAGGCAAGAATCGCTCCCGGGGGGGGGGGGCAGGAGGGCAAATTTATTTTAGCCCATTTCTGCCCCACGTGGGGGCAGATCGGCCTATTGTTATTAGGCCGATCTGCCCCCCGGGGGGTAGAATCCTCTAGGCGCCAGGGCTATTTTTTGTGTTTTTTTTGTTTGTTTTTTGTTTGTTTTTTTAGAGATGGGGAGCGACACCTTAGGCAAGGGTCGCTCCTCTGGGGGGCAAATTGTATTTAGACCATTGCTGCCCCACTTGGGGGCAGATCGCCGATTTTAGGTCAATCTGCCCCCACGGGGGGCAGAAACCACTAGGCACCGGGGATCTTTTTTTTTTGTGCCAATGTCACGCAAGGGGAGCGACCCCTTAGGCAAGGGTCACTCCTCGGGAGTGTGGGGGGCAAATTTATTTTAGGCCATTTCTGCCCCCCCGGGGGCAGATCGGCCTATTGTTATTAGGCCGATCTGCCCCCAAGGGGGGCAGAAACCTCTAGGCACCAGGGCTAATTTTTTTGTGTGTTTTTTTGGTTTGTTTGTTTTTTTAGAGATGGGGAGTGACCCTTTAGGCAAGGGTCGCTCCCCTGGGGGGCAAATTGTATTTTGACCATTTCTGCCCCCCTCGGGGACAGATCGGACGAGTTTTGTTAGGTCAATCTGCCCCCAGCAGACTTGCCCCATTTTTTGGCGCCCAAGCTCCACATTCCCCTACGCCGGCGCTGCCTGGTGTACGTCATTTTTTTTTACGCACACCAGGCAGCTCCGCCGGCTAACGCCGGCTAACGTCATTGAATAAATACGGCGCCCGCATGGCGCTTCAGAATGGCGTTAGCCGGCGTTAGATTTTTTGATGCACAACTGCGTTGGCGCAGTTGTGCGTCGAAAAGTATAAATATGGCCCTTAGTATTCAGACACCTTGTTCTGAACTTTTGATTATGTCCTGGAACTTGGCTGGGCTATGCAAGAAGCTGGGAGACCATGAGTGGGTTAATTGTATTAATAAGCAGGATATATGCCTATTTCAGGAAACCTGGGCAGAAGACCCGATATACATGGATGGGTTTGTGACATATTTTTCTGCGGCCCAGCCAGCATCGGGGGGTTTTGGTCGTGCTAAGGGGGGACTCATGATACTGTTAAATAAGAATCTACAGTGTGATCATTTAGTTTTAAATATTGACTCTCCTGATTTATTGGGCGTCCGGCTTTTATTTGACCCCGATTTTAAGATGACTATAATTAATGTGTATGCCAGGACTGTTTCTCGGGGATTAGAGTCTCAGACACTTGTCCAGTTATCCGAATATATGGATACTTTGTATTCCTCAACTGAATTAGTGGTTGCAGGGGACATGAATTTCACTTTTGAACCCTTTTGTTTTAATAGTGATCTGACGGCTGAGGAGGATAAATTTTGGGGTATTCCTCAATTGACGGAAAATGTACAGTGTGTTGGCTCACGTGTTGCTTTATAGTTGACTTCCCTTTGTTTTAAATTTGGACTAAAAGCATGTAACTGACATACTAGCTCTGATTTGAGTACTGCACCCACTTTCAAGCAAGGGCTGTTTTCCAGTGTCATTGACTATTTCCTAGTGGATGTTAGGCTGTGGTCTTTGTCAATAGACATGAAGGTGGATCCTCGTCACGAGAGTGACCATAATCCTCTACTCCTTACTTTACATAGTAATGTGTTTAGGCGATTGCAGTATATCCGGATCTCCGAGGTCCCTGGACCTCTCTTGAATAATAGGCATACTCATGTTAGCTGGCCAAAAGTAATGTCTAATCCCTATTTGACTAAGAAAATCTATTTATCTTTTTTAAATGTTGTGACCTGGTATGAGGAGCATGAGGCTACTGACATCCCAATCCTTAGCATTCACAAAGAAATGGTAAGGAACTTGCAGGATATTTTTTGTAGGAAGACTATTACTAGGCAATCCTCTGATAATTTTAAAGTCAGGGAATGGTTTAACAAGGATTGCTCCAATGCTAAATCAGATCTAAAATCAGCCATTATGACTCATTCACAGGGGGCAATTAGAATAGCTAGATTTACTTACAATAAAACTTTGATTTTGACAAAGAAAAGTTGGGAAGACATTACCTGGCAGAAACTGTTAGATGCACACAAACTCCATGATAATGGGACTTTCTGGAAGTTACTGTCCAATAGACACAGAGGGGGGAATGGCACTATCTGTACGCATATTCAACCTGAAAGATGGGTGGAACACTGTTCCCAGCTTTTTGCTCCACACACTATTTTTATGATGCAGGAATCCCCCTCCTTGTATCAGGCCAAAATGTGTCATGAGATCGTTGATCAAGGAATGTATATTGGTAGTCCCGAAGATTGTATTGTCTTTACAATGGTGGAAACTACAGATGCTATTAATTCTTTAAAATCGGCTAAGGCACCAGGCCCTGATAAGATACCGGGGGATCTTTTTAAATCCGAACCAGTAATCTCGTCGTGGTACATAAACATGTTATCAAATGCCATAGCTGTGGGAGGCCCTATTCCCAAAACGTGGAAAGGGGCTGAAATAATCCCTACCTATAAAAAGGTTGATGTGGGTTCCCCTGCTAATTATAGACGAATCAGCCTTATTAATAATCTTCAAAAAATCTTTGCTAAGCAGCTTTTGGATAGGCTTTTGGACTGGGCTCAAGATCATCAGGTGCTATCTCCACTTCAGGTGGGTTTTCGCCCAAAAATGAGCACGTTGGATCAGGTCTTTAGGCTGACTCTCCTATATTGGAAATATGTAGTTTTGGCGAAGCAAAACTTATATGTCATTTACGTGGACCTCCGGTCTGCTTTTGATCTGGTCCCCAGAAAAAAGTTATGGGAAGTTTTGCACAGAATAGATACCCATGATAATACAGTATAGTATATTTACTACAATGGTTGCATGAGAATACATATGCTCAGGTGAGATGGAGTAGTTTGGGAGAGCTAACTGATCATATAGCCATCCGGCGGGGGGTTCGCCAAGGATGTGTTCTTGAACCAACTCTTTTTACCTTATTTATTAAGGAGGTGGTGCATGCTGTGTCTTCCTGCCAAAATGATGCTGCCTTGCTGAATGTGCAAAAAATTCCTATTGTACTATTTGCAGATGCTTCTTTTTTTATTTCTAAAACCCCTATGGGTCTTTAGATCCTGGTTGATAGGTTCAATGCTTTTTGTGCAGATCATGGCCTGGAACTCAATTCCAGTAAAACTAAACTGCTGATATTAAGCACAGGTCCTGCTAGGAGATGTACTATTACTTTAGATGGGGCCCCCTTAAGTAAGGTTCGTTCAATAGCTTACTGGGAGTAAGAATTACGAATAACATGCAGTGGGAGGACCAGATTAGTAGGAGTGTTTCACTTCTTCAGCACAGGTCAGGTGCTATTCTGCGCTTTCATAACAACACCACCATGAAAGCTGTTTCTCCGGCTATTAAGATCTATCTGGCAAAAGCGCAAGGTGCAGCGACTTATGGTGCTGAGGTGTGGGGCTCCTCTAATACTAATAAATTGTCTGTGGGCGAAAATGATTTGGCCAGAGCTCTTCTTGCATGTCCACGTAGCACATCCTTGATTCCGTTTTTTTTGGATCTCCAGTTCAATCGCATCTCTGATGTGATGGTCCTGAGACCGTTACTCTTTTGGGTACGAATTTGGACTACTCCAGAACTCATTGTTTATTGGGTCTCCCTTCTTGATATTTTAAATAGACCTAATGCAGTCTCTATCCCTTGGCTTAAGCATGTGTCTAAATGGATTTACACCTTGGGACTTGGGATTTACTGGGAGAATCCTCAAAATATGGGAAGGGCTCAGAAACAACTTTTGAAATCTGTTTATTGGTCTTATGTTAGGAACAATTATTCCCTACGTATATCATATGGACTTGGATTTTATTACTAATTTATTAGGTAAGAGTTTGTATGCTCGCTTTAGATTTGGGTGTCTACCATTAAAGTTTTTTACCAGAAGTTGGAGATTACTATTGACATTCGATTTATGTCCTGGCTGTAATTGTGTTCCTGAATCTGTAGCACACTTTATGTTTTTCTGTTCAGCATATGCCTTTTCCCGGCGTAAATGGATACATCCAGTTTGCCAAAATATGGGCATAAGACAATGCAGTGTCGCCCTTAGGATATTGAGGAGTGATACTTCGCCTGCATTAATTTTTGCGGTTAGCAAGTTCCTGGCGGCCGCATGGTATATACGTACTCGTTTTTTTAAAACTTCATCTTATTAGTGATTGCTGTTCTTAATCTCTTTTATCTATTTATTTATTATGTATGTAATTTTTGGATTGCTATGGTTTTATGCTTTGATGGTTATTTATGACCGAATACAGCTTGTGTTGAATGAATAAGACTTCCTACTGAAGCACTGAAGATAAAGCATAGCCACAGTTAGATTGTATCACTCACAAAGCCATGTACACAGTACCACCTTGCTCTCTGACTAAAAATGACAAAAAAACGAAACCCTAGGGTCAAAGTCTCCTGTGCAGCTCAATCTCATTGTTTTCTGTGCTACCATCTTTCAAAGGGAAATTAAGATATTACAGTCTTTCTCGGGTAGTGCTATGATACTGTGGGACTCTCTATCTCCTACCCTTCATTCCACCTTCTTTCTATCCACTTTCAAAAATGTACTCAAGGTCCCCTGTTCCATTAAATGATGTAACTACTCTTAACAAAGAACACCCACAATTTATCTGCCCAATCTAGTGTTCAGTGTAGTTTTGTTGTCTATGTTGTCACTGGTAAGAACTCCAATGACTCCAGAACACTTAAGCACCAAACACAACTGCTCAAATAGCTTAAAATACATACTAAAGAGACTTTTCAAGGTGTAGAAATGATTCATGATAAAATGAAGGGAGTAGAGGGTAGGTGGGTTTTTTGGTTTTACAAATAGAACATATAGGGCGATCTGTTAGAGCTAAATACTCTATGTAGATGATGGTCTGGGCTAGTTTTGTGGCTTTGTGTGTGCTGGATTTGTAAATATCCTTGAATAAAGATTAGGTGACAATAGGAAGCATCATTGTCCAAGCTGTGGGTCCTGTTATCTCATTGCATCCACTATAGCTGTACCAATCACTCTTTGTGGGAGGAATATCATGGGTGTGTTATTGTTTTAATCTTTTTAATAGAGAAGGACCACAGTAATATTTCTTGAATATTACCACAAGCATTGCCCGCAGCAAGCACAAATGCGAGTGGATCTCCAACTCACAAAAATCACCCAGACATTACGTCCAGGGCGGCTCGATTTTTAAATGTGGGTCACCTCTTTTACTAGCCACTTCATAAATGTGGGCCAGATTTATCTTGGTGCTCATCCCCACTGCTACCCTGACTACAAAAAGAGGTTATGTGCTAGTTTTTTAAAGTTTGCGCAGATATGCTTTAGAGGATTATCATTTCATTTAAAATATTCAAGTCTGGTAGAGGTAGGTAAAGCACTTTTATAGGAAAAGTAGGGTGTACGTCGCAGTGTGGGTTGAAGTATTTTTTGGGAAGGGTAATAGGAAATCTGAGAAGACCATTAGTTGTAATAGAAAGGGCAAGAGTAAATAGATTTGACATGAGAGTGTATCTCTTAAGTAGTTTGCAATAATACGTTGGATGGACATCTATTTAGTATAGGATGGTGGAGTAAAATAGAATACAGAATTTGAGATTCTTTTTACCAAAAGGGTGTAGTAATTACTGGTGGGCAAAAGCAATACGTCATCAGCAGAGTCATATGAAATCGGGAATATTCGCTATTTGCGAAGCTAGAGAAAGTATTCAAACGTCTGTCGAGCCAAAGTTTACCTTCGCCAGCCCCATTACCTGTTTTGGAATGTCTCACTTAAGTAAAGCGGGAAAACAAGTCACCACTTGGTACCTGCGTCATCCATGCCCTGGTGTCCAAAATCCTGCTCTAGGGTTTTTGGCATCAGGAAAGGGATGTATTCACCTTCGAGAAAGAGGGCAAGTGGCGTCCTTAAAGCCTGGAGCAGCATCTGGAATACTCCTGGTGCCACGCAGGTTAAGGTGAATTTTAAAGTAAGAAGAACAATATGTTTTAAGAAGCACACATGGATGAATAAGCTTGAAAAATCATATTTATTATTGCAACGTGAGAAAGTGAGAAAAAATAAATCTCAAAATAGAAAAGGAAAATATTTGTTTTTTTTTTGGCTTATGTGTGTATTATGTCCTTAGCTATGTAGATTGCTCTGATACCTTTGGGTCATATTCGCTCTTTATGAAACTCTCCAAGTAAATACAGAAAAATTTTAAAGCAATCCGGCCTTTGAAATGCCCACTAGACACCAGGGATTTATTTTTGTATGAAACTGGCAAGAGGGGAGTGACCGCTTGGGCAAGGGTCCCTTCCCAGGGGTGCAATATTTTTCAAGGCCTTTTCTGCCCCCCTTGGGGGCAGATCGGCCTATTTTGATGAGGCCAGTCTGCCCCCAAAGGGGGCAGAAACCTCTAGGCGCCAGGGCAATTTTTTTTGTGTGTGTTTTTTTGTTTGTTTGTTTTTCTAGAGCTGGCAAGGGTCACTCCCCTGGGGGGCAAATTGTATGTAGACCATTTCTGCCCCCCTTGGGGGCAGATTGGCTGATTTTAGGTCAATCTGCCCCCAAGGGGAGCGGAAACCAATAGGCACCGGGGATCTATTTTTTTTCGCGCCAATGTCACGCAAGGGGAGCGACCCCTTAGGCAAGGGTTGCTCCCGGGGGGGCAAATATATTTTAGGCCATTTCTGCCCCCCCGGGGGAAGATCGGCCTATTGTTATTAGGCCGATCTGCCCCCGGGGGGGTAGAATCCTCTAGGCGCCAGGGCTATTTTTTTTGTGGTTTTTTTTTTTTTTAGAGATGTGGAGCGACCCCTTAGGCAAGGGTCGCTCCCCTGGGGGCAAATTGTATTTAGACCATTGCTGCCCCCCTTGGGGGAAGATCGCCGATTTTTGGTCAATCTGCCCCCAAGGGGGGCAGAAACCACTAGGCACCGGGGATCTTATTTTTTTTGTGCCAATATCACGCAAGGGGAGCGACCCCTTAGGCAAGAATTGCTCCCGGGGGGGGGGGGCAGGAGGGCACATTTATTTTAGCCCATTTCTGCCCCACGTGGGGGCAGATAGGCCTATTGTTATTAGGCCGATCTGCCCCCCGGGGGGGTAGAATCCTCTAGGCGCCAGGGCTATTTTTTGTGTTTTTTTTCTTTGTTTTTTGTTTGTTTTTTTAGAGATGGGGAGCGACACCTTAGGCAAGGGTCGCTCCTCTGGGGGGCAAATTGTATTTAGACCATTGCTGCCCCACTTGGGGGCAGATCGCCGATTTTAGGTCAATCTGCCCCCACGGGGGGCAGAAACCACTAGGCACCGGGGATCTTTTTTTTTTGCGCCAATGTCACGCAAGGGGAGCGACCCCTTAGGCAAGGGTCGCTCCTCGGGAGTGTGGGGGGCAAATTTATTTTAGGCCATTTCTGCCCCCCCGGGGGCAGATCGGCCTATTGTTATTAGGCCGATCTGCCCCCAAGGGGGCAGAAACCTCTAGGCACCAGGGCTAAAAAATTTGTGTGTTTTTTTTGTTTGTTTGTTTTTTTAGAGATGGGGAGTGACCCTTTAGGCAAGGGTCGCTCCCCTGGGGGGCAACTTGTATTTAGACCATTTCTGCCCCCCTTGGGGACAGATCGGACGAGTTTTGTTAGGTCAATCTGCCCCCAAGGGGGCAGAAACCACTAGGCACTGGGGATTTTTTTTTTTTTGCACCAATGTCACACAAGGGGACCCCTTAGGCAATGGTTGCTCCCCGGGGGGTGGGGGAGGAAATTAATTTTAGGCCATTTCTGGCCCCCCTGGGGGCAGATCGGCCTATTGTTATTAGGCTGATCTGGCCCCAGGTGGGGCAGAAACCTCTAGGCACCAGGGCTAATTGTTTTTGTGTGTTTTTTGTTTGTTTGTTTGTTTTTTTTTTACAGATGGGGAGCGACCCTTTAGGCAAGGGTCACCCCCCTGGGGGCAAATTGTATTTAGACCATTTCTGCCTCCCTTGGGTGCAGATTGGCCGATTTTAGGTCAATCTGCCCCCAAGGGGTGCAGAAACCTCTAGGCACCAGGGATTTTTTTTTGTGCCAATGTCACGCAAGGGTCGCTCTCCGGGTGTGTGGGGGGGTGGGGGCAGGAGGGCAAATTTATTTTAGGCCATTTCTGCCCCACGTGGGGGCAGATCGGCCTATTGTTATTAGGCCGATATGCCCCGGGGGGGGTAGAATCCTCTAGGCGTCAGGGCTATTTTTTGTGTTTTTTTTGTTTGTTTTTTGTTTGTTTTTCTAGAGATGGGGAGCGACCCCTTAGGCAAGGGTCGCTCCTCTGGGAGGCAAATTGTATTTAGACCATTGCTGCCCCACTTGGGGGCGGATTGCCGATTTTAGGTCAATCTGCCCCCACGGGGGGCAGAAACCACTAGGCACCGGGGATCTTTTTTTTTTTGCGCCAATGTCATGCAAGGGGAGCGACCCCTTAGGCAAGGGTCGCTCCTCGGGAGTGTGGGAGTGTGGGGGGCAAATTTATTTTAGGCCATTCCTGCCCCCCCGGGGGCAGATCGGCCTATTGGTATTAGGCCGATCTGCCCCCAAGGGGGGCAGAAACCTCTAGGCACCAGGGCTAATTTTTTTGTGTATTTTTTTTGTTTGTTTGTTTTTTTAGAGATGGGGAGTGACCCTTTAGGCAAGGGTCGCTCCCCTGGGGGGCAAATTGTATTTAGACCATTTCTGCCCCCCTTGGGGACAGATCGGACGAGTTTTGTTAGGTCAATCTGCCCCCAACGGGGCAGAAACCACTAGGCACTGGGGATTTTTTTTTTTTGCACCAATGTCACACAAGGGGACCCCTTAGGCAATGGTTGCTCCCCGGGGGGTGGGGGAGGAAATTTATTTTAGGCCATTTCTGGCCCCCCTGGGGGCAGCTCTGCCTATTGTTATTAGGCTGATCTGGCCCCAGGTGGGGCAGAAACCTCTAGGCACCAGGGCTAATTGTTTTTGTGTGTTTTTTTATTTTTTATTTTTTATTTTTTTAGAGATGGGGAGCGACCCTTTAGGCAAGGGTCACCCCCCTGGGGGCAAATTGTATTTAGACCATTTCTGCCTCCCTTGGGTGCAGATTGGCCGATTTTAGATCAATCTGCCCCCAAGGGGGGCAGAAACCTCTAGGCACCAGGGATTTTTCTTTGTGCCAATGTCACGCAAGGGTCGCTCTCCGGGAGGGTGGGGGGGTGGGGGCAGGAGGACAAGTTTATTTTAGGCCATTTCTGCCCCACGTGGGGGCAGATCGGCCTATTGTTATTAGGCCGATCTGCCCCGGGGGGGGGGTAGAATCCTCTAGGCGTCACGGCTATTTTTTGTGTTTTTTTTGTTTGTTTTTTGTTTGTTTTTTTAGAGATGGGGAGCGACCCCTTAGGCAAGGGTCGCTCCTCTGGGAGGCAAATTGTATTTAGACCATTGCTGCCCCACTTGGGGGCGGATCGCCGATTTTAGGTCAATCTGCCCCCACGGGGGGCAGAAACCACTAGGCACCGGGGATCTTTTTTTTTTTTTGCGCCAATGTCATGCAAGGGGAGCGACCCCTTAGGCAAGGGTCGCTCCTCGGGAGTGTGGGAGTGTGGGGGGCAAATTTATTTTAGGCCATTTCTGCCCCCCCGGGGGCAGATCGGCCTATTGTTATTAGGCCGATCTGCCCCCAAGGGGGCAGAAACCTCTAGGCACCAGGGCTAAAAAATTTGTGTGTTTTTTTTGTTTGTTTGTTTTTTTAGAGATGGGGAGTGACCCTTTAGGCAAGGGTCGCTCCCCTGGGGGGCAACTTGTATTTAGACCATTTCTGCCCCCCTTGGGGACAGATCGGACGAGTTTTGTTAGGTCAATCTGCCCCCAAGGGGGCAGAAACCACTAGGCACTGGGGATTTTTTTTTTTTTGCACCAATGTCACACAAGGGGACCCCTTAGGCAATGGTTGCTCCCCGGGGGGTGGGGGAGGAAATTAATTTTAGGCCATTTCTGGCCCCCCTGGGGGCAGATCGGCCTATTGTTATTAGGCTGATCTGGCCCCAGGTGGGGCAGAAACCTCTAGGCACCAGGGCTAATTGTTTTTGTGTGTTTTTTGTTTGTTTGTTTGTTTTTTTTTACAGATGGGGAGCGACCCTTTAGGCAAGGGTCACCCCCCTGGGGGCAAATTGTATTTAGACCATTTCTGCCTCCCTTGGGTGCAGATTGGCCGATTTTAGGTCAATCTGCCCCCAAGGGGTGCAGAAACCTCTAGGCACCAGGGATTTTTTTTTGTGCCAATGTCACGCAAGGGTCGCTCTCCGGGTGTGTGGGGGGGGTGGGGGCAGGAGGGCAAATTTATTTTAGGCCATTTCTGCCCCACGTGGGGGCAGATCGGCCTATTGTTATTAGGCCGATATGCCCCGGGGGGGGGTAGAATCCTCTAGGCGTCAGGGCTATTTTTTGTGTTTTTTTTGTTTGTTTTTTGTTTGTTTTTCTAGAGATGGGGAGCGACCCCTTAGGCAAGGGTCGCTCCTCTGGGAGGCAAATTGTATTTAGACCATTGCTGCCCCACTTGGGGGCGGATTGCCGATTTTAGGTCAATCTGCCCCCACGGGGGGCAGAAACCACTAGGCACCGGGGATCTTTTTTTTTTTGCGCCAATGTCATGCAAGGGGAGCGACCCCTTAGGCAAGGGTCGCTCCTCGGGAGTGTGGGAGTGTGGGGGGCAAATTTATTTTAGGCCATTCCTGCCCCCCCGGGGGCAGATCGGCCTATTGGTATTAGGCCGATCTGCCCCCAAGGGGGGCAGAAACCTCTAGGCACCAGGGCTAATTTTTTTGTGTATTTTTTTTGTTTGTTTGTTTTTTTAGAGATGGGGAGTGACCCTTTAGGCAAGGGTCGCTCCCCTGGGGGGCAAATTGTATTTAGACCATTTCTGCCCCCCTTGGGGACAGATCGGACGAGTTTTGTTAGGTCAATCTGCCCCCAACGGGGCAGAAACCACTAGGCACTGGGGATTTTTTTTTTTTGCACCAATGTCACACAAGGGGACCCCTTAGGCAATGGTTGCTCCCCGGGGGGTGGGGGAGGAAATTTATTTTAGGCCATTTCTGGCCCCCCTGGGGGCAGCTCTGCCTATTGTTATTAGGCTGATCTGGCCCCAGGTGGGGCAGAAACCTCTAGGCACCAGGGCTAATTGTTTTTGTGTGTTTTTTTATTTTTTATTTTTTATTTTTTTAGAGATGGGGAGCGACCCTTTAGGCAAGGGTCACCCCCCTGGGGGCAAATTGTATTTAGACCATTTCTGCCTCCCTTGGGTGCAGATTGGCCGATTTTAGATCAATCTGCCCCCAAGGGGGGCAGAAACCTCTAGGCACCAGGGATTTTTCTTTGTGCCAATGTCACGCAAGGGTCGCTCTCCGGGAGGGTGGGGGGGTGGGGGCAGGAGGACAAGTTTATTTTAGGCCATTTCTGCCCCACGTGGGGGCAGATCGGCCTATTGTTATTAGGCCGATCTGCCCCGGGGGGGGGGTAGAATCCTCTAGGCGTCACGGCTATTTTTTGTGTTTTTTTTGTTTGTTTTTTGTTTGTTTTTTTAGAGATGGGGAGCGACCCCTTAGGCAAGGGTCGCTCCTCTGGGAGGCAAATTGTATTTAGACCATTGCTGCCCCACTTGGGGGCGGATCGCCGATTTTAGGTCAATCTGCCCCCACGGGGGGCAGAAACCACTAGGCACCGGGGATCTTTTTTTTTTTTGCGCCAATGTCATGCAAGGGGAGCGACCCCTTAGGCAAGGGTCGCTCCTCGGGAGTGTGGGAGTGTGGGGGGCAAATTTATTTTAGGCCATTTCTGCCCCCCCGGGGGCAGATCGGCCTATTGGTATTAGGCCGATCTGCCCCCAAGGGGGGCAGAAACCTCTAGGCACCAGGGCTAATTTTTTTGTGTGTTTTTTTTGTTTGTTTGTTTTTTTAGAGATGGGGAGTGACCCTTTAGGCAAGAGTCGCTCCCCTGGGGGCAAATTGTATTTAGACCATTTCTGCCCCCCTTGGGGGCAGATCGGACGAGTTTTGTTAGGTCAATCTGCCCCCAAGGGGGCAGAAACCACTAGGCACTGGGGATTTTTTTTTTTGCACCAATGTCACACAAGGGGACCACTTAGGCAATGGTCGCTCCCCGGGGGGGTTGGGGAGGAAATTTATTTTAGGCCATTTCTGGCCCCCCCGGGGGCAGATCGGCCTATTGTTATTAGGCCGATCTGGCCCCAGGTGGGGCAGAAACCTCTAGGCACCAGGGCTAATTGTTTTTGTGTGTTTTTTGTTTGTTTGTTTGGTTTTTTTAGAGATGGGGAGCGACCCTTTAGGCAAGGGTCACCCCCCTGGGGGCAAATTGTATTTAGACCATTTCTGCCTCCCTTGGGTGCAGATTGGCCGATTTTAGGTCAATCTGCCCCCAAGGGGGGCAGAAACCTCTAGGCACCAGGGATTTTTTTTTTTGTGCCAATGTCACGCAAGGGGAGCGACCCCTTAGGCAAGGGTCGCTCCCCGGGGGAGGGGGGGCACATTTATTTTAAGACATTTCTGCCCCTCCCCGGGGGCAGATCGGCCTATTGTTATTAGGCCGATCGGACCCCAGGGGGGGCAGAAACCTCTAGGAGTCAGGGCCATTTTTTTTTTGCGGTTTTTTTGTTTTTGATTTTTAGCGGTGGGGAGCGACCTCTTAGGCAAGGGTTGCTCCCCTGTGGGGCCAATTATGTATTTAGACAATTTCTGCCCCCCCCCCCCCCTTTAGGGCAGATTGGCCGTTCTTTTTTTTTAGGCCAATCTGCCCCAAAGGAGGGCAGAAACCACTTAGGCACCAGGGATTGGTGTGTGTGTATGCGTGTGTTTTCTTTAGGGGGGCAGCCCCTTGGGTAAGGGTCGCTCCCCATGGGGGCACATTACTGTTGTTCATATCTGCCCCACTTGGGGGCAGATGGGCCTATATTTGGAAGGCCCATCTGCCCCAAGAAAGCCCACAAGAGGCCAGGGAAGTTTGGCCGTACCCCCACCCCAAATAAATGGGGCCAAAGTTGTTCTGCCCACCAGTGGGCAGATCGGGCAATTACCCCTGATCCACACCCCAGGGGTCAGAAAGTCTACTAGATGCCAGGGAATTTGGTGGTAGCTACCAACCAGTATGGGCCTGGCTATGCCCCCTTCCCAACTGAAAGGGGTAACAGTCTTTCAGCTGTCCCCCGAACTCTAAAACATCTTATCCCACAGCAAGCAAGAAGACATTTGATTATTCTGGGTTTTGGTTTCACATTTGGCCCATGAGAGCTTGGCTAACTCTCAAAATCGTTTCACTTGCAATGGTGAGGGCTGCACTTTATGGACTTTGGGACGCTGCCATGTAGAAAAATCAACAAGACCTAGACACATCTGAAAACTTAACATCTGGGTGATTCCAGGGTGGTGTGTTTCACATGCACCCGCACCATTTTCATACCCACATTGCCCTGCGAACCTCCAACTTGGCTGGAAATCACACATTTTTCCCAACTTTTTTTGTGATGGAACCTTCCGGAATCTGCAGGAATCCACAAAATTCCTACCACCCAGCATTGTCTCATCTATACCGATAAAAATTCTGCTGCACTTGTCAGCCTAAAAATGTCTTTTTGCAAACTGCCCTTTTGGACGCCCCTTGGTTCCCCCTCAATATCAACATGTTTTTGGCTCTTCCCTTTCACAAGCACTTGGCCCACCTACACAAATGAGGTATCATTTTTACCAGGAAACTGAGGGGAACGTTGAGTGGAATTTGTCCCCGTGCGGTAATCCCACACAGAAATGTTGGAAAAATGTGATTTTTTAGCTAAATTTGAGTACTGCTGTGGAGTCTGGGTAAGAAAACATTGGGGGATCCACGCAAGTCACACCTCCCTGGACTCCCTCGGGTGTCTAGTTTTCAGAAATGTCTTGGTTTGGTAGGTTTCCCTAGATGGCTGCTGAGCCCAGGACCAAAAATGCATTTAGTGCAGGTAGTTTTGTTTTTGATAATTTTGATGTGTCCAGATAGTGTTTTGGGGCATTTTCATTCGCGGGCAGTAGGCCTACCCACAAAAGTGAGGTACCATTTTTATCGGGAGACTTGGGGGAACACTGGGTGGAAGGAAATTTGTGGCTCCTCTCAGATTCCAGAACTTTCTGTCACCGAAATGAGAGGAAAAAGTGTTTCTTGGGCCAAATTTTGAAGTTTGCAAAGGATTCTGGCTAACAGAACCTGGTCAGAGACCCACAAGTCACCCCATCTTGGATTCCCCTAGGTGTTTAGTTTTCAAAACTGTGCAGGTTTGCTAGGTTTCCCTAGGTGCCAGCTGAGCTACAGGCCAAAATCCACAGCTAGGCACTTTGTAAAAAACACCTCTGTTTTCTTTGTGAAAATGTGATGTGTCCACATTGTGTTTTGGGGCATTTCCTTTCGCGGGCGCTAGGCCTACCCACACAAGTGAGGTACCATTTTTATTGGGAGACATGAGGGAACACTGGGTGGAAGAAAATTTGTGGCTCCTCTCAGATTACAGAACTTTCTGTCACCGAAATGAGAGGAAAAAGTGTTTCTTGGGCCAAATTTTGAAGTTTGCAAAGGATTCTGGCTAACAGAACATGGTCAGAGCCCCACAAGTCACCCCATCTTGGATTTCCCTAGGTGTCTAGTTTTCAAAAATGCGCTGGTTTGCTAGGTTTCCCCAGGTGCCGACTGAGCTAGAGGCCAAAATCCACAGGTAGGCAGTTTGTAAAAAACACCTCTGTTTTCTGTGGAAAAATGTGATGTGTCCACGTTGTGTTTTGGGCCATTTCCTTTCGCGGGCGCTAGGCCTACCCACACAAGTGAGGTACCATTTTTATCAAGAGACTTGGGGGGACACTGGGTGAAAGGAAATTTGTGGCTCCTCTCAGATTCCAGAACTTTCTGTCACCGAAATGAGAGGAAAAAGTGTTTCTTGGGCCAAATTTTGAAGTTTGCAAAGGATTCTGGCTAACAGAACCTGGTCAGAGCCCCACTTGGATTCCCCTAGGTGTGTAGTTTTAAAAAATGCGCTGGTTTGCTAGGTTTCCCCAGGTGCCGACTGAGCTAGAGGCCAAAATCCACAGGTAGGCAGTTTGTAAAAAACACCTCTGTTTTCTGTGGAAAAATGTGATGTGTCCACATTGTGTTTTGGGCCATTTCTTTTCGCGGGCGCTAGACCTACCCACACAAGTGAGGTACCATTTTTATCGGGAGACTTGGGGGAACGCTGGGTGGAAGGAAATTTGTGGCTTTTCAGAAATGTTTAGCTTTCTGGGATCCAGCATTTGTTTCTCACCCATTTCGGCCACTGACTGTAAGGAGGCTGAAAGCACAAAAAATAGTAAAAATGGGATATGTCCCAGTAACATGTCAAAATTGTGTTGAAAAATTGGGTTTTCTAATTCAAGTCTGCCTGTTCCTGAAAGATGGGAAGATGGTGATCTTACCACCGCAAACCCTTTGTTGATGCAATTTTCAGGGAAAAAACCACGAGCCGCCTTCTGCAGCCCTTTTTCCAATTTAAATTTTTTTTGCAGTATTTTAGCTAATTTCTTGGTCTCCTTCAGGGGAACCCACAAAGTCTGGGTACCTCTAGAATCCCTAGGAAGTTGGAAAAAAAAGGACGCAAATTTGGCGTGGGTAGCTTATGTGAACAAAAAGTAATGAGGGCCTAAGCGAGAACTGTCCCAAATAGCCAAAAAAAGTCTCGGCACAGGAGGGGAAAAGGCCTAGCAGCGAAGGGGTTAAAAGGATAACTCATTAACATTAATTTTCAAATGCATTGAGTTAGCCCTATTGAACAAAATGTACCTGAAGTACTGCACCCTTCCTTTGGTCTCCAGTACACACTGTAGTTACCTAATGTACTACCACTTTTTTTTTCACTTCATTAGGACTTCCTTCACAAGCACAATCATGCCAATAACACAAACATTATTTGTTAGAAATGGGGTCTCTTGTTGGCAGAGGAATTCACCTTTGTCCAAATAGGGACCACAATCCTAGTCAAGGTAAGTCACATACAATCTAAAATTATCCTCCGTCCACCCTCTGGTAGCTCGGCACTGAACAGTCAGGCTTAACTTAGAAAGCAATGTATAAATCATACAGCAACACAGTGAAAACATCACAAAAATACACCACATAGGTTTATTAAAATATAAGATATTTATCTGGTTAAATTAAGGTCAAAACGATAACAATTCATTAAGCACAACTTGAAATATCACTTTTGCAAGATTAAGAAGAGGCTTAAATCTTAGAAATCAACAGTTGTCTCTTGGTTTCACAAAGTACCTGGTTTGCATCAAAAAAATCACGCACGGAGACCGCAGAGGAGGAGATGCGTGGAAAAATAGGGTGTGTGTCAGAATTTCTGGCACGTACAGATGATGTGTCATTTCTTTCCATGCTGCAAGGGGCTTTGCATTGATTTCCAGCGTGCAGTCTTGGTTGCTCACATCGATGCGAAGGTCTTTTTGATGCTCAGGAATGATGCATGGAAATCCTGGGTGTGTGGGACGAAGTCGCAGGCGTTGCCTCGATCGGGTGTGGCAATGCATTGTATTTTCTGTTGCTGCGTTGATTCTTCACTTAGGAAGTTGGGCTGTGTTATTCCGGTTCGGCTGTGTGTCAATCCTGTAGGTCTGTGCATCGAATTTCTGGTCACAAGGCAAGCGCTGTGACGAATGTTCACTCTGGAAGTCGAGCTGCCTCATTCCAATTCGGCTGCGCGGTGATTTTCTTGATGCAAGGCAGGCTGTGCATCGATTCCAGCAAGCTCTGCATTGATTTTTGGTGCACAAGGAGTTCCTTGAAGAGATGAAGTAATTTTGGCCCTGAGACTTCAGAAAAAAGGAGGCAAGCTCAATACAAGCCCTTCGAGAGCACTTCTCAGCAAAGTCACAGGGCAACAGGGCAACAGTAGGGTAGCAGTCCTTCTCAGCAAATCAGTCCAGATGAATCCTTTGGGCAGCCAGGCAGTTCCTCTTGATGGGTTGCAGGTTCAGGTCAAGAAGTGTCTGATTTGGTGGGGTCAGGGACCCAGTTTATATACCCCAAAAAAGCCTTTGATGTGGGGGAAGCTTCAAAGAATGGTTTTCAATTGCAAAAGGTCCCTTTCAGAACAGGTCTAGCTGCCAGGGTCCCAGTAGGGTGTTTGTCAGTCCATTGTGTGAAGGCAGGCCACTGGCCTTTAAAATGTAAGTGTCAGGCCTTCCACCCTCCCAGCCCAGGAAGCCCCATTCAGTATGCAGATGAGTGCAGGTGTGACTGAGTATCCTGTGTTTGTGGTTGTCTGGGTGAAATGCACAAGGGAGCTGTCAACAAGTCCAGCCTGGATGTGGATTGGAGAGACTGTAAGGCACAGATGGAGTTTAAGTACAAAGAAATGCACACTTTCTAAAAGTGGCATTTCTAAAATAGTAATAAAAAATCCAACCTCACCAATAAGAAGAATGTTCTATTACTATTCTGGCTATATTAAATATGACCTGGTTACCCTTTTCTGATCTGAATCTACCACTCAAACTCAAACAGTATATGAGGGTAGCCCTAATGCTATCCTATGAAAGTAGCAGGCCTCCCAGTAGTGGAAAACACATTGTTGAGTTTTCCACTACCAGGACAGATAAAACATATATGTACCTGTCCTGGCTTATACCTAATTAGCACCCTGCCTAATGGGTTACCTAGGGACTACCTTAGGGGTGACTGACATGTAGAAAAAGGGGAGTATAAGGCTTGGCAATTACTTTTAAATGCCAGGTCGAGGTGGCAGTGAAACTGCACACACAGGCCTTCCAAAGGCAGGCCTGAGACATGGTTAAGGGGCTACTTATGTGGGTTGCACAACAAGTGCTGCAGGCCCACTATTATCACTCAATTTACAGGCCCTGGGCACATTTAGTGCACTTTACTAGGGTCTTACAAGTAAATCAAATATGCCAATTTGGAGTGCACCAATGTTACCATGTTTAAAGGAGAGAGCATATGCACTTTAGCACTGGTTAGCAGTGGTAAAGTACACAGGGTCCTAAAACCAGCAAAAACAGTGTCATTAAAGAGAAGGGAGGCAGGCAAAAAGTTGAGGGATGATCCCCTTAGGCTGTCAGGTCTAACACTTTTGCACTATGGTGCAAGGGTGCCTGCGTTGGTACTCTGCTGCAATTTATGCGCTGGCTGAAAAAGAAAGGAATGCACTATATCTTGTAGATGGTGTGCGTGCATGCCCTTTCAAATTGGCACAGGGCAGTGCAGCAAAATGACTTACAGAGCTTCACTAAGCCCATTCTTTGTAGATAAGGCCCATAGGCCAAGATTTAAGAGGGCCTAGTGCCTCCTTGAGCCACATTAGCATCATTTTGTACGCTAATGTGACACAACAAGCCTAAAATTGCAGCACCAGATTTACAAAGTGGCTCAATGAATTGCTCCACTTAGTAACCCCTTGCACCACATTATGCCTGTGCCAGGCATAATGTGTGCAAGAAGGGTGTTTCCGTGTTAGGGGGGCCGAAAAACTGGCGCAAAGAAATCTAAAAGGTTTCTTTGCTAAAACAAATTCAGCATTTTTAATGCCTTGTCAGAGCATACCCTTGGTTACTATGGGCCCCTCTGTACTGTTCAGGGTTAGCACTAACATTTTGGTGCTGACCCTGAACAGTACATCAATAGTGTAAAAAAGTCTGACGCTATTGCCACCTACCCTGCGCCATGGTGTGCCGTCTTTTAAATACGGTGCACATATGGTGGCAGTACCAGGAGGTGCTAAGGGATGCAAGGAAAGTGACGCAGCACTGAATGGAGCGCCACTTTTCTTAAATCTGCACCATAATTTTTAGAGAATCTTCAGGCAAAACACCACTGGGCATTGGTGTCTCTCACAAAACTTGTATGCCTATCGGACCAAGGTAATTGCTTAACCATATCAATCATTATTAAATTAAAAGGTCACTCATAATGAGTTATTTTGCCATTTAAATCTCAAAATGTTTCATGGTAATATTAGATGGTATGTTTGGAAATGGAATGTTGCAGTATTAATGAATGTTAGTACAACCAAAGGTATGAACTCTAATATAGTCAGTGATAATGAACATCTCAATGTGCAATACTGATTGATGATGCAGTTCTAAAAAAGCTCTAGGTTCTTTGAGTAAAGGTGCATGTTTTCTCTTCAGCTAAGTTTTATGAGTAATTGTGCAAATCCGGCTTAATACCCAAAGTTGCTGAATGTAATGCCTATCAAGGATCCCAGAGGAGTAAGTGAGAGCGAAAATCTGTAAATGTATTTTAGATTTCTGAGTGATAGAGCAAATTTAAACATTTTGGGCCATATTTATCAAAAAGGTTGAGTGGCTCTTGCCCCATGCAATAGGGCGGAAGAGCAGCACAGCTCTTAAGGCAGATTTATCAAGATAAGCAGGGCCACCTTGCATGGACTTGCCCGGCTTGATAAATAAAGAATAATGCAAAGCAGCGCAAATCACTGGGTTGCATTAATCTATTATTGATAGAACTTGGAATAAGTAAAAAAATCTATGCCTCCGCAGGTGAGGTGTAACAAGGAGAAATATGTTCATTTCTCCTCATTACCACCTCTTTGTATGTGTGCTGCAGGAATATGCCTCAGAGGATTGTTTTTGTGCAGGAAGGTGTCTCTTCCTGCACAAAAACAATCCTGCTTACAACAAAGACACTCTTGCACCATTGTGCCTGGTGCTTGTTTTGCCGCTAGGCAGCACATTGTCCACCAGCACTGGGAAATGACAGCATTGTGCCGTGCAATGTTACATTGGCTGCATTCCTGCCCTTTCCCTCCGATGCAGCACAGCACAGCAAGGTGACTTGCTGTGCTGCACAAAATATTGATATATATGTCTCTTACTATGGAAAACCGAATAATGGGGCACCTGCAAAAGTGCAATTAGGATTAATGGGTATTCTTGGCCTAAGGTGACATTCTCGGGATGATGTTACTCACTCCTTCATAATACTCGTCCTGGCATGACGATGGTTGCTCTGAGATGCTGCAGGCTGCCTTGGAAAAATGGTGCCTACCCTGGGTGTAATGCTTGTACTGAAACAATGTTGATTATTCTCTCTATATTTTTGGTTTTATTGTAACGACTGGGACTCCTCCTGCTGCATTTCTTACACTTCTATACTCTTAGTAATTCTTGGAATTTTTAAAGAATATCACAACTGTTACCTGAGACCCAAGGTTTTAAGACTAGCTTAACTGGTCTGAATCCATCCATGCTGCTCTGTTTTCATAATTCACAATTTTTTCTTCCATCTATCCATCCATTCACTCATTTACTCAATTATTCCTCCATAAGAAAACTCACTCACGCTGTTGGTAACTCATTTGTCCATTCACTCACTCATCCACTGTACACATGACTCATTATCACACAACCACACATACCAGTCAATGAAGAATCAATTTAACTTGTAAAATAGCCAGACTTATTATCTTGGCCAATGCCTGTTTTATTTGTCCTGCTCTGTAAAAAGACATTGTTTTGTTCCTTTTTCCCTTTTCATTCATTTTTTATTTCTATAAGGCTTTGTGAGGATGCACGTTATTGCCTAAAAGTGTGTGCCATTAAGGATTTGCTCTTACTGATGTCATTCAATATAGAAATGTGTTATTGTCCAGTGTCAACTTTTCCACCTTTTAAAATTCAGAGGCGCATATTTATACTCAATTTGTGCTAAATTTGCGTCATTGTTTTTAGCACAAATTCAGCTAAAAACTACCTCCATATTTATATTTTGACATTAGACACATCTAACATCAAAATATTGGAGATTGAACCATTTTTTTGATGCATGAACCAACTTTGCGTCAATGAGATGCAAGGTAGGCATTCTCATCTAAAAAATGGTGCTAACCCCGTAGCCCCATATTTATCCCCCTGTGCTAAAATGACGCACGGGTGAGAGGAGGGGCTAAATAATGGTGCAAAGCTTGCTTTGCAGTATTATTCAATGTCTGGGTCAGACCAGGCGTTAGGGGAGCTGTGGATTCTTTTCCATGGTTAAACACCATGGAATGTGCCCACAGGTGCCCTTCTCAAGCCCCAGGAACACCCCACCCACATCAGAGGGACACTGGAGGATGGGGACCTCATCCCAGGTAAACAGGGTAAGTTTAGGTAAGTATTTTGCTTTTAAATTAAAGTGCCATCCAGGGCCCAACTTGGGGCCCACTGCATGGCACAGGGTGCAATGGGCATGCCCAGGGGACACAGGTCCCCTTTGCTGGCCATTGGGGTGGTGGGCATGACTCCTGTTGTTTCTAAGATAGTAGTCATGTGTTATGGATGGTTTTGCATCAGAAAATTACGCTAGCCTTGTTAGAGGCATTTGTTTGCCTGAAACCAGCCTAATGGCATTTTTTGGTGCAAAACCCCCTGCTCCCATACCGCCACCCCCACCCGGCTAACTTAATTAGTTTTTACGCTAGCCAGTGCTAAACCTTTTGATGCAAAACTGTGTTAGTGCAGCTGTGCATCAAAAAGTATAACTATGCCCCAGAGTGAGCTCAAGGCTTCTGAATTTCACAGAGACTGAAATTTGGCGAGTTCTATGTGCACCAGGACAGACCCAAAGATCAGTCGAGAGTAAAGTTTGCGGGTCGAATTTTACTTGCGGACATGGGGGACTGAGAGAGAAGAATAGCTAAGGTCCCAGAGAGTGCCTTTTAGTGAAAATCTTTAAGGTCCCTGAAGCGATTGTGTCCTTTTCCTGTAGTAAACCAGTGGATTTGTTTTAGTCATTTGGTGAAGACGCTCGCTATATAATTTGCATTAGTTGAATGAATTTGAGTTAAGGGAGGCGAAGCCGCAAGACTTTGTCACCCACTGTGTGTTAGTGTGACATCAGTGTGTGCCGCGCTGGGATAGGTCGGTTATTGAGAAAAGCCGCAACCGGATTGGCAGCCGTCCATGAGAGGCAATTGGTTGAGCGAACGGGTGAAAGGAATCTTGGGAGTAAAAGTCATTTATTGAATTGTAATACATAACACAGGCAAGATGAAGTTTTTCAAGGCATTTAAGAGTGCGATGAAGGGTGAATCTTACATTAAGGCTTCAGTGGGGGAACCAACCCCCCCCCCCCCCCGGAGGATAGTCCAGCACATCTCGTAATGACAGAAAAGGGCATAGCTTCTTGTCTTTGGTTAAAGCAATGGAGTGCATTGACTAAGAATCAAGGAACCCTATCATTTCCAGAGCATGGAACATTTAATTTAAGAATTCTAGACCAATTGCGATTATCATTGTATGACGTGAGACCGTTACCGAGACCAGCACAGTTTGAGGCTTTAGCAGTTTGGGAGCTAGTGGCCAGAGAGCAGCACGAGCTAAAGACTAATAGAAGGATAAAAAAGATAGAAAAATCACTAGCTGAAGCTAGGTGGGATTAGGAACAAAAGAGATGGAGAATGGCAACCATGAAGGAGATTAAGATGTTCTCTGCATTCACAGAAGGTGACGATTCATACAAAGGAGATGATAACAAGGAAAGGGAGAACGATGAAAAGAAGAAAAGGAAAAAAGTCCTATGTAGATGATGATGATTCTGATGTTGAGGATTATATTACGCAGTTACTAAGAGATAGACCTCCGCCTATGATGACTTATGCAGGGGGTCCAGAGAATATTGCTGCAGCCCCTCCTGCTACTCCTGGGACATCCCAGGGAGCCACGGGTGCTGTACAAACAGAAGGAGGACAGATACCAGGGTTAGTGCAGAGTACGCCAGTTGCAGGAACGAGAGCAGAAGCTCAAGTGCAGGTGCCTACCCTTTCTGCAACATGAATTAACCCGAATGTACCAACTCTTAAGACTGTTTCAAATATTGTGGTGCCGAGGGAGCAGCTGCATCCACAGCCTATGCTAGTTCGAACTGACCCAACTCCAATTTTATGACCACCAGCACAAATTTAGAATATGCCGAAGTTTAATCAGCTAACAGGGACATCAGTGGATCTTGCACCAGTCATGAATCAGGCGATGGGAGTACCACTTACACAAAGGGCAGGTTAAAGTGCAGCTCCAGATGCAATATCGCTACCGATTACTGTTGGTTCAGCAGTACCCTTATATACTCAGAAGAAATCAGAGGCAGGGGGACAAACTGAGATATCACAGAACTTAGGGAGAAGGGGAATGGGAGACTTAGGGCCATATTTATACTTTTTGACGCAAAACTGCGCTAACGCAGTTTTGCGTCAAAAAAATTAGCGCCAGCTAACGCCATTCTGAAGCACCATGTGGGCGCCGTATTTATTCAATGACGTTAGCCGCCGGCGCTGCCTGGTGTGCGTGAAAAAAAACGACGTACACCAGGCAGCGCCGGCGTAGGGGGATATGGAGCTTGGGCGCCAAAAAATGGGGCAAGTCAGGCTGAGGCAAATTTTTCGCCTCAACCCGATTTGCGCCATTTTTTCGACTCCCAACCCCCATTGAAATGACTCCTGTCTTAGCAAAGACAGGAGTCATGCCCCCTTGCCCAATGGCCATGCCCAGGGGACTTATGTCCCCTGGGCATGGTCATTGGGCATAGTGGCATGTAGGGGGGCACAAATCAGGCCCCCTAATGCCACAAATAAAAAATAAAAAATACTTACCCCAACTTACCTTAATGTCCCTGGGATGGGTCCATCCATCCTTGGGTGTCCTCCTGGGGTGGGCAAGGGTGGCAGGGGGTGTACCTGGAGGCTTGGGAGGGCACCTCTGGGCTCCTTCCGAGCCCACAGGTCCCTTAACGCCTGCCCTGACCAGGCGCTAAAAAACGGCGCAAAAGCGGCCGGACGTCATTTTTTTTTACCCGCCCACTCCCGGGCGTGAATTTTGCCCGGGAGTGTAAATACGGGGCACATGCCTCGGAGTCACTTTTTTAGACGTGAACGCCTACCTTGCATATCATTAACGCAAAGTAGGTGTCCACACTAAAAAATGACGCAAACTCCATGGACTTTGGCGCTAGACGTGTCTAACGCCAAAGTATAAATATGGAGTTAGTTTTGCGTCGGAATTGCCTAAAAAAAAACGAAGTATTTGTCTGGGTGAACTTAAATCTCCTGTGGGATTTAGTCCTCTTGTGGCATTGCCAGACGCTAATCAAGGTCTCTGACTCTTGACACCACAGGTTTCAGGAACAGGGATACAGCAGCTGCTAGTGACATCTCATTGTAAGGGTTAACTGCACAGCAGTTAAATAGTTGGCTGGATAGTTTGAGTTCTTCGCAAGGTACCTCAAGAGAGGAAGAGCAATTGAATCGAGTGGGACTAAATATTGAGGCAAATGAATTAGTTGAGGGAACAATGGGACTGAATAGGTTAGAATCCTATACTGAAGAGGAGCTGAGGTATTTGTGTCCGAGGATTACAAAGGAAGTGTGAAATAAACGTCAGAAATTGGCAGAAATAGCAGAGAAGCATGACATTGATCTTGAGACAACAAAACATTTGAGACGAGGTTACAGATTAGACTATGAGGCAAAGGATTTTGAACACATGAGGTCGGCGGGAATGAAAGCACATTTAAGGGACTTACTACAGAGTGCGCAGATTTGGGGGCCACTAGAGAAGTGGGAAGGCAGATGGGCGAAGAGAAAAGATAAATGAAAATGAGATTCAGAAGGGGAAACAGAGGGAACAGAGAAGGGAGAAACAGTCAAAATGCTACTGATGAGAGAAATTCCAGGAGGGCAATTTGTTCATGTTCCTTGGCATCGAAGTGACATACTGTCTTTTACAAATGATTATCCAAAATTGAGGGAGAAGCCAGTTGAATGGTACCAACAGACAGAGAGGTTCATGAAACAAGTGTTTGTGGGAAGACTTGAACACTTTGTTTGAGATAGTCGTACCAGCTGACTTATGGGTCGAGTGCAAAAGGGCAGTAGATTGGCTAACAAGCGAACCTGAGAGGCATAAAATTACAGGTGCACCGTCACCTGAGGTAATGAAAAATTATTACAAGGTGTTTGAGTTTCTCAAAACTAGGATTTCTCTGAAAAACATTGTTTGGCAGAGGATTGACAGGATGGTTCAGGAAACCAAAGAGACAATACAAACCCATTACAAAAGATGGCTAAAGGCTTTCAAGGAGTACAATGGTAAGGAAGCAGTGGAACCAAAGGACATGTTGCATTTTGTGTTTAGATTTGTTGAAGGGTTGAGACCTGAAGTAGGGCAAATGATTAAGAATCATTTGATTTGTTGGCAGGCAAAGCCGATTGATGAGGTGCTGCAGTATGCTAAATATTGTAGTGATGAGAGCAAAAAAAATTGAAGGAAAAGGCAATGGTGATGCAGATTAAGGCAGCAGAATTAGGAGTGTAAGGAGCTTTAGTGCCACCGATGACGCTGCAACAGACAGCTATCGCATTTCAGCCTCAAGAGGATGTGGTATAGATGTGATGCGTGGTCCGGATCTGAACACAGTGGTTATTCAGAATGACATGCAGGGTATGAAAAGGATGTTGCCATGTCACCTGTGCGGAAACGTGGGACACTGGAAGCGGGAGTGCCCGTTGATGGCGGAGGAAGGAATGGTTCAGCAAGGTGATGTCAGCACAGTACAGACAGTCAGAGTCCCCAGAGTGAGGGGCCAAGTCCTGAATGTCCAAACTCGAGGTCAAAACTTTTTACCAGTACAACAGATACAGGTGCCACGCGCACAATATACTCCTTTAGCACCGGTACAGCAGCAGCAGATTTCTATGGTGCCTAGAAAGCAAATGCACATACCTCAAGCCCCGATGGAGCAGCAACAAGTTATGCTTACTCAGCAGGTCAATGGTCAGAGATCAGATAACAGTAACAATACAGTACACTAATTCCCATTTCATAGTGAGGATGAAATAAACAATGAACGGATGAGTGACAGTTCAGATGAAGGAACCTGTATTCTTGCCGCATCCCTAGAGGTAGATCAGAGAGGGCCTTTTGTGAAGGGAAAGGTAATGGGACATAAAGTTTCATTCTTGGTTGACACTGGAGCCACACGCTCCACAGTAAGGAGTGTAGAAGTACCAGACTCGCCCCTTTCTGGAAGAACAGTGCAGGTTGTGGGAGTAGAGAATAGGCAATTAACTAATACTATCACAGAACCAGTACAGATTGAAATTGGGAATTATACAGGACTGCATAGATTTTTGGTGTGCGACTCAAGTCCCGTATCTTTGTTAGGCAGAGACTTATTGTGCAAAACCAAATGTTCCATAAATTGTACAGACGCAGGAATTGAAGTCCAGACAAACAGTGATGATGAGGAAGAGCAGGCATCGGCCATGGTTCTTAATGAAGCATTTGAAGAGTACCTCTTGATCGAGATTTTTCCAATGTTCACGTTGAAGGAATTGCATGCAGATTTACAGGGAACAATGAAGGAGAAGGTCTGGGATTTGACAGGAAAAGAAGTGGGTTTCATCAAAGGTGTGGAGCCAATTAAAATGACCTTGAAGCCGAATGTTGAATTTCCAAAACTTCCACAGCACAATATGCCACAGGATGTGTTGATGAAAGTGGCACAAATAAGTGGGGATTTCTTGAAGCAGGGTGTTTTGAAGGAAGTGTTGAGCAGTCCATGTAATTCACTGATAATGGGATTGAAAAAGCCTTGTGGAAAAGTGAGAATTGTGCAGAATTTGTGAAAAGTGAATGACATGGTGGTTAAGTGTTGCCCGATTGTGCCCAATCCAGCAGTGATACTATTTCAGATCCCATGCGAGGCAGAGTGGTTCACAGTAGTCGATCTGTCACAAGCTTTCTTTTCAGTACCACTTCACAAGGATAGTCAGTTTCTTTTCAGTTTCAAATTTCTAGATAAAGTCTACAGCTGGTGCAGGCTTCCACAAGGGTATACAGAGTCACCATCCTTGTTTAACCAGATTCTGAAAAAGAACCTGGAGTCATTGGAATTACCTTGCCCATCGACTCTTGCACAGTACATTGGTGACTTATTGATTGCGTCCAGGACAAGGGACGAGTGTAAACATGATTTGATTGTCCTACTGAATCATCTGGGAGACTTTGGTCACAAAGTCTCACCTGCAAAGCTGCAATAAGGTCAAAAATCTGTCAAATATTTGGGTCATCATATTGAGAAAGGGTTGAGGAGAATTTCCCAAGAAAGGATTACAATGATTTTGCAGAGAAGTCCATAACTTCCCATAAGGATGTACGCATGTTTCTGGGAATGGTAGGATACTGTATACAGTGGATCCCGAATTTTGCTGAGATTGCCAAACCTTTACAACAATTGACACACAAGGGAGTTACTGTAGGAGGCTGGCCTGGCTTGTAGTGGGTACCAAAGGTACTTACACCTTGTGCCAGGTCCAGTTCTCCCTTATTAGTAGAAGAGAGGTGTTTCTAGCAGCTTAGGCTGATAGAAGGTAGCTATGGCAAAGCAGCTTAGGCTGAACTAGGAGACATGCAAAGCTCCTACTATACCACTTGTATCGTATGCACAGTATCATAAGAAAACACAATACACAGAGTTACTAAACGTAAAGGTACTTTATTTTTAGGACAATATGCCACAAGTATCTCAGTGAGTACCCTCAGTAAGACGGTAAGTACTATACACAAGTTATATGTACACAAACCAAAATCAGGTAAGTAAGAGTGAGAAAAGTAATGCAAACAGTGTAGAATTACAATAGGTTGCAATAGGCAAGCATAGGTATAGGGGCAACACAAACTATATACTCCAAAAGTGGAATGCAAATCACGATTAGACCCCAGACCTATGGGAGCTTGTAGAGGGTCGCTGGGACTGTAAGAAAACAGTCAGGGTGTCCAAGATACCCCACCCCAAGGCTCTGAAAAGTAGGAGTAAAGTGCACCTATTACCCCAAGAGAGCACAATAGTCGTGATAGGGGGATTCTGCAAGAACAACAAACACCAGCAGTTCACTGACAATGAATTTCCGGACCTGAGGACCTGCAAGGCAAGGGTACCAAGTCCAATAGTCGTGACAGTGTCCAGGGAGGGCAGGAGCCCAGGAAACCCCGGATGAAGGTGCAAGTGAGCTGCCTCCGGTTGGAAAAAGCTTGGAGTTCTGCAAGAAAGAAGAGGACTAGGAACTTCTCCTTTGGAAGGCAGATGTCCCCCATCGCGATGAAGCTTGCAGAAGTGTTCCCACGCAGAAATACTGCAAACAAGCCTTGCTAGCTGCAGGGGTCATGGTAGAGGTTTTTGGGTGCTGATGAGGACCAGGAAGGACCAGGATGTGGCCTTTTGAAGGAGAAGACAGAGGGTGCATTCAGCAACTCAGAGAGCCCTCACAGAAGCAGGCAGCCCCCGCAGAAGTACCCTAACAAGCACTTAGAAAAATAGTGAACTGGAGTCCATGCGAAGTTACAAAAGAGGATCCCACGATGTCGGAGGCCAACTCAAAGGGTTGTGCACTGCAGGACGGAGTGCTGGGGTCCCAGGCTAGGGTGTGCATGAAGGAAATCCTGGAAGAGTGCACAGGAGCCGGAGCAGCTGCAAATCATGTCGTACACAGCTTTGCAGTCTAGCGTGGGGAGGCAAGGACTTACCTCCACCAAACTTGGACTGAAGAGTCACTGGACTGTGGGATTCATTTGGACAGAGTTTCTGTGATCCAGGGACCACGCTCGTCAGGATGAGAGGGGACCCAGAGGACCAGTGATGCAGTCTTTTGGTGCCTGCGTTTAGCAGGGGGAAGATTCCGTCCACCCATGGGAGATTTCTTCGGAGATTCTGGTGCAGGGTGAAGGCAGGCTACCCCCAGAGCATGCACCACCTGGAAACAGTCGAGAAAGCTGGCAGGATTAGGTGATACAATGTTGCTGGCAGTCGTCTTGCTACTTTGTTGCGGTTTTGCAGGCATCCTGGAGCAGTCAGCGGTCGATCCTTGGTAGAAGGTGAAGAGGGAGATGCAGAGGAACTCTGCTGAGCTCTTGCATTCATTATCTGAAGAATTCCCCAAAGCAGAGACCCTAAATAGCCAGAAAAGGAGGTTTGGCTACCAAGTTAGGAGGATTGGCTACCAAGAGAGGTAAGAGCCTATCAAAAGGAGCCTCTGACGTCATCTGCTGGCACTGGAAACTCAGAGCAGTCCAGTGTGCCCCCAACACCTTTGTTACCGAGATGGCAGAGGTCTGGGACACACTGGAGGAGCTCTGGGCACCTCCCCTGGGAGGTACAGGTCAGGGGAGTGGTCACTACCCTTTCCTTTGTCCAGTTTCACGCCAGAGCATGGCTGGGGGATCCCTGAACCGGTTTAGACTGGCTTATGCAGAGATGGGCACCATCTGTGCCCATCAAAGCATTTCCAGAGGCTGGGGGAGGCTACTCCTCCCCAGCCCTTCACACCTATTTCCAAAGGGAGAGGGTGTAACACCATCTCTCAGAGGAAATCCTTTGTTCTGCCTTCCTGGGCCAGGGCTGCCTGGACCCCAGGAGGGCAGAAACCTGTCTGAAGGGTTGGCAGCAGCAGCTGCAGTGGAGACCCCGGAAAGGCAGTTTGGCAGTACCCGGGTTCTGTGCTAGAGACCCGGGAATCATGGAATTATCCCCCCAATACCAGAATGGTATAGGGGTGACAGTTCCATGATCTTAGACATGTTACATGGCCATGTTCGGAGTTACCCTTGTGACGCTATACATAGGTAGTGACCTATGTATAGTGCACGTGTGTAATGGTGTCCCTGCACTCAAAAAGTCCGGGGAATTTGCCCTGAACGATGTGGGGGCACCTTGGCTAGTGCCAGGGTGCCCACACACTAAGTAACTTTGTACCCAACCTTCACCAGGTGAAGGTTAGACATATAGGTGACTTATAAGTTACTTATGTGAAGTGGTAAATGGCTGTGAAATAACGTGGACGTTATTTCACTCAGGCTTCAGTGGCAGGCCTGTGTAAGAATTGTCAGAGCTCCCTATGGGTGGCAAAAGAAATGCTGCAGCCCATAGAGATCTCCTGGAACCCCAATACCCTGGGTACCTCAGTACCATATACAAGGGAATTATATGGGTTTACCAGCATGCCAATGTGAATTGGTGAATTTAGTCACTAGCCTGTAGTGACAAATTTGGAAAGCAGAGAGAGCATAAACACTGAAGTTCTGGTTAGCAGAGCCTCAGTGATACAGTTAGGCACCACACAGGGAAAACATACAGGGCACATACTATGAGCACTGGGGTCCTGCCTGGCAGGGTCCCAGTGACACAAGGACTAAAACAACATACATACAGTGAAATATGGGGGTAACATGCCAGGCAAGATGGTACTTTCCTACACAACCCCCCCAAACAAAGGACAGTAAGACATGACCTGATGAGTCTTCATTGTCTAAGTGGAAATATCTGGAGAGTCCATCTGCATTGGAGTGGGTACTCCCAGGTCTATGTTCCACTGTATAGTCCATTCCCTGTAGAGATATGTACCACCTCAACAATTTAGGGGTTTCACCTTTCATTTGTTTTAGCCAAAGTAGAGGTTTGTGGTCTGTCTTAACAATAAAGTGAGTGCCAAACAGGTATGGCCTCAACTTTTTCAGTGCCCAGACCACAGCAAAGGCCTCCCTCTCTATGGCAGACCAATGCTTTTCTCTAGGGGTCAACCTTCTGCTGATAAAAGCAACTGGTTGAGCCTGGCCCTCAGATATCAGTTGTGATAAGACTGCCCCTACCCCTAATTCAGATGCATCATTTTGAACAATGAATTTCTTGGAGTAACATGGGCTTTTTGGGACAGGCGTTGAGCACATGGCCTGTTTAAGCTCCTCAAAAGATCTCTGACAGCTAGCTGTCCATAATACCTTTTTAGGCATTTTATTACTTGTGAGATCATTAAGAGGGACTGCTATGGAGCCATAATTTTTAATGAATCTCCTGTAATACCCTGTGAGGCCTAAAAAGGCTCTCACCTGGGTCTGAGTTGTAGGGGGAACCCAATACATGATTGTCTGGATTTTCCCCTGTAGTGGTGCAGTCTGTTCTCCACCTACCAGGTGGCCTAGATAAGCTACTTTCCCCTGCCCTATCTGGCACTTTGAGGCCTTGATAGTGATGCCTGCCTTTTGCAGGGCCTCCAAAACATTCCAAAGGTGGACCAGGTGCTCATCCCAGGTTGAGCTAAAGACAGCAATATCATCAAGATATGCTGCACTGAAAGCCTCCAACCGTTGCAGGACTGTGTTCACCAACCTCTGTAAAATGGCAGGTGCAGTTTTCAAACCAAAGGGCATCACTGTAAATTGGCAGTGCCCTCCTATAGTTGAAAATGTAGTCTTTGGTTTAGCATCTTCTGCCAATTTCATCTGCCAATACCCTGCAGTCAAATCAAAAGTGCTAAGATACTTGGCAGATGCCAGTGTATCAATGAGCTCATCTGCCCTGGGTATAGGGTGAGCATCAGTTTTTGATACCTGATTGAGACCTCTGTAGTCTACACAAAACCTCATCTCCCTCTTTCCATCTTTGGTGTGAGGCTTTGGTACAAGCTCCACTGGGCTAGCCAATGGACTTTCAGAAGGCTCAATCACTCCCAGGTCCAACATTTTCTGCACCTCTTGTTTAATGCAGTCTCTGACATGGCCAGGCTGCCTATAAATCTTACTTTTGACAGGCAGGCTGTCTCCAGTATCAATTGTGTGTTCACACCAGGATGTTGTACCTGGCACAATTGAAAAGAGGTCAGAAAATTGTCCTAGGAGATTGATGTAGTTGTCTTTCTGTTCTGCAGTCAGACAATCTGCTTAAACTACTCCCTCCACTAAGGCATCTGCTTCAGTGGTGGAAAAGAGATCAGGGAGAGGGTCACTCTCTTCTTCCTGTCCCTCATCTGTTGCCATGAGCAGGGTGAGATCAGCACTGTCATAGTAGGGTTTCAGGCGGTTGACATGAATCACCCTAAGGGGACTCCTGGCAGTGCCCAGGTCTACCAAATAGGTAACCTCACCCTTTTTCTCAACAATTCGATGGGGTCCACTCCATTTGTCCTGGAGTGCTCTTGGGGCCACAGGCTCCAATACCCACACCTTCTGTCCTGGTTAGTACTGGATCAGAACAGCCTTCTGGTCATGCCATTGCTTTTGCAGCTCCTGGCTGGCCTGAAGGTTTTTACTGGCCTTTTTCGTGTACTCAGCTATTCTGGATCTTAGGCCAAGGACATAATCCACTATGCCCTGTTTAGGAGCTTTTAAAGGTTGTTCCCAACCCTCCTTCACAAGAGTGAGTGGACCTCTTACAGGGTGTCCAAAGAGGAGTTCAAAGGGGCTGAAGCCCACTCCTTTCTGGGGTACCTCCCTGTAAGCAAAAAGGAGGCAAGGTAACAGGACATCCCATCTCCTCCTGAGTTTTTCAGGGAGTCCCATTATCAAACCTTTGAGAGTTTTATTAAACCTCTCTACCAGTCCATTAGTCTGTGGATGGTAAGGAGTGGTGAACTTGTAGGTAACACCACACTCCGTCCACATTGCTTTCAAGTATGCAGACATGAAGTTGCTACCCCTGTCTGATACTACCTCTTTAGGAAAACCCACCCTGGAAAAGATTCCCAGGAGGGCCTTTGTCACTGCAGGAGCTGTAGTGGTCCTTAGAGGAATTGCTTCAGGATATCTTGTGGCACGGTCGCAACCACCAAGATAAACCTATTGCCTGAAGCAGTAGGAGGGTCAAGAGGGCCAACTATGTCAACCCCTACCCGTTCAAAGGGCACCCCAACCACTGGAAGTGGGATTAGAGGGGCCTTTGGAGTGCCACCAGTCTTGCCACTGGCTTGGCAGGTCACACAAGACTTGCAAAAACCTTTGGTGTCCTCTGACATCCTAGGCCAGTGAAACAAGGGCACAAGTCTTTCCCAAGTTTTGATCTGGCCCAAATGCCCAGCCAAAGGAATGTCATGTGCAAGAGTTAGGAGAAACTCTCTGTACTGCAGGGGAAAGACCAATCTCCTGGCTGCTCCAGGTTTTGGGTCCCTTGCCTCTGTGTACAAGAGGTTATCCTCCCAGTAAACTCCATGGCTGTCACTGACATCCCCATTTTGCTGCTTGACAGCTTGCTGTCTGAGACCCTCTAATGTGGGACAGGTTTGCTGTGCCACACTCAGCTCTTCCCTGGCAGGCCCCCCTCCACCCAAAAGCTCAGCAGTGTCTGCTGCCAGCTCATCTGGTGAAGGTTCTGCACAGGGAGGAAATTCCTCTTCCTCAGAAGGGGAATCATCTGTAGAGTGAGGGATAGTGGGTAGGAATTTACCCTGGCTACCCCTAGCTTTAGGGAGCACTTGGTCCATTGTTCCAGGATCCATGTTACCCTGTCCTTTTTGCTTTTTGGCCTGAGCCCTGGTTAAAGCAAAAATATGCCCAGAAATGCCCAGCATTGCTGCATGAGCCTCCAACTCCACTTCTGCCCAAGCTGATGTCTCTAAATCATTCCCTAGTAGACAGTATACAGGTAAATCTGAGGCAACCACAACTTTCTTTGGACCAGTAACCCCCCCAGTTGAGATTCACAACAGCCATGGGGTGGCTAAGAGTGTTGTTATAAGCGTCTGTCACTTGGTACTGCTGACCAAGTTGGTGTTGTTCAGGGTTGCCCAGTTTCTCTATCACCATAGTTACACTGGCTCCTGTGTCCCTGTAGGCCTGGAACTCAACACCATTTATTAGGGGAAGTTGCTTGTACTTATCCATATTAAGGGGAAAAGCAACCAAGGTGGCCAAATCAATGGCACCTTCAGAGACTAAAACAGCCTCTGTGGTCTCCCTAACAAGTGCAACCCCAACTACATTGCCAATAGTGAGCCCAGCTACACCCTTGGATTGGCTATTAGTAGGTTTCCCACCACCACTGCTATTACTAGGGGCACTAGAATTTGCAGCACGGGTTGCGGTGGTGGGAGGTTTGGTGTTTTTCTTTGGACAACTGGAATCAGTTGCCCAATGGCCTTTGACTTTACACAAATAACATCTAGGCTTTTTAGGTTGATTATTGGAAGAGGATTTGGACCCACCACCCCCAAAGGATTTTTGTGGGCCTGATGAAGACTCAGTATGTTTATTTTTGTCCCGAACCTTGTCAGAAGACTTACCATCCTTCTTCTTGCCATCCTTGTCATCCCCTGTATGAACTTTTCTGTTCACCCTTGTTCTGACCCACTTGTCTGCCTTCTTTCCCAATTCTTGGGGAGAGGTCAGATCCGAGTCCACTAGGTATTGGTGCAACAAGTCAGACACACAGTTGTTCAGAATATGCTCTCTCAGAATAAGATTATACAGCCCTTCATAGTCAGATACCTTACTGCCATGTAACCACCCCTCCAAGGCCTTCACTGAACAGTCCACAAAATCTGTCCAGTCTTGAGAGGACTCTTTTCTGGTGTCTCTGAACTAAATCCTGTATTGTTCAGTGGTTAAGCCAAATCCATTCAAGAGTGCATCCTCCAATACTGTGTAGTTGTTAGCTTCACTTTCTCTAACAGTAAGGAGCCTATCCCTACCCTTTCCAGTGAAAGATAGCCACAAAATAGCAGCCCACTGCCTTTGAGGGACCAACTGTACCATACAGGCCCTCTCAAGTGCAGCAAACCACTTGTTGATGTCATCCCCCTCCTTGTAAGGGGGGACTATCTTGTGCAAATTCCTGGAATCATGCTCTCTAACAGGATTACTATCAGGAATACTGCTGCTGCCACCATGGGGTCCTAACCCCATCCTCTGTCTTTCCTTCTCAATGTCTAGGGATTCCCAATCTAAGGCCAGCTGTTGTGGTTTAAGCTTCAGTCTGGTCTCTCCAACCCTCAACTTTTTGAGTTCCCTTTATAACAAGTTATCCTCAGGGTGGGTGGGTTGGGAATGCTTTGACACAGATGACAAATGGGAAACTTCAGAGGGGGACCTGTCCCTATCTGTCTGGACCCTGGTAACCTGGCCTCTAGGAATAAAGGATGCCCTACTGTGATGGGAACCTCCATTACTACCAGCATTACTAGGTGCCCTGCTAGGGGGCAGACCCTTATCAGAACCCTCCCCAGCTTCCTCAAGGGGTTCTCTGAATCAGACTGGGAAGCTTCTACTAACCTCTCATTGGATGGGCCAGACTGGTTCTGGTCATCCACCATAAGCATCTTAAACAGAAACTCTTTTGTAGGGTTCTTTCCTATAACTAAACCTCTATCTAAGCAGAGACTCCATAGGCTCTTGTAGTTCAAAATGTCATAAGTAGCATTGACAGTTTTGAGAGTGGAATCTACCGCAGACATGATAGTAAAAGGTTTAGAGAGAGGGAGAAGAAAGAAAAAGTTTTAGAACTTTTGAAAGCACAGAGAAAATCTTTTTCTAACTTTTAGAAAACTTTTAGAAGTTTTAAGAAACCTTTCAGAACTTTGTAAAAAGTTTTAGAGAAGAAAAGCAAACTTTTTTGGTTTAAGTGTACATACACTGAACTGTTTGGTATATGATTCTCTTATGAAAATTACAAAATGACAAAGTGGTAAAGCAGTTACAAGTACTTATTCCACCGCTGCACCACCAATGTAGGAGGCTGGCCTGGCTTGTAGTGGGTAACAAAGGTACTTACACCTTGTGCCTGGTCCAGTTATCCCTTATTAGTAGAATAGAGGTGTTTGTAGCAGCTTATGCTTATAGAAGGTAGCTATGGCAAAGAAGCTTACGCTGAACTAGGAGACATGCAAAGCTCCTACTATAACACTTATATCATATGCACAATATCATAAGAAAATACAATACACAGAGTTACTAAAAATAAAGGTACTTTATTTTTATGACAATATGTCACAAGTATCTCAGTGAGTACCCTCAGTAAGAAGGTAAGTACTATACACAAGTTATATGTACAAAAACCAAAATCAGGTAAGTAAGAGTGAGAAAAGTAATGCAAACAGTGTAGAATTACAATAGGTTGCAATAGGCAAGCATATGTATGGGGGCAACACAAACCATATACTCCAAAAGTGGAATGCGAATCACGATTGGACCCCAGACCTATGGGAGCTTGTAGAGGGTCGCTGGGACTGTAAGAAAACAGTCAGGGTGTCCAAGATACCCCAGCCCAAGACCCTGAAAAGTAGGAGTAAAGTGCACCCATTACCCCAAGAGAGCACAATAGTCATGATAGGGGGATTTTGCAAGAACAACAAACACCAGCAGTGCACTGACAACGGCTTTCCAGATCTGAGGACCTGCAAGGCAAGGGGACCAAGTCCAATGGTTGCAACAGTGTCGAGGGGGGGCAGGAGATAAGGAAACCCCGGATGAAGGTGCAAGTAAGCTGCCTCCGGTTGGAAGAAGTTTGGAGTTCTGCAAGAAAGAAGAGGACTAGGAACTTCTCCTTTGGAAGACAGATGTCCCACATCGAGATGACGCTTGCAGAGGTGTTCACACAGAGAAATACTGCAAACAAGCCTTGCTAGCTGCAAGGGTCACGGTAGAGGTTTTTGGGTGCTGCTGAGAACCAGGAAGGACCAGGATGTGGCCTTTTGGAGGAGGAGACAGAGGGAGCGCTCAGCAAGTCAGACAGCTCTCACAGAAGCAGGCAGCCCCTGTAGAAGTACCCTAATAGGCACTTAGAAGAATAGTGAACCAGAGTCCACGCGAAGTTACAAAAGAGGGTCCCAAGACGTCGAAGGCCAACTCAGAGGGTTGTGCACTGCAGGACAGAGTGATAGGGACCCAGGCTAGGCTGTGCACGAAGGAAATCCTGGAAGAGTGCACAGGAGCTGGAGGAGCTGCAAATCATGCGGTACAAAGCTTTGCAGTCTAGCGAGGGGAGGCAAGGACTTACCTCCACCAAACTTGGACTGAAGAGTCACTGGACTGTGGTAGTCAGTAGGACATAGTTACTGTGTTCCAGGGAGCACGCCCGTCAGGATCAGAGGGGACCAAGAGGACCGGTGATGCAGTCTTTTGGTGCCTGCGTTTAGCAGGAGGAAGATTCCGTCGACCCACGGGAGATTTCTTCGGAGCTTCTGGTGCAGGGTGAAGGCAGGCTACCCCCAGAGTATGCACCACCTGGAAACAGTCGAGAAAGCTGGCAGGATTAGGTGCTACAATGTTGCTGGTAGTCGTCTTGCTACTTTGTTGTGGTTTTGCAGGCATCCTGGAGCAGTCAGCGGTCGATCTTTGGTAGAAGGCGAAAGGGGAGATGCAGAGGAACTCTGGTGAGCTCTTGCATTCGTTATCTGAAGAATTCCCCAAAGCAGAGACCCTAAATAGCCAGAAAAGGAGGTTAGGCTACCAAGTTAGGAGGATTGGCTACCAAGAGAGGTAAGAGCCTATCAGAAGGAGCCTCTGACGTCACCTGCTGGCACTGGCCACTCAGAGCAGTCCAGTTGCCCCCAACACCTCTGTTTCCAAGATGGCAGAGGTCTGGGACACACTGGAGGAGCTCTGGGCACCTCCCCTGGGAGGTACTGGTCAGGGGAGTGGTCACTCCCCTTTCCTTTGTCCAGTTTCGTGCCAGAGCAGGGCTGGGGGATCCCTGAACCGGTGTAGACTGGCTTATGCAGAGATGAGCACCATCTGTGCCCATCAGCGCATTTCCAGAGGCTGGGGGAGGCTACTCCTCCCCAGCCCTTCACACCTATTTCCAAAGGGAGAGGGTGTAACACCCTCTCTCAGAGGAAATCCTTTGTTCTGCCTTCCTGGGCCAGGGCTGCCTGGACCCCAGGAGGGCAGAAACCTGTCTGAGGGGTTGGCAGCAGCTGCAGTGGAGACCCCGGAAAGGCAGTGTTGGAAAATGGGTTATTGGTAGGGCAGGTAGGTACCTACACCTAGCAACAAGCCACTAACCTCCACATAGGTACAGTTAGGTCTCAGTAAATTAATCCCAGCTCAACCCTTGGTAGCTTGGCAACGAGCGTCAAGGCTTAACTTAGGAGACAAAGTGTAAAGCATTCAAATATCACAAAACAGTAATTAAATAAAACATAGGAAACAGTTTAAAAATCCAAAACCAATTTATAAAAATAGTTTATATTTTTATCTTTAAAATGACACAAAAACGATTAAAATCGGTTCAGGGGAACCGGAGATATGAATTTTTAAAGAATTATTACTTTTCTAGCGCTTAGAAACAAAAAGCGCCAATCGGGTCATCTGGTTGCACCTCGACCGGGGCAAAGTCAAACTTTCAGGCCGACCGCGATGGAGCCCTGCTCGGCTACAGGTCGCGGGAGGCCTCGGTTAAAAAGTTACCTTCTGACTTAGTCTTTATTTTGAAGTTTTTCTTTACCGGGACGAACCTGCCAGTTGAATCCGACCTCCTGGAGCCCTTGTCCGGATACGCAATGTGGGTTTCCTCAGTGGAGACTTTTACCTTCGGACTTAGTCGTTTTTTCGAGATGAAAATCCTTCGACCGGGGTAAACCTGGATCTTGATCCGACGTCCATGGAGCCCTTCTCAGATACGATGGCTGGGAGGTCCCGGTCAACTTTTTACGTTCGGACTTAGTCTCTTTTTTGGATGTTTTTCTTTACCGGGACGAACCACGAAGTCAGGCCGGGTCGCGGTTGAGGCAAGCCGGCTAGAATTTCCGCGGCGGGTCGGTCCCTCTCTGGAGCTTTTTTCCAAAAATTCTCAAATCTTTTCCAAACTTCTGGGGCTTCACCCAGATGTTCTTTTAAGGTTCTTTTGGGGTCCACAGCTCACCCCAAGGGTCCAGAAGTTCTGTGATGGTCCTTGGGGGGTGCGGACTTCAACTCCCAGAATGCACCTGGCGCAAACTCCTTTTTGGCCACTGGACAGTGGTCAACTGGTCGCTTTCTTCAGGAGTTGGTGCAGGGGACTCTGGTTAGCAATTTTTCACCTGTAGCAAACAGGGAGTCCCTCCTTGAACCAGTTGAAGCCAGGCAAAGTCCTTCTTGTGGTGAAGCCCAAGTGTGCAGCTGGTGCAGTCCTTCTGAGTGCAGGGTCCAGGTGCAGGCCAGGGGTCCAGCAGGGCAGTCCTTCTTCTTCTTTAGTTCCTTTCTTGTTGAATTCTGGAGGGGATCTGAGGTGTGGGTGCAGGTCTGCCAGTTTTATCCTTGCTCCTGGGTGAAAAGCAGGGGGGCCCTGGTTCTCCGATCAGGGACAGGGTCGTCCCCCTGTGATGACCACTTCCTGGGAAGTGTGGCAAAAATCCATCCCAGAAGGCAACAGTCTCTAAAAATCCAACATGGATGAATCTGATTTTTGGAGGTTACATCTGGCTGAGCCCACCCACTGGTGTGGCTAAAAATCATAAACACACCCCTCTCCTGCCCTCTCCTAATCTAATCAAGGGGGCACCTAATTGTCTGGGGTTGCAGGATGTGGGGGTGTTGCTGGGTGCTCCAGATGTCCTTCTCTGCCTTTGAAGACCAGTTTGGCAGCCCTCCCCCTTCCTGCCTCACCATCTGCTGAGGGGAGATTCTCTCCCCCAAGCACATTCCTTTGTGTGAAGCCAGGCCACTTCACACCTCATCAAGGCAGCCTGGCAGAAGCTGCTGCAGGCTGGCCAATCAGAGCACAGCAGCAAAAACAATGCAGAGCTGATATTGGCAACTTTTTAGGTAAAGTCTAAACTTTTTACCTGGACAAGTTATATTAAATCCAACAACTGGAAGTTGTGAGATTTATTACAACAATCAATTTGATACCAAATTCTTGGTATGTAACATTTAAGGAGACTTTAGAATTTAAAATAAAGTCTGCCCATTCTAGCCTATGAAGGCCATTTACTTCAATGAGGGAAAAACGAATTTGGCTGTTTTTACCTCACCAGGGCTTATAAATCTATTTTTATAAAGTCCCTGCTTATAGTTACATGGCACCCAGCTCTAGGGGCACATAGGGCACACCTTAGGGGTGACTTATATGTAAAAATAAGGTAGTTTAAGACTTTGGAAGTACCTTTAATTCCAAAGTTGAATTTGCATATAACTTTAATTTAAAAGCAGCCAGCAAGGCAGGCCTGCCTTTAAAATTACACTGGGCACCTCAGCAGTGCACCTAGGTGTGCACCACCTATGCTGTGGTCCCTAAACCTACATGCCCTACCATATACTAGGGACTTATAGGTAGGTTAACTTAGCCAATTATAATTAGCCTAATTTGCATATCCATTTTACACAGAGCACAGGCCCTGGGACTTGTTAGCAGTACCCAGGGCACCATCAAAGTCAGGAAAACACCAGCAAAAAGAGGAAAATGGGGGCAAAAAGTTATGGGGCCTCTGCAATCAGCCCTGTTTTCTCACACAACCCCCCCCCCAGCCCACACGCCCAGGAGACTCAGCCCAACCCTGGGAGAGTCTTCCTGGCTTGTTAGGCGAGGAAGACAGTGAAGAAAACTGGCTGTCCCTTTGCAGGGCCTACTCTGCCTTATATCCTCCTGTCAGGGTCACTCCCTATGGGTAGTGAAGCCATCCCAACAGTAAAAGGACCCAACTCAAACTGAAACTTCCCTCTAGGGGGTCTTCCTCCTTTCTCTCTGCCAACTTGGGTAGTGAGGTGCCCACCTCCCCTACTCCAAACTTTGCTAGGGCAACACGTAGCTTACCCAAAGAGGTCACCCAACACTTGAGCAACCCCACCATGACCAATAGGGTCAGGGGGCCTACTTTGCTATTGGCCCTGGGGTCTGCCTCCAAGGCCAAGTACATTGCTGCCAGGAAGGCTAGCACCCAGCAGAGGCTACTGACAGCTGTCAGTACCCAGAACCACACCCTAAGCTCTCCACTGACAGGTGGCTGAGCTGCTTTAGGGGCAACTTTGGGGTCCTGGCAACCCTCTTGCTGTCTAGAGTGGGGGGCTACCACCTCCTGTGGCAGACACCCTCCTTCCACTCTCCCTTCTGTCAGTGCAGGGGCAACACCTTGCATCTGGACAGCTGCCTGACTACTCAGGACTTCCTTGGGGTCAGGTGAGGCCTCACCAGTGCCAACTCTGGGCTCCCCCCTTACTGGGGCAGAAGGCCCTTGGCTCCCTGGAACTCTCTCTAAGAGTGGCCTACCCTTCCTTTTCTTCTTTCCTTTTCTTGGGGACCCCTGTCTCCTAACTGTAGGGACTGACTCCCCAGGACTTTGGGTTGGGGGGGCGCCCTGGGCGACCACCCCATCTGGGACCAGACTCACCTCTGGGAGGTCATTGCCCAGGATACAATCTAGGGGAAGGTCAGCACTGACTACCACCCTAATCCAGTCAAGGATACCCTCCCTCTCTAGGGGCACTATGGCTACAGGCTTGGAGGTGACCTCCCCTGTGGCTATCCTGACTTTCTTTGTCTTTCCTGGGACATACATGTCTGGGGTCACTAACCGGTCACTCACTATAGTGTGACTGGCACAGGTGTCTCTCAGGCCAGTGGTAGGGATCCCATTCACTTGAATGTGGTGGAAGTGCCTACTCCCACCCTCAGGGATCACCAGCTTACCATCTGGTCCTGTCTCCCAGCACAATGCTAGGAGGACTTCATCATCTGAGGAATCCTCCTCTATGGCTACACTGGACAGCCCAGTGCTAACCACCTTCCTTGGACAGGCTGCATCTCCTCTGAAGTGACCTGTCTGCTGACAGTCAAAGCAAGCCCTACTGTCCAAGAGTTTTTTTAACCCTGGATCTCCCTGTCTCTGCTTGTCAGAGTGGGAGTGGGATTTACTCTCCTCCTTCTTAGGGTTCTGGGGTACAGAGGGAGTCTCTGTGGTGGGCTTACCACCTCCCTCCTTAGGTTTTTGGGGACCTGTCCCCCCCTTCTTGGAGTCTCCCCCCTGGGACTTGACAACCACCCTGGTTCTCAACCACTCATCAGCTGCCTCCCCTAGCTCTGTAGGGTTGGTCTGCTTAGAGTCCACTAGATGCTGGCGTAACCTTTCTTGGGTACAATTGGTCAAGATGTGCTCTCTCATGATCAGATTGTATAACCCCTCATAGGTATCTACTTTGTTACCAATAATCCAGCCCTCTAGTGCCTTTAGTGAAATGTCCACAAAGTCAACCCAAGACTGGGTACTGACCTTCTGGGTGTCCCTGAACTTCATTCTATATTGCTCTGGGGTCAGACCAAACTTCTTGGCTAAGCACCTCTTCATACTAGGGTATGAATCTGCCTCCTCCCCCCTTAAGGTCAGAAGCCTATCCCTCCCTGAGTTGGGGACCAACTCCCACAAAAGGGAACCCCAGTATTGAGGCCTAACCCTTCTCATGTGGAGTGCCCTCTCAAAGGCCCCCAGCCACTTATCTATGTCATCCCCCTCTACATAAGCAGGAACTACCCCCTTGGGTAATCTGGGGCAAACTCCCCCACCCATGGACACCTCAGCTCCTTTATCGCTGCTTCCATCTCTTTTCTCTTTGTATGCCCACTTTTTCTTTTCTAGGGCCAGCTTCTCTGCTTCCAAAGCTATGTATGCTAGCTGGGCCTCCAGCTCTCTTTCTCTGATGGATGGGTTCTCTCCTCCTGAAAGGACCCCCTTCCCACCACTAGCTTTGGATCTGCCCCTAGTGACTGTATTTACTGAGGACCGTTCTTCCTCATCCTCACTTAGGCTCAGATGCCTTCCCTCCCCTGAGTGGTTAGAGCTAGCATCCTCCCTTCTTTCTCCCTCCTCTGGAGCTTCTTCTGACTCTACCTCTTGGGCCTCAGCCCATGCTGTCAGGGATGTGATCAGGATTTGCTTCCTGAGATCAGTGGTTGCAGGCAACCCTCTTTCAATACACAACCCCCTAAGCTGGACTACTGTCAGTGTGGGTAGGCTAGCCAGATCAAGCTCCATGGTTCCCTAGTTTTGTGTCAACAAAAACTTTTTGCAAAAATTGGAAACAAGAATTTAGAAAAATTACAAAAATTCAATAATTGAAATTAATCCAAATTAAAAATTAAAAAAATGTTTGCACTAGGACAATTTAAAGGATTTTTAATTTGTTTTACCTAAAACTGTAACGTGATATTGAACACAAGTACAGGATCCCGTCGCTGCTTCCAATTATGTTGGAAAATGGGTTATTGGTAGGGCAGGTAGGTACCTACACCTAGCAACAAGCCTCTAACCTCCACATAGGTACAGTTAGGTCTCAGTAAATTAATCCCAGCTCAACCCTTGGTAGCTTGGCAACGAGCGTCAAGGCTTAACTTAGGAGACAAAGTGTAAAGCATTCAAATATCACAAAACAGTAATTAAATAAAACACAGGAAACCGTTTAAAAATCCAAAACCAATTTATAACAATAGTTTATATTTTTATCTTTAAAATGACACAAAAACGATTAAAATCGGTTCAGGGGAACCGGAGATATGAATTTTTAAAGAATTATTACTTTTCTAGCGCTTAGAAACAAAAAGCGCCAATCGGGTCATCTGGTTGCACCTCGACCGGGGCAAAGTCAAACTTTCAGGCCGACCGCGATGGAGCCCTGCTCGGCTACAGGTCGCGGGAGGCCTCGGTTAAAAAGTTACCTTCTGACTTAGTCTTTATTTTGAAGTTTTTCTTCACCGGGACGAACCTGCCAGTTGAATCCGAACTCCTGGAGCCCTTGTCCGGATACGCGATGTGGGTTTCCTCAGTGGAGACTTTTACCTTCGGACTTAGTCGTTTTTTCGAGATGAAAATCCTTCGACCGGGGTAAACCTGGATCTTGATCCGACGTCCATGGAGCCCTTCTCGGATACGATGGCTGGGAGGTCCCGGTCAACTTTTTACGTTCGGACTTAGTCTCTTTTTGGATGTTTTTCTTTACCGGGACGAACCACGAAGTCAGGCCGGGTCGCGGTTGAGGCAAGCCGGCTAGAATTTCCGCTGCGGGTCGGTCCCTCTCTGGAGCTTTTTTCCAAAAATTCTCAAATCTTTTCCAAACTTCTGGGGCTTCACCCAGATGTTCTTTTAAGGTTCTTTTGGGGTCCACAGCTCACCCCAAGGGTCCAGAAGTTCTGTGATGGTCCTTGGGGGGTGCGGACTTCAACTCCCAGAATGCACCTGGCGCAAACTCCTTTTTGGCCACTGGACAGTGGTCAGCTGGTCGCTTTCTTCAGGAGTTGGTGCAGGGGACTCTGGTTAGCAATTTTTCACCTGTAGCAAACAGGGAGTCCCTCCTTGAACCAGTTGAAGCCAGGCAAAGTCCTTCTTGTGGTGAAGCCCAAGTGTGCAGCTGGTGCAGTCCTTCTGAGTGCAGGGTCCAGGTGCAGGCCAGGGTTCCAGCAGGGCAGTCCTTCTTCTTCTTTAGTTCCTTTCTTGTTGAATTCTGGAGGGGATCTGAGGTGTGGGTGCAGGTCTGCCAGTTTTATCCTTGCTCCTGGGTGAAAAGCAGGGGGGCCCTGGTTCTCCAATCAGGGACAGGGTCGTTTCCCTGTGATGACCACTTCCTGGGAAGTGTGGCAAAAATCCATCCCAGAAGGCAACAGTCTCTAAAAATCCAACATGGATGAATCTGATTTTTGGAGGTTACATCTGGCTGAGCCCACCCACTGGTGTGGCTAAAAATCATAAACACACCCCTCTCCTGCCCTCTCCTAATCTAATCAAGGGGGCACCTAATTGTCTGGGGTTGCAGGATGTGGGGGTGTTGCTGGGTGCTCCAGATGTCCTTCTCTGCCTTTGAAGACCAGTTTGGCAGCCCTCCCCCTTCCTGCCTCACCATCTGCTGAGGGGAGATTCTCTCCCCCAAGCACATTCCTTTGTGTGAAGCCAGGCCACTTCACACCTCATCAAGGCAGCCTGGCAGAAGCTGCTGCAGGCTGGCCAATCAGAGCACAGCAGCAAAAACAATGCAGAGCTGATATTGGCAACTTTTTAGGTAAAGTCTAAACTTTTTACCTGGACAAGTTATATTAAATCCAACAACTGGAAGTTGTGGGATTTATTACAACAATCAATTTGATACCAAATTATTGGTATGTAACATTTAAGGAGACTTTAGAATGTAAAATAAAGTCTGCCCATTCTAGCCTACGAAGGCCATTTACTTCAATGAGGGAAAAACAAATTTGGCTGTTTTTACCTCACCAGGGCTTATAAATCTATTTTTATAAAGTCCCTGCTTATAGTTACATGGCACCCAGCCCTAGGGGCACATAGGGCACACCTTAGGGGTGACTTATATGTAAAAATAAGGTAGTTTAAGACTTTGGAAGTACCTTTAATTCCAAAGTCGAATTTGCATATAACTTTAATTTAAAAGCAGCCAGCAAGGCAGGCCTGCCTTTAAAATGACACTGGGCACCTCAGCAGTGCACCTAGGTGTGCACCACCTATGCTGTGGTCCCTAAACCTACATGCCCTACCATATACTAGGGACTTATAGGTAGGTTAACTTAGCCAATTATAATTAGCCTAATTTGCATATCCATTTTACACAGAGCACAGGCCCTGGGACTGGTTAGCAGTACCCAGGGCACCATCAAAGTCAGGAAAACACCAGCAAAAAGAGGAAAATGGGGGCAAAAAGTTATGGGGCCTCTGCAATCAGCCCTGTTTTCTCACAGGCAGTTTGGCAGTACCCGAGTTCTGTGCTAGAGACTCGGGGGATCATGGAATTGTCCCCCCAATACCGGAATGGTATTTGGGTGACAATTCCATGATCTTAGACATGTTACATGGCCATGTTCGGAGTTACCATTATGACGCTAAACAAAGTTAGTGACCTATGTATAGTGCACGCGTGTAATGGTGTCCCCGCACTCACAAAGTCTGGGAAATTTGCTCTGAACGATGTGGGGGCACCTTGGCTAGTGCCAGGGTGCCCACACACTAAGTCACTTTGCACCCAACCTTCACCAGGTGAAGGTTAGACATATAGGTGACTTATAAGTTACTTATGTGCAGTGGTAAATGGCTGTGAAATAACGTGGATGTTATTTCACCCAGGCTGCAGTGGCAGGCCTGTGTAAGAATTGTCAGAGCTCCCTATGGGTGGCAAAAGAAATGCTGCAGCCCATAGGGATCTCATGGAACCCCAATACCCTGGGTACCTCAGTACCATATACAAGGGAATTATATGGGTGTACCAGTATGCCAATGTGAATTGGTAAATTTAGTCACTAGCCTGTAGTGACAAATTTGGAAAGCAGAGAGAGCATAAACACCGAAGTTCTGGTTAGCAGAGCCTCAGTGATACAGTTAGGAACCACACAGGGAACACATACAGGGCACATACTATGAGCACTGGGGCCCTGCCTGCAGGGTCCCAGTGACCCAAGGACTAAAACAACATACATACAGTGAAATATGGGGGTAACATGCCAGGCAAGATGGTACTTTCCTACAGTTACAGACCCCATTATTCTAAATGAAGATCAGATGAGGGCTTTCTCTGAATTGAGTGAGAGTTTGTGCAGAGCTCAAGCGTTGGGAATACCTGATTACAAAAAGCCTTTCACACTGTTTTGTCATGAACTTCATGCTTGTTCTTTGTCTGTCTTGACACAGGTCCATGGAGATGCTTATCGCCCAGTAGCCTATTTTTCAGCTACCCTGGACCAGGTTACAGCAGCTTTACCAGGTTGTCTGTGAGCAGTAGCGGCATTTGGTCAAAGTCTTTCCCAATGTGAATGGGTAGCCATGGGATACCCAGTGATGGTAATGGTGCCACATTCAGTTGAAATTTTGCTGACAAGAACGAAAACACAACATTTTGACGGGGGCCCGACTGACAAGGTATGAGACGAGTATATTGAGAGCTCCAAATGTTACTTTGAAATGATGTACAGTGTTGAATCCAGCAACATTAATGCCAAGCAATACTGTTGAAGTTGAAAAGGAGAAAGATATAGAGCATGATTGTCTTGAGGTTACAGATCTCTGTACAAAGCCTAGACCTGATATAAGAGACACTCGACTGGAAGCAAATTATCAAATTGTTTTTGTTGATGGTTCATGCCTCAGAGATGGGACAGGCACATTGAGAGGAGGGTATGCTGTGTGTACAATTACAGGAGCCCTGGAAGCATCTTGGCTTCTTGGTGTATACTCAGCACAAGTGGCAGAATTGGTGGCTCTCACTAGGGCATGTTACGTCTCTACCAGGCTGAGAATGACAATGTACACAGATAGCCAATACGGATTTGGAATTGTTCATGATTTTGGTCAATTGTGGTCACAAAGAGGGTTCATGACCTCCAGTGGAACCCCAGTACGAAATGGTGATACAATAAAAGAGTTATTGTACGCAATACAGTTACCTCAAGAAATTGCTGTAGTAAAATGCAGTGCACTTCAGAAAACACCAGACTATGGCCCTCATTACAACCCTGGCGGTCGGTGTTAAAGCAGCGGTAAAACCGCCAACAGGCCGGCGGCAAAAAAAATTGAATTATGACCATGGCTTAAACCGCCAACATAGAAAGCTACTTTAACTCTCCGACCGCCACGGCGGAACAAAAAAACAGCATGGCAGTCACCGCCAGCAGACAGGCGGAAGACAATGTACCGCCCACACCATTATGAGTGGCCAATCCGCTACCTTTTCCGGGGCGAATTCAACGCAAACAAAAACACAGTGGAAACAGGACTTGGAAGGGAAAACTCTCACATCTACACACCCCACGAGAAACCAGGACACCATGGACCCCGAACTCCAAATTCTCCCTGCAATAGTCTTCCTGCTCCTCTACCAGGAGCACGATCGACGGCGGCGATGACCACGGTGAGTACTTCACCTACGACACAGGGGAGGGAAAAGAGAGTGACACACACACGCAACACCCCCACCCTCACACACAACAACACACACACTAATACATGCTGAAACATTACATTTCCCCCCAAAACCCCCCCCGGAAGAACGCAAGGACAAAAGGAAATGAGTTGAGCAACTGTAATCATGTAAAATCCATTACTCAAAAATATATATACACTATTAACAAATATGTACATCAAGAATTCAAGTCCATGTACTTCACCTACATAGTCGGTGGACCACTGGGCCCAAAATGCATGGGCGAGGCTCGCACTCAATACCCGATCCAAACAGAGAAAACACTGCAGGGGCATCAGATCGAAATAAAACAGGCACCTCAGGGGGAAGGGAAGGGGGGCACCTCAGCCGGATGAGTGCACAATGCCAGATCCATGAGGGGGCTCCATGCCCATTGAGGTGTCCTGGGGAGTGCAAAGCCACAGTCTCTCAAGTCTTTACAGTGGGTGGTTTTCCCACTGCTTTATCCTGGGGAGTGCAAAGCCACGGTCTCTCAAGCCTTTACAGTGGATGGTTTGCCCACTGTTTTATCCTAGGGAGTGCAAAGCCACGGTCTCTCAAGTCTCTCCAGTGGGTGGGTTGCCCACTGCTTTATCCTGGGGAGTGCAAAGCCACAGTCTCTCAAGTCTCTCCAGTGGGTGGTTTGCCCACTGTTTTATAATGGGGAGTGCAAAGCCACAGTCTCTCAAGTCTTTACAGTGGGTGGTTTTCCCACTGCTTTATCCTGGGGAGTGCAAGGCCACAGTCTCTCAAGTCTCTCCAGTGGGTGGGTTGTCCCCAGCTTTATCCTGGGGAGTGCAAAACCACAGTCTCTCAAGTCTCTCCAGTGAGTGGTTTGCCCACTGCTTTATCCTGGGGAGTGCAAAGCTACAGTCTCTCAAGTCTCTCCAGTGGGTGGGTTGCCCACTGCTTTATCCTTGGGAGTGCAAAGCCACAGTCTCACAAGTCTCTCCAGTGGGTGGTTTGCCCACTGCTTTATCCTGGGGAGTGCAAAGCCACAGTCTCTCACTGCTTTATCCTGGGGAGTGCAAAGCCACAGTCTCTCAAGTCTTTACAGTGGGTGGTTTGCCCACTGCTTTGTCCTGGGGAGTGCAAAGCCACAGTCTCTCAAGTCTCTCCAGTGGGTGGTTTGCCCACTGCTTTATCCTGGGGAGTGCAAAGCCACAGTCTCTCAATTGGATGTCTTTCTCCACTGGTTCTGGAGGGTGCTTTGTGCCCAGAGTTCTTCATCCTGCCAAGGACAGAGGTAGTGGATGTGATACTCCACTGATTCTGGAAGGGCCTTTGTGCCCAGAGTGCTTCATCCTGCCAAGGACAGAGATAGTGGATGTGATACTCCACTGGTTCTGGAGGGGGCTTTGTGCCCAGAGTGCTTCATCCTGCCAAGGACAGAGGTAGTGGATGCCTTTCTCCACTGGTTCTAGAGGGGGCTTTGTGCCCAGAGTGCTTCATCCTGCCACGGACAGAGGTAGTGGATGTGATACTCCACTGGCTCTGGAGGGGGCTTTGTGCCCAGAGTGCTTCTTCCTGCGAAGTACAGAGGTAGTGGATGTGATACTCCACTGGTTCTGGAGGGGGCTTTGTGCCCTGAGTGCTTCATCCTGCGAAGGACAGAGGTAGTGGATGTGATACTCCACTGGTTCTGGAGGGGGCTTTGTGCCCAGAGTGCTTCATCCTGCCAAGGACAGAGGTAGTGGATCTGACACTCCACTGACGGTAGGGCAACATGGAAGCTGTCCATGCCCCTGGAACTGACCACCAGTTTCGTTCGAATGACGACTGGGGATGGCAGCCATGTCTGCGGTGGTGCCACTGGCACAGGATGTGGCGTGGCTGCTGGCGGTGCTGGCGGCGAGCTCAGTAGCGGTGGTGCTTGCGGTGCTCATTGGGCAGCGGTGCTGGTGGTGTGCTCACTGAGCGTGCTGCTGGTGGTGGTGTCCTGAGCAGTGGTGCTGGTGGGGGGCTCACTGAGCGTGCTGCTGGCGGAGGTGTCCTGAGCGGTGGTGCTGGTGGGGGGGCTAACTGAGCGTGCTGCTGACGGCGGTGTCCTGAGCGGCGGTGCATGTGGTGGTGCCAGTGGTGGTCTTGTCCGCCATGCAGGTTGGTGGCGACTTCCCTTTCTTCCTCTGGCCCTTCCCCACCTTGGATGGTGGCGCAGCTGTCTTGCCACTCCCAACTATTTTCCTGGCTGAGCCCTTGGTGGCAGGTGTTTTGGCCTTCTCCCTCCGGGCAACTTCTTTTGTTTTGGAGGTGGGGGAATTTCTATGGTCTCGCTCCTTGGGACACTGGCTGCCCTGCTGCTTGGCGCACTCCAGAAGCCGGTTACTGCTGGCACCACTGTTCCCGGTGATGTGGTGGCTGAGGTGCTGGGTTGGGACCTGGAAAGGCGGGTTCTAGGGGATGGAAGGGGTGGGGAGCTGAAGTGAAGAGGTCAAGGTTTGACAGGAAAAGTTTTTTAGACACACTCGGACGGGTAGATGGAGGGGGTTTAGGAGTGGAGGAAGAGGTAGTGGTTGTAAGAGGTGTTCGTTTGCTGACTTTGGGTGACGGTGCATGGGCTGGAGGCTGTTGTGAGGGGGACGGCTTTTGGGTGGGTGTGTGACTGCGTTTGTGTACTTTGGGAGGAGGGCTCACAGACACTGGGAGAGGACATAGGGGATGTGTGAATGGTAGTGGGGGTGGTGAGTGCATGTGAGCGGTGTGTGGTGATGGGCGTGCTGGTGATGGAGGTAGTGGCTGAAGATGTAGTGCATGCAGGTGTGAGTGGAGAAATGACAGGGAGGGAGGAGGGAGACGTGGAGGAGGGGGACACAGTGGAGGCAGTGGATGTTGGTATGTGTGCATGGGTATGATGCTTGTGTGAGTGCCTGTGGGATATGTGGTGCTTATGTTTGCCAGAGCTACCCTTGTGTGTTGAGGTGTGTGCATGCTGGTCTGATGGTGTGCTTGGGATAGGCTCAGGTACTGGGGATTGGGTCTGGGTTGAGGAAGTTGGAGCGGGGAGGTTGGACACAGGGACAATGGCTGCCAGCAGTGCCAAGGTCAGAGTCTGAAATGCTCGCTGTTGGGCTGCCTGGCCAGAATGAATGCCCTCTAGGTATGCATTTGTCTGTTGCAACTGCCTCTCTACACCCTGGATGGCATTCAGAATGGTAGACTGCCCAACAGTTCTGGATCTGAGGAGGTCAATGACCTTCTCACTGAGGGCAGCAGGGCTGACTGGGGAAGGGGCTGAGGTGCCTGGGGCGAAGGAGATGCCCACCCTCCTGGGTGAGCGGCCACGGGGCACACTCTGAGGGGCTGCTGGGAGGGTGTTACTGGTAGGGGGGGTGGCGGCTGTACCTGTAGATACGGCGGGCACACAGGGGCCCGCCACCGCAAGGGAGCTCCTATCAGAGGAGGAGTCGTGTCGTTGGTCTCAGCTCCTGTCCCCGCCGTGGAGCTCCCCTCACCCTCCGTCCCACTGGTGAATTCTGAGTCCGTAGTATCGCCCTTCAGGGCCATGTGGGATGCAGCTCCCTCCTGCTACGGTGGCACAGCTCCTCCGCCTGATGAAGCTAATGCACACAAGAACAGGGAGACCACAAAGAGGGGGGAAAGAGGGGGGAAAGAAAGTAGAAAGACATGTTCAGGTCATGCAATACCGCTACCATTGGCGGACACTACAGATACAGCAGCCCTCTGCACTACGCCATGCACTTTGAGTTCCCTAATTGATCACAGGGACATGGGGTACAAGGCCTATGCCTGATTGCTGCACACATGCAAATCACAGGAGACTGACTAGGTGTAGATGGCTCTTACCACTGGTGGGGATAGGGTGCCACTGAGCCTGCCTCATAAAGGGTCCTTGCCTACAAGTCTCGCCCTAGCCTAGGGGAACCCACAGCCCACCTCCCCCACCCAGACACCTCCAATGCGTGCTGAATCAGATGGATGGGAGTGTACTCACCCCCTTGTGGCTGCTGTGATGCCCTCAAGTGCCCATCCAACTCCGGATATGCCACCACCAGGATCCGGAACATCAGGGGGGTCATTGTGCGACGGGCACCCCTCCCATGTTGGGAGGCCATCCCCAGCTGGGCCTCCGCCATCTTCTTGCTCCAGCAGCGAATGTCCTCCCATCTTTTCCGGCAGTGGGTGCTCCATCTGCGGTGGACCCCCAGGGCCCGGACGTCCTTGGCGATGGGCTGCCAAATATCTTTTTTCTGGTGGGTGCTGACCTACAGGAATAGTACAGGGGAAAAGGAAAAACTATAACCGTCCGGACCATCACAGTCATTGGCCCATGATCCCAACCTTGTCCTGACGCACATCCACTCACCGTCGTTTCATGCACACCTCATTCCCTCACTATCTCCCATCCACACCGCTCCAAACAGGCATTGCCCATACAGCATGCTCACAGTGTACTCACCTGTTTGTCTGGAGGACCGTAGAGTAGCGTGTACTGGGGGAGGACCCCATCCACTAGTTTCTCTAACTCCTCCGATGTGAAGGCAGGGGCCCTTTCCCCAGATACTTGAGCCATTGTCGCTTCCAGACTGAGTTCACAGCAGCACTTGCAGTGTAGGTCCTCTCCTGTCAAAGATCAGGTATCAAGTGAGTGAGCAGAGAGAAAATGGCGGTCACGTCCGCGGCGGTGCATACCGTCACGTCCGCGGCGGTGCGTACCGTCACCGCCGGCGTACATCGTCATTGGCTCCTGGGACCCACAGGGTCCAATGTGAACCAATGCAGGATTGCGCTGCGATCTTCGACCGCCTACCGCGACGGTGTACAACACCAGCGCAGTTACCTCATATCCCCTTGTCCCACATTACCGGTCAGGCAGCCACCATTTCAGGGGGCCACATGGCATTAATTTCAAATGCGTCACACATATCTAGGCCTTGCATACAGACTAAGACAGGCACATAGCGGATTGACAAATGTGTGCAATAAATTTGTTTATTTCGTACCTCAGTGTTGGCTGACCCACTGATCGCTGTTCTCATCCATAGGGCACGTCCGCTGGGGCAGGTGAGGAGATGGCGGCATCCTATGGTGTACAGACCGCTGGTGGACCTGTTGACAATGAAAGAGCGACATGTAATAGTCACCTACAGACTTGATCGTGCCACAATCCAGAAGCTGTGTGCCCAGTTGGAGCCAGACCTGATGTCAGATATCCGCCATCCCACAGGAATCCCCCCTCTAGTGCAGGTCCTGTCAGTACTCCATTTCCTGGCAAGTGGGTCCTTTCAAACAACAGTGGCCATTGTATCAGGCATGTCCTAGCAAATGTTCTCTAACGTGTTGTCCAGAGTGTTGTCTGCCCTGCTGAAACACATGCGCAGCTACATCATTTTCCCTCAGGTGGAGGATTTGCCTACAGTGAAAGGTGACTTCTATGCCCTGGAACATATCCCCAACATCATAGGTGCCAGTGAAGGGACACATGTGGCCTTGGTCCCCCCGCAGGAGTGAACAGGTGTACAGGAACCAGAAGAGTTACCATTCAATGAATGTGCAGATGGTGTGTTTGGCTGACCACTACATCTCCCATGTGAACGGCAAGTTTCCTGGCTCAGTGCATGACGCTTACATTCTGAGGAATAGCAGCATCCCTTATGTGAATGGGCAACTCCAGAGGCACCGTGTGTGGCTATTAGGTGAGGACAAGGACCCTATACAGTGTGAATAGTTGTCTGGGGTTGTCCCTAAGGGTTAGTGTGTGTCTAACAGTTGTCCCTCGACATTTGCAGGTGACTCTGGCTACCCCAACCTGTCATGGCTACTGACCCCAGTGAGGAATCCCAGGACAAGGGCAGAGGAACGCTACAATGAGGCACATGGGCGAACTAGGAGGGTTATAGAGAGGACCCTCGGCCTCCTGAAGGCCAGGTATAGGTGCCTCCATATGACAGTTGGTTCCCTATACCACTCCCCAGAGAAGGTGTGCCGGATCATTGTAGCCTGCTGTATGCTACACAACTTGGCTTTGCAACAACAGGTGCCTTTTCTGCAGGAGGAAGGTCCTAAGGAGGTGTTGTGGCAGCTGTGGAGCCTGTGGACAGTGAAGAAGAGGACATAGACAACAGAAACACTGTGATCCATCAATACTTCCAGTGAGACACAGGTAAGAGGACATCACTGCCTCCTACATCTGATAAAATTGTTCGACCTCTCATCTGTCTGTCACTTTCACCCAGTGTATGGATCCTTATTTGTCCCTTTCCCTTTCGATTTCACAGATGTGGGTCCCACTGTGTGACCTCTGCTATGTTACCTCATGGACTAGAGCTGTGTGACATAGGTATGTTGACAATAGAATGGACATTGCTATTTCCCTCAGTTATTGCAAATACACAATTGTGAAAGCACAGACTGACTCCAGATTGTTTTGTGATTTAAGGGTGTTTATTTAAGTGCTAAATAGTGGAGGAGGTTGTAAAATGGTCAGGGGTGATGGTGGAGGAATGTCCATGGCAGAGTCCAGTCTATTAGTCTCACAGGTGCATTGTCCCAAGGGACATAGGAAGTGGAGCTAGGGCAGTCTAAGGATGGACAGGGTGACAAAGTGGGACAGAAGGATGACATTCAGGGTGGTCTCATTTCTTGGGGGGTCTTGGCACTGTTCTCTGTCTTTGTCTTGGATCTCAGGGACCGCTTGCGGGGTGGTTCTCCATCTTCAGGGGGTGGGCTGCTGGTGTCGTGGTCCTGTGGCGGTGCCTCCTGTCCACTAGCGCCGGCAGAGGTGGTGGGCAGTTCATCGTCCAGGCTAGTGTCAGTGGCCTCTTGTTGTGCCACAGTGTCCCTCCTAGTGTTCACGAGGTCCTTCAGCACCCCTATCATGGTGCCCAGGGTGGTATTGATGGATTTGAGTTCCTCCCTGAACCCCGAATACTGTTCCTCCTGCAGCTGCTGGGTCTCCTAAAACTTGGCCAGTACAGTTGCCATCGTCTCCTGGGAATAATGGTAGGCTCCCATGATGTTGGAGAGGGCCTCGTGGAGAGTGGGTTCACTGGGCCTGTCCTCCCCCGGTCACACAGCAGACCTCCCAGTTCCCTAGTTTTCCTGGGCCTCTGTCCCCTGAACCGTGTGCCCACTACCACTGCCCCCAGGTCCCTGCTGTTCTTGGGGTGGTGGGTTAGCCTGGGTTCCCTGTAGTGGTGGACACACTGCTGCTTGACGTGTCCTGGGGACAGAGGTATGGGCCCGCTGGGTGGGTGCTGTGCTGGTGTTTCCTGAGGGGGGAGGCTCTGTGGTGGCCTGTGACTGTGTCAGGGGAACCAACTGTCCCGAGGTCCCAGATGGGCCGGGCTGGTCATCTAGATCCAGTTGGACAGAGCCGCTGTCAGCACTGTGGGCCTCTTCTGTGGGTGGAGTGGACATGTCTGGAACATCCTGTCCAGTGACGTTGGGTAGGGGTCCTGCAGGGGTGTAAAGGCATGATTATTGCATCTGTGTGTGCCATGGTGTGCAATTGGTGGGTGACCCTGTACCCCAGTGCTTCCATTCCTGTGTAAGACTTTGTGTGATAATTTTTTAGGGGTCTGTGTGGGTATGTGTAGTGGACATGCATTAGTGATGGGCTTTGTTGTTGCATGCAGGGCTTGGTGTTGGGATGTGTGGTTTGTGATAGTGGGAAATATGTGAGGAGTTGGAATGATGGGATGAGGGCGAGGGTTGGGGTGTGTGATAGCATGCAGGTAGGGTGGGGATGAAGTAGTTAAAGCTTTGACTTACCAGAGTCCATTCCTCCAGCTACTCCTGCGAGGCCCTCAGGATGCAGTATAGCCAAGTCCTGCTCCTCCCATGTTGTTAGTTGTGGGGGAGGAGGTGCGGGTCTGCCGCCAGTCCTCTGAACCGCGATGCGGTGTCTTGAGACCACGGAACGCACCTTGCCCCGTAGGTCGTTCCACCTCTTCCTGATGTCATCCAGTGTTCTTGGGTGCTGTCCCACTGCGTTGACCCTGTCCACGATTCTGCACCATAGCTCCATCTTCCTAGCTATGGTGGTGTGCTGCACCTGTGATCCGAATAGCTGTGGCTCTACCCGGATGATTTCCTCCACCATGACCCTGAGCTCCTCCGCAGAAAACCTGGGGTGTCTTTGCGTGTGCCATGGGTGTTGTGAGTGATGTGTGAGGTGGTGTGTGTTGTGATGTGTGGGGTGATGTTTAGGGGTGTGTGGTGTTTTGTGCATGGATGTGCATGTGTGATGGTGTTGTGTGCCTCTGTATGCTGGTGTTGTCTTTGATTTGCTGTCTCTCTGGCCTACTTCAACATTTTTGGTAGGAAGGGTTTGTGGGTAATGTGGGTGTGTGTTTTTTATTGTATTAGGTGTGTGGGAGTGGTGTGTGTATGTGTATCAGGTGTGTGTATTTCGATTTGTCCAATGTGGAAGTGTTTTGTAAATGTGTATGTATTTTGAGCGCGGCGGTGTGTACTGTCAACGGAATACCGCGGTTGAAAAAACGCTGCGTGGATTCATGGGTCGTGAGAGTGTGGGCGTATTCCTCTTTGCGTGACAGTGGAGGTTTTGTTATCGCCAGTTTATCACTGACCTCTGGTGTGGCGGACTTGTGTGGGTGTCTAGATTTTGGCGGATTCTGAGCAGTGGGTTGTAATAGCTGTGGTGGAATTCCGCAGCCAAGGCGGTGTGTTGGCGGTCTTCTGCATGGCGGTAAGCGGCATTTACCACCAATATTGTAATGAGGGCCTATATTTCCTTAGGAAATGGATATGCAGATCAGGTAGCAAGATTTTGCACCCTGAATTGTATATCGTTCAAGGAGAAGTCGGGACTAATGCAAGAAGAAAAGACCAGTTGTGCGAGTTTAGCTCTAAAAGTAATTGACACCTTAGAGGAATTGAAAACTTTGCAAGAAAATGCAGACAAGGAAGAGAAAAAGCTGTGGGCAAAGCTGATGTGTATACAAAGGCCAGATGAAATCTGGGTATCTGCGGAGGGCCAGATGGTGCTACCGAATTGTCTGCTGTCTCAGATGGCTCGGTATTACCATGGCCAGGCACACAATGGAAGAGATGCCATGATTAGGTTGTTCAAGGTTGATTGGTTCAATCCGAAATTTAGACAAGCAGCTGAGGCAGTGTGCCATAGATGTGTGATTTGCTAACAATTGAACTTAGGGAAAGGGACAGTGGTAAATTTGAGCCACATTGGAAGAGCAGGAGGACCATTCAGCAGAATGCAATTGGATTTCATTGAGATGCCTGCATGTGGTGGACTGAAGTACGTGTTGATGATTGTATGTGTGTTTAGTCACTGGATTGAAGCATACCCCACACGTAGAAATGACAGTCTCACAGTTGCAAAGCTACTGCTTAGAGAGCTGATACCAAGGTTCGGATTTCCGATCTCTTTAGAATCAGATAGGGGAACTCACTTCAATAACGAAGTCATCAAACTCTTATGTGCAGCACTGAATATTGAACAGATGCTACATTGCAGCTACTGACCAGAAGCATCAGGATTGGTAGAACAAATGAATGGTACCCCGAAATCAAGAATTGCCAAAATGTGCGCAGCCACAAACTTGAAATGGCCAGATGCATTGCGTTTAGTGTTGATGTCAATGAGAAATGTACCTGACAGGAAAACAGGATTGTCCCCACACGAGATTCTCATGGGAAGAGCAATGAGACTGCCAGCAATACCAGCCAATGCTCTTGTCAATATTACAGATGATATGGTGTTAGACTACTGCAAAGGTCTAGCTGATGTGGTTCAATCTTTTTCTCAGCAGGTACAAGCCATTACCCTGCCACCTATCCATGACCCAGGTCACAACCTGAGAGCCGGAGATTGGGTTGTGATCAAAAAGCATGTGCGTAAAACCTGCCTAGAGCCACTTTATAGAGTTCCATATCAAATGGTATTGACGACTACCACAGCTGTAAAGTGTGCAGGATTGACCAATTGGATACATGCAAGCCATACCAAAAAGGTGGTGAGTCCCCAGGATCATGAAGAAGTGTTGCTGAGAACACCAGCAGCAGCAAAGCGAATAATTCTGCCTGAACCAAGGCCAGAACAAGTTGAGCCAGAAGTAGACCCAGAACTGACAGAAGAAAGATCAATCACCCCAGTAAGAGACGAGGGTGTGGAAAATCAAGAGACAGAACTTGCAGACAATGCAGAAGAGACGTTAAGAGATCCATGCACAGGAGAAGTGATAACGCAAAAAAGGGGACTGAAAAACAAGGAGACCCAGTCCAGAGCCTGAGGGGGGAAAGGGTTGAGGCAGGTCAAAGCAAAAGTGATCTGACTCCTCCTGAACCCGTTGCAGGCCCATCAATAGCGGGCACATCAGACAAAGTGAAAGAGAAAAGTCCTATCTTAAAGAGATTACTGACAGAAGGTGTAAGAAAAGGGGATTGTAGGCCTGAGTCTCAAATAGGCAAGAAAAAGGACTTGGTAATAAATGAAACAATAGAGGAAGAACAAGACACCACAGAGAAAGATGAACTGAGTGATGGAGAACTAACAGGGGAAAGGAGGTTAAAAAGAAAGAGAGAGGCAAGTCTAAAATATGCAGGACCGGAGTGGGCATGCGCCACAACAAGTGTCTGGCAGAACGAGTTTATGTCCTTTTGTTTTGACAGAGAAGTTCAAAAACAGTACTTTGGTGCAACTTCAAGGAGAGAAAACAACAGACTGTGTTGCAGAATAAAGAAAAAGATTGAGGTTACTGATTTACCGGAAAAAACATTGATAGCCTGATATGACACTTAAAATCTGGAGTTGACCAGCTGCTAACCGATTTTGACAAAGAAAGAAGGGGTCTTGTCGTGTGAAATTAAAAGTGTGAAGAAAGAAGTATATTTTTGATTTTTGATTTTTGTGTTGCATATTAATTAGGAGTTGAAAACTCTGCTTTCTAATTCTTTACAGATCATGGCTAATTTAGATAATAACGTGAGGCATATTAGGTATTGTAGATATTTGAGTGTAGGAATGGCGATTGTGTGTGGAATATTGTTTGTAATAATGATTGTGGGTATGTCAATTCATAAAATTAAAGAAGTAACAGTTACATCTGTGCATGAAACTACTACACTAACAGCTATAGAGAAGTTTAAATTAGATGAGCGATATTTGCTTGATTATACTAACGCAAAGGGAGAATTATCTTCTAACGTCTTCTATCGTCTATTGAGTGAGTATGTGGAAATCGTGGATGCGAAAGATTGTCTTGTGTGTATGCAAATACCTTCCTCCGTGGAAGAAGGAGTTACTTATCATAGTCTACCTCTGACTTGCGGTATGACTTGTAGTCTGTTACTAACACACTTCTATAACCAGGAGTTCATTCAGTACCTTTTACTCAAATTATGACTTAGTAAAATCATGATATAGTATTAGTTAGAGGATTCTTTGAGCCTACACTAACATTTGGCATGGCTTATGTGCATCGTAACAATTGACTTGCTTATTAACTCCCATGGAAAAGAGCTTTATAGGGCATACTGACGATAAGAGAAAAACATTGAAAGAAAAACTAGAAAAAGGATTAGAGAAAAGGTCTTACAAAAATTGTTATGCTTACACTGCTATTAAAACACAAGGAAAGTTGGTTTTAGACACATTAGATGTAGGGAAGCTTTGTATATACAGGCCAAAATCACGCATTGACACTTTATCTGTGGGAACGAGTGAATGTAGAAATGTGTTTTTGTTTCAGAGTAAATGGACGTTCAGGTTGAATGGTGCCGACCCTGTGATTCCTGGAATCTATTATATTTGTGGACTTAATGCTTATTACCGTCTCCCTAAGGGATGGTATGGGACATGTTACTTGGAAATAGTATTCCCTAAGATCTAGCAAATAGATGATTTGAAGAGGACACCAAAAATGACTGAGTTACATCGGATGAGGCAAAGAAGAGAAACAGACTCTGCCATAGTAGGGGATATTTTTGGTGCAGTAATTCCTTCAGTAGGAGTTATATTAAATGCAAACAAGATACGAAAGTTGTCAACTATAATAGATAATATGTTAACTAACTTTACAGGAGCTATAATATTACTAAATACTGAGTTAGCTGCAGATAGCGCTATGACTCTTCAAAACAGGCTTGCTTTAGACATAATATTGGCGAAAGACGGAGGAGTCTGCAAAATGATTAATGAAAGGCACTGTTGCTCATATATTCCTGTAAATGAGAAAGAAGTAAAAGAATTGCTTACTATCCTAACTAATGCAAGTAAGGATTTGAAGGAGTTGAAAGAACCAGGAGTTTGGGAAAAAGTAGGGAATGGATTTGCGACACTAGGCAATTGGTTTAATCAAATTTGGGGTGGGATATTGTGGAAAATTGTTCAAGGAATATTAATTGTGATCACTATTATATTAGGATTATGGGGGCATGCAAATTATGGCACAAACTTCAATTAGAAAGAGCTAAGAATAATCAGAGAAGAGAAGAACCACCCAGAAGAAGAATTTATAGGGAAAATAGAAACAGAAGAGATCAAAATGTAACTGAAAGTAACTTGTAATGTTTGACAAAGAAAGGTGTGATGACATATTTAGTCATCAGAGGAGGGACTGTTGCAGCTAATATGCTAATATGAGAATATGCTAATGAGTTGTGTATATTGACTAATGAGAAAATTTGACATTTGATTCACGGTAAGCGTAAATAACGTGTAATGTGCAAAATGTGCCCACGGGGAATGGTCACCATCTGTGTTAACGGTATTAAAATAATGTGAAAGTTTAATATTTTGTATTAATATGCTATAATGAAGGATATAAATTTATGTTATGGTCCTTCATATTCTTAAATTAGCTACCCCAGAGGCCTGGTCGGCGCTGGGACTTGCTTGCTTAAACATGGAGACGCGATGAGCTGCCGAAGACTGGAACTGGAGAAAGCGACCTTGAACTGTACAGAGTTCACCATTGAGCACTGCTAGAAAAATCTGCAAACTCACCAGCAGACAGGAGACGATCAGAACAAATTGATACAATTATGTGTAGAGTAGGCTAAATGTACTATCCCAGAACTTGAACAATGGAGCTACAGACTAAGAGTTGGAGCAACAATTTTGTTACCTGAAGAACCGGATGATGTCCTCATCGAAAAAAGGATCAATCATGTTAATGGAACTTGACTCTCAAAATAATGTGGACAAGTGGTAAACAAAAACTATAGGTTAGAATCATAACCCCTGATAAGGTTGACCAATGGGCAAATTGTGGGATGGACTGAGAAACCCTAATAAAAAGTCATGACATGAGAGGGAAAATCAGAACGGAGAGGCGAAAGTTGATGACTTCAGGAGACGCTGTCCGAAATGCTGAAAATTGGGCTTGCTCCCTGTGAGCCTGAGCCTAACTGATGACTGATTACCTGGAGACGAAGACTGACTTGCTTCTGATCTATCTTGGATAGGTAGCTATGACACAACTGACTAACGTGTGCTTTCCTTCAAGGTACCAACTGCGCTGTTTTAAAAATGTTTTTCTCTTTAGTTAGATTTTTCCAAATTATTGGTTTTTGAATAAATTGTTTGCTAATTTGAGACAAGTAGGCAGACAAGGGTGACTAATGGTGACTTTGACTTCAGACTGACTGGCTCATATTGCTGAATTATTCTATGTTCATGAATCGCTATGCTTTGATTAATGTTAGTTGCATATTAATAAAAATCCAGATAATTCATTGCTCATGTTGCTAATAAAGTTTGGTAATCATGGTTTCATCGAATAAAGGCCTTGATTAGAGTTGTAAATAATAGGGAATAAATCGAACTAACTCTCTTATGAGTGATGGTATTTACTTTTTATAATAGTCTTGGTATTATGTGTTGATTAAAATTATTATTGTGGATGTTACTTACTCATAACACTTAACTAGGATACCCTATGCGATCCAAAAGGTTCATCGACCTATACACATCCCCTTGTAAGTTTACTTACTAAGGACAAGGTGCACTAGCAGTACAATAGTACATCTAAGTACTAGCTGTTAATATGGAATCAGTACAAGTATGCTAACGTTATAGAGTCTTTGATTAATAAACTGTGTAAACATAGTCTTCTTCTAACTCTGTCAGGCCTTTTGCAACTTCGAGTTTTACTGCAGTTATCAGCTAAAGAGTACAGTAACACCAGCTGTTACTTTAAATCGTTCTTGAGAGAGGAAAACTACTAACATTTGTTGGTTTGCCACCAGCAGTTGTTTCTTTTTTTTATTTTATTTTTTACTTTTTGCTCGAGGCAAGACTCAAAAAGCTTCTGTCTCTTTCCCTTCATAAATATTTTTTACTTGTCCTGTCTTATCTGGAAGTCTGGCTTGGGGAAAAATTGTTTTTGTTCTTTTTTGTTTTTCTTTTTGTGCTGCAGTTTCTGTTTATTCTGTGCGCTGGAAAGACTCCAGGCCTCTCAGAGCATTTAACTCATGAGGGATGCATTTCAAAATAGGACGTCATTTGAATCAGAAAAACATTATTTTGGAGTTTCATCAAAGTATCTTATTTTTTTTATTGAAACAAATGTGCAGTAATTCGATGTGTTGGAAGAGCTAGACTTAAAACCAGTAAAAGGCTGCTTACTTAGAAAGCTTATTTTAACAAACCTGTCACTAACAGCCCTACTCTGGATACAGACCGACCTCTGATAATAGCACGTGTAAGTGCAGTTAGTATCAAATAAGTACAGTTAGCCCGGCTATTGTCAAAGATTACCTTGGGGTAAGCATCAAAGCTGAAGTACACTTGGCAGTCAACAGAGTGATCTTTGTTGCACCAGAGGGGCAGTGGCACTGAATCGTATTTTTATTTCTTCAATTAGTTCTATATTTATATTTTTATTATTGTGTTGTCTGTCTTTATATCTATTGTTCTCTGCAAAGAGGTTAGGCCCTACAGAACATTTTAGCCACTCCTCAAGACTGATATCAAATCTTTCACAAAGCAATTTTGTAAAGACTAAATGAGGCAGTAACTAAGCCCAACACTAAATAATATTAATGTGGACTTGGTAGGAGACTTCACTGGACGTTTTCTGTAACAACCAATAATATACATTGGCTTAGTGTTATGAAAATTATGTGAAGATTTCTGAAGCTGTGCCAAAGTTATTAGCAAATGAATCATTGACCTTCTATTGACATCCACCTTGTTGGAGCTACATAAAAACAAATGTATTAGTACATGAATTTATTTTTGGCATCTTTTTTAACTGTGCCCCCTTCGAACAATGCAAAACATTCTTTACTATCAGAAGATTAGAATTGCTAAATGTATGTCTAATTCCATATCGATATATCAAAGATTGCTACCATTATTGGCAAACAAACAGTTTTTTGAGCCCTTCTGCCCTTTTTAACGGCCTCCTGTCCTTTATGGATTAGACCAAAATGTATATATTTTCATTAATCTAAAGATGCTCACTGTATGTCAAACTCTGTTTAAATTTGTGAAAAGGTTCCGCATGTATAGACACACACCTTTACAACTGGCACGATATCCCTTAAAAGGCCACTCGACACATTCATAATGCGCTTTCTCAAACACTATTGAAGACATTACTTCCAAACTAAGCAAAGGCAACCCTAAATTCTACTTTCTTGTCAAGTTTGGTGTAATTCCATTGTGCAATTTTTCTGCTTAGATGAGTCAAGATTCCTATGGGATTAAGTGGTAAGGGCTACTCTTTTTGACCCCTTCTGTACTTTTTCTCCCCTTGGAAGATATGTAACAACCTTGCAAAGCCGAACTTGAATGGAGCAACCTTGCTTTTGGAAAGTTACATGAAAGTTCATTAAATGGGGCAAAAGTTACTGAAAAAAATAGTTTTTCATTGGAAACAAAGAACAGAGTCATTATTGCTTCCTTTCTATATGGTCCCTAAAAGAAATATGTGAAGGGAAGTTAATGTTGATGAGTGTATAACTGTTACTACATCATGTTAGAAACTGAGCTGTTGTTTGACTGGGTGTGAGCCCTGGTCAAGCAACAACCACAATTCTAGGCAGTGTAAGGTACAAACAAAACCAAATTACCAAGTGCTTACCCCCTTGGCACAGAGCAATCAGGCGTAATGTAGAGACAAGGTGTAAAGTATATATACAACACTTCAAACAGTAAAACAGGGAAAACAGCACACAAGAAGATCCTATACCAGGTTAGAAAAATAATACTTAATTAAATAAATAAAACAGGACCAAAATGACAACAATCCAAATGGTAGAACCAGAGATATTGAATTTTAAGGTTTTTAGAGAAAATAGAGAAAGCACCAACTGTGTAAAGTTCAGGCCGACTATGCTGGTGCACTGGCCATCAAATGGGACCCAGTTAGGCTTGCTGAACAAAGTACTTTGCATCCTGGTTTGCAGAGTGTTGCGTGGATTTACGTTGAAAATGTGCTGTGCAGCTGAGGCAATACATCTGAGATGCTGCAAGGCTGCATTATGAGGTTCTTTTGTGTTGACATCTAGGATCCCATTGATGAGGTGCATAGTACAGTGTCGGGTCTGCTGTGCACAGTCAGGGCAATGTGTTGCTTCTGAAGATCTGGAAATCTGCAAAGCAATGTCCAGAGTTGTCGTAAAGGCTGTTATTGATGATAAATGTGAGGGCCTGGGCTAAGGATGCATCATTCTTTGGCAGTTTCAAATGCACTGATGGCTGCAGCGGTAATGTGCATCTTTACAGTGGTCCGATCCACACAGCAGCGGAGATGCATCCATTCTGCTCAGTGTTGCGCCAAGCAGCAGAGGTGATGCGTCTGTTCAAACTGGCAAAACACTTTAAACCCACTTCCAAAGATCGAGGGTGGGGTGACACCCATTGGCAGGGTAGCCTTACGGATGGAAGAGTCCAAGTTCAAATGTAAGGTTGTTGGATGCCTTTTTTATGTCCCTGGGGCTTCAGATCAGGAGGCCAGACACCTAGCCGTTGGAGTCACTCTTGGTTCAAGACATGCAGGTCCAGTCCTTCTTACCCCGGCAGGAGGACAACAGGTCAGCAAAGCAGGGCAGCAGTTCTTCAGAGCACCAGTCAGCAGAGTGGCAGTCCTTGTAGCAGAACAATAGTCCTTCTTCCTGGACAGTTCCAGATGTGTACAGAAGTGGTGGTATCTGAGGTCCTTCCTCTATACACAGTTTAGCCTTTGAAGTGTACAGATGACTTGCACTCCCTGCCCTCACTCCAGACTAACTGCAGGGGGAATGCAGCCCAGGGCCATAGGCAGCAAAAGAAAGCTGCTGTTTCAGGCCTCTTGTGCACCGGCCTGCCCTGTTTGCACTGCACACGGGACAGCCTGGTGCACAAGAGGCCTCAAAAGGCAGCTTTCACTGCCTACGGGCTTACTGAATGCTCCTATCTCGGAAGCGCTAAGCAGCATCGGGCCTAGCTGACCAGACCCAATACTCCTTAGCGCTTCCGAGATGGGTGCATTCAGGAGGACTCTGTGGGGCACAGAACTCGGCTTTGCATAATTCTACTGTTTTTTTTTCCAATTCTGTGAAATTCAGCAAAGCCAGTCTCCGTTTACTCCGCCGGGCTAGTAATTATGAGTTTACCACTGCATTGCGCATCTCTGGGAAGCACAATGTAAAGTCGAAAATGCACCTGAATTGCTGTGCATCTGCAAACCAAGCAGAAGAAATGATGAGTGACAGTTGTATAAAAACATCAACAGCACAAAACACTTTGGCAAGCTCTACTACGCCATGGAGGTTGTCATTCTGCAACCAGGAAAAGCAAGGAGACCATCACCACATAGGCAACGAAGGAGGAGGGAGCGTGTGTTCTGGCAGCGCATATACCTCATTGACATCATGGGTGAGGAGGTCATTTAATTCTACAGGTTGGAGAGGGAATCCATCATTGACTTGCTGCAGAAGATAGGGCCAAGTCTTCAGACAGCAGCTACAAGGAGCCAAACCATTCCTGCACATGTCAAATTGATGACTGTGCTACACGTCTTGGCCGGTGCCTGGATCATTCTAAACTACAGCCGGAACATTGGTAGAGATACCACAGGGAACATTATTTGCCTTTCTCGCATCTGCCTTGGATGCCATAATAAAACTGACCCCACAGTATGTGATCTTCCCCTAAAAATCACCAACAACAACTGGAGACCAAGCAAGGGTTCTGCAAGATTGGGGGATACTCCATGTGCTTAGTGCCATTTTATTGCGCGCATGTGCAATTTGATTTCCCCCCAGCCATTGCACACCTATACATGACCTGGAAACATAAATATTCAATAAATATACAGGCAATGGTGGACCGGACCGTCAAGGACTCTTCATTAACCTCCTGGCAAAATACCCTGGAAGTGCCCATGATGCCTATATATTCTGCCATAGTCTCCTCAATGAGAGGTTTGAGAATAGCGGTAATGGGAATTAATTATTTATTTGTAAGAAAAGCTGATTCATCAATAGTTTACATTAATTTAAATTAATGACTGAACACCCATCTGTGTGTTTGTGTTCGAATTCTGTGTAACGTGTACCTGTTGGTACTATGTCACACAAACACTTACCCAGTGGTATTCAAATGTGTGATTACCTCGCAGATTCAGAAATCGATGGAAATGCACAGTGCTAGGAATTGTAACATGTCAAACTGTGTGAGCTGCCAGAATCACAAGTAGTTTAATTGAAGTCACTGTAAATTTAAAAAAAAACATGAGCCCCACTTTTCTTCAGAAGCCAAATGAAAAGAACTACTTCTAAATTCTGTGGGATCTATGTGTACCATAGAGTATCAAGGATGGGATGATATGTAAAACTTTGCATGTCAAAATCATTTTGGCAAAATGTTGACATGAAAAGTATCTGTTCACATATGGCAGTATATCTGTTGTCTGATTATTTCTGTAGGACCACAAATGTGAATGCACCCTCAAATATCAATAACTGCCTTGCACTGAAAGTGTTGGATCAAAAAAGGAAACAATGTGTAATCTGGATATATGATTTACACTAAACGAGCAAACAGCAGATATACATCATTCTTTACAACATTCAAAGTCACATTATCCTCATTCATAATAAGGCACATCAACATTTTCCATCAATTTCATAGATGAGTCAATGAATGCCACAAGTTACTTACTGTTAGACCTTACAGCCTTAGGGTTGTCACCACTACCTTATTGCCTGCCACTCCCCACTTTTTGGATACTGTTTTTGCTGGTTTTAGGAATCTGCACACTTTACCACTGCTAACCACTGCTAAAGTGCATACGCTCTCTCCCTTAAAAAATGGTGACATTGGTTTATACCCAATTGGCTTGTTTAATCTACTTGTAAGTCCCCAGTAAAGTGCACTACATATGCCCAGGGCCTATAGATTAAATGCTACTTGTGGGTCTGCAGCACTAATTGTGCCACCCACCTATGTTGCCATCTAACCATGCCTCAGGCCTGACACTGCAAGGCCTCTGTGTGCAGTTTCACTGACACTTCGACTTGGCATTTAAAAGTGCATGCTAAGCCTGAAACTCCCCTTTTTCCACAAATAATCCACCCCAAAGGTAGGCCCTGGGTAACCCATAGGGCAGGGTGCTATGTAAGCAAAAGGCAGGCATACCTGTCTAGTTTATATGTCCTGGTAGTGTAAAACTGCTAAATTCATTTTACACCGATGTGAGGCCTGCTCCTTTCATGGGCTAACATTAGGGCTACTCTCCTATACTGTTTAAGTGGTAGCTTCTGATATGAAAGGAGTAACAAGGTCATATTTAGTATGGCCAGAATGGTAATACAAAATCCTGCTGACTGGTGAAGTTGGATTTAATATTACTGTTTAAGACCTGCCACTTTTAGAAAGTGAGCATTCCTCTGCAATTAAATCCTTCTGTGCCTTACAATCCATGTCTAACTAGGTTTAGTTGACATCTCCCTTGTGCATTCACTTAGACAACCCCAAACACAGGATGCTCAGTCACACTTGCATACATCTGCATATTGAAATGGGTCTTCTTGGGCTGGGAGGGTGGAGGGCCTGACACTTACATGTCAAAGGACAGTATCCTGCCCTCACACAAAGGACTGCCACACCCCCTACTGGGACCCTGGCAGACAGGATGGAACTAAAAAGGGGCCTTGTGCACTTCTAAGCCACTCTTTGAAGTCTCCCCCACTTCAAAGGCATATTTGGGTATTCCATCAGGGTCTCTGACCCTACAAACTCAAACACTTCTGGACAAGATACCACTGGTGAAGAATCCCTGAACCGGAACCTGCAACCTGCCAAGAAGAACTGCCTGGCTGCCCAAAGGACTCACCTGGATATCAATGCAGCACCAGCGTTGCGACCGGAAATTTGGTGCATGGCCCACTGGATCGACGTAAAGCCAAACTAGAATGACGCAGCCCGACTTCCTAAGAGGAATCAACGAAACCCCTGTGACTTCATCCTGCACGCCCAGGATTTCCACGCATCGTACCCGGGGCGTCCGAAAACCCCGCAACCCAAAGAGGATCCCAGTCTATGCCCTGGAAATCGACGCAAAGCCTGCCTTGCGTGAACACTCAACGACGCATTATCTGTGTGTGCCGGAAAAAAAGACGCACCCCTCCCCATTTTCCACGCAACTCCTCCTCTGCAGTCCCTTGCTGAGAATTTGTACACAAACCAGGTACTTTCTGCTTGCAAGAGACACTTGTTGCATTTTAAAACACTAAAGACACTTTGTATAATTTTTACAGTGATATCTCAACATATACTTATTGAATCTTGATCGTTTTTACCTGCAACTTACCAGATAAATATTATATTTTTCTAAACACTGTGTGGTGTATTTTTGTGGTGTTGTACTGTGTTATTGTGTAGGAAGCTGGCCTGGTTTGTAGTGGGTACCTTGGGTACTTACAGCTTATACCAGGTCCAGTTATCCCTTATTAGTGAAGTAGTAGTTTTCTAGAAGCTTAGGCTGATAGAGGTAGCTATAGCTTAAGCTGAACTAGGGGGCATGCAAAGCTCATGCAATACCACTTATAGTTACACAGTACTTATACACAAGTAAAGACAATACTCAGTGTTACCAAAAATAAAGGTATTTATTTGGGTGACACAGTACCAAAAATATCTTAGAGACCAAACTCCTTCTGGAGGTAAGTATTATACACAATATATAAACTAGACACCAAAATTGGACAACTAAATAGTCATAGAACAATGTAAACAGTAGGAAATCCCACAGAATGCAATGGGAGAAAATAGGTCTGGGGCAACACAAACCATATTCTAAAAAAGTGGAATGTGAATCACGAATTCCCCACTAGACAAGTGTAGTGTGTGCAGAATCGCTGGGAGAGTAAGAATACAGTAAAGGTAAGTAAATTACCCCACCCCAGAGCCCAGAAAAGCAGGAGTAAAGTACTGCAAGTTTCCTTAGGACACACTACACTACATTTTTGGGATTTTGCAGTAGCCAACCAAATCTGCAAAGAACAACTGCTAGATTATTGGACCTGAAGACCTGCAAAGGAAGGGGACCAAGTCAAGAAGTCGAAAGAAGTTCCAGGAAGGACAGGAGCCCCTGCCAACCCAGACGAGGGTGCAGAAGAAGAATCCCCAGTTAGTAGAAGAGAGCAGAAATGCACCCTAAGTCCTTTCACAATGCAAAAGACGTCCCACGGTGTGAAGATTGTTGCAGATGAGATTTTGTGTTGGATGACGCCAACAAGCCTTGACTACGAAAAAATTGTGTTTTTCATTGAAATGGCACTGGATGGACCCAGAAGGGACCTGGGGGCCTCAGCCCTGTGTGAGGAGGAAGAGGACGCTCTCAACACTTTAGAGAGTCCTCAGAATGCCAGCCAGCACCCCAGAAGCTACAGAATCTGGGTTCAAAGGAGGTGCAAAATGCAGTTGATGCAGCACAACAAAAGAAGGTCCAACACCACAGGAGAACAAATCACCGAGGTGAGCAACACAGGGTGGAGTGCTGGGGGCCTGGGCCAGGCTGTGCATGAAGGAATTTTGCAAAGAGTTCACAGAGGCCTCAAGAGGTGAAGAAGACACAATACACAGGGGTGCTATAGTTCTCAGGGAAAGCAAGATCTTACTACCTCCAAATTGCATCAAGAAGACCTCAGGACAGTCTATAACGATGATGTCCACCCTCTGTGTCCATAGGAGCATGCTCATTGCCTTGAGAGAAGTCCCAGGGTACCTGTCGTCGCCTTTGAAGGTGCCTGCTTGGAGCAGGGCAGTGATTCCATCACTCCATGGGAGATTTCTTTGGTTCTTCTGGTGCAGGATGAAAACAGAGAGTCCCCAAAGTGTGCACACCATGGAAACTGTTGCAGTTGCTGACTTGGAGCTGAGGTTGCTGAAGAAAAGTTTCTCTTGTAGACACTTTGTTGCAGTTGCAGCATTTCTTGGAGCAGGCTGCGGTTGATCTGAGGTCAGAAGAGTCTGAAGTTGTTGCGGAGGATTCCTGAAGGAAGCTTGCATGCAGAATCTGAAGAGAACCCAAAGGAGAGACCCTAAATAGCCCTGAGAGAGGGATTGGCTGCCTTATCAGCTAAAGACCTATCAGGAGGGGTCTCTGACGTCACCTGCTGGCACTGGCCACTCAGAGGCCTCCGGAGTGCCCCCACACCTTGCAAAGCAAGATGGCTGAAGTCTGGGACACATTGGAGGAGCTCTGAGCACCACCCCTGGGGTGGTGATGGACAGGGGAGTGGTCACTCCCCTTTCCTTTGTCCAGTTTCGTGCCAGAGGAGGGACTGGGAGTCCCTGAACTGGTGTAGACTGGATTATGCAAAGAGGGCACCATCTGTGCCCTTCAAATCATTTTCAGAGGCTCTGGGAGGCTACCCTCCCAAGCCTGTAATACCTGTTTCCATAGGTAGAGGGTGTAATACCCCTCTGCCAAAGGAAGCTCTTTGTTCTGCCTTTCTGGGCTTGAGCTGCTTGAGCAACAGGAGGGTACAAACTTGTCTGAGAGGTGGCAGCAGCTGGGGCTGCCTGGAAAACCTCAGATGGCTGTAATGGCAGTACTGGGGCTCCTCTAACGAGCCCTCAGAGTGCATGGAATCATACAACCAAGGGTGGCAAAAGCCTTGGGGTATGATTCCAACATGTTTGATAGCAAACATGGCCATATTCGGAGTTACCATTGTGGAGCTGGACATAGGTATTGACCTATTTCCAGTGCACGCGTAAAATGGCGTCCCCGCACTCACAAAGTAAAAGGAAAATGGTCCTGGAGATTGTGGGGGCACCTCTGCTAGTGCACGGGTGCCCTCACACACAGCTACTATGCATCCTGCCTTCAGGGCTGGAAGGCCTGCAATACACAAAGAATGCGAGTTGAATGGGAACACCCATGCAGTGGTCTTGGAACCTTTCTCTAATGGAGAGTAAGGCAATGCAGTGATTTCTGATTGTGTCACTCAAGATTAATGACCCCTCTCTGGGTTACGCAAGGTCCCCTTTGGTGGCTCAACAAATATCATAATGGATTTGCATTGTGCATGTACTGTGTTGTGTTGGCCAAGCACCACACAATTTGGGTCATACTTACATGCCTGAGTGTAGAAGTGTCTCCACCATTATATTCTATGGAGGACCTTGGCTTACTTTCTGTGCTTAAGACATGGCTGCTTGTCCAAAACATGTGAACTGTTGGAATTACACTAAATGGTGTTAGAAGGCCAGTAAATCTGCAAGTTGGGTGGGTCATACACTGGTGTTTGGGGGAGCCAGTCTATCTCTGTGCTTCCCTAAGTGTGTGCGGCATCTGTGACACATCACAAGTAAGGGATCCTGACACATTGCAGGAAGAGAGATATTGGACAGAATACGGAATGAAACAAGTGGTCCATAGACCTCAGGAACAATATTTACATGCATATATGACTATGGGGGACATCCAGGTGTGTACCCCGGTAACATCTGTGAAAATACAGCTCATGGGTCCTGCCTTGCTGTGCTGCGATTCTGCCTGCAGTTTCCTGGCTGGGTGGTTAGGAGTGCACATGCATTCCTTGAACCCAGACTGACTCCACAGGCAGTCTGCTAGCCCACCTGTCATGACGGCACAGGCATATGAAAGACTACCATCCACCCAGATTTACCAATTGTACAGTGCCCTCTATCTCACAGACCTGCCAAGTGGTAACACCCCAGTACTGGACCATAGAAAGTGGCCTTATGTGTGTGATCATGACCATGAATCTTCCGAACGTCTATTTAGGAAGAAGCTAAAAACAATTATTTTCACTGCTAATTCTCTGCCCTAATTTTTTCTCATCTCTTTTCCTTCTTAGGAGCTTTCACGTATCAGCGTTGGGACGCCCTAGGGTAGCTACGCGCTTTACAATTCCATAAAACTAAACTAAACTAAACTAAACTGATCCAGCATAACACAATGCTCTGCAGTAGATCCTACATATTAGCCCAGTTGCATGGGTCATAATCCACGCATCACCACTGTTGCGCAGCGCATTGCGCCAGTTACTCTGGTGAGAAACTGTGCATCATTGCCAATGCTTGGAACAGACTTCAGAAGTGCCACTATGCAGTGCATCCAACACGCTATGGCCATTTTCATAGAGATACATCAGAAAGAAACATTGCAAATGTCAGAAACTAATTGGGCACACCAGGAAAATGAGCTATGGGTGTGGCAGGCTACATACTAGGAAGTTTGAAAATTAACTTCACTTTCTCTTACAGTCTGTTAGTTTGTGCTAGGTGCTGGAGGCGTGCTTGAGAGTGGCTGGTGTTTTGGTGTGATTTTTGGTCTTGTCTGTGTCTGGTCTGTCTCTGTCTTGTATGAATTGTCTGTCTTTTGTGCTTTTTTGTTATATATTGTAATTGTATTGTCATTGTTTTGTTGGGTGTTTGTCTATTTAGGAGTTTAATATATTAGGGGTAGGAATTAAATTAAAATGTGTTTGGGGTTTAGTGGGTATAGTATGGTTTAGGGCATGTTGGGAAAGGGTAGGACAAAGAATTGCAGTGAGGGAGAGGTTGGGGGCCTGATATGGTCCCGGGTGCATTAGCTTCCCAACATGCTGGTGTTGGGAGTAGGGTCAGCCAGAGCTTATAGTAATATACATGTCCATTCCCCCCCCACAGGCACCACCACCCATGCCACCCTGACGGAAAGGCCAATGCGTGCCCGCGCCCCACATGGAGACAGAGGCCCCACTCAGGACACTGGAGAGGGAAGTATGGACAGTGAGGAATACCCTTGCCTGTCACATAGTCCTTGAATGTCACCCTGCAGCAGCCCCACCCAGGACACCACTGACACCCCTACCACCCAGCCACCAACAACAGCTCTGGCCAAACGACCCCACACCAGTGTCTCCAGGCCACAGACTGGTGTAACACAAGTACAGAGATCAGAGTCTCCACCTACTAACAGACAGGATGACGATGTCCCCAGTACAAGTGGTACTGTCAGACCTTTGCAGGGGACACAGGCACAGGGGGCTAGGCCTAGTGGGAGGGTATCAGTGGGCGAGGGGGAGGCCAAAGGATGGATGCTTCAGCCCAGGAGGGGATCTCTGAGGTCCTGGGACCATACCACCGTACACACGACAGGATGGGCCAGACTCTGGCCACCCTGAATCAGAGTCAAAGGCTACAGATAGCCCAACATCAAGAGACCATGGAGCAGTGGAAACAACTGAATGCCACCATGGCCACTATAGCAGGGGTGCTGCAGCACCACTACCTAACCCAGCCTGATACCCCCACAAACCAGGAAGCCCCTACCAGTGCCCAGGAAACAGACCAGCCATCAACATCAGCAGCAGCAACTGGACTGGTGGCTCTGGCAAAGGACACACAGGAGACCAGCAGCCCTACCCGTGTATTCCAGAACCAGACCATAAAACAGTCCCTCATACCCAGATATGGCACTGGAACACCTGCCAAGGCCACCACTAAGAAGTGACTCTGACAGGGACTGTCTCCCAAGTGTGCCACTGTGCCGCCATCCTCACCCGCCAATAGCAACATAACAGCTTGCTAGGGACAGATTGACCAATACAGACTGCCACCAATCGCTGAGCCCATGTACCTAGTATGGACATCCACCATTAGCCCACTCCCAATCTCTGTAAAGTGTAACAATGCATTTAGGACATCAAATAAAACACATGTACACCAATTCGTATGTCCCCTGTCAGATGATGAATCAATTGTAAATGTGAATGCATTTGCCAGTAAATTCCATAATCAGGCCTTTATTGTAGGAATGGCACCCCACACACAACATTGTGTGGAGTCAACAGAAATGTACATCATGTTTGTTTTCATGGCACATGCCAACGTATTCTTCAAGTAACAGTGTTGAGTGACTACAGAGCCCACATCCCCATAGTGAATGAGCCAGACAGACATTATGCATTGCAGACAACATCATCAGTGAACTGTACCTCATAGTCACTGGAAGTATAGTTGGATCAGCTGGTTCCAGGAGTGGACATCTTCCCCATCATCATCCTCACCATCACCCTCATCCCTTCTCAGAGGAAGCAGGCCTGGATATACAGCATCCTCCTCCTCCATTAAGGGGATAGCTTTCCTCACAGCCACGTTGTGCAGCATGCAGCAGGCCACCCCTATTCTACACACCTTCTCAGAGCCATAGCACAGGGAACCCCCAGATAGATGGAGGCAACAGAACCTAGCCTTCTGGAGACCTATAGTGTGCTCTATCATCCTCCTACTACGTCCATGGGCCTCATTGTAATTCCTCTCTGCATCTCTCCTGGGATTTCTCACAGGTGTCAGGAGCCATTGGATGTTGGGATAGCCAGAATCACCTGCAAAAGTGTTTGAAACAGGACTGTAACAAACTGGCATTACTTGCAGACAGCCAGGTAGTCAGCTATGTACAGATCCAGTGTCATACACACTCACCTATGAGCCTTCCTCTGTCCCCTTGTAGTTGATCCACCATGTGTGGTACACTGCTGTTTCTGAGGACAAATGAATCATAGACTGATCCTGGAAACATGGCATTCACATGTGATATGTACTGGTCTGCAGTGCACACCAATTGAATGTTCATTGAGTGGAAGTTATTTCTGTTTCTGTACACTTGTTCACTCACTCTTGGGGGGGTGATCGGTATGTGGGTGTCATTGATGCACCTATCACATGGGGAATGTTAGCAAAGGCATATAAGTCAGACTTGATGGCAGGAAGTTCAGCCCTATGGGTAAACTTCACAAATGTCTGCAGGTGTACTACAAAGGCATACAGGAATTTGGACAGGATGAGGCTAAACACTGGCTGTTAGAACCCTGCACCCATGTCCACTGTCACCTGAAATGAGCCCGTGGCCAAGAAATGGAGTACAGAGATCACTTGCACTTCAGTAGGGATGGCATGCTGATTCCGATTAGCCGTTCTCAGTACAGGTTCCAGTAACGCACATAGCTCATGCATTGTTGTATGATTGAGTCTGTAGTTGATAATGATGTGACGTTCCACCATGGTCTCCAAATCAACAAGAGGTCTGTACACAGATGGGGCCCTCCCTCGCCACATGAGCCTGCACCTAGGGGGAGGAGAGAACACATGTGAGGGACACACATACATATGCACAACATGTTGTGTATGAACAACTGCTGTACAATATATAGGTTACACACACAAACAATGTATGATGTACAACTGTAGGTACATGTATGAACTGATACCTCTGGACTGTGGTGGGGAGAAAACACCCATGTGGGCATGCAACTAAGGGCTGGGGTCCATAGGGCCTAAATGGGGCCCATGACCAGGAAATATCAGGATTGTGCTAGCAAAATGGCAGCCTCCTGCCATCCAGATATGTAGCAGTGGAAGTGACCTCATTGCGCTGGCGGTTGTTGTTATGGCGTAAGGCGGTGTTCACCGCAGTGCACCCATTCATTGGTTAATGTTGTTGTCAATGGGGAACCAGGGCCTATCATGATTGCCACCGGCGGTGACGGTGCACACCACTGCGGAGCGTATGCCATGTCGTCATCCTAAGTTCACTTGACTCCCAGATCCCTTGCATGAAAGTACTCCACTGAGTGTGCTCCTGTGTCCTGACTCTGGTTACTCAAACAGCATGTGTCACAGGGGAAAGGGCCCGGCCTTCACCACAGAGGAGCTGGCGTAGCTGGTGGACGTGGTCTTACCCCTGTATGCCAAGTTATGTGGGCTGAGCCCATGTACCTAGTTTGGACATCCACCATTAGCTCACACCCCATCTCTGTGAAGTGTAACAATGCATTTAGGACACCAAATAAAACACATGTACACCAATTCGTATGTCCCCTGTCATAATGATGAATCAATTGTAAATGTGAATGCATGTGCCAGTAAATTCCATAATTAGGCCTTTATTGTAGGAATGGTACCCCACGCACAACATTGTGTGGAGTCAACAGAAATGTACATCATGTTTGTTTTCATGACACATGGCAACTTATTCTTCAATTAACAGTGTTGAGTGACTACAGACCCCACATCCCCATAGTGAATGAGCCAGACAGACATTATGTATTGCAGACAACATCATCAGTGAACAGTACCTCATAGTCACTGGAAGTATAGTTGGATCAGCTGGTTCCAGGAGTGGACATCTTCCCCCTCATCATCCTCACCTTCACTCTCATCCCCTCTCAGAGGAAGCAGGTCTGGATATGCAGCACCCTCCTCCTCCTCCAATAAGGGGATAGCTTTCCTCACTGCCACGTTGTGCAGCATGCAGCAGGCCACCCTTATTCTACACACCTTCTCAGAGCCATAGCACAGGGAACCCCCAGAGAGATGGAGGCAACAGAATCTAGCCTTCTGGAGACCTATAGTGTGCTCTATCACCCTCCTACTATGTCCATGGGCCTCATTGTAATTCCTCTCTGCATCTCTCCTGGGATTTCTCACAGGTGTCAGGAGCAATTGGATGTTGGGATAGCCAGAATCACCTGCAAAAGTGTTTGAAACAGGACTGTAACAAACTGCCATTACTTGAGACAGCCTGGCTGTCAGCTATGTACAGATCCAGTGTCATACACACTCACCTATGAGCCTTCTTCTGTCCCCTTGTATTTGATCCATCATGTGTGGTACACTGCTGTTTCTGAGGACAAATGAATCATGGACTGATCCTGGAAACATGGCATTCACATGTGATATGTACTGGTCTGCAATGCACACCAATTGTATGTTCATTGAGTGGATTTTCTTCCTGTTTCAGTACACCTGTTTATTTACTCTTGGGGGGATGAGAGCTACGTGGGCGTCATTGATGCACCTATCACATGGGGAATGTTAGCAAAGGCATATAAGTCAGACTTGATGGCAGGAAGTTCAGCCCTTTGGGTAAACTTTACAAATGTCTGCAGGTGTACTACAAATGCATCCAGGAATTTGGACAGGATGAGGCTAAACACTGGCTGTGAGAACCCTGCACCCATGTCCACTGTCACCTGAAATGAGCCCTTGGCCAAAAAATGGAGTACAGAGAGCTCTTGCACTTCAGTAGGGATGGCATGCTGATTCCGATTAGCCGTTCTCAGTACAGGTTCCAGTAATGCACATAGCTCATGCATTGTTGTATGATTGAGTCTGCAGTTGATAATGATGTGACGTTCCACCATGGTCTCCAAATCAACAAGAGGTCTGAACACAGATGGGGCCCTCCCTCGCTACATGAGTCTGCACCTAGGGGGAGGAGAGCCTCCTGCCATCCAGATATGTAGCAGTGAAAGTGACCTCATTGCGCTGGCGGTTGTTGTTATGGTGTAAGGCGGTGTTCACCGCAGTGCACCCATTCATTGGTTAACATGGTTGTCAATTGGGAACCAGGGCCTATCATGATCACCACCGGCAGTGATGGTGCACACCACCGCGGAGCGTACGCCATGTCGTCATCCTAAGTTCACTTGATTCCCAGATCCCTTGCATGAAAGTACTCCACTGAGTGTGCTCCTGTGTCCTGACTCTGGTTACTCAAACGGCATGTGTCACAGGGGAAAGGGCCCCGGCCTTCACCACAGAGGAGCTGGTGTAGCTGGTGGACGGGGTCTTACCCCTGTATGCCAAGTTATGTGGGCTACCCGAGGTGCAGGTGAGTAGGCGGATGACATGGATGGATGTGTGTGATGGTGGCGGTTGCCTGTATGAATGTATGGTCGGTATTTACCTGCACTCACGTAGATTGTGTGGCAAGTACCATGTGTGAGGTGGTAAAATGATCTTGTGAAGTGTCCGTCCCATAGGGGACGTATAGTCAGCGGTATCAAATGGCCATATCCTGAACTCAGTTTTTCTTTTCTGTGTGTCCCATTCAGGTTAGCGCTCATCAGAAGAGGGCACTCTGGGAGGCCATCGCCAGGGAGGTGCCAACCCTGGGGGTCTAAAACCGGCGGAGCACTCACTGCAGGAAGTGGTGGGAGAACCTGCGGCGCTGGGCCAGGAAGACCTGCGAGGCCCAGCTAGGGAAGTCCTCCCAACGAGGAAGGGGTGCCCCTCGGGCCCTGAAGACCCTAATGTGCTGCATTCTGGCGGTGGCATATCCAGATTTGGATGGGTGATTGAAGGCAGCACAGCAGCCACAAGTGGACGAGTACCAACACCATTGCATGCCTCTTTGGTGGATGTCTGAGGGTGCTGTAGTATGTATGCTGTCTAGTGCCAGGTACTCTGACAGGTGTCTGCCAGCAGTCCTACCCCCATGGGCACTGAGATGATTAGGGACAGATCTGCAGTTCATCAGTTCCTTGTGTCTTGAGGGAGAAGAGTTGTATGCTAGGGTTGTGGCCACTAGTCAGGGACAGAAGCATGACTATAGTTGTATATGCTGCGTGTAGGTGTGTAATCTGGGTGAGGATGTGTGTGCAGCAAGTTTGTACTTCTATTAATGTATTTACAGACACCTCTAATGTTTTGTCTCCCCACCTCTGTACTCTTGTGTTGTCTGTGTACATCAGCATCCTCTGGTGAGGGAGCAGTGGCACCGGCGAGTGGGGATGCAGCAGCCCATGGTTCCAAGGAGGCAAAGTCTACCGACTCCAAGGGGGCCGGTGGGTTGGAGGGTGAGGGGAGTACCACAGAGTAGGCCACTACCACTGGAGGTAGTGACTAGGATACCTCCTTCAATGGGAGCTCCCTGGTGGTGGCAGACCCCAGTGGGCCCACCCATTCTATGTCATCTTCCACCACCCCATACCATCACTGCCCTCCCAGTTGCTCCACACCCAGTTGCCCGTACCCGCTCACTCAGAGGAGTAGACGTCTCCTTCGCCCCAGGCACCTTATCCCCTGCCCCAGTCAGCCCTGTTGCCCTCACGGAGGAGGCTATTGACCTCCTGAGGAGCATCTCTGTAGGGCAGTCAACCATCATGAATGCCATCCAGGGGCTAGCATCCCAGATGCAGCAATGCAATGCATACCTGGAAGGCATTCACAGAGCCATATCTGGCCTACAGAGATCTATTCAGGCTCTTGCCTCCTCTTTGACAGCAGCCAGTGTCCCTGGTCTTTCCGTCCCCCCTCCAACCACCTCTGCCCCTTCCAGCAACCCACTCCCTTCACCTATCCCAAGCACACATTCAGACAGCCATGCACACACCTCAACACACAAGAAGCACACACAGAAACACAAGCACCACACTTCCCACCACAGGCATACACACAGTCAACATACCAAAGCACACATGACAACATCCACTTCCCCCAGTGTGTCCACCTCTCCTGCCTCCCTGTCTGTCACATTGACATTCATACCCACAAGCACTGCACCCTCAGTCACTGCTGCTGGCCCCATTCTTGCAGTCACCACAACATCTGACATCCAGTCATGCACCCCAGACACCACACCTGTATTCACCTCAACGACATTGACTGACACATGCAGCACACTCACCAGACCTGCAGACACCCAGACAACAGCCATGTACACTGGCAGCCTGTCTTGTTCCACTGTGTCCACCCCCCTCCCCCAAAACACTCAAATGTTCCTAGACACCCACCCAACACACATCCACCACACCTCAGCATACTGTACAGGCACCTGCATCCAGTCCAGCACACCTACACCAGTTACAAGCACCCCCTCTACCTCCACTCCAACACCTTTCTCCATGTCCACCCCAACTGCCCCTAAAAAACCTTTCCTGTCCCTTGTTGACCTGTTACAACCCACTGGCCCACCCTGTCTTGTCCCTAAACGTGCCCACCTCCTTGCTCTGTCCACTCCTTCCACATCGAAGTCTGCCACAGTCCGCCCTTCCCAATCCTGTGCTCCTTTCCCAGTGAGCAAGAAGCCCAGTGCTGACCTAGGTCCATCTGCCACCCCCCGTTCCAAGCCCGCTCCCCCACCTTCCAAGAGCAAACCCAAGCCCCCTCCACCTCCCAAATGTAAGCCCAAGCCCTCTCCCGAGAAGTAAGTCCCCACCCTCACCACCCTCTGCCCCTGTTCCCTGAGGTGCCTGGCTGCCCCACTGATGTCCCTTTATGGTGGAGTACCATGTGCACATGTGGGAGTCAAGTTCAGACCATTTGGGCCCTTCAGCCTTTTACAGTTGTATTGGCAAATGGCCTTATTTCAACATTACATTTTTCATTATTTATTAAAGTTTGAGTGCCCAGTGTTGCTGTTGGCACAATCTGGAGATGTTGTTCATCGTTTCATTTGGGGGTGTGATGTGCACATGTACTTTGGCCAGGTTGTATTGGCCTTGTGTCAGGTAAGTAACTATTGTTCTGGTGTGTATGGCTTGTGATGGTGTGAGGGGTTGGGGGTGCATTGCAGGGTGGGTGGGGTGGGTGTGTGTGTAACTGTTCTCTTTCTTCCCTTGTTTAGTAGGTTGCAGCACTTACCGTTGTCGTCTTTGTCGGCGGTCACGGTCGTGGAGGTATATGGCAAGGAGCAGCACTGGCATGATTTCCAATTCTCCCTCCATGTCTGCTTCGGTGTGTTGTGTGTGCCTACAGTGAGTGTTTCCTTTTATGTGGTTTATTTTCGCCAGGCTTTGCATGGCAGTGGTTCTCACCCTGGAACTGACGGGCGTATAGTGCTTCATTATTTGTTGGGCCGGTGTGGCCTTTCCGTCGGCAGCCTCTTCTGTCGATGTCGCCACTCCTATGCTGGCGGTGATTGGTTTTCACGCTGGCTGTTTCTCATGTGCTTCATCATTTGACGGTCCAGACTGCCAGCCTGTTGGCGGTGGTTACCGCCACCACCAGCGGTGCAGTCTTTCCCGCCATGTTCATAATCACCACCATAGTCTCTGCCTCTGAACATTCCAGTTCCCTGTTTTTCACATGTTGTTTTAATTGTTTGTGTAAATTAGGCATAGAATTAGGGTTTAGCAAAGGTAGCGCAGTTTTGTGTTAGTTTCTAGATATTTTAATAGGTAGTATATTTTAAGTCTGTTTTTATACTGTTGTGTTTTCAAGTGGGTAGGGATTGATTTAAAAATATTTTATAAAAAGCAAAAGATTTGCATTTGTTTAGGATACATGTATAGGTAGGATGTGGTTAAAATATGGTTACTTTTTCTATTGTGCTGACCTATGTGTATTAAGGGGGTGGGATTGATGTTTGACATGCTAAGTGTGTGTGTAGTAGTTAAGAAAGTTTAACATAAGCTATGATAGTTAAAGATAAGTTTAGATGGTGTATGATCGGATTAGATAGTTTAAGATTAGTTTAAATATTTTAGTTAGTGTTCTTTTTAGTGAAAGCTGGGTAGGTATAACTAGTAATAGTAGATATTGTACATTTTTTTCTATTTTCAATACTTCGTCATGAGTTCATATGTAAGAGTTGGTACCATTGTGTACATTGAGATACATACATTATGTAGTAATTGACCTGTGTTCTATCAAGGTATATGTGGCTTTGTCAGAGGTTCATGGACAACTGTTAGTCTACCTCACTTTTGAAAAATATATAAACCCCTTTACTTAGGCATTGTAAGAGAGGCTCAGTTGGATATTTCATGCACAGCACTACAAAGGTAATCTCCTACTCTTGCACCCTGTGTGAAAGTGCTAGGGCATAGTGTATCTAGGATAGTTTTCTCACTACAGATCGCTACTCCCAGGCTGCATTGGAACACATACTGGTGCCTTGCACTACCACACACACCCTTGCACCATTGTGCAATGGAGTCATTGCTGTTAAAAATGTAACTAATTGTGCATAGAGTCACGCCTGCCTGGAGAATGTCCATCATCATTGCCATTGACTACTTGCTAAGTGTCGCACATCATGCCATTGATCAAGTACTTTCAAAGTTTGATATCCATCTATCTCCCATTTGCTTTTCCCATGGGGAGGTATTGTGTTGTTTCTGATTCTGTGGTCTGGCACGTAAGGGGTAAATGTATGTACAATGTACAAGAGATGTAATGTGTGGTTGCACTCACATTCAACACAAATTAGGCCTCTTAGGGGCAGAGAAATACATTTAATTCACTCTTCCCAGTGTAGCATTTGTGACCAATTACCAGTTGGCACAGGTCTCCAACTTGGAGCCCTTGCATTTTTTGGTTACTGACAATCAAGGTATTTGATTGTCCTTGTTTCAGATTATGTGGCACAGGTATGATGCTAATTCCTGAGGAATATGGTCATGAGTATTTGTCTATTATTGGCAAAACCATGCAAATTTATATACTGTAGAATCTCTTCAGTGTGTGCAATGAGGTTATAATTTTAGGATGATAAAGTTGTAATGTTGACTAAGAGATTTGTATGGATGAGTGGAACAGTGTTATGGCCTCAAATGTTCCTTTTATAGGTGGTATGTATTTGTGTGATTAAGAGCGGATTCTCACTGTCAGTCAAGTGACTGCAGGTTGTTGTTACGCACTTGTGTAGGTGCATAGCCAAAGACAGCATGTGAAACTGAGTTTCTTTAACTCTTGTGATGCAAACAAGTGGGTTCCACCATGGTGTATATATAGTCTTTTCAGAAACAAATACAATACTATTTGTGGTGTACTACAAATGTGTGTAGAGCCATTATTTATTATTGAAGATTGTTGGTCCCCCCTGTCTTTTTAGGGAGTCCCATTTTCCTATTATGACCAACACCAACAGTTGTTGAAAGCATAGATGATCAGACACAATCCTTTTGGGACACATGTTGTGCGACATGTGGAGGTGAGGAGGATTCAGTGAGATGGTACAAATTGCCATTAGGGAAGGTATGAGTATTTCGAGGTCCAAAAGTGAACGAAATCAACAGGTGCACAAACATATGCACAGTACTGGGTGACAAAGTAGTAGCATAATGTCAAACACAGGACCACTAGGAAACTGGCCAGGAGGCACTGACCAATATCATCAGCCAGATCACCACCGAAAACTGGTGAAGTCCACATCTTCATCCTCTGATAGGTGTTGTGCCCCCCTGCAGTTGATGGTATTTGTATGGGAGACATCTGAGGCACACACCAAATTCAAATTCCCAATTTTTTATTATCATGTTATGGAACTCCTAAGAGATCCACATGAATACAAATACAAATACAAAACCCTAAAAATTCCCCATAATAAAATACATATTTCATTAAGGAGCAATATAAAAAATAGATAAATACATAATACAATAATTCATTAATTAAAACACCAAATTCAGAATATCTGTAAGAATGATTGAAAGAATTTAAAAATCTTATAACAAAATCTTTCATTGTGGGGGAAGAAACATAAACCCAATGCCTTTCTATGAGATCTAATCTTAAGCTGCAAGAAAAGGGGTTTCAACCAAAATTTCCTTGGAACAGCAAGAGTCGGGCAAACAAATAAGACATGTGTAAGAGACTGTACCCCTCCTTGACATAGATCACATATGCTACTAGAACCATCCCACCGTGAGGTGAGACCTCTCAATGGCAATCTATTTACTCTAAGCAACATACACAATCGCCTCACCCCATGGTTTAAATTCCAAGTCAAGTAGAGGTGCATCATTTTCATAGTTATGGAGGAAATTAGTGTGTCTAAACCTCTTCTTTTGTGACACGCCTCTGTGTCCATCAGGAAGCCTTTAGACCATGATGCTTCCTTTAGGATTTATTTTAATGATACATAGGGAATTGAAGGACAGAGCTCCAGGTCTAACTCAAGGAGTTGAGTAGCTTTGATGTAATTTCTAAAAAAGACAGATTTTTCCCTCAGACTGCTAAAAATCTCGCTATATGGCAGTTTTCTCAATGTACAATCTTCACTATGCATAAGATTGTGCGCCCTTCTTATTACTGCCACAAGGCCTTGCACAAAGATATTTCTAATACCAAATTCAAGGCGTAATGCAGCCCCTGAGACTGCATGATTACAAGAGACCATGCGTTTCAGAATACGGCCTTCCATCTTATCCCAAAAATCCCATTTAGTTGTATCAATACACTCTATCGCATATAGTAGAGTCGCTGGGATCTTTACCTGGTTGGCAGATAGTAAATGGGCAAAATGGTGCTTACCATTTGCTTTATAAAAGGCCGAGACAATGCCTTATTGATATTCTGACGTATGTGATCAGCGCCTTTTATAGAAGCTGAAAAGATCTTACCTAAAAACTGGTATGCTGTTTGCTGTTCCAGTTTATGTTGACCTATTACCCAAGGAAATTAGATTTTTCTTCTACGGATCTTCCTGGAGAAGCAAACCACCTGTGACTTTGCTGTATTGATTTTCAGGTAGTGCATCTCTGAGTAACTTTTCAAATCCGCCATACAATGGTTTAGGCCTTTTGGGGTAAGGTCATACACCACTATGTTATCGGCATACATCAGACACACAATCGGCCTGCCCCCCCACCACAGGGGCATCAGCAGAGGAGTTCTTGAGACTTAGATGTAGATCATGGATATAGAGGGAGAAAAGTAATGGGGCCAGTATACAGCCTTGTTTTAAACCATTTTTTGTTAATACCTTAGTAGATAATCCCTGTTCCCCGCCCATTAAGATTTTGCACCAAGTTGATGAGTATAGGGCAATCACCAATCACAAGAGGCCAGATGGAACTCCTACATCTTGGAGTTTTTTCCACAGTATTCTCCTATCCACTCTGTCAAATGCTGTTGTATAATTGATAAATGCTGCATACAATATACCTCCCCTAGTCTGGACATACTTATCAATTAAAGTTTGCATAATCAAGATATTATCTACAGTATTATGGGCTTTTCTAAGCCCTGCCTGTTCTACTGGTAAAATACCCTTTTCCTCTACCCAATCTGACATGTATGAGGATACTTTTCGCAAATATCTTTCCTGTATCATCTAATAAAGCAATTTGTCTATAATTAGATGAGATTGATCTATCTCCCTTTTTATGTAAGGGGATTATTATACTACCTGACCATGATTCCATTATGGTGCCATAGGCATAGCTGAGTCCAAAAACTGGTTGAAGTAATTTTGCCCTTAACAAAGGCTCCCTTTTAATTAGGGTCATTGGGATCTCATCGGGCCCATGGCGCCTGAAGACCGCATTGATGGTATGATCTCTTCTAGTTCTTTCACTGGTGGTATCCCTGTATAACCCCTTTCTCCACCTCTGTTTAATACTATCTCCTCTCTCCACACATCAGCACCCAGATTTTCAGTGTATAGCTCTCGGATATACGATTTCCAGACTGCCTCTGTTACCTGGGCAGCCAATAAGCTTTTACAATTCCGCACCCCTCCGATATAATAGACTGGAATAATCTGGGATTTCGCTTTACGGCCGCTTCCCTCAATGCAATCCAATTCTGTTCCTTTTTTTTTTCGAATTGTCAATTTCAACCTCAATCTTCTTTTTAATTTTGTTATTTCCCTACTCGTCTCCTTAGACTTACACTCCAGATGTTGACCTATTAACTTATTAATTACTCTATTCAAATTCAAAATCAGGAGCTGGTCATTATCCACTCTTGTTAAATTACGCTCAGGCTTCTTATGCGCTGTAATATTCCTTATCAACTTGGGAAATTGTATTAATGCATCTTTCCCCCACACCTCTAAATTTCCTGTGATGTTCTCCAGCAGTGGCATAATTGATAGCATTATTACTGTCGACCAAGACATTCTCCTATTTTTTCCCCTAATACCAACATTTACACCTTTTAAAGACCATGAATCTATTGCCCCTAATTTCAGGCATAAGGATAAGATTTTATGGTCACTATATGGAGTGTCAAATACCTCCATATCTCCAACTTTTTGAGCCAGGTTATATGAAGCACAGATGTAGTCTATTATAGAAATGTTCTTAAATGACTTACGGGGATGAGCTGCAGGAGAATCCATACTATAACGCCCATTAAGAATGATACAGCCACAAGCCCTTAGTCCTTTCAACAAGGAGATGCCTCTTTTGGCTGTCCTAATTCAAGGGGGGAACTTAATATCTGGGATATTCAGTGATTTTTCTCTATCTCGGTTCCTAAAGGCGTTAAGCGTAGTGTTAGAAACTTTGCAATTTAAGCCCCCCATCATGATTATATTGACAGGGTTTCTTATAGTGCAAATTTGTACAAAAAGTTGTTGAAGTAAAACGTCCCATTCTTTTTCAGGTGGGATAAACACATTTATAATAGTTACGGGTATTTTCTCACCCTTCTCCCCTCTAAGATGTACTTGTACTATTTGACAAAAATTTGTAGAATCGGGGAGACTGACATATTCCCAGTTGTATCTATTACTTAAAAGCACGGCTATTCCCCCTTTAGCATGCCCCTTTTTTGAAGGGAGTGCTTTTTTGCTTAAGACCGTATAACCTGGACAGATAAAATCGGTCAGACACCAAGTTTCTTGAATACAGATCAAATCAAGCCTCATTGAACACACAACTTGTACTTTACCTTGATCTTTCCCTAGACCTGCAATATTCCAGGAAGCCAGGGTAGGGCCAAAACTAAAAACAAGACTGATTCAACTTCCCTTGCGGCTTAGGTCTGTTCAATACCCCCGCTAGCCAATTCCAATTTGCTTGGATGGCACCTTAGCCCTGCAATTTGGACCTTTCCACCACGTTCACTGTCCTTGTACCTTGGTGTAATGAAAATTGGACACTTTCACCTAAAGTGGAAACGATTTTCTCCCCCCATTCATGGCTGAATTTATAGGATCAGATGCTTGAGTCTTAGGCGGCCCAACCAAAAACAATGACTTCTCTTTAACTGGGATCACATATATTCCTCTACGTCGTATCTGGGCACTATTAGCCAGTATTAATTTCATGGTAGTTTTCGAATGTTGGACTTTTGCTTATGCAGGGTCATCCCCAGTCTTTTTGCCTCCTGCCTCCTATTTTTTTCTGACCTGTTGTTGTTGGCTTTTCAACTCTGAGCACTTTACCACTGCTAACCAGTGCTAAAGTGCCTATGCTCTCCGTGTAAAATGTGTACGTAATTGGTTCTCCATGATTGGCATATTTGTTTTACTGTTAAGTCCCTAGTAAAGTGCACTAGAGGTGCCCAGGGCCTGTAAATCAAATGTTACTAGTGGGCCTGCAGCACTGGTTGTGCCACCCACACAAGTAACCCTGTAATCATGTCTCAGACCTGCCACTGCAGTGTCTGTAAGTGTATTTTTACACTGTAAATTCGACTTGGCAAGTGTACCCACTTGCCAGGCCTAAACCTTCCCTTTTCTTACATGTAAGGCACCCCTAAGGTAGGCCCTAGGTATCCCCAAGGGCAGGGTGCAGTGTATGGATAAGGTGGGACATATAGTAATGTGGTTTATATGTCCTGACAGTGAAATACTGCCAATTTCGTTTTTCACTGTTGCAAGGCCTGTCTCTCTCATAGGATAACATGGGGCTACCTTTAAATGTGATTAAAGTGTAGATTCCCCTAGAGAGTAGATGGACATGTGGAGTTTGGGGTCCCTGAACTCACAATTTAAAAATACATCTTTTAGTAAAGTTGATTTTGAGATTGTGCGTTTGAAAATGCCACTTTTAGAAAGTGGGCCTTTTCTTGCTTAAACCATTCTGTGACTCTGCCGTGTTTGTGGATTCCCTGTCTGGGTCAGTTTGACAGTTGGGTTGTTTTTCACCTCACACCAGACAGTGACACAAAGGGAGCTGGGGGTGTAACCTGCATTTCCTGATTAGCCATCTCTGCTAGGAGGGAGGGGTGGAGTGGTCACTCTCATCTGAAAGGACTGTGCCTGCCTCTGACAATGCCGGCTCCAACCCCCTGCTGTGTGTCTGATGCTTTGCCTGGGCAAGGCAGGATTTCACAAGTAGGTGTGAGTCCCCTTTGAAGAAAGGTGACTTCAAAGACTAAAATGGGTATAAGAAGGGCACCCAAATCTACAGACTTTAGAAACACTTCTGGAACCAAGAGGAACCTCTGCCTGGAGAAGAGCTGATAGCTGAGGAAGAAGTGCTGCCCTGCCTGTCACTGTGCTTTGTGGAGCTTTCCTGCAGTGCTGCTTCTGCCAGAGTAAGAGGGCAAAGACTGGACTTTGTGTGCATTCCATCTTGTGAAGAAATCTCCAAGGGCTTGAGTTAGAGCTTGCCTCCTGTTGTTTGAAGTCTCAGGGACAGCAAAGACTTCTCTCTGCCAGCACCTGGAGTCCCTGGAGAGACTCCTGCTCTGACAAGTGGTGCCCTATCCAGTCCCTGGGCCCTTGAAAGGAAAGCTGGTGGAAATCCAAGGAAATCGACTTCGGACTACTCCGGACCAACGCCGCTGCTGAATCCGGTGACGCCGCCTGCACCCAACGCCGTAACTTTCGCTGGAACGCGACGCTCTTCGCAGGCCCGACGCCGCTGCAGCCCCGCTGAAGTCCGCGACTCCGTGGAAGTCGCCGCACCACGTCGTGACCGACGCCGCTCGAAGTGCGTGGATACAGGATTTCGCACAGACGCCGCGATCCCCGACTTCGTGCATTGGCTTGTTTTCACTCTTCACCAAAGGTACTGTACTTGGGGGTCTACACGACTCCGTGTCCGGCGCCGCTGGTGTCGGCTTGTTGGGAACGACTCCGTCACGACGCCGTGTTAACATCTCATCGAAGCATTTTTGTTTCTAAGCGCTATTTTTTTTAGTTTAATCTTAAAAAATTCATAACTTGACTTGTGTATGTTGGATTTTTCTCGTTTTGGTCTTGTTTTGTTCAGATAAATATGTCCTATTTTTCTAAACCAGTGTTGTGTCATTTTGTAGTGTTTTCATTAAGTTACTGTGTGTGTTGGTACAAATACTTTACACCTAGCGCTCTGAAGTTAAGCCTACTGCTCTGCCAAGCTACCAAGGGGGTAAGCAGGGGTTAGCTGAGGGTGATTCTCTTTTACCCTGACTAGAGTGAGGGTCCTTGCTTGAACAGGGGGTAACCTGACTGTCAACCAAAGACCCCATTTCTAACATCGAATATAACCAAACCTTTGCCTGGCTCCTACCTTTACTGTGGTCAGGGAATATCCCCTCTAAGTTTTCCTCCCATATTCAGAAAACTGGCTCCCGGGTAAGGCCCCTTATCCACGCTGTGGGCCAATTCAATCGGGAACATGCTGGAAGAATCGGGCCTTACACATGAGATCATTGGAGTCACTGGGTCATCCATCTGAGCCAGAACTTGTGCTTTATCAGCTACCAACGCCCCCTCAGTCTTGTTCTGAGATTTCTTGAAGGAAGGCCCAGTTTCATTGTATCTGAATATTCCAACTGTTCTCTCTCTTCGAACTTAACCTTCTGTTCTTTTTTCTTTATAATTCTCCGATTTCTTTTCTTTCCCGCCTTTTTCCCTCTTATTTTGGATATTCTGCTGGCCTGTCCCACATCACTTTTTATTTGATCATTTTGCTCTACTTGCTCCACCTGCTTAGTAAGTAGGTGATCTTTAGGAAGAAAAATTGGGAATGGTACTGTTCTGGGGGTAGGGATTGTTTCCTTAAACTGGGCGATGTGGACCAATGGAGTAGTATTATGAATAGAAAGTTAATTCGAAAACAGATTATCCAAAGAATATATCTCATTCTCTTCCGAGGCATGAATCACTATCTTAGAGTCTCCTTTATCCACCTGTGATTTCCCAGTTTGAGTTTGAGTTCCCCTATCGAGGAGAGCGGGTTTCTCATCTTCCATCTTCAGATCCTTCATATCCTCAGTACTTGTATACTTCAGGTTAATACCATTTACATTCAGACCCAAACTTTTAATTGCTTCTTTTTTAAATGAAGTAATCCATTCTGTTGCGAAATGGCTCATATTTTGATTTATTAGTAAAGCTTTTAAAATATAAACCAAAATATCTTGAGTATGGTAAGCCGTGTCTCCTTCCTTCCTTCCACTTAGCGTCCTCCTTCCGCTTCCGCTCTCCCCTTCTGCACTTCCTCACACACTCACAAATACAAAGCATCACACAACTGAGGCAAACACTTCAGGGTCAGAAGATATGGCTCCCCTGTCCCCACCAGCATTCATCAGTGCCAGTAAGGCTGGCTGGAAACCCTGGCAAGGGCCTAATGGCCTGTTAAAAAAGTTCAACTTTGCTGTAAAGGGCACCCACTGTTGCTATAAAGTAGTCCACCTTGCACTCCAGAGAATCCATGATGTTATGGATTGTCCCCAGCTGGCTAGCCACTTCCCTGGTGTCAGCAATTGAGGCCTGTTGTTTTACCCTCTGCATCATCACACCAGAAATGTCAGCTAGGGTCTCATCCATCCCATGGATCCAAGTGTAGTTGTCTCTAATTGCCTTAGTCATAGCGTTACTAGAACTCAGACACCTATGGACTCCTTCTAGGGTGCTCTTTAGGGTTTCCATCTCTACCTGCACCTCATCAACCATTTGCTTCTGAACTCCTATCACTTGCCACTGGAATAAAAGTTAGGTGTTCTCAGCTTGGATTGGACTGGAAGATAGGGCATGTCCTCTGGGTGACAGTTTGTCTGGAACCCCCTTCAACACTGTCTTTACTTGTCAAAGCTGGAGTAGGCAATTCAATGGAGTCCAGGAGTTGTTGAAAGGTTTCATAGTCCAGGGGTGGGTGTGGGGGGTGCATGATGGGATCGCCAACAGGTTGGTCATCAAGGACAGACAGTTGTACAGGGGGTGCTGTTTGTCCCTCTGCAATAAGATAGACATATGTTAGTAATGATCCATGGTAGGTGTAAACATAAGTAATTTAGGTGACAATCAAACTTTTGCTATTATTCACTGTCAAGTATACAGAGATTTGTGGAACATGTGTTAATGCAGGGACATGTGGGCATGTAACACTATTGTTACCTTTCACATGGGTAATACATTTATATTGTTCACACCAACACCTTTTGAGAAGGGGTCCATTTGTGTAATGACACACAGTGCAACACAGCTAGGGGGCAGTTGGCTGACATGCCCTTCCAAGAAGGTTGAGTGCAGGGAAGGACACCATTTCACATATTGATTTTCCAGTCTTCTTTCTGGCTGCAGTGAGTTCACATTAACTCATTGACACCAGTGCTGAGAACATTCCCTCATGTTATCAAGGTGCCTGCATTCCCTATGGCCATCAGTTAGCCCACACCACTGACCAAGTAATGGTATTTTGTGATTAATCGCATCTAATCCTGCACTCTGCCTTTGGCTCAGTACAACACACCAATCTGGTTTGCCGTACTCTGTTCTATGCAATGTGTGTCATATTGTTGCCTAGGGGTCATATTTGACCCACATCCACACTACTCTACACGGCAGGCAACCTTGCTACACAGCAGGAATGGATGAGAGCATGTATTTAACATACTTTACTTATTTGTGTGGAATCCAAACAGTTGTTTACTATTACACACAGTCGTCTCCAGAGTCCTGAACAGTAGGCACTGAGAATCATCTCTGAAGAGGATAGCCACCATCACATGTGGGATTATGTAACAACTCACACAAACTCCATTTCCTCAGAATCCAAGGTGCTCATCTGCAGAGTTGTGCAAATGACTTCATTCAGTCCCACCCACTATTGCTTGTTCATGACTCCTCTGGCAATATCATTTGGACCCAGGGACTGGCCTTCTTCTCAAACACTGATGACACCCATATCATACAATGATCCTAGGGAGACACCAACACCACCATTTGTTACATTGTGCAATTTCCCAACATACTTACCTGTATGTGAGAGTTTTGGCTTACACTATACCTTACAAGGTAGTAGTGATGATACCCTGTCAAATGTACCCACACTGATTGTCCACATGACTAGGTCTAAACACCTCACCCTCCAACCAGCCCAGAAACCTGTCCATCATCCTGGACACCTACCTCACCCTGAAACTTCACAATTCTTAGATTCACAACCACCTGCTTTCCCTTATGTTCCATAGTCAGACTCATCTTTTTATGGCTCCTTCCAGACAACTGACACCTCAGGACATGTAGATTGTGGTACACCAATGCCCTCTGTCATGGCATCTCTGCACAGCTGCTACACAATTGGCAAACTATCATGCACAGTAGTGGCTGACTACCACTCAGCTTACTTTGCAACACACACATCACAACTCAAATCCTTGAGATAAGGCTGCCAATTCTGTTACACTGCTAGTATACATACAGCACACATACAAGACACTACACTACCAGGGGCCTACCTGGCTCACGTACCTTCTACGCTTCCAAAACACAACAATGGACCTCTGCTGTCCATCACTTGCATTTGCCCACACCAAGAATATCCATTTCAGCAAGACATGAGGTTGGGTGGTCTGTTACATGACAGGCAACACCAGTAAAGAATTCACATTGAGCATACCAGGACAACTGTGTGCAATATGGTTTAGTGCTAGCAACTCTTCACCTGGCTCTTCACATGATCCTACTTGGAGATCCTTCACATACTGAGTGCATGGATCCCCTCTCGGGTGAGGAGTTTACCATCTGGCACACCACATTTCATTCCTTCCATTCTATGCCATTCTTCTGTTGTCTGCTTGGCACCTAGGCAATAACAACTGCTTCATGGTGCAAGGGGGACTGCATTGTTACTGATACATCTGCAAAGTTTCAGGGTCCATGAATGACTCTGGCTTCTCCAGTCTAGAGTTTTTGCTTGGATTTGTGGGACTTGTAGTCCTTGTACAACATGTTGTGCATTACACTAAAAGTCCCAGGATTCAAGGGACAACCTGGTCTGGGGCAACACATCATACATGACCTTGAAAACTTGGCAGGACTGGACTATGCTGAATTAATTATCACTGCCAAAGTAAATCACATTTGAAATGCAAGACATTCCAGCACTTTCCCTTGCACACGGTGCAAAGCAGCACAGCAAAGTGTGTTGCTGTGTTGCATGACAGTTTTGACCATATGGTCCCTTGTTTTGACTTACTGTGTAGTTCTTCCTGGTCCTTGACCACATGACAGTCCTGTCCTTCCATTCCTGACACCAACTCTGTTGGGATGAGTGATGCCACTTGATCCTCCAGTGGGTCCAACTCCTCCTGGGCCTTGGGTCCTCCTCTGGTCCATATAGCTGCCCTCAGATCATTGACTAGTTTCTCTTTGATCCTGTGCTTATAATCATGCCAGTGCTTCTTGCACCCCAGCACTGTCCTTTTTGTTTGGCATACATTGTTGATCCTATCCTCCATGTACTGCCAAATGGCTTCCTTCTTCCCTAGTGGAAATTGGAGGTGGCAATAAGAAGGTGCCCATTCTTTGCCACCTCAGCTATTAATAGCTGGTTCTCAGCCTCACTACAATTGGTCTTCCTCTTTCCCTGGGCTGCTGTCGCATCATCTTGGCTGGGGTTAGTGTTATTGACCTTCATTTATGAGTTTTCTTGTGGCCCTGGAATACGAAGGGTTCCAATGTGTATTTGTTTCTGGAAATGTGTTGCTTTGTCATGTTTCCTGCCATGCAACTTACTCCTAAATGATGCAATGCTGATTCGCTCACTTACAAGTGCTTTACGACAGGTAAATAATCTTAACATTACATAGGCTGCAGGTGCATTACAACTCTTTCTTTCATTTTACTATCCAATGCATGGAAAGTTACAAAGCACCATCAGTGCTTGCGATATGGTGTGCCATACCATAAATGCAGCACATCCAAGTTGCACAGAAGTAACACAACACAGCACAACTTTTTGTGAAGCAATGTTCCCACAACCCAGTGTTGCATCACTTCTCATAAATATGCCCCTTTGCTTTTAACAGGCATACTGTCTACAGAATCTGTGTCAAGGGTACACAAGTGTTTGAGCTTTGGGGTGGGAGAGAACAGTGAAGGGAATTTACCTAGTAACTGGTAACAGTCACTCTGCAGCTCTGTGGCAGAGTAGCGGAGATGTTCATACCTCTATGGACCAATTATGCCTCTGGGTAGACAGGAGGTCAAGAAGAGGTTCACTCTCCTTTTCCACTCTGGCATTTGTCACTAGGAGCATAGTGACTGCAGACCTCTCAAAGTGAGGTTTGAGGCGATTTTTGTGGAGCACCTTTAAGGGGGGTTTTGAGGTCTTAAGATACACCAGATAGGTGGTATCCTCCATTCACCCCTTCACTTCATATGGGTCTGTCCAATGATCTTGGAGCGCTCTGGACTCCACATGTGTTAGAGTGGACAATGCAAAAATGCTCACCTTGTCTTTCATGACAATTCACTACTGTTGTCATAATTTGGCGGTCCTGCACTGCCACGCTGTCAGCGGTCTGGCCGCCACCGCCGGTGTGGTGGAGCAGAACCGCCAGGGTCATAATGACCCCCATAGTCTCTTGGAGACATTATGCACAGACTCCTGACTCCCTATCACTCCCACTCATGAAGGTCACTTCACAACAGGAAGGATGGAGGGGAATTAAAGAAGGGGCCCTTGTTGATGGTTGGTGCACTTAACTTTTCTTGGAGCTATAGCATTTTTAAGATGGGGTGTAAATTAGTTAATAGCTTGTTTGTTCCTTTCTGAGCTTTTCTAGCAGTTGAGTGCCCTTGTTTCTTTGTGTACCTGTGAGTTACCATCTTTGCTCTTGGCACCAATGTCTGGGTATGGTTTGGTTTTCGCTCTGGTAGACCTGTTGTGCTCAGTCTGCAGCAGGGTTCACTTCTGTATTGTGTTGCAACCCAGAAGATTCTGTCCCTCTGTGAAAAACATCCAAATGTTATATAAGCTCTCTTTCAATGGTCAGACACATGTATTAACTCATAACTCGAATACCTTTGGGGTTACAAATATTCATTTGTAAATGTTCCTTCACACTTGCTATGAAGGTTTGCATATGTTGTTTGCAAAATACCTTTCTGTCCTGTTTGTTTCCTCTGAATGTGTTGTCTGGATAGCACAATACCTTTTCTCGTCTTTTTTTTATTTCTATATGTTTTATTGAGAGAAAAAAAAGAAGAAAGTACAAACAGTTAAAAACCATCATTGGTAGCATAACATTTGTGTGTAGAGTATGCATGCTCTGCATTAGTCATGTTATAACCGAGGTTCGATTCATGTGTACATACAACTGAACTGCTATAAAATACATTGGACAAAATGGTGGGAAAGAAAGAATAAAGCTGATAATATAAGGATGTGGATAAGAGATAGTAGAGAGGAGTAGTTGTAAGGGGGGGAGGGAGAGAGGAAGAGAAATAAAGGGGTGACTGCCTAACCTTCAATCTAGATTACATTGGGACTCTGAACTATATAGTATGATGGATCTGTGGGATTTGTTTTGAAGGACAGTGTGGAGATAGCTAGATAGTTTGTCTATTCTGGAGTGATATTGTGTATTTAGGGGGGATCTGTAACTTCCAGATATCTGTCAATTGTGTTCCATACTGTCTTATTTTCTGAAATCTTGTGGATTTTGGGTTGAGAGGACTGCATGTGCCCCTCTAGTGTATCTAAGCCATTCCCTCCATGCATGATAGGAGACATTATCCAGTGATTTCCTTGAAGAGAGGATAGTTTTGTGTGCTATAGTAAATAAAAGATCAGCCAATAGGAGTTATTTTTGATTCAGGTTCATAGAGTATTAGGGGTGATAGACTCCAGATAGAAAACAAGAAACAGCTGGGGAAATGTACATGAAAGATGTCTATAGGTTCATGGAATTTAGTCCAGAAGTTTACCAGATAAGGGCAGTCATATAGTATGTGTCTGAGGTCAGAATGGGCGGGGTTGCAGCTCCAGCAATTACTATTGTCTAAGATGCCCAGTGTGGAAAGTCAGTGTGGTGTAAAATAAGCCTTGTGTAGAATGAAGAATTTGGTCTGAGCACGGTTGGGGGCTATTTCTTTGGAGAAGGGGGAGTTCAATAGTTTCAGCCACCTGATATCTAACGTTTTTTGTAGGCCATCCTGCTACCACTGGTTCTGCCATTTCATTTTCAAGGATTTGCGGAGTTAAGTGGCTGTTGGGGTGAGCTTAGAATAAATCTTAAATGCCATGTGGCCACCTATTTTAAGCTTAGATAGTAGAGTTGGTAGTGATGCGGGTTGGAATGGAAAACTCCATGTTTAGATATTGCAACTTTTATTTTAAGGAAATTGTAAAGGTTAGATGAGGTTATGCTGAATCTTACCGATATATTCCGGAATGATAGAGGATGGGTTTTAGTGCCCACATCACCTACCATGGAGATTCCTGCTGACCTCCATAAGTGGGCCGAGGCAGAGCTAGAGACAAATTTGATGTCTTTGTTAAACCAAATGAAGACTTGCAATGAGTGTCTAATTTCTAACTCAGAAAGGCGGGCATAGAAGGAGAGAAGGGCGTGTCTTGTATGGTTTAGGATGACATTATTGAGGGAGCAGTGGTCTTTGTTGATTGTTAAAAGGCAAGGTAGTGGGAGGTCACCTATTAATAAATCGTCTAATGAAAGCCAGGAGGGTATAAAATCTGAATCATCGCGAAACCATTTAGCTCCCTGAGTTGTGAGGAAGGCCATTTGGTATCTCTTGAAATCAGCCAAATTAGTGCCCCCTAGAGGTTTTTGTAGATGGAGGTTTTTTAGGAAAACATGTCACTTTTTAGAACCCCACAGAAACATATTAACATGGTGGGTCTAGGTTGACAAAGAAGTCATCTAAACAGAGGATAGGTGACATGGTTTACAAGTAATTCACAATCGGAGTGATTACCATTTTTATACATTCAAGTTTAAACCACCAGGTCAGAAATTTTGGCGACCAGCCCTTGAAGAATTTCCGTATGTTCTGAACTACTAAGGTTTCATTGTGTCTGATAGATTCTTTGAGACTGTCGTTGAATTCAAGGCGTAGGTATTTGAGAAATGTACATTGCTATAATAAGGCAGAGTTCCTGAATATTTATTTGAAACAGAGTATGTTCAGTGAGTGAACTTCTGATTTATCTCTATTGAAAGTATACCTGAGACTGCAGTGTATTTGTTAATTTTGGACATAATTTCAAGAACAGAGGTATCTGCACATTCTGTTATGATTAAAATATCATCTGCGTATGCAACAGTCTTGAAACAACCATCCCTAGTATGTATACTTATGAAGGTATTTTGTTCATTAAGTGAAAATAGTAGGGGCTCGATGGCTTAGAGGAAGAGGAAAGGAGAAAGGGGGCAACTCGGTTGTGTACCCTGTTTAAGGTTGAATGTGTTCAATAGTACACCACTGGAGCAGATTTTGGTGCAGGGGTTTGACGATAAGGCCATTACCATTTTTATGAAAGGGTCCCCTAGATTGAAGCATGATAAGGTGGATTTTAGAAAGGGCCATGCAACCTTGTCAAATGCTTTTTCAGCATTCAGTGCTATTGCTTCAACTGGTGAGTTTTTCAATTTAGAGATTTGTAGAACGTGTCCTAATAATCTAATATTGTTGTTATTAAGTCTTCCTTTCAGGAAACCGGCTCGGTATGGTCCAACCAATAAGTGCATAATCACTTATAAACATTTTGCCAGAAATTTCGACAAAGATTTTGCAGTCCAAGTTAATCAGTGATATTGGTCTATAGTCCTTAGGGTATGTGTGGTCTTTCCCTTCTTTGGGTAAGAGGGTAAAAATAGCTTTTGCAGTGGTGCCCGCTATGTGGCCTGTGTCGGCGTGTAGGCGTAATCGTGGAAGAGGTTTAGTACAGGGGCCTGTAGATCATCTGTGAAGTGTGTGCAAAATTGGGCTATACAGCCATCTGGCCCGGGGGCTTTGCAGATCTTGAGTGATCTCATTGCCTGACTGATTTCTAGGGCATTGATGGGGTTGTTCAGAGAGGGATGATGTTCAAGACCTAGCTTGGGGAGGTTGAGCCTGCTCAGGTAGGTTAGACTATCTTCCACTGAGATGTTAGTGTTTTCATCGTACACTGATTTATGAAAGTCAAGAAAGAGTTTTGTGGGTCTAAAAGTAGCTGGACATGTTTGTTTCTGACAGGAGTCATCTGGGAGCTGTATTGCTTGGCTTTTAGATATCTAGCTAACATTTTCCCAGCTATGTTACTTGTGCATAATTATAATGAGTTGAATTTCTGTACTCATTGGCCAGCTCAGGTGCTCAAGAGTTTGTAGTACTCATATTTTTTTCAAGCATCTCAAATAGAGTGTTAGCCTCTTTATTAGCATGTGTGCTGATGCCAGTAACTACCCCTCTAATGATGGCTTTAAAAGTGTCCCAAAGCAGTTGAGGTGATTACTTCTCAGGAGGATTTTCAAGAAATAAATTTGTAATGGCCTGGCAAATCATATCTAGATGGTGCTTGTTTTGCATGATGTCAGCATTGTGTTTTCAGGATTTATCTTTGGGGCAAATGGGGACAAGTCCAATGACATTGTTAGAGGCGAATTGTCAGAAACCACCTTGGGTTCTATGGAGGAGTTGGTGAGCATGCTCCCCATATTACTCAATACTAGGATGTAGTCTCTTCTTGAGAATGATTGATGGGGTGCAGAGATGCAGAGAAAAATATGTAATGTCTTGCATCTGTGTGTTGTCTGAGTCATGTATCTATCAGAGAGAAATTAAAGCATATGTTATGGAATATTTTGTGTGAGGGTGTCAGTCTGTATTTAGCTCTAGAGCTGTCGTCAATAATAGGATCACATGGGAGATTAACGTCTCCCCTTATTATCAAGCAGGAGACATTGGGGAGGTCGGCAACTAAGGCCCTCATTACAACCCTGGCGGTAAATCCCGCTTAACGCCATGCAGAAGACCGCCAACACACCGCTGTGGCAACGGAACACCGCTAAAGCTATTATGACCCACAGCTCGGAATCCGCCAAAATCCAGACACCCACACAAGTCCGCCACACCAAAGGTCAGTGATAAACTTGCGATAACAAAACCTCCACCGTCACGCCAACAGGAATACGCCCACACTATCACGACACACGAATCCACACGGCGGTCTTTCAACCGCGGTATTCCATTGGCGGTACACACCGCTGCGCTCAAAATACACACACACTTACAAAACACAACCACATTGGACAATTCGAAATACACACACCTGATACACATTCACACACCACTCCCACACACCCAATCCAATGTAAAACACACACCCACATCACCCACAAACCCTTACAACCAGAATTGCGATAGAAGGCTAGAGTGAGACACCACCAGAAACAACACTAGCATCCACAGGCACACAACATCATCACTCAAACAACATCCATGCGCCTCAGACAACACACACACAAACACATCCCCTCACACATCACAACTGACACCACCTCACACATCACCCACACCACATCATGGCACCTCAACGACACCCCAGGTTCTCCGAGGATGAGCTCAGGGCCATGGTGGAGGAAATCGTCCGAGTAGAGCCACAGCTATTCGGATCACAGGTGCAGCACACCTCCATTGCCAGGAAGATGGAGCTATGGTGCAGAATCGTCGACAGGGTCAACGCAGTGGGACAGCACTCCAGAACACGGGATGACATCAGGAAGAGGTGGAACGACCTAAGGGGGAAGGTGCGTTCCGTGGTCTCAAGACACCAGATTGCAGTACAGAGGACTGGCGGTGGACCCCCACCTCCACCCCCACAACTAACATCATGGGAGGATCAAGTCTTGGCAATACTGCATCCTGAGGGCCTCGCAGGAGTAGCAGGAGGAATGGACTCTGGTAAGGCAACTCTTAACTATAATATCCCCCACCCTACTTGCATGCCATCACATACCCCCACCCTCACCCTCACTCTCACCCCCATCACTCTTACACCTCACATATGTCCCACTATCACAACCCATACATCCCAACACCAAGCCCTGCATGCAACACCAAAGCATGGACACCCATCACCAAAGCATGTCCACAACAGATACCCACACAGACCCCAAACCAAATATCACACAAGGACCTAGACAAGAATGCAAGCACTGGAGTACAGGGTCACGCACCCATTGCACATGATGGCACACACAGATGCAGTAATCATGCCTTTATACCCCTGCAGGACCCCTACCCAACGTCACCGGACAGGAGGTTCCAAACATGTCCAGTCCCCCCACAGAAGAGGCCCACAGTGATGACAGCATCTCTGCACAACTGGATCAAGATGACCAGCCCGGCCCATCTGGGGCCTCAGGACAGTCGGTTCCCCTGACACTGGCACAAGCCACCACAAAGCCTCCCTCCTAAGGAAACACCAGCACAGCACCCACCCAGCGGGTCCATCCCTCTGTCCCCAGGACACGTCAAGCAGCAGTGTGTCCACCACTACAGGGCACTCAGGCAAACCCACCACCCCAGGAAAATCAGGGACCCGGGGGCAAGGGCAGTGGGCACACGGTTCAGGGGACAGAGGAACAGGAAAACAGGGGAACTGGGAGGACTGCTGTGTGACAGGGGGAGGATAGGCCCAGGGAAGCCACTCTCCACGAGGCCCTCTCCAACATCATGGGAGCATACCATCATTCCCAGGAGACGATGGCAATGGTACTGGCCAACTTTCAGGCTACCCAGTGGCTGCAGGAGGAATACTATCTGGGGATCAGGGAGGAACTCAAGTCCATCATCACCACCCTGGTCACCATTGTAGGGATGCTGCAGGACCTTGTCAACCCCAGGGGGGACACTGTGGCACAACAAGGGGCCCCTGACACTAGCCTGGATGATGAACAGCCCACCACCTCTGCCGGCTCCAATGGACAGGAGGCACTGCCACAGGACCACAACACCAGCACCCCACCCCCTGCAGATGGAGAACCACCCCACAAACGGTCCCTTAGATTTAGGAACAAGACAGAGAACATTGCCAAGAACCCCACCAGGAAATGAGACCCCCCCCTGAATGTCATACTTCTGTCCCACTTTGTCACCCTGTCCATCCTTTAACTGCCCTTGCTCCACTTCCTATGCCCCTTTGGACAATGCACCTGTAAAACAAATAGACTGGACTCTGCCATGGACATTCCTCCACCATCACCCCTGACCATTTGGCAACCCCCTCCACTTATTTGCACAAAAATAAACATACATCAATCAGAAAACATTCTGGAGTCAGTCTGTGCTTTCACAAATGTGTAATTGCAATAACTATGGAATATAGCCTTGTCAATTTAAATGTCAACATACCGATGTAACACAGCTCTAGTCCATGAGGAAATATAGCAGAGGTCACAAAGTGGCACCCACATCTGTTAAATGGAAAGGCAAAGTGACAAGTCAGGGTCCATACACTGGGTGAAAATGACAGACTAATGATAGGTCAAACAATAGTGTGAGATGTGGGAAGCAGTGACATCTTCTTACCTGTGTCTCACTGAAAGTATTGCTGGATAAAGTTGTTTCTGTTGTCGACATCCTCTTCTTCTGCCTCCTCTTCTTCACTGTCCACAGGCTCCACAGCTGCCACAAGACCTCCAGCTGGACCATCCTCCTGCAGAAAAGGCACCAGCCATCGCAAAGCCAGGTTGTGCAGCATACAGTAGGCCACGATGATCTGGCACACCTTCTTTGGTGAGTAGTAGAGAGAACCACCTGTCATATGGAGGCACCGGAACCTGGCCTTCAGGAGGCCGAAGGTTCTTTCTATAATCCTCCTAGTTCGCCCATGTGCCTCATTGTTGCGTTCCTCTGCCCTTGTCCTGGGATTTCTCACTGGGGTCAGTAGCCATGACAGGTTGGGGTAACCAGAGTCACCTGAAAATATTGAGGGACAACTGTTAGACACACACTAACCCTTAGGGACAACCCCAGAACCAGACAACTATTCACAGGGTATAGGGTCCTTGTCCTCACCTATTAGCCGCACATGGTGCCTCTGGAGTTGCCCCATCACATAAGGGATGCTGTTATTCCTCAGAATGTAAGTGTCATGCACTGAGGCAGGAAACTTGGCATTCACATGGGAGATGTACTGGTCGGCCAAACACACTATCTGCACATTCATTGAATGGTAGCTCTTCCGGTTTCTGTACACCTGTTCACTCCTGCGGGCGGTACCAAGGCCACATGTGTCCCATCAATGGCACCTAGTATGTTGGGGATATGTCCCAGGGCATAGAAGTCACCTCTCACTGTAGGCAAATCCTCCACCTGAGGGAAAACAATGTAGCTGCACATGTGTTTCAGCAGGGCAGACAACACTCTGGACAACACGTTAGAGAACATTGGCTGGGACATCCCTGATGCAATGGCCACTGTTGTTTGAAAAGACCCACTTGCCAGGAAATGGAGTACTGACAGGACCTGCACTAGAGGGGGGATCCCTGTGGGATGGCGGATAGCTGATATCAGGTCTGGCTCCAACTGGGCACACAGTTCATGGATTGTTGCACGATCAAGTCTGTAGGTGACTATTACGTACCTCTCTTCCATTGTCGGCAGGTCCACCAGCGGTCTGTACACCGGAGGATGCTGCCATCTCATCACCTGCCCCAGCGGACGTGCCCTATGGACGAGAACAGCGAGCAGAGAGTCAGCCAACACTGAGGTATTACAAAATGTCCTTTGCACACATTTATTAATCCGCAATGTGCCTATTACTGTGTGTATGCAAGGGCTAGATAGGTGTGACGCAGTTATTATTAATGCCATGTGGCACCCTGAAATGGCGGCTGCCTGACCTATAAGGTTGGACAAGGGGATATGAGGTAACTGCGCTGGCATTCAACACCGTCGCGGTCAAAGACCGCTGCGCAATCCTGCATTGGTTAACATTGGACCCTATGGGTCCCAGGAGCCAATGACGATGTACGCCGGTGGTGACGGTATGCACCGCCATGGCCGTGACTGCCATTTTCTGTCTGTGCACTCACTTGATACCTGACCTTCGACAGGGGAGGACCTACACTGCAAGTGCTGCTGTGACCTGGGTCTGGAAGCGACGATGGCTCATGTGTCTGGGGAAAGGGCCCCTGCCTTCACTTCGGAGGAGTGGGAGAAGTTAGTGGATTGGGTCCTGCCCCAGTACACGCCACTCTACGGTCCTCCAGACAAACAGGTGAGTACACTGTGAGCATGCTACATGGGCAATGCCTGTTTGGAGTGGTGTGGATGGAAGATACATGGGGGGGGACTGAGGCCTGCATGAGCGGACGGTGAGTGTATGTGCGTCAGGGCAAGGGTGGGAACGTGAGCCAATGAGTATGACGGTCCGGACGGGTAGAGATTATCCTTTTCCCCTGTACTATTCGTCTAGGTCAGCGCCCACCAGAAGAAGGATATTTGGCGTGCCATCGCCAAGGACGTCTGGACCCTGGGGGTCCACCACAGATGGAGCACCCACTGCCGGAAAAGATGGTAGGACATTTGCCGCTGGAGCAAGAAGACGGAAGAGGCCCAGCTGGGGATGGCCTCCCAACGTGGGAGGGGTGCCTGTCGCACCATGACCCCCCTGATGTTTTAGATCCTGGCAGTGGCGTATCCAGAGTTGGATGGGCGCTTGAGGGCATCACAGCAGCCACAAGGAGGTGAGTACAGTCACAATGATCTGACTGCGCGCATTACGAGGTGTCTGGGAAGGGGAGGTGGCCAGTGGGTTCCCCTATTCCAGGGCGAGCTTGGTAGGCAAGGTCCCTTGTGAGGCAGGCTCAGTGGCACCCCAACCCCACTAGTGGTTAGTGCCATCTACAACTAGTCAGGCTGCTGTGACTTCCATGTGTGCAAGAAGTGGGCATAGGCCTTGTACCCCATGGCCCTGTGAATAATCTAGGAACTATAAGTGCATGGCGTAGTGCAGAGGTCTGCTGTGTCTGTATTGTCCACCAACGGTAGTGGTGTTGCATGCACTGAACATGTCTTCCTTCTGTCTCCCCCCCCCCTTTTTGGGGTCTCCCTGTTCTTATGTGAAATAACATCATTATGCAGAGGAGCAGAGGAACTGGAGCAGGAGGGAGCTGCATCCCACTTGGCCCTGGAGAGCAAAACAACGGAGTCTGAAGCCACCAGTGGGACGGAAGGCGAGGGGAGCTCCACGGCGGGGACAGGAGGTGACAGCAGTGACAGCGACTCCTCCTCTGATGGGAGCTCCCTTGCAGTGGTGGGCCCCTCTGTGCCCCCTGCATCAACAGGTACAGCCGCCAACCCCCCTACCAGCACCACCCTCCCAGCAGCCTCTCAGCGTGTGTCCCGTGCCCGCTCACCCAGGAGGGTGGGCATCTCCTTTGCCCCAGGCACCTCAGGCCCTGCCCAGTCAGCCCTGCTGCCCTCAGTGAGGAGGCTATTGACCTCCTGAGATCCCAAACTGTTGGGCAGTCTACAATTCTGAATGCCATCCAGGGTGTTGAGAGGCATTTGCAACAAACAAATGCATACCTGGAGGGCATTCATTCTGGCCAGGCAGCCCAACAGAGAGCATTTCAGGCTCTGGCCTCAGCACTGATTGCAGCCATTGTCCCTGTGTCCAGCCACCCATCTCCAACTTCCTCCACCCAGACCCAATCCCCTGTACCTCAGCCTATCCCATGCACACCATCAGACCAGCATGCATACACCTCAACACACAAGGGTGGCTCAGGCAAACATAAGCACCACACATCCCACAGGCACTCACACAAGCACCATACACATGCAGACATGCCAACATCCACTGCCTCCACTGTGTCCCCCTCCTCCACGTCTCCCTCCTCCCTCCCAGTCTTGTCTCCACTCACACCAGCATGCACTACCTCCATCACCAGCACGCCCATCACCACACACTGCTCACATGCACTCACCACCCCCACTACCATTCACACATCCCCTGTGTCCTCTACCAGTGTGTCTGTGAACCCTCCCCCCAAAGTATACAAACGTAGGCACACACCCACCCAACAGCCATCCACCTCACAACAGCCTCCCTCCCATGCACCTTCACCCAAATTCAGCAGACGCACACCTCCTACAACTACTACCTCTTCCTCCTCTCCCAAACCCCCTCCATCTTCCCGTCCCAGTGTGTCTAAAAAACTTTTCCTGGCTAATATTGACCTCTTCCCTACACCTCCCCCCCCGTTCTTCCCCTAGGGCCAGGCTTTCCAGGTCCCAACCCAGCACCTCAGCCACCACATCCCCAGGCACAGTGATGCCAGCAACTGCGGGATATTGGAGTGCGCCAACCATCAGGGCTGCCAGTGTGCCATGGAGCGAGGGCAAGGACAGTCTGCCACCGGCAAAACTAAAAAAATTGCCCACATCCCAGAGGGAGAAGCAGAAAACATCTGCCACCATGGGCTCAGGGAAAACGAAAGGCGATAGTAGCAAGACAGCTGTGCCACCATCCAGGGTGGGGAAGGGCCAGAAACTAAAGGGCCGGTCAGGAGAGTGCATGGTGGCACCGTTTGAGGGATCAGTGTCACACCTTCTGTCCATGTCGACGCCAACCTGCACTGCCACAGAGCCCGCCACCAGCACTGCCGTCACAGAGCCCACCACCAGCACCACTGTCATTGAGCCCGCCACCAGCACCGCCACCACAGAGCCCGCCGCCAGCACCACTGTCATTGAGCCCACCGCCAGCACCGCCGCCACAGAGCCCACAGCCAGCACCTCCGCCACAGAGCCCGCCGCCAGAACCACTGTCATTGAGCCTGCAGCCAGCACCTCTGCCACAGATCCCGCAGCCAGCACCGCCACCACAGAGCCCACAGCCAGCACCGCCGCCACAGAGCCCGCAGCCAGCACCGCTGCCACAGAGCCCGCTGCCAGCACCACTGCCACAGAGCCCACAGCCAGCACCGCCGCCACAGAGCCCGCAGCCAGCACCGCTGCAACAGAGCACAGCGCCAGCACCGCCGCGACTGACACCGCCACAAGCACCGCCAGAGGCCCGCGACATCCTGAGCCAGTGACACCACGGCAGACATGGCTACCATCCCCAGTGGTCATTCGTCCGATGAAGCACTCTATGCACCAAGCCCCCTCCAGAACCAGTGGAGAGATACATCCACTACCGCTGTCCTTGGCAGAATGAAGCACTCTGGGCACAAAGCCGCCTCCAGTACTAGTGGAGAAACACATGCACTACCTCTGTCCTTGGCAGGATGAAGCACTCTGGGCACAAAGCCCCCTCCAGAACCAGTGGAGAGACACATCCACTACCTCTGTCCTTGGCAGGATGAAACACTCTGGGCACAAAGCCCCCTCCAGAACCAGTGGAGAGATACATCCACTACCTCTGTCCTTGGCAGGATGAAGCACTCTGGGCACAAAGCCCCCTTCAGAACCGGTGGAGAAACGCATCCACTTGAGAGACTGTGGCTTTGCACCCCTCAGGATAAAGCAGTGGGCAACCCACCCACTGAAAAGACTTGAGAGACTGTGGCTTTGCACTCCCCAGGATAAAGCAGAGGGCAACCCACCCACTTGAGACACTTGAGAGATTGTGGCTTTGCACTCCCCAGGATAAAGCAGTGGGCAACCCACCCACTGAAAAGACTTGAGAGACTGTTGCTTTGCACTCCCCAGGATAAAGCAGTGGGCAACCCACCCACTGCAAAAGACTTGAGAGACTGTGGCTTTGCACACCCAGGATACATCAATGGGCATGGAGCCCCCTCGTGGAGCAGTGGCGTTGTGCGTTCATCTGGCTGAGGTGCCCCACCTCCTCCTCCCCCTCCCCCTGAGGTGCCTCGCCCATGCATTTTTTGCCCAGTGGTCCATGGACAATGATTGTTGCACTTTCCGGACTTGTGTAGTTGGTGTACATAATTGTATATACTGTATTTAGAGTTTTGAGTACTGGATTTTTATTGATTACATTCATTCAAATCAATTCCTTTTGTCCTTGCGTTATTCACCGGGGGGGTGGGGGGTGTATATGTAATGTTGCAGCATGTATTTGTGTGTATGGTGTTGTGGGTGAGGGTGGGGGTGTTGCGTGTTGCATGTGTGTGTCACTCTCTTTTCCCTCCCCCCCTCCCCTGTGTTGTAGGTGCAGTACTCACCGTGGTCATCACCGCCGTCTCTGGAGCTCCTAATAGAGGAGCAGGAAGACCATCACCGACAGGATCTGAAGTTCTGGCTCCATGGCAACCTGGTTGCTCGTGGGGTGTGGAGAGGTCAGCGATTTCCCCTTCTGTGTACTGTTTCCGACGTGTTTTTGTTCGCGTTGGTTCCGCCCCGGAAAAGGTGGAGGGTTGCCGGGTTGTGATAGGGTGGGCGGTACATTGTCTTCCACCTGTCTGTTGGCGGTTACCGCCACGCTGTTTGTTTGTACCGCCATGGCAGTCAGAGTGTTAAAGTGGCTGTCTATGTTGGCGGTTTCCGAAGTGGTCGTAATCCTATTTTTTTTCCGCTGGCCTGTTGCCAGTATTACCGCTGCTTTAACACCGACCGCCAGGGTTTTAATGAGGGCCTAAGTCTCTGCATTGTCTCTAAAAGTTGGTGTCGTTGTTTGTGGCATAAAGATTTAGAAGGTAGAATTCTTTGCCGTATTTAGATAGTTTGTTGTGCATCCAGCCCTCGTTTTGGTCGAGGGGAATTATAGGGCTTTAGAGGAAGAGGTGTGAGGGAGGACAGTTTGGACTCTTGTAGGAGGATCAGGTCACATTTAATTTTATAGACATATTCAGTAATTTTCCTCGTTTTGACTGGATGGTTCAAACCTTTTGTGTTGAGAGATAAGATGTGTAAATATAATTTTTTGACATGGGATATAAGATTTGTCAATTGAGATATCATTGTATATTGTGTTTGAAATTCCCTTTAAGGAGTACATTGTGAAGTAAGTTAGACCTTCTCCCACCAGACCTAGGAGCAGTAAATCATTTATTATACAGCAGAGTTTCCTCCTGAGTTTAGGAAGAGTATTGAGGCAATCACAAAGAGAAGGCAGAAGGGACAGAAGCAGTAAAACAAATGAAATGAAAGAAACAATTAGAACCCACCAACTCCATAACCCAAACCCAACCACCCTACCCCTCCCCACCCACAATACCAAGTATAGGAAAAACATAGGACCCAAAGGAGGAGACAGGCCATCCCCAGAGTACCATAATCTATGCTTGTTTAGGAGTGAATGGGCAATTTATTGAGCCATAGCATAAACAACTATTGTTGCCATTATACATAATAGGGGAAACAATCTGAACTAGATAAGAAGGGGCCATTGTTATATTACCTTTGATTGTCTTCAATGCCTCGCTTCTTTTCTGGTTGCCAGACTGTGGGCTCACAGAGCTTTGATGGCAGAAGCCTGGATGTATTTCTGATGGTGGCAAGGAGGAGGTATTCTTGATGGTGGCAGCAAGGATGTCGGAGCGTGATTTGGCCATTTCCAGGTAAGTCAGTGGCAGGTGAGGAGCTGTGCTCAGCTCAGAGACCTCGAGGCAAAGCAGGGCTCAGTTTCTTGGGCATGGTTCATATAGCAGTCAAACCCGAGATGGCTGACAAGACTTGCAGAAATTTTGCAAGATCTTGGCTACTCTCATTGGTTACAATGAAAGCATACAATGAGAGTTGCCTTTATACCCAAGGGGTACGAACAATACAGTGGTGCTGCATTACAGCCATGTAGAAATGTGATGGCAAACCATGTCAAATATTGGTTATTCATTGTCATACTAAGTGATGATTGGGGGGCTGAGATCCTTCTGTTTCATGGATGATGTATGGTGCATAAGCAGTGTTTGAGCCTGAGATCCTAAGACTAAATGATGGAAAGTGTTCAGTTGATCGGGCGGTAGAGTGCAATATTGGGGTAATTAGTGCTAACAAGTTGTTGAAGAAGTTAGGTCATCGGGGGATGGATCATGACAACAGTTTCCATCACGCACACTCTCTGGCTAGGCTGAAACACCACCAAAGTGGCTATCTGGTTGAACCAGAGATGTATTACTTACTTTCTGGCTGGGTATCCAAAGCTGACAGGGTATCCAAAGCAGAGTTCAAATGGGCTAAACCCAAGCCCTGTCTGTAGTGCCTCCCTGTAGGCAAACAGCAGGCACGGCAACATGACGTCCCACATCTGTCTCATGGACTCAGGCAGGCCCATTATCATTCCCTTGATGCGATTGTTGAATCTCTCAACACGCACTTTGGTTTGAGGTTGGTAGGTTGTGGAGAACTTGCAGGCTACCTCAGACACCTGCCATATCGACTTCATGTACACTGACATGTAGTTAGTGCCTCCATCAGACACCAATTCCTAGGGGAAACCCATGCTGATAAAAATCCTCAGTAGGTCCCTAGCCACTGCAGATGTAGTCACTGACACAGGAGAGATGGTCTTTGATTACCATGTTGCATGGTCCTCAAAGACCACGATAAACATGTTGCTTTAGGCAGTCTAACAATTTTGATGCTTACCCTTTCTAAGATCAACAACAGGCAAGGGAACTATTTGAGGTTTCAGCTTTTTCCCTGATTTCCCAGTGACCTGGCAGATGGGACAATACCTGCAGAACATGTTTGAGGCTGCCTTCATCTAGGGCCAATAGAAGTGGGGGACGAGTCTGGCAAAGGTCTTGTCTTGTCCCAGATGTCCTGCCCAGGGTATGTCATGAACCAACCCCAGTAGGAAGAGCCTACAACAATGAGGAACAACCAGCACATGGGCTGTTCTAGGTCCAGGAACATTAGGCTCACTGTATAGGAGGTCCTTCTCTCAGTAGATAAGGTGATCTCCAGAGGTATCACTTGCTGCCTGAACCTCAGTTTGCTACCTCAATCCCCCTTGGGTTTGGCACTCGTTCTGTGCCTTTCAGAATTCCCCCATGGTGGGACCACCTTCAAATTGGCATCTAGCAAGCTCAGGCAGGTTCCCCAGGGTGGCATTGACCTCCCTCGTAAACTCAGGAGTACTTCAGGGGCTGTTTTTTGACACCCTTTGCCCTTCCTCTTCTTGGCAGCTGCTTGGGCCACTTTTCCAGGCTCCAGACCTTCTGGACTCCTCTCTTAGGCAGCCATGGACCTTATGGTCACATAGACCCATGAGGCAAGCCTAACATCTCCAGGTGTGACTAGAGCTCCACTTTCTTCCAGACAGTGTGATCTAGGTTGTTGCCTAACAGATAGTTTACAAGCATAGCAAGGCACACATCTATGTTTAGAGAACCTGAGACCCACCTGTCTCAAAGGGAACGAGAGCCACTGGGTAGTGACTCCATTGAATGTCTGCAAATTCGAGCTGATGGCAGGTATTAAGGAGTACCTGCTCGGAAGACACCAGAAGACACCTATTAGTAGTCATAGGGGGTCATTCTGACCTCGGCGGTAAAAGGCACTTACCGCCGGTCAGAAGACCGCCATAACACCGCCGCGGCCGCGGTAAACCGCCACGGTCAATCTGACCCGCAACTTGCAAACCGCCAAAAACCCGACATCCACAAAAGTCCGCCACACCAAAGGTAAGTGAAAAAATGGCGATGACCAAACCTCCACCGTCACGCCAACAGAAATACGCCCATACCATTCCGACCCACAAATCCACGCGGCGGTCTTTCAAACGCGGTATTCCATTGGCGGTACACACCGTCGCGGTCAAAATACACACACACATAGAAAACTCAGCCACATTGGTCAGTTTGAAACACACACACCTGATACACATACTAACACCACTCCCACACACCAAACACAATATAAAACACACACCCACATCACCCACAAACCCCTACGACCCGAAATTATTGACGAAGGCTAGAGAGAGAGCACAGAATAGACAATCCCACAACACAGAGGCACACAACACCATCACCAAAACAGAATCCACGCACCAAACACCACACACCACCACACGCACCACACTCATCACCACAAACGCCACCCCACACCTCATCCACACCACCCCATGGCACCCCAAAGACACCCCAGGTTCACTGATGCAGAACTCAGGGTCATGGTGGAGGAAATAGTCCGTGTAGAGCCCCAGCTCTTCGGGGCACAGGTGCAGCACACCACAATTGCCAGGAAGATGGAGCTATGGCAAAGGATAGTGGACAGGGTCAACGCGGTGGGACAGCATCCACGCAACCGGGATGACATAAGGAAGCGCTGGAACGACCTACGGGGGAAGGTGCGTTCCATGGTATCAAGGCACAACATTGCGGTGCAGAAGACTGGCGGCGGACCCCCACCTACTCCCCCAGAATTTACAGCATGGGAGGAGGAAGTCTTGCACATCCTACATCCTGAGGGCCTCGCAGGAGTAGGTGCAGAAATGGACTCTGGTAAGTCAAATCTTCACTACTGCTTCCCACCCCCACCCCACCTGCATGCCAAATCATACACCCACCCTCACCCCCACCCCCATCACACCAACTCCTTGCAAATGGCTCACCATCACAACCCACCCATCCCAACACCAAGCCCTGCATGCAACCACAAAGCATGGACACCCATCACCAAAGCATGCCCACTGCACACACACATCACCCCCACAAGCCACCCTCACAAAAGCCCCCACAAGGGAATGCCTGCACTTGGGTACACGGACACCCACCCATCACACGAAATGCCACACACAGAAGCAATAACCATACCTTTATACCCCTGCAGGACCCGAACGCCACCACACCGCCATGGAGGGTCCAGAGATGTCCATCCCAACCCCAGAAGAGGCCCCCAGCGATGACAGCAGCTCTGTCTCCCTGGACTCAGATAACCAGCCCGGCCCATCGTGGACCTCTGGTCAGTCGGTTCCCCACAGACAGCCACAGGCTACACCAGACCCAACCCCCTCTGGGAACACCAGCACAGCTCCCACCCAGCGGGCCCATGCCTCTGTCTCCAGGACACGTCAATCAGCGGTGTGTCCACCACTACAGGGCACCCAGGTTGACCCACCACCCCAACAACAACAGGGACCTGGGGGCAGTGGTATTGGGCACACCGTCCAGGGGACAGAGTCCCAGGAACACAGGGGAACTGGGAGGGCTGCTGTGTGACAGGGGGGGGACAGGCCCAGGGAACCGACTCTCCAAGAGGCCCTCTCCTCCATCAAGGGAGCTTACCACCACTCCCAGGAGACGATGGCGACGGTACTGGCCCGGTTCCAGGAGATCCAGGCACTGCAGGAGGAACGGTACATGGGGTTCAGAGAGGAACATCGGTTCCGCAATGGGGACCATCGTCGTGGCCCTTACCCAGATAGTCACCACATTGCGGGACCATGTGGCACCCCAAAGGGCCCCTGTCTCTAGCCCGGGCCAGGAACAGCCTACCACCTCCGCCGGCGCTAGTGGACAGGAGGCCCGCACACAACAACAGGCCACCAGAACCCCACCTCCTGCAGAAGAAGAACCACCCCGCAAGCGGAACCTGAGATCTCACAAGAAGACAGAGTAGGATTGCAAGACCCCCACCAGCCTAAGATACCCCCTGATGTCATCCCACTGTCCCACATTGTCACCCTGTCCAACCTTTAACTGCCCCTGCTCCATCCTTCCACAGGCATATGGACAATGCACCTGTGCGACTGAGAACTGGACTCTGCCATGGACATTACTCCACCCCCACCCATCACCGTTTTACAATCATGTACCTATATGTGGCACTTAAAATAAATCACTTATTGCACTTAAAATAACAGGAGTCTGCTTGTATTCTTAACAAATGTATTACACATAACGGTGCAATAATGTCCAGTTACTTTGTGATGACAACATACCAATTTCAATAAGCTTTAGTCCATGGGCAAACAAAGCAGAAGTCACGCAGTGGGTCATACAGCTCTGAAAAGGGAAGGGAAAGTCACAAATCGTTAACAGGAACTGGGGGGAAACACAGACAGTGGAGACGCATGAGGCCTTAAGTAAATGTAAAATGGCGTGGTTGATTCTTACCTGTGTGCTACTGAAAATATTGTTGTATGACTGTATCCCTGTTGTCCGTGTCGTCCCCGTCGTCTTCCTCCTCTTCACTCTCCACAGGCTCCACAGCTGCTACAACACCACCATCTGGACCATCCTCCTGCAGAAAAGGCACCTGGCGTCGCAAAGCAAGATTGTGAAGCATACAGCAGGCCACGATGATATGGCACACCTTCTTTGGTGAGTACATTAGGGATCCCCCTGTCATATGCAGGCACCTAAACCTGGCCTTCAGGACCCCGAAGGTCCTTTCTATGATCCTCCTAGTTCGCCCATGGGCCTCATTGTACCGTTCCTCTGCCCTGGTCCGGGGATTCCTCACTGGGGTCAGTAGCCACGACAGGTTGGGGTAACCAGAGTCACCAATTAGCCACACACGGTGTCTCTGTAGCTGTTCCATCACATAAGGGATGCTGCTATTTCGTATGACATACGCGTCATGCACTGACCCAGGGAACTTGGCATTTACATGGGAGATGTACTGGTCAGCCAAACAGACCACCTGGACATTCATCGAATGATAACTTTTTCTGTTTCTGTACACCTGCTCATTTTCTTTGGGGGGAACCAAAGCCACATGGGTCCCATCAATGGCACCAATGATGTTGGGGATATGTCCAAGGGCATAGAAATCACCCTTCACTGTAGCCAAATCGCCCACCTCAGGGAAAATAATGTAGCTCCGCATGTATTTCATCAGGGCAGACAACACTCTGGACAAAACCTTAGAAAACATAGGCTGAGACATCCCAGATGATATGGCCACTGTTGTCTGAAAAGACCCACTTGCCCAAAAATGGAGTACTGACAGAACCTGCACCAGAGGGGGAATCCCTGTGGGTTGGCGGATGGGGGACATCAGGTCTGGCTCCAGCTGGGCACATAGTTCATGTATAGTTGCTCTGTCAAGCCTGTATGTAAGTATGATATGTCGTTCTTCCATTGTCGACAGGTCCACCAGCGGTCGGTACACGGGAGGATTCATCCTTCTCCTCGCAAGTCCCAGCGGACGATGCCTAGGAAGGACAACATGGAGCACAGAGTCAAGCAACCCACAGATTCATTCACACAGCTTGCACAGTACACGAATCGCTATGCATTGAAAGTCTTGTATGAGTGGTAATGCAAGGCCTAGTCCTGTGTGACGCAGTAGAAATTATGCCATGTGGGCCCTTGAAATGGCGGCTGCCTGACCTGTGAAGTGTGACAGTGGGATGTGAGGTCAATGCGCTGGCGTGGCACACCGTGGCGGTAGGCGGTCGAAGACCGCAGTGGTAAGCCGCATTGGTTAACATTGCACCCTATGGGTTTCAGTAGCCAATGAGGATGGGCGCCTGCGGTCGCGGTACGCACCACGGCAGTACGCACCGCCGCGGGCGTGACCGCCATTTTCTATCTGATTAATCACTCAAGACCTGATCATCCACAGGAGAGGACCGATACTGCAAGTGCTGCTGTGACCTCGGTCTGGGAGATACAATGGCTGCTGCGACTGGGGAAAGGGCCCCTGCCTTCACTTCCGAAGAATTGAAGAAACTTGTTGATGGGGTCCTCCCCCTGTATGCGCTACTCTACGCTCCTCCAGACCAACAGGTTAGTACACAGGGTGCACATTGAATGGGCTATGCCTGTGTTGAGTGGGGTGTATGTAAGATGGTGGGGAGGGGAGCGAATGAGGAGTGCAACGCACGAAAGATGAGAGCATGTGCCACATGGCAAGGTTGGGGAGGGCAGGACCAGGCAGAAAACTGATGAGATTTCCTTTACCACCCTGTACATGTCACATAGGTCAGCGCCCATCAGAAGATCCACATTTGGCGTGCCATCGCCAAGGACGTCCGGGCCCTGGGGGTCCACAACAGACGGGGCACCCACTGCCGAAAGAGGTTGGAGGACATCCGCCGCGGGACCAGAAAGACCGCCGAGTCTCTGCTGGGGATGGCCTCCCAACGTAGGAGGGGTGCCAGCCGCCAATTGACCCCCCTGATGTCCCGGATCCTGGCGGTGGCCTACCCCGATTTGGATGGGCGCGTGAGGACATCACAGCAGACACAAGGGGGTGAGTATCAGCACATTCTGCTATCTTTGCGTGCAGTGAAGGTGTCTGGGTGGGGGAGGAGGGCTGTGGCTATCTCTAGGCCAGGGCGCATTCTGTAGGCTAGGCCCCTCCGTTAGACACAGCCCTGTGCCCCCGCCCCCCACCTCTGTAGGGTGCCAAGTACAGCTATCCATGGTCCGGCCTCACCCATGTGTGCATTTGTCGTCCATAGACCTGTAGGCCTAGTCACAATAACTGAGTAGTGTACCCCGATTGCGCGGCCTAGTGCAGGGGGCTTCTGTGTCTGTCCTCTCCGACAACGGTGTTGCCAATGCATGCACTCAACCTGTCTTCATTTCTCCCCCCCCCCCCCCATTTTCTTTGTCTTCCTGTTCATGTGTGCATTAGCATCATCAGGCGGAGGAGAAGTGGCATCGGCGCACGAGGGAGCTGCATCTCACATGGAGCTCCACAACGGGGACCCGTGGAGACGTCAGCGACACCGACACATCCTCGGAAGGGAGCTCCCTTGCGGTGGCAGCAACATCCGTGCCCCCCGCCACAACAGGTACAGCCGCCACCCAGCGCACCAGCCCCGCCCTCCCAGCAGCCCCTCAGCCTTCGCTCTGTGCCCGCTCGCCCAGGAAGGCGGGCATCTCCTTCGTCCCAGGCACCTCAGGCCCTGCCCCAGTTACCCCTGCTGCCCTCAGTGAGGAGGTCATTGACCTCCTCAGGACCATCATTGTTGGGCAGTCTACCCTTTTGAATGCCATCCAGGGTGTAGAAAGGGAGGTGCATCGGAGCAATGCATACCTGGAGGGCATTCATTCGGGTCAGGCTGCCCATCAGCGATCGTTCAACGCTCTGGCCTCAGCACTGATGGCAGCCATTGTCCCTGTCTCCAGCCTCCCTCTTCTGACTCCCTCCACCCAGTCCAAGTCTCCTGTTCCTCTGCCTATCCCATCCACACCATCAGACCAGCCTGCACACACCTCTACACCCAAGGGCAGCTCATCCAGACATAAGCACCACAGATCCCACAAGCATTCACCCAAGCAACATCCAGATGCAGACATGCCAACAGTCACTACCACCTCTGTGTCCCCCACCTCCTCATCTCCCTCCTCCCTCCCTGTGACGTCTCCACTCACACCTGCATGCACACCACCATCAGCCAGTACTTCCATCACCAGCACACCCTCCATTACAGTCCGCACACGTGCAGTCACCACCCCCACTGCCATTTACACGTCCCCTGTGTCCTCTCCCAGTGTGTCTGTCACCCCCTCTTCCAAACCACACAAACGCAGGCAGCCACCCACCCAACAGCCATCCACCTCACGACAGCCTCCGTCACAAGCACCTGCACCCAAAGACAGCACACTTGACTCTCCTACAACCACATCCTCTTCCTCCACTCCCATACCCACTACACCTACCCGTCCCTGTCCTTCCAAAGTGCTTTTCCTTTCCAACCTTGACCTCGTTACAACCACTGACCCACCCCCTCCATTTGGTAAGAGTAAAAAAAGCACCTCAGCCACCACCAGCCCTGCATCTACTGTGACCATAGTGCAGGGCTATTGGAGTCCTCCAGCTCCTAGGGCAGGAACATCGGCCAGCAGCAAGGGGACAGCCAGCCCACCCCCTGGGAAGAGGACAAAAAAAACTAAGGGCCGGCGCGACAAGCCTGAGACGGCTGCCACAAAGGACAGTAGCCTTGCCCTGTCACCTGCCACATCATCAAAGGGAGGCAAGGGCCACAGAGCTTCAGCGAAGGAGGGCAAGGGCAGCAGGGCGGAGAAGTCAGGCAGCAGGCGAGCTGCCCAGGAGGGCCCCACCAGACCCATTCCGGTTGTGACGGACGACACCCACGGGCCCAGGACTCCATCACAGGAGGGCCCCGCGACCGCAAGGTCGGATGGCGACTGAGCGGGAAGTCTTGGCCAGGTCTGGCTCCCTAGAAACACAGGACAAGCACTGCTGAACAGGGGCCCGGCGTGACAAGAACTGCTGAACAGGGCCCCGTCGTGACAAGAACCGCTGAACAGGGGCCCGCCGTGAGAAGCACTGCTGAACAGGGCCCCGCCGTGATAAGCATCGCTGAACAGGGCCCCGCCGTGAGAAGCACCACTGAACAGGGGCCCCCTGTGACAGGAACCGCTGAACAGGGCCCCGCGTAAGAAGCACCGCTGAACAGGGGCCCGCCGTGACAAGAACCGCTGAACAGGGCCCCGCCGTGAGAAGCACCGCTGAACAGGGGCCCGCCGTGACAAGAACCGCTCCGCTGGGCCCTTCATCTCGAGCACCGCTCCGCTGGGCCCTTCCTGTCAAGCACCGCTCCGCTGGGCCCTTCATCTCGAGCACCGCTCCGCTGGGCCCTTCATCTCAAGCACCGCTCCGCTGGGGCCTTCCTGTCAAGCACCGCTCCGCTGGGCCCTTCCTGTCAAGCACCGCTCCACTGGGCCCTTCCTGTCCAGCACCGCTCCGCTGGGCCCTTCATCTCAAGCACCGCTCCGCTGGCCACCCCCGTCTCAAGCACCGCTCCGCTGGGCCCTTCATCTCAAGCACCGCTCCGCTGGGCCCTTCATCTCAAGCACCGCTCCGCTGGGCCCTTCCTTTCAAGCACAGTTCCGCTGGGCCCCGCCGTCTCTGCATTGCTCCGCTGGGCCCTTCCTTTCAAGCACCGCTCCGCTGGGCACCGCCGTCTCTGTACCGCTCCGCTGGGCCCTTCATCTCAAGCACCGCTCCGCTGGGCCCTTCCTGTCCAGCACCGCTCCGCTGGGCCCTTCATCTCAAGCACCGCTCCGCTGGCCACCGCCGTCTCAAACACCGCTCCGCTGGGCCCTTCATCTCAAGCACCGCTCCGCTGGCCACCGCCGTCTCAAGCACCCAACGCTGGGCCCTTCATCTCAAGCACCGTTCCGCTGGCCACCGCCGTCTCAAGCACCGCTCCGCTGGGCCCTTCATCTCAAGCACCACTCCGCTGGCCACCGCCGTCTCAAGCACCGCTCCGCTGGGCCATTCATCTCAAGCACCACTCCGCTGGGCCCTTCATCTCAAGCACCGCTCCGCTGGGCCCTTCCTGTCAAGCACCGCTCCGCTGGGCCCTTCATCTCAAGCACCGCTCCGCTGGGGCCTTCCTGTCAAGCACCGCTCCGCTGGGCCCTGCCTTTCAAGCACCGCTCCGCTTGGCCCCGCCGTCTCTGCACCGCTCCGCTGGGCCCTTCCTGTCAAGCACCGCTCCGCTGGGCCCTTCCTGTCAAGCACCGCTCCGCTGGGCCCTTCCTGTCCAGCACCGCTCCGCTGGGCCCTTCATCTCAAGCACCGCTCCACTGGCCACCGCCGTCTCAAGCACCGCTCCGCTGGGCCCTTCATCTCAAGCACCGCTCCGCTGGGCCCTTCCTTTCAAGCACCGGTCCGCTGGGCCCCGCCATCTCTGCAGCGCTCTGCTGGGCCCTTCCTGTCAAGCACCGCTCCGCTGGGCCCTTCATTTCAAGCACCGCTCTGCTGGGCCCTTCATCTCAAGCACCGCTCCGCTGGGCCCTTCCTGTCAAGCACCGCTCCGCTGGGCCCTTCATCTCAAGCACCGCTCCGCTGGGCCCTTCCTGTCAAGCACCGCTCCGCTGGGCCCTTCATCTCGAGCACCGCTCCGCTGGGCCCTTCATCTCAAGCACCGCTCCGCTGGGGCCTTCCTGTCAAGCACCGCTCCGCTGGGCCCTTCCTGTCAAGCACCGCTCCACTGGGCCCTTCCTGTCCAGCACCGCTCCGCTGGGCCCTTCATCTCAAGCACCGCTCCGCTGGCCACCCCCGTCTCAAGCACCGCTCCGCTGGGCCCTTCATCTCAAGCACCGCTCCGCTGGGCCCTTCATCTCAAGCACCGCTCCGCTGGGCCCTTCCTTTCAAGCACAGTTCCGCTGGGCCCCGCCGTCTCTGCATTGCTCCGCTGGGCCCTTCCTTTCAAGCACCGCTCCGCTGGGCACCGCCGTCTCTGTACCGCTCCGCTGGGCCCTTCATCTCAAGCACCGCTCCGCTGGGCCCTTCCTGTCCAGCACCGCTCCGCTGGGCCCTTCATCTCAAGCACCGCTCCGCTGGCCACCGCCGTCTCAAACACCGCTCCGCTGGGCCCTTCATCTCAAGCACCGCTCCGCTGGCCACCGCCGTCTCAAGCACCCAACGCTGGGCCCTTCATCTCAAGCACCGTTCCGCTGGCCACCGCCGTCTCAAGCACCGCTCCGCTGGGCCCTTCATCTCAAGCACCACTCCGCTGGCCACCGCCGTCTCAAGCACCGCTCCGCTGGGCCATTCATCTCAAGCACCACTCCGCTGGGCCCTTCATCTCAAGCACCGCTCCGCTGGGCCCTTCCTGTCAAGCACCGCTCCGCTGGGCCCTTCATCTCAAGCACCGCTCCGCTGGGGCCTTCCTGTCAAGCACCGCTCCGCTGGGCCCTGCCTTTCAAGCACCGCTCCGCTTGGCCCCGCCGTCTCTGCACCGCTCCGCTGGGCCCTTCCTGTCAAGCACCGCTCCGCTGGGCCCTTCCTGTCAAGCACCGCTCCGCTGGGCCCTTCCTGTCCAGCACCGCTCCGCTGGGCCCTTCATCTCAAGCACCGCTCCACTGGCCACCGCCGTCTCAAGCACCGCTCCGCTGGGCCCTTCATCTCAAGCACCGCTCCGCTGGGCCCTTCCTTTCAAGCACCGGTCCGCTGGGCCCCGCCATCTCTGCAGCGCTCTGCTGGGCCCTTCCTGTCAAGCACCGCTCCGCTGGGCCCTTCATTTCAAGCACCGCTCTGCTGGGCCCTTCATCTCAAGCACCGCTCCGCTGGGCCCTTCCTGTCAAGCACCGCTCCGCTGGGCCCTTCATCTCAAGCACCGCTCCGCTGGGCCCTTCATCTCAAGCACCGCTCCGCTGGGGCCTTCCTGTCAAGCACCGCTCCGCTGGGCCCTTCATCTCAAGCACCACTCCGCTGGGCCCTTCATCTCAAGCACCGCTCTGCTGCGGCCTTCCTGTCAAGCACCGCTCTGCTGGGCCCTTCATCTCAAGCACCGCTCCGCTGGGCCCTTCCTGTCCAGCACCGCTCCGCTGGGCCCTTCATCTCAAGCACCGCTCCGCTGGCCACCGCCGTCTCAAGCACCGCTCCGCTGGGCCCTTCATCTCAAGCACCGCTCCGCTGGGCCCTTCCTGTCAAGCACCGCTCCGCTGGGCCCTTCATCTCAAGCACCGCTCCGCTGGGGCCTTCCTGTCAAGCACCGCTCCGCTGGCCACTGCCGTCTCAAGCACCGCTCCGCTGGGCCCTTCCTGTCAAGCACCGCTCCGCTGGGCAACGCCGTCTCAAGCACCGCTGGCCCATTGACAGTGCCAGTTCTGTGTCGAGAAGGGCTTCACGAAGCACTCTGGGCACCATGCCTCCTCCATTAGCAGTGGAGTCGGTAATCCATCTGATGGACTGTGGCTTGGCACTTCCCAGGATGGAACAGTGGGCAAGCCAAACACTGTAGAGACTTGAGAGACTGTCGCTTTGCACTCCCCAGGATGGCACAGTGGGCAAGCCACCCACTGTAGAGACTTGTGAGACTGTGGCTTTGCACTCCCCAGGATGGGACAGTGGGCATGGAGGCCCCTCGTGGATCTGGCGTCGTGGACTCATGTGGCTGAGGTGCCCCCCCTTCCTTTCCCCCTGAGGTGCCTGTAGTTTTATCATCTGATGCCCCAGCAGTGTTCTCTCCAATGGTATCTGGTCTCCTGTGTGGGCTTTGCCCATGTGTTTGTGCACATTGGCCCACGGACTATGGAACTTTGACAGAATGGGCAGGACTTATTGCCTATGTATATATTTTTGACTATGTTCATTCCTTATTTTGTATCTTTCATATTGCATATTTCCCATACCTTCAATGGAGCTATTTATACATATATTTTATAGATCATTTTAATTGTGTCTTTGCATTATTCTGGTGGGTTTGGGGGGTGTCACTCTGACTTGTTGCTCTGCATTGGGGTGTAGGTATTTGGGGTGGGGGGGTGGGTGTATGGCGCATGTGTGTGCCCGTAAGCTTTCCTCCTCCCCCCTCCCCTGTGTCATAGGTGTAGTACTCACCGTTGTCATCTGCGCCGGCGTTCGTACTCCTGGTAGATGAGCAGGTAGACAATAGCTGGTAGGATGTTTAATTCGGGTTCCATGCTGTCCTCCTTCCTCGTGGAGTGTGTAGAGGTGAGCGTTTTCCCGTTCGTAGTCTGTTTCCGCCGTGTTTTTATCGGCGGGGATCCCGCCCCAGAAAAGGTGGCGGATTGGTGAGTTGTGATAGGGTGGGCGGTACATTGTCTGCCGCCTGCCTGTTGGCGGTGACCACCGCGCTGTTTGTCTGTCCCGCCGTGGCGGTCGGAGTGTTAAAGTGGCGGCCTGTGTTGGCGGTTCCCGCCAGGGTCAGAATTCCATTTTTTTGACCGCCTGCCTGTTGGCGGGTTGGCCGCCGCTTTATCACCGACCGCCAGGGTTGGAATGACCCCCATAGTGTCTTCTGTGTCTCACATCCTCCAAAGTGTGCCTACTGCCTGTAGTCTTGCAAGACATATTGGCTTTTGGCACCATCTGCCTATCCCTAGTGACACTATTGTAACCTCTGTATTCTCCTTCAATTTAACTGGGAACACCTTCTGTCCAAGCACTGCACTGGCCAGTCCAAGTGGCTGTCCACTGGTTGGGGGCTGTGCCCTTTTGGGACATTTGGGTTCACTCAGTACACTGAGGGACAAATCACCCTTCACAAAATGTCTTTCTTTTATTTCTGACTGAGATTAGTTACTATTGTTACTTTGGGAATTATTGTAGGGGCTTTCAGAGAACTCCTTAGTAATTGTATGTTTTCTCCCCCCCTTTCTTCTGGTGGAAACCCTGACCACCCTTCTTGTGATCCAACAGATACCTTTGGGGATATTATGATGCTAACCAACAGGTCTGCCTCCTTAGCGAGCTGACTTCAATCAGTGAGCTTCTATCAATCAGGTGCTGGTGGAGCTCTGTAAAACATATATTGAACATGCACCCCCTTAGTATCAGATTAAACAATCCAGTAAAACCTTCAACTTCCCTGCCTTGCATCCAATTATTTGTGTCTTGCTGGAGTAGTCAAGAAAATCCACCCAAGTCTGGCGCTGCAACTTTTTGCTATAAACATGTCTAATGCAGTACTTGTCTAGGGTGAACCCAAACTTGGTAAAAATTATGGTTCTCATTGAAGTTTACTTCATCTGGTCCTTTACCTCCAGTGTAAGCAAGGTATCACTCCCCACCATTAGCATATGTTTCCATAGTGATGCCCTCCAGCATTCTTCTGACAACCCTGTGCATAGTAAGGGCCGGAAAACCACTTGTCAATGTCATCCCCTACCTCATAGCTGGGCAATAGATCTTTAGGTAAACTTTGCCTCCCCTTCAAACACTGGGGTATGCTGCTACCATAATTTCTGGAATCTGCTTGTTTTGCCTTGAGTGCCAAGTCATTAAGATTATGCTCCTGTGTATTTTTCTTCTCCTCGACCTCCATTTTAAGCCTGGCCATCTGCAGCCTGAACTCCCTTTCAGCCCTCCTGTCTGCTAGCTACTCTGGGGACAAACCATATAAAGATACACAGCTTCCGTTCTGGCATGGAGTTCCAATCCAGGAGACCAGTTATCCCTCAGTTCTGTGTGCTGCTTCTCAGGACCTGCATCCAGGTCCTCTCCTTGTCCCTCTATATCATCTTCATCATCCTGGTCATCTGATGCTGTCAGAAACTGGGAAGCCTCTGACTAGGCCTTTAGAAGGTTCTAAAGCTCCAATTTATTAGTGACCTTCTTGTTAGAAAGTCCCATTTCCTTGCAGAACTCCTTGAGCCCAGACACTGTGTAGCTCTTCAGTTTGATAAGCTTGAATTCCATTGCGGCAGCTATGGTCGCAGACAGTCAAGTAGAATGAGAATGAGTTTGAAAAAAGCACAAAAGTCAATCAAGGAGAATTTAAAGGAAACTCAAAGGGCATCATAATATTTATATGGGCAATGCACAAACAATCTAAACGTTGAACAGTGATATAGGATATTGGGTTACTGGTTGAGGTGGATAAAACCCTACTCTAGCAGCAGCCACAATTCTTATTCTTATCAATTCTTATCAGGGTGAAACACAAGCAAACCCCAAATTAACCTGTGCTTACCTCAGTTGTAGCCTGGCACAGAAGCCGTCAGACTTAACATCGAGGCAGTCTGTAAAGTATTTATGAAGAACTTCAAACAGTAATAAAGAGAAAACATCACACAAAGAAAATTCTGCATCAATTTAGAAAAAGTAAAATGTAATAAATTATTTGAGACCAAAATCCCAAACATGTAATCAGTAGAACCAGAGATATGCAGGGGCAGATTTATGGAAAGTGGTGCTGCACCGAGTGCAGCACCAATTTCCCTGCACCCCTTAGCACCCCTCTACCGCCACCATGTGTACACCGTATTTAAAATACAGCGCACAATGGTTCAGGGTAGGGGGCAATAGCATCAGTTCCCATGACGCTATTGATGCACTCTGCAGGAGTATCGCCAAAATATTGGTGCTACTCCTGCAGAGTACATAGGGCCCCATTCTACAAAATAGAAGCCCTCTTTTGATGCCTACTCTTGAGCAGGCGTTAAAAGTGCCATAAAAAATGGCACAAGGAAATCTCATAGATTTCCTTATGTCATTTTTCTGGCTCCTGTAATGGGGGAACAACCCCTTTGCATACATTGTGCCTGGTGGAGGCATAATGTAGCACAAAGTGTGAAAGAGTGGCACAATGCATGCATTGCACCAGTCTGTAAATATGGCACAGGGATTTCAGCCTCGTTGTGCCACTTTAACATAAAAAATAATTATGTTAAGGTGGCGCAAGGTGGCAGGCATTAGGGCATTATAAATATGCCCGCAATTTTAAAGATGTAAGAAAAAATTGTGCTAAAAAGCACAAAGTGCCAACTGGGGTTATCTGGTTGCACTGGACCAGGACAAAGTCACAAGTCCAGGCCAACCCTGATGGAGCGTGGTCCAGCTACAGTGACCCAGTTAAGCCAGCTGAACAAAGTACCTTAAAGCCTGGTGCATGGTCAATGCAGCATTGCTTTGCAAGAATTTGTGTTGTCAGGCATCGATTCCAAGGAACAGCGACAGTCCAACTTCTGAGTGTCCAGGACTGTGGTGGCACCATATTGAGAGCAAGACTCACAGCAGACTGAGTCTGGTCGTTGGGCTCATGGTGGTTGGAACCTATTCTGTCCCCGAGGCTCTGATCAGGAGACCAGGCAACTAGTCTTTGTAGACAGTCTGGTAGTCATGGGTTCAAGATGCATTCCCAGTCCTATTCACTCAGGCAATAGGGCAGCAGGGCAGCAGAGAAGCAGGGCAGCTGTTGTATAGCTATTTGAGCCATGTTTTTTGCAAACCTGCTGTTGTGCACTTCAGCACTTTAGCCTAGTTACATTTTATTCAGCATCTCTTTATTTTTCAAGCATTAGCCACATTTGATGCTTGTTTTATTTTTCCTATCTGGTTTTTCTTTCACTTAGGAAAGCATTACGTTCTTACCACAGCATTCATTTAACTTAGGCCCATATTTATACTTTTTGACGCAAACCAGCGCCGGTGCTGGTTTGCGTCAAAAAGTTTACCGCCGGCTAACGCCATTCCTAAGCGCCATGAGGGCGCCTTATTTAGGGAATGACATTAGCCGGCGCTGTGGACTGGTCTGAGTAAAAAAAAATGACTCAAACCGGGCAGCGCAGGCGTAGGGGAAAATGGGGATTGTGCATCAAAAAATTGTAGAAAGTCAGGTCTGAAGCAAAAATCATGCCTCAAACCGGACTTGCGCCATTTTTTGACGCACAACCCACATTGACATGACTCCTGTCTTTGTAAAGACAGGAGTCATGCCCCCTTGCCCAATGGCCATGCCCAGGGGACTTCTGTCCCCTGGGCATGGTCATTGGGCACAGTGGCATGTAGGGGGGCCCAAATTAGGCCCCCCTGTGCCACTTAAAAGAAATTTAAAAATACTTACCTGAACTTACCTGTACTTACCTGGGATGGGTCCCCCCATCCATGGGTGTCCACCGGGGGGGGCGACGGTGGCAGGGGGTGTCCCTGGGGGCAGGGAAGGGCACCTCTGGACTCCTTCCGAGCCCACAGGTCCGTTAACGCCTGCGCTGACCCATGCGTTAAAAAACGGCACACATCAGGCTGTGCGCCGTTTTTTAAGGCCCACCCCCTCCTGTGCATCAAAATGACGCTGGAGTATAAATAAGGCACACAGGCCTTAAAGTAATTTTTTGGGTGGGAACGCCTACCTTGCATATCATTAATGCAAGGCAGTATCCCGCATCCAAACAATTTCGCACACAGTGGAATTTTTATGTCCGTGGGCTTGGACGTCAAAGTGTAAATATGGGGCAAGGTTTGAGCCGAATGTGCGTCAAAATATTTGACGCACATTTGGCGCAGACAGAGTATAAATATGCCCCTTAGTTCTTTCCTCAAGGCTGCAGTCAGATACGGTTGCTGGCAAAACTGGTACACTGTGACATTCACAGAAACATCAACTGTTTTATTATAAAAGCACTTCCTTGTCCCATACATTAGAGGGAGATTCCAGCCAGATGACCACAACTGTATGCTGAGTGCTGAAAATCTTGGCTACAGTTGCTTGCTTAGGTGGCCGAATCCCTGACCTATATGGGGACAGTGTCTTTTTAGACAGCAGACTTCCTTGCCCAGCTATGGGTGATGATGTTTTCCCAGGGGGGAAACCTGAAGGGCAGATTAGGGCTCATCATACTGTCCTCTAACATATTTTAGGTAGGTAATATATCTATATTATTCCTCGTGACAGTATGGTGGAACTGTTTTTGTTTTTCACTCTTCTTGCCAGCATTTTTCTTCTAATGTGTTTTATCTTCCTAGTTATTGTGATACATGCCATAGTATCCAAGATGCAGTTACTTCAGTAAAACTTATTAAACTATACTCTGCTTCAGTTTGTCTTTGTCTGTGTGAGACTAATGTAATGTAACTGAGAGAAAGGGATGAGATCTGATCAACCATAATTCTCCTGAGGAGTCCTCTCTGTCATGCACCCAGTTGCCACAATCATCCCCTCTCCCGGGTGGAGATGAGGCACTGCTAGTTGGCCGGAAAACCCATATTGGGCCAACAGGTGTCACTTGGTGTGGAATTGTACTCAGTACCCCACAATTCAGTTGATTCTGACCCCGAAAATCCAGTAGTCTTATTAGGATAATGAGAATCTATGTGACATGACACCCCCAAAGTTTGGTAAGGCACTAATTTTTGGATCCTTCTAAGTATCTCTGTCTCACTATGTGCTAAAGGCACTGCAATACTATCTACGGAGACGTCCGTGGTATTGAGGATTTACTCCTTCCTCCTCGGCTAAGTAGGTAGTACCTATCCAACGCTGTAGGTTGTTCAAGCTTGAACCTTAAAAGGATCAATACCCATTTGGTGTCCTTATCTCTGAACAAATACCTTTACCATTACCATGGCAATCCTGCAATGGATAGTAATTGCAGCGAACATGTGACCACCTCTCACTGAACATTTATTGACAAATGGCCTCACAGGCCAAGGGGGTCCAGTCACATTTGTTTTTGAGGCTCATCCGGCCAACAGAACAGAAACATTTTATTCTTGTGTCATCTTTCCAGCAGTTGATGGGAACACTAACTCGTTTCATTACTACACACCTGCTAATATACCTGCACAAAACAGAGCTTAAACTTACTTAGAGATACTCTATCTTATCATGACTGTCAGAAATGGGGTCTCTGGTTGGCAGTCAGGTTACCCCCTGTCCAAGCAAGGACCCTCACTCTAGTCAGGGTAAGTCACACACAATCCAAATGATTCTGTGCCCACCATCTTGTAGCTTGGCCCCGAGCAGTCAGGCCTAACTTATAAGGCAACGTGAAAAGTAGTTGTGCAATAAATCAAACAATACCACTATATAGCACCACAAAAATACACCACACAGTGCTAGAAAATATATCATATTTATCTGATAAAATGCAGGACAAAACAATTAAAATACAATAAGTAAATATTGAGATATCACTGTAAAAGGGATAAGGGGCTATATGTACGAACACATTTTCCCATAAGGACAGAATGGGTAAAACCCTTTCCTACATCTGGCCCAAGGTGTCTTAAGTCTTTTAAAAACAAAGGAATGTGTCCAAAAAACAATAAAGGTCTCTTGCAAGCACAAAGTACCTGGGTTGATTTCAAAATCTCTACGAGGGACCGCAGAGGAGGTGATGCGTTTATAGCAGGCTGTGCATCGAATTTTCGCCGCACAAGGAATCAAGTTGCAGGAGTGAAGTCTTTTTGGTTCTGAGACTTCAGGGAACAGAAGGCAATCTCTATCCAAGCCCTTGGAGAGCACTTCTCAGCACAGCCAGAGAGCAGCAATGCAGCAGGGGAACAGCAAGGCAGTAGTCATTCTCAGAAAAATAGTCCCAGTGAATCCTTGGGGCAGCCAGGCAGTTCCTATTAGCAGGTCTGGTTCAGGGAATTTTCACCAGCAGGTTTCTTGTCCACAAGTGTCTGCGAGGTAGAGTGTCTACCCCAAGAAGTGTCTAAAGTCTGTGATTTTGGGTGCTCTTCTTATACCCATTTTGGCGTTTGGTTTAGGCTTACTTCAAACAAAAGTCTCACTTGTTTGTGAAATCCAGCTTTGCACAGGCAAGGCCTCTGACACACACCAGGGGGTTGGAGTCTGCATTGTGTGAGGGCAGGCACAGCCCTTTCAGGTGTGAGTGACCACTCCTCCCCTCCCTCCTAGCACCGATGGCTCATCAGAATATGCAGGCTACACCCCAGCCCACTTTGTGTTACTGTCTGGAGAGTGGTGCAAATAGCCACACTGTCAAACTAACCCAGACAGGGAATCCACAAGCAGGCAGAGTCACAAAAATTGTTGAAACAAGAAAATGCCCACTTTCTAAAAGTGGCATTTTCAAACACAATCTCAAAAACAGCTTTACTAAAAGATGTATTTTTAAATTGTGAGTTCAGAGGTCCCAAACACCACCTGTCTATCTGCTCCCAAAGAGAATCTATGCTTTAATCATGTTTAAAGGCAGCCCCCAGGTTAACCTTTGAGAGAGATAGGCCTTGCAAAAGTGAATACTGAATTTAGCAGTATTTCACTGTCAGTACATATAAAACATATTAGTATATGTCCTACCTTAACAATACACTGCACCCCACCCATGGTGGTACGTAGGACCTACCTGAGGGGTGTCTTATATGTAGGAAAAGGGAAGGGTTAGGCCTCGCAAGTGGGGACACTTGCCAAGTCGAATTTAGAGTTTAAAAATTGCACATACAGACACTGCAGTTCCAGGTCTGAGACATGATTACAGCGCTACTTATGTGGGTGGCACAACCAGTGCTGCAGGTCCACTAGTAGCATTTGATTTACAGGCCCTGGGCACCTCTAGTGCACTTTACTAGGGACTTACTAGTAAATCAAATATGCAAATCATGGATAAACCAATCAACAGTACAATTTACGCAAAGAACATATGCACTTTAGCACAGGTTGGCAATGGTAAAGTGCTCAGAGTTCAAAAGCCAACAAAAACAGGTCAGGAAAAATAGGAGGAAGGAGGCAAAATGTTTTGAGATGACCCTACAAAAAGGGCCAGGTCCAACAAAGACCATAATAGCTGGCTTGATGGCACCCTATCAAATACAATATGACATGTTAGGTTAAGTCCCGTGAGAAATGATGGTCCTACCTGGCCACACACACACCACACCCTGATGCAGTAACCTTGGCGATAGCTGAGGTAAACCGCTTATATACAGAGCTCACTGCAATATACAGACTGTTAGTACTGTTTGTAATTCAAACATTAAATACTAACCCAGCACGTGCAGCCTCAGGGCAACCAGATGCAGTTACACCAGGTATAAATCCTGCGACTGTACATTTGATCATGGGTAAAGTACCCGCCAAGCGGGGGGAGATTCCATTTTGGTCAGCTCAAAAAATAAATGCGCTGGAAGCAGTTTTTCCCCAAACAGGTGCTCAGAATAAGCCTAGAATACTCATTATGAGCTTGGCATTTGGGATTTGGGATGGTTCCCACAGTAGATAAATGCAATACTTGGGGCACCGTAATTTTAGCAGGTTCTATACTACTGCACACGGTGCACCAAAACTTGCCAATCCTCTGAAGGTGTTCAAACAAATTCAAGATAAATACGGGGCTGCCCTGGCCCTTGATTTGGGGATGCAAATGATGGGCAATTTTGCCACAGTGTCTTCAATTATATTGAGTAATCTCAAAGGGGAGACAGTTGCACCAGCAGTACGTGTGCACTCCAGGACGTTCCTGCACATGATCAAGAACATGAGCTGCCAAAGATTGTCGGAGAGACCTACTCTAGTATTGGTCAGTATAGTCTGGGTATCAGACCCATATAATAACAATTACAGGGTCCATTAAATCACAATTACAGAGTAGATCTTATAAAGATTCTTCCAAGCAAGCACTTGAAGTACCTAGAAAATGTTGGGATAAAAAATGTTATATACCTAAAAAAGAAAGGGGAGAATCTCTGCAATTGGACACCCCTCAAAACTGCTATAACCTTAGAAATAGAGACAGTATAAAAACACCAGACAGGTATCAATATACTGATACACGCCAATCTCGTTCCTTTCAGGACTCACCAGAAAAATGCAGTGAAAGAGGTGGGTAGTCAGAGCAGCGGACAGAGGGGCATATTTAAGAAAAATGGCACTGCACTGTGTAGAGCGCCACTTTTCTGTGCCCTTTATGGCCCCAGTACTTCCACCATGTGTATGCCATATTTAAAATATGGTGCACCATGGCACAGGGTAGGGGACAATAGCATAATTTTTCATGACATTATTGATGTATTCTGTAGGAGTAGCCCCAACATATTGGTGCTACTCCTGCAGAGTACATAGGGGCCCATTATAAATAATGGGAGCTCCCTGTTAACACCTGCTCTGAGCTGGCGTTTAAAGTGCCATACAAAATGATGCAAGGAAATCTGTTAGATTTCCTTGTGCCATTGTTTTGACCCATCCCTAACTGGGGAACGCCCCCTTTGCGTACATTATGCCTGGAGCAGGCATAATTTAGCGCCAAGGGTTGCAAAGTGGCGCAATGCATGCATTGTGCCACTTTCTAAATATGGCGTGAGGATTTTGGCCTCGTTGGGCCAAATTAGTGTAAAAGAAAATGATGCTAATGTGGCACAAGGTGGCGTAAGGGGCTAATAAATATGCCCCAGAATACGTGAAACTGGCAAAGGACTCACAACGCTCAACTGAAGTTTATGTTAAGAAAATAGAGAAACTTCCTCAACAAAAACCCCAATTCAAAAACAATAAAAGTGCCAGCAGTTGCAATACGTCATGTCACTCAGGAAGAGGACTTTACTGAAGAACAGGAAGTGGGCACTATCACTGCTAGACAGTGCAGCAGAGGTCACAATAGTTCACCAGGATCTTCAAGAGCATCTGGAGGTGAAAGCAACTGATGACTTATTACAAGTTGAGACTGCAGACATGCGTTTCTCCACGCCCAATAGGGTGTAAAAATTAACTATAGAGTTAGAAGGAGACATTGAACACACAATCAATACCATCTTTTGGGATCATGTTGTTATCATTTCCGATGTTTTGTTGTGTGAGAAGGATTGGCCACCAGAATTTGTCCGTAACATCCCTTATGGGGAAGAGATTATTGAAGAGTCTTTCTCACCCTTTGTTCCCAGAAAGCTTATAGACATTCATGCCATTGATTGGGCAGAGGCCCAGGCACTTGCGTTATATAGCAACCACATAGGGTGGGAAAAAGATTCCCCCATCATGTAATACCCATTAAATCCGAACCCCAACCTCAACCCTACTATCCAATAAAGCATAAAGCTAAAGCATCTGTGAGGGAAATCCTCACACAGTTACAGTACTAGGATGTAATTGAACCCTGTGTCTCACCAATAAACAGTCCATTGTTCTCCATAGCTAAACCAGACCATTCATATAGAATAGACTTAGACTGCAGACATTTAAACAGTCATGCACACACATTTGCTATACAAAATGCACACAGCACAGCACAGCACTTATGAACAGTATAGTGCGCAAAAAATAAAAAACAACTTTGGATATTTCAACTGCTTTTTCTGCCAAAATATAGAACCTGAAAGTAAGGATTTAACAAGTTTCACCACTTTAGGCTATCAGAAAAAAACTTTGCAGTCTCCCACAATGGTACAAGAAAAGTTCAAGACTTTTTTCAGCTCGTGTCACATCTATTTTACACAACATTGATCCTGAGGTGTTGTCCTGCGTAGAAGACATCTACCTCACAGACGATTACCTCATGCAACATATAAGACAGGTAGCCCACTTTGTTGTGCGATTTGCTGAATTAGGCTACAAATTCAATTTAAAAAAACAAAAAATAGCCTTCCTTAGTGTCCTGTTTTTGGGATACAAATTATCAGATGAAGTCAAGAGTCTAGCACCTCAATATTTAGAGAAATGTACACAACTACAACCTCCAATCACAATCAGAAGGCTCCAGTCTTTGTTTGACTTTTCAAATGTTGGCAGAACATACATTCCAGATTATGCACAGCTCATTAAACCTTTATATGACTTGATACGGTCTGACTTTTCCAGTAAATACAGGACAGTTGAACACACACAGATTCTCAGAGAATTACAACAAGATATGCTTGAAGCTAAACACTTACATACAAGGGACAAAAAGAAACACTTGATCATCATAGTGATTGATGATGCCATTGTTTTCACCTATGCAACGTTCAATGAAGGTGAGACCGTCCCGACTACATACAAATCACATTTGTATTATACAGCAGAACAACCCTTTTCTCCCACTAAGTAAATTCTCACTGCTGTTTAGATGTCTGTCATCAAAGAGATACCTCTGGCCCACAGGAAATGTATCGTCATATCTCTCATCCCGGCCCTTGAGGCTTTTACTAAAGCTAGCGTTCCTAATGCTAAAGCACTACATCCAAGTTGGATTCAATGGGCATCGTCTATAATTGCCACTGATGTTGACTATATTTTTGACTCAAAATTACAAACTCAATAATTTTTGCAATACGAACTTGAATATCCAGTTCCAGGAAATGCATTGCCTATTGAACAACATCAAATGATTATGTACACTGATGGCTCAGCCCAACCAGCTATAGGCACAAAACATCAATACTCAGTTGCTTCCGCAGTCGTGAATGGCTACATGAAGGATGGTGAATCCATCCACAGCACACTTATACGCAGACCTTAGGGGAATGTACTGCACAATTGGCGGAGCTTAAAGCTCTAGTGATGGCACTGGAACATACAGATCCAGAACAGCTGATGCTGATTGTCTGTTATTCATACTATTGTGTCCAGTCCTTCAATAAACATCTGCATTACTGGTGCCAGAATGGGTTCAGAGATTCAAAAGGTAACACCATTATACACAGACTTCAGTGTGGGAAAGTAGCGGATCTGAAGGAAATGCTACCTAATGTCCATGTTCTACATACACTAAAACACTAGCGTGTTGGAATACATGTTGCTGGCAATACCTTGGCTGATAAAGAAGCCAAATCAGCAGTAGCTAAGGCTTTGGTTGCTGCTGTAACTCGTTCTAGAACAAAATTGGATGATGAATCACTGGCTGATGTGAAAGCTTTGGCTGATGGCACACCCATGCCAAATGCATATCCTCCCAAATATTCCAACTGCATATCATGCCTCAATACTGCCCTATTCAGAATATGAGGGGCGGGCAATAGTGTGATTCCCAACAAAGATCAAAGACCAGGATTGATCAAAGCAGCGCATGAGGAAGTTGCTTTTGTCCATGCCTGTGTGGCAGCTACAGTCTCATTGTTACAGGCATGTTACTGTTGGACAGGTATATATAAACAGACCAAGCAGTATGTCATTTATTGTGATATCTGTCAGCACATAAAGGGGTCCTCCATCAAACGCACACCACAGACACCCCTCCTAATTTCTAAAAAAACATTACAATGTGTGCACTTGGACCATTGTGGTCCCCTGCTACTTGACAGTGCATACAAATACATTTTATTTGCTGTTGACTCATGCTCCAGATTTCTATGGGTTTGGCCATAATGCTCGGCTGATGCTGGAGCTGTTATTAAAGATCTGCAAGTCTTTATCAGCACAAATGCTGTTGCAACTTTCCAGTCAGACCACGGCCCAGACTATGCCTCAAGGGCTTTCAGGAAAGCCTTGGCTTTGTTAGGGGTCCAACTGCATTATTGATCTCCATTTCATCCCAAGGAAGATAGTATTGTGGAGCAAAGAAACCGATATTTAAAGCAATCCTTAACAGCCAAAGTATTATGTACAGGTCGTAGTTGGTTTACTCACCTGTATGGAGTCCAGAGAGCACTTAATAATCTGTCCAGAAGGTCCCTGGTGGGGGTGTACCTTGTACGAATGCCTTTTCGGAACACAAATGTATGTTTAAGATCTTGATGGTTCTGGGTGTGGAGGTGGCAGATATACCTTTTGACATAAATGAAAATGTCACTGTCTTGCAGGACTTACAATGGTTCTGTGATGACAGTACATCTGCCAGTGCCGCCTCCTTATGAATAAGGGATGTACCAATAACATCTACCAGCTGGATTCCAAAAGTTGGGGATCTAGTGTGTGAAAAGATTGCTATGAAAAAGGAGTTTGGTCCTACTGTGCACTGGTTCCAGTCCTGGGAGTACACTGTATCAGAACTGTCATCTTACCACTGCTGCCTGGTTCTAAAGAAAATCGCTTTGTCTCCATTGACAATGTCAAGTTAAACCATATGGCCAAGTCTCCTGGGTAGTACCTGAATCCCTCTAACTACAGGCCAGGATGTTCCCCTGCAGGCGCAGCAGCGCTGACACATCTCTGAGCTCGGGGAAGGTGGAAAATTATCTTTCATTAGTTCCATTAACTTCTTTTGCGACAAGTAATGTCAACAACATTGAGCGATTTTACTCAAATTCTACACAGAAAGATTGTATAGTCTACTATGAACCACTGCAAGAAACTTCTGCCAGCTCTCCTCCTAAAAATACGGATCCAGTTTTTGCAAAACCTGCTTCTGGATACTTTGTCGACATCAATGACACTTTCACGGACTCATCTGTCTCTACTGAAACAGAACTGTCAAGAGCACATAAGCTGATAATATGGCTCAAAAGTAACTATTTTATTCTTGCATGGAACTATCTATGGCTCTTATTAACTGTACTTGCCTTCCTCCTTTGGATTGGGTTTGTCTTTGTTTTCTATTTACTGATACATTGGCATTTCCTTCCTCAGCGCTCTACAGTTGAACTGGTGGTTGAGGTCCTAAAATCAAATTGTTTCTCCCACAAAGTCCGCAGGGGCTTATCCTTAGTGAACATTTCGGTTATACCAATTCCTGATGGGATTGTTTGCTATAAAGTATCATTTGATATATATGGCCCAACAGAGGTCCAAATTCTGCATGTATTTAAACTTTCCATTAATGATGTTATAACACACAAAGTAGTTTCTGATGATTGGGATGTGAAAACTGTTGATGCTATGATGTCTATTGACTGATACAAAATGTATTTATTCAGATTCCTTTGTTCCTCGGTTAGCTATTGAAGGCTATGAAAGATGGTTGAAGTCGATAGATTTAAAAAGTGTGTGGGGAGCTAAAAATTGGGAAAGGAAGCTTTATTTAGAGCATGCGTGATACCCGTTCAAATGATATTTTTAATTGAAACTGTACAACAGACAAGTTGTTGAGGCTTGGCAAAAATTAAGGATTTGAATGTGCCCAGTATTCCTGCCCTTGCAAACTTTTATAAATGGCAAAAGTACATAAATACAAATGAAGATTAGCTCAATAAGTGGGTCCGGAATTTAACACATCACTTTCATATCCTGGTGGGTGGTTATTGTGGCCAGTAGACACCAATGGGTGTCATAGACATTTTGTAAACTTCACAGGGGTTTTTAGAACAAATAGGCCAGACCCTCCTTATGTGTCATCGGAACGCTTAGGTACAGTGATAATATTAGTGTAGGGAAATGATGCCAGCAATGGTTGACAAGTTCCTCACTTGATGCTGTTAAAGCACACCTCAGTCTCCTGTCTAATGATACAGATTTGCAGCATTTCCTGTTAGGCCCCAAAAGACAACGCAGAAAGCGCTTCTTATATGCAGTATATAATGAAATTTCCCCACAAGAAGATGCTGCCCAGTTAAAAGAAATAGAGCAGGAAAATGTAAAGCATTAGCTGTTGTCAATAATGGGATTAACACCTTGTCCGACCAGATATACACATAAAACAACATTGTCTTTTCTGCAATAGACATAGTACAGAGTGACATGTCATCGTTACACCATGGACAGAGTCAACTAAGGTCCATTATGCAGTTAGGTTGAACACTACAAACATTAAAAGCAGGTTGCGTTCCCTGGCAACATGTTAGCACAAAGGACATATTTATAACATTTAATTTAATGCACCAACAACAAATATTGGTTAAAAGGGAAGCAACTTATGCTATGCTGAACATTGAGAAATTAGAAACATTGCCCTTTAATGTGTCTGAAATACCATCTGCTGAATGGTTAATACACAGGGTTATTAATCTGCCTATTTCAACACTTCAATTCACATCCTGCTTTACACACATTCCAGGAGGCAGATATGACAGGCACGGATATAGTTATATACACAAGGTGTGGGAGTTTCCCTTTTTGTACAACTGTTTCAATGGCATGCAAGAGGTATTTCTTAGCGACAGTGAATGCAAGACGTCTGTGATGGTTTGCTGGCAGCTGTCTTGGCACGGGGCATGTAATGCATGTAATGCCTCGGCAGCGAACTTGGCTTGCTTTCTGAAGGGAGCTCCAGTCCCCTTGATTAGACCTGTGTTCCAGTTGCTCTCAAATGGAAGCTATGTGCTCCCTAACAGTGAGAGTTTTTATGGAATGCGAGCCGGAATAGGTTATGTTGTTTTGGTCTCCCAAATTGTCACCTGTTGGTGGAATGTCCTTTTTCCCCACTATAAAACAAAGGGAAGTAGCAGAGATTTGGCCTCATATTGCTGCTCCAGATGTGAATTTTGACAAGTTGAGCAGACTCAAGGTATTATTGCTTCAGAAACATGTAGTGCTTACATCTGCGTGCGAGACCAATGCACTTCAATTTGCGAGGTCATCTGCAGAGATACAGGCCCTCATTATGAACATGGTGGCAATCACCGCGCCGCCAGCGGTGGCGGTAACTACCGCCAACAGCCTGACAGTCTGGACCACAAAATAATGAAGCACATGAGAAAAAGTCAGCGGGAGATCCACACACCACCAGCATTGGAGTGCCGACAACGATGGAAGAGGCCACCCACAGGCTACTGGAAAGGCCCCACTAGCCTAACAAATAATGAAGCACAAGACCGAAGTCAGTTCTGGGGCAGGAACCACCGCCACAAAAGCATGGCGGAAACAAACCAAATAAAAGGAAACACTCACCATAGGCAAACAGAACACGCCAAAGCAGACATGGAAAGAGAGTTGCAAATAATGCCAGTCCTTCTCCTTGCAACGTACCTCCACGACTGTGACCGCCGACGTAGATGACGATGGTAAGTACAGCAACCCAGTAAACAAGGGAAGAAAGGGCATAGTTACACATCCACCCACCCCACCCACCCTTCAACGTACTCTCAATGCCTTACACAACCACAAGCCACACACACCGGAAAAAGAGGTACTTACCCGACATAAGGCAAATAAAACCTGCCCAAAGTTCACACATGTGCACACCACACCCCCACAATGAAACGATGAACCACGTCTCCATATTGTGCCAACAGCACCACTGGGCATACAAACTTTAGAACAGTAAAAAGTAATGTCCAAATAAGGCCATTGGCCAGTCCATGAGGTACAGCCGGAAGGGCCCAAATGTCCTGAACTTGACTCCCACATGTACACATGCTACTCCACCGTAAAGGGACATCAATGGGGCAGCCAGACACCTCAGGGAAGAGGAGCAGTTGGTTGTGGGGGTGGGGACTTATGTCTAGGAGGGGGCAGCTTGGGCTTACGTTTGGGAGGTGGAGCAGGTTTGGGTTTGCTCTTGGAAGGTGGGGGAGCGGGCTTGGCATGGGGGGTGGCAGATGGACCTAGGGCAGAACAGGGCTTCTTCATCTCTGGGGAAGGGGCACAGGAATGGGAAGGGAAGACTGGGGTGGACTTAGACGAGGAAGGAGTGGACAGGGCAAGGAGATGGGCCTGCTTACGGACGAGACGGGGAGGACCAGTGGGGTTGAACAGGTCAACACGGGACAGGAAAGGTTTTTTAGGGGCATTTGGGGTGGACATGGAGGAAGGTGTTGGAGCGGAGGTAGAGGGAGTGCTTGTAACTGGTGTAGGTGTGCTGGACGTGGATGCAGGTGCCTGTACAGTGTGCGGAGGTGTGGTGGATGTGTGTTGAGTGGGTGTCTGGGAACGTTTGATTGTCTTGGGAGGAGAAGGGTGGACACAGTGTGACAAAACAGGTTGCCAGTGTAAATGGATGTTGTCTGGGTGTCTGCAGGTCTGGTGAGTGTGCTGCATGTGTCAGTCAATGTTGTTGTGGTGAGTGCATGTGTGGTGTCTGGGGTGCATGACTGGATGTCTGATGTTGTGGTTACTGCAAGAATGGTGTATGCGTGGCTGTCTGAACATGTGCTTGGGATGGGTGAAGGGAGTGGGGTGCTGGAAGGGGTAGAGGTGGTTGGAGGGGGAGATGGAAAGACCAGGGACACAGGCAGCCATCAAAGAGGAGGCCAGAGCCTGAAAAGATTTCTGTAGGCCAGACATGGCACCGTGAATGCATTCCGTGATGCATTGTGTTACTGCATCTGGGATGCTAGCCCCTGGATGGCATTCACAATGGTTGACTGACCTACAGAGATGGTCCTCAGGAGGACAATAGCCTCCTCTGTGAGGGCAGCAGGGCTTACTGGGATAGGGAATGAGGTGCCTGGGGCAAAGGAGATGCCCACCATTCTGGATGAGCGGGCAGGGGCAACTGGGTGGGGAGCAACTGGGAGGGCAGTGATGGTATGGGGGTGGCGGAAGATGAAACAGAATGGGTGGGCCCACTAGAGTCCGCCACGACCATGGAGCTCCCATGGGGGAGGCAACTACTTCCTGTGGTAGTTGCCTCCCCCGTGGTACTCCCCTCGTCCTCCAACCCACTGATCCCCTTGGTGTCAGTAGACTCTGCCTCCTTGGAATCGCGGACCGCTGCTTCCCCACTCGCCGGTGCCACTGCTCCCTCACCAGATGATGCTGATGTACACAAGGGACACAAGAGCACAGGGGTGGGGAGACAAAACATGAGAGAAATCTGTAAATCTGTAAATACCTGAAAGGATGTACATACTTGGTGCACACACTCCAAAACAGCCTACACACCTACACACAGCACCTACAACCAGTGGCCACTACCCCAGAATAAAACACATTTCACACATGACACATGGACCTCATGAACTATTAGACCGGTCTCTAATCATTTCCATGCCCATGGGGGACAGGGCTGCAGGAAGACACCCGTCAGAGTGCAAGTGCTCTCTGTACTCCATTTCTTTGCTACAGGCTAATTTCAGGTGACAGTGGGCATGGGTGCAGGGTTCTCACAGTCAATGTTTTGCCTCGTCCTGTCCAAATTTCTTGATGCATTTGTACAACACCTGCAGACATATGTCAAGTTTCCCCAAAGGGCTGCCATCAAGTCTGAATTCTATGCCTTTGCTAAAATTCCCCATGTGATAGGTGCCATCGATTGCACGCACATAGCACTCATCCCCCCAAGAGTGAATGAACAGGTGTACAGGAACAGACGACGCCATACACACACGACTTACACACATCATGGACACCTTGAAGACTTACCATGGTCTCGGGCATTGAACTACATTTATACTACAACTTGTACACTATGCTGTACGGTTCAGATTTCTTGGAATTGTATCAAGATTAACCATTTTGTTCGTATACTACAAGCCTTGAAAAAGTCAAGGATGACAAAACACGTGTCGGCTGTTTTTTCACAAACATGAAAATTGTACAGTGCTTTCATACTACGTATCCAGTGTATTTCATGATATCAGAGGATCTCCACCCTGATTTAACACCAATGAATAAAATTTTCTCACCTTGATCCTGGGATGTGCCGTGGTGTTTTCTTCAGGAACAGAAAGAACTTCCACTCAATTAATATACAATTGGTGTGTACTGCTGACCAGTACATTTCACATGTAAATGCCATGTTTCCAGGATCAGATTCCTTTGTCCTGAGGAACAGAAGTGTGCCACACATGATATAACAACTACAAGGGGACAGAGGATGGCTCATAGGTGAGTGCGTATGACACTGGATCAGTACATAGCTGACAGCCAGTTTGTAGGCAAGCAATGACACTTTGTTACAGTCCTGTTTTGCCCATTTTTGCAGGTGATTCTGGCTACTGCAACTTGCAATGACTACTGACACCTGTGAGAAATCCCAGGACAGATGCATAGAGGAATTATAATAAGGCCCATGGACGTACTAGGAGGGTGATTGAGCGCACTAGAGATCTCCTGAAGGCTAGATTTCACTGCCTCCGTCTCTCTGGGGAATCCCTGTGCTATGGACCTGAGAAGGTATGTAGAATAGAGGTGGCCTGCTGCATGCTGCACAGCGTGGCTGTGAGGAGAGCTATCTCCCTACTAGAGGAGGAGGGTGCTGTACATCCAGACCTGCTACCTCTGAGAGGGGATGAGAGTGATGGTGAGGATGAAGAGGGGGAAGATGTCCACTCCAGTATCCAGCTGATCCAACTTTACTTCCATTGACTGTGAGGTACTGTTCACGGAATGTCTGCACTGCATAATGTTTGTCTGACTCATTTGAGGATGTGATATCTGTAGTCATTGAAACTGTTACCTGGCCTGAAGAATAAGGTGGCATGTGCCATGGAAACAAACATGGTCTGCATTTTGGTTTACTCCAGATAATGCTGAGTGTTGGGTACCATTCCTGCAATAAAGGTATGCATATGGAATTGACTGGCAAATGCATTCACAATTACAATTGAATCTTCATAATGACAGGGGACATACGAATTGGTGTAAATGTGTTTTGTTTGGTGTCACAAATGCATTGGTGCACTGTATAGTGATAGGGAGTGGGCTCATGGTGGATGTCCATACTGGGTACATGGGCTCAGCGATTGGGGGCAGTGAGTATTAGTCCATATGTCCCTTGCAAGTTGTTAAGTTGGTATTGGCAGGTGAGGATGGTGGCACAGTGGCACACTTGGGAGACAGGTCAGGTCAAAGTCACTTATTTATGGGGGCCTTGGTCTTGACAGGTGTTCCAGTGCCATATCTCGGTCTGAAGGCACCTTTTAGTGTCTGGTGCTGAGCTGCATGGCTAGGGGTGCTGGTCTCATGTGTGTCCTCTGCCAGTGCCGCCAGTCCAGTTGCTGCTGCTGATGTAGATGGCAGGTCTGTGTCCTGAGCAGTGGTAGGGGCTTCCAGGTTTGTGGGGGCCTCAGGCTGGGTTGGATAATGGTGCTGGTGTACCCCTGTGATAGTGGTCATGGTGTCATTGAGTTGTTTCCACTGCTCCATGGTCTCTTGATGTTGAGCTACCTACAGCCTTTGACTCTTTTCCAGGGTGGCCAGGATCTGGCCCATCCTGTCTTGTGTATGGTGGTATGCTCCCAGGACCTCAGAGATCACCTCCTGGGCTGCAGCATCCATCCTTTGGCCTCCCCCCGGGGCACTGATGCCCTCCCACTTGGCCTACCCCCGTGTGCCTGTTTCCCTGCACAGGTCTGGCAGTCCCACTTGCACTGGGGCCATCATCATCCTGCCTGTTAGTAAGTGGTGACTCTGGCCTCTGTACTTGTGATCCACCAGCCTGTGGCCTGGAGACACTGGTGTGGGGTCTTTTGGCCAGAGCTGGTGTTGGTGGCTGGGTGGTAGGGGTGTCAGTGGTATCCTGGGTGGGGTTGCTGGAGGGTGACAGTCCAGGACTGTGTGACAGGTCAGGGTAATCCTCACTGTCCAAACTTCCCTCTCCAGTTTCCTGAGTGGGGCCTCTGTCTCCATGTGGGCCGCTGGCACTCTTTGGACTTTCTGTCAGGGCGGCATGGGTGGTGGTGCCTCGGGGGGGTGGACATGTATGTTGCATATACTAATTTGAATTAGAATGCACAGCTCTGCCCTATTTTTTGCTGTTTATTCCCCTGTCTGGCCATGCAGGGACCTATTGTGGGGTTGTCCTAACATTTTGCATCGGATGTGGTGGTGCATTGTGGGTGCAGAAGTGCCATTGTGATTCCTTGCAGGGGTAGGTGGCTGTGCATAGGGGGAGGGATGTGGGCCCATTAGTGGGTTTCTGGGCACGCAGGGTGACTGGATGTAGTGATTGTGGCCTAGGTGGGGTAGTGGTCCTGGTGGTAGTTGGAGGGGTGGGGTGGTACATGCATTACAGAGGTGGTGGATATGAAGTAATTGTAGATGACTTACCCGAGTCCAGTCCTCCAGTGAGTCCAGTGAGGCCCTCAGGGTGCAGGATAGCCAGTAACTTCTCCTCCCAGTCGGTGTATTCAGGGGGTATAGGTGGCGGTCCTCTACCAGTCTTCGGTACTGCAGTGTTGTTCTTGGATGCCATAGACTTCACCTTCACGTGCAGGTCGTTCCATCTTTTGCGGATGTCGTCCCTTGTGTGTGGATGGTTTCTCACTGCGTTGACCTTGTTTACTATAGTCTGCCATAACTCCATCTTCCTGGCGATGGGTGTGTGCTGGACCTGTGCCCCGAAGATTTGTGGCTCGACCTTCAGTATTTCGTCCACCATTGTTCTTATCTCCCTATCTGTGAAGCAGGGGTGCTTATGGGGTGCCATGGTGTGTGTTGTGGGTGGGGTGTTGTAGGATTACTGGTGAGGGTGCTGTTATTTGGTTGGGTGTGTGACTTGTGTGATGTTGCGTTCAGTGTCTGCATGTTGTGTTGTCAATCTCAGTAGCCCTATTGGAGATGCAAAGGATTGTGGGGTGTGTATGTGTGTGTTTTATAGTGTTGTGGATGTGTGTCAGGTGTGTGGGTTTTAAACTTGCCAATGTGTTCATTTCTTGCTATTAGGTCCACTTGCTGGCCGTGGCAGTCCGTACCGCCAATCGTCGTTCGCCATCCACTAACCGCCGCAGTGATTTGTGCATCATTATTTGGAGGGCAGGGGGTTTGTCTGCTTGTAGGTGGCAGGGTGGGGTGTGCAGCTTTTCCACCATCAAGGGTCCTGGGTGTGGCTGGAGGTAGCAGATTTTTTGGAGGTTTCTATTTTCGGCATCATTATATGGCAGTGTGCTGTTCAACACTACTGGTGGTCTTCTATTCACCGTCGCCAAGATGGTTGGCGGTGTTTCCCGCCATATTCATAATGACCACCACAGTCTCTTTTAAGTACAAACTTTCCGAGACACTTTGGTGAACTCATGGGATGAATATTTACGCCGTTCAGTACTAATGGGGTCATGCATTTCTTTAAGGCTGTTGGCTCTGGTTTTGCTCACATCTTTTCCTCTATATTTGGCTTCATTCCTTCAGCCATGCACTCAAGTGTTTTCAGGGGATTTCCGATTACTTTGGCTATAATAAGTGGCATTTTGCTGTTCCTATTTATTCTGCGCAATGGCTATCCCTTCACAAGAAGGAGGACTGAATGCGCTTCCACAAGCGCAACTGTGTTGTGAACGCATGATGCAGTATTTGGGATTACCACTCCTGGAAGAACTGGAGTGCGACTGGTCTCTGTCATTTAGACTAGTTTTGGATTGTGTGCAGCCCTTGTTTCAATGCCTTTGGTGCCTTTCCTAATGTAAATGGAAAGATTGTCTTTCTACGCAGCGCTTACTTTCATTGGATGCTGATCTGTTGATGTTCTCAATTAGGGCTCAATATCAGACATGGTGAGGGTGCGTTTGCTACAGGAAGCTGTCTACGAGTTGCCCTTTGTGCGTTATGAACCTCTTATCTCATCATTGGGCACAACACATTGACGTTTTATTGGTGCAACTGCTAATGTTTCAAATTGCCCCTTTTACCCCATGCTCAAGTGTCTTTTAACTTGTCATTATTGACATTAATCTTTATATGTTTTTATGAATAGGTTTTAGTAGCTTTGATATTTTATTTTAGACTTTTAACCACAGTTGAACCAGCAAGGGGAGGGTGTTTAATAGCTATTTTATCCATGTTTTAGACATGTTATTTTAGCAAATAAGGCCTGCTGTTGTGCACTTTAGCCTAGTTACATTTTATTCAGCATCACTTTGTTTTTCTAGCATTAGCCACATTTGGGGTGTTCTTTTATTTTCTATATCTGGTTGTTCTTTCACTTAGGAAAGCATTACATTCTTAGCACAGCATTCATTTCACTTTGTGCTTTCCTCAAAGCTGCAGTCAAATAGGGTTGCTGGAAAAAGTGGTACTCTATGTCTCCGACATTCACAGAAACATACATATCCTCATGTAGGGACCTTTCCTTAGAACATCAACTGTTGTATTATGAAAACACTTCTCTGTCTCATACACGTTAGAGGGAGATTCTAGCCAGATGACCATGACTGCATGCTGACTGCTGAACGTCTTTGCTATAGCTGCTTGCTTAGACTGCTGAAACTCTGGCCTATATGGGGATGGTGTCTTTTTAGACAACAGGCTTCCTTGCTCAGGTTTGGGGGATGATGTCTTCCCCGGGGGTAAACCTGAAGGGTGGATTAAGGCTTATCACACTGTGCCCCAACATAGCTTAGGTAGAGAACATATCTACACTATTCCTAGTGACAGTATGGTGGGACTGTATTTGTGTTTCGCTCTTCTTGTCACCATTTTACTTCTAACATGTTTTATCATCCTAGTTAATACGATACATGCCACATTAACCAAGATGTAGTTACTTCAATAAAACTTATTGAGCTATACTCTGCTTCTGTTTGTCTTTGCCTGTGTGAGACTAATGTAACTGAGAGAAAGGGATGAGATCTGATCAACCATGATTCTCCTGAGGAGTCCTCTCTGTCATGCGCCCGAATGCCACAATCACCCTGCTCTCGGGTGAAGGTGAGGCACAGTTAGTGGGACCGGTAAACCTAGATCGGGCTGACAGGTATCACATGGTGTGGAATTGTACTCACTACCCCACAATTCAGGTGAAACGGCCCCCAAAATCCAGTAGTCTCATTAGGATAATGAGAACCTAAATGACACAGCAGTGTGGCAGTCCTTCTTGCAGCAGAGCAAAACAGCAGTCCTGAGTCTTCCACTGGTTTGTCCAGGTCCACAGGTGTTCTGAAGAGTTGAGTTTGAGGGTCCACTATTTTTACCTAGTCCCCTCTTTGAAGTAGGAGAATGGTCTGCATGTTTCCACTTCCAGAAGTGTTTAGAATTTCCTGCCCTGGCCCCAGCTTATCTGAGAGCACAATAGACCTGTGTCAAACCCATTGCGAGTGTGCAATGGCAAAGGCTTTGTGATGTGAAGGTGTGGTAAGTGACAGCTCCATATCCATATCAGGTCAGAGATGGCCTACCCTGCAAACAATTACAATAGTTTGAACATCAAACCCAACATTTCTACCTTATTTCAATGGAAAGTTACCACTTATTAAATGTGATAAGGTAAGAAAATGCTATCCTATGAGAGAGTTAGGCCTTCCAGTAGTGAAAAACAAATGTAAGAGTTTTTCTCTACTAGGACATGTAAAACCTAAATATATATGTTCAACTTCCTAAATACTCTACATCCTGCCCTATGGGCTGTTTAGTGCCTATCCAAGAGGTGACATATTTATTGATAAGGAAGGTTCAAGCCTGCAAAAAGTTTATTTTGCTAGGTCAAAATGGCAGTATAAAATTGCACACAAAGACTACAATAGCAGGCCGGAGACATGTTTAAAAGGCTACTTAAGTGAATGTTACAATAAGTGTTGCAGGCCCTCTAGTAGCATTTCAGTTATCTACCCTAGGCACATGTAGTACCACTTTACTAAGGATTTATAAGTATATTAAATATGCCAGTTGTATGTTAGGTCATGTTGCTGTGTCTTATGCAGTGAGCACACTTTAACCCTACTTAGAAGTGGTAAAGTGTGTAGAGTTCAAAGGCCAACAAAAAAAAATCAGCAAAAAGGCATCCATGCACTTCATTCACTTTTCCCAAGTTTGGTTATAAACTATTGAAGTCTTAAAATTTGGTTTTGGTCAGGGTGCAGTGTATTTAAAAAGCAGGGCATGTACTTCTCGGTCTACATGTCTTAGTAGTGAAAAACACTTATGCCCTGATTTATACTTTTTGGTGCAAAACTGCACTAATGCAGTTTTGCACCAAAAAGTTTAGCACCTGCTTGCACCATTTCTGTGTACCAGCCAGGCACCATATTTATGGAATGATGCAAGCCAGTGTAAAGAGTGGGTTAGCATTAAAAAAAATGACGTAAGTCGGGTGGGGGTGGCGGTATCGAAGAAGGGGGTTTTGCACCAAAAAATGATGTTAGGCAGGTTAGAGTAAAAAAAATAACTCTAACATGCCTAGAGTCATTTTCTGATGCAAAACCATCCATACCACATGACTTCTGTCTTAGAAAAGACAGGATTTATGCCCACCATCCCAATGGCCAGTTCAGGGGACCAAGGTCCCCTGGGCATGGCCTTTGCACCCAGTGGCATGTAGGGGGGCCCATTTCAGGGCCCCCAATGGCACTTAAAAAAATAAAATAAAATAAAATACTTACTGTACTTACCTGGGATGGGGTCCCCCATCCTCCGCTGTCTCTCTGGTGTGTGGGGGGTGTCCCTGGAGCCTACAGAGAACACCTGTGGGCTTAGTCCATGGTGTTCCACCATGGAAATAGACCCACAGGTCCATTAACGTCTGCCCTGACCATACATTAAAAGCAAGCTTTGCACCATTTTTTTACCACTCCTCCCTCCCGTGCACCATTTTTGCACATGAGTATAAATATAGCGTTAATGCCATTGAGTCATTTTTTGCAGGGGATCGCCTACCTTGCATCTCCTTAAGGCAAGGTAGGTTTCCACTTCCAAAAAATTACTTTAACTCCATAGATTTGGAGCTAGATGGGTCTAGCTCCAAAGTATAAATATGGAGTTCATTTTACACTGAAAAAATGACGCTAATTCAGTAAAAACAGAGTATAAATATGCCCCTTAAATTCATTTTTCACTACTGCAAGACCTACTCTCCAATAGAATTACATTGGGATTACCTTATTACATTTTATGAGTGTAATTTTCAATTGGGAAGAGATGGGATCCCCAAGTTTGCTGCCTCTGGAATCACAATTTCAAATCTCAACTGATGGTGAAGTTGGATTTAAATTGTAATTTTGAAAATGCAACGTTTAGAAAGTTGGCATTTGCTTACTTTAGTGATTAAGGGGCATATTCATACTCCATTTGCAACGAATTTGTGCACGCAAATTCAGCGCAAATCTAACTCCATATTTATATATTTAAATATTGGAGTTTCCACCATATTTTAGATGTGTGAAACTACCTTGTGTCAATGAGATGCAAGGTAAGTGTTCCCATCTACAAAATGGTGCTAACCCCATAGTCTCATATTTATCCCCCGTGCTAAAATGACACACAGGTGGAAGAAGCGGCTAAATAATGGTGCAAAGCTTGCTATGCACCATTATTTAATACCTGGATCAGACCAGGTATTAGGGGAACCTGTGGACACATTTCCATGGTTGAACAGCATGAAATGGGTCCACAGGTGCCCTCCTGAAGCCCCGGGAACACCCATACTCACACCAGAGGGACACCGGAGGATGGGGGACTCTATCCCAGGTAAGGAGGGTAAGTATAGGTAAGTATTATTTTTTTAAAAATTAGGGTGCCATTGGAGGCCCAACTTGGGGCACCCTGCATGGCAGAGGGTGCAATGGCAATGCCCAAGGGACATTGGTCCTCTGTGCTGTCCACTGGGGTGGTGGGCATGACTCCTGTCTTTTCCAAGACAGGATTCATGTGGTATGGATGGTTTTGCACCAGAAAATGACGCTAGGCTAGTTAGAGACATTTTTTTGCCTCTAACCAGCCTAACATCATTTTTTGGTGCAAAACTCCTTTCTCCCACACCGCCACCACCACCGCCACCCCCACCCAGCTAACGTTTTTTTTTATGCTAGCCCACCCTTTGCCCTGGCTTGCAGCATTCCTTAAATTTGGCACCCGGTTGGCGCTCTGGATTGCCGCAAGCCAGCAGTATACTTTTTGAGGCAAAACTGCATTTGCGCAGTTTTGCATCAAAAATGATATATATGGGCCTTCGTGTCTTCTGCCTTTCTCTGAATACATGTCTGGGGAGGGTGACATCTGGGTTTTACGCATTCCCTCTAAACACCCACACACAAAAGGAGCTTAGGTTTTTCTGATGGGCCATCTCCATTGTGATGAGCCATCCTGGGAAGTATGGGAGACAGGGACTGACACTTACACCTACATAGGCTGTGTCCTGTCCCCACATAAAGAGCTTAACAACTCCTATTGTCACTCCAGCCAACTCAGAGACAGAGCCGGGGAGGTGTCATCAGGACCTCATTTATCCGAATTGGTTCCCACATTTTTTAGCTTAATTTTATTCTTCATATTTTACACATTTTACCTGAATCACTTTTGTTGTGACATTTTAGACAATTTTCTTATATGATATTCTTCTAGGAATATATTGTAGGCGTTTTTTGTTTTAGTTAGCTTTTTCTTGACATGTAATCAGTATATTCTATTTAAAGCTAGGAACATAGTACACAGTATCCTAGTGTTTACATTGGCTGTTCAGGAGGAAGCTTCTAACATTAATACATAGCACTGCATCAGAGCTGTGCTTCTAACACAGTGCGGCTTTATTATATAAATGATGAACCTACCCAAAGGGACACAACAGCTAGGACCATCCTGAGATGAATGCTATGTTAGACATGCAGCTCTGCTGGTGCTAATCTACCAGTTTCGTAAGAGGATTGCCATCCACACAACAGGCTGACTCCTAATACGGTTTCCAGGTATGGGGCGAAGCCTAATACCTTGGATAGGGTCAAGCAGAAGGGTACATACACCATGCTCTCAATATAGACTTATGGTTAGGAAGAAACCTCTAGAATATTGAGAAATCATTTATCATAGTTAGGGGCATATTTAAAATCCATTTGCACCAAATTTGCATTATTGTTTGACACAAATTTGGTGCAAAACTAACTCCATATTTATATTTTGACATTAGACACATCTAACATCAAAATATCGGAGTTTGCATCATTTTTTTAGATGTGTGAACCTACCTTGCATCAATGAGATGCAAGGTAGGCGTTACCATAAAAAATGGTGCTAATCCCATAGCCCTATATTTATCCCCCGTGCTAAAATGATGCACCGGTGGGAGGAGGAGCTAAATACATTAGGCGTAAGGGGACCTGTGGACCCATTTCCATGGTTAACCACCATGGAATGAGTACACAGGTGCCCTCCTCAAGCCCCAGAACACCCTCACCAACACTCTGAGCAATTGTTAACCCCTTCACTGCCAGGCCTTTTCCCCCTCAGGAGCCAAGCCTTTTTTTTGGCTATTTGGGGCAGTTCATGCTTAGGCCCTCATAACTTTTGTCCACATAAAGTACCCACGCCAAATTTGTGTAATTTTTTTCCAACATCGCAGGGATTCTAGAGGTACCCAGACTTTGCGGGTTCCCATGAAGGAGACCAAGAAATTAGCCAAAATACATAAAAAACTTTTTTTTTTTTTTTTTTAAATGAGAAAAAAAGGGTGGCAGAAGAAGGATTTTGGTTTTTGCCCTGAAAATGGCATCAACAAAGGGTTTGCAGTGCTAAAATCACCATCTTCCTAGCTTTCTTCACGTTTTACTCTGTAACTTTTTCCTGAGATGTCAGATTTTTCGAAGCAATATATTGTTACTTCTGCTGGACTCTTCTGGTTGCGGGATATATAGGGCTTGTAGGTTCATCATGAACCCTAGGTACCCAGAACCAATAAAGGAGCTGCACCTTGCAATGGTTTTTCATTCCATACTGAGTATACAGCAATTAATTTGAAATATAAAGTGTGAAAAATAAGTATCAAGAAAACCTTTGTATTTCTAAAAAGGGCATAAGATAAGGTGTTGAGAGGCAGTGGTTATTTGCACATCTCCAAATGCCGTGGTGCCCATACTAGCTTGTGAATTACAGGATATTTCTCAAATAGACATCTTTTTTACAAACTGTCTTACATTTCGAAGGAAAAAATGTAGAGAAAGACAAGGGGCAATAACATTTGTTTTGCGATTCTGTATTCCCCTAAGTCTCTGATAAAAATGGTACCTCACTTGCATGGGTAGGCCTAATGCTTGCTACTGGAAACACAACATGGACACATCACATTTTTACATTGAAATCTGACTTGTTTTTTGTAAAGTGCCTAGTTGTGAAATTTAGCCTCTAGCTCAGCCGGCACCTACGGAAACCTACAAAACCTGTGCATTTTTTAAAATGAGACACACAGGGGAATCCAGGATGAGGTTACTTGTGAGGCTCTCATCAGGTTCTGTTACCCAGAATCCTTTGCAAACCTTAAAATGTGGCCAAAAAAACACTTTTTCTCACATTTTGGTGACAGAAAGTTCTGGAATCTGAGAGGAACCACAAATTTCCTTTGCCTAGCATTCCTCCAAGTCTCTCAATAAAAATGCTACCTCAGTTGTGTGGGAAGGCCTAGTGCTCACGACAGGAAATGCCCCAAAACACATCACATTTTCCCAAAGAAAACAGAGCTGTTTTTTGCAAAGTGCCAAGCTGTGGATTTTGGCCTTTAGGTCAGCCGCCACCTAAGCTTAGTGCCCGCAAAAGGAAATGCCACAAAACACTATCTGGACACATAAAAACTATCAAATGCAAAACTATCTGTTTTTGCAGACGGGGCACTTTCATTTTTGTTCCTGGGCTCAGCAGCCACACAGGGAAACCTACCAAACCCAGACATTTCTGAAAACTAGACACCCGAGGGAGTCCAGGGAGGTGTGACTTGCGTGGCTGCCCAGTGTTTTCTTACCCAGAATCCTCAGCAAATTTAGCTAAAAAATCAAATTTTTCTCACATTTCTGTGTGCGATCACCACACCAGGACAACTTTCCTACCACCCAACGTCCCCCTCAGTCTCCGGTAAAAATGATACTTCACTTGTGTAGGTGGGCCAAGTACCTGTGACAGGGTAGAGCGAAAAACAAGTGGTGCGCAGAATATTTATCGGAATAGATGAGGCAATGCTGGGTGTTAGGAATTTTGTGGATTCCTGCAGATTCCGGAAGGTTCCATCACAAAAATGGGAAAAAAATGTGTGATTTTCAGCAAAGTTGGAGGTTTTCAGGGCATTGTGGGTAAGAAAATGGTCCGGGGTGCATGTGAAGCACAGTACCCTGGACTCCCCCAGATGTTTATTTTTAAGATGTGTCTAGGTCTTTTGGATTTTTCTACAGCGTCCCAGAGTCCAAAAAGTGCAGTCCTCACCATTCCAAGTGGGACGATTTTGATAGTTAGCCAAGCTCTCATGGCCCAAATGTAAAACCAAAACCCAAAATAAACAAGTGTTTTCTTGCTTGCAGTGGGATAAGATGTTTTGGTGTGTGGAGGGAGAGGTGAAAGACTGTTGCCCCCTTCAGTTGGGGTGGGGGCATAAGTGTACCTATACTGGTTGGTAGCCACCACCACACCCAAGGGGGGCAGATATGGCCATCAGTAATGTGCCCCCATAGGGAGCGACCCTTGCTCAAGGGGCTTCCCCCCAAACAAAACACACACATACACACATACCAATCCCTGGTGCCTAAGTGGTTTCTGCCCCCCTGGGGCATATCGGCCTAATAGAGTAGGCCGATCTGCCCCCAAGGGGGGTAGAAATAGCCTAAAAACAATGTGTTACCCCGGGGGGGGGGTAACCCTTGCCTAAGGGGTCATTTTCTTTATCAATCTAATTAAAATAAAAAAAATCCCTGGAGTCTAGTGGCTTCTGCCTTCTCTGATGGCAGAAAAGGCCTAATAAAAAAATTGACCCCCCAGGAGCCACCATTGCCTAAGGGGTCGCTCCCCTTATCAATTTAAATTTAAAAAAAACAACATCCCTGGTGTCTAGTGGCTTCTGCCCCCCCGGGGGCAGATCGGCCTAATTAATATAGGCCAAAAAGGCCTAATAAAAAAATTGCCCATCTGGGAGCGACCCTTGCCTAAGTGGTCGCTCCCCTTATCAATATATAAAAATAAAATAAACATCCCTGGTGCCTAATGCCTTCTGCCCCCACTTGGAGGCAGATCGGCCTAATAAAAAATAGGCCGATCTGTCCCCGGGGGGCACAAATGATCTTATAATGAATTGCCCCCCTTGGGGAGCAACCCTTGCCCAAGGGGCCGCTCCCCTTCTTTGTTTACCTATGGTAAACAAACATCCCTGGTGTCTAGTGGGAATTCCTGTGGCACGGTCTCGCTGGAAGAGTTGGCCTCTGACGTCACTGTGGTGAGGCTGGGCTGGTGGAAGAGGAAGCGATTCCCCTTCGAGCCCTGCCCTGGGGAAGTGGAAGCACTTCCCCCGAGGGCCAGTCTCAGGACGTAATGGTTACATCCGTGGCGCCTTAGCGCCGTGCCACCAGACGTAACCATTACATCTGTGGCGGCAAACTGGTTAAAAGTGCCGAAATGTGCCATTTTTTGCCCCCCCCCTTAATGGAGAACGACCCCTTTGCATCCATTATGCCTGGCACAGGCATAATGTAGTGCAAAGGGTTACAAAGTGGTGCAATGCATGCATTTAAATTTGGCAGGGCGATTGTGGCCTCATTGGGCCACATTAGCATTAAACAAATTATGCTAATGTGGCGCAAGGAGGTACTAGGGGGCTCTTAAATCTACCCCATAGTTTTCAATATTCTGAAGGTCTGTTGTCCTCATATGCAGTCCTAGTATGTTAGCAGGAACGATATAACATGGCGCCATCAATGTTCATAGGTCAGGTACTTATTTAATTGGCCTACTGAGTAGTTTTCTCTCATGTAGCCAAAGGTACCCTATTTACTGTAATATGGAGACATCCATGGTGTTAAGGAGTATATCTTTCTCAGCATTACAGGAAGTACCTATATTTATCTGTAGGTAGTTCAAGTTTGAACTTTAAAAGGATACTCCACTTTGGTACTTCCCTCTCTGAATTCCATACATTAAAATGACACATTAAATTTATATTCCTGCTTATTGCAGACATGCTGTTACAGTACATTTAAACATGCACCTCCTTGTTTGAGGCCCACAGTGTGTACAAAACTGATGTTTTTAACTCATGGATCACTTCCTGCAGTCGATGCAAATACAAATACATTTCATACATACACAGCGGCCAACACACCAGTCCAATACAGACCATATCAACATTTAGAAAAACCCATAACATTTTAGAAACACCAAACTTGGTTCCAAGGTGCCCTACCATACATTGTGGCCAATGTTAGATTGAGTCCCCTCAGCAATGACAAGGCCACAAGGCCAGTTCTAGTTGGCTGTACACAATATCCGACGATACAAACCAGACAACTCCAAAAGACGCTGGAGGGCATCACAGCCACTGCCGGTGCTCACACTCTTCACACAACTTCAGGGGCATTTGCTTAGACCTGATTCAATTTCCATCTCTGTAGAACTGTCCCCTGCGCTACACAGGCAGATGCATGGAAATGTATGGGGATTCATATGTTTTCTTGCTCTAACCTAACTGCTGCATTTCCTACCCTGAGGTTATGATGTGTGACATTTTGATTCTTGTCTTGCATTGTCAAGATAATGAGTATTGGCTCAGGATAAACAAGGTGTGCACAGTATTTATGAATAATGTCATTTTGGTCTATGTTTTATGTCCAATATACAATCCAAATGGTATATAACCCTGTGTGGAGCTTTTTGTGGTATATTCATGGTCTCTGGGGCTAAGCCTGACTGCGCTGCGCCAAGCTACCAGGTGTGAGTACAGGTTATCTTTGGTGCATAACTTACTTACCGTGATTAGAGTACTAGCTTCTGCCTGGCTTAGGTGCTTACCCTGGGTTGCTGCCAAAATGCAGGAGTTAACCTTATATTCTGTGGACACAGGAGCAGACAGCTTTCGAGTGTGTCGCAAGCTTTTTTTTCACCACTTTTGGATACTGGTATTTTTGTTGATTCACTACGTTTAATGCATGGTGGCCTAACTTAGTTAGACCTCTCTAGGAACGGGCACAGATCTGTGCCGCCCATTGTGTCCTGCTATAATACAAACAGTTTAGAATAAGGATAATCATGCCTTAGTGGATGGTATGTGTGCTGACCACCTGCCCTGATTGAGGTACTTCTTTCTTCCACGATTCGGAGGAGGCCCCTATTTGACAGGGGCCAAAACATGCTGACATCTTCTTCGGAGAAGCTGCTTGAAACTACAAGGACATTTAAATGTGTGTGGGGACTCTATCTTTGAAAGGAAGTGGATGTAAGGGTCCATTAGGTGTGTTCTTAGTTCAAATTACCTCCTATGTGGACTGATTTCATAAATTAAGGACAACAGCCACACTGAGTTCAGTAAATTGGAAAATTGGAGTAAGCCTGTACTGAACTGTATTTTGAGCCAGAAATCTGGCAACGTTTTTGTTGTCTTTTGTGTCTTAGTGATTTGTTGATGTATGTTATACTTTCTTAGAAGTATATATGTTGTTTCCACACTTCAGGTGCTAAGTGCATTAGGCAACAGGCTATTGCATGATATCAATAAATTATAAAAAATGTGTTCTAATAAATGATCTTCTATATTTCCAGTGACTAATTCGTGTATTCACTATTAGAACAATAAATGTAGCATTTTCCCTAATACAAACCTCTTCTTGTGTATACTACATTGATTACACAGTTGTGATGGGGTAAAAAGGGGACACTCCTGTTGTTGACAATAGGTGCATACCCTAGTGAACCTGAAACCCCATTTCTAACATTGGTGATCAGCGATGGGATAGGACTTGTATTTTCATGACATCTCAATGACTTATTGTTGCACTACAACCTCTGCACGTAAACCATTAGGTGCTGTGTTTGTGACTTTCCTGTTCTCTCATTGGTTATTTTTACTGTTTATACCTACTTCACTCCCTTGCACTAGAGGACTTTCGTTGCTTACAATGGGTGGTTACACCTCCGCAGAATGGGGTCAATCCTAGATATCAATCTCCAGACATATTCCACCAGGAGTGAGATTAAAGTATTCTGCAAGCAGAAGGGACTGAAGGTGTCTAAGAGATCCACAAGGTTAGATCTTTAGGAAGTCCTATATGCCTTTGAGTAAGCAATCTGGGGAACGGCAGACCATTCTGGGTAGGACTTCAACGATGACCCCTTTGGGATTCTTAAAAATCCTAAGCCCTGGAATCTTTGAATAAGAATCCCTGGAGAGCGATGGCCCAAAAGGAGTAAAGAGCAGAGAAAAAAATCACCAGGCAGGGATGCCACTAGAAAGTGAGTACCCTCATAGACAGGGAGTCCCTTTCTGGGTCCAGTGCCAGGAGCAGTGTCACCTCCCATACCCAGTACCCTGAGGAGTTCAAGGATAGATAGGATGAAAGAGACTTGAGGTTGCAGATGGTACTGCTGGCTGTAGAGGAGAGAAGGCTAGAGGCTGAAAGAGCCCTAGATGTGGAGAGGAGGGTGGATGCAGAAAGAGCCTCCCCCAGGGAAAAGCTTACTTTTGATGAAAGGAAAGTGACCAATGAGCAAAGTTTTAGAATTCTGGACTCACCAGAGTTGAAGGTAAAGTCCAGTAGTGGAGGCAATTTTTAATCTAGTCACGAAAATACCACCCACATACCCACAGACTTGGTGCCTAGCATAAAGGAGGGGGATGACATACATCAGTGGCTGAAGGAGTATGATAGGGCTTTGACAATGCGCAACTCTGAGGTGGATTGGGGAACTGGTCTTATATTTCTGTTGTGAGGAGGGATGGTCTACTTGCCCTAGAAGGGAGAGACAGGAAGACGTGCACCTCCATGAAGAAAGACCTGATTACAAGGTATGGATTCACCCCTGAATAGTCTAGGTTGTAGTTCAGGGGCAGTTGGAAACTATCTTACCAGTCTTGGGAGAAGTTTGTGGAGGATTTCTGCAAAGCACTGCATGGTTGGGCAAAGGGTAGCACAGTAAATAATTTTGAAGAGCTGTACAATCTGATTGTCAGAGAGTACATGTTCTGTTGTTGTTTTCCAGGGCTGTTGGAGTGTAAGTTTTCTGACCCTAGGGAACTTGCAAAGGAGGCAGACCTCTGGGTGAGTACTAGAGAGTCTGGAAAGGCACTTGGGATTGATCCTAAAGGGAGTGGCTCAGGTTACCCCCAGTCAAGGGTGAGGAGGTTGGGAGTAGCCCAGACAGGTTCCCTTGTAGTGGGATGGGCAAAGAGTGCCATGTCCCTTCTCAGAAGAGAAGTGGTGAGGGTGGGAGACATCCCAGGGTGCCATGTGGCCAGCCCCAGAGCCGAGAGAGTACCCCAAGGAGGTCCCAGGAAACGACTCTAGATTGTACCGGGAGACCATTCACTCAGGGAGACCCCCATAGCATCAGGAGAACTTGGGAGGGTGGCTGACACCAGGGTCCAACCAGTTCTGATGTCTGGCAGTACCACTGAGCAAAGAAGGGTGCAGAAGCCCAGATGGAGGGGTAGGAAGAGGGAGCAGAAAAACTCACTGCTAACCCCTGCCCAGCCTAAGGGTAAAGACCCTAGAATAGAGGGCCAGGTTCGGAGTATCACTCCTGGCCTGAAGGGAAGGGCAGCTGACACAAGCAACCCTACCATTTTGTCTTCTTGGGTCACCACTCCTGGTGGGAGGGTATGGAACTCTAGAGGGGAGGAAGGACTCACCTCTGACCCTGGTTCAACCCAAGGGTGCAGACCCTTAGTTTGGAGACCAGTTGCAGAGAAGCACCTCTGGAATGGTGGGAGTACTGAGCAGGACAGCTGCCACAAGCACCATGACAGTTATGGATTCTGGTGGTACCACTCCCATAAGAAGGGCATACAGGTGAGGCTCCTTCACAATGGCGAAAGAGAGTCACTCCCTGGCTAAGCCAGCAGCTGAAAACTAAAACAGATATTTACTATTGTTTTGTTTTTCAGCTGCTGGCACAGCCAGAAGCATGTACATGGTGGGGTGGGCATGGAGATGTACTTTTAAGGTTTACATGTCCTAGTAGTGACAAACAGCTTATTTTATTTCTCACTAGTGTGAGAGCGGCTCCTAGCATATGGCTGCATAGGGAATTCCCTTAGTTACTTTAAGTGGTAGTTTCTGATCTGAAATGAGTAGTGTTGCCATGTTTGGTATGTCTGGAATGTTAGGGAAAATGTCTGCTTACTGGTGTAGATTTTGTATTAATATTTTAGAAATTTCACTTTTAGAAAGTGGGCATTACTCTGTGTTTGTAACTAGTGTTTTTAGCCTGACTCCAATCCACGTCAAAGGCAGAGTGACAGTTATACTTTGTGCATACTTTTCAGACAGCCACAACAAAGGAAGCGCTGGCTGTGACAGGGATAATATTTAATCCATCTGCATGTTCCTGGCCTGGGAGAGAGTACCTTACATATCAATAAGTTATGTCCTGCCCTCACACAAAGACCAAATTTACTCCCTTATGATGTCTAGAGCCAGGGCTGGGTTATACATTACCCTTAAAAGGATTCCTTTGAAGTCACCACTTACATCAAAGACATTTTTATTATAAGTACAGGGGCTCTGACCCCATGTCTTCAGAGCACTTTTGGAACTGGGACTGAACCTCTGTCAAAAGGACTGATGCACTGCTCAAACTACTCATCTGGACTGCTCTTCTGCTGTTGCCCTGCTACCTTGCTACATGCTGGCTGACCAAAAGGACTCACTGGGTTGCTTCTCTGCTTATTTCAGTGCTGCCAGCTGCTCCCTGACTGTGGTTTCACTAGAACTTCTGGGCTGCCAGGAGAAACAGCCATATAGCCAACCTGCTTCATGCTCAGGCCTGCCTGTCCCTTCATGTCCCTCCAGTGCCTCCCTAAGAAGCCCAGCACATGGGGAGTGCTGCTTTCTGCTACTTGGCTTCTTCCCAGCCACCTGCACATGAAGAGAATGTCATTTTGCTACTTCATCAAACTTAGCATATTGTTAGTGCTTTATAGACTGTGGCACATGGTAATCACTTTGGGGGTCATTATGAACACGGCCAGAATCCCTGCTGTGTTCATGCTGGCGGTCTTATCACAGACCACCAGCCCCCTTGAGACCCGGCTGGCCGAATATTAAACATTCTGCTAGGCCAGGACATTGTCGACGGCTCCACATGAAGCCGTCGTCAATGCCGATGTGCGGCGGGTGCAGCAGCACCCGTCGCGCAGATCACTGCTGGTAAATCGGGCAGTGACCTGCGCGATGGGGCTGTGCATAGGGGCCCCTGCACTGCCCATGCCAAGTGCATGGGCAGTGCAGGGGCCCCCAGGGGGTCACAGAGCACCCCTTCCACCAGCCTTTCCCTGGCAGGTGAACCCACCAGGTAATGGCTGGCAGAACAAGGGTTATTTTTCTGTAGGGCAGCGATGCTTGCAGCGCTGCCCTGTCGGATGAAGAATTCCGCCATCGTCGGGCTGCCTGTTGCGGTAGCCTGGTGGTAGTGGAAGGCACCTGTGGCAGTCCCAACTTCCTTCATTATGTGGATGTCGAGACCGCAATGCTGGTGGCGGTAATTTCCGCCACCACCGGCATTGCGGTCTTGATGTTCAAGTTCATAATGAAGACCTTTGTCTTCTCTGTGCATCTGGAGTGCTTGATAAGCGTATTGCCCCCAGTGTGTTGAAAGCGCTTCTTAATCAACAGCTGTCTGATGTGACTTGCGCTCTGAGCACTGAAGTGCATTCCCCTGCCAATGTGTTGCTAAGGCAGTAAGAAAACTCCCCATGATGACCACCTGGCAGTGGACCTTGCACCCGGCTCCTGTCCTAGAGTACGGGATCACTGCTTAATCTCCACATTCCCTTCTTCCCATGGAGACAGAGGCACTGTCCTTATCACCATGACTGGGTCAAGCTTCCGAGCCTTGTCCGCAAGAGCCTGCTCACAGACTAGTGAGTATGCTCGCATCAAATGACTGTTGGAGATGCCGGTGGCCATCATGGCCACTGCCAGTGCTCACAGTCCTTGCACCACTTCCGGGGCACTGGCTTAGACCTGATTTAGCTGTCACCTCCATGGTACCAGCAATTGACCTGCACGTGTGTATGCAGCCACCCAGGGCCATTATTTTGCACATGGGGTCCCAAAGAGGGACCCCCACAACAATCTTGGTGTGCATGCCCGCCTTCTATGTTGACATTCGATAGGGGGGCATACCTCACGATTAGGTTTTGTGACAGAAGAACTGATCTTGCTGATTCTGTCTTACAGTAATAGGACTGCAGGTGCTGCTGTGCCCTAAGTTTGGGGCCACATAAAGTTAAATAAGAGTGCAGGGGCACTGCACCCTATGGCCCACATTTAAGAAAAATAATACACAACTGTGCTAGGGCAGTTGTACGTACATTTTTTTAACACAAGCTAGCATCATTCCTTAGCGGCATCCATGCGCCGTATTTAAAAAATGACCTACAATGCCACTAAGGAATAATTAGCGTAAAAAAAAAGATGCTAGCCATTACAACATGCCATTTTGCTGCATGTAAATATGTTGCAAAAGGGTTAGTGCAATTTTTTACTGCATTAAGGTCAAAACAAAATGCACAAGCAGGAAAAAAGTGCAAATTGAAGAGAAGATGGAGTTTTTAGGCCAGCCAAGACCCCAGTCACCCAAGTACCAGCCAGGAGGGTCCAGAACAATCCCAGGTGAAGGAGAAGAGAAAGCACAAGTGCTGCTTTAGTAAGGTGGAGCATTCCATCCTGGTCAGAGAGGTGACAGAGCACCAACATGAGCTTTTTGTTACCTCCAAATTGCCAGTTGGGAGATGAGATGCAATATGCCAGGAATTAGTGAAGAAAGTCAACAGCATGGCAAAGGTGAAGACAACTGTCACCGAGTGCAAGAAGTGCTGGCACGATTGCAAGCGTAGGGCTAAGGAAAAAACTGGACAGGGACCGAAAGGCAGCACCGCAGACTGGAGGTGGAAGTCCCATACCAAAGGAGGACCTGGATGAGCTAGAGGAGATGGTTGCAGCTGTCATCCCAGAGCAGCTGGTCACTGTAGTTGCAGGACAGGACAGCATAGCCTACCAAGAACCACCACAAATGCAGAGTAAGTTGCAGGGGAGGAATATCTGGAATTCCGAAAATGGCAGAAGGGGGAGGCACATAGGACACACTCAATGCATGCTAAAGGTTTGAATGGGGACACATAGGCCCTGAATCAAGATGCACCATCCCCAACCAAGCCACACATGTACTGAGACTATGGTTGTGCTATGCACTCCAACATACACACAACGTCAACATAGGCCACTCACTATGGCTATACTCCACTGTGTAAATATGCAGCACATTGATTGGAAGGAACGTTCAAATAGTGTGGCTGTGCCGTGACAACGCCCATTGCATATTGTCAAAGCCCCTGTACCAACACAACATAGACATTGGAGACTAGGAGGGAAGTCAATACCACCCCAGAGGTGGTTGTCAGGATGGTGTTTCTGGCTAAAATGCTTCCCTTCCTCCTTGTTGTATTGCCTTTACTCATGTGTGCTGCATCTTGCAGCGCACATTGAAATGCCACCTTAACAAAAATAGCTTCTACAAGTGCAGGAAGGGACACCTCCCTGCACATGAACAAATCATCCCCTGAAGGCAAACACCCCTTCATCATGCTGAAACATTGCATGTGTTGGTGCAGGGAGAACAAATCTGTGCAGGTGCAGGGGGGATCCTAGGGCTGTATTCAAGTAAACATGCTGCATGCCTGCATATCTAAACTGGTGCAATGTAGCGCAACACATAATGGTGCTGCACTGAGCCGTGCCACATGAGAAAGATCTGCCCTAAAGCTTGCAACCTGTGGAACACAAACCATACAGGGTGAACTGACAACAACTCAGAGACAACCATATGTACCATATGGGAATGGCCACAAAATAAAACACACACAACACACAGAGCATGTTTGTGAACATCATGGGGAATATTTATACTTTTTGCTGCAAAAATGCACTAACGCAGTTTTGCATCAAAAAGGTTTGCACAGGCTTGCACCATTCCTGAGCGCCAGCCAGGCGCCATTTTTATGGAATGGTGCAAACCTGAGCAAATGGTGGACACCCTTAAAAAAAAAAGATGCTAGCTGGGTGGGGGTGGTGGTATGGGAGAAGGGGGTTTTGCACCAAAAAACAATGTTAAGCAGGTTACAGTAAAAATAAATGACTCTAACCAGCCTAGCGACATTTTCTGATGCAAAACCATCCATACCACATGACTCCTGTCTTAGAAAAGACAGGAGTCATGCCCACCACCGCAATGACCAGCACAGGGGCCCAGAGTCCCCTGGGTATGGCCATTGCACCCAGTGCCATGTAGAGGGGCCCATTTCAGAGCCCCCAATGGCACTTTAAAAAAAAATAAAAAAAATACTTACCTGTACTTACCTATACTTACCTGGGATGGGGTCCCGCATCCTCCGCTGTCCCTCTGGTGTGGGTGGGGGTGTCCCTTGGGACTGGGGAGGGCACCTGTGGGCTTATTCCATGGTGTTCCACCATGGAAATAGGCCCACAGGTCCCCTAATGCCTGCCCTGACCCAGGTGTTAAATAATGGTGCAAAGCAGCGTTTGCACCAATATTTTACCCTTCCTTCCGTGCGTGATGTTGAAGGGGGGATATATATATGGTGCTAAAGCCACAGAGTCATTTTTTGTACGAGAACGCCTACCTTGCATCTCATTGACGCAAGGTAAATTTACATGTACAAAAAGTGACTTAGGGCCTCATTGTAACCGCCGGGCGGCCGCCAATGCAGCCGCATTCCAGCGGTGCCCATTTGGACATCCCCGCTGGGCCGGCGGGCGGAAACCAAGTTTCCGCCCGCCGGCCTTGCGGGGATGTGGGCCGCAACATGGGAGCCGGCTCCAAATGGAGCCGGCGGTGTTGCGGCTGCGCGACAGGTGCAGTTGCACCCGTCGCGCTTTTCACTGTCTGCACAGCAGACAGTGAAAAGCCGCATGGGGCCCTGTCAGGGGGCCCCTGCACTGCCCATGCCAGTGGCATGTGCAGTGCAGGGGCCCCCAGGGGCCCCATGACTCCCTGTACCACCAGCCTTTTCCTGGCTGCAAGCAGCGCTGCCCTGGCGGATTACAACCGCCGGGGCCATTGTGGCGGAAAACCGGCCGGCCACGGCGGTGCGACGGCGGTGCGACCACGACCGCCGCGGTCGTAATACACCAGGAAGCACTGCAAGCCTGTTGGTGGTGCTTCCGTCAAAACATCCCTGGCAGTCTTGGACCGCCAGGGTTGTAATGAGGCCCTTAAACTCCATAAGTTTGGCGCTAGATGGTTCTAGCACCAAAGTATAAATATGGAGTTAGTTTTTTACCAAATTTGTGTTAAAAAAAATGACACAAATTCCGCGCAAAACAAGTATAAATATGCCCCCATGTGTGCAGCTTTACAAGTAGCTGCAATCTCACCATCAGGCAAGATAGAGGCCCATATCAAAAAGAAAATGATGGTGCAGCTGCTGTGCCAAATTAGGCAGCATCACGCACCATCATTTTAAAAATGCAGGGATGCGCCATATTCATAAGAATACTGTGCACCACTGTGTACCCTCCTGCACAAGTGGGTAAATTAGCTGTCATGCACCAATGCACAGTGCAAGGATGGCTGCATTAGGAGGGAGATTGTTTTTGTGCAGGAAGGAACACCTTCCTGCACCACAACAAACATAAATGGTGATTTGCTCTTTCTATATGTGCTTCAGAATGCAGCACACATAGAAAAAGCATAAAACCAGTAGAAATTTAAGCATAGCTCATAGTTTTGCCTCGCTAATGCCACCCGTGGGCTGGAGTTAGATTTTGGAGCAGCTTCCGATTTACGAAATGTCATAAATCTGAGGCAGTGTCAAATCGCAATGGGTGTTGATGTGGCACACCCACAGTAACACCCATTGCACACACCTTCCACGAAAAGTGATGCATGTGAAGGGGCCATATATACAAGGTGGTGTTAAGGTCCAAAAAGTGGCTTTATGCCACCTTGTAAATATGGCACAGGGCATTCCGTCACCTGAGCTGCTCTAAAAGTGACACTCAGTCGCTCCTTGGAAATCAAGACATTAAGCATTACCTAGGCCATTCCTCCAATTTTGCCGCTGCACTCATGAAAATCCCCAGACACTCAATCAACCTACAAAAAAATGAGTCTAATAGTAACAGGATTTATTGCAAAATTTCTACATAACCATATACCGACAATTGACCTAAAAACTACCCTATACTAAACTAACCTATCTTACATATGTAACACCACAATCTAAATATTGTACCCCACTCCCCTTAAGGGACAAAATGCAAGTATGACAACATAAACTATGACTAAACATGTACTAAACTAACCTATGGCCTAAATGCGTATATATATATTTTTTGTATTTTTTAAATTTATTTTGTTATACAAAAATACCCCAACATGACCCCCCCCAAAAAATGTAAAAAAAAACACCCCCACTATACTTAAACTAACCTATGCCTACCCTACACTAACCTAATACTACCCATCCAAAATCCAATCTAAAACTATGCACAACTGTAAAAGGGAGGAGAAGGATTTGGGAGGAGATAATTTAATTGTTTCATTTTTTTTATTTTCCACATCTCTTTCCCCTGAAGTGTGTTTGGCCCCCTTTACCTCTACAACAGGACCAGCCATGTATAGAAGGCACCACACACATCAGAGGATGAAGATGTGAAAGGATTAACATTCACAAGGAAAAGCACCCGGTAGCACAAGTCTGTGCCACATGGACAGTTTCTCCTTAGTTCTGGGCTGAAGATCTGCTAGTGTTATGACAGTAGGAAATGTGCGTTCCTCATCCAGCCGCTGTTGACTTGTCTGCTATTACTGTCATTGTCTCTTTCTTACCAATTGGCATTTTTTTACCTCCTCACTAATGCACACTACTCCTAACCATGTCTCATGCCATGTCCCTCAAATTTGGGCTCTGATTGTGCTACATATGACTAACGTTCACTCACTGGGTTATGGGATCTGTGAACTGGACATTGTATAGAATTCACAAATAAACTTGCACCTGCTGTGATAAATCCTTGTGTGAAGTAACTAATAAGTGTGTGCCATCATAAGGCAGATACATCAGTAATAATGAAATGGACATTTACTCATGTTAAAATAATTGTACCTACATGCACATTGATGTATTTGCAATAGTGTTTTGCTGGCCATTTTTGGCATGGTGTACCATTATTTGTCCAGGTAGGGATAAGAATTTGGGCACAGACATATGCCTCAACACAGACACACTTGCTCTGTGGTCGAAGGATGCATCAGTTGGTGCAGGTTACTGAGTAATATGCCAGTGATGGAGCAGATGCAGGGTAGCCCCATACTGTCAGTAAGATGCTGCAGGCCTTTGGAAGTAAATTAGCACATGGGAGTGAGGTAATAAAGATAGTTTAGGTTGTATGTGATACACAATGCACAGGAAGAGCAAAGTGCTAGTAGTCAGGACCCAGTGCATAGTCAAGCTCCCTTGCATGGCCTTGGTTAATGACAGAAAGGGGCAGATTGAACGACAGTGGTGCAGCACCAAGTGCATCACTACAGTCCTTGTGGTCCTCACTACACCAATTACCCCCGCCATGTGTGCACCTAATGAGAATTAAGGCACAGCATGATGTAGGTAGGGTCCAATGGCATTTTTTTTGTTAAGGAAAATTATATTCTCAGCAGAAGTTGCAACGCAACAGATCATCATGACTTCTGCTGAGTATATGGGGGCCCATCATATACGTTCATCTGTACTCATATAACACCTGCTATCAGCAGCCGTTCAAAGTACATGAAATATGGAATTTTGGTATTTCTCATTTTTCCCCAGAGGCTTTTACATTTTTCCCCTAAACAGGTTTTTGACCCCCCCATACATGATACATAGAGCAGGCCTCATGTTGTGCTGCTCAGAACCGAGTTGCCCTATGCATGCATCACATCACTTTGCAATGGTTGTGCAGGGAAGATGGTACATCTGCCCTGCCTCTGCTTTATTATTGTATATTGGAATGACAGCCCTAAGGTGGTGCTGGGGCTCTTCATACAGGCAGCATATGACATGTCCAGATCCATAACCATGACATGCTGCACTCAACCGTACCAGCACCTGTCATGCATATGCAAATAATGAACATTGTATGGAAATGGGATAATTACAAACTGCTCCACCAATCTCAGTGCCGAGGTGATCCCGAGATCTTGCTCCCCTGTTATGAGGCCAGCCCAGCGGTGCTTCAATTGGTGGTAATTTCTTCCTGTGGTAAGCACTTTTGTCAGGTGGTAGAACACCTTGCCCCGCCACAGATTCCTGGCCTCTGTGGGGCAGCCTTGTATGACACAAACACCCAGTACCAGCATCATTGAGAGGTAATGCTGTACCAGCCATATGAAGCCCCCAGCTCATAGGCTTACATCCTGGCCATCCTCTTTTCCCTGACATAATGAACTACAAATCCAGTTGACAAAACAACTATACTACCCCAGAAAACACCCCACAATACAGTGAAAGATACAAAACACTTACAATACAAAAGACAGATTAAATCAAAAATAAAACAGCTACAAGACACAGCACAAAAACACTCCAAACACTCATAAATTCCAACAGCACCAGCTCCAAACACCCTCACACAGTCACAGACAATAAGACTGTGAAGTGAAAGTGGACTCACTGTACCATGTATGCAGGCAGGATGGCCTGTTTCATCACTTCCTGGGCCTGTGCGTCACGTTTCCAGTCATGTGTCTTTTTTTTTTTTTGCATGACGGGCATGCATTGATTTTTTTGCCCATTGTGCGTGAAAAGGCCTGCGGACGTACGATAGAGGTTCAGGGGCTACGCACCTTTTAACTTGGGAGAACAGAATGGTATATGCTTATTGTGATCATTTTTGCCACATGATGGTCATGCACAACATTTTTTCACATTGGGTGTAAAAAGGCTTGTGGGAGTGCAATAGATGCTCAGGGTCCAGGTGTCTTTTACCTGTGGAGAAAAGTATGAGGTTTAGGCATTTAGATCTATATTTGTGATGTATGATAGCCATGCATTGATTTTTCACCATGGTGAGAACATGTGATAGACACTCAGAGGCCAGGCGCCATTTTACTAATGCTGCAGAGCATAGATTTGAGTCATTTGTTTATTTTGTTTGACGCATGACGTGAATGCGTGCATTTTGCAATGTAGACCTTGAGTGCACACAGATTCACTTATTATGTCAAATAGACTATGCAACAATGTTGTAATTATGGTATGGCTACATATGTATAACTATCCAGTCCTGTCTTTACAGTGACATTGGTATGTTGAACATGTAGCTTTGTTTATGAGTCTGCTGCATGCGATTACTCATACCTTGTGCATATGTGCATGTGTAGCTACACTGTGTGAATATTCATGCTGACAGATGTGTACTATGAGTGTACATATGTGTTTTAATGCTAATTTGTAGCGGTACTGCATTGTTATGTATGATATACAAATGTACACATACCAACAACCCAAACTATATGATGGCCTATGTCCAACAATTTATACTCAGAGTATGCAGTGGACTAGGACTGTGTTGACATTACGCTACCCCTGACAATTTGTGTGTCCACTCTGTGGTGTGTTGTTGTTTATTTCTTCATGATGCTCTACTATACGTGTGATATATAGTTTCCAATGCATCTTAGATGCAGGAGATGTATGTACACATGTGTCACAGAAGGTTGGTATAGGCCCTGTGTGTAAAGTAATGTGTAGTGACATTTCAGTAACATAAGACCACAGTGGTGTGTTCATGGGATGTGAAACCTCACATCACTATCTCCCTGCATGGACACATGTTGGACTTTGACAAATGCATGTGTAGTCATGTCAGTTCCATCTATGTTTCCGTATGTTGGAACACATGTGAAGGTCATCTCTTTCAATCATTGATCTTGTGATACCTATGCCCTTACTTAGTGTTAGGTTACCTTTTGTTCAGAATCCTATACATATTACCTTGCCCTAGCCATTAGAGTGGTACATGTGTGCTGAGATATGTTGTATATGTGTGCATGCCACCAACTAAGCATTCACATATGTCTACATCATGTTTGTTATGACTGTCACATACAATGGCATACCACTGTGTAGCAGTATTGCAGTCTGGCATAGATGGCAGTCTACTCATCATCACTGCTGTGGGAGTTTGTATGGCAAAACAAACCATGGTTTCATGTGATGGGGCAGGTTATGGAGGTCCAGTTTACTCAGCCCACTATGCACATGCATCAGGCCCCTGACTATGTCATACATTTATTTAGCCAGAGCAGGGGTGTTAGGGTGTTTTGAGCAGGGATCTAGCCTCCTCATGTCTGCTACTCAGAAGAACAATGCTCCCCTGCAGACAGACACATGCACAATTGTGATCAAACAGACCGGGATATCACATTTTCCTTTGCGGTACTTGATGTCAGCCTTCCCCTCTCATGTACAGAGGTCTGAGTACTTGCACGTGTAGGGCATGTCTCATCATTTGATGTCCTTGGTAATTTCCATGGGCAGGTTGGTTAGGGGTTGTATATCTGTAGTGACTTCTTTTTAGGGAAAGTGCCGGGGTAAAGATAGTGTTGTCTGTCACTGCCTCCTGTCATGTTGGCATGCGATAGGCAACTACCAAGGTATGGTAGTGGCAAACATGACTGGGTTATGTACTGACCTGGCCACCATCTCTGTACATATGTTGAATATATACATGTAGACATTGATGTGTTGTTCAGACAGTATTGGTTAATGTGTGTGTTCCTTCTCCGTGTTTTCCCACATTAGTGGTAAGGTATGTATCATCTCCTACATTGCTCTCATTCTGTAGGCTGCTTGCACTTTGTAAACATCTTCTACAGCAACATTGTCTGGTCATACATGGACAGGATGCAAATGTGACTTGTGTAAATTGTAGATGTACACATCTTCTACTACTGACTATATGATAGTTATCTCCCCATTGACGGTATCTGTGAGATGTAATAAGTGCCACGCGCACATGACATTTCACCTGCCACAGCACTTCGGTTGTATCCAAGTGACCTCCCATGTTGTATTTGCAAGTATCTGTGGGTATCCTTCAGCTGTCCATCCACATCCTCCATTGAACATAGGTATGCATTTCTTCCAGCATGCCACAACCTAGGTAACTCTTACCAAGACTGAATGATGTTGAGGTATGAAATCATCTCAGTGCTGTTTTTTTCATTTTCTAAATGCAGTATATATGGCTACTTCTAATCCCATTAATTTTTTTGATGTGTCTCTGACATTTCTGAACATTGCTGGACATAGTTGTGCATCCCACACCTGATTGCCATGAAAAACATGTATGGGATAATGTGTTATTGTTGCTACCTTGCACTTGCATGTGAGTGACAATGAGTGGTGTATATTGCTATGTGCTGTGTGATGTTGTTATACAGAGCATACTAGGTAACCATGATGACACATGTAATGCGTTGTTGGTACTAGCAAACCCTTTGCTTTCTAGGACTTAAACCCATACATCAGTCTCCACATGTTTATCTGGAATTTCTATAGGCATGTGTCAAGGCAGCAGATTTGTGTGAAAAGTGTGCATCTTATGTACATAGAGAGTGTAACACTGTTGGAAGGTGGGTCATTAGTTGTGTAGCCTGCACAAGTAATGGGCCCACACGCGACTACCACTTGGAACCAAACACCCCATTGTAGTACTTGACTCTGATAGGGTAGCGTTGCAGAGCAGTCCAAGGCTCACTCAAGGGAGGTGGTGTGGGCTAGTAATCCCCATTCATGAGCACACAAGCATGACTATCAATAAATGATTGTCCAGTCTGTGCTTTTCTTTTGATAAAGTAAAAGTACAATTATTACTCACACACACACTACTCGATACTATGCAACAATCTACAAATATACACAAAGTAATGGAATCACTCTGAGAGGAAATTGTGTAATCTCTCATGTCTCCTCCAAGGGAGGATATAATCCAACAATCCACATGGAAAACAATCCCCAGTGTCCCCCTGCAACATTTGAACATTTGACAGTAATGTGGAATGAACACTATCTTGCCAAGAGGTGGCTGTCAGTCTCATTATTCAAATAAGCATTAACAGGGAACATGTAGAACCATATTTAAACAATCTAACCATTAGGATTACTTTTGGATTACTTTCAAATTATCCTTAGTCAACAATCAAATGACAGTTGAACACACGGGGCAACAAAAGTTTACAACTCTAGCAAGCACAGTCTCACAAGCCAGAAAAAAAGCCCACATAATCTTGTGCTGTAACAAAGAGTAGAACCCTTGGGGGGTTACCATTCTATTGTCCTACCCTACTTAGGGGGGGGACACACACTGCGTTGGGGGGAGGCTGTGCTGCTCCTGCAGCTCCCCCTGTCCGTGGGCACAGGTTTGGTGGTGGACCTGTCCCCCTGGAACCACCACAAGCTGGTTAGGGGACTAGACCCCTGCTGATGCCCCGCAAAGCATCCTGGGGTAGCAGCATACGAAATGAGCGGCTCTCCCGCTGAGCCAGGAAGAGCTGCGGAGCCGCCAAAGCTGGTGCTCCTTCCAGGGGGGTGCCTGGTCCCACCTGGACATCCCCACACGAGGGAGGTGCTCCCTTGTACGAGGGCGGCGCAGGGAGCCCACCCCTGGCCGCCCCGCCGGCTCATCGCATGGCCAGCACCTCCATGTGCTGCCGCGGGAGCCGGCCCTTTTCTTTGCTGACGCGAGCAGAGCTTGCGGCCGGACAAACCACCTGGGGGAGGGCGACGGCACTCCTCCCTTCCTCTACTGCAACTCTGGGGCCCTGGGAATGGGTTCCGGGGCCAATCCTCGTCTCACACTCCCCGATGCCATCTTCTTCTTGGGGCCCCAGGATGGGATCTGGGGCCCGTCTGATGATTTTTGCAGGGGCGTGACGGCACCCACGACTTGACTTCTGCTGGGGCCCCAGGTCAATCTTCACGGGGAGCGTGACGGCGCTCCCCGGCTTCTTCTTCGCCGCCGGCCCCTCCACAGCTGGCGGCCATCTTGCGGGGGTACACAACGGTGCCACCCCCACTCTTTCTTCACGGGGCGCCGGGATGGGGTCTGGGGCCCCTCCTCACAATCTTCACGGGGAGCGCAACGGCACTCCCCGACTTTACTTCGGCCGCAGTGGGCCCCGGGATAGAGTTCGGGGTCCCTACCCACCGCGGCGGGGGGTGTGTGTGACAGCACCCCCCCAATCAAGTCAAACTGGCCAGGCTTCACGGGACCCTGGGATGGGGTATGTGGTCCCTACTTCTCCGTGAGGGTTCGTGTGACGGCACTTCCCCCACTCCTCTTCCTCCTGGGGCAGCCCCTGGGCCCTGGCCCACCCAGGGTGCACAGTCTGGAGCAGAGGCAGAGCCCCACGCGCTTCAGCTCTGCTTCTCCAAAGGTCAAAGGTCACAATCCTTCTTCCCTGGATATCTCAGGCCCCCAAGGGCCGATTTTCATGATTCCAGCGTCGTTTCACTCCTAGTGACAAACCCTTGCCACCAGGAGCACTCTCCTTAGGCCTCCTGTCCTAGAAGGGTCCCCGATCATAAGGAGCCAGTCCCACTGACTCCCTGTGTCAGCCTTTCCTCTGGGTGCCCTCTTTTCCTTCCAGGCAGCGTGCTGTCCTTGCGCTAGCCCAGTCCTTCCCCCAACTAGTCCTCAGGGGGGCTAAGAGGGCCAGCTTGCCTGGCCCTGGCATTCGCCTCGCTGGCCTGGAGTCCTTCAGGGGCAGAGTCTCTGCCCAAGGGGTAGTCAGGGGGTTCTTCCTTCCAGTTGTCCATGACTCCTGTCTGCAGTCCCAGTGTCCAGCAGTGAAGCATAGCCAAGAGAGAGAGCTCTCCTCTGTGCAGGACCTTTTAAGTGGGGGCGGAAGTGTCCAGCAGGACTGAACCTCTGGCCTATCCAGATGTACCACATCACTTCCTTGCCCCGTCCCAACCTTCCTTCACAGTCTTCTGGGACAGCTCAAAATGTCATCATCCAGGAGTTAGTTGCCACATGTGCTCTGAAAGTTTCAACCCCTCCTCACTGATATTCCTCCAAGAGCCTCTTCAGCCTGCTCCTGGCACAGAATGACAGCTGGCTGATTGATGCAAGGCCCTGCTCAAGCAACTAGACAGAGCAGAAATTGGCCCTAATCCTGAGTTGAATCAGATAAGGATGACATCCCTGATGACCCATAAGTTGTACAACTAAGCTCTTGTAACCTACTGCATCATTCTTTTCTTACAGGTTACAGGGTACTTTGGTGTGACTCTGGTCTCAGTGGACCCCAGAGAACTGGAGTTGCACCCTAGGCCATCCTTTCCTAAAGGAGTATCCCCAAAATGCAAATACATTAAGCACACTGACATTGGCATTTAACTGGGTGTCCCTACAGTAAAAAGACAGTAAGCACACTGACTCTCCCTCACATGTGTACACCCCTCTCATGAGACTTACTCCAGGTCACCAACCACTCTGCATAGTTCCTCCTGCTCCAGGCTTACCTAAGTGCAGTTCTTGGGCTGCGCACACCAGCAAACCTCCTTCCCTCCTTCCACAGCCCGCACATGGGTGCACATCCATGTGCACACATGATCACATGTAACCTGCCTGGGGACTCCTGCCCTTGCTGCGCCCTAGCAGCCTTTTCTTAGCACGGCGGCACTGGCGGTAAACACACGCAGTTCATTTTACCATGAGTTTACTGTGCGTGAGTCCCCGCATAGGAGGCTCCCTCACAGTAAAAAGTAAAAAACCAGGTGGTCAAAAAGCAAAAAAATCAGGGCAGACACATTCTGCCTACATTCCACCCAGACATTTATTTGGTGGTGCATTGTCCCATTTAATTCTTAGATCCTGACAATGGGTCATGTGTTTGGATAGTGATTCAGCACCCATAGCTGCTTCAATTGTCTGGCAACCCATAGCGCACTCCACAGCCAATGTCTGTGTACCATAAGTGAGGTACAGGCCACCATGTTTCAGGATTGTGCCCAATGGCAGTGCCAGGACATAATCCCATTGGATACACTGTGCAGGATCTGCCTCTAACATTGGTTACAATCACTTGTACAATTACTGAAGGTACATAGTTACCAACGATTTCCCTCTCTTGTCACACATGCACCGTGCAGGCAAAGCACCAATCACCCTGAGATATGACAGTGTTCAGTTCTGCCATTCCTCAAACACCATTTCATCACAGCCCCTACCTTATCTGTGCCCCCTTGCAAACATTCTGGTAGGAGTGATATGGATGTGGGCAAATGGCTAGGAATTAGCACCTTGACCACTTTACGGCACAATATATGTACTGGTGTATGGATCTAGGCATCAGGAATCACATGCCTGTGCATTCTGTGTCACTGATATGTGAAATGGAGGCAGTACACCCTCTTACATCACAAACAAATTTGCTACCATGCTTGTAACTATTGTGTTTCTTACCCGCTCCCTGAGGTTTGAGTTACATTCCAGTGGCATATGTAGTGGGTAATGAGTAGTCAATGGAGATTCAGATGCAAAGTATTTTATTTGTGCTATTTACAATGTGATATTGATAGTCCAGTCCCTATGTATAAAAGTTCTTTCATATGTGGTGTCTCCTGGGAACTCCTGCAAAAGTGTTCCCCATCCAAATTAGCTGCTCCATCATCATACTCCTCCTCGTTGGGAATGTCAATCTCTTCATCCCATGGAGCATTTGTTCTTATACATATGTCATGGAGGATTGCACATGCCAGTATGATTTTACATACCAGTGGTGGAGCACACAAGGGGCTTCCTTCTGTCAGGGCCAGGCACCTGAACCTTGACTTCAGAAACCCAAATTTCCTCTCCACAACATTTTGTGTTCTTCTGTGCCTTTTGTTGGATTCACGATCTTCCACCATTGTGGAATTGGAAAATGGAGTCATTACCCATGGCTGTACGCCATAACCTTGATCAGCTGCAAAGGAATGAGAGAAGATGTGTTGGTAAAGCTTGATAGTGGTTTGGAATATACCATGGCAGTTGATAGTTGTAGGTGGAGTGGTGACTTCGACTTGCTTGTGGCATAGTTTATGTTCCCGTTCTTGTGAAATGGTTTCATAGGTCTGTGTTGATAGACATGACAATTTTGGGTAGTGGCTCAGGGACCTGGGAATTTTCATATTGATTCCAAACTGATGGTCAGATTTAGAGACACCATGGTAACCCTGCAAAGTGAAACTGTGCTGTCAATGTTACCATGTGGCACTACGCATTCAGTGCAACACTTTGGCCCTCATTACAACCCTGGTGGTAAATGCCTCCTATCGCCTTGCTGACGGCTGACAACATACCGTGACCGAGGAGGTATTCCGCTACGGGTATTATGACCCATACTGAGAAATCCACCACGATACACACACCCACACAAGTCCGCCAGACTAAAGGTCAGTGATAAATTGGCAGGACCAAAACCAACGCCGTTATGCCAACAGGAATACGCTCACAGAATCAGGACCCACGAATCAATGCGGCGGTCTTTCAACTGCGGTAAATCATTGGCGGTACACACCGCTGCACTCAAAATACACACACACTTACAAAACTATGCCACTTTGGACAATTCAAAATACACACACCTGACACACATACACATATCACGCCACACACTCACACCACTATAAAACACACACCCACATTACCCACAACCCTTTCATTGAAAAAACAATTGCCGACACAGAAAGACAAGCCAGGAGCACCCACTCAATCTGAGCCACATAACACCATCACCCATACACCATCCACGCACCTCACACCACACACCACAACACTTCAACCCACACATCACCTCACACATCCTCACACATATCACTCACACCACATCCATGGCACCCCAAAGACACCCCAGGTTTTCAGATGAGGAGCTAAGTTTCATGGTGGAGGAAATCATCCGGGTAGAGCCACAGCTATTCGGATCACAGGTGCAGCAGACGTCAATTGCTAGAAGATGGAGCTATGGTGGAGGATCATGGACAGGATCAACGCCGTGGGACAGCACCCGAGAACAAGGGATGACATCAGGAAGTGGTAGAATGACCTACGGGGGCAGGTGCGTTCTGTGGTTGCAAGACACCAGGTAGCCGTATAGAGGACTGGCGGCGGACCCCCAGCTCCTCCCCCACAGCTAACAACATGGGAGGAGCAAGTCTTGGCAATAATGCATCCTCAGGGCCTCGCAGAAGTAGCAGGAGGACTGGACTCTGGTAAGTCAAATCTTTACTACTGTATCCTCCACCCTACCTGCATGCCATCACAAACTCCTACCCCTACCCTCACCCCCATCACTCCACCACCTCACATATACTCCACCATCACAACCCACCCATCCCAAAACCAAGCCCTGCATGTAACACGAATCCATGGACCCCCATCACGGACCTGCATAGACACCCATCACCACAGCATGCACACTAGTGACAATCACTTAGCTAAACCAAGCACAACTCACACAAGCCAAAGCTGCCTTGCAAATAACAACTATAGAGGGAAACATACCCATGCACAAGATGGCGCACGCAGATACAATAACACTGCATTTTCATCCCCACAGGACCTCTACTCAACGTCACCCGAGAGGAGTTGCCACCAACATCCAGTCCCCCCAAGTGGAGGCCCACAGTGATGACAGCAGCTCTGCACACCTGGATCAAGATGACCAACCTGGCCCATTAGGTACCTCTGGACAGTCGGTTACCCTGCCACAGTCCCAACCCACCACAGAGCCTCCCCCCTCAGGAAACAACAGCACAGCACCCACCCAGCGGGCCCATGCCAGTGTCCCCAGGACACATCAATCAGCAGTGTGTTCACTACTACAGGGACCCCAGGCAACCCCACAAACACAGGAAGACTGGGGACCTGGGGTGAGTGGCATTGGGCATACGGTTCAAGGGGACAGAGGCACAGGATGACTGCTTTGTGACAGGGGGAGGACATGCCCAGGGAATCCACTCTCCAGGAGACACTCTCCAACATCCTGGGAGCATACCACCATTCCCAGGAGACCATGGGCCAGATACTGTACAAGTTGCAGGAGACCCTGCGGCTGCAGGAAGGACAGTACCCGGCGATCAGGGAGGACCTCAAAAACATCCACACCATCCTGGTCACCATTGCAGGGGTGCTGGCAGACATGTGCAAGACCATGAGGGAGGCAGTGGCACACCAACAGACCCCTGACACTAGCCACACCGAAGAACAGCCCTCCACCTCCGTCGGCGCTAGTGGACAGGAGGCCCTGCCACAGGACCAACAGGCCACCAGCACCCCACCCCCTGCAGAAGGAGAACCACCCCGCAAAGTGTCCCTGTGATCCAGGCAGAAGCTAGAGAACATTGCCAAGACCCCCACCAGGAAATACGACTCTCCTGATTGTCACCATTCTGTCCTACTCTGTCACCCTGTCCACCTTGAACTGCCATTACTCCCCTTCCTATGCCCCATTGGACAATGCACCTGTGATACAAAGAGACTTGATTTTAACTGTACATTCCTCCACCATCACCCCAGCCCATTGCACACACCCCTCTACGTATGAGCACTTACATAAACACCTTTGGAACAAATACTAATCTTGAATCTGTCAAATGATTGAATCATGTATTAGTACAACATTCTGAAAATATTGCAAGTCATGTATACAGTCATTTATACATTGGTATGACCTTTAGTGGGCAGCAGTAAAACATACCAGGAGCCAGAGTGGGTCACATAGATCTGAAAATAGAGATGCCAAAGGGTACAGTAAGAGGCCATAGACATAGGGAAATCAGGCTGCCATGTACAATGTCCAACAGAAAAGTGTAAAGTTAAGTTATAGTGTCTTACCTGTGTGCCACTGGAAGTACTACTGAATTATATTGCTTCTGTTGTCCACATGTTCTTCCTCTGCCTCCTCTTCCTCACTGTCCACAGGCTCCACCACTGCAACAAGACCATCTCCAGGCTCATCCTCCTACAGAAAAGGCACCTGGCTTCTCAAGGCCAGGTTGTGCAACATGCAACATGCAACATGCAACGATGTTCTGGCACAGCTTCTTGGGTAAGTAGTACAGGGATCCACCTGTCAGATGGAGGCACCGGAACCTGGCCTTCAGGAGGCCAAAGTTCATTTAATGATCCTCCTTGTTCGCCCATGTGCCTCATTGTAACATTCCTCTGCCCTTGTCCTGGCATTCCGCACTGGGGTCAGTAGCCAAGAGTGGTTGGGGTAACCAGAGTCACCTGAAAATACTGAGGGATACCTGTTAGACACACACTAACCCTTAAGGACAACCACATACCCAGACACAAACTTATACTGGGTGGTGACCTTGGGCTCACCTATTAGCCACACCCAGTGCCTATGGAGTTGGCCCATCACATATGGGCTGCTGCTATTCCTCAAGATAAAGGCTTCATGCACAGAGCCAGGAAACTTTGCATTCACATGGGAGATGTACTGGTCTGCCAAACACAACATCTGCACATTCATAGAGTGATAGCTACCATCTAGGGCACCAATGATGTAGGGGATATGTCCCAGGGCATGAAAGTCAGCTTTCACTGTGGCCAAATCCTCCACCTGGGGGAATACAATGTAGCTGTACATGTGTTTCAGCAGGGCTGACAACATTCTGGTCAACACATTTGAGAACATTGGCTGAGACATCCCTGATGCCATGGCCACTGCTGTTTGGAAGGAACCACTTGCCAGGAAATGGAACACTGACAGGACCTGCACTAGAGGGGGAATACCTGTGGGCTGGCAGGTAGCTGACATCAGGTCTGGCTCCAATTGGGCACACAGTTCTTGGATTGTGGCCCGATCAAGTCTGTATGTTAATATAATGTGGCTGTCCTTCATTGTCGCAAGGTCCACCAGGGGTCTGTACACAGGAGGATGTCTCCATCTCATATTCATCCTCAGCGGTTGAAGCCAAGGGAGGAAAACGGTGAGGAGAAGGTCATAATCGCACATCTACTGCAATAATGATGCTTTTCTACATCTACAGAACCAGTATGTGAATCCGAGAGTCAGTTGCTGTGCCAATGCCTGCTGTGACGCAGTTAAGTGCCATGGCCTGTGCCCCCCTGAAATGGCGGCTGCCTGACCTGTAAGGAGGGACAAGTGGAAATTAGGTAATTCCGCTGGCGTTGTGCGCCGTTGGGGTAGGCGGAATATGACCGCCGTGCAACTTCACATTGGTTATTATTGGGCCCTATGGGTTCCAGGAGCCAATGGCAATGTATGCCGGCGGTGATGGTACACACCACCGCAGACGTGACCGCCATTTCCTATCTGTTCACTCACTTGCTACCTGACCTTCAACAGGAGAGGGCCTGCACTGCAAGTGCTGCTGTGACCTGTGTCTGGAAGCGATAATGGCTCATGTGTCTGGGGAAAGGGCCCCTGCCTTCACTGCGGAGGAGTTGGAGAAACTGGTGGATGGGGTCTTACCCCAGTACACATTACTCTACGGTCCTCCAGACAAACAGGTGAGTACACTGTGAGCATGATGTGTGGGCCATGAATGTATGGATTGCTGTGTGCGTAAGCCACATGTAGGGGGGGTGAGGCGTACTGGCCAGGGTGATGCATGTATGGTGGTCAATGTATGTGCGTCAGGGGATGAGAAGGATATGTGGGCCATGAGTGTGATGTTCTGGATGGTTAACTAATGCCCTTTTCTGCTGTCTTTTCCATGCAGGTCAGCGTCCATCAGAAAAAGGGTATTTGGCGTGCCATCGCCAAGGAGGTGCGGACCCTGGGGTTCTTTGACAGGTGGAGCACCCACTGCCGCAAACGGTGGGAGGAACTGCACCGCTGGGCAAGGAAGACAGCGGAGGCCCAGATGGGGCTGGCCTCCCAATGAGGAAGGGGTGCCCGTCGTACCCTGACCCCCTGATGTTCTGCATCCTGGCAGTGGCCTATCCGGAGTTGGATGGGCGATTGAAGGCATCACAGCAGCCACAAGGGGGTGAGTACAGATTCAGATTCATGACTGTGCGTGCGTTAAGGTTTACCTGGGTGGGGGATGTGGGCTGTGGGTGCCCATAGGCCAGGGCAAACATGGCAGGGTTGGTCCCTTGCTGGGCAGGCTCTGAAGCACTACAACCCCCAATAGTGTTAGTGGGCATCTACTATTGGGCAGGGTCCTGTGGGTTTCAGGTGTGCAGCTAATGGCGTTAGGCATTGTACCCCATGGGTTGGTAACTATCTTAGTAACTGGTTGTGCATGGCCTAGTGCATAGGGCTGCTCTCTGTGAGTTGTGTACGCCAACGGTAGTGTTGTTGCTGGCATTGACCAAGTGTATCCTCTGTCTCTCCCCCCCTTTTTGGTTTGTCACAATGTCCTTGTGTGCATTAGCATCATCTGGCAGAGGAGCAGAGGCACCGGTGACAGAGGGAGCTGCATCCCACATGGGCCTGGAGACCGAATCCACCGATGGTGAGGGCACAAGTGGGTCGGAGGGTGAGGGGAGCACCATGACAGAGACAGGAGGGGATACCACAGACAGCGACTCCACCTCCGATGGAAGCTCCCTTGTGGTGGCAGACACCTCTGTGCTCACCCCAACAACAGGTACAGCTGCCACCCCCCTACCAGCACCACCCTCCCAGCAGCCCCTCAGTGTGTGTCCCGTGCTCGCTCACCCATGAGGGTGGGCATCTACTTCACCCCAGGCACCTCAGGCCCTGCCCCAGTCAGCCCTGCTGCCCTCAGTGAGGAGGCTATTGACCTCCTGAGATCTCTCACTGTTGGGCAGTCAACCATACTGAATGCCATCCAGGGTGTTGAGAGGCATTTGCAACAAACACATGCATACCTGGAGGGCATTCACTCTGGCGTGGCAGCCCAACAGACAGCATTTCAGGCTCTGGCCTCAGCACTGATAGCAGCCATTGTCCCTGTCTCTAGACTCCCATCTCCAACTTACTCTACCTGGTCCCAATCCCCTCAACCTCAACTTATCCCAAGCACACCTTCAGACTAGCATTCACCCAAATCACCACACAAAAGTGTCTCAGGCAAACACAAGCACCACACTTCATCTTACAGGCACTCACACAAGCACCATCTCCATGCAGACACACCAACATCTACAGCTTCCACTGTGTCCCCCTCCTCCTCATCATCCACCTCCCTCCTAGTAGCGTCTCCACTCACACCTGCAGGCACTACATCCTCATCCACTACCTCCATCACCAGCACACCCATCACAACATACCCCTCACTGGCAGTCACCACCCCCACATCCATGCACATGTCCCCTGTGTCCTCTCCCAGTGTGTCTGTGACCCCTCCTCCCAAAGTACACAAATCAAGCACCCACCCACCCAACTGCCATCCAGCTCACAACAGCATCCAGCCCATGCACCTGCACCCACATTCAGCAGACAGAAACCTCCTACAACCACTCCCTCTCCCTCCACTCCCAAAACCTCTCCCTCTTCCCGCCCCAGTGTCCCTAAGAAGCTTTTCCTGGAATACATTGACCTCTTCCCTCCCCCTCCCCCCGTCCTTCCCCTCGGGCCAGGGTGGCCAGAACCCAGCCCAGCACCTCAGCTACCAAATCGTTGTTTGCTGTGGTTCCTGCAGCTATCAAAGGCTCAAAGGGGGCACCCTACAGCCCAGCCAGTGTGCCACCAACCCCTGCCAAGGCCAAAACAATTCCGCCACCTGGCAAGGTGAAGAGGGGGACAGGATCCAGCAAGGGGAAGGAGCCACAACCACCCAGCAAGCCCACCTCAAAGACTCCAGCTGCCAGACCCAAGGTCACACCACCATCTACCAAGGTGAGGAAGGGGTAGAAAAAAACAGCCAAGGCACTTCAGCGGTCCGAGGCTGCAGGTGAAGGCCTGGTGTGTACCAGCACAACCGCCAGCACCACCACCTGCACCGCTACCAGCACCACCCGAAGCCCCGCAGCTAGCACCGCCGCAAGCCCCACCACCTGCACCGCCACCTACACCGCCGCAAGCACCACTACTGTCAGCAGCAGAAGCCCCAGTGGGCAGCCGTCCGAGGCTGCAGGAGAAGGGCTGGAGCCTCCCTCCACCACTGGCAGCACCGGCACCTGCACCACGGCCAGCACTGCCACCTGCACTGCCACTTGCACTGCTGCAGGCTCCGCTGCAAGCACTGCCACCTGCACCGCTGACAGTAGCACCACTGGCAGCAGCAGCCCTAGTGGGCAGCCATCCGAGGCTGTAGGAGAAGGGCTGGAGCCTCCCTACACCACTAGCAGCACCAGCACCTGCACCACGGCCCGCACCGCCACCAACACCGCCACCTGCACCGCCACTTGCAGCGCCGCAGGCCCCGCTGCAAGCACTGCCACCTGCACCGCTGACAGTAGCACCACTGGCAGCAGCAGCAGCAGCCCCAGTGGGCAGACGTCCGAGGCTGCAGGAGAAGGGCTGGAGCCTCCCTCCACCACTGGCAGCACCCACCAGAAGCCGTGGCACTACCACCAGTTTGCAGCCATAGCAATCGCCGGATGGAGTCTAGCCCTGCCTCCATGGACTATATGCAACCTGGTCCCTGCAAATCTCGTGACCTCAGACACCCAGGTGAGGGACTGTGAACTGCCACAACCCAAGTGTTGCATCACTGGGCACAGAGCCCCTTCCAGAACCAGTGGTGAAATGCATCCATTCACCCCTTAACTTGCCAGGATAAAGTGCACTGGCCACCACGCCCCCTCCAGAACCAGTGGTGAAATGCATCCACTCACCCTATCCTTGGCAGGATGCAGCACACTGGACACAAAGCCCCCTCCAGAACCACTGGAAGAAGGCATCCACTCGAGAGACTGTGGCCTTGCACTCCCCAGGAGCAAGCAGTGGGCAAACCACCTACTTGAGAGACTGTGGCTTTGCACTCCCCATGACCAAGCAGTGGGCAAACCACCCACTTGAGAGACTGTTGCCTTGCACTCCCCAGGACCAACCAGTGGGCATACCACCCACTTGAGAGACTGTGGCTTTGCACTACCCAGGACCAAGCAGTGAGCAAACCACCCACTTGAGAGACTGTTGCCTTGCACTCCCCAGGACCAAGCAGTGGGCAAACCACCCACTTGAGAGACTGCCCACCCACTTGAGAGACTGTGGCCCTGCACTTCCCAGGCCCAAGCAGAGGGCAAACCACCCACTTGAGAGACTGTGGCCTTGCACTCCCCACGACATTGCTGTGGGCATGGAGCCCCCTACAGGAGCAGTGGCGTTGTCCCATCTTCCAGCTGAGGTGCCCCCCACTTCACCCTACCTCTGAGCTGCCTGTGTGTTTTTGACCTGATGCCCCTGCAGTGTTCTCTTTGTATAGAGGCAGGAGTCAAGTGTCGGCTTGGCCTATGAGTTTTGGCCCAGTGGCCCACAGACATTTTGAGTGGACAATGTACCGCCTTATGTACATATTGTATATTTTTGTAAATACTGTTTTAGAAATTCTTACGTATATCTGACTATTTCTAATATATCACTGATTTGACTCTATTCCTTTTGTCCTTGCGTTCTTCCAGGGAGTTACAGGGTGTAAATGTAATGTTGATGCATGTCTTTGTGTGTATGGTGTTGTGGGTGAGGGTGGGGGTGGGGTGTGGCGTGTTGGGTGTATGTGTCAATCTTTCCCCCCCACCCCTGCCTCCTAGGTGCAGTACTCACCGTCATCGTCGCCGCCGCAGTTTGTACTCCTGGTAGATGAGGAGGTAGACCAGCATGGGGAGGACCTGCAGCTCGGGCTCCATGGCATCCTGGTTGTGCGTTGAGTGTGGAGAGGTGAGTGGTTTCCCTTCCAAGAACTGTTTCCGCCATGCTTTGATGGCATTGGTACGGTCCCGGAAAAGCTGGCGGATGGGCGGGTTGTGAAGGGGTGGGCGGTACATTGTCTTCCGCCTGGCTGTTGGCGGTTACCGCCGCGGTGTTTGTTGCTACGTCCTTGTCAGTTGGAGTGTTCAAGTGGCTGTATGTTTTGTCGTTTTCCGCCGTGGTCGTGATCCCATTTTGTTTACCGCCAGCCTGTTGGCGGTATTACCGCCGCTTTAACACTGTCTGCCAGGGTTGTAATGAGGGCCTTAGTTACCCTTTGTGGCAGATGATGATTGTGCCAGCCATCAAGTGTATGAGGGTATGTATCACACATTTGTAGGATGATCTAATCTGGTGCTGTAGTATCTCCTAACTTCCAATATATGATTTATCACAGACACTTTCAACACATACACAGTGCAGGCTTTGGAGGGGGCACACCTATTTTTCACATGGGTCCCTATGTAAGGTGCACATAAGGTCAGCTATATCCTCTATTCTCCTGCCAAGTCCTACTATGGCATCCATGATCTTTACAGTTTTGCACAAACTCTGCACCATGGTAGACCATTTCTAGTATACAGAACAGACATAGGGGGTCATTCTGACTTCGGCGGGCGGCGGAGGCCGCCCGCCAAAGTTCCCCCGACAGAATACTGCAGCGCGGTCAAAAGACCGCCGCGGTAATTCTGAGTGTCCCGCTGGGCCGGCGGGCGACCGCCAGAAGACAGCCCGCCCGCCCAGCGGGAAACCCCCTTCCACGAGGATGCCGTCTCCGAATGGAGCCGGCGGAGTGGAAAGGGTGCGACGGGTGCAGTTGCACCCATCGCGATTTTCAGTGTCTGCTATGCAGACACGGAAAATCTTTGTGGGGCCCTGTTAGGGGGCCCCTGCAGTGCCCATGCCATTGGCATGGGCACTGCAGGGGCCCCCAGGGGCCCCACGACACCCGTTCCCGCCAGCAAGGTTCTGGCGGTCAAAACCGCCAGAACCAGGCTGGTGGGAAGGGGGTCAGATTCCCCATGCCGCCATGGAGGATTCCTCAGGCCAGGGGAAAAATGCCAGGAAACCGCCGGTTTCACTTTTCTGACCGCAGCTTTACCGCCGCGGTCAGAATTGGCCTGGATGCACCGCCAGCCTGTTGGCGGTGCATCCGCGGTCCCCGGCCCGGTCTATGACCGCCAGGGTCGGAATGACCCCCATAGTGGTGTTGGCGGTGCTAAGGGGTGAATGTGAGGTGGTACTGGAGTAGGTGCTGCCTCATTTCTCATGATTCCGCCCCATGGACTTTCATGGCAAGTTAATGGGTATTTGTATGTGTACATCACAATGCAGCAGGCAGGTGTATGTGCACACTACAAGTATGTCAGGTATGTGTAGATGATATGTAGTTGGTGATGGCACCACCTGGATGGCATTTGATAAAGGTGCTGCCAGAGGTTAGCACACTGTGCTTTACGTGGGGCTGTCCCTCTGTGTAACTTTCTTTAAATGTCCATGGCGTATGCCATAGACATAGCCGAGCTTTTCTTTGCTTGGTGGAATGTGTGTGGGAGTTTATTTAGTTGTCAACCAGTGGACACTTGTAGTGGTTTGTGGGCAGCTCCTGTATGCAAAGGGAACATTGTTCCACCTGTCCACAAGTGGGGTGACAGTCAGGTTGTAGCTGTGTTATGTACATGTGGGTGTATGTGTTTGTGAACTACAATGATTGCAGTGTAGTGTGGCATATTGCATATGTGTTGTTGCCTATACATCTGTGTTACCCTACCCATGTTTATTTAGTGTGGTGTATGTCCTGTTGTCCCTCATGGTTGGTGTGTTGTGTTTGTACTGATTGGTATGGTGGCTTACCTACGAGTATGCCATTGCCATATTGCCCATCCTGGAACCAGTCTTTGATAGTGGAATGGCGGAATATGTAGGCATCATGGATGCTACTGGGATATTTTGTAAGGATGTTAGTGAAGAGCCCACGTTGTTCACAATGACGTACACATTGATTGAATGGGTGTGTTTGGGGTTCCTATATAGGTGTTCCGTTGCTGCAGGTGGCCCCAGTTGCACATGGGTGCAGTCCATTGCAGCCAGCACATTTGGGAACCCAACACTTTTCGCAGAAACCTTGCTTGGTCTCCTGCTGTAGATACTGCGTGTTTGGGAAGCATATGTGGTGGGGTGTGAGGCATATGATTGGGTCCAAGACCTTATGAAGGAGGACTGAGAAGGATGGCAGGGACATACCAGCCACTTGTGCGCCCATTATCTGAATAAATCCAGATATGAAGGACAGTGAGGAGTTTTGTCATGGGTGGAACAGTTGTGGGAGTTTGTGCCCTTGCTGTGATATGCGCCGCAATGTGGCGCAGCAGGCACACAATGGACTCCCAGTTCAGTCTGTACATCATGATGACATCTTGTTCCCTGAGGCCAAGGATGCATGTCCGCTGTCTGAAGATCCTCTCCCGCTTTCTGTGCTGCCTTTGTGGCTGCTGTGGTGGTGTTTGGGGTTGCTGCAGTGGTGGTGGAGGGTCCTGCTGTCTTTGGTGATGTCTGCAGCTTGTGCCAAGCTGGAACAGTACCACTTCCATGATGTCCTGGAGGGTGCAAATGCTTCTTCTGTGTGTTTTCCTTGAATGGTGATGTGTGGGCCTCTTTTTAATGCCTGGTCTGACCAGGCATTAAATTTTGATGCTAGTCGGACTTAGCATCATTTTTGCGGTCTGCTTCCTTGGTATGTCTTGTTTTTCCGTTGTGAGGCAGGGAACGCCTACCTTGCATCCTATTGTTGCAATGAGACGCAAGGTGGGTTAGCAGTTCCTAAAAATGGTGCTATCTCTAATATTTTGACGCTAGAATGGTCTAGCATCAAAATATAAATATGGAGTTAAATTGACACCGCTTTTGAGCCAAAAAATTATGTGAAGGTGGCGCAAATGTTTCATAAATATGGGTCCATGTGTTTATGAAGATTTATGAGTATTCATATGTTTTCTTGCTCTAGCCTAACGTCTGCTTTTCATGCCCTGAGGTTATGATGTATGACATTTTGATTCTTGTATTCTCAACATAATGAGTACTGACTCAGGATTTGCAGAGTGTGCACAGTATTTACGAATAATGTTGTTTCGGCATATGTGTTATATACAATACACACTATATATTTTTACATAACTCTATGTGGAGTATCTTTTGTGGTATATTCATGGTGTTGCTGGTGTGAGTATGTTGCGCAAACACTTTACACGTCACCTCTGGGGAAAAGCCTGACTGCTCTGCGCCAAGCTACGAGAAGGTGAGCACAGGTTATTTTTGAAGTGCGGCTTACTTGCACTGACTAGGGCAATGGGTTCTGCCTGTCCTAGGCACATACCCAAGCCAACCAGAAACCCCATTTCTAACAATACCCACCAGACAGCAGAAAAATTCCATTCTGGATTGCTCAAAAAACAAATCAACGTGAAGCAGGATTTCAACATACAGGACCCCAAGAGAAAAGTTGAAATCTTTCTCACACCATGCTTTTCTCTTTGGATGGTATACTCAATTGATGACTGTGCTACATGGGAAACAGTTTTTGCTGCAATCTATATTATAACTCATGAAACACCATCTCTTACTGTTTTACCAGTTGTTCCATTAATAATCCTGGAGCACGAGTCACCCAAAATGACTGCAGAGACATATACATCTATAGATCAGGATAATCTAGAGGTTAGATCAAATAAGCCACAACTTTAAAGTAATCCTGAAAAGGATAATACCAAGCAACAGAGTCTTCTAAAAAATACTGGGATAAAAAAAGAAATAAAGAAAAAAACTAAATCAATGGGTGAATCTCCGTTGCCCAAGAGCGCTGAGAAACATTATAATTTATGTAACCATGAGACTTTAAAACAACCTGACAGGTATCAATAGACACCCTTCTTGTTCCTTACAGGATTCATCCAACAAATGGGCTGGAGGAGCGGGCGGTCACAGCACAGACAAGAAGAATTGGTAAAACCAAAAAAGAAATCACAACACTCATTGACGTCATCATAGAAAAGGAAGAGAGAAACTTCCAAAACAAAAACCCCAAATCATAAAGAAGGTTGTGGGAATTTTGGCTAAATATGCCATACATATTGAGAACATTACTTTAAAATAGGACATGGGCAGTGACTCAGTTAGACAGCATGGCAAAGGCCACAATAGTTCACCAGAATCTTCAAGAGTTTCTGGATGTGAAAGCAACTATATAGAAGTGGAAATACAGGATCTGTGGATCTCCCCTCCAGAGAGTGTCTAAATTGAATATACAAATAGACGGGACATGCAATGCACAATTAATTACGTTTTCTGAGGGACACTAACACGTAGGGGGTCATTAAGACACCGGCGGTAAAAACAAATGGTGGAAATCCACCTGTGGCCATGCCGGCAGATGGCGGTAAGGTGGTACTGCTGTCAGCAGCAGCGCCACACCAGTAGACCTCTGACAGCATTATTATGAGAATAATACGGCCTGGCGGTGTTCTGCTGGCGGATGCTGCTGCTGGCAGCAGCACACCATCCCTTCTCCTGCTGGAAGACCCCCTTCCTACAGGTTAGTCGGGTGCTCCAACGGGGGGGGTGTTGTGTGTGTGTGTGGGGGGGGGATAATGTGTGTATGTCTGTGCCTGCATGTATGTGGGTGTGTGTTGTGTATTGTGTATGTGTGCATATATGGATGTGTGAGTGTGTGTATGTTGAGTTGTGTGAATATGTGTGTGCGTCTATGTATGTAAGTGTGTGTGGATGTGTGTGTGAATGGATGTATGCATGGGTGGATGAATGTTGGAATGGGTGTGTATATGTGTGTGTGCGTGTGTGAAGGGAGGGGCGTGTATGGGAGTCTGAGGAGCAAGGGGGTGAACCGTTTGGAAGGGGTGGGGGGTGCTGAAGACCCCTTTCAGTGACAGGGAGGGGATTCCCTGTCACTAATAGTGCCTACCGCCATGGTTTTCATGGCGGTAAGGATGCCACGAAAACCATGGCGGTAGGTGGGGTCATAATCCCGCAGGCGGGCAAGTGACGACCACTGGACTGGAGAGCGAAGTCTCCAGCCCAGCCGTTGCTACCGCCGTGGCAGTCGGTGTGGTACATTCAATTCCATAATATGGAGAAAAGTACCATCAGCCTGTTGCCATTACTTTCCTCCATATTAATGCCAACCTCCAGGGTCATAATGACCCCCTTAGTTATGACATTCACTTGGCTAAAAGGGCCTCCAAAATTTGTTAGAACCCCCCTCAGGGAGAACATGCAATATTACCATCTTTCTCAGTCCTAGTTCCGGAAGAAATAAAACATGCCTATGCTGCAGAATGGGATTTTACACAAGCCCCTACACTATACCACAACCATGTGGGCTGGGATAAGGACTCACCTTCTAATGTAACACCCATAATGTACAGCCCACAAGTACAACCATAATACCAAATACAACATGAAGCAAAAGCTCCTGTAAGAGAAAGTCCTTCACAACTAGAGCATCAGAGAGTCATTGAACCAAGTTTATCTCCCATGAACAACCCCTTGTTTTCAGTAGCTAAGTCGGATGACTCATATGAAATAGTCTTAGCTTATAGACTTTTAAAGAGCAACACACGCAAATTTGCAATACAAAATTCATGCAGTACACACACAACAATATTGGCCCTCATTATGACACTGGTGGTAAATCCCACTTACCACCACGCTGATGACCGCCAAATTACCTACGCGGTGGCGGATATCCGTTCACCATATTATGACACAAACACACACCAATCCGCCAGAATTCAGCCAGATACACAAATCCTCCAGACCAAAGGTCAGTGATGAAGTGGCAGACCCAAAACCCATACCGTTACGCCAACAAAACAACACCCATCACATTATGACCCACGAATCACCACGGTGGACATTCAACTGTGGTAAATCATTGGCGGTACATACCGCCACACTCAGAATGGACACCCTCATACAAAACAACACCACATTGGCCTATACGAAAAATACACACCTAACAACCATACACACACCACATCCTCTCACCCACAGCACTATAAAACACACACCCACATTACCCACAACCCTTTACAAACAACAATTATTGCGAGGAGACTGAGAAGAAGAGCACAGAGACAACTAGACACACACACCACATACAGCCAAATACCCCACACGCACTCCACATTACACACCCCACCACATTACTCAACACACCCTCACTAACACACATCATACAACACCCATGGCACCACAAAGGCACCCCCATTTCACTGGGGAGGAGTTAAGAGTCATGGTGGAGGAATTTGTCAGGGTAGAACCACAGCTCTTTGGACCACAGGTACAGAACATATCTATAGCAAGGAAGATGGAGTTATGGCGGAGAATCGAGGACAGGGTCAACGCCGTGGGACAGCACCCAAGAACAAGGGACGACATCAGGAAGAGGTGGAATGACCTACAGTGAAAGGTACATTCCATAGCAGCAAGGCACCAGCTTGCCATACAGAGAACTGGCAGTGGATCCCCACCTCCTCCCCCATAGCTCACAGCATAGGTGGAGCAGGTACTGACAATTCTGTATCCTGAATGACTCACTGGAGTAGCCGGAGGACTGCACACTGGTAAGTCAACATTTACCACTTATCTCCCCCATGCCTGCATGCCATCACACCCCTTCACCCTCTCTCCCACACACTGCACCTACACATATGTCTAACCACAATGACTAGCCATGCATGCCATACCAATGCATGGACACCCCTCCCAGCCCTACATGGACACTCATCACTAAAGCATGTACGGCATAGGGAAACTAACATAACCACAATACATCACTATACACAAGCAAAAGGTAGCAGGGCAACACCAACCATAGAGAGGAAGCTACGGAAGTACAAATGTCATACACTTGAAGCATAATACATCATTTACATCCCCACAGGTACCCCAGCAAATGTCAGTGGAGAGGGGGAACAACCACTATCCAGTCCCCCAACAGAAGAGGCCCCCAGTGATGACAGTAACTCTGGACTGCTAGAACTGGAGGACCAACCAGGCCCATCAGGGACCACTGGACAGCCGATCACCCAAGCCCACTCACAGACCGCCACTGAGCCTCCCCCATCAGGAACCAACACCACAGCACCCACCCAGCGTACACACACACCTCTGTCCCCAGGACATGTCAATCAGCAGTGTGCCCACCTGTAAAGGGACCCCAGGCCACACCTCACCCACAAGACAATCAGGGATCTGGGGTCAGTGGCAGTGGGCACAACATTCCCTGTGACCCAGTCAGAAGCCAGAGACACTTGCCAAGACAACCACCAGGAAATGAGACTCTTCTGATTGTCCCCCTTGTGTCACACTCAGTCAGCTTGTCCTCCTTGAACTGCCATTGCTCACCTTCCTATGTTCCCTTGGACACTGCACCTGTGCTACAAACAGGCTGGAACAATACCCTGGACTTTCTTGCATCATCACCCCATTCCATTGCACTTTACCCTCAATTTCTTAGCACTACGATAAGCACCCTTGGATAAAACGTGACTGCTAGTATTTCATGAATTGCAAATTTCTACTTATTGAAACATCCATTGCAAATGAACTGTACATAGTGACAGCATATAATGAATGACCTTTTGCTGGCTGTTGTGATCATATCACGACATTGTTGTCATATTGCCAACATCTGTAAAATGATAATCCATAGGTGACAGTAAGTAGAGGAAACAGGTGGGTAATGCCAGCATGCCAATGCCACACAGAATACAACAATAGTCATAGAAATGTGAAGTTGCACTGTCTCACCTATGTGTCATTGGAAGTACTGACGGATCACTTACCTTCTCTTGTCCACATCCTCATCCTCTGCCTCCTCATCCTCACTGTCCTCAGGGTCCAGTGCTGCCACAGGAGCCTCTCCAGTCTCCTCCTCCTGCAGAAAAGGTACATGGTGTCTGAGGGCCAGGTTGTGCAGCATGCCACTACTATCTGGCAGAACTTCTCGGGTGAGAAACACAGGGATTCACCTATCAGATGGAGGCACCTGATCCTGGCCTTCAGGAGGCTGAAAGTCCTCTCAATTATCCTTCTGGTTCACCCATGTGCCTCATTCTAACGTTCTTCAGCCCTTCTCCAGGCATTCCTAACAGAGGTCGACAGCTACAATAGGTTTGGGTAGCCATAGTCACCGACAAGTATTGAGGGACAACATTTAGCTACACACTATCCTATTAGATAACAGCAGAGGCATACACCAACATACACTGGGTGGGGACCAAGACTCACCTATCAGCCCTGCCCTGTGCCTCTGTAGTTGGGACATCACATTTAGGATGCTGATATTCCTCAGGACAAAGGCATCATGCACCGACCCTGGATATTTAGCATTGACGTGGGAGATGTACTGGTCCGCCAGGCACACCATCTGTACATTCAAGGAGTGGAAACTCTTACGATTCATGAACACCTGTTCATTCTGTGGGGGGGAACAAATGCAATATGTGTACCGTCAATTGCCCCAATAATGTTGGGAATATATCCCATTGCATAAAATCTGGCCTTCACAGTGGCCAAACCTTCCACCTGGTTGAAAGTAATGTAGCTGCACATGTGTTTTACCAGGGCGGACAAGACTCTTGCCAGCACGATTGAGAACATTGGCTGTGACATTTCTGCTGCCAAGCCCAATGTCACTTGGAAAGAACCTGTTGCCAGGAAATGGAGCACTGATAGAACCTGCACAAGAGGGGGGATCCCAGTGGGATGACGGATAGGTGAGATCAGGTCAGGCTCCAACTGGGTACACACCTCTGTGATTGTGTCACTGTCCAGTCTATAGGTGAGTATTATGTGCCTGTCCTCCAGTGTAGCTAAGTCCACCAGGGGTCTGTACACAGGGGTATGTCTCCATCTCCTATTAATCCGCAGCAGTAGGAATCTAGGAGACACAAGAGTGAGTAGGCTGTCACAATTTGAACAACAATATCACAACAGCAGTCCACATCGTGCAATCATGTTTTGGGGTGGTGTAATTTAAAAGTATGTGCCTATTTATACTGTGACACAGAAATTATTGATAGGCCTGTTCACCCCCCCTGAAATGGCTGCCACCTGTCCTGTGTGGCAGGACAGGTGGAAGTGAGGTAATTCCACCAACGTTGTGCGGCATGGCGGTAGGCGGGGATGAACTGCTGTGCAGTTCCTCATTGGATAATATTGGGCCCTATGTGGTACGGTGGCGAATGTGGATCTATGTCGGCGGTGACGGTGTACACTGCTGCGGACATGACCGCCATTTTCTCTATTATTCCTCACTTGTTTCCTGACCTTCCACAGGAGAAGACCTACACTGCATGTGCTGCTGTTACCTGTGCCTGGAACCTACCATGGCCCGTGTGACCAAGGAAATGGCCCCAGTCTTCACTTCTGAGTAGTTGGAGCCACTGGTGGATAGGGTCCTACCCCAGTAAGGACTGCTGTATGGCCCTGCAGATGAGTACACTGTGGGCACAATGCATGAATGCATGGAGATGTGTGTAAAGGCATTGTGTAAGGGTGGGCGGGGGGTGTGGGGATTGTCTGTTGGTGGTGTACATGTTGTGAGCTGGTCTATGTGTTGTAGTGGTGATAGGATCAGTTATGGTGGGCCACGTGTGTGACAGGCTGGACTGTTTGTTTAATGGAGTTCTCCTGTATGTATTAACTTTGCAGGTCAGCGCCCATCAAAAGAAAGGATTATGGCATGCCATCACCAAGGACGTGCGGACCCTCAGGGTCTATGGAAAGTGGAGCACCCACTGTCGGAAACGGTGGGAGGACCAGCTGGGGATGGCCTCCCAATGCGGAAGGGGTGCCTGTCATACCCGGACCCCCCTGATGGCCCGCATACTGGCGGTGTTGTACCCTGAGCTGGATGGGAGCTTGTGGAAATCACAGCAGCCACAGTACAGTTGGTATCATTACAATTTACGGCTGGTGGGGTGGTATCCGGGTGGTGGTTGTGTGTTAGTGGGTTCCCGTAAGGCCAGGCCAGACAAAGCAGTGTATGTCCTCAGAAGGGTAATGGTAGCATGGCAAATACAGGTAACCTAGCTTGTTAATATTCACTTCTAGGCAGGGCTGCGTGGGTCCCAGGTGTACTGCAGTTGGCGGTGTGTGCTCCTCCTCATGCCTTGGTGACTAGCAATTTCACTGGAAGTTCAATGCATACTGCGTTGCCCTGTTCCCTGTGTGTGAGGGTGCTGTGTATGCCAACCTTGGTGCTCGTGCAGTCATTGACCCAGTCTCTCCCCCTCCTTTTTTATTTTGTCATCCTGTCTTTGTGTGCATTAGCATCATCTGGCGGAGGAGCAGAGGCACTGGCGACAGAGGGAGCTGCATCCTATAGGAACCTGGAGGCAGAGTCCACCGTCGTTGAGGGAACAAGTGGGATAGAGGGCGATGGGACCACGGTGAAGACTGGAGGGGACAACACAGATTCTGATAACTCCTCCGATGGGAGCTCCCTGGTGGTGGTGGACACCTCTGTGATCACCCCAGCTGCAGGTACAGCCACCCCCCCAGTACCAGGACTGCCCTCCCAGTAGCCCCTCAGCGAGTTCCCCATGCCCGCTCACCCACGAGGGTGGGCATCTCCTTCACCCCAGGCACCTTAGGCCCTGCACCAGTGAGCTCTTCTGCCCTGAGTGAGGAGACTATTGACTTCCTGAGATCCATCTCTGTAGGGCAGTCAACCATTGTGAATGCCAACAAGGGGCTGGCATCCCAGATGCAGCAATGCAATGCATTTCTGGAGGGCATTCATGGTGGTTTGGCAGCCCAACAGAGATCGATTCAGGCTCTGGCCTCCTCTCTGATGGCAGTCACTGTCCCTGTTTCTACTGTCCCCCTCTAACTTCGACCACACAGTCCTATTCTCCTCAGCCACAACCCATCCCAAGCACACAGACAGACGAGCATGTACACAGGCACACAGGCAAACACAAGCATCACACTTCATCCCATAGGCACTCACACAAAAACCATACCGTTGCAGACACAACAACATCCACAGCCTCCAATGTATTCCCCTCCTCCTCCTCCTCCACCTCTCTCCCAGTTACGTCCACACTCACACCTGCATGCACTACATCTACTTCCACTATCAACATCACCACACCAAACAGAACACAAACCACACTGGAAGACACCTCCACAACATCCATGCAAGCATCCCCTGTGTCCTTTCCCACTGTGTCTGTCCCCCATCCTAAAGGACACAAACGCAAGCACTCAGACACCCAACAGCCATCCACCTCACATCAGCATACAGCCCATGCACTTGCATCCAAATCCAGCAGACATACGCCTCCAACAACCACTCCCTCATCCTCCACTCCCATTACTCCTCCCTCCTCCAACCCCAATGTCCCTAAAAAGCCTTTCCTTTTCCAACTTGACCTCTTCCCTTCCCCCCGTCCTGCATGTATGGGCAGGGTTCCAAGGACACAGCCCAAAACCTCAGCCAAACAGTCCACGGGGACAGTGGTAGCACCATCTACTCGTGGTGGTAAGGATATCAGACCTGCCAGGGATGAAAGGGAATAGTCCTGCACCAGCTATGAGGAAGGCAAAGGGGCCTGCACCAGCTGTGAGGAAGGTGAAGGTGCCAGAACCAGCTGTGAAGAAGGGGAAGGAGCCTGCACTAGCTGTGATGAAGGGGAAGGAGCCTGCATCACCAGGCAGAGAGAGGAAGAGCCCTCCCACCCCTGCCAGGAAGGGTAAGGGATCACCGACCCATTAACAGGAGGAGATGAGGCAGTCTATGCCAGCGGAAGCTGTCAGGCAAACACCGGCACCACCACCAGCTGTCACGGGGGCCCCAGCGCCAGATGTGGATGTGCAGCTATCAGTGAGTGCATGAGCTGCCCAGGAGCCTCCTCCAACCACCACCAAAGTGCAGCCATCACCGCAGGTGGACTCAATGTAGTCCACCTTCCAGGGGCTACGGTGCAGGCTGCCCCTCCATAACCAGTGAGAAAGACACCCACTTGAGAGACTGTGGCCTTGCACTGCCCAGGACAAAGCAATGGGCATGTTGCCCCCTCCATAACCAGTCGGAAAGACACTCACTCCAGAGACTGTGGCCTTGCTCTCCTCTGGACAAAGTAATGCGCATGTTGCCCCATTCAGAACCAGTGGGAAAGACACCCACTTGAGAGACTGTGGCCTTGCACTCCCCAGAACAAAGCAATGGGCAAGTTGCCCCCTCCAGAACCAGTGGGAAAGACACCCACTCCAGAGGCTGTGGCCTTGCACTCCCCAGGACAAAGCAATGGGCATGTTGCCCCCTCAAGAACCAGTGGGAAAGACATCCACTTGAGAGACTGTGGCCTTGCACTCCCCAGGACAAAGCAATGAGCATGTTGCCCCCTCCAGAACCAGTGGGAAAGACACCCACTCCAGAGACTGTGGCCTTGCACTCCTCAGGACAAATCAACAGGCATGTTGCCCCCTCCAGAACCAGTGGGCTTGTTCCGGCATCCATCTGAGGTTTCCCCCTCCCCCTGAGGTGCCTGCCTATTTGCAAACTGATGCCCCTGCAGTGTACTATCTGGATGTGGTCAGGACTCAAGTTGGGCCTTAAACTGTGCCCTGTGGCCATGTGGGCCATTTGAACATTGGACTGGACAGTCTCCCTTTCTGTACATGTGTACAAATCTGTTTCATTGACAAATCAAGTTATTAATTTTGATGTTGATCTGATTACAATCACTTTAGTCAATTCCTGTTGTCCTTGCATTATTCTGCCGTTTTTCGGGGACACATTGATTTGCGTGTGCAGCTGATTGTGTGTATGGAGTGTTTGTGTCGGGTGTGTGTGGTGCGTGTGTGTGTCACTCTCTTTTTCCATCCATCCTCCTTTGTGTGCTAAGCGTTCTTCGTCGGCGTTGGTGTTCCAGGTGGAGCATAACGTAGAAGATCATCAGGAAAACATGCAGGCTGGGTTCCATGTCGGCGTGGTTCTTTCCTGTGTCTCCAATGATGAGTCCTTTCAATTCTGAGTTTCTGCCAGGCTTTTGTTGGCGTTGGTACCGCCTCGGAAAAGATGGTGGTTTGCAGGGTCAAAATATGGTGGGCGGTACTTTGTCTTCCACCTGGCTGTTGCCGGCTACCCCTGTGGTGGTTGTTGTTTCCGCCGTAGCAGTTGGTGTGGTACATTGGCTGTCTACGGAAGTTATCACCACCATGGTCATAATTTGGCAGTACTTACCACCAGCCTGTTGGCGGTATTACCGCAACTTTATCACCCACCACCAGAGTCGTAATGAGGGAAATTGTCTGCACAAAATACAGAACAGCAATGAACATTTCCAGTGAGGGGTTTTCTGCCAAAACATAGCACGGGTAAGCAGGGATCTAACCATTTCTCCCATGCTTTGCTCACGCCATTTTTGCCGGTTACAAGAAGAGTATAAGAACAGTCCATGACTGGTTTTCTACCCATAGAACATGATATTGACCAAGAAGCATTGTCATGTGTCGATCACATATATCTTACGGATGATGACTTAAACACTCATTAAGGCAGATTAGATCGCATTGTATTGGGGTTTGCTGAACATAGTTACAAATTCAAGTTCAAGAATACTAAAATTGCTTTTCTCAGTGACCTGTTTTTATGATAAAAGTTATCAAATGAGGGAAAGAGCCTGCCACCACACTTCCTAGAGAAGTGCATCCAATTACAACCACCAAATACAAAGAACATACACAAATTCTCAGATCACTAGAGACTGACATGCTTGCAGCATGACATTTACACACATGTGTAAATAAAAGAAACTTGGTCGTCCGTACAATACTAAATCCCATTTATTTTCAAATACAGAAATGAGCTTTGCATCCACGGAAAAGATTTTGACTGCAGTTTAGATGGTTGTCTTTAAGGAAAAACAACTGGCTCAAGGGAAACAAATCACTTTTGTTACTTCCACCCCAGCCCTAGAGGCTGTCACAAAGGCCAGCATTTCAAACGCAAAAGCCTTTCATCCCAGGTGGATACAATGGACCACTTCCTTGACTGCAACTGTTGTAGATTATGTTTTTGACCCTGCACTACGAATGCAAGAATTTCTCCAATATGAGCATAAATACCCCATCCACTAACTGCAGCACACAGAGAAAGAGGAAAAAGATATGCAGGATCGTTTTTGTGCAGGAAGATGCCCCCTTCTGCTCCAAACAAATCCTGCATGTAATGCAGACACCCTTGCACCATGGTGCAAGGGTTTCTGTATCAGTTCTAGGCAGCCCATTGTGCACCAGCATGGGAGAAAAACAGGAAATGTGCTGTATACTACAGATAAACATGTTCCTGTTCTCTCACGCTTGCTGTACTGCTCTATGCCAAATCTCCACAAACATGGGCCCCAATTTCTAACTGGCAGTTTTTTGATTCTGCTTTTGCTGCACCACAATGGATACCCCAGCTTGAAGTCAAGTCCAGCTGTGTCATGAACGCATGATACAATACATTTGAATACCTTTATTAGAGGAACTAGGGCCACTTGCTGTGCTGCCCTGCATCAAAGGGCAGATATGTGACATATCTATGTAATACAGTGCACTCCTGTCCTTTCCCACTGCATTGGTGCCATTTTGGCTGCCTAGTTCCAATGCAGGCACCATGATGCAAGGATGTCTGCGTTGGATGGAGGATTGTTTTTGTGCAGGAAGTGACACCTTCATGCAGAAAAACAATCCTTGGAGGCCTGTGCAGCAGCAGAATGTGACATACATAGAAAGAGAAAAAGACAATGAGAAATAAAGATATTTCTCCTCAGTGTGCTTTCCCAAGGCACAATATACCCCTAAATGACAACTGGTCTTTATCTTTCCAGACAGTATAGTTCAACTGTGGTCAACCAGTTTTCTGTGGTTTTTGGTGCCCTTTCGAGTGTCATTTGATGCCCTTAGTAATTGCCATGGGCAGCTTGGTTAGGGGTTGTATATCTGTAGTGACTTCTATTTTGGGAAAGTGCTGGGGTACAGATAGTGTTGTCTGTCACTGCCTCCTATCATGTGGGCATGCGATGGGCAATTACCAGGTTATGGTAGTGGCAAACATAACTGGTTTATGTACTGACCTGGCCACCATCTCTGTACATATGTTGAATATATGCATGTAGACATTGATGTGTTGCACAGACAGTATTGGTTAATGTGCGTGTTCCTTCTCCATGTTTTCCCGCATTAGTGGTAAGGTATGTATTGTCTCCTACATTGTTCCCATTCTTTAGGCTGCTTGCACTTCGTAAACGTCTTCTACAGCAACATTGTCTGATCATACTTGGACAGGATGCAATTGTGACTTGTGTACATTGTAAATGTACACATCTTCTACTACTGACTACATGATAGTTACCTCCCCATTGACGGTATCTGTGTGATGTAATAAGTGCCATGCATACATGACATTACACCTGCCACATCACTTGTGTTGTATCCAAGTGTTCTACCATGTTGTATTTGCAAGTATCTGTGGGTATCCTTCAGCTGTCCATCCACATCCTCCGTTGAACATAGGTATGCATCTCTTCCAGCATGCCACTCTAGTGAATCCCAGTTTGTTTTAATGGGATAACAGGAGTTAGCTTTGCCTTTGGCTTGCAGACTCGTGCCCTTGTCACCTAGTGACTTTTAGCCTACTTAGCTAGCTCTGTCTTAGACCATTTATTTAATTAATTCTTCTAAGATGACTGCCTTGTTTATAGTTAGGCCATGTTTTGATTTATGTTATCAGTGTCACTGCGCTAAGGCGTCAACTCATGCGACAAAGACAAACAAACTGTTGGTGCTCACATTAGAAATTACCGTCCCAAGAATGCTGTTTTATCTATTGTTTTGGAACAACCTACGCAAGGGGTCCAAGTAGATCTGTATACATTCATCACACTTTAGACAGATAATCAGAGGGATTCCGACCAGATACCATTGATGCTATCGATGCTGCACGTCGCCTTGACACTGACCCGGACTTCGTGTTCCTTCGGAGTATGAGCACGAGACCTCATTCCAAGGTAACAAGGGTTGGGGGCTCCTTCCAGGGACATGGCTTGGCAGATTAGGATTAACATACCCAGCTCTCCTCTAGGTAGAAGATTAGGCCTATTATGGTAGGTTATTAGGACATATCACACACTCGATGTCTTTCCATGCTATTGCAAGATGGTGGGGGTCTTTACAATCATGACCCTTGCCCCTACAATTCTATTTCTTGCACAGTTCATTATCCTAATCATTGCAGCCCATTGCAGATTGCAGATTGTATTAAATAAAAACTATTGAAACATTACTGCATCTTCGTTATTGCATGTGTTTGGTTGAGACATAGGGGGTCATTCCGACTCCCGCCGGCGGCCATTCTGGCTTTCCCGCTGGGCTGGCGGGGACCGCCAGAAGGCCGCCCGCCGGCCCAGCGGGAAAGCGCCTTCAACGAGGAAGCCGGCTCCGAATGGAAGCCGGCGGAGTTGAAGGCGTGCGACGGGTGCAGTGGCACCCGTCGCGATTTTCAGTGTCTGCTTGGCAGACACTGAAAATCAATGTGGGGCCCTGTTAGGGGGCCCCTGCAGTGCCCATGCCATTGGCATGGGCACTGCAGGGGCCCCTAGGGGCCCTACGACACCCGTTACCACCAACCTGTTCCTGGCGGTGAAAGCCGCCAGGAACAGGATGGCGGTAAGGGGGTCGGAATCCCCATGGCTGCGCTGCTTGCAGCGCCGCCGTGTAGGATTCCCTGGGGCAGCGGGAAACCGGCGGGACACCGCCGGTTTCCCGTTTCTGACCGCGGCTGTACCGCCGCGGTCAGAATGCCCATGGAAGCACCGCCAGCCTGTTGGCGGTGCTTCCGCGGTCGTTGGCCCTGGCGGTCGGTGACCGCCAGGGTCAGAATGACCCCCATAATATACCTGTGAGAAAGTGGTAATCTCCGTTTAACCACGACACCCCCTGAGATGTTATACTTCTGAGTCCATGCATAAAGGCTGCCACAAATCACCTTTAACTGTTTGGGTTTTTGGTGAGGTACTGCTAGTGTCCCAGAGGGGTTGGGACTACAGTTGCGACTTGTTGTAGAATAGGCATAGTCACCTACCAACATAAGTACTGTTAACCTTGAACCAGCAGTCTTGCCCAGAGCAAGAGTCCAAACTACGACATGGCGCCACCAACAATGGTGTTTAGGCACTAATTTACGGATACCCCGACTATCACTGTCTCACAGACATCAGGTACCCTAAGTACCATTATACGGAGACATCCGTGGTCTTTGGGAAAATCCTCCTCAACTGAACAGGGAACACCACATTAGGCTGTAGGTTGTTCGAGCTCGAACTCATAAAAAGGACTTTACTCCCCACTTGGTGTTCCATCTCTTCACCTATATTCACAAATATGGCTAACCCCATAGAAATTCAGGAGAATGCTAGACAAGCATTAACATTACACCTAGTAGCACATGGGATTACAGAAGATGGTGGGGAAGTGACTTTCAAAGTAGAAGCTGAAGAAGCTTACCTAACAGAAACATTTTATTCCTGGGTCACCTTTCCGGAGGAAGACCGCAGAACACTTACATTTCACACATATACAATTACTAATGAACCTCAACGGTACCAAGTGTTGCACAGTGTGCCGCTCCGTGAGCCGAATGTTCGGCTCGGGACACGGCGCGCAGCAGCAGGATGCGCTGCGCCCGAGCCTTGTATACATTTGTCGAGGCCCCACACTGGGCATGGGGCGTCGTTTTCTCTTTAGGTAGGCGCTCCCCTAGTAGATCCTGCTCCCCCCACTCACCTCTTTTATTTCTTCTTTTCCTTCCTGTCGCTCTTGTTTATGCTCATTATATACTTACTGTTTTTCCCATGTTTCTTCCTCTTTTCCCCACATGCTTTCCTTTATTCCCTGCATGCACTGGTTCCCTATTCAATATGGTATTTTTTCTATAGCATTCTAACACTGGATCCCAATTCAAGATGGCACCTTTTTTACTTCCTGTCGGTTACTTCCTGTTCCTGGGGTAGATAAGGTGTGTGATTCTTGTTCTCTTTGCGCTGCAACACTTCCTGTTTGGTGGTGATCTTCGCTCTTGTTTCTCTGCATCTGATATTGAAACTCTGATTTTGTTCCAGTTTTTTCCTGGTAATTTTTTCTTTTTTTGATTTTCTTTTACTCTTGTTTTGTTTCAGGAGTTCCCTCTTGTTGAGGTTTTTTCCTCTTTTGTTTCTTTTTTCCCTCGGTGACTCCTTCTGAAGGGCACGGACTGCCTTTGGCGTTCCCTCCATCAGAAGCACCGTAGCTACCAGAAAGGGTCGCCCCTATTTGGGCCAAGGCAGAACTTACAAGAACAAGAAGTCCGCCACACTTCCTGTGGGTCACAGACACAGATTGCAAGTAGGTTGTGGCAGATTGCAGCACCTAACAAACCAGACCTCGTCAAGCGGAACGGAAGATACATTAACGGCGGATGCAGATCCTGACCAGTCCTTCTCGTAACTATTCAGCAACAGGCCCAAGAACTGCAACAACTGATAAATAAAAATGTGGCTTTACGACAAGCTGTGACCTCCCGAAGTACTGATGTTCCTACTGTCTCTACCACTACTCCTCGGTTTTCAGGAGACTCACATAGGCTGCGGGAATTTCTGGATGCTCTGACAGTCTACTTTGCTTTTAGACCCACACAATTTTCACAAGATAAGACTAAGGTGGGTTATCTCATCAGTGCATTTTCAGGCCCTGCCTTGGCCTGGGCGACCCCTATAGTAGCCTCCAAAGACCCGATGTTGTCTGATTATTCTGCCTTCGTAAACAGATTCAAGCATATGTTTGAACACCTGGGATTAAAAGCATCAGCCTGTGATATTCAGCAAGGCACTCAGGATGTTCTACAATACATCACACACTTCAGACAATTAGCGACTGAGACAACTTGGGTTGAGCGTACTATGGTAACTCTGTTTCGTAGAGGGTTGCGAGAAGAAATCAAGGACAAATTAGTACACTCTTCCAGAGTAGAAGATTTTCGAGGCCTGATGGATTTAGCCCTCTCTATTGAATATCGTCTCCAAGAACGTAGTTTGGAGAAAAGAAAGAGTCTAGGACCTTCCTAGTCAAGTACCTCACGTGTTTTTGTACATCGTCCTGAAGAACCTCGACCCATATCCAGAGAGCCTGAAGCAGAACCTATGCAGTTAGACACTGCTCGAGGCCCACTTTCTAACAGTGAACGGGAAGAAAGACGACAAAGAGGATTGTGTCTTTATTGTGGAGCTGCTGGTCATTTACTTCGTACCTGTCCAATTCGTCCTATGAAATCTTTGGGAAATGCTGCTTCCCGTCCTCTGTGAGAAGGGAAGGGACGGGATCATCTGCTATACCTTCCATCAGTTCTTCCAAAGAAAAGGCCACTATCTTATTTATGTTACCTGTTATCCTGCAATTCCCTGATGGTCGAGAAGAAAGAACCCTGTCATTATGCTAGTGGCATATATATGGACATGACTTGGGCTAAAACACTACAAATTCCAACGCTGCCTAAAGAAGCTCCTGAACAAGTGCATACTGTTGATGGCTCTTTATTATCCTCTGGTCCTGTAATATTAACCACCACGTGTTTAGGTTTACAGTTTGGGAAACATCAAGAACGTGTCTCCTTTGATTTAATTTCCTCTCCCAATCATTCCATAATCTTAAGAATTCCATGGTTCATAAGACATAATCTGTATGTTAACTGGGAAACCAGAACCATCTCTTTGTCTTCTCAGTTCTGTCACGATCATTGTTATGCTTCAGATACATATTGATCTCCCAAAAAGATCGTAACCTCAGAACCTAGTTTAGGGTTTTCCATACATACAGTCCAAGAGGTACCAAGCCAATATTTGGAATTCCAAGACGTATTTCAAAAACCATCTTTACCCATATTACCTCCACACAGAGACTATGATTGTGCCATCCCCCTGGAACCCGGAGCAATTGTTCCTTTTGGGAGAATGTATTCCCTCACCGAACCAAGAAGAAAGGTTCTCAAGGATTATCTACAAGAAAATCTTCACAGTGGTCTCATCACTCCATCTTCTTCTCCTGCAGGAGCTCCTGTTTTCTTTGTACCTAAAAAGACCAAAGATCTTCGCCCCTGCAAAGACTTCCGTGGACTGAATAAAATCACCATAAAGGATCGTTATCCCCTACCTCTAATCAAAGACATCCTGGAGGCTGTTAGAGGGGCACAAACGTTTACAAAGTTAGACCTTCGCGGAGCGTATCATCTCTTGCGTATTAAGGAGGGTGATGAGTGGAAGACTGCCTTTGGGACTCCTTTACGACATCATGAATATAAGGTCATGCCGTTCGGCTTAACAAACGCCCCCTCAATGTTTCAAAGATTTATGGACTCCATCTTCTCCGATTTGCTGAACCACACGGTAGTGATCTATCTGGATGATATTCTTATATATTCCAGATGCCCTGAACCACATTCTACACACGTTAAACAAGTCTTAAAGAGACTCCGGCAGCATCAACTTTATTGTAAACCGGAGAAGTTTGAGTTTGATAAAACTGAAGTAAAGTATTTGGGTTACCATATTAGTCCTAAAGCTATCTCTATGGATCCGGAAAAGGTGCAAGCCATTCTAGATTGGCCATCCCCTTTATCAATCGAAGAAACTCAATGTTTCTTAGGGCTGGCCAATTTCTACCGTCAGTTTATCCTGGACTTTTTTAAACAAACCAGTCAAATTTCACAAACTCTTAAAAAAGAGAGTCTGAGAAATGGATTCATCTGGACAGACAAGGCGGAGGCGGCCTTTCAAAACCTAAAACTGGCCTTCACCCAAGCACCCATACTGAGACATCCAGACACCACTAAACAATTTATTGTTGTAACGGACGCTTCAGAAAGAGCTATTGGGGCAGTGTTTTTACAACAACAAGACGATGATGGTTTAGAACATCCCATCTTTTACCTATCCCAAATACTCTCTGATTCCAAACAACATTATTCAGTACTGGTAAGGGAACTATTGGCTCTAAAAACTGCATGCCAAGAATGGAGACAATTTCTCATGGGTTCTACGGAACCTTTTGAAGTAAGAACAGATCATCGTAATCTGCAATGCCTATGTAATTTTCAATGCCGAAACAGTCGTCAGGCTCGTTGGGCCTTTTTCTTCAGTCAGTACGATTTTTATGTTACCTATATCCAAGGATCTCAAAACATTCTGGCTGATGCCCTATCTCGCCATTAACCAGAAAGTGTTCATACCCAGTCACCATATCTACTTGCACCTGACAAGATCATAGGTGTAGTTCAGTCATTCCTAGAGGAAGTACAATCTGAATATTCAACCCTTCCAGAACAAGAGCTAAAGGATCTGCGTTCTAAGATACGTAAACATAGAGGATACTACTATCACAATGACACCTTATTTCTCCCTTCTAAGAAAGTGCAGGAAAAGGCACTTCAGATGTGCCATGATTCCCCAGTAGCTGGCCATCGAGGTATTAAAGCCACACAAGAATTACTTCTTCGTTCCTTCTGGTGGCCTACATTGAAACAAGATTCTGAACCATATGTGAAATCTTGCCCTATTTGTGCTCAAAGTAAGGTACCCCGTACAAGGCCGACAGGACTACTTCAACCGTTACCAGTTCCACCAACACCTTGGCACACAATATCAACTGACTTTATGTGTTCATTACCTCCATCAGCTGGAAACCGGGTTATAATGGTAACAGTAGATTCCTTCACTAAGATGGCCCATTGTACTGCCTTAAAGAAATTACCCACTTCACAAAAATTAAGTCAAATATTCATTCAACACATTTTTCGCCTCCATGGTCTTCCCCAAAGTACTGTGTCAGACAGGGGACCTCAGTACATTTCATGGTTCTGGAGACACTTCTGTAAGATCCTGAATATCAATGTGGCGTTATCATCTGGATTTCATCCTCAAACCAATGGGCAAACCGAACGTCTCAACCAGGGTCTTGAGCAATATTTGTGTTGTTTCTGTAACTTCACCCAAAGTAACCGGAGCACTCATCTTCTACTTGTAGAGTTTTCATACAATAATACCATCCATAGTGCCTCCAAGGTCACTCCTTTTTTCTGTTCATACGGATTCCATCCAACCTCTTTTCCTACTACACCTAAGACGTCCTCTACTCTTCCCGCTATCACTCTCTTTCCAAACGACTACAAGGGATTTAAAGACTGATTCGAGCTAATTTATTAGGCACTAAAAGGTATATGAAAAGACTCGCTGATAAGAAACGCAATGAGGCTCAAGTGTATCATATCCAAGATAAAGTCTTGTTATCTTCAACATTTTTGCCCCTACGTCTCTCCCAAAACAAGTTCAAACCTCGGTACTTTGGACCCTTTTGTATTCTACAGAAAATCAATCCTGTCACTTTCCGTCTCCGTTTACCTCGAACTTGGAAAATCCATCCAGTCTTTCATGTCTCCCAGTTGAAACACTATGTACCTGATCCTTTTTCTCGACATTATACTTGTCCTCCCCCTTTGTTGGTGGATGGTGAACCGGAATATGTAGTACAGGACATATGTGACTCTTGTATATTCCGGAACTGTCTTCAATATCTGATTCATTGGAAGGGCTATCCTCTTAGTGAATGTTCTTGGGAGCATGCCTCTTCTGTCCACGCCCCTCTTCTGATTCAGCACTTTTTCCAGTTTTTTCCGCATAAACCAGGGGCTCCAGGGGGGGGGGAACTACTGTTGCACAGCGTGCCACTCCGAAAGCCGGATGGTCGGCTCGGGACGCGGCGCGCGGCAGCAGGACGCGCCGCCCCCGAGCCCTGCATACATTTGTCGAGGCTCCAAATTGGGCATGGGGCCTCGTTTTCTCTTTAGTGCAGCGCTCCCCCAGTAGATCCTGCTACCCCCTCACCTCTTTTATTTCTTCTTTTCCTTCCCTGTCGCTCTTGTTTATGCTCATTATATACTTACTGTTTTTCACATGTTTCTTTCTCTTTTCCCAGCATGCTATCCTTTTTTCCCTGCATGCAGTGGTTCCCTATTCACTATGGTATTTTTTCTATAGCATTCTAACACTGGATCCCAATTCAAGATGGCACCTTTTTACTTCCTGTCGGCTACTTCCTGTTCCTGGGATATGTAAGGTATGTGATTCTTGTTCTCTTTGCGCTGCAACACTTCCTGTTTGGTGGTGATCTTCGCTCCTGTTTCTCTGCATCTAATATTGAAACTCTGATTTTGTTCCAGTTGTTTCCTGGTCATTTTTCCTTTTCCTTTTGTTTTGATTTTCTTTTACTCTTGTTTTGTTTCAGGAGTTCCCTGTTGTTGAGGCTTTTTCCACTTTTGGGGCTTTTTTCCCTCAGGGACTCCTTCTGGAGTGCACGGACTGCATTTGGCGTTCCCTCCGTCAGCAGCACCGTGGCTACCAGAAAGGGTCACCCCTATTTGGGCCAAGATAGAACTTACAAGAACAAGAAGTCCGCAACACTTCTCCTGGGTCACAGACACAGATTGCGAGTAGGTCGTGACACCAAGCATACCAGTACCATGAATTACCACCCACCTATAAAGAGCATCAGAACTGGTTTGAAGGCACCCTACCACATGTAATAGAAGTGAGATTAGGTCCTTTAAGTAATGATGGACCTACGTGGCCTATGTTTGCCACACATACACCTCACCCAGATATACAAAATTTGCAAGTTGCAGTTCTGCGAAACTTATATAATGAAACAGTAACATATAGACGGCTTGTTCAGTACGTAATGCGGACTTTGAACACAACACCAGCATGTCCAGCACCACCAGCACCTGCTGGATACCAATTGGCTACGGGGATTAATCCACAAACAGTGCATACTATTATGAGTAAAGTACCCACAGAGCGGGAGAAAATGCCTTATTGGATAGCCCAGAAAACAGATCAGCTGGAAGCTGTGTTTCCCCACAAAGGACCACAGGAGAAACATAGAATTCTAACAATGTGTTTGCCCTTTGGGATGGTTCCCTCAGTTGATGACTGTGCCACATGGAGTACAGTCTTTGCTGCAATATATACTACCACAAATGGTATCCTGCCACTTGCCAATTTACCGGAGGTGTTAAAACAAATACAGAAAGAGCATGGGGCAGCACCTGTCCTAGATTTAGGGATGAAATTGATGCGTAGTTTTGACACAGTATCCTCGATAATATTCAGTAACATTAAAGGGGAAGCAGTAGCACTGGCTATACGCCAGCGTCTCAGAGGAACTCCACATTTGGATCAAGAGAGACAGCTACCAAAAATTATTTTCGATACCTATACTAGGATGGGAGGGATAGTCTGGGAGCCAAGCCAAGGAAATTGGAAGTACAGAGTACCACCCCTAAGGAAGGTACGAAACAGGCACAAGAGGGTTCGAAAAAGTGCTGGGAGAAGCAAAAACAATTTAAAGACAGACAGAAGCAGAGAGCAGACTCTCCGCATCCGGAGAACTCCGAAAGGAGATATACTCTCAGAAATAGGGAGAATATTAGAGCTCCTGATAGATATACTGATTCACGTCCCTCTCGTTCCTTTTAGGACGCTCCGGAAAGGCGTAGGGAGAGAGGGGGCCATCCTGACCGACGTCCTGAACACGTGAAACAAAAGAAAGACTCGCCGCAGTCGACAGACAAAAAAGAAGAGAAGACTTTGCAACAAAAGCCACAGTTTAAAAAATTGAAGGAGACTTAGAGCGCACCATCGGTGTGATCTCCTGGGACGAACTTAATTGTGACATCCTATTGGCCAAAAGAGATCGGCCGCCCGAACACATCTGTAAGCTCCCACATGGGGAAAATGCAATTTTGCCTTCCTTCTCTAATCTTGTTCCAGAGGCAGAAAAGGAACACTACGCTGTCAGATGGGCTATAGGGCAGGCACCTGCATTTTACAGCAATTGTGTAGATTGGGACAGGGATTCTCCGTTTCATGTAACTCCTATCAGGTCTACACCTCAGACACAATATCCGGTCAAACACAAGGCTAAAGCTCCAGTGAGGGAGATCCTCACTCAGCTAGGATATCAGGGGGTAATTGAGCCCTGTGCCCCTACAATGAATAATCCATTATTCCCGGTTGAGAAGCCAGACCATTCCTATGGAAGAGTCTTAGATTACAGACACTTAAACAGTCATGCACGTACATATGCGATACAAAATTCACATAGCACGGCTCTGATAAACAACATAGTGCGCAAAAAATATAAAACAACGTTGGAAATCTCCAACGGGTTCTTCTGCCAGAATTTAGCGGAAGAAAGTTGTGACCTGAGTGCATTCTCATTTGGCTTACAAAAACGCTTTTGACGTTTATCCCAGGGCTTATAAGAAGACTCCAGGACTGTTCTCAGGCCGAGTAACATCAATATTACATGATATTGATCCTGAGGCGTTATCCTATGTGGACGACATTTATCTCACGGATGACGACCTGAATATTTATCTTGTGAGAGTTGATCAAATAATTTGGGGGTTTTCAGAAGTTGGTTATAAATTAAAATTTAAGAAAAGAAAGATCGCCTTTCTCAGTGTATTGTTCCTGGGACGCGAGCTATCAAACAAAGGAAAGAGCCTGGCCCATACTTCCTAGAGAAATGTGCACAACTGCACCCACCAAATACGCTAAGGAAACTACAGTCTTTACTTGGTTTCTTTAATTTTGGCAGAACATACATTCCTGGCTAGGCACAACGTATCAAGCCACGATACAACTTAATACGTCCAGATTTTTCTAGCAGACACTGGACAGTTGAACACACACGCATCCTTGGGGATTTGCAACAGGACATGCTGGAAGCTAAACACTTACACACCTGTGACAATAAAAATAATTTGGTCATCAGAATAATTTCTGGTGCCGTTGGGTTTACGTATGTCACCTTCAATGAGGATGACACTGTGCCCATAGCATATAAATCACATTTATACTCAAATGCAGAGCAACGCTTGACACCCATGGAATAAATTCTAACTGCAGTTCAGATGGCTGTCATAAAAGAGAGGCCACTTGCCCAGGGGAAAACGCATCATTGTAGTTACCCCGGTGCCAGCTTTAGAGGCCATCACCAAAGCAAGCGTTCCTAACGCTAAAGCGTTACATCCACTATGGATTCAGTGGGCAACTTCTTTGACAGCTATTGATGTGGATTATATTTTTGATCCGAAACTTCAGACGCAAGAATTTCTCCAATATGAACAAGAGTGCCACACTCCTTTATACTGATGATTCAGCCCAACAAGATGTAGGTACCAAACGTGAATACTCAGCCGCTTGTGCAGCCGTGAATGGAGTGATGAAGGATGGAGTCTTCAACCCTCATAACACCTACACGCAGACTCTAGGGGACCGTACAGCTCAGTTAGCCGAACTCAAAGCCCGTATTTTAGTGCTAGAAAAAACGGAGACAGGAAGACTGACCTGGATAGTCTGTGATTCATATTACTGTGTTCAGTCTTACAATAATTATCATAATCATTGGAAAATGAACGGGTTTATAGATTCTAAAGAGAACACCACAAAACACAGAGTGGCTGATCTTAAGGTTAAGCTACCATGCATCCATGTAGTACATATATTGGGCCACCAACATATAAGAGTACACGTTATCAGTAATACTTTGGCTGACGAAGCAGCCAAATCTGCAGTAGCCACGGCTTCTGTGGCTGCACTGACTCGTTCCCATACGAGATTGGATAATTGTTGGAAAATGGGTCATTGGTAAGGGCAGGTAAGTATCTACACTTGGCACTAGGCCACCAACCTCCACTTAGGTCCAGTTAGGTCTCAGTAAATTACACCCAGCTCAACCCTTGGTAGCTTGGCAACTAGTGACAATGATTAACTTAGGAGAAAAAAGGATAAAGCATTCAAATATCACAAAACAGGAATCAAATAAAACACAGGAAACAGTTTAAAAATCAATTTATAATAATAGGCAATATTTTGAGCTTTAAAATGACACCAAAACAAATAAAATCGGATAAGGGGAACCAGAGAAATGAATTTTTAAAGAAATAATGCTTTGTAGCACATAGAAACAAAAAGCGCCAATCTGGTCATCTCTCGACCGTGGGAAAAGTCAAAGTCTGAGGCCAACCACGATGGAGCCCGCCTCGGTCAAAAGTTTACCTTAGGACTTAGTCGTTTTTCTAGAGATTTTCTTCAGCTGGGAGAACCGGCCAGTCCAATCCGACCTCCTGGGACTCTTCCTCAGATACGCATCATGGGAGCCCTCGGTGGAGAGTTTTAGCTTTGGCCTTAGTTGTTATTTCGAGGTGAAAATCCTTTGACCAGGGTAAACCTGAATCTTGATCCGACGTCCTTGGAGCCCTCTTCGGAAACACTGTCTGGGAGATCCCGGGCGACTTCCTACGCCTGGACTTAGTCACTTTTTTGGAGATTTTCTTCACTGGGACGAACCTGCAAGTCAGGCCGGGTCGCGGTTGAGGCAAGCCGGCTAGAGTTGCTGCGGCAGGTCGGTCCCTCTATGGAGATTTTTTCCAAAAGTTCTCCAAACTTCTGGATCTTCTTCCAAATGTTCTTTTAAGGTTCTTTTGAGGTCCACAGTTCACCCCAAGGTTCTAGAAGCTCTGAGATGCTCCTTGGGGGTGCGGACTACAACTCCCAGAATGCACCTGGTGCAAACTCCTCTTTGGAAGTGGACAGTGTTCAGCTGGTTGGTTTCTTCAGGAGTTGGTCCAGGGGACTCTGGTTAGCAAGTTTTGACCTGTAGCAAACAGGGACTCCCTCCTTGAACCAGTTTAAGCCAAGCAAAGTCCTTCTTGTGGTGAAGCCCAAGTATGCAGCTGGTGCAGTCCTCCAGAGTGCAGTGTCCAGGTGCAGGCCAGAGGTCCATCAGGGCAGTCCTTCTTCTCCTGTAGTTCTTCCTTGTTGGAATCTGATAGGGACCTGGTAGGGAACTGAGGTGTGGGTGCAGGTCTGCCAGTGTTATCCTTGCTCCTGGATGAAAAAAAGGGGGGTCCTGGTTCTCCAATCAGGGGCAGGGTCATTCTCCCTGTAATGACCACTTCCTGGGAAGTGTGGCAAAAATCAATCCCAGGGAGCAACATTCCTCAAAAATCCATCATGTCTGAAAGTGATTTTGGAGGTTACATCTGGCTGAGCCCACCCATTGGTGTGGCTAAAAATCCTAAACACACCCCTCTCTTGCCCTCTCCTAATCTAATCAAGGGGGCACCTTATTGTCTGGGTTTGCAGGATGTGAGGGTGTTACTGGGTTGCTCCAAATGTCCTTTCCTACCTTTGAAGACCAGTTTGGCAGCCCTCCCCCTTCCTGCTTCCCCATCTGCTGAGGAAAGATCTCCTCCCCCAGGCACATTTCTTTGTGTTGAGTCAGGCCACTTCACACCTCATCAAGGCAGCTTGGCCAGAGGCTGGCCAATTAGAGCAAAGCAGCAAAAACACTGCAGGGCTGAAGTTGGCAACTTTTCAGGTAAAGTTTAAGTCTCTTTACCTGAACAAGTTATATTAAATCCCACAACTGGAAGTTGTGGGACTTATTATAAAAATTTATTTGATACCAAACCTGTGATATCTGTTACTTAAGGGGACTTTTGAAATTAAAATAAGGTCTCCCCATTCTAGCCTATGGAGGCTATTCACTACAATGAGGGAAAAATGAATTTGGCTGTTTTACCTCACCAGGGCTTTTAAAACTATTTTTATAAGGTCCCTGCTTATAGTTACATGACACCCAGCCCTAGGGGTACATAGAGCACACCTTAGGGTTGACTTATATTAAAAATAAGATAGTTTAAGAGTTTGGAACTACTTTGAATTCCAAAGTCGACTTTGCATGTAACTTTAATTTAAAATGACACTGGGCACCTCAGCAGTGCACCTATGGGGGCACTACCTATGCTGGCGTCTCTAAACCTCCATGCCCTACCATATACTAGGGACTTATAGGTAGGTTATAGGTAGGTTAATTTTGCCAATTATAATTAGCCTAATTTGCATATCCACTTTACACAGAGCACTGGCCCTGGGACTGGTTAGCAATACTCAGGGCACCATCAGAGTCAGGAAAACACCAGCAAAAAGTGAAAAATGGGAGCAAAAAGTTAGGGGGCCTCTGCAATCAGCCCTGTTCTCTCACAATAATGAAATAGTGACTGCTGTAAAAGCTTCGGCTGTAGGCAAGTCTCTCCCGAAAGGATACCCTACAAAATATTCGTACCATATCAGTGCACAGAATGTTGCTTATGCAACACTTCCTGGGGTTGGAGATTGAGCAATCCCCAATGAAGACAAGAGATTATGAGCAATCCCCAATGAAGACAAGAGATTATGGGGGCTCATTCCAAGCTCATTCCAAGCCGGGCTGAAACCGCGCAAAGACCGCACCGCGGTCATTTTGACTTTCCCGCTGGGCCGGCGGGCGATCTCCAGAAGATCGCCCGCCGGCCCAGCGGGAAAGCCCCTGCAACGAGGAAGCCGGCTCCAAATGGAGCCGGCGGAGTTGCAGGGGTGCGACGGGTGCAGTAGCACCCGTCGCGATTTTCACACTCTGCATAGCAGACAGTGAAAATCATGGTGGGGCCCACGACACCCGTTCCCGCCATCCTGTTCCTGGCGGGTTTTACCGCCAGGAACAGGCTGGCGGAAAGGGGGTCGGAATCCCCATGGCGGCGCTGCAAGCAGCGCCGCCATGGAGGATTCCCTGGGCCAGGGGAAAACCGGCGGGAAACCGCCGGTTCCCCTTTTCTGACCGCGGCTTTACCGCCGCGGTCAGAATAGCCCTGGAAGCACCGCCAGCCTGTTGGCGGTGCTTCCGTTGCCCTCCACCCTGGCGGTTTCAAACCGCCAGGGTCGGAATGAGCGCCAATATCTAGTGAAAGCAGCGCATGAGGGTGTCGCTTCTGCTCATGCTGGTATTTCGTCCACGGTAACACTCTTACAGAAAAGATTCTGGTGGCCAGGTCTATACAAACAGAGAAAGCAATATGTCCTTTGTTGTAACATCTGCCAGCAGATGAAGGGCTCTAATATCAAATGCCCACCACAGACATCCCTCGTAGTGTCCAGTAGGCGATTACAATGTGTGTACCTGGACCATTGTGTCCCACTCCAACCGGATAGTGCATACAAATACATCCTAGTCGCTGTAGATTCTTGTTCTAGATTCCTGTGGGTGTGGCCGCAGTGGTTGGCTGACACTCGAACTGTTATAAAAGATTTGCTGATCTTTACCAGTACATATGCGGTTGCAGCATTCCACTCGGACCAGGGCCCTGCATTTGCCTCTAAGTCATTCAGGGACACCATGAGGACGATGGGTGTTGAACTTCATTACTCCTCACCATACCATCCCGAGGGAAATTCTGGTCATGGAGAGGCAGAACCATGATCTAATGCAGTCCTTAACAGCCACAGTATTAGGTTCTGGCAGCAGCTGGCTTCATCACCTATATGGGGCCTAGAGAGCACTGAATAATCTGCCAAGATGGTCCTTGGGGGGACGAACTCCCTATGAGGTTCTCTTTGGGATACCTATGTATGTCCCATATCTTGATGGTTCTGGTATGGTGGCAACAGAAACACTTTTTGACATAAATGAATGTATCACTGTCTTACAGGAGCTTCAACAATTTTGAGATGATAAATCATCCACCAGTGCTGCCACCTTAGGAATAAGGGATATTCCAACAACTTCCACTGGCTGGATTCCTAAAGTTGGGAATCTGGTTTGTGAAAAGATTGCTTTAAAGAAGGAATTCGGTCTTCCTACAGAACACCAGTCTCAGTCTTGGGAATACAAGGTACCAGAACTGTAATCTTACCACCATTGCCTGGTTCCAGAGGAAACAGCTTTGTTTCAATTGACAATGTCAAACTACGCCAATTTGTACAGTAGAGCCAGAGGTCCCTTGGGTAGTTCCCGATCCCCTCTCACTACCCAACAGGACATTCCTCTTCAAAATAGAATGACCAACGATGGACTATGCTACAATGTCCAACAATGCTATAAAGTCCTCCTCGACCATGGGGAGGGCGGAGAATGAGTTCTTGCTGGTTCCAGTCACCACTTCCACAACAACACCTGGTCAAGAATTGGCCGTCTTATACACCAATACAACAGACTGATTTACTATGAGCCTTCACGTGAAGTGAACACATCTACAAGTACTGCACTTGCACCTGTTTTTGCAGAGACTGGCTCTGGTTTCTTCATCGACTTTGATGCCTTTTCTTCAGACTCATGCACTCAAGCGACTGACAATGATTCGAAGACACGCAAGCTACATCGATGGCTTAAAATGAACTACTTGATATATCTCCAGAACTGTTTATGGTTCTGCCTAACATTTTCTACCTTATTTCTGTGAATTGGTTTTGTGACTGTTTTATTCTTACTTATAAATGGTCATTACATTCCTTAACGCGCCATTGCAGTGCCAGTAGATGAAGTTTTAACTCCATATCATTCCTCACACATAGGGGGTGATTCTGATATTGGCAGGCGGCGGGAGCCGCCCGCCAAGCGGGAACCGCCAGAAGACCGTACCGCGGTCGAAAGACCGCAGTGGTCATTCTGGGTTTCCCACTGGGCTGGCGGGCGACCGCCAAAAGGCCGCCCGCCAACCCAGTGGGAAACAGCCTTCCCACGAGGACGCCGGCTCAGAATTGAGCCGGCGGAGTGGGAAGGTGCGACGGGTGCAGTGGCACCCGTCGCTTATTTCAGTGTCTGCATAGCAGACACTGAAATACTTTGTGGGGCCCTCTTACGGGGGCCCCTGCAGTGCCCATGCCACCCGCCAGGAACAGGATGGCGGTAGGGGGTGTCAGAATCCCCATGGAGGATTCTCAAGGGCAGCGGAAAGTCGGCGGTACACCGCCGACTTTCCGTTTCTGGCCGCGGCTGAACCGCCGCGGTCAGAATGCCCAGCGGTGCACCGCCAGCCTGTTGGCGGTGCTACCGCGGTCATTCGCCCTGGCGGTTTTTACCGCCAGGGTTAGAATGACCCCCTTAGTCCGCAGAGACTTGTCCCCAGTGAACATTTCAGCTGTACTCATTTCTGAAGAGATTGGGTGGGACAAAGTTCCTTTTGAAATATATGGGCCTACTGAGTTCACTCAAAATATCCATGACAGATGTTATCAAACCCAGTGTTGCATCTGATGAATGGGATGTCCAGACAGTTGATTCTATGTTAAATGAAATGAAGGACTATTCAGTATTTGAAAGTGACAATGTATATGTAAATACAATGAATTATGGGGAAATGTTCTGCACCGTGCAATTAGATATAGACTGGTACTTAATTACGCACAGTGGGAACATTGTTCAATTCCAACAGTGGGGAGTCCAAAAAGTTATTGAGAAAAATTCACTTATTTTTCTGGGCATGACACAAGAAATTCAGAGTCATATTTTTTCAAATTGCCTCCTTCAAAAATTAGGAAAACAGATACCAAACTGATATATTCAGATGCCTTTGTTTCCCGTCTTACTATTGAAGGCTACGATCACTCGAAGAACAATACTGTATTGATTTAAAGAGTATATGGGCAACACAATATTGGCAAATTCAGGGTAGGTAAGTCTTGTTCAGAGCATGCCTGTTTCCTGTACAAATGATTTTTTTAAATGACACTGTTCAACAGACGTCTTGCCTCGGGTTAGCAAAAATAAAAGAAATGAACACGCCCTGTATCCCCACACCGGCTAAGTTTAATGATTGGCAATTCTTCCTAAATAACACGAAGAAGAGCTAGATGCAAAAGTTCAGGCTGGGACCTATAATTCTTTACTTTCCAGTCCCAACGGGTGGTTAGTTTGGCAAATAGACACCAATGGATGTCAGGTGCGTTTTTTAAATTCCTCAGGGGGTTTGAAGATTAGCCGGCCAGATCCTCGCTTCATCTCAGGTCAACACACGGGAATACTTACTACATACAGTGTGGGTAAACTGTGTCAACAATGGGTACAGTCTAGCATATTAGCCCCAGTTAAAGAACACCTTAACACACTTTCTGAAGATATAGGGCCTGATTCTAACTTTGGAGGACGGTGTTAAACCGTCCCAAAAGTGGCGGATATACCACCTACCGTATTACGAGTCCATTATATCCTATGGAACTCGTAATACGGTAGGTGGTATATCCGCCACTTTTGGGACGGTTTAACACCGTCCGCCAAAGTTAGAATCAGGCCCATAGACTTGCAGGACTTCTTGTTAGGTCCTAGGAAACAGCGCTCTAAAAGATTTATATATGCTATGTGTAATGAGATATGGAAACTTTCTCAGATAGAAGCTGCTGCACGTTTAAGGCAGATCGATAGGGAAAACTTAGAAAAGGCTTTGGCGGTTGTCGATAATGGCATGAACACCCTGTCCAACAGAATTTATTCACTAACAAACATTGTGTCGTCTACGATTGATATCATTCAGTCAGACATGTCTCGTTTATACCATGGACAAAGTAAGCTATGTTCTATTTTGCATCTTGGTTGGACATTACAAACATTGAAAAATGGCCGTGTTCCATGAAGATATATTAATGGTAGTGAATTGTTTGCTGCTTTTAATTTATCTGAGAAACAACAGACAATGGCTAAAAGGGAAGCGAGTTTCACAATGCTTCAAATAGAAAAGTTGGAAAAATTGCCTTTTATGATAGCAGAGAGTTTGTCGAATGTCTGGCTCCTACATGGCATTATTAATCTGCCCATATCCACCTTTCATTTTTCAAAATGCCTGAAACATCTTGCCGTGGGCAGGTTTGAGAGTCTGGGCGATAGCTATATTATGGAAGAGTAGGAGCTACCCTTTGATTAAAAATGTCTGAACGGTGAAATAGAGGTCTTTCTTAGCGGAAGAGAATGTGAGACTACTGTTAGTCATTCAATGATCTGCAAGCAGGTGTCCCTTCACGGCCACTGCAATGCGGGGGTTGCGAACTTGGCCTGTTTCCTGAAGGGTACTCCCGTCTCTTTGATTCAACCAGCATTGCATGTACTTTCCAATGGCAATTATGTGGTGCTGAGCGATGAAAGCTGTTGCGGTATTCGATCGGGCATTGCCTACACATTTTCGGTCTCTGAGGTCGTTACGTGTTGTGGACATGTTTTATTCCCCCCGCACACAAGAGATAAAGGTAACAGAAATGTGGCTGCGCATGGTACTTCTTTGAACATTTGCCAACAGTGTGTCGTGTCGTCTTGCCAGTATCTCCTGTGGACCAAGAACTGCTGATGTCCCGGATGAGGGTTCATACATGGTCGTGCCTCATGAAACTAAGGCTGATCCACGAGGCCACTTATGAACACTCCATGTTGACTGAGTTGGCTCTTCCTTCTACGGACCATGGCACTAATGCAGGTGGACCTACACATAAGACTACTGCACACTTTTGCTCCCTGAATCCATCCGCCCAAGTAATCGATCTTACATCAGATGATTTGGCCTCATTTTTTGATGACTTTTTAGCAGGTGACTTCGGAGCTAGTCTTCAAGATCACAACTGTAGTTCCACGCCACAATGATTGGAATTGTTTTTACCAAACTAACTTCCAATGTATGATTCTTACTTTGGCCTGTTGTGCTTGTCTTGGTTGACTTCAAGTCTCTTTTGTATGTCTTTAAACATTTGATTTTAAACCATGTTTTTAACTTTATTTTTATTCTTCACTTTTAGTCCAGAGCAGTATTTTAGCCTTTGAAGTCCCTCACCTTCGGTGACGTCCAGTTTGTTTTAATGGGAAAACAGGAGTTAGCTTTGCCTTTGGCTTGCAGACTCGTGCCCCCGTCACCTAGTGACGTTTAACCTACTTAGCTTGCTCTGTCTTAGACCATTTATTTAATTAATTCTTCTAAGATGGCTGCCTTGTTTATAGTTAGGCCATTTTGTTTATATTTATGTTATCAGTGTCACCGCGCTAAGGCGTCAACTCATGCGACAAAGACAAACAAACTGTAGGTGCTCACATTAGAAATTACCGTCCGAAGCATGCTGTGTTATCTATTGTTTTGGAACAACCTACGTCAGTGGTCCAAGTAGATCTGTAGAAATACATCACACTTTAGATGGATAATCAGAGGGATTCTGACCAGATGCCATTGCTGCTATCGATGCTGCACGTCGCCTTGACACTGACCCGGACTTCGTGTTTCTGAGCACAAGACCTCATTCCAAGGTAACAAGAATTGGGCGCTCCTTCCAGGGACATGGCATTGGCAGATTAGAATTAACATCCCCAGCTCTCCTCTAGGTAGAAGTTTAGGCCTATTATGATAGGGTATTAGGACATATCACACACTCGATGTCTGTCCATGCTATTGCAAGATGGTGGGGGTCTTTATAATCATAACCCTTGTCTTTACAATTCTATATCTTGCACAGTTCATTATCCTAATCATTGCCACCCATTAGATTTACAGCAGATTGCAGATTGTATTAAATAAAAACAATTGAAACATTACTGCATCTTCGTTATTGCCTGTGTTTGGTTGAGACATGATATATCTGTGAGAAAGGGGCAATCTCTGTTTAACCACAACACTCCGTGAGATGTTATATTTCTGAGTCCATGGGTAAAGGCTGCCACAAATCACCCTTAACTGTTTGGGTTTTTAGTGAGGTACTACTAGTGAGCCAGAGGGGTTGGGACTACAGTTGCGACTTGTTGTAGGATAGGCATAGTTGCCTGCAAACATAAGTACTTTCATCCTTGAACCAGTAGTCTTGCCCAGATCACGAGCAAGAGTCCAAACTATGACACCACAACCTAGGTAACTCTTACCATGACTCAATGATGTTGAGGTGTGAAATCATCTCAGTGCTGTTTTTTTCATTATCCAAATGCAGCATATATAGCTACTTCTAATCCCATTCATTTTTTTGATGTGTCTTTGACATTTCTGAACATTGCTGGACATAGTTGCACATCCCACGCCTGATTGCCATGAAAAACATGTATGGGATAATGTGTTAATGTTGCTACCTTGCACTTGCATGTGAGTGACAATGAGTGGTCTGTATTTCTATGTGTTGTGTGATGTTGATATACAGAGCATACTAGGTAACCATAATGACACATGTAATGCACTGTTGGTACTAGCAAACCCTTTGCTACCTAGGACATAAACCCAAACATCAATATTCACATGTTTATCTGGAATTGCTATAAGCATGTGTCAAGACAGCAGATTTGTGTGAAAAGTGTGTATCTTATGTACATAGAGAGTGTAACACATTCTGCCTACATTCCACCAAGACAATTATTTGGTGGTGCATTGTCCGATTTAATTCTTACAATGGCAATGGGTCATGTGTTTGGGTAGTGATTCAGCACCCATGGCTGCTTCTTTTGTCCGGCCACCCATAGCGTACTCCACAGCCAATGTGTGTGTGCCATAAGTGAGGTACAGGCCATCATGTGTCAGGATTGTGCCCAATGACAGTGCCAGGACATAATCCCATGGATACACTGTGCAGGATCTGTCTCTAACATTGGTTACAATCACTTGTACAATTACTGAAGGTCCATAGTTACCAATTATGTCCTTCCCTTGTCACACATGCACCATGAAGGCAAAGCAGCAATCACACTGAAAAATGACAGTGTTCGGTTCTGCCATTACTCAAACACCATTTGATCACAGCTCCTACCTTATCTGTGCCCCCCTTCCATACATTCTGGTAGGTGTGGTATTGATGTGGACAAATGGCTAGGAATTAGCACCTTGCCCACTTTACAGCACAATATATGTACTGGTGTATGGATCTAGGCCTTCAGGAATCACATGCCTGTGCTTTCTGTGTCACTGATATGTGAAATGGAGGCAGTAGACCCTCTTACATCACAAACGATGTTGCTACCATACTTGTAACTATTGTGTTTCTTACCTGCTACCTGAGGTTTGAGTTACATTCCAGTGGTATATGTAGTGGGGAATGAGTAGTCAATGGTGATTCAGATGCAAAGCATTTGTGCTATATACAATGTGATATTGATAGTCCAGTCAATATGTATAAAAGTTCTTCACTATGTGGTTTCTCCTGCGAACTCCTGCAGAAGTGTTCCCCCTCCAAATTAGCTGCTCCATCATTATCCTCCTCCTCGTTCGGAACGTCAACCTGTTAATCCCATGGAGCAATTGTTCTTATACATAGGTTATGGAGGATTGCACATGCCAGTATGAATTTACATACTAGTGGTGGAGCATACGAGATGCTTCCTTCTGTCAGGGCCAGGCAACTGAACCTTGTCTTCAGAAACCCAAATGTCCTCTCCACAGCATTTTGTGTTCTTTGGTGCCCTTTGTGGGATTCACAATCTTCCACCATTGTGGGATTGGAAAATTGTGTCATCACCCATGGCTGTATGCCATAACCTTGATCAGCTGCAAAGGAATGAGAGAAGATGTGTTGGCAAAGCTTGATAGTGGTTTGGAATATACCATGGCAGTTGTTAGTTGTTGGTGTAGTGGTGACTCTGACTTGCTTGTGGCGTGGTGTATGTTCCCGTTCTTGTGAAATGGTTTCAAAGGTCTGTGCTGACGGACATGACAATTTTGGGTAGTGGATCAGGGGCATGGGAATTTTCATATTGATTCTAAACTGATGTTCGGATATAGGGACACCATGGTAACCCTACAAAGTGAAAGTGTGCTGTCAATGTTACCATGGGGCACTATGCATGCAGTGCGACACTTAGTTACCCTTTGTGGCAGATGATCAAGTGTATGAGGGTATGTATCACACATTTGTAGGATGATCTAATCTGGTGCAGTAGTATCTCCTAACTTCCAATATGATTTATCACAGACCCTTTCAACACATGCACAATGCAAGATTTGGAGGGGGCACACCTATTTTTCATATGGGTCCCTATGTACGGTGCACATAAGGTCAGCTATATTCTCTATTCTCCTGCTGAGTCCTACTATGGCATCCATGACCTTTACAGTGTTGCACAAACTCTGCACCATGGTGGGCCATTTCTAGTATACGTAACAGACATAGGCCCTCATTACAACCCTGGCGGTCGGTGTTAAAGAGGCGGTAAGACCGCCAACACGCCGGCGGTAAAAAAAATGGAATCACGACCATTGCGGAAACTGCCAACATAGAAAGCCACTTTAACGCTCCGACCGCCACGGCGGCAGAAACAAACACTGTGGCGGTCACCGCCAACAACCAGGCGGAAGACAATGTACCACCCATCCTATCACAAGATGCCAATCCGCCACCTTTTCCGGGGCGGGACCAACGCAAACAAAAACACGGCAGAAACAGGACTTGAAAAGGAAAAAACTCACCTCTCCACACCCAACCAGAAACCAGGACGCCATGGAGCAAGAACTCCAGATACTCCCTGCGATGGTCTTCCTGCTCCTCTATCAGGAGCACCAAAGACTGCGGCGACGACCACGGTGAGTACTGCACCTATAACACTGGGGAGGGGGGAAGGAAAAGAGAGTGACACACACACGCAACACCCCCACCCTCACCCACAACAACATGCACACAAATACATGGCGCAACATTACATATACACCTCCCCACCCCCCCCTGATAGAACGCAAGGATAAAAGGAAATGAGTTGAACGATTGTAATCATGAAAAATCCAGTAGTCAAAATTCAAACTACAGTATATACAATTATGTGCACCAATTACACAAGTCCGGATAGTGCACCAATTATTGTCTTTGGACCACTGGGCCCAAAATGCATGGGCGAGGCCCACACATGATACCAGACTTCAAATGGAGAGAACACTGCAGGGGCATCAGATCGAAATGAAACAGGCACCTCAGGGGGAGAGGGAGAGGGGCACCTCAGGCTGATGAATGCACGACGCCACTGCTCCACGAGGGGGCTCCATGCCCACTGCTGTATCCTGAGAGTGCAAAGTCACAGTCTCTCAAGTCTCTCCAGTGGGTGGGTTGCCCACTGCTTTATCCTGGGGAGTGCAAAGCCACGGTCTCTCAAGTCTCTTCAGTGGGTGGGTTGCCCACTGCTGTATCCTGGGGAGTGCAAAGCCACAGTCTCTCAAGTCTCTCCAGTGGGTGTGTTGCCCACGGCTGTATCCTGGGGAGTGCAAAGCCACAGTCTCTTAAGTGGATAACAGTCTCCACTGGTTCTGGAGGGGGCTTTGTGCCCAGAGAGCTTCATCCTGCCAAGGACTGAGGTAGTGGATGTATCTCTCCACTGGTTCTGGAGGGGGCTTTGTGCCCAGAGTGCTTCATCCTGCCAAGGACTGAGGTAGTGGATGACTTTCTCCACTGAAAGTGGTGCATCATGGAAGCTGCCCAGGCTCCTGGAACTGACCACCAGTCTCGGACGACTGACCACTGAGGATGGCAGCCATGTCTGCGGTGGTGCCACTGGCTCAGGATGTCGCTGGGCCGCTGGCGGTGCTTGCGGCGGGGTCAGTCGTGGCGGTGCTGGCTGTGGCCTCTGTGGCAACGGTACTGGTGGTTGACTCTGTGGCGGCAGTGCTGGCGGCAGGCTCAGTGACTGCGGTGCTGGTGGCGGGCTCTGTGGCGGCGGTGCTGGTGGCGGGCTCTGTGGCTGCGGTGCTGGTGGCGGGCTCTGTGGTGGCGGTGATAGTAGCGGGATCAGTGACTGCGGTGCTGGTGGCGTCCTCATTGACAGCAGTGCTGGTGGCGGTGCAGGTGGCGGTCTTCTCCGCCGTACAGGTTTGCGTCGACGTGGACAGAAGGTGTGACACTGGTCCCATTGTCAGTGCCACCATTCCCTCTCCTGTCCTGCCCTTTATTTTCTGGCCCTTCCCCATCTTGGATGGTGGCGCAGCTGTCTTGCCACTATCCCCTTTCGTTTTCCCTGAGACCGTGGCAGGTGTTTTCTGCTTCTCCCTCTGGGATGTGGGCAAATTTTTTACTTTTGCAGGTGGTGGTATGTCCTTGCTCTCGCTCCGTGGCACACTGGCAGTCCTGTTGGTTGGTGCACTCCAATAGCCCGCATTTGCTGGCACCACTGTGCCTGGTGATGTGGTGACTGAGGTGCTGGGTTGGGACCTTGAAAGCCTGGCCTTAGGGGACGGACACAGGGGAGGTGTAGGGAAGAGGTCAATATTAGCCAGGAAAAGTTTTTTAGACACAATGGGACGGGTAGATGGAGTGGGTTTGGGAGTGGAGGAAGAGGTAGTGGTTGTAGGAGGTGTACAATTGCTGAATTTGGGTGAAGGTGCATGGGCTGGAGGCTGTTGTGAGGTGGATGGCTGTTGGGTGGGTGTGTGCCTGCGTTTGTGTACTTTGGGAGGAGGGCTCACAGACACACTGGGAGGGGACACAGGGGATGTGTGAATGGTAGTGGGGGTGGTGAGCGCACGTGAGCGGTGTGTGGTGATGGGCGTGCTGGTGATGGAGGTAGTGGCTGAAGATGTAGTGCATGCAGGTGTGAGTGGAGACGAGACAGGGAGGGAGGAGGAGGAGGGGGACACAGTGGAGGCAGTGGATGTTGGTACGTCTGCATGGGTTTGATGCTTGTGTGAGTGCCTGTGGGATGTGTGGTGCTTATGTTTGCCTGAGCCACCCTTGTGGGTTGAGGTGTGTGCATGCTGGTCTGATGGTTTGCTTGGGATAGGCTGAGATACAGGGGATTGGGTCTGGGTGGAGGAAGTTGGAGGGGGGAAGCTGGACACAGGGACAATGGCTGCCATCAGTGCTGAGGCCAGAGCTCGAAATGCTCTCTGTTGGGCTGCCTGGCCAGAATGAATGCCCTCCAGGTATGCATTTGTTTGTTGCAAATGCCTCTCGACACACTGGATGGCATTCACAATGGTAGATTGCCCAGCAGTGAGGGATCTCAGGAGGTCAATAGCCTCCTCACTGAGGGCTGCAGGGTTGGCAGGGCAGGGCCTGAGGTTCCTGGGGCGAAGGAGATGCCCACCCTCCTGGGTGAGCGGCCACGGGACACACGCTGAGGGGCTTCTGGGAGGGCGGTGCTGGTAGGGCGGTGCTGGTGGGGGGGTGGCGGCTCTACCTGTTGGTGCAGGGGGCACAGTGGGGGCCCACCACCGCAAGGGAGCTCCCATCAGAGGAGGAGTCGCTGTTGTTGCTGTCACCTCCTGTCCCCACTGTGGAGTTCCCCTCGCGCCCTCCAACCGACTGGTGGCTTCAGACTCTGTTGTCTCGCCTTCCAGGGCCAAGTGGGATGCAGCTTCCTCCTGCTCCGGTGCCACAGCTCCTCCGCCTGATGATGCTATTGCACACACGAACAGGGAGACCACAAAAAGGGGGGTTGAGACAGAAGAAAGACATGTTCAGTGCATGGAATACCACTACCGTTGGCGGACACTACAGACACAGCAGCCCTCTGCTCTACGCCATGCACTTATAGTTCCCAGATTATTCACAGGGCCATGGGGTACAAGGCCTATGCCCGATTGCTGCACACATGGAAGTCACAGGAGCCTGACTAGGTGTAGATGGCTCTTACCACTGGTGGGGTTCGGGTGCCACATAGCCTGCCTCAGAAAGGGACCTTGCCTACAAAGCTCGCCCTAGCCTAGGGTAACCCACTGACCATCTCCCCCACCCAGACACCTCGTAATGCGCGCAGAGTCAGATGGATGTGACTGTACTCACCCCCTTGTGGCTGCTGTGATGCCTCAAGCGCCCATACAACTCCGGATACGCCACCGCCAGGATCCGGAACATCAGGGGGGTCATGGTGCGACGCGCAGCCCTCCCACGTTGGGAGGCCATCCCCAGCTGGGCCTCCGTCATCTTCTTGCTCCAGCGGCGAATGTCCTCCCATCTTTTCCGGCAGTGGGTGCTCTGTCTGTGGTGGACCACCAGGGTCCGGAAGTCCTTGGCGATGGCACGCCAAATATCCTTCTTCTGGTGGGCGCTGACCTACAGAAATAGTACAGGGGAAAAGGAAAAACTTTAACCGTCCGGAACGTCACAGTCATTGGCCCACGTTCCCACCCTTGCCCTGACGCACATACACTCACCGTCTGCTCATGCAGGGCTCAGTCCCCCCCTTCCATGTATCTTCCATCCACACCACTACAAACAGGCATTGCCCATGCAGCATGTTCACAGTGTACTTACCTGTTTGTCTGGAGGACCGTAGAGTAGCGTGTACTGGGGGAGGACCCCATCCACTAACTTCTCCAACTCCTCCAAAGTGAAGGCAGGGGCCCTTTCCCCGGACACATGAGCAATTGTTGCTTCCAGACTGAGGTCACAGCAGCACTTGCAGTGTAGGTCCTCTCCTGTTGAAGGTCAAGTATCAAGTGAGTGTACAGATAGAAAATGGCGGTCACGTCCATGGCGGTGCGTACCCTCACCGCCGGCGTACATCGTCATTGGCTCCTGGGACCCATAGGGTCCAATGTTAACCAATGCAGGATTGCGCTGCGGTCTTCGACCGCCTACAGCGACGGTTTAGAACGCCAGCGCAGTTACCTCATATCCCCTTGTATCACCTTACAGTTCAGACAGCCGCCATTTCAGGGGGCCACATGGCATTAATAATAACTGTGTCACACCTATCTAGGGCTTGCATACACAGAGTAACAGGCACATTGCGGATTAACAAATGTGTGCAAATGACATTTTGTAATACCTCAGTGTTGGTGAACTCTCTGATAGCTGTTCTCCTGCATAGGGCATGTCCGCTGGGGCAGGTGATGAGATGGCTACATCCTCTGGTGTACAGACCACTGGTGAACCTGTCGACAATGGAAGAGAGACACGTAACAGTCACCTACAGACTTGATCGTGCAACAATCCATGAACTGTGTGCCCAGTTGGAGCCAGACCTAATGTCAGCAATCCGCCATCCCACAGGGATACCCCCTCCAGTGCAGGTCCTGTCAGTACTCCATTTCCTGGCAAGTGGGTCTTATCAAACTACAGTGGCCATTGCATCAGGGATGCCCCAGCCAATTATCTCAAACGTGTTGTCCAGAGTGTTGTCTGCCCTGCTGAAACACATGCGCAGCTACATCGTTTTCCCTCAGGTGGAGGATTTGCCTACAGTGAAAGGTGACTTCTATGCCCTGGAACGTATCCCCAACATCATAGGTGCTATTGATGGGACACATGTGACCTTGGTACCCCCCACAGGAGTGAACAGGTGTACAGAAACCGGAAGAGTTATCATTCGATGAATGTGCAGATGGTGTGTTTGGCCGACCATTACATCTCCAATGTGAATGCCAAGTTTCCTGGCTCAGTGCATGACGCTTACATTCTGAGGAATAGCAGCATCCCTTATGTGATGGGGAACTCCAGAGGCACTGTGTGTGGCTAATATGTGAGGACAATGACCCTGTACCCTGTGAATAGTTGTCTGGGTCTGGGGTTATCCCTACGGGTTAGTGTGTGTCTAACAGTTGTTCCCTCGACATTTGCAGGTGACTCTGGGTACCCCAATCTGTCATGGTTACTGACCCCAGTGAGAAATCTCAGGACAAGGGCAGAGGAACGCTACAAGGAGGCACATGGGCGAACTAGGAGGGTGATCGAACGGACCTTTGCCCTCCTGAAGGCCAGGTTCCGGTGCCTCCATATGACAGCTGGTTCTCTCTAGTACTCACCAAAGAAGGTGTGCAGATCATCATTGCCTGCTGTATGCTGCACAACCTGGCTTTGCGACAACAGGTGCCTTTTCCGCCGGAGTGATGGTCCAGATGGAGGTCTTGTGGCAGATGTGGAGCCTGTGGACAGTGAAGAAGAGGAGGCAGAAGAAGAGGATATCGACAACAGAAACAACGTTATCCAGCAATACTTCCAGTGAGACACAGGTAAGAAGATATCACTGCCTCACACATCTCATACAATTGTTTGACCTATCATAAGTCTGTGACTTTCACCCAGTGTATGGACCCTGACTTGTCACTTTGCCTTTCCATTTAACAGATGTGGGTCCCACTGTGTGACCTCTGCTATATTACCTCATGGACTAGAGCTGTGTTACATCGGTATGTTGACAATAAAATTGACATCGCTATATTCCATAGTTATTGCCAATACACATTTGTGAAAGCACAGACTGACTCCAGATTGTTTTGTGATTCAAGGGTTTTTATTTCTGTGCAAATAAGTGGAGGGGGTTGTAAAATGGGCAGGGGTGATGGTGGAGGAATGTCCATGGCAGAGTCCAGTCCATTTGTTTCACAGGTGCATTGTCCAAAAGGGCATAGGAAGTGGAGCTAGGGCAGTTTAAGGATGGACAGGCTGACAAAGTGGGACAGAAGGATGACATTCAGGGTTGTCTCATTTCTTGGTGGGGGTCTTGGCATTGTTCTCTGTCTTTGTCCTGCATCTCAGGACCGCTTTCGGGGTGGTTTGGTTCTCCATCTGCAGGGGGTGGGGTGCTGGTGTCATGGTCCTGTGGTGGTGCCTCCTGCTCACGAGCGCCGGCAGAGGTGGTGGGCAGTTCATCGTCCAAGCTAGTGTCAGGGGCCCCTTGTTGTGCCACAGTGTCCCTCATGGTGTTCACAAGGTCCTTCAGCACCCCTAAAATGGTGCCCAGGGTGGTGTTGATGGAACTGAGTTCCTCCCTGAACCCCAAATACTGTTGCTCCTGCAGCCGCTGGGTCTCCTGAAACTTGGCCAATACCGTTGCTATCGTCTCCTGGGAATGATGGGACCCTCCCATGATGTTGGAGATGGGCTCATGGAGAGTGGGTTCCCTGGGCTTGTCCTCCCCCTGTCGCACAGCAGACCTCCCAGTTCCCCGGTTTTCCTGGGTCTCTGTCCCCTGAACCTTGTGCCCACTGCCACTGCCCCCAGGGCCCTGCTGTTCTTGGGGTGGTGGGTTTGCCTGGGGTCCCTGTAGTGGTGGACACACTGTTGCTTGACGTGTCCTGGGGACAGAGGTATGGGCCCACTGGGTGGGTGCTGTGCTGGTGTTTCCTGAGGGGGGAGGCTCTGTGGTGGCCTATGACTGTGTCAGGGGAACCGACTGTCATGAGGTCCCAGATGGGCCGGGCTGGTCATCTATATCCAGTTGGACAGAGCTGTTGTCATCACTGTGTGCCTCTTCTGTGGGGGATGTGGAGATGTCTGGAACCTCCTGTCTGGTGACATTGGGTAGGGGTCCTGCAGGGGTGCAAAGGCATGATTATTGCATCTGTGTGTGCCATGGTATGCAATGGGTGGGTGACCTGTACCCCAGTGCTTACATTCTTGTGTAAGACCTTGTGTGATAATTGTTTTGGAATCTGTGTGGGTATCTGTAGTGGACATGCTTTGGTGATTGGTGTCCATGCTTTGTTGTTGCATGCAGGGCTTAGTGTTGGGATGTGTGGTTTGTGATAATGGGACATATGTGAGGAGCTGGAGTGATGGGGGTGAGGGTGGGGTATGTGATAGCATGCAGGTAGGGTGGGGGATTTAATAGTAAAGATTTGACTTACCAGAGTCCATTCCTCCAGCTACTCCTGCTAGGCTCTCAGGATGCAGGATAGCCAAGACCTGCTCCTCCCATGTTGATAGTTGCAGAGGAGGAGGAGGGGGTCCACCGCCAGTCCTCTGAACTGCAATGTTGTGTCTTACCACCCCTTAACGCACCTTCCCCCGTAGGTCATTCCACCTCTTCCTGATGTCATCCCGTGTTCTTGGATGCTGTCCCACTGCGTTGACCCTGTCCACGATTCTGCGCCATAGCTCCATCTTCCTAGCTATGGTGGTGTGCTGCACCTGTGATCCGAAGAGCTGTGGCTCTACCCGGATGATTTCCTCCACCATGACCCTGAGCTCCTCCTCAGAAAACCTGGGGGGTCTTTGCGGTGCCATGGGGTGGTGTGGGTGATGTGTGAGGTGGTGTGTGTTGTGATGTGTGGGGTGTTTTTTGGGGTGTGTGATGTTTTGTGCTTGGATGTGTATAAGTGATGGTGTTGTGTGCCTCTGGATGCTGGTGTGGTCTTTGCTTTTCTGTCTCTGCTTCTTCCAAGTTTTTCAATTTAAGGGTTTGTGGGTAATGTGGGTGTGTGTTTTATATTGGATTGGGTGTGTGGGAGTGGTGTGTGTATGTGTATCAGGTGTGTGTATTTCGAATTGTCCAATGTGGTTGTGTTTTGTAAATTTGTGTGTATTTTGAGCGCGGCGGTGTGTACCGCCAATGGTTTACCGCGGTTGTAGAACCGCCGCGTGGATTTGTGGGTCGTGATAGTGTGGGCGTATTCCTGTTGGCGTTATGGTGTCGGTTTTGTTATCACCAGTTTATCACTGACCTTTGGTGTGGCGGACTTGTGTGGGTGTCTGGATTTTGGCAGATTCCAAGCTGTGGGTCGTAATAGCTGTAGCAGAATTCCGCGGCGTTGTGTTGGCGGTCTTCTGCACGGCGGTAAGCGGGATTTACTGCCAATGTTGTAATGAGGGCCTATATATTTTTATATAACTCTGTGTGGAGTCTCTTTTGTGGTATACTCATGGTGTTGCTGGTGTGAGTGTGTTGCGCAAACGCTTTACATGTCACCACTGGGGATAAGCCTCACTGCTCTGCGCCAAGCTACGAGAGGGTGAGCACATGTTATTTTTGAAGTGTGGCTTACTTGCACTGACTAGGGCAATGGGTTCTGCCTGACTTAGATACATACCTAAGCCAACCAGAAACCCCATTTCTAACAATACCCACCAGACAGCAGGAAATTCGATTTTGGATTGCTCAAAAGACAAATCAGCGTGTAGCAGTATTTCCCCATACAGGACCCCAAGAGAAATGTAGAAATCTTTCTCACACCATGCTTTTCTCTTTGGGTGGTACACTCATTTGATGACTGTGCCACATAGGGAACAGTTTTTGCTGCAATCTATATTATAACTCATGATACACCATCTCTTACTGTTTTACCAGTTGTTCCATTAATAAACCTGGAGCACGAGTCACCAAAAATTACTGCTGAAACATGTACATCTGTAGATCAGGATAATCTAGAGGCTAGATCAAATAAGCCACAACTTTAAAGTAATCCTGAAAAAGATAATACGAAGCAACAGATTCTTCTAAAAAATGCTGGGATAAAAAAAGAAATAAAGAAAAAAACTAAACCAAGGGGAGAATCTCCGTTGCCCAAGAGCTCTGAGAAACATGATAGTTTATGCAACCGTGAGACTTTAAAACAACCTGACAGTTATCAATAGACACCCTTCTTGTTCCTTTCAGGACTCATCCAAAAACAGGCTGGAGGAGCGGGCAGTCATAGCACAGGCAAGAAGAATTGGTGAAACCAAAAAATAACTCATAGTGCTCATTGACGTCATCATAGAAAAGGAAGAGAGAAACTTCCAAAATAAAAAAACGAAATCGTAAAGAAGATTGTGGGAATTTTGGCTAAATATGCCATACATATTGATCACATTAATTTAGAATAGGACATGGGCAGTGACTCAGCTAAACGGCATGGCAAAGGTCACAATAGTTCACCAGAATCTTCAAAAGTTTCTGGATGTGAAAGCAACTATATAGAAGTGGAAATACAGGATGCACAGATCTCTCTCCAGAGAGAGTGTCTAACTTAAATATACAAATAGAGGGGACATACAAAGCACAATTAAAGTTATTTTCTGAGAGACACTAACACTTAGGGGGCAGACCCCGGCGGTAAAAACAAATGGAAGCAATTCCCTGTCACTGATATTGCCTATCGCCATGGTTTTCATGGCGGTAGGATGCCACGAAAACCATGACGGTAGGCGGGGTCATAATCCCGTAGGTGGGCAAGTGACGGCCACCGGGCTGGAAAGTGAAGTCTCCAGCCCAGCGGTCGTTACCACCGTATCGGTCGGTGTAGTACATTGGTGGTTTGGCTTTAACCAAACCGCCAATGTCATAATATGGAGAAAATTACCGCCACCCTGTTGGCAGTACTTTCCTCCATATTAACGCTGACCGCCGGGGTCATAATGACTCCCTTAGTTATGACATTCTCTTGTCTAAAAGGGATGGGCTTCTGGAATTTGTTAGAACCCCCTTCAGGGAGAAAATGTAATATTATCATCTTTCTCAGTCCTAGTTCCGTCAGAAAAAAAACATGCCTATGCTGCAGAATGGGCTTTTGCACAAGCCCCTGCACTATACCACAACCATGTGGACTGGGATAAGGACTCACCTTCACATGTAATACCCATAAGGTACAGCCCACAAATACAACCACAATACCAAATACAACATGAAGCAAAAGCTCCTATAAGAGAAAGTCCTTCACAACTAGAGCATCAGAGAATAATTGAATCAAGTGTATCTTCCATAAACAACCCCTTGTTTCCAGTAGCTAAGTCGGATGATTCAAATGAAATAGTCTTAGCTTATAGACTTTTAAAGAGCCACACATGCACATTTGCAATACAAAATTCATGCAGTACACACACAACAATATTGGCCCTCATTATGACACTGGTGGTAAATCCCGCTTACCGCCACCCTGACGGCCACCAAATTACCTCCGCAGTGGCAGATATCCGTTCACCATATTATGACAGACACACACACCAATTATCCAGAATTCAGCCTCATACACAAATCCTCCAGACCGAAGGTCAGTGATGAAGTGGCACTCCACAAACACATACCGTTATGCCAACAAAACATCACCCGTCACAATATGACTCATGAATCACCACAGTGGACATTCAACGGCAGTAAACCATTGGCGGTACATACCGCCGCGCTCAGAATGGACACCCACATACAAAATACCACATTGGCCAATGCGAAAAATACACACCTGACAAACATACACACACCACACCGTCTCACCCACAGCACTATAAACCACACACCCACATTGCCCACAACCCTTTACAATAAATTATTGCCAGGAGTCTGAGAAGAAGAGCACAGAGACATCTAGACACACACACTACTTACAGCCATACACCCCACACGCACTCCACATTACACACCCCACCACATTACTCAACACACCCTCATTAACACACATCACACAACACCCATAGCACCAAAAAGGCACCCCTGTTTCACTGGGGGGGAGTTAAGGGTCATGGTGGAGGAATTTGTCAGGGTAGAGCCACAGCTCTTTGGAGCACAAGTACAGCAGATATCTATAGCAAGGAAGATGGAGCTATGGCAGAGAATCGTGACAGGGTCAACGCCGTGAGCTAGCACCCAAGAACAAGGGACAACATCAGGAAGAGGTAGAAGGACCTACTGGGGAAGGTACATTCCATAGCAGCAAGACACCAGCTTGCATACAGAGAACTAGCAGTGGACCCCCACCTCCTCCCCCATAGCTTACAGCATGTGAGGAGCAGGTACTGACAGTGCTGCATCCTGAATGACTTGCTGGAGTAGCCGGAGGACATTTACCACTTATCACCCCCATGCCTGCATGCCATCACACCTCCTCACCCCCACTCCCACACACTGCACCTACACATATGTCTAACCATAATGGCAAGCCCTGCATGCCATACCAATGCATTGACACACCTCCCAGCCCTGCATGGACACACATCATTAAAGCATGTCCAGCATAGGAAAAACTAACATAACCACAATACATCACCATACACAAGCAAAAGGCGGCGAGGCAAACCAACCATAGAGGGGAAGCTACAGAAGTACAAATGTCATACACTTGAAGCATAATACATCATTTACATCCCCACAGGTACCACAGCCAATGTCAGTGGAGAGAAGGAGCCACCACTATCCAGTCCCCCAACAGAAGAGGTCCCCATTGATGACAGTAACTCTGGACATCTGGATCTTTAGGATCTACCAGGCCCATCAGGGACCACTGGACAGCCGATCACCCAAGCCCACTCACAGACCACCACAGAGCTTCCCCTGTCAGGAACCAACACCACAGCACCCACCCAGCATACCCACACCTCTGTCCCCAGGACACGTCAATCAGCAGTGTGCCCACCTGTACTGGGATCCCAGGCCACACCTCGCCCACAACACAATCAGGGACCTGGGGTCAGTGGCAGTGGGCACACCGTTCCGGGGACAGGGCACAGGCCAACAGGGACATTGGGAGGACTGATGTGTACCAGGGGGAGGACAGGAGCAGGGAACCGACTGTCCAGAAGGCACTCTCCGGGAACCTCTCAGGACATGATGGGTCAGATCCTTGACAACGTGCAGGAGAACAGGCAGCTGCAAGAGGGACAGTTTCAGGGGATCAGGGAGGTCGTGCAGGCCATTAACACCACCCTAATCTCCATAGCAGGGGTGCTGACAAACATGGCCAACATCAAGAGGGAGGCAGTATCACACCAGTGGGCCCCTACCACTAGCCAGTCAACTGAACAGCCCTCCACTTCTGCTGCTGCTAGTGGGCAGGAGGCCCCACCACAGGACCCACAGGCCATCAGCATCCCTCCCCCTGCAGAAGGCGAACCACCCTGCAAGCATTCCCTGTGACCCAGAAAGAAGCCAGAGATACTTGCCAAGACCACCGCTAGGAAATGAGACTCTCCTGATTGTCCCCTTGTGCCCAACTCAGTCAGCTTGTCCACCTTGAACTGCCATTGCTCACCTTCCTATGTCCCCTTGGACACTGCACCTATGCTACAAACAGGCGGAAACAATACCCTGGACTTGTCTCCATCATCACCCCATTCCATTGCACTTTACCCTCAATTTCTTAGCACTACAATAAACACCCTTGGATAAAACTTGACTGCTAGTATTTCATGTATTGCACATTTGTACTGATTGAAACAGCTACATCCATTACAAATGAACTGTACATAGTGAGAGCATAGAATGAATTACCTTTTGCTGGCTGTTGTGATCACATCAGGACATTGTTGTCATATTACCAACATCTGTGAAATGATAATCCATAGGTGACAGTAAGTAGAGGAAACAAGTGGGTAATGCCAGCATGCCAATGCCACACAGAATACAACAATAGTAATAGAAATGTGAAGTTGCACTGTCTCGCCTGTGTGTCATTGGAAGTACTGATGGATCACTTACCTTCTGTTGTCCACATCCTCATCCTCTGCCTCCTCATCCTTACTGTCCTCAGGGTCCAGTACTGCCACAGGGGCATCTCCAGTCTCCTCCTCCTGCAGAAAATATGCATGGTGTCTGAGGGCCAGGTTGTGCAACATGCAGCATGCCACTACTATCTGGCAGACCTCGGTGAGTAGCACAGGGATCCACCTGTCAGATGGAGGCCCCTGAGCCTGGCCCTCAGGAGGTCGAAGGTCCTCTCAAATATCTTTCTGGTTCACCCATGTGCCTCATTGTAATGTTCTTCAGCCCTAGTCATGGCATTCCTAACAGGGGTCACCAGCCACAGTAGGTTTGGGTAGCCAGAGTCACCGGCAAGTATTGAAGGACAACATTTAGCCACACACTATCCTATTAGAGAACTGCAGAGGCATACACCAACATACACTGGGTGGGGACCAAGGCTCACCTATAAGCCATGCCCTGTGCCTCTGTATTTGAGACATCACATTTGGGATGCTGCTATTTCTCAGGACAAAGGTATCATGCACCGACCCTGGATATTTAGAATTGATGTGGGAGATGTACTGGTCCGCCAGGCACACCATCTGCACATTCATGGAATGGAAACTATTACAATTCCTGAACACCTGTTCATTCTGCTGGGGGGGAAACAAATGCAATATGTGTACCATCAATTGCCCCAATAATGTTGGGGATATATCCTTTTGCATAAAATCTGGACTTCTCAGTGGCCAAAACTTCCACCTGGGGGATTTTTTTTTTGCTGCACCTGTGTTTTACCAGGGGGGACAAGGCTCATTCCAGCATGATTGAGAACATTGGCTGTGACATTTCTGCTGCCAACCCACTGTCACTTGGAAAGAACCTTTTGCCAGGAAATGGAGCACTGATAGAACCTGCACAAGAGGGGGTATCCCAGTGGGATGATGGATAGCTTAGATCAGGTCAGGCTCCAACTGGGAACACAGCTCTGTGATTGTGGCACTGTCCAGTCTATAGGTGAATATTATGTGCCTGTCCTCCAGTGTAGCTAAGTCCACCAGGGTTCTGTACACAGGGGTATGTCTCCATCTCCTATTCATCCGCAGTGGTAGGAATCTAAGGGACACAAGAGTGAGTAGGCTGTCACAATTTGAACAACTATATCACAACAGCAGTTCACATCGTGCAATCATGTTTTGGGGCAGTGTCATTTAAAAGTATGTGCCTATTTATACTGTGACACAGAAATTATCGATAGGCCTGTTCACCCGCCTGAAATGGCTGCCACCTGTCCTGTGTGGCGGGACAGGTGGAAGTGAGGTAATTCGGCCAACGTTGTGCGGCGTGGCGGTAGGCGGTGATGAACCACTGTGTAATTCCTCTTTGGATAACATTGGGCCCTATGGGGTACGGTGGCGAATGGGGATCTATGTCAGCGGTGACGGTGTACTCTGCGGGGACATGACTACCATTTTCTCTATCATTCCTCACTTGTTTCCTGACCTTCCACAGAAGACCTACACTGCATGTGCTGCTGTTACCTGTGCCTGGAACCTACCATGGCCTGTGTGACCGGGGAAATGGCCCCAGCCTTCACTTCTGAGGAGTTGGAGCCACTGGTGGATAGGGTCCTTCCCCAGTAAGGACTGCTGTATGGGCCTCCAGTTCAACAAGTGAGTACACTGTGGGCACAATGCATGTGGCATGAATGCATGGAGATGTGTGTAAAGGCATTGTGTAAGGGTGGGTGGGGGGTGGGGGGATTGTCTGTTGGTGGTGTACATGTTGTGAGCTGACCTATGTGTGTTGCAATGGTGATGGGATCGGGTATGGTGGGCCATGTGTGTGACAGGCTGAACTGTTTGTTCAATGGAGTTCTCCTGGATGTATTACCTCTGCAGGTCAGTGCCCATCAAAAGAAGAGATTATGGCATGCCATCGCCAAGGATGTGCACACTGTGGGGGTCTATAGAAGGCGGAGCACCCACGGTCGGAAACAGTGGGAGGACCTGAGATGCTTGGCACGGAAGACCGCAGAGGCCCAGCTGGGGATGGCCTCCCAACGAGGAAGGGGTGCCCATCAGACCCTGACCCCCTGATGACCTGCACACTGGGGGTGGCATACCCTGAGCTGGATGGGCGCTTGAGGAAATCACAGCAGCCACAAGGGGGTGAGTTCAGTGGGTATCATTACAACTTATGGCTAGTGGGGTGGTATCCGGGTGGTGGTTGAGTGTTAGTGGGTACCCCTAAGGCCAGGCCGGACATATCAGCATATGTCCTCAGAAGGGTAATGGTTGCATGGCAAATACAGGTAACCTATCTTGTTAGTATTCACTTCTAGGCAGGGCTGTGTGGGTCCCAGGTGTGCTGCAGTTGGCGGTGTGTGCTCCTCCTCATACCTTGGTGACTAGCCATTTCACTAGAAGTGCAATGCAAAGTGCGCAGCCCTGTTTCCTGTGTGTGAGGGTGCTGTATACGCCAACGGTGGTGTTCCTGTAGTCATTGACCCAGTGTATCCCTTGTCTCTTCCCCCCTTTCTTGTTTTTTCATTCTGAACCTTGTGTGCATTAGCATCATCTGGCAGAGGAGCAGAGGCACTAGTGACAGAGGGAGCTGCATCCCACAGGACCCTGGAGGCAGAGTCCACTGTCACTGAGGGTACAAGTGGGACGGAGAGCGAGGGGAGCACCACGGTGAAGATTGGAGTGGACAACACAGATTCTGATATATCCTCCGATGGGAGATTCCTGGTGGTGGCGGACACCTCTGTGACCACCCCAGCTGCAGGTACAGCCGCCCCCGAGTACCAGCACTGCCCTCCCAGTAGCCCCTCAGCGAGTTCCCCATGACCGCTCACCCAGGAGGGTGGGCATCTCCTTCGCCCCAGGAACCTCAGGCCCTGCCCCAGTGAGCCCTGCTGCCCTGAGTGAGGAGGCTATTGACCTTCTGAGATCCATATCTGTAGGGCAGTTAACCATTGTAAATGCCAACCAGGGGCTGGCATCCCAGATGCAGCAATGCAATGCATTTGTGGAAGGGCATTCATGGTGGTTTGGCAACCCAACAGAGATCGATTCAGGCTCTGGCCTCCTCTCTGATGGCAGCCATTTTTCCTGTTTCTACTGTCCCCCTTCAACTTCCACTTCTAGTCCCATTCTCCTCATCCCCAACCCATCCCAAGCACACCGACAGATGAGCATGCACACACGGCAACACAAGAGTGGGCAGACAAACACAAGCGCCACACTTCATCCCACAGGCACTCACACAAACACCATACTGTTGCAGACACAACAACATCCACAGCCTCCACTGTCTCCCCCTCCTCCTCCTTCTCCACCTCTCTCCCAGTTACGTCCACACTCACACCTGCATGCACTACATCTACATCCACTATCAACATCACCACACCAAACAGAACACAAACCACACCGCCAGACACCTCCACAACACCCATACATGCGTCCCCAGTGTCCTCTCCCACTGTGTCTGTCCCCCCTCCTAAAGGACACAAACACAAGCACTCAGACACCCAACAGCCATCAACCTCACATCAGCATACAGCCCAATCACCTGGATCCAAGTCCAGCAGACATACGCCTCCTACAACCACTCCCTCATCCGCCACTCACATCACCCCTCCCGCCTCCCACCCAATGTCCCTAAAAAGATTTTCCTTTCCCAACTTGACCTCTTTCCTTCCCCCCAGTCCTGCATGTATGGGCAGGGCTCCAAGGACACAGCCCAGCACCTCAGTCAAACAGTCCACGGGGACAGTGGGAACTCCATCTACTCATGGTGGTAAGTAAACCAGGCCTACCAGGGATGAAAGGGAATAGTCCTGCACCAGCTGTGAGGAAGGGGAAGGGGCCTGCACCAGCTAGTAGGAAGGCGAAGGAGCCAGCACCAGCTGTGAGATAGGGGAAGGAGCCTGCACTAGCTGTGAAGAAGGGGAAGTAGCCTTTACCACCAGGTAGAGAGGGGAGGAGCCCATCCACCCCTGCCAGGAAGGGTAAGGGATCCCCAACCCATGAACAGGAGGAGACGAGGCACTCTACGCCAGCGGATGCTGTCAGGCAAACACCACCAACACCACCAGCTGTCACGGGGGCCCCACTGCCAGCTGTGGATGTGCAGCCATCAGTGAGTGCATGGGCTGCCCAGGAGCCTCCTCCAACCACCACCACAGTGCAGCTTCACTGTAGGCGGACTCCATGTAGTCGACCCTCCAGGGGCTGCTGTTTGGGATGCCCCCTCCAGATCCAGTGGGAAAGACACCAACTTGAGAGACTGTGGCCTTGCACACCTCAGAACAAAGCAATGGGCATGTTGCCCCCTCCAGAACCAGTGGGAAAGACACCCACTTGAGAGACTGTGGCCTTGCACTCCCCAGGACAATGCAACGGGCATGTAACCCCTTCCAGAAACAGTGGGAAAGACACCCACTCCAGAGACTGTGGCCTTGCACTCCCCAGGACAAAGCAATGGGCATGTTGCCCCCTCCAGAACCAGTGGGCTTGTTCCGGCATCCAGCTGAGGTTCCCCCTACCCCTGAGGTGCCTGACTATTTGCAAACTGAATCCCCTGCAGTGTACTAGCCAATGTGGTCAGGACTCGAGTTGGGCCTTAAACTGTGCCCTGTGGCCATGTGGGCATTTGAACATTGGACTGGACAGTGTCCCTTTCTGTACATGTATACGTATCTGTTTCATTGACAAATTGAATTATTAATTTTGATGTTGATCTGATTACAATCACTTTAGTCAATTCCTGTTGTCCTTGCATTATTCTGCAATTTTTCGGGGACACATTGATTTTTATGTGCAGCTGGTTGTGTGAATGGTGTGTTTGTGTAGGGTGTGTGTGGTGCGTGTGGTGCGTGTGTGTGTCACTCTCGTTTTCCTCCCACCTTCCCTTGTGTGCTAGGCGTCTTCATCAGCGTTGGTGTTCCAGGTGGAGCATAACGTAGAAGATCATCGGGAAAACATGCAGTTTGGGTTCCATGGCTGCGTGGTTCTTTCCTGTGTCTCCAATGATGAGTCCTTTCACTTCTGAGCTCTGTTTCTGCCAGGCTTTTGTTAGCGTTGGTACCGCCCCGGAAAAGGTGGTGGTTTGCAGGGTCAAACTATGGTCTTCCACCTCGCTGCTGCCGGCTACCACCGTGGTGACTGCTGTTTCCGCCGTGGCAGTTGGTGTGGTACATTGGTTGTCTATGGGAGTTATCAACACCATGGTCATAATTTGGCTGTACTTACTGCCAGCCTATTGGCGGAATTACTGCCACTTTATCACCCACCGCCAGGTACGTAATGAGGGCCATTGTCTGTACAAAATACAAAACAGTGATGGGTATTTCCAATGGGGTTTTCTGCCAAAACATAGCACCTGAAAGCAGGGATCTAACCACTTCTCCCATGCTTGGCTCATACCATTTCTGCCAGTTCCCACAAGAGTATATGAACAGTCCATGACTGGTTTTCTACCCATGGAACATGATATTGACCAAGAAGCACTGTCCTGTGTCGATCACATATATCTTATGGATGATTACTTTAACACTCATTAAGGCAGATTACATCGCATTGTTTTGGGGTTTGCTGAACATAGTTACAAATTCAAGTTCAAGAAAACTAAAATAGCTTTTCTCGGTGTCCTGTTTTTGGGATACAAGTTATCAAATGAGAGAAAGAGCCTGCCACCACACTTCCTAGAGAAGTGCATCCAATTACAACCACCAAATACAAATAACATACACAAATTCTCAGATCACTAGAGACTGACATGCTTGCAGCATGACATTTACACACATGTGTAACTAAAAGAAACTTGGTCATCCGTACAATACTAAATCCCATTTATTTTCAAATGCAGAAATGAGCTTTGCATCCACGGAAAAGATTCTGACTGCAGTTCAGATGGTTGTCATTAAGGAAAAAACGCTGGCTCTAGGGAAACAAATCACTTTTGTTACTTCCACCCCAGCATGATGCAATACATTTGAATACCTTTATTAGAGGAACTAGGGCCAGTTGCTGCGCTGCCCTGCATCTAAGGGCAGATATGTCAAATATCTATGTAATATGGTGCATTCCTGTCCTTTACCACAGGATTGGTGCCATTTTGGCTGCCTAGCTCCAATGCAGGCACCTTTGCACCATGATGCAAGGGTGTCTGCGTTGCATGGAGGATTGTTTTTGTGCAGGAAGTGACACCTTTTTGCAGAAAAACAATCCTCGGATTCCTGTGCAGCAGCAGAATGTGGCATACATAGAAAGTGAAAAAGATAAGCAGAAATAAAGATATTTCTCCAAAATGTGCCTCCCCTGGCACAATATACCCCTAAATGACAACTGGTCTTTATCTTTCCAGCCAGTATAGTTCAACTGTGGGCAACCAGTTTTCTGCTGTCTTTGGTGCCCTTTCAAGTGTGAAGTCGACATCTGTCTTGCAATTCAATTGGTACTTTTTATGGACAGGAATCTGCTGATGTCCCCGTTAAGGATTAATTTTCTGAGTTGTCCCATGAGACTATAATTGCCTTTTATGAGCCATGTTACATGGATACGGATGCTGCAGCTACAGTATACCTTTTTTCTCACTCACTCACTGCGGGTTCTGCACAGGATGCTACCACCTCGGTGGCTGAGGCTTCTGAGCATGTTTGTTCCTTAGACAGCTCACCGGGGCTCTTGTGGCTGTATTGTCTGTGGAGGCGGGATCAAATTTGGATTCCGTTGACACTTGTAAAGTGGATGACATCCCGGGAGCCTCCATTGACATTAAAATTTGGTCCTTGTTTTTAAGAAAAATTGTTTATGGTTTAATTGGCTAATTTGTGATGTAGAGTGTTTGCTTTGCTTGTTGGAGTGAACACTTTATTCTTTTATTTCTTTCTAATACAGTTTTTTTTAGAATCAGTCTTTTCACTAGCAAGGGGAGGGTAATGTGAGGACCTCTTGGACCGAGTAGGTTTGCCCTTTCAGATTGGCACAATCACCTTTCATCCCGGCCGGGTTTGGGGTGTATGTGAGACACTGTGAGCTAGCCAGGAATTGGGCTGTTTGTTTCTGACAGGAAGGACGGGCTTAGTCTCCCACATTCTGAAGTTCCATTGTCATCATACGTAGTCCTATTCTTTTTTAGTGCTGGAAAGTGATTAATATGTACATACAGGTATGTACCCACAGCTAGTAATACTGGGTTCCAAGAGGGTGCCTACAAAAAGAATGCTACATTGGCAGCACAAGCCAGGGAGAAAACCGTAGAAAATTACCAAATGGCTGCTTAAATGCAAAAGGAAAGATAAAGGGACACTGTTCAAATAGATGTATAATACACTCATAAGAGCATAAAAAATATCAAATAAGCACACATGTATACAAGAAAGATTTATTAAATGTCCAAAATATAATTGCAATGTTAACTATTAAAAGTATGAAACAATAACAAAACAAGAAATAATGGGTTAATGTTGTGATAGACACATGACTGGGTCACAGACATCACTGTCTATCAAAAACCTTGATTCATAGAATTTATTTCACTCACACCACACGCACTATCGTACCGTACACAACATCCTCTCAAAAACCAATATGGTTGGGATGAGATTACTACTATCCCATCCACTTTATATACAGTTCATCCACAGAAATCTTTGAAGACATATGTTAGATTTCAATAACATCATGTTCCTGGAAAAAAACATCTCTATAATAATTAACAGCAATCAACAGACTGTCATTTGATAACATTATATTATCAGCTTAAATCCGACAATTCTAGTGAATATGATAATCATAGTGATCTTTCCATCCCTTGAATAGTGTGATTCAGTGGGACCGCCCAGCTTGAGCCATCTTCTTCAGGGCACAGGAGAAAAACAAGGAGAGATGCTGAAACACAGAAATGATCTAAGGAATGAAAACATATACATCACTATATGGTTTTCAAGGAATATCGTTTTTTCCAGTGCATAGTCTTACACATGCCTATAAAACTCCAGTGAGGAAGTCAACATAATAAAGATGGTGACATTTCCAAATTAAGGAAGAGAGAGTGTACTGTAAAAGAAGAAAAGAGAAAAAGACCTTCACCTCATGCTATATACCCAACTAGTGGTCCACAGTTGTGTTTGGTTACTTGGGGTGCGAGGAGAATCACCTACACCTCAACCCCAAAAAGCATACCTATAACAACTGGGACTACTCCCAGCAAAGATTCCAGAAAAAAGGCACTGTCACAACTACGGTCTCATCAAGAGTACTAAAACAAAAGGGGGACAATACAAGAAAGGACACCAATTAGAATACAACTAATAGAGACACAAGGAGTCCACAATAAATACTATGAAGAGACCTACCCTAAGGTTGAAAGAGAATAGCCCAGACCATGTCTGTAAAGAAAGATCCCAAGGCTGCTAATGATAGGTGTAGGCCTGAGCATAAGCGTCCTGATTGAAGAAGAAATAAAGAAAGATATCCTAAAACACAGGCATACAGGATGTAAATATAACACCATGCGAGTAAAAGAGGACTAATTCACCCCTGTCACCCTACAACCACAGGGTTAAATAGGTTTATTGGAGAGGGCTGATATGTGTTACAAGACTGACAACAGACAAGCATTACAGGGGAGGATAGGAACCTGCCTGTCCAAAACAGGCACTGGTGCCTGCATGGTGCAGCTTTAAACAAAGCTAGAAATGACACACCCTGGCTTCCTCCACTGTGACAACCAGAGGAGTGTGGAACTCCCAACCAGTAATAACAGCACAATCACAAATAAGGACCAGTCAAGTTCTCAGTAAATTAATCCTTGCTCAACCCCTGGTAGCTTGGCTCACGAGAAGTCATGCTTAACTTAAGCATTTAATATCACCAACACAGAAAATACGTAAGACATCACACACAATAAAAATCCAACACCAATTTATAAACATAAAAAATACTTTTCTCTTTAAAATGACACCAAACCAACAAAAATCTAATGTGGGGAACAAGAGATGTGAATTTTTAAAGATCCAGGGCCATATTTATACTTTTTGACGCAAAACTGCGCTAACCCAGTTTTGCGTCAAAAAATTGAATGCAGGCTAACCCCATTCCAACGCGCCAGCCGGGCGTCATAGTTATGGAATGACGCTAGCCGGCGCTGCTGCCTGGTGAGCGTAAAAAAAAATTACGCGAACCGGGCAGCGCTGGCGTAGGGAATGATGGGGTTGTGCGTCAAAAAATGGTGCAAGTCAGGTTAGAGTCAAAAATGTTGACGCTAACCTGACTCGCGTCATTTTATGACGCACAACCACCATGGAAATGACTCCTGCCTTAGCAAAGACAGGAGTCATGCCCCACTGCCCAATGGCCATGCCCAGGGGACTTCTGTCCCCTGGGCATGGCCATTGGGCACAGTGGCATGTAGGGGGGCCCAAGTTAGGCCCCCCTATGCCACTTAAAAAATATAAAAAAAATACTTACCTCTACTTACCTGAGATGGGTCCCCACATCCATGGGTGTCCTCCAGGGGTGGGCGAGGGAGGCAGGGGGTGTCCCTGGGGGCATGGGAGGGCCCCTCTGGGCTTCTGCTGAGCCCACAGATCCCTTAACGCCTGCCCTGACGGGTCTAGCATCAAAGTATAAATATGGAGTTAGCTTTGCGTCGGATTTGCGTAAAAAAAAAAACGACTCAAATCCGGCGCAAACCAGAGTATAAATATGCCCCCAAGTTTATTTGCACCAAAAAATGAAAAGCACCAACCGCTGCTTTCTAGTTGCAACTGACCAGTCCAAAGTCAAAAGTTGAGGTTGACCGTGATGGAGCATGGGTCAGCTACACTGAGTGGTGGGACTCGGTCAAAATGTCACCCTTGCACTTAGTCACTTTTTTGGATCTTTTTCTCTTGTCGAGCGAGGCTCCTTGGCAGGACGGGTTATGAGTCATAGTCATAGGCTTGATTCAGCACAATGCCTCAGCAAAGTCCTGGAGGTCTTGGTTCTTGTCGTCAATGGGTAGATCCCTAGAGCTTTCAGCTGGGCAAACCTGAATTTCACACCAAGTCGGGGTTCAGCATCACTGGCTTGACTCTCGAAGACAGGTCCGTCGACTCATGGAGCTTTTTCCCCAAACTTCTCCAAATGGTCCATAACCTTTGGAGCTTCTTCCAGAACATATCTTTGAGATCTTGAATGGTCCACAATACCAGCCAACGTTCCATTGGCTCTGAGTTGCTGCTTGGAGAGTTGGGACTACAATTCCCACAATGCAGTTTGTCAAAGCCTTAAAAATCCATGGGACACTGGTCAGTTAGGCTCTTCTGGCAGGAGTAGATGCAGGTGACTCTTAGTAGCACCTTGGTACGTATTGCTCACAGAGAAAACACTCCTGAATCCTTTGGAAGCCAAGCAAGGTTGTCTTTTGTCAAGCCCAGAGTGTGCAGCAAGAGCAGTCTTTCAGAGTGTAGTCCATTTTGGTGCAAACCAGGGGTTTAGTAGGACAGTCCTTCCCCATCTTCTTGTTTACAGGTTGGGATTTAAGTTGCTGGGCAGCTCTCATTTATTTATACAGGTTTCTCGGTGTCATGCACTCACCTGGTTCTGACCGCAGAGGTGATGCCAGACCTCTAATCACATCTGGAGCAATGAATTAAACAAGTAACCACAGCCTTAATTCACTCACTGCCTCCGAGGGGAAGGTGGGTTGGGGTAAAAGAAGAAAAGATAAACTTGTGTCACAGGGTCTGTTCTGCTGTCTTGCAACACTGCACAGGAGGGTCTGTACTCTACGGACCTTTTAGTGTTGATGTGGGTGTGGTGCACTACAAGCAACAAGAAGAGTTGTTTATTAAGAGTTCTCAGCATATAGGGTGTCATCATGACCCCGGCGGTAAAAACCGCCTACCGCCACGACGATGACCGCCAAAAGTCAGTCACTGCAGCACCAGATTATGACCACAGCTGGATTTCCACCAGAAGGATTATGGAAATCCAGCTGTGGCCAAGACGACAGATAGCGGTAAGGTGGCGCTGCTGTCAGCAGCAGCGCCATGCCAGTAGACCGCCTCCGGCCGCATTATGAGTATAATACAGCCTGGGGGTGTTCTGCTGGCAGACGCTGCTGCTGGCAGCAGCACCCCATCCCGTCTTCTGCCGGAGGACTCCCTGACTACAGGTAAGTTGGGTGCTCTGACAGGGGAGGGGGGTGTTGTGTATGTGTGTGTGTGTGTGGGTGTGGGTGCATGTCTGTGCGTGCATGAATGCTGGTGTGTGTTGTATGTGTGTGCATGTTTGGGGGTGTGAGTGCATGTATGTTGAGTTGTGTGAATGCGCGTGTGTGTGTATGTATGTATGTATGCAAATGTGTGCGGATGTGTGTGTGAATGGATGTATGCATGAGTAGATGAATGTGTGAATGGGTGTGGTTATGCATGTGTGCGTGTGTGACGGGGGGTGTATGAAGGGAGTTTGGAGAGGATGGGTGGGGTGGGGGGAAACTTGTGGAGAGGGAGGGAGTGGGGAAGACCCCAATCTGCGACAAGGAAAGGATTCCTTGTCACTGATAGTGCATATCGCCATGGTTTTCATGGCAGTAAGGAAGCCTGGCGGCTGTTACCACTGTGGCAGTCGGTGTGGTACATTGCCGGTTTGGCAGAAGCCAGACCACCAATGTCATATTATGGAGTAATGTACCGCCAGCCTTTTGGCAGAACTTTCCTCAATATTTCTGCAGACCGGCGGGGTCATAATGACCCCCATACTGTTTAAACAGTTCTTCACACAAATATCACTTATGGGGGTCATCACAAACAATGCTTTAGACACAGTTAAGATTGTCTTTATCATATCCTATCTCAGGGGCACAGCACCTAACTGGGCTGTCCCACTCATTGTAAATAATGACCCAGCTTTACATGATTTCAGCAGGTTTACAGAGATGATGTACTGTCTTTTGGCTAAACACACCTTTGTTCAAACTAGTGATAATAAGTTATTAAACTTACCTCAGAGATGTAAGGATCTTTTGACATGTCACAACTGCTTGTAAACAGGTTACAGAAACCGAGTGACCAGAAGAGAACCCCCCTTTTTTAAAGAGGACCAAGAGATGACTTAAAAGATTCCTTGGCACACATTGTGAATCCTCCATTGAATTGTTCCAAATTCATTGATTTAGTTGTCCAGTTAGATCATAGGTTAACTGAACACAAGAGAAAACGTCCTCAGTGGGAACCTAAATTGTTAGTAGTATGTCTCAAGCGAAAATAGACCCAGTTCAAGAATCAGGATAATGCAGAACCTATACAGATACGGGGCTTGCGCCATTGTCTGACTGAAGAGGAAAAAGACCAAAGAAAAAAGTTAAACCTATGTTTGTATTGTGATAAGGCAGGGCACATTGCTCGTGAGTGCACTGTCAAATCAAAGACATTCAAAAGAATGTTGCTGTGATGTCAGATTTGACACAGGAAAACCAGAGAGCCCAGCTGACACAGAGTCAACCAGTCGTGTGCAGTCCTAGAACAGATCCTCCATTTCTTGGCAAACACCTCACATAAAATACCACAACATTTTACAATTCTAGTCATCCTAATACTTTCACCCCAACATCGAAAGATACTACCTATATTCTTAGATTCTGGGGCTACTGGAATCTTCTTAGACCTATCCTTGGGTAGTTCGTTCCATATATCACACATTATGAAACACAAATCTAAACCAGTTAGAGCTGTGGATGGCTTTGAGTTTTCTTATGGGATGATCACATATGAAACAGCCCTTCAAACTCTAGTATGGGAGAATGGGCATACAGAGACCTTGAACTTTGATCTCATTGATGCACCCACCTTTGGCGCAATATTAGGGATTCCCTGGCTTCAACTTCACAATCCCTTCATTGTTTGGTCCGTCCACCTTGTTACCCTGCGTTCCCACTAATATTGAACCCATTGTTATAAAGAGGAAGTTTTATCTCCTTTGACATATGCTACCCTAAAACAAGAATTCATGACACAACTTCCTGTAGAATATCAGGATTGTCAAGATGTCTTTGACAAAGAAAAAGCTATGCAATTACCTCTCCTTAAGGAATATGATTGCTGCATTGGCTTAATCCCGGGCTCAGCACTCCCCTGCAATCATGTGTACGCTCTTGCTAAACCTGATACAAAACGTCTAAAATAATACTTAGAAGAGCTGCTAGCCCTGGGATTTGTCTGTCATTCTACCTCCCCTGCATTGTTTTTGCTCTTCTTCATTTTGGACATGTATTGAGTATAGGACATTTAAAAAGTGACTGTAAAGTGCAGCTATCCATTGTCTCTAATCCCAGTTTTGCTCAATCAGGTTTGGAAGCCGATTGTGCACACTAAGTTAGACCTGCATGGTGCATACCATCTCATTTGTGTAAAAGAAGGCAATAAGTGGAAAATGGCCTTCAGAAATAAGTAGAATATTTTCAAGGAACTTGTTCCACCATTACATCATTTTTTATGCACCAGTGGCACTATTATAGCTCGATATATGCACAATGACACATTTGTCCAGATGTGTCAATTTTTCAAGACCTGCATCAGAAAAATCCCATGTAGAACCAGCTGTGTCACTCAGATTTTAATGTATACAGATTGGGCGTTCCATCTGAAAAACCCACTTACTACTGACACAGTGATAGCTAAAAAATGTTTATTGTGTGATACTTCTTCAAGATGCGCCTCACAAAGCCTAAGATGTGTCAGAATTCCTACAACTCCATAACCCAGGTGTACGATCTGATGCAATGGCTTTTTAAGAGGAATATGATCATCTGAAGTCACTTTACACACAGGAATATGTCTGTATTTATATATCCACTAATTGTAGTAGGTCTACACATGTGACAATCTTGTTGTAGGAGCCCTTGACCAAGCTGGGACAATGACACCAATGATATCATCATCCACTGCAGCAAGGCAATGTGAAGTTGTATACTACTTGTAAGCGACAGGCCAGCATTGTCGCTTCTCCATGGAGAAAGTGGTCCCCAAGCCCAGACCAGCATACTCCAGAGGACAACAGTTAAGTAGACCCATAAGGTTGGTAATACACACATTGCCACTTTACATTGCGCCATATACTTGTATTTACTCACATAACACTGTTGCTCACTGTGTCACATGTACTCCGGTCTCCACATACACATAAGTAGACTATGACCATTGCAATGTGACACATAGAAATACTGCTTAAGCTACATTCAAGACCAATGTGAGAATGTACAAGGTGCCATTCTGCCATTTTACATCCTTTCACATTAGTCTCAAAACATTAGGTTACTTGTATCAGTCAAAATTAATTCATTGCCTCTGATTTTTGACACATTGCTGAAGTTTCATCAGTTCTGATACCAACTTCAGCAATGCATCACGTTTGGAGCTGGTGTGTTGCGTCAAAGTTCCCACTGGTGCATCAGTATTTCTGAAGCATCATTGGGTCCTTGCGCCATGGTGCCTCATATTGTTAATTCGAGCATCCATGGGGTTGTAACCTGTTTTGGAACTACACAACATTTCTTGAAGCATTGTTGCATCAATACTTGTACATGAGAACCTGAGTTCAGATTATTTGAATACAGTCATGCCATTTGGATTATGTTATGCCCCTGTAGCATTCCAGTACTTTATAAACTATGTTCTGCAAGATCTACTGGAGGTTTGCGTATTAGTATTGTTGTGTAGCCATTTTAGTTCTAGCTCCATGCACATTAGTTTAACACACTAGGCCACTGTGCACTTTGACCTAAATATATTTTATTTGGCTTTGCATTGTTATTTTTACAATAACCAGTTTTACGGTCTTGTTTTATTTTCATCTATCTAATTGTTTTTGCTTAGCCAAGCACTGTGTTCTCAAACAAGACATTCTTGATCACTTTGTGCTTCAGTCAAAGCTACAGTTTGGTACATTGCTGGTGAACGTGGTAGAAGTTTAGTCTCCAACATTCGTAGAAAATACACATCCTTCCGTAGGGACGTTTTCTTAGAACATCAGCTGTGTTATTATAAAAACACTTCCTAGTCCCATTACACGTTAAGAGGTAGATTCCAGCCAGGGAACCACGACTGTATGCTGATTGCTGAATGCTTTGCTGCAGATGTTAACGCAGACTACAGGCCTTTGCTCAGGTATGAGGGTTGATGTCCTCCCGGGGGAACCTGAAAGGCAGAATTAGAGTTTAACATGCTGTGCTCAGATTATGACTTAAATAGGAAATAGTCCATAAATTCTAGTAACAATATGATAGTGTTATTCTTATGCTTCACTCTCCTCGTCACCATTTTAATATTGTCATGTTGTATCATCCTGGTTATTGAGACTGAATTGTGAATGAGAGAACCGGAGGCGACCTGAGTGACCACGACTTCCCTGAGAAATATAATATGTCATGCACTCGGCTGCCCAATCATCTCTATCTCTTGGTGGAGATGAGGCACTGCTTGTTAGCCGGGGCAAAACCCGGATTTAGAGTGACAGGTGTCACCCACAGTTGGTCAGACTCAGTCTCCCACACCGTGGACAATCTTGCTGCTCAAAATCCAGTAGTCTCATTAGAATAATGAGAGCCTCTGTGACAGTATATATTGACAACATCCTAAATTATTTACAAAACATGACAGAACACATAAATCATGTCAGGAAGGTTCTACAAAGACTCTGAGAATTTTTTTTGTCAAGCTAGAAAAATGTACATTCCATACACAATCTGTTAAAATACCTGGGATACATCTGATCTCAGGAAGGCATAACGATGGATAAAAAAAAGGTTCATGCAATATTGGACTGTCCATCATCAACCACAGTTAAAGAATAACTGTTAAAGACAACTTTCACTCTTTTTTCTGACATTGTAAGCCCAATTACAAGACGTTTAGACACTACAAGATGTCTATTATGTGGCCCCAGGTAGCCAATGATGCATTCCATTTACTTAAGGATACATTTTCCACTGCCCCAGTACTCAGACACTCAGACCCCACACTGCCTTACTTTGTAGAGGCAGACGCCTCTCAGGTAGCAGTACAAGGTATTCTGTCACAAAGCAACAGGACAATATGACACATGCACCCAGTTGCCTTCTTTTCCAAAAAAGTGTTGCCAGCTGAACAGAACTATACCATGGACAAACAAGAATTGTAGGTAATTAACTTATGTTTCCAAGAGTGGCAGAAATATTTGCTAGGGGCGCAACACACCATCACTATATACAATGATCATAACAATCTTCAGTTCCTAGACAAGTAAGGAGGTTATAATTTTAATTAATTATAATTATGTCCAGATCTGCCTCATTTAAGTGCAATATCGACAAGAGAACATTGGAAAAAAAACATAATGCTTATGTTTACTGGCACACTACATTTGCGTTGTGTGGGTAGGGTTTGCTTTGGCCCATTTTCCATGGCGGTTTGAGTTTTTTTTTGCTTGGGAGGTGCAAGCAGCTCAGGTGCATGTCTCTCCCCCAGATAAGTGGGTCCCTCAGTGAACTGAGGAAATACAACATTGGTGAGTGGCATGAATATTAACTTATACCCAGTGTAAATTTGCACTAGCTCAAATTATAAGCAGAGGCATGCACACTATGCAAGGTGAGGAGACGGTGGCGGGTGTAGCTTGCACTCCAGCCCTACAGCTCAGAAGGTGAGCAGTGGCATACTAGGCACTGAGGCATGTAGGTCTGATCCTCCTGTATCACACAGAATCAGCCAGCAGCAATCCAATGGATTTGTTTATAAAGCTAAACATTGGTATTCAAAACATGCCTCGCATTCGCACTGGTACTGCAGGCTTCTTACAGTGCCAACAACGGCTACCCCAGCTGAACTGCCATGCGGGCAGACAGCTCAATAGCTTAGCATTGGTCGTAAACAGCTGGGCAGGCTGGCCAATTACACATCTTTCTTCTGATATCAGCTCCCCTGTCAAGCCAAACATCTCCACCGCACACCTGCAAAAAGGTACTCGGTGAGAGCCAGGGGCATAGTGCTGGCACAGTGCAGAAACTGAGAACTTAAGGCCACACCACCCACTCCGTGGTGGCCCCTGTCTTCTGGCCTGGAGTATCCTGCTCAGACTCCTGCTTTTGTGCCCCTGTCTCCATCTGGTTCATGGGGGCTCTCAAGAGTGGTCAGTTGACAAGTGGGAGGAGGATTTGCCAGATGGCAGGGAGCAAAGAGTGAGAGTGGGGTGACCGCGAAGGACGTCAGCAGTGTCTGCTGGTATCTGCATCTGCACACTGCACAGCTCTTGTGCTGAGTCAACTCCCAGGTGTCCTAATTAAGACAATGAGACAACACTGTTTAAAAAAGTACAAAAAACACTTGTGCAATATTTTAATATATGACTTGTACGTTCATATTTGTGTTGCACTGCTGGACCTTTTAGAATATGTAGGTGGCCGACGCACTCCCTAGTGGGAGGCCCGCTGAATCTCACTGAGTTTTTGTGTCACTCTGTGAAATTCTGCAGAGTACAACTCTGTGAGCTCTGCCTACTCTTAGTGCTAACACACGTAAAGCAAGCCAAATTCATAAGTTAAAGTTTCCAGAGCACTAGGACTTTTTGAAGGGTAGAAACAAATAATGTCTGATTTCAAAGAACTGGATTTCACTTTCTAAGAACTCATTCTTAGCTTAATCTCAAATTTATCTGTGGATTAGTGTGCACTAACCAGAGGAACAAGTCCTTAGCCTTGTCTAATTTTTCAACTGGAATCTGGAGGAAAACTGGGGCTGCGTTGCAAGAAGCACAAGAGGAGGTAGATTCGTAGTCTGGACGCAAAGACACTGGAAACATCTACGGAGTAAGGATCACAGGATCAACAAAAAGGCTTGGAAGACTAGAGCACTGGAGGGTTCCAGGAAAATCAGGAGGTGAGTACAAAGAAGATGCTTGTGCAGAACTGGAATGAGGCCAAGCCCTGATTTAGGTTCAGATGAGGTATTAATATCCAATGAGAGAGTCTGTCCCAGAAAGGTACTTGGTTCACATGGAAGGCTGGAAAGTTCTAAAGGAAACATGGGAGAGAGCATGCGTTAAAATAATGGAGGTCACCTTTGCATGTGGAACCAAAGAGCATGAGCCATTGGAGTCAATAGGTCACAGCAGCTGGTGTCAATAACCAAGGCAGGTGGAACAAATAAGCATAAATGGTTACATTCAATAGGTATTGGTGGGTGGAACTGATTAACCAGGAAACAGACGATTCTCTTACAAGAGTGCTAACAGAAAGAACCACAGTACAGGAGTTTCAAGGGGGTGAAGAACTCTTTGAGAGGAACCATTGGTTGCAGGAGGCTGTGAGGTGCCACAGGAGAAAGACAACATGAGCCCTGTGCACATAACCCACAGTACAGAGGGCACAAGAGGGGGTTGTGACTATGGACTGGCAAGCAGAGGGTACCCCTGACCAGTGGGGTACAGGGTGCCACCCTTTGAGATAAACATTTTGTGGGAAGTGTGGCATACATTTGTCCCAGAAAGAACTGTTTCACAAAAATCCAAAATGGAGAAAATTTCTGCTGGAGGTTCAGGTCTGATTAAGCCCACCCACAAGTGTGGCTAACTTTCCCCTACACTTCCCTTCAAGTTCCTCTCCTAATTCAATTACCGGTGCTCCCATCTGGCTGGGGGTTCAGGAAGTGGGGATGGGCCTGAGTCCTCCACTATCTGTCTTTTTCCCATTGAAGACCATTTTGGACACCCAGCCCACTTCCAGTCCTGACATCTGGTGCTGCAGATCTCCTCCAACCAGATGGTCCCTTTGTCTCAGCCCAGGCCACTTCACACATTAGAACAGCCTGTCAAAGGCTGACCAATTAGGAGAGGCTCCTACAGGGCTGAATTTAGGTATATGAAGTTCTTAAACAACTTTCCTGTAATAGTTGTAATAAATCTAACCTTGACAATTTGTTGGTTTTATTGTAACTAACAATTGTACACATTGAATTATATGTTTAACTCATTCTTACCAGAAGAAAGACTTTATTATTGCTAAATAAAGCCTATGCAACTAATGTAGCACAATAGGAAAAACTAAAGTGTCAGTTGTACTCTCACCAGGGCATAGAAAACATAGTTCATAATGTCCCTGATTAATGTTACACTGCACCCTACCTTTGGGGCAGCTAGGGTCCGATTTGGATATAGTTTTATTTTGAAAGCTGCCCGCAAGGCAACATTAGCTTTCAAAATGACAGCAGGCATCACAGCACTGTACACTTAAGTGAATGAACCTACTGGGCCCCCAAACCTACATACCCTACCATATACTATTTATTCTTTAAAAATTCCTATTCCAAGTTCTACTCATTGGATGTTTGTTGTTGTGGTCTTGTTTTGTTCAGTAAATCACGCTCTATTTTTCTAGCCACTTGTGGTATCTTTTAGTGTGGTGTTTTCAATGTGCTACTGTTTGAAGTGTTGTACAAATACTAAACACATTGCCTCTTAATTTGAGACTAACTGCTCTGTGACAAGCTACCAAGGAACGAGCACAGGTTAATTTTGGGTGTGTTTGTGACTTCCCCTAACAAGTATTGTCATTCCTGCTTTGAAAGGGTTCACACCCCAGTCAACCAGTAACCCAGTTTCTAACAGTGCTGCATTGCTATTTTACACCCATTTCCAGTTGAGCTGAATTTGTTGCCCTACTCCATGCAAGATTGTATTTACCTAGGATCCTAGGCATACTATGTGCCCCTGTCCTAGTCGTGCTATTTCCAGTGACTCAGCCTACAGTCTGCCTCCAATCAAATATAATTTTGATATGGGGCTATTTTATTGAGGATCTCCTAACCAAAAGCTTTTATCACCCCCAGATAGAAAGATATTACTATTCTGGGAAAACAACTCATCTAAATCCAAACATAGGAAGATGTGTACTTACCTGGCTCCAGAAAGAATGTACTTTCAAACGTCCAAGAAGGTGTTCCTTTGCTTTGCAGTCTACCAGGTACTGTATATCTTTTACTAGAAAATTGGTGTTGTGTTTGCATTATTTCAGTGTTAGTAAACATTAGTGTTCTGAACAGTAATGGGCTTATTCACAGTATACCTAGTGTGTAAATTTACTCATATACATTGTAGCAAAACCACTACTTTTTGCTATTCATCACTTCCCAGTGAAAATTCACTAACATGCCTTGGGGCAGAGCCACATTTCTGAGTGTAAAGTTACTATTAGTGTCATTTCACACATAGGCAGATGATTCCACCTCTGTAAACCTTTTCTCAAATCAGTGCATGAGCTTCATATTCAACTGCTTTCTGTTCCCGTTCTGCCTGCTAATCATGTCATTTAATTATAAAGCCATTGTAGTTTATGAGAGCTCATGAATACATCTGTCTCTTAAATTGTTTTCTGCCTAGTTGCAGTCTTTTCAGTCATAATTTAGCATATGTATATGGCAGATGTCTGGAGTTCTATCATGCCATTGACATCAATGCCCAGTTGCATGCCACAAATATTTTTCACTAATGAGTAGCTTCCAAATAGTAGTATAGAACACTGGCACATTCAATGCCACTTATTGAACTGGATGAGCATGTGTATTGGAGTTGTTCTAACAGAGATGGAATGAAGTTGCTACAGCTCTTATGCAGTAAAGATCACAAACACATGAACAACTCTACATTCACTTCCATATTAACATTCCAAATCACTTTTCTGGGAGACCTCAACCCTATTTTTCAAAACATAAAGCATCTGTCAATCCTTTTGGTTTCATAGGAGTATTTCTGAGAAATTGTTTGCATCAATTCTCCAACTGTTCACCTTGAAAATGTGATCTCTCAAGAGCAGCATATTACCTTTCTCTTTCACCATGCGTACTATGCATATTTTCTCAAATGTTACTCAATTGTGATTCATTGAGCAGGCCTCACAAAATAGGTGAACGGAGTTGGATAGCTTTCAAATTATTTTTTATAGCCAATACAGTTCTGTATTGTCACATTCATGTCAGATGCATCACTTGCTTACAAAGGGGACAGGAAAAGTCTGCCACTATGCAAAAGCCAGTATCTTGTTCACAGCCATTGATTAACTGGCAAACATTTCAAGAGCCAATCACATGAGAGTTCCACCACAATCTGGGTAAGAAGTAGAAGGGTGTATATACAACAATATGTCCAGAAGATTTAACCCCTCCCATTCCCGAGACGAGCTGGTCTCGTTCAGGCACACGGTTGCCGTGTGCCTGAGACGAGACCAGCTCGTTCTGCACCCGGCCCTATGGGGGAGTTCTAGTGCTTCCCCCGTGGGCCATCCTCCCACCCACCCCCAGTCATGGATGGAAGGGGAATTGCTTTCCCTTCCACCCCGACCCCTCCTCGGCAATCTGATGATGTCAGCGTGATCACAGTGCGCTGACGTCATCAAATGTTGCTGAGGAAATGGCTTCCAGCAGGTCGAGAGAAAGAACCTTTTTAAGGTGATTACTTCTCTTTTGGGGGTTTTGGGTGTGGGAAACAGACACGGGGGAAAGGAAAGAGTTTTTCCTTTCCCCCTGTGCCTGTTTTCAATAGATTCCTGCTCCACGATCGAGGGCCAGACATGCATGAATGATATGTTTGTAGGTGGTATACTAAATGCAGGATTGCGTGTGAAATTATCCTTAGATTTGTGCACAATGATATTTGTGTTTTGTTATGTCTAATTTGCTATTTTCTTTTTTCTTTTGTGGGATATCATTGGCGATTGCTGTGTCCGTGCAGAGTAGTTGCTGGTGAGTCTAGCCTTTTCAGGAAAGTGAGTGGTATAGTTTTTTAGTACATAACTGTTTGTGATAAAGCTACACTTTCTTTATTACCTATTCTAGACAGTGCTGGTTGCTGTTGGCAATCCATTTGTTGTTAGAAAGGATCATGGCTAGCTGCAGAGTGACCGCTCAGCAGGTTGTTGGCATGCTTTTTGAGTCGTCGTGTGACCATGATTATGTGACTGACTCTGTATCTGAGGCAGAAGAGGAAGTGAGAGATTCTGGCAGTGAGTTTTCTGTCCGAGAGGATTCTTCTGATGAGGAAGCCAGTCTCAGTGCAGATGAAGGGCTAGTTTTACAGGAGGACATTGATGTGCCAAGAGCAGGGGGCTGAAGGATTTCCTCGACACCTGGATTGCCCCAAACGTGCAACAGCCACAGTTATCTGCATGTATTGGTCTCCCAGGGTGTAGCATCAATACAGAAAACCTTTTGCCTGTCAGTTTCTTTCACTTGTATATGGACACTATATTTCTGGAAGAGATTGTTGAGTAGACTAATTTGAATGCAGAGCATTATTTGAGGGGTAATGCTGCCACACTTAGGCCTTAGTCTAGAGCTACCCAGTGAGTTCCCACAAATCTGGAAGAGAGGAAAAAGTTTTTAGGTTTGACTTTTTTGTTGGGGTTGATAAGGAAGCTGTCACTGACTTGTTATTGGTCTACTAGTCCCTTGATGGCAACGGCTATATTTCCTGCGACTATGACTCATAATCGCTATTTGCTTCTTCTTCGTATGCTGCATTTTGTAGACAATGCTTTAGCCTTGCCACGAGATCACCCTGATTGTGACCGTCTTTTTAAGATTAGGCCTGTCCTTGATCATTTTGTAGATCGGTTTTCAGAGGTGTATGTTCCAGGCAAAGAGATAAGTGTGGACGAGTCTTTAGACCTGTTCAAGAAGCGTTTGGTTTTTAAGCAGTACAGTCCTAGTAAGAGGGCACGGTATGTAATTAAATTGTATATGCTGTCCAAAACTAGTACAGGATATGTGTATAATTTACAGGTCTACACTGCTAGGGATTCCAGTATTGACCCTTCTGGTTGTCCGCCCATTTTTGGAGTTAGCGAGAAAATTGTGTGGGAACTTGGTAGATGCATGTTTAACAAAGGTCACCATTTGTACGTAGATAATTTCTACACTGGAGTGCAGTTGTTCAAGGAGCTGTTTAGAGTGGACACTGTTGCTTGTGGCAGAATCTGTTTTAACCAGAAAGGCTATCCAAGGGAAATTGTCTGTAAAAAACTTGAGAGGGGACAGTGCAGTGCCTTGCGGAATAATGAGCTGCTAGCTCTGAAATTTTCAGACAGGAGAGATGTGTACATGCTATCTACCATCCATGATGAGAGTACTTCCCCTGTGACTGTTTGGGGTCAGGTTCCCGAAGTGTGCAAACCTTTGTGCATTTTGGACTACAATAAGCACATGGGTGGTATTGATAGAGTAGATCAGAGGGTGGAACCTTACACTGCTCTTCGTAAGTCTTACGTGTGGTATAAAAAGTTGGCCCTACATTTATTTCATTTGGCAACTTTTAATGCTTTTATTGTGTTCAAGGATTGCTCACCTGAGCCAAGGATGAAAGTTGTTCAATTTAAGGAGTCAGTGATGGAGAGCCTTATTGTGGTGGAACAGGCAAGAGTTTCTAGAGTAGCAGTGGTGGAGGATGTGGCTAGATTGAAAGATTGCCACTTTCCACATCACATTCCTTCCACTCCCAAAAATGACTTGCCCACTAAGAAATGTAGAGTATGTGCCCGATAGGTATCCAGAGGGAGAGCCGGATGTACTGCCATGATTGCCCTTCAAAGCCCTGGCTGCGTGTGGTCGGCTGTTTCAGGAGTTGCAACACCCACAAAAAAAATTTGGAAATACAGTGAGCTTAAACTGCCTGTTTTATATTTTCAGATGTTCAGTTTCACATTTCTGTTATATTTTCAGTTAGAGATTTTGTATTTGTAGTTTTGTACTTATTTTATAATCAGTTAGTAGTTTCTTTGGTGTTTATTAACAAAAAATAAGTGATGGCAGTGTGCGTGGGGTGGTGCTTGGCTGGTGGTGTGCATGGGGTGGCACTTTGCTGGCAGTGTATGTGGGGTGGTGCTTGGCTGGCAGTGTGTGGGGGGTGGCACTTGACTGGCGATGTGTGTGGAGTGGAGCTTGGCTGATGGTGTCCGTGGGGTGGCACTTGGCTGGTTGTGTGTGTGTGGAGTGGTGCTTGGCTGGCGGTGGCAGCCAAACATCAATTCACACACTCCCATCAGCTAGTGTGATTGCTGTATCAGGCATGTGGGTGTATGTAAGTAATGGGTCCTTGAGTGGTGCTGTCTGTCGATGCGAGTGTTGTAATGTGCTGGACCCGTGGCTTTCGGCGTCTTGTGTATGTCATGTATGAAAGGTGTGTGAATGGACTGTAAAACAGTTGGTGCCTTGACGTGGCTTTACAGCTCATGAGCTGTGAGTCATTGGTTCAGATTTATGGCCTTTCATTAACAGTGCATTTCATTTTTGTGAACTGTCTTGTTAATAAAATTTTATCTACTGAGCCATCACTTAGCCTCATGCCAAATCCAACCAGTATGTGTGGTAAAAATGACTAAACCTGCTCTGCTCTAACCAGGCGTCTCAGCACACTTGTAACCTGAGGTGGGACCCCGATGATGAAGCATGCCACCAACGTGGTTGGTGGGTGAAGGGTCTTTTTTACATAACCAAAGTGTGTTTCTTTTCACAATTTTAGTGTTTGGAACATCACAGAAGTACGTGGACACATCAAAATGAGATATCACAAAGCTACCTGGGTTTGGGGGGGAGGTGGCACATATGTTTTTGGTCCCAGGTGCTGCCTTCATCTAGGGAAACCTACCAAACCCAGACATTTTTTTAAAACTAGGCACCGCAAGGAGTCCAGGGAGGTGTGGCTTGTGTGGATCCTCCAACATTTTCTTAACCAGACTCCTCTGCAAACCTCAACATTTACTTAAAACAAGCATATTTTCCTGACTTTTCTTTGTAGGATCACCGCTCCGGCACAAAATTCCTACTCCCGGCGTTCCCCTCAGTCTCCCAAGTAAAATGATACCTCACTTGTGTGGATCCCCAAAGCAGAGTCAGCCTAAAGATGTAAAAAAGAAAGATATGTGGTTATCAACTTGCTGGGCTATCCCCTCAATCTCTACAGGTTTTTGGCCTTTTTCTGTTGCAGGCACCTGGGACCCCACACAAGTGAGGTATCAGTTTTTATCGGGAGACTTAGGGGAACGCTAGATAGAAGGAAATGTGTGGCTCCTCTCAGATTCCAGAACTTTCTATCACCGAAATGTGAGGAAAAAGTGTTTTTTTTAGCCAAATTTTGAGGTTTGCAGAGGATTTTGGGTAGCAGAACCTGGTAAGAGCCCCACAAGTCACCCCATCCTGGATTCCCCTAGGTGTCTAGTTTTCAAAAATGCACAGGTTTGGTAGGTTTCCCTAGGTGCTGGCTGAGCTAGAGGCCAAAATCCACAGGTAGGCACTTTGCAAAAAAACCCTCTGTTTTCTTTGGGAAAATGTGATATGTCCGCGTTGTGTTTTGGCGCATTTACTGTTGCGGGCACTAGGCCTACCTACATGGGTGAGGTATAATTTTTATCAGGAGACTTGGGGGAACGCTCGGTGGAAGGAAATTTGTGTCTCCTCTCAGATTCCAGAACTTTCTGTCACCGAAATGTGAGGAAAAAGTGCTTTTTGGCCAAATTTTTAGATTTGCAAAGGATTCTGGTAAACAGAACTTGGTGAGAGCCCCACAAGTCACCCCATCTTCGATTCCCCTAGGTGTCTAGTTTTCAAAAATGTGAAAGTTTGGTACGTTTCCCTAGGTGCCAGCTGAGCTAGAGGCCAAAATCTACAGCTAGGCACTTTGCAAAAAACACGTGAGATTTCAATGTAAAATGTGATGTGTCCATGTTGCATTTCCTGTCATGAGCATTAGGCCTACCCACGCAAGTGAGGTACCATTTGTATCGTGAGACTTGGGGGAACACAGAATAGCAAACCAAGTGTTATTGCCACTTGTTGTTCTGTACATTTTTTCCTTCCAAATGTAAGACAGAGTGTAAAAAAGACGTCTAATTGAGAAATGCCCTGTAAATTCACATGCTAGTGTGGGCACCCCGGAATTCAGAGATGTGCAAATAACCACTGCTTCTCAACACCTTATCTTTTGCTCATTTTGGAAATACAAAGGTTTTCTTGATACCTATTTTTCACTCTTTATATTTCAGCAAATGAATTGATGTATACCCGGTATAGAATTAAAATCCATTGCAAGGTGAAGCTAATTTATTGGCTTTGTGTACCTAGGGTTCTTGATGGACCTACAAGCCCTATATACCCTCACAACCAAAAGAGTCCAGCAGACGTAACGCTATATTGATTTAAAAAATCTGACATCGCAGGAAAAAGTTACAGAGTAAAACGTGGAGAAAAATGTCATTTTTTTTCACCTCAATTTCAATATTTTTTCATTTCAGCTGGTATTTTCTGTAGGAAACCCTTGTAGAATCTACACAAATTACCCCTTGCTTAATTCAGAATTTGGTCTACTTTTCAGAAATGTTTAGCTTTCCAGGATCCAGCATTAGTTTCATACCCATTCCTGTCACTAACTGGAAGAAGGCTGAAAGCACAAAAAATAGTAAAAATGGAGTCCTAGTAAAATACCAAAATTGTGTTAAAAAATTTGGTTTTCTGATTCAAGTCTGTCTGTTCCTGAAATCTAGGAAGATGGTGATTTTAGCAATGCAAACCCTTTGTTGATGCCATTTTCAGGGAAAAAACTACAATCCTCCATCTGCAGCCCTTTCTTAAAAAAAAACAACAAAAAAAACAGATTTTTCTCTGTATTTTGGCTAAGTTCTTGGTCTCCTTCAGGGGAACCCACAAACTCTGGACAAAAATTTGGCATGGGTAGCTTCTGTGGACAAAACATTATGAAGGCCTAAGCGCGAACTGCCCCAAATAGCCAAAAATAGGCCTGGCACCTGAGGGGGAAAAGGCCTGGCAGCAAAGGGGTTAAGGGGAGACTGCAAAACAGATATGAGCTCTGCATTTTGGGATGTCCCCTCAGTCACATTGCACTGTAAAAGTCTTTTTAAGTATCATCCTAATCATCACCAGTAAGCAATCACTGTGTCTTGGGCTAGTAAAATCCCTTGCTCTGCTGTTTTGTTAATCTGCTGAAATGAATATTTGTTTACAGTGTGCCTCGACTCTATTTTTCTACTACAGATAAACTGACCTATCTAATCAGAATTAGGCAGCAGATTTTGAGATTATCTGGTTCTCATTTCTTTCTAAGTATGTATCAGATCTTCAAGCCCTGAAAGCATGAGCCTTTGGCCTCTCCCTTCATAACTGTGCAGTGCTCTTTGATCTAGGTAGTTTTTTGTCAGGTGTAAATTACTACAAGCAAAGGAAGATGGTGTAGGGAGAGTGAGACAAACTAAGGCCCATATTTATGGGAAATGATGCAAAAGTGTGCTAACGCAGTTTTACGTAATTTTTCTTACCGTCGGCTAAAACCATTCCTTATAGCCATCTTTGCACCATAGTTAATAAATGATGCAAGATGGAGCTAAGAAATGGCTAGCATCTAAAAAAAAAGACGCTAACCGTTCAGGGATGATGCTAGGGAAAATAGCGCTAGTGGGTCTGAACTGACGTTTGGCTGGTTATCGGCAAAAAATATGCCTCTAACCAGCCTAGCATCATTTTATGATGCTCAAGTAGCCCAAAAATGTCTCCTAATTGTAGACATGAGTCATTACCACCACCCCAATGGCTACCACAAGGGACCAGTGTTCCCTGGGAAAGCCCAACATACCCTGTGCCAGGCAGGGGGTCTCATTTAAGGGGCCCCCAATGATACTTAATAATAATTAAAAAAAATTATACTTACCTGGGATGGGGTCCCCCTTCTGTACTCTCCCTGTGGTGTGGATTGTGGTGTCCCTGGGGCTTAGGGTGGGCATCTTTGTGCCATTCTACTGTGTTCCACCATGGAAATGGGCCTACCTGCACCCTAACGCCTGGTCTGACCCATGCGTTAAATAATGGCGCTAAGCACGATTAGCACCATTATTAATGTCCGCCTCCTCCTTATGCGTTGTTTCTGCGCCTAGAGATAAATATGGCGCTTGGGGATTAGTGTCATATTTAGGATGGGAATGCCTACCTTGCATTTCGTTGACACATGGTGGTTTTGCACATCATAAACATGGCGCTAACTCCAATATTTTGATGCTAGACGAGTCTAGCATCAAAATATAAATATGGAGTTAGGTTAGTGCTAAAGAGAAGCTAACCATCCATAAATATGGGCCAAATTCTGTCAAAGGACAATTATGCCTTTGCATTGTGATCTATTAACCAAAATGAAAGGGACATATATCCTTGGTCTGGGGTATCAATCAAGAGCAATTTCTACCTAACTTCCCGTTGACATCTTCTTAGAAAATTAGGCAAAGGTGAGTTCCAGATAGAAATGTTAAGTATTCTTCAATTCAATATCATGACAACCTCCTTTATCTACCCCTTCTTCTACCTTTATTTCACACAAAACTGACTACATTGCATAGAAAGAGACAATGATCTAACATTACATTTCGATTGCCTATTCTTAAACATATGAGCCTAAGCTTAGATAAATTGCATTAAGCTTAGATAAATTGCATATGTTTAAGACAGAAATGCAGTTAAACTAAATACAATTGCTTAAAAAAATGTGGAGAACTGATACTTGCATTAACATCACGAGAACCACCCTTCTTTCTAGACATCAGGCATGAAGGTGAAAAAAACCATTACTTAAATATATGTTCTTCAAAAGTGGCCCAGTTGGTGACATTTTCCTGTTCCCACCACGCAAATGATTTATATCACCAGGCAGACAAATACATCTTACTGGTACTACAGGGAGGAGCAATGTACCAAGTCCATTCTTGTATGGGAAATCACAGCCCACACTCTCTCTTGGCTCATGCAACCCTGACTGATTGGTGTTGTTTTATTCTCAGCTGCAAGGAGGATTTAATAAGATACAACAGGCTCACAGGGAGAGGTGGAAATCAGGCACTACAAGCTCCTAAATAGCGGATAATTTAGTTAATGTACCACCATCTTGCAAGCCCCTTTGCCTCTATAGCTAGTAGAGGATTCTTCTGCCCAATTCAGAGGTCATTGAAGATGGCAGATTGAACCACTCTTCTTCTGAATCATGTAGCAACAGTGAAAGGAGGAAGTGAGGAAGTGTCAAGCCCTTAGTCACTTTAGTGGGTTATGTATCTTAAAATGGGCAATGTCGCTGTTCAGAGGACACTGTTAGATCATGAGATCCCTGCTCATAGAAGAGGGGACATCTTACCACAAACATTTTTATAAAATACACAGTTGCCTGATGTAGTTACTGCATAATTAATTGTATAACCGATGAAAAGAACATTCTTTTTTATGGAATATCTGCATAACCCCTGCTTGGAATTGTACTAGGTAATTTGGACTTTAGGCATTGAAGTTAAATTAGTAGAGACAGAAGAATGAGCGGGAGAGTGATATACTCATATTGTGGTACCGTTTAGCTACATATATGTATTCTGCAACTAATGTTGCCACCAATTATTTTTCTCTGTGTGTGGCAGTGTAAAATGTATGTGTGCTGCAGTCTATGTGCACCACGGAACTGATCATGCATGTGAGCACTGTGCTCAGTTTTAAAATCTGTGGCAACTACCATTTCTAACTTTTGTTTACACATCCAGCTACAATAAATAGGGACTTGGGGCAGTTTTTGTAATGTAGATATGCTCCATCATGACATGAATTGTTTACACTAGTGGTACCTACACTCCAGGTTTAAAAAAAAGGACATGACTCAAACGGTTGTACAAGTGTAGGATTTTACTGAATGTAAAGTAGTGTCCTGGCGAGAATGGCCTGGAAAGGTTAGAGAAGATTACTGCAGCCTGTGCATCCCTGGAATAGGGAGTTGTGGGTGGTGGTATTAGCTTCTAAATCATACAATAAGAAAGCATCACTGAAAGAGTTCCTAGCGTCAAACAAGTCATAAGGCAATAACAAAGAGGGAGATGATCATCTTACCTGAAAGAGCATGAGTCCTCCTTCCATGGATTCCATGGAACTCTGGATTATCAGGATGACCACAACAAGCCAGGATGGCATGGTGTCTGTTTTTTCTCACTTTACTTTCTCCTTCTGGCCTTGCTCTCTATGAGTCTTGTCCCACTCTGCCCCCGTGCTCTCTCTACCCAGACTATCCTCCTTTGTGGAATCCAGGACCTCCACAGGTGCTAGGCCTGGGGCTCTTGAACTCCACATTATACACTATCTTTTTAAATCAGTTCAGCAGATAAGAGCCCCCTAACTCCTAGGCAGACCGATTATACCACTCGTCTCAGTGTCTTTGCTATCTGCTGATCCACCATGTGCTAAAGCCACTGGTGAAAGTATTTTTCTTATCACACTGGTGAGTCTTCAAATAGGGCATAACGTTGAACAATTTGAAAACTGCTTGACTTGGGTTATCAAAGGTCGAGTTTACCCAGGTACTGACCTGACTGTGATATTATTGAGAGCTTTTGCTTGGAATCATTGACAATAAAATTGGATGTCCTCAATTCACAATTTGCATAAGACGCAACCTCTTCTTGTGACTTGATTGAGGGTTGGAATCCTCCAAGGAGATGTGTAGGGGTAACATTCCCTACCCAACATTACAATGGATAAACTTGTTGTGTTCTAATACTCATCATCATATTGGAGTTGGTTGGTAATTACGAATGGAAAGGAATTGGGAGGTTAGCACCCAACTACAAAAATACAGCATTAATTCTGTTACTTTTAATCCAGTCTGCCATATCTCATAATCATGATTTATTGTTGTACTTGTTAGATGAACACATTTGCAGTGCCCCCTTAACAAAAGTAGACTGCGTGAGAAAATGGTATTAATACGGATCAGCCTAGTCATTGTATGTTACTTGTGACACAGCAAGCCAGCATTTTATATTCTTAGTTTTTTTTTAATATGTTCAGATTTTTGCACTTATCCAAGCTCAGGTTGTAGGTGGCAATTTATAACAAGCCACAATGGAAAGTTCTGGAGTAGAGGCTGATGGAGTTGTGAGAATCACACAATGCCTGTTCGTGGATCTGGACGTTGTTCAGAACACTGTGCAACCAATTATTGTCCCCTATGCAGAGCACAGAGGTCAGTGGTACTATTGTAACTGCGGTTATATGCAAAAGGGTGTGAAAGAGATACAAAAATAGTGATAGGGTGAAAGTAAATGAAAATGCAGTCCTTAAAGGTAAGGGGGTGATTGCATTACAATTTCAACAAACCTAAGGAACTCTTCCACAACTGTTTGCCATGCCCCTTTTAGAGACTTCCTGTTTTTTCATCCCACTAAAACAACATGTTGCCAAGTATGAGTTCTTCTTTCACAGGCAGCTTACTTGAAACATCATAAAATAGACTGAGCGGACACTCTCTGCCGTGGAAGGGCAGGGTCTCTAATTAAGAGATGAAAAAATATATATACGTATACAAGAGAACAATCATACCCATATGCACAGTCCAATCAACACAAGATATATTTTATTAGCATCTAAATTACATAAAGAAATTTAAGCGGGAAAACTTGTTTAATAAGAACAGACTCAGGCAAATTTGCTACAAAAATAAATACATCTGATAAGTCAAAATTCAACAAAGACACAGCATAGCCCTTATACATGCATGCCCACAGAAAGAAACACATTACTGGCTTGCAAGAGTCCTTATCTTAGAGCACCTAGAGATTCCATTTCCTACTCTCCATTTTTAAGGATTAGGAGGAATTGTTTTTTCACAGATTTTATTTTAGCGAGACAGCCAGCCTAATGAATAGACTTATTGTCAGAGGGCACCCATGTACTTTAGTAAGAAGATCAATGAAGAGAGCCTGGGACTGCATCATGGAGGTTCTTTTGACACCAAAAGAAAAAACGAATAGCGACAGATTAGTTTGCATTACCACTTTCTCCCCATCTCTAATTTGGTTAAAAAAAATATCCTGAAACACTTCTGTGTTTTAAATGAAGGAAAGGTCACTCTTGGACAACCACTTTTTTAATTTTGTAAAAGTAAAAAGCCTCAAGGATCACATAGACAGGACTGGTATTTCTCCCATAAGTCTGAAAAAAACTTTTGATAATTGGGCACCCGCCTCTTTAGCTTGCCATTTTAAATGTGGAATTTGCATTGTTTGTGATTTGAATTTTGATACCAAAGAATTTCTTTAGAATGATGACCTTACAACAATTTTCAAACTGTCACACTAGCAATTTATTTACGCTATTTTCCACCCTTGGAAATATGTGTATATTGGCCAAACAAAAAGTCTACATCTGGATTTGTCAACACAGAAGTCAACTCTGATGTAAAGTTACCAGTGCCCCTCTTGTTGAATACTTCTCTGAATTTGGGCACAATGAGAACAATCTTCGCTGGCAAGATAGCTCTTTTGTGAAACCACCAACCAGAGGAGGTGACATTTCAAACATTCTTAACAAAGAAAAATTGAAAGAGTTAATTTGCAAAAAACGTTTACACACCCGTCTGAGCAGAATGGAGAACTGGACCTCTTTATTAAAAGGCCATTGTTTCTGTTGTGCAGCCTCCAGTATGAGTATATATGGACTTGGCAAGTTCTCAGCAATTGGTCTTCCTTTTATGTTCTTTTACTTATTGGGAATTTATGTCCTAATAACATATATGTGTGATATGTAATTGTTTTACAAATTATTTTTATTTTTATCTCATTCTTTAGAGGGACTCCATATATTTTTTCTTTTTCATTTTCATGATATAATGTGGTATTGGTTGGATGCCCAAATGCTTTTGATATTTCAAAGAATTATTGGTTAAGGACCTCCTCCCTTCACCTCCCCCTTTCTTTTTTCATTTTCTTCTTCCTCATTTTCTTTTCAATCAGCATAGGTTTACTTAATTCAACTCCCTTCCAACAGGGCAGCCATATTAATTCTTTTTGGCCCCCTCTCATTTTTTTAGTAGTCCCTTTTGGCTTTCCATAATCTAGTTATGCAGCACACTTGCAGCCTGCATTTTCTCTGTACACCTAGCCTGCTAACATCAGCATTGCCTGATCCTGATTGTCGTAAGAGTATTTCCTTAATCCCTTAAATATTCTTGATTTCTTATTGTTATAAACTTGCTCACCAGTTCTTTTGGTCCTTTATTCACCTAGCTCCAGGGTTGACTTGCTTGTCTTATTTTCACTGCTATCCTTCTATTAAGTTTATTTGTGATGTCCTGCTATTATGGTGAGTTCAGGACTACATTTGGTTGTAGTACCTCTGCTCTTTTATAGCAATTAGTCGTACCTTATTATTATTTTCCTTCTCCAATTTTATTTTTTACAGGTAGCAGTGCTTTTTTAACTTTTTACTGCTCATTTTCAGTCTGTATTTACGCAGTTTCCCTTTCATGTTCAGGTATATCCGCTCCTTTTCATTATATTTTAAAACATGATTTCACACATGTTGGTGCACATAATTTGGGTATTTCGGTTTTTATGTTTTTTCCACTTATTTCTGGAACCACTTTATGCTCTTTTATTTTAGTGATTTTTGTCTCTTTAAACAATTTAATATATTTTTTCTTTCTTTCTTTTCTCTTCTTCTTTTGTTGCCAACTTTTCCCCTTCCTTTTTTCCCTCCTCATTTTTCCCTCTTTTTCTTTTCCTACCTTTTTTCCTCCTTCTTTTTACCCTCTCTTTCTTTTCTCTTCTTTTTTGTTCCCCACTTTTTCACCTTCCTTTTTTCCTTCCTCAGTTTTCCCACTTTTTTTTTTCCTACCTTTTTTCTTCCTTCTTTTTACCCTCCCTTTCTTTCATTTTTGTGTCTAATGCCCTCAAGCTTAGTTTTATTTCAGTCCTAATGATGAACCTAGTATTGCTAAAAGGATCAAAACTTCATCTACATTGAAACTTTAACCCCATGTGAGTTGCTCATTACATGTACAAGAGCTATGCTGTGTCTGTTGAATTGTGGCTTATCAGATGTATTTATATTTGTCACAACTTTGCCTGAGTCTGTTTTTATCAAACCTGTTTTCCAATTTACATTTCATTGTGTAATTTAATTGCTAATAAAATATATCTTGTGTTGATTGGACTGAGCATATGGGTAGGATTGTTTTCCCATATGTGTATTTATATTGTTTTCATCTCTTAGCTAGGGACCATTGTTTCTTTAATAAGCATGTGTGAACCCCTGGTCCCTTGTTATACATGGGTTTCCCTTGTTGTTTATAACTGTCATCTAAATCCTGCAACAAACATATAAGTTATCTTCAAGATTCAAGAAAGTATACATATTTAACACACCTTAGCACATCAGTTTATCTGAAAAAGAATCATTAAAAGAGGGAATTGGGAAACATTCCTGCCCCAGCCCTGATGACAATGCTATAAGTGAACAAAGAGGCATGCCAGTAGTCTAGCATACAGAACACATAATCTAGATTGTTAGAGATGTAGCAATTTTATAAGCTAATAAATCAAACAGTATACATCCTGACCCCAAGTATGTGAAGGTGTTCTAATATGTGATAACAAACAAAAAGGATGCACAGTGAAATTATGTGATTTTGTAGTTTCACACTGTACAATTTAATCACTAGATCAGTGTCTGTATCTGCCATCAAAGGTTATTGTTTTGGGCCTATTTAAAGGATGTCATTAGATCTTGGTGACATCCAGATTCCACAATTTATTTTGAGCAATTTTAACACAGTACAAACTTTGGGCAGTTTTCTCCAGCTTAAAAAAAAAACACCATGTATTAGTTTTATCAGTGCCCCTGCCAAAATATATTCATTCCTGAATCGCCTCCCTGATGCGGCCACTGCTGTTGCCTACAAAAAGAAGACTCAACCTTTCACATGCATTCTTCCCCTCCACCCACCCTTGAAAACTCCCTGCCACTGTACTTCAGCTCCAAGAAAATGACAATTTTTTCATGTTGCTCATGAACTGTCTCCGAAGAATCCAAGTGCATGCTTTATGAGTGTGTGTGCACTTCAGGGGAAGGCTATATGCTTGCCCGCGCGCATGCTACAGGGAACAATGCCTGAAACTGAACCTGATGTTGCCTGACTTTATCTAGAACCTTGAATAAAGAAGCTTGTGATGCAGATTCCAGATAAGGTACTGGTTACTGGAGAATTTCCAACACCTTTGGCCTCAATTTCTGAAACTATCACCATTTTTTTGTTTTTTTTGTTTTTAGATTCAGTTTTAAGACTTCTGAACATTCATTTTAGTAAATTCACACACAAACACAAACAAATATAAGGATTAAACATTGGTGTGAACAAAGTAAACATTGGTGTGAACAATGAAATTTATCTGCTAAAAAGGTCACATTTCTCTCTTTGCGCTCAGAATGTAATTTAAAAATGCATCTTAAAGTTTGTATTACATTCAAAGACTCAGGGCCTGATTTAGAGTTTGGTGGACGAGTTACACTGTCACAAACGTGACTGATGTCCCGTCCAGCCTATTATGAATACAGTGGGATATATTGGGATTGTTGTCACAAATATGCTAATTAGAAATTATTAATAAATGTTTATGTGTTTTGATGAATGAAAACTTCGTAGAGAAATTAATCGTAGAGAAAATAAAGTGCACGTTTGAAATTGTGACCACAGTAAGTGGCAGCCACTTATACATAGTTGTACTAAAATAACTAAAGATGTGTGAAATAATGAAAATGTGAAAGAATAATGTAGTAATATGTCATATTAAGATGCATAACCTATGTTTTGCATTAATTCGTAGAATTAACTTAGCTGTGTTTAAGGCATAGGCGGTCATTCTGACTGCGGCGGTCGGCGGTCGCATACAGAACACATAGGCCCTCATTCTGACCTTGGCGGGCGGCAGAGGCCGCCCGCCAAAGTCCCGTCGTCAGGTTACCGTTCCGCGGTCGAAAGACCGCGGCGGTAATTCTGACTTTCCCGCTGGGCTGGCGGGCGGTCGCCTTCAGACCGCCAGCCAGCCCAGCGGGAAAGAGGCTTCCACGAGGAAGCCGGCTCGGAATCGAGCCGGCGGAGTGGAAGCTGTGCGACGGGTGCAGTTGCACCCGTCGCGTATTTCACTGTCTGCGCAGCAGACAGTGAAATACATGTAGGGGCCCTCTTACGGGGGCCCCTGCAATGCCCATGCCAGTGGCATGGGCACTGCAGGGGCCCCCAGGGGCCCCGCGACCCCCCCTACCGCCATCCGGATCTCGGCGGTCCGACCGCCGGGATCTGGATGGCGGTAGGGGGGGTCGGAATCCCCGCGGCGGTGCAGCAAGCTGCGCCGCCGCGGAGGATTCAATGGGGCCGCGGTACACTGGCGGGACCCCGCCAGTGGTGCCGGTCCGACCGCGGCTTTACCGCCGCGGTCGGAATCCCCATTGGAGCACCGCCGGCCTGTCGGCGGTGCTCCCGCGGTCCTCCGCCCTGGCGGTCAAAGACCGCCAGGGTCAGAATGACCACCATAATCTAGATTGTTAGAGATGTAGCAATTTTATAAGCTAATAAATCAAACAGTATACATCCTGACCCCAAGTATGTGAAGGTGTTCTAATATGTGATAACAAACAAAAAGGATGCACAGTGAAATTATGTGATTTTGTAGTTTCACACTGTACAATTTAATCACTAGATCAGTGTCTGTATCTGCCATCAAAGGTTATTGTTTTGGGCCTATTTAAAGGATGTCATTAGATCTTGGTGACATCCAGATTCCACAATTTATTTTGAGCAATTTTAACACAGTACAAACTTTGGGCAGTTTTCTCCAGCTTAAAAAAAAAACACCATGTATTAGTTTTATCAGTGCCCCTGCCAAAATATATTCATTCCTGAATCGCCTCCCTGATGCGGCCACTGCTGTTGCCTACAAAAAGAAGACTCAACCTTTCACATGCATTCTTCCCCTCCACCCACCCTTGAAAACTCCCTGCCACTGTACTTCAGCTCCAAGAAAATGACAATTTTTTCATGTTGCTCATGAACTGTCTCCGAAGAATCCAAGTGCATGCTTTATGAGTGTGTGTGCACTTCAGGGGAAGGCTATATGCTTGCCCGCGCGCATGCTACAGGGAACAATGCCTGAAACTGAACCTGATGTTGCCTGACTTTATCTAGAACCTTGAATAAAGAAGCTTGTGATGCAGATTCCAGATAAGGTACTGGTTACTGGAGAATTTCCAACACCTTTGGCCTCAATTTCTGAAACTATCACCATTTTTTTGTTTTTTTTGTTTTTAGATTCAGTTTTAAGACTTCTGAACATTCATTTTAGTAAATTCACACACAAACACAAACAAATATAAGGATTAAACATTGGTGTGAACAAAGTAAACATTGGTGTGAACAATGAAATTTATCTGCTAAAAAGGTCACATTTCTCTCTTTGCGCTCAGAATGTAATTTAAAAATGCATCTTAAAGTTTGTATTACATTCAAAGACTCAGGGCCTGATTTAGAGTTTGGTGGACGAGTTACACTGTCACAAACGTGACTGATGTCCCGTCCAGCCTATTATGAATACAGTGGGATATATTGGGATTGTTGTCACAAATATGCTAATTAGAAATTATTAATAAATGTTTATGTGTTTTGATGAATGAAAACTTCGTAGAGAAATTAATCGTAGAGAAAATAAAGTGCACGTTTGAAATTGTGACCACAGTAAGTGGCAGCCACTTATACATAGTTGTACTAAAATAACTAAAGATGTGTGAAATAATGAAAATGTGAAAGAATAATGTAGTAATATGTCATATTAAGATGCATAACCTATGTTTTGCATTAATTCGTAGAATTAACTTAGCTGTGTTTAAGGCATAGGCGGTCATTCTGACTGCGGCGGTCGGCGGTCGCCGCCCTCCAAGCGGTTCCCGCCGAAAGATCGCTCCGCGGTCAAAAGACCGTGGCGGCCATTCCGACTTTCCCGCTGGGCCGGCAGACGACTGCCAAAGACCGCCGGCCGGCCCAGCGGGACAGCCCCTTCAACAATGAAGCCAGCTCGGAATGGAGCCGGCGGAGTTGAAGGGGTGCGACGGGTGCAGTGGCACCCGTCGCGATTTTCACTGTCTGCACAGCAGACAGTGAAAATCTTTGTGGGGCCCTGTTAGGGGGCCCCTGCACTGCCCATGTCAGTGGCATGGGCAGTGCAGGGGCCCCCATGGGCCCCACGGCAGCCGTTCCCACCATCCTGGTTCCGGTGGTGGACACCGCCAGAAACAGGCTGGCGGGAAGGCGCTCGGAATCCCCATGGCAGTGCTGCAAGCAGCGCCGCCATGGCGGATTCTCTGGGCCAGCGGGAAACCGGCAGGAAACCGCCGGCTCCCCTTTTCTGACCGCGGCTTTACCGCCGCGGTCAGAATCGCCCAGGAAGCACCGCCAGCCGCCCTCCGCCATGGCGGTCATGGACCGCCAAGGTCAGAATGACCCCCATAGTCCCCATAGTCCTTTGCAGGCCTCACACAAGGAGCTGAAATTCTAACGCACTTCAGAGAAGCTGGTGCCTGACCTGACCTTGAGCCACCCAATGTTAAAGTTGCTTAGCTAGAATTTTCTGTAATGTACCGAGGGACAGGAGATGATGAAGACAATTTGATACAATTATGTGTAGAGTAGGCTAAATGTACTTTCCCAGGACTTGAACAATAACAGCACTGACTGAAGAGGAACAAGCAACATTTTCGATACCTGAAGAGCCGGATGATGAGGACATCATATAGTGGACCAATCCGTGTACTGTGAAAGCAGAAATATTAGAACTCATAGATTTGAAAAATTAATATTATAGGTTGGAGTCATGTCTGCTGACTGACTGGCCAAGTAGAAATTAGTTGGATGACTGGAAAACTCTAATAAAAAGTCATGACAAGAGGCTAAAACTCGAGATGCGAGGGGAGAATTGATGACGTCAGGAGACGCGGTTCGAGATTCTGTCGTTGGGCTCATACTCTTGAGAGCCTGATGTGTTGCTGATCTATTGATGACCTGAAGACGAAGACTGACTTTGTTGCTGATCCATTCCGTGGATAGGTAGCTATGACAATGTGACTGATTAACTTGTACCTTTTCTTTTAGGTACCAACTCCGCTGTTTTATAGTTTTTCTTGTAGCAAGATGTTTTTCTAAATTCATGTTTGCTAAATTGTTTTGCATGAAGCCCCACATGCTAATGCTAATCTGGGTTAGGTAGGCTTCTAGGGGTGACCTTTGACAGTGACAAATGACTGACAAACTGCTTGCTGAACTCTGCTGTTAATGTCGTTTTATTCATCCTTATTGGCTTAGGTTGAAGCATTTTAGCATGTGCTTTTTCAGTTTCTGATTAATTTATGGTATTCATGGTGATTAATGAACTAATTATGTGTGGATTAAATAACGTTTGATCTAACTTGATGACTTAGTATTGTAACTAATAGGGAACTAAAAATTGTTAAACGCTTTACTGAGTTGTGGTTATTCATGAATTGATGGTTATAGTTGTTTTGATTTTAATGTTATTAATTGGCTATGCTGATTATCGATGCCATTGGTCACTATGTAATTAGGATATTCCATGCGATCCAAAAGGTTCATCGGCCTATACGCGTCCCCTTGTAAGTTTACTTACTAAGAACCAGACGCACTAGCAGTTTTTGGTAGCAGCTTGATGGTTAGTTTCCTTGGAAGACTAGTTATGTGGTGATTAGTGGTTATGGTGGTAGTTTAAGTCAGGGTTAGTTGCTTCAATTTTATGAGGTTGAATTTAGTTTTTCTGAAATGGCAATTGTAGCAAAGATGATGTCCCCATTAGCCCAGAAAAGGCTTTCCCAGATCCTGGATCCCGCTAGTAAGGTTGGGTATGTTCTCAGCGTGTTTTGTGATGGTGTAAATGGTAGGTTGCGCTTGCAAAGGCTTAAGCAAATCGCAGGTGAATTGTGATGTATGAGAAGTAAAGTAGGGAGTTTGCTTACTCCAGATGAGGTTTAGTAGGAGTGTGCGTACTCCGCAGTATGAGACTAGGGAAGTTGTTGAATTTCATATGTGTGTCGCACTTTGTGCTCACAAATTGTCCACGTGGTTGTTGGTGATGTACGGACCCTGTGTGGTCTAAGACTCCGGAGTATATTGATAAGTGTAGGCGACACTTGGTTATATGTTGTAATCTGTCTGGTTTAGTAGGTTAATAGGGCGTGGTCAACAAGTCGGTGTCTGAGTTAAGTGAATAAGATACATTTTTCTACTGAGATTTGGCGAGTCCTATGTGCACCAGGACAGACCCATTGATCAGTTGAGAGTGAAATTCACGGGTAACATTTTTCTTGTGACTGTGGGAGACTGAAGGCGAGGAATTAATACATGAGCGAAAGGTCCATTAGTGAAAATCCATAAGGTCTGTAAAGCGATTGTGTAACTTCCTGTAGTAAACCAGCAGGTTTGTTTTTGGTTACTGGTTTTTGGTTAAATGCTCGCAATAATTTTGCATTAGTTTTGTGTCAGTTGAAGTTTAGGAGGACAAGCCGCAAGACTTTGTCAGCCGCAGTGTGTGGGTGTGATGTCAGAAGTGTGCCGCACTGTGATAGGTTGGTTAGTAAGAAGAGTAGCGAGTGGATTGGCAGCCGTCCGCAAGGGGCAACTAATTGAGTAAGCGGGTGAAAGGAATCTTGGGAGGAAAAGTAATTTCATTATTGAATCAAAATAAATACAACAGAGAAAATGAAGTTCTTCAAAGCATTTAGAAGTGCCATGAAGGGTGATTCTTACATTTAGGTGACAGTGGGGGATATGACCCCACTGGAAAATTCTCCGGCATATATTGTGATGGAGGAGCGAGGTGTCGCACCATGTCTTTGGTTAAAGCAGTGGTGCAAGATGACAGAGGAATTGGGAACTTTGTCATTTCCAGAGCATGGAACGTTTAATTTGAGAGTATTGGATGAATTGCGAATGACATTATATGAGACAAAGCCATTACCGAGGCCAGTCCAGTTTGAGGCTCTAGCGGTTTGGGAGCTGGTAGCCAGACAGCAACAAGAGATGAAATTCCAGAGGAGAATAAGAAAGGTAGAAAAGTCCTTGGCAGAAGCACGGTGGTGCTAGCGTGCCTGGTCCTTAGTAAGTAAACTTACAAGGGGACGCGTATTGGTTGATGAACCCTTTGAATCACATGGAGTATCCCAGTCGTGCAGTGATCACTGAACCAATAATCAGCAACAATAGATCAATAGCAAACACTTAAGACACCAAAAGAAAACCATATTAATCAGAAATAACTATCACTCATGGAAAAGGTTAACAAATTGTATTCCCTATTGATTACAATTCTAATCATATGTTAATTATGCCTTTATTAATCAAACATTATTAGTTCATCAAAGAAACATTTTTCTCCACAGAAAACATGAGCAACAATGCAAATCGTTTAAGTCAGTGAATATCAGCATTAATGATACAATTCAGCAAATTAATTTGTCATTCATTTGTCACTGTCAATGTCTTCCCTGTCAGCCTACCTAACCAAGATTAGCATTAGCATATGGGTCTTCTTGCGAAAACAATTTGGTGAAAACATTAATTTGGAAAAATCTACCTAAGAGAGAATTTCTATAAAACCAGCGCAGTTGGTACCTAGAAGAAAAGGCACAAAATTTGTCAGTCACATTTCATAGCTACCTATCCAGGATGGATCAGCAACAAGTCAGTCTTCGTCTCCAGGTCATCAATGGTCAGCTACGGATCTGGCTCACAGAGTATAAAGCGAATTGTCAGCACCTTGGACAGCGTCTCCTGACATCATCAACTTTCTGCTCACAGTTCTGATTTTGCACCCCTCGTCATGACTTTTTATTAGGGCCTCCCAGTCTATCCCACTAATTGCTAATTGGTTCGTCCTTCGGAAGTTATGACTCTAACCTATAGTTTTTGTTTACTAAATCTCTAATTTTGCATATGCTTTATGTCCGATAAAACTGATTGGTTCATCGTGTGATGAGAACATCATCCGTCTCTTCAGGTAACAAAATTGTTACAAATGAGTCCCTAGCCATTGCCTCTATTGTTCAAGTCCTGGGAAAGGACTTTTAGCCTACACTACACATAATTGTATCAAATTGTCTCCATCCATTTCCTGTCCGTTGGTACACTGCAGAATGTTCCAGCTAAGCCGTCTGAACTCTGAGCAGTTCAAGGTTTCTCCTTCCAGTTACCAGTCCTCGCAAAGCTTTCTGAAGTCTAGAAGTTATCAAATCAAATCATTAACATTTATAAAGCGCGCTACTCACCCGTGCGGTTCTCAAGGCGCTAGGGGGGAGGTGGGGTTACTGCTGCTCGAAAAGCCAGGTCTTGAGGAGTCTCCGGAATGCGGAGTGGTCCTGGGTGGTCCTGAGGCTGGTGGGGAGGGTGTTCCAGGTCTTGGCTGCCAGGTAGGAGAAGGACCTCCCACCCGCCGTGGAGCGGCAGATGCGAGGGACGGCAGCGAGCGCGAGGCCAGAGGAACAGAGGAGACGGGTGGGGGCGTAGAAGCTGAGGCGACGGTTGAGGTATTCCGGTCCCTTGTTGTGGAGGGCTTTGTGTGCGTGGGTGAGAAGTCGGAAGGTGATCCTTTTGCTGACTGGGAGCCAATGCAGGTGTCTCAGGTGTGCAGAGATGTGGCTGTTGCGGGGTACGTCGAGGATGAGGCGGGCCGAGGCGTTTTGAATACGTTGCAAGCGTTTTTGGAGTTTAGCGGTGGTCCCAGCATAGAGGGTGTTGCCGTAGTCCAGGCGGCTCGTAACGAGGGAGTGGGTCACGGTTTTTCTGGTGTCGGCGGGGATCCAGCGGAAGATCTTGCGGAGCATATGGAGGGTGAGGAAGCAGGCGGAGGACACGGCGTTGACTTGTTTGGTCATGGTGAGAAGAGGGTCCAAGATGAAGCCGAGGTTGCGGGCGTGGTCTGAGGGGGTCGGTGCGGTGCCAAGGGCCGTGGGCCACCACGCTCACGTTATGAGCAAGCAAGGCCCAGCAAAACCAGGCCTTTAGTCCGGCTAATTTAAGAATATGAATTAACATAAAACATAGGTTATACACTTCGTTATGATATATTAGTACAATTTGTTATTCATTTTTCATTATTTTGCATCTGTTAATACACACAATGACCATTCTCTGAGGGCACATTTTCAATTATACACATTATTTTCTAATACTAATTTTTCTATGCATTTTTCTCATTAATAAACACACATTAATCATTAGCAATTTCTTTAACCCCTTCGCTGCCAGGCCTTTTCCCCCTCCTGTGCCAAGCCTTTTTTTGGCTATTTAGAGCAGTTCGCGCTTAGGCCCTCATAACTTTGTGTTCACATAAGCTACCCACGCCAAATTTGCGTCCTTTTTTTCCAACATCCTAGGGATTCAAGAGGTACCCAGACTTTGTGGGTTCCCCAGAAGGAGGCCAAGAAATTAGCCAAAAAACAGTGAAAATTTCATTTTGTTTTTAAAAATGGGAAAAATGGGCTGCAGAAGAAGGCTTGTGGTTTTAACCCTGAAAAGGGCATCAAAAATGTGTTTGCGGTGATAAAATCACCAGCTTCCCAGCTTTCAGGAACAGGCAGACTTGAATCAGAAAATCTAATTTTTCAACACAATTTTGGCATTTTACTGGGACATACCCCATTTTTACGATTTTTAGTGCTTTCAGCCTCCTTCCAGTCAGTGACCGAAATGGGCATGAAACCAACGCTGGATCCCAGAAACCGCAAGATTTCTGAAAGGTAGACAAAATTCTGAATTCAGCAAGGGGTAATTTGTGTAGATCCTACAAGGATTTCCTACAGAAAATAACAACTGAAAAAGAAAAATATTGAAATTGAGGTGAAAAAAACATAAATTTTTCTCTAAGTTTTACTCTGTAACTTTTTCCTGCAATGTCAGATTTTCTAAAGCAATCTACCGTTACGTCTGCTGGACTCTTCTGGTTGCGGGGATATATAGGGCTTGTAGGTCCATCAAGAACTCTAGGTACCCAGAGCCAATAAATGACCTGCACCCTGCAGTGGGTTTTCATTCTATGCCGGGTATACAGCAATTCATTTGCTGAAATATAAAGAGTAAAAAATAGCTATCAAGAAAACCTTTGTATTTCCAAAATGGGCACAAGATAAGGTGTTGAGAAGCAGTGGTTATTTGCACATCTCTGAATTCCGGGGTGCCCATACTAGCATGTGAATTACAGGGCATTTCTCAAATAGACGTCTTTTTTACACACTGTCTTACATTTGGAAGGGAAAAATGTAGAGAAAGACAAGGGGCAATAACACTTATTTTGCTATTCTGTGTTCCCCCAAGTCTCCCGATAAAAATGATACCTCACTTGTGTGGGTAGGCCTAGCGCCCGCGACACGATATGCCCCAAAACAAAACGTGGACACATCACAGAAAACAGGGCTGTTTTTAGCAAAGTGACTACCTGTAGATTTTGGCCTCTAGTTCAGCCGCCACCTAGGGAAACCTACCAAACCTGTGCATTTCTGAAAACTAAAGACCTAGGGGAATCCAAGATGGGGTGACTTGTGTGGCTCGGACCAGGTTCTGTTACCCAGAATCCTTTGCAAATCTCAAAATTTGGCTAAAAAAACACATGTTCCTCACATTTCTGTGGCAGAAAGTTCTGGAATCTGAGAGGACCCACAAATTTTCTTCCACCCAGCGTTCCCCCACGTCTCCCGATAAAAATGATACCTCACTTGTGTGGGTAGGCCTAGCGCCCGCTACAGGAAACGCCCCAAAGCGCAACGTGGACACAGCCAAATTTTTGAAGGAAAACAGAGGTGTTTTTTGCAAAGTGCCTACCTGTAGATTTTGGCCTGTAGCTCAGCCGCCACCTAGGGAAACCTACCAAACCTGTGCATTTCTGAAAACTAGAGACCTAGGGGAATCCAAGATGGGGTGACTTGTGTGGCTCGGACCAGGTTCTGTTACCAAGAATCCTTTGCAAACCTCAAAATTTGGCTAAAAAAACACATGTTCCTCACATTTCTGTGGCAGAAAGTTCTGTAATCTGAGAGGAGCCACAAATTTCCTTCCACCCAGCGTTCCCCCATGTCTCCCGATAAAAATGATACCTCACTTGTGTGGGTAGGCCTAGCGCCCGCGACAGGAAACGCCCCAAAGCGCAACGTGGACACAGCCAAAGTTTTGAAGGAAAACAAAGGTGTTTTTTGCAAAGTGCCTACCTGTAGATTTTGGCCTGTAGCTCAGCCGCCACCTAGGGAAACCTACCAAACTTGTGCATTTCTAAAAACTAGAGACCTAGGGGAATCCAAGATGGGGTGACTTGTGTGGCTCGGACGAGGTTCTGTTACCCAGAATCCTTTGCAAACCTCAAAATTTGGCTAAAAAAACACATGTTCCTCACATTTCTGTGGCAGAAAGTTCTGGAATCAGAGAGGAGCCACAAATTTCCTTCCACCCAGCGTTCCCCCACATCTCCCGATAAAAATGATACCTCACTTGTGTGGGTAGGCCTAGCGCTCGCGACAGGAAACGGCCCAAAACACAACGTGGACACATCAAATTTTTTCATAGAAAACAGTGCCTACCTGTGGATTTTGGCCTCTAGCTCAGCCGGCACCTGGGGAAACCTAGCAAACCAGCACATTTTTGAAAACTAGAGACCTAGGGGAATCCAAGATGGGGTGATTTGCGGGGCTCTGACCAGGTTCTGTTACCCAGAATCCTTTGCAAACATCAAAATTTGGCCAAAAAACACTTTTTCCTCTCATTTCGGTGACAGAAAGTTCTGGAATCTGAGAGGAGCCACAAATTTCCTTCCACCCAGTGTTCCCCTAAGTCTCTCCATAAAAATGGTACCTCACTTGTGTGGGTAGGCCTAGTGCCCACGAAAGGAAATGGCCCAAAACACAACGTGGACACAACATATTTTTTCACAGAAAACAGAGGTGTTTTTTGCAAAGTGCCTACCTGTGGATTTTGACCTCTAGCTCAGCCGGCCCCAGGGGGGGCAGAAATGGCCTAATATAAATTTGCATCCCCAACCCCCACCCCCCTACCAGGAGCGACCCTTGCCTACGGGGTCGCTCCCCCTGCGTGACATTGGCGCCAAACAACAAATCCCTGGTGCCTAGTGGTTTCTGCCCCCTTGGGGGGAGATTGCCCTAAAATCGACCAATCTGCCATCAAGGGGGGCAGAAATGGTCTAAATACAGTTTGCCCCCCAGGGGAGCGACCCTTGTCTGATGGGTCGCTCCCCATCTCTAAAAAAACAAACAAACAAACAAAAAACACACACAAAAAAAAATTTGCCCTGGCGCCTACAGGTTTCTGCCCCCCCTTGGGGCAGATCGGCCTAATAATAGGCCGATCTGTCCCCAGGGGGGGGGCAGAAATGGCCTAAAATAAATTTGCCCCCCCAACCCGCACCCCCTCCTTGGAGCGACCCTTGTCTACGGGGTCGCTCCCCCTGCGTGACATTGGCGCCAAAAAACAAATCCCCGGTGCCTAGTGGTTTCTGCCCCCTTGGGGACAGATTGACCTAAAATCGACCAATCTGCCACCAAGGGGGGCAGAAATGGTCTAAACACAGTTTGCCCCCCAGGGGAGCGACCCTTGTCTGATGGGTCGCTCCCCATCTCTAAAAAAACAAACAAACAAACAAAAAAACACAAAAAACTAATTTGCCCTGGCGCCTACAGGTTTCTGCCCCCCCTGGGGGCAGATCGGCCTAATAATAGGCCGATCTGCCCCTAGAGGGGGGCAGAAATGGCCTAAAAAAAATTTGCCCCCCCAACACCCACCCCCCCCTCGGAGCAACCCTTACCTACGGGTGCGCTCCCCCTGCGTGACATTGGCGCCAAAAAACAAATCCCCGGTGCCTAGTGGTTTCTGCCCCATTGGTGGCAGATTGACCTAAAATCGACCAATCTGCCCCCAAGGGGGGCAGAAATGCTCTAAATACAGTTTGGCCCCCAGGGGAGCGACCCTTGTCTGATGGGTCGCTCCCAATCTCTAAAAAAACCACCAAAAAAAAAAACACAACAAAAAACATTTGCCCTGGCGCCTACAGGTTTCTGCCCCCCCTGGGGGCAGATCGGTCTAATATTAGGCCGATCTGCCCCCAGGGGGGGCAGAAATGGCCTAAAATAAATTTGCCCCCCCAACCCCCACCCCACCCCCGGGAGCGACCCTTGCCTACGGGGTCGCTCCCCCTGCGTGACATTGGCGCCAAAAAACAAATCCCCGGTGCCTAGTGGTTTCTGCCCCCTTGGGGCAGATTGACGTAAAATCGACCAATCTGCCCCCAAGGGGTGTAGAAATGCCCCAAATACAGTTTGCCCCCCTGGGGAGCGACCCTTGTCTGATGGGTCGCTCCCCATCTCTAAAAAAACAAACAAAAAGCAAAAAAAAAAAAAAAAAAAAAAATTGCCCTGGCGCCTAGAGGTTTCTGCCCCCCCTGGGGGCAGATCGGCATAATAATAGGCCGATCTGCCCCTAGGGGGGGAAGAAATGGCCTAAAATAAATTTGCCCCCCCAACCCCCACCCCCCTCTCGGAGCGACCCTTGTCTACGGGGTCGCTCCCCCTGCGTGACATTGGCGCCAAAAAACAAATCCCCGGTGCCTAGTGGTTTCTGCCCCCTTGGGGGCAGATTGACCTAAAATCGACCAATCTGCCCCCAAAGGGGGCAGAAATGGTCTAAACACAGTTTGCACCCCAGGGGAGCGGCCCTTGTCTGATGGGTCGCTCCCCATCTCTAAAAAAACAAACAAACAAAAAAAAAAAACACAAAAAAAAAAATTGCCCTGGCGCCTACAGGTTTCTGCCCCCCCTGGGGGCAGATCGGTGTAATAATAGGCCGATCTGCCCCCAGGGGGGGCAGAAATGGCCTAAAATAAATTTGCACCCCGAACCCCCACCCCCCCCCGGGAGCGACCCTTGCCTACGGGGTCGCTCCCCCTGCGTGACATTGGCGACAAAAAACAAATCCCCGGTGCCTAGTGGTTTCTGCCCCCTTGGGGCAGATTGACGTAAAATCGACCAATCTGCTCCCAAGGGGTGTAGAAATGCCCCAAATACAGTTTGCCCCCCTGGGGAGCGACCCTTGTCTGATGGGTCACTCCCCATCTCTAAAAAAACAAACAAACAAAAAACAAAACAAAAAAAACAAAAAAATTTGCCCTGGCGCCTAGAGGTTTCTGCCCCCCCTGGGGGCAGATCGGCCAAATAATAGGCCGATCTGCCTCTAGGGGGGGAAGAAATGGCCTAAAATAAATTTGCCCCCCCAACCCCCACCCCCCTCTCGGAGCGACCCTTGCCTACGGGGTCGCTCCCCCTGCGTGACATTGGCGCCAAAAAACAAATCCCCGGTGCCTAGTGGTTTCTGCCCCCTTGGGGACAGATTGACCTAAAATCGACCAATCTGCCACCAAGGGGGGCAGAAATGGTCTAAACACAGTTTTCCCCCCAGGGGAGCGACCCTTGTCTGATGGGTCGCTCCCCATCTCTAAAAAAACAAACAAACAAACAAAAAAACACAAAAAACAAATTTGCCCTGGCGCCTACAGGTTTCTGCCCCCCCTGGGGGCAGATCGGCCTAATAATAGGCCGATCTGCCCCTAGAGGGGGGCAGAAATGGCCTAAAAAAAATTTGCCCCCCCAACAACCACCCCCCCCTCGGAGCAACCCTTGCCTACGGGTGCGCTCCCCCTGCGTGACATTGGTGCCAAAAAACAAATCCCCGGTGCCTAGTGGTTTCTGCCCCATTGGGGGCATTGACCTAAAATCGACCAATCTGCCCCCAAGGGGGGCAGAAATGCTCTAAATACAGTTTGCCCCCCAGGGGAGCGACCCTTGTCTGATGGGTCGCTCCCAATCTCTAAAAAAACCACCAAAAAAAAAACACAACAAAAAACATTTGCCCTGGCGCCTACAGGTTTCTGCCCCCCCTGGGGGCAGATCGGTCTAATATTAGGCCGATCTGCCCCCAGGGGGGGCAGAAATGGCCTAAAATAAATTTGCCCCCCAACCCCCACCCCCGGGAGCGACCCTTGCCTACGGGGTCGCTCCCCCTGCGTGACATTGGCGCCAAAAAACAAATCCCCGGTGCCTAGTGGTTTCTGCCCCCTTGGGGCAGATTGACGTAAAATCGACCAATCTGCCCCCAAGGGGTGTAGAAATGCCCCAAATACAGTTTGCCCCCCTGGGGAGCGACCCTTGTCTGATGGGTCGCTCCCCATCTCTAAAAAAACAAACAAAAAAAAAAAGAATTGCCCTGGCGCCTAGAGGTTTCTGCCCCCCCTGGGGGCAGATCGGCATAATAATAGGCCGATCTGCCCCTAGGGGGGGAAGAAATGGCCTAAAATAAATTTGCCCCCCCAACCCCCACCCCCCTCTCGGAGCGACCCTTGTCTACGGGGTCGCTCCCCCTGCGTGACATTGGCGCCAAAAAACAAATCCCCGGTGCCTAGTGGTTTCTGCCCCCTTGGGGGCAGATTGACCTAAAATCGACCAATCTGCCCCCAAAGGGGGCAGAAATGGTCTAAACACAGTTTGCACCCCAGGGGAGCTGCCCTTGTCTGATGGGTCGCTCCCCATCTCTAAAAAAACAAACAAACAAAAAAAAAAAAACACAAAAAAAAAAATTGCCCTGGCGCCTACAGGTTTCTGCCCCCCCTGGGGGCAGATCGGTGTAATAATAGGCCGATCTGCCCCCAGGGGGGGCAGAAATGGCCTAAAATAAATTTGCACCCCGAACCCCCACCCCCCCGGGAGCGACCCTTGCCTACGGGGTCGCTCCCCCTGCGTGACATTGGCGACAAAAAACAAATCCCCGATGCCTAGTGGTTTCTGCCCCCTTGGGGCAGATTGACGTAAAATCGACCAATCTGCCCCCAAGGGGTGTAGAAATGCCCCAAATACAGTTTGCCCCCCTGGGGAGCGACCCTTGTCTGATGGGTCACTCCCCATCTCTAAAAAAACAAAAAAAAAAAAAAAAAAAAAAAAAAAAAAAAATTTGCCCTGGCGCCTAGAGGTTTCTGCCCCCCCTGGGGGCAGATCGCCATAATAATAGGCCGATCTGCCCCTAGGGGGGGAAGAAATGGCCTAAAATAAATTTGCCCCCCCAACCCCCACCCCCCTCTCGGAGCGACCCTTGTCTACGGGGTCGCTCCCCCTGCGTGACATTGGCGCCAAAAAACAAATCCCCGATGCCTAGTGGTTTCTGCCCCCTTGGGGGCAGATTGACCTAAAATCGACCAATCTGCTCCCAAGGGGGGCAGAAATGGTCTAAACACAGTTTGCCCCCCAGGGGAGCGGCCCTTGTCTGATGGGTCGCTCCCCATCTCTAAAAAAACAAACAAACAAAAAAAAAAAACACACAAAAAAAAATTGCCCTGGCGCCTACAGGTTTCTGCCCCCCCTGGGGGCAGATCGGTGTAATAATAGGCCGATCTGCCCTCAGGGGGGGCAGAAATGGCCTAAAATAAATTTGCACCCCGAACCCCCACCCCCCCCCCCGGGAGCGACCCTTGCCTACGGGGTCGCTCCCCCTGCGTGACATTGGCGACAAAAAACAAATCCCCGGTGCCTAGTGGTTTCTGCCCCCTTGGGGCAGATTGACCTAAAATCGACCAATCTGCCCCCAAGGGGGGCAGAAATGGTCTAAATACAATTTGCCCCCCAGGGGAGCGACCCTTGCCTGATGGGTCGCTCCCCATCTCTAAAAAAAAAAAAAAAACACACAAAAAAATTTTGCCCTGGCGCCTAGAGGTTTCTGCCCCCCCTGGGGGTAGATCGGCCTAATACCAATAGGCCGATCTGCCCCCAGGGGGGGCAGAGATGGCCTAAAATAATTTTGCCCCCCCCAGCCCCCCCCCGGGGAGCGACCCTTGCCTACAAGGTCGCTCCCCATCTCTAAAACAAAAAAAGAAAAAAAATCCCTGGTGCCTAGTGGTTTCTGCCCTCCTTGGGGGCAGATCAGCCGAATCAAAATAGGCTGATCTACCCCCCAGGGGGGCAGAAATGGCCTAAAATAATCCCCCCCCCCCAGGGAGCGACCCTTGCCTAAGGGGTCGCTCCCCTTGCGTAAAATTCACACAAAAAAAAAAATCCCTGGTGTCTAATGGTTTCTACCCCCCTTGGGGGCAGATTGGCCTCATCAAAATAGGCAAATCTGCCCCCAAGGTGGGCAGAAATGGCCTAAATATAATTTGCCCCCTATGGGAGCGACCCTTGCCTAAGGGGTCGCTCCCCACCTAAAAAAAAAAGAAAACATAACAAAAAGAAAAAATAAAAGAAATGATCCCTGGTGCCTAGAGGTTTCTGCCTCCCCTGGGGGCAGATTGGCCTAAAAATAGGCCGATCTGCCCCCAAGGGGGGCAGAAAAGGCCTTCCCAAAAAAATGCCCCCCCGGGGAGCGACCATTGCCCAAGGGGTCGCTCCCGTTGCGTGAAATTTGCACAACAAAAAAAAACTCCCTGGTGTCTAATGGTTTCTGACCCCTTTGGGGGCAGATTGGCCTCATCAAAATAGGCCCATCTGCCCCCAAGGGGGGCAGAAATGGCCTAAATATATATTGCCCCGTAGGGGAGCGACCCTTGCCTAAGGGGTCGCTCCCCACCTAAAAAAAAAAGAAAACATAACAAAAATAAAAAATAAAAGAAATGATCCCTGGTGCCTAGAGGTCCCCACCTAAAAAAAAAGAAAACATCACAAAAAAAAACAACAAAAAAAAAAATCCCTGGTGGCAAGAGGATTCTGCCCCCCCTGGGGGCAGATCGGCCTAATAATAGGGGTCGCTCCCTTTTGACAGTTTCATTGAAAAAAAAAAAAATCCCTGGTGTCTAGTGGGGTTTCAAAAGCCGGATTGCAAGCAATCCGGCTTTTGAAACCCTGTGAGAGACTTCAAAGGGAAGGAAATACATTTCCTTCCCTTTGAAGCCTCTTGGGGCCTCCCCCATGGGATTGAAAGAGAAATGCAAAAGCATTTATCTTTCAATCGCGCTGGAAGCTCTGCTTCCAGCGCGATGGGGGAGACCCTGTGACTAATCAGCGCGCGCTCGCGCGCTGACGTCACAGGGGCGGTTGGGGGGGGTCGGGGTGGGAGGGGAAGGGCTTCCCCTTCCATCCCTGACTTGGGGGGTGGGGGGGAACCCCACAGAGGGAGCGCTAGCGCTCCCTCTGGGCTCTGTGCACAGGACGTAATGGTTACGTCCTGGGCACAGCAGCACTGTGCCTCAGGACGTAACCATTACGTCCTGGGCACAGAAGGGGTTAATTAACATATCTGCTCCATCAGTCCCTCCTCTGATGACTAAATGTGTCATCACACCTTTCTTGTCAATACCTTACAAATTTGTCTCAGATGTATTTTGCCTTCTATTTGAATTATCCCTATAAATTTGTCTCCTAGGTGGTTCTTCCCTCCTCTGATCATTCTTAGATTTTCTTCATCTTATTTTCCGCCATAATTTGCATGTACCCCATAATCCTAATACGGAAACAATCACAATGAATTTTCCCTGGACAATTTTCCATAATACTCTATTCCAAATTTGACTAAACCAGTTTCCCACAGAGGCAAATCCCCTGGTTCCTTCAATTCTTTCAAGTCCTTGCTTGAATTAGTTAAATTAGTAAGTAAGTCTCTTATCTCTTTATCATTCTCTGGTATGTATGAACAATAATGCCTTGCATTAATCATTTTACAGACTCCGCGTTTTCTGCTAAAATTTTGTCTAAAGCAAGCCTATTTTGAAGCGTCATACCTCTACCTGCAGCCAATTCAGTATTTAACAGGAGTATTGCCCCTGCAAAGTTTGTCAGCATATTATCCACAATAATAGACAATTTCCGCATCGTATTTGCATTCAAAATAACTCCTACAGAAGGAATTATTGCAGCAAAAATATCCCCTACAATTGCAGAAGAGGTTTCCCTCCTATGTCGTTTATGATGTAATTCAGTGACTTTCGGTATCTTCTTTAGATCATCTCTCTGATATATCTTAGGGAAAACTATCCCTAAATAGCATGTCCCATACCATCCTCTAGGAAGGCGGTCATAAGCATTAAGTCTACAGATATAATAAATTGCAGGAATCATAGGGTCCCCACCATTCAGCATAAAAATCCATTTACTCTGAAATAAAAACACATGCCTACATTCACTCCTTCCCACAAACAGAGTGTCAGGGCGCGATATATACAAAGCTTGCCTACGTGTAATGGATCTAAGGCTAATCTCCCTTGTGTTTTAATAGCGGTGTAAGCATAATCATTTTTATAAGTTTTTTTCTCCAGTCCTTTCTCTAATTTCTCCTTCAATGCCTTCCTTCTATTATCAGTATGCCCTATAAAGCTCTTTTCTAATGGAGTTAATAAACAGGTTAAATTATTACGGTGAGCATAAGCAGTTCCAAATGTTAGTGTTGGTTCAAAGAATCCTCTAACTAATACTATATCATGCTCCTTAGCTATTTTACTCAAACATCTAATAATAGGAACAAAGGAAAACACAACATCATGATTTGAATAGAAATATTGAATATACTCTTGGTTATAGAATCTGCTTAGTAGCAGACTACATGTTCTGCCATAAGTCTAAGGTAGACTATGGTACTTAACCCGTTGCTCCACAGAGGGAGCAATTTGCGTATACACAAGACAATCCTTTGCATCCATTGTTTCCACCTACTCACTCCACATTCGATAGAAAACATTAGAAGAAAGCTCTCCTTGTGCATTAGTATAATCATGCAAATACTTTTCATCTAGCTTGAACCTCTCTAAAGCTGTTAGTGCAGTAGTCTCAAGAACAGTAGCAATAGCAGCTTCTTTCATCTCATGAATAGACATTCCCACAATCATCACTATAAACATTATTCCACACATGATTGCCACTCCAACACTCAAATATCTGCAATATCTAATAGTTCTAATGTGATTATTTAACCCAGCAATGATCTGTAAAGAATCAGAAAGCAGAAATAACTCTTAGTTAAGATGCAACAGGAAAAATCAAAATTGAAAAATCAAAAATATGCTTCTTTTTCATAGATCAATTTCACACACAGGAACCCATTTGCCCTTTGTCAAAATCGGTTAGCAGCTTGTCACATCCAGGTTTTCAAATGTCATATCAGGTTATCAATGTCTTTTTCAGGTTTATTTCAACAATCTCTATTTATTCTTCTTCAGATAAGCTCAACAACTCAGTCTATTGATTCCCTTCAGGTTGCATCAAAGTACTGATGCAGAACTTCTCTGTCAAAGCAAAAGGACATAAACTCGTTTTGCCATTCACTTGTTGCTGCATATGCCCACTCAGGACCTGCGTATCTTTGACTTGCTACTCTTTTCCTTTTCAACCTTCGTTCTCCAGCTAATTCTCCTTCACTTAGTTCATTTTCTCTTGTAGTGTCTACTTCTTCCTCTATTGGGTCATTTATGACCAGTTCTTTCTTCTTTCCAATTTGCGATTCAGGCCAATTGTCTCCTTTTCTTGATCCTTCTGTCAATATTCTTTTCATAATTGAACTCTCCTCTTTTCCTCTTTCTATGGTGCTTTCTCTTGATGGACCTGCAACGGGTCAGGAGGAGTTGGACCACTTTGGCTTTGATCCGTCTCAACTGTTTCCCTCTCTTGATCTGGCACTTGCTCTATTTGTGCTTCAGCACTGTCTACTTCTGGGAGAACCCCTTCTGTGCTTGGTTCTCCTGCTGTATCCTTTGAGTTAGACTCTTGCTCACCCTCCTGTAATTCTTTACTTTTGTCTCTTACAGGGGTGATTAACCCTTCTTCCACCAGCTCTGGGTCAATTTCAGGCTCAGCTTGCTCCGGTTATGGCTCAGAAGGAGCCACTTGTTCCACTGCTGTTGGTGCTCTCAACAACATTTCTTTGTGATCTTGCGGACTCTCCACTCTCTTGGTATGGCTCACATGTGTCCAGTTAGGTAGTCCTGCACACTTCACAGCTGTCGTAGTTGTCAGCACCACCTGATATGGGCCCTTCCAACGCGGCTCTAGGCAAGTCTTTCAAATATGCTTTTTGATGACAACCCAATCTGCAGCTTTCAGATTGTGACCTGGGTCATGGATGGGTGGCAGGGTAGCAGCCTGCACCTGCTGAGAGAAAGATCAAACCACATCAGCCAGACCTTTGCAGTAGTCCAACACCATATCAGCTGTAATATTGACAAGAGCATTTGCTGGAATTGCTGGCAACCTCATTGCTCTGCCCATGATAATCTTGTCGGGTGACAGTCCTGTCTTTCTGTCAGGTACATTTCGCATTGACGTCAACACCAAAGGTAATGCATCTGGCCATTTCAGATTTGTTGTGGCACATATTTTGGCAATTCTTGATTTCAGTGTACCATTCATTTGTTCTACAAATCCTGATGTTTCTGGGCGATAACTGCAATGCAGCTTCTGCTCAATGTTTAATAATGCACATAAGAGTTTGATCACTTCGTTATTGAAGTATGTTTCCCTAAATGATTCTAAAGAGATCGGAAATCAGAACTGTGGTATTAACTCTCTAAGCAACAGCTTTGCAACTGTAAGACTGTCATTCCTACGTGTGGGGTATGCTTCAGTCTAATGACTAAACACACTCACAATCACCAACACGTACTTCAATCCACCACATGCAGGCATCACAATGAAATCCAACTGCATTCTGCTGAATGGTACTCCTTCTCTTCGAATGTGGCTCAAATTCACCACTGTCCCGTTCCCACATTTAGTTGCTGACAGCTTACACATCTATGACATACTGCCTCTGCTGCTTGTCTGAACTTTGGATTAAACCAATCAACTTTGAACAATCTAACCATGGCATCCCTTCCAATATGTGCTTGGCCATGATAATACTTGGCCATCTGAGTCAACAAACTGTTTGGCAGTACCATCGGGCCCTCCTCAGAAACCCAAATCTCATCTGGTCTTTGAATACATTTAAGCTTCATCCAAAGCTTTTCCTCTTCCTTGTTTGCATTTTCCTGCAAGGTTTTCAATTCCTCTGACGTGTCAATTATTTTCAATGCAAAACTTGCACAATAAGGCCCTCATTACAACCCTGGCGGTCGGTGTTTAAGCGGCTGTAACACTGCCAACAGGCTGGCAGAAAAAAAATTTGAATCACGACCATGGCGGAAACCGCCAACACAGACAACCACTTTAACACACCAACCGCCATGGTGGTAGAAACAAACACCACGGCGGTAACTGCCAACAGACAGGCAGAAGAAAATGTACCGCCCACTGTATTGCAAGATACCAATCCGCCATCTTTTCCGGGGTCGGTACCAACGCCCTCAAAAGCACGGTGGAAACAGTCTTTGGAACGGAAACCACTCACCTCTTGAAACCCAACAAGGAACCAGGACGCCATGGAGCCTGAACTTCAGGTGTTACCAATGTTGGTTTACCTCCTCTTCTACCAGAAACATCAAAAACGGCAGCGACGACCACGGTGAGTACTGCACCTAGCACACAGTGGAGGAAAAAGAGAGTGACACACACGCAACACGCAACACCCCCACCCTCACTCACAACACCATACATACAAATACATGCAACAACATTACGTATACACCCGTAACCCTCTGGAAGAACGCAAGGACCAAATGAAATGATTGTAACGAGTGTAATCATTGAAAATCCAGATAGGGCAACATGTCTGTAAGAGATCAATATATACAAATATGTACAGCAACTACACAAGTCTGGAAAGTGTTCCATTCAATGTCCGTGGACCACTGGTCCCAAAATGCATGGGCGAAGCCCACACATGACACCTGCCTCAAAACAGAGAGAACACTGCTGGGGCATCAGTTTTTAAAAAATACAGGCACCTCAGGGGAAGGTGGGGGCACCTCAGCCGGATGATGGGATGACGCCACTACTCCACGAGGGGACTCCATGCCCACTGCTTGCTCCTGGGGAGTGCAAAGCCACAGTCTCTCAAATCTTTCAAGTGGGTGCTTTGCCCACTGCTTGCTCCTGGGGAGTACAAAGCCACAGTCTCTCAAGTGGGTGGTTTGCCCACTGCTTGGTCATGGGGAGTGCAATGCCACAGTCTCTCAAGTTTCTCAAGTGGGTGGTTTGCCCACTGCTTGCTCCTGGGGAGTGCAAGGTCACAGTCTCTCAAGTGGGTGACATGTTCCGCTGGTTCTGGAGGGGGCTTAGTGCTCAGAGTGATTCATCCTGCCAAGGGCTGTGGTAGTGGATGTCTTTCTTCACTGGTTCTGGAGGGGGCTTTGTGCCCAGAGTGTTTCATCCTGCCAAGGACTGGGGTAGTGGATGTCTTTCTCCACTGGTTCTGGAGGGGGCTTTGTGCCCAGAGTACTTCATCCTGCCAAGGACTGGGGTAGTGGATGCCAATCTCCACTGGTTCTGGAGGGGGCTTTTTGCCCAGAGTGATTCATCCTACCAAGGACGGGGGTAGTGAATGCATCTCTCCACTGGTTCTGGAGGGGCCATGATGGCCAGAATGCTGCACATGGTGGGTGGCAGTTCCCATTCCCTAACCTGGGTGTCAGAGCCATGAGATTTTCTGGAAACAGGTAGCATGATACTCCATGGGGGCAGAGACAAACTCCCCTTGCAGCGACTTAGCCTGACAACTGCTGGTACTGCCAGTGATGGTTGTGGTGCCTCATGTAGTGTGTGCAGGGTCCAGGACGTCTCCTGCAGCCTCGGACGACTGCACCCTGGGGATGATATTGATCTCTGCTGTGGTGGCAGTGTCTGAGCACGTCGCGCGGCAGGTGGCGGTGGGTGCGGCGGTGTCTGCAGCAGAGATGCTGCTGGTGGTGCATGTGTCAGCACCTGTGGAGGGAGACAGCAGGACGTCTCCTGCAGCCTCGGACGGCTGCCCACTGGGGATTATGCTGGGGACTGTAGCAGAGGCAGCAGCTGTGCAGGTGGCGGTGCAGGTGACGGTGCAGGTGGTGGGGCAGGTGGCGGTGCAGGTAGTGGTGGTTGCGGCGGTGGCCACCGCCATACAGGTTGCTGTTCTGTCTTGCAGAAGGGGTGACAGCAGTCCCTCACCCGGAGGCTCCGTGCCCTGAGCTGACTTCCCTTAAGCCTTGTGTCCCTTCCCAACCTTGGAAGTCGCTGCTGGGACCTTGGCACTGTCCTCTTTTGTCTTGGAGGAGGCCTTGCTGGGTGGTTGGTGCAGCTTTTCCCTACGGCATGTGGGCCCCTTCTTCACCTTAGCAGGTGGCGGAATAGGATGATCCTTGGCCTCACTAGGTGGCATACTGGCAGCCCTGATGGGTGCCACCCGTGATTTTACTGTACTTGCAGGGACCACAGTGGTCGATGATTTAATGGCTGAGGTGCTGGGCTGGGATCTGGACATCCTGGCCCCAGGGGAATGACGGGGGAAGGTGTAGGGAAGAGGTCAATGTTAGCCAGGAAAAGTTTTTAGACACACTGGGACGGGAAGATGGAGGGGGTTTGGGAGTGGAGGAAGAGGTAATGGTTGTAGGAGGTGTACGTCTGCTGAATTTGGGTGAAGGTGTATGGGCTGGAAGCTGTTGTGAGGTGGATGGCTGTTGAGTGGGTGTGTGCCTGCGTTTGTGTAATTTGGGAGGAGGGCTCACAGACACACTGGGAGAGGACACAGGAGACGTGTGCATGTTAGTGGGGGTGGTGATTGCACGTGAGCGGTGTGCGATCGGCGTGCTGGTGATGGAGGTAGTGGCTGAGGATGTAGTGCATGCAGGTGTGAATGTAGACAAGACTGGGAGGGAGGAGGAGGACGTGGAGGAGGGGAACACAGTGGAGGCAGTGGATGTTGCTGTGTCTGCATGGGTATGGTGCTTGTGTGAGTGCCTGTAGGATGTGTGGTGCTTATGTTTGCCATGTCCACTCTTGTGTGCTGATGAGTGTGCATGCTTGTCTGATGGTGTGTTTGGGATAGGCTGAGGTACAGGGGATTGGGTCTGGGTTGTGGAAGTTGGAGGGGGGAGGCTGGACACAGGGACAATGTCTGCCATCAGTGCTGAGGCCAGAGCCTGAAATGCTTTCTGTTGGGCTGCCATGCCAGAATGAGTGCCCTCCAGGTATGCATTTGTTTGCTGCAAATGCCTCTCGACACCCTGGATGGCATTCAAAATGGTTGATTGCCCAACAGCGAGGGATCTCAGGAGGTCAATAGCCTCCTCACTGAGGGCAGCAGGGCTGACTGGGACAGGCCCTGAAGTGCCTGGGGCAAAGGAGATGCCCACCCTCCTGGGTAAGCGGGCATGGGAAACACGTTGTGGGCTGCTGGGAGTGCGGTGCTGGTAGAGGGGATGGTGGCTGTACCTGTTGATGTGGTGGGCACAGAGGTGCCCGCCCCCGCAAGGGAGCTCCCATCAGAGGAGGAGTCACTGTCGCTGGTGTCTCCTCCTGTCCCCGTCATGGAGCTCCCCTCACCCTCCATCCCACTGGTGCCTTCAGACTCCGCACATTCACCCTCCTGGGCCATGTGGGTTGCAGCGCCCTCCTGCTCTGGTGCCAATGCTTCTCCGCCAGATGATGCTAATGCACACAAGGACCGGGTGACAAAACAAAAATGGGAGGAAAGACAGAAGAGACACATGGTCAATGCCTGCAACAACACCCCCGTTGGCGGACACAATACACAGGGAGCAGCCCTATGCACTAGGCCATGCACTAACAGTTCAGGGGAAAATCACATGCCCATGGGGACTGTGTCTAGACCCATTTGATACACACCTGAAGCCCACAGGAGCCTGACTAGGTGTAGATGGCCACTACCACTTTTGGGGTTGGAGTGCCACAGAGCCTGCCTAACAACGGACCTACCCTGGCACGTTTGCCCTGGCCTAGGGGAACCCACCGCCCATTTCCCCCACCCAGGCACCTCATACAGTGAATGAGACTGTAATCACTACCTTGTGGGTGCTGTGATGCCCTCAAGTGCCCATCCAGCTCAGGATATGCCACCACCAGGATCCGGTACATCAGGGGGGTCATGGTGCGACGGGCACCCCTTCCATGTTGGGAGGCCTTCCCCAGCTTGGTCTCCGCTGTCTTCTTGGTCCAGTGGCGCAGGTCCTCCCATCTTTTGCTGCTGTGGGTGCTCCGTCTATGATAGACCCCCAGTGTCCGCACTTCCTTGGTGTTGGCATGCCAAATACCCTTCTTCTGGTGAGCACTGGCCTAGAGGAAAAGTGAAGTAAGGATGGATTTTACTCCCCCGTCCGGTTCCTCTTAGTCATTGGCCACAACTTTCCACCCTGGCCCAGAAACACATACTCTGACCATCCTCACATGCTGGCCTCTGCCCACCCACCCTGTATCTTCAATCCACGCAACTCCATACATTCATGTCCCATCCATCATGCTCACAGTGTACTCACTTGTTTGTCTGGAGGACCGTAGAGTAGCATGTATTGGGGGAGGACCCCAGCCACCAGGTTGTCCAACTCCTCTGCGGTGAAGGCATGGGCCCTTTCCCCAGACAATGCAGACATTGTCGCTTCCAGACTCAGGTCACAGCAGCAGTTGCAATGTAGGTCCTCTCATGTTGAAGGTCAGGTATCAAGTGAGTGAACAGATAGAAAATGGCGGTCATGTCCCCGGCGGTGCATACCATCACCGCCGGCATACATCGTCATTGGCCCCGGGAACCCATAGGGCCCAATGATAACCAGTGCTGAATTGCTCTACGGTCTTCGTCTGCCTAACGCGACGCTGCATAACACCAGCGCAGTTACCTCATTTCCTCTTGTCCCTCCTTACAGGTCAGGCAGCTGCCATTTCAGGGGGCCACATAGCAGGCCAACTAACTGCATCACATCACTTTTGTGCAGGTATACGGACAGACAGCGCCACACAACGATTACATCACAATTGTTCTAAACACCCTTGTGAAAGCTATGTGGTGTATGACCCTCTGCTCACCCTTCTCCTCCATACGGCACATCCGGTGGGGCAGCTGATGAGATGGCATCATCCTCCGGTGTACAGACCCCTGGTGGACCTGTCGACAATGGAAGACACACACATCACTATCACCTACAGACTTGATCGTGCCACAATCCATGAACTGTGTGCAAAGCTGGAGCCGTACCTGATGTCAGCTATCCGCCATCCCACAGGAATCCCCCCTCTAGTGCAGGTCATGTCAGTACTCCATTTCCTGGCCAGTGGTTCCTTACAAACAACAGTGGCCATGGCATCAGGGATGTCGCAGCCAATGTTATCTAAAGTGTTGTCCAGAGTGTTGTCTGCCCTGCTGAAAAACATGCGCAGCTACATCGTTTTCCCCCAGGTGGAGGACTTACCCACAGTGAAAGGTGACTTCTATGCCCTGGGACATATCCCCAACATCATTGGTGCCATTGATGATACACATGTGCCATTTGTCCCACCACGCAGGAATGAACAGGTGTACAGAAACCGCAAAAGCTTCCATTCCATGAATGTGCAGATGGTGTGTTTGGCAGACCAGTACATCTCCTGTGTGAATGCCAATTATCCTGGCTCAGTGCATGACGCTTACATTTTGAGGAAAAGCAGCATCCCTTTTGTGATGGGCCAACTCCAGAGGCACAGTGTATGGCTAATAGGTGAGCCCAAGGTCCCCATACAGTTTGAATAGGTGTCTGGGTATGGGAGATTCCCTAATGTTTGGAGGATGTCTAACAGTTGTCCCTCAATATTTGCAGGTGACTCTGGTTACCCCCACCTGTCATGGCTACTGACCCCAGTGAGGAATCCCAGGACAAGGGCAGAGGAACGCTACAATGAGGCACATGGGCAAACTAGGAGGATAATAGAGCGCACTTTCGGCCTCCTCAAGGCAGGTTCTGGTGCCTCCATCTGACAGGTGGCTCCCTATACTACTCACCGAAGGTGTGCCAGATCATCGTGGCATGCTGTGTGTTGCACAAACTGGCTTTGCGATGCCATGTGCCTTTTCTGCAGGAGGATGGGCCTGATGTTGGTCTTGTGGCAGCTGTGCAACCTGTGGACAGTGAGGAAGAGAAGGCAGAAAAAGAAGATACAGACAACCAAAACAACATCATCATGCAATACTTCCAGTGAGACACAGGTAAGAGACTGACACTGCTCCTCTCATGTCAGACTACAGTAGGACATTGCATGATTATGCCTTTTTACCTCTGTGTATGGACCCCAACAGTTGACTTTGGCTTTCCATTTCACAGATCTGGGTACCACTTTCTGCCTTCTGCTGTTTACTGCTGCCCAACAACCGTCGAACATTGGTATGTGAAAATGAACATTGACATTGCTATTTTTCAAAGAGGTTGCAATAACACATTTGTGAAAGTACAGACTGACTCCAGATTGATTTGTGATTCAAGGGTTTTTATTTCTGTGCTAATAGGTGGAGGGGGCTGTGCAATGGGCTGGGGTGATGGTGGAGGAATGTCAATGGTGGAGTCCACTCTATTGGTATCACAGGGGCATTGTCCAAGGGGGCATAGGAAGTGGAGTAATGGCAGTTCAAAGTTGTCAGGGTGACATAGTGGGACAGAAGGGTGACAATCAGGAGAGTCTTATTTCCTGGCGAGGGTCTTGCCAATATTCTCTATCTTGTGCCTGGATCGCAGGGACCGTTTGCGGGGTGGTTCTCCTTTTGCAGGGGGTGGGGTGCTGGTGGCCTGTTGGTCCTGTGGCAGGACCTCCTGTCTACTAGGGCCGGAGGAGGTGGAGGGCTGTTCATCGTTCACGCTAGTGTCAGGGGCCCGTTGGTATGCCACTGTGTCCCTCATGGTGTTGGCCATGTCTGCCAGCACCCCTGCAATGGTGACCAGGGTGGTGTTAATGGACTTCAAGTCCTCCCTGATCCCCAGGTACTATTCCTCCTGCAGCCGCTGGGTCTCCTGAAACTTGACCAGTACCGTGCCCATGGTCTCCTGGGAATGGGGGTATGCTCCCAGGATGTTGGAGAGTGCCTCGTGGAGGGTTACCTGGGCCTGTCCTCCCCATCGCACAGCAGTCCTCCTAGCTTCCCTGTTATCCTGTGCCACTGTCCTCTGAACCGTGTGCCCACTGCCACTGACCCCAGGTCCCTGATTGTCTTGGGTTAGTTGGTTTGCCTGGGGTCCCTGTAGTGGTGGACACACTGCTGATTGACATGTCCTGGGGACAGTGGCATGGGCCCGCTTGGTGGGTGCTGTGATGGTGTTTCCTGAGGGAGGAGGTTCAGTGGTGGTTTGTGACTGTGACAGGGGAACCGACTGTCCAGATGTCCCTGATGGTCCGGGTTGGTCACCTTGATCCAGGTGTGCATAGCTGCTGTCGTCACTGTGGGCCTCTTCTGTGTGGGGACTGGATATGTCTGGAAGCTCCTGTCCGGTGACATTGGGTAGGGGTCCTGTTGGGGTGTAAATGCATAGTTATTGTATCTGTGTGTGCCATCTTGTGCAATGGGTGAGTTACCCTCTACTCCTGTGCTTGCATTATTGTCTTTGACCTTATGTGATTGGTGATTTTGGGGCCTAGGTGAGTCTCTCTACTGGGCATGCTTTGGTGATGGGTCTGTAATGGGTATCCATTCATTGGTGTTACATGCAGGGCTTGGTATTGGGATGTGTGGGTTGTGATAGTGGGATATCTGTGAGGTGTTGGGGTGATGGGTGTGAGGGTAAGGGTAGGAGTTTGTGATGGCATGCAGGTAGGGTGGGGGGGATATAATAGTAAATATTTGCCTTACCAGAGTCCAGTCCTCCTGCTACTCCTGTGAGGCCCTCAGGATGCATGATCGCCAAGACTTGCTCCTCCCATGCTGTTAGTTGTGGGGGAGGAGGTGGGGGTCCACCGCCAGTCCTCTGTATGGCTACACGGTGTCTGGATACCACGGAACGTACCTTCCCCCGTAGGTCGTTCCACCACTTTCTGATGTCATCCCGTGTTCTTGGATGCTGTCCCACTGTGTTGACCCTGTCGACAATTCTCCACCATAGCTCCATCTACTTAGCAATGGATGTCTGCTGCACCTGTGATCCGAATAGCTGTGGCTCTACCCGGATGATTTCCTCCACCATGACCCTGAGCTCCTCCTCAGAAAACCTGGGGTGTCTTTGAGGTGCCATAATGTGGTGTAGGTGATGTGTGAGGTGATTTTTGTTGTGCTGTGTGATGTGTTGTGTTGTTGTGTGTTCTTTGAGGTGCGTGGATCTTGTATAAGTGATGGTGTTGTGTGCATGTGGATGTTGGTGTTCTGTTTGCCATTCTCTCTGTCTCTGCTTCTTCCAAAAAAATCATTGTAAGCGGTTGTGGGTATTGTGGGTGTGTGTTTCATAGTGGTGTGAGTGTGTGGGTGTGTGTATGTGTATCAGGTGTGTATATTTTGAATTGTCCAATGAGGTTGTGTTTGGTAAATGTGTGTGTATTTTGAGCGCAGCAGTGTGTACCGCCAATGGATTCCCACGTTGATTCGTGGGTCGTGATAGTGTGGGCGTATTCCTGTTGGTGTGATGGTGGAGGTTTTGCTATTGCCAGTTTATCACTGACCTTTTGTGTGGCGGACTTGTGTGGGTGTCTGTATTGTGGTGGATTATGAGATGTGGGTCGTAATACCTGTAGCGAATTTCTGCCGCGGCCATCGTATCTTGACGGCAATCAGCACAGCGGTAAGCGGGATTTGCCGCCAAGGTTGTAATGAGGGCCTTGGTTTCTCCTTTAGGCATTAGGTCCCACTTTTCTTTGAACGATATACAGTTCAATGCGCAAAATCTTGTGACTTGATCTGCATATCAATTTCCCAAGGAAATGTAATCCTGTGTCTTTTGGTGTGCACTGCATTTAACCACAGCAATTTCTTCAGTTAACTGAATTGCGTATAACAACTCTTTTATCCAGTCGCCATTTCTTACTGGAGTTCCAGTCGAGGTCATAAAACCTTGCTGCGACCACAACTGGCCAAAATCATTAACAATTCCAAATCCATATTGACTATAGGTATAGATTGTGACTCTTAACCTTGCAGAAACATAGCAGGCTCTAGTAAGAGCTACTAGCTCTGCCACTTGTGCAGAGTATCCACCTGGAAGCCATGAAGCTTCTAATGTGCTGTAATTGTGCACACAGCATATCCTGTTCTTAGCGTGCCTGTTCCATCTCTGAGACACCAACAAAGACAATTTGGTCATCTTCTTCTAGACGCGTGTCTCTAATGTCAGGCCTTGGTTTTGTACATAGCTCAGTTACATCAAGACAATCATGCTCAATATCTTTCTCTTTTTCAATTTCAACAGTATCACTTTGAAGTAATGTTGCTGGATTCAACACTGTACATCTTTTCAGTGTTACATTTGGAGCACTCAAGATGCTCATCTCATACCTCGTCAGTCTTGCACCCGTCAAATATTGAGTTTTCGTCCATGTCAGTAAAATCTCAACAGAATGTGGTACCATTACCGCCAGAGGGTATCCCATGACTACCCCCTCATGTTGGGAAAGACTTTGACCAACAGCGGCTACTGCATGCAGACAATCTGATAAAGCTGCTGCAACCGGGTCCAAGGTAGCTGAAAAATAAGCTACTGGGCGATAAGCACCTCCATGGACCTGTGCCAAGACAGACAAAGAACAAGCTTCAGGTTCATGACAAAACAATGTGAAAGGCTTTGTGTAATCAGGCATTCCTAACACTGGAGCTCTGCACAAACTCTCTCTCAATTCGGTGAACGCTTTCATCTGGTCCTCATCTAGGGTAATGGGATTTGTAACTCCCTTATGTGTCAATTGCTGTAAGGGTTTGGCAATTTCCCCAAAATTTGGAATCCACTGTCCCAGATATTTCACTGACTTTTGGCAATATTGTAATTTCACAGTTGAGACTTTGGGGCATATTTGTACTCCGTTTGTGCCGGAATTGCGTCGTTTTTTTTTACGCAATTTCAACGCAAAACTAACTCCATATTTATACTTTGGCGTTAGACGTGTCTAGCACCAAAGTCCATGGAGTTTGCGTCATTTTTTTGCGTGAACACCTACTTTGCGTTAATGAGATGCAAGGTAGGCGTTCACATAAAAAAAAACGACTCCGAGGCATGTGCGTCGGATTTATACTCCTGGGCAAAATTCACGCCCGGGAGTGGGCGGGTCAAAAAAAATGACGTACGGCCACTTTTGTGCCGTTTTTTAGTGCCTGCAAAAGGCAGGCGTTAAGGGACCTGTGGGCTCTGAAGGAGCCCAGAGGTGCCCTCCCATGCCCCCAGGGACACCCCCTGTCACCCTTGCCCACCCCAGGAGGACACCCAAGGCTGGAGGGACCCATCCCAGGGACATCAAGGTAAGTTCAGGTAAGTGGTTTTTTTTCATTTTTTTTTGTTGCATAGGGGGGCCTGATTTGTGCCCCCCTACATGCCACTATGCCCAATGACCATGCCCAGGGGACATAAGTCCCCTGGGCATGGCCATTGGGCAAGGGGGCATGACTCCTGTCTTTGCTAAGACAGGAGTCATTTCTATGGGGGTTGGGAGTCAAAAAAAATGGCGCAAATCGGGTTGAGGCGAAAAAATTGGCTCAACCTGACTTGCCCCATTTCTTGACGCCCAAGCCCCATATCCCCCTACGCCGGCGCTGTCTGGTGTACGTCGTTTTTTTACACGCACACCAGGCAGCGCCGGCGGCTAACGCCGGCTAACGTCATTGATTAAATATGGCGCCCGCATGGCGCTTTAGAATGGCGTTAGCCAGCGCTAATTTTTTTGACGCAAAACTGCGTTAGCGCAGTTTTGCGTCAAAAAGTATAAATATGGCCCTTTATGTCCAAACTCTCCCAAACGATTCAACAGGGCAATCAAGTCATGTTTACACTTGTCCCTGGATGTGATTAGAAAGTCATCAATGTACTGCACCAGGGTCAATTGGCATGGCAATTCCAACAACTCTAGGTTCTTTTTCAGGATCTGATTAAACAGTGATGGTGACTCCGTATACCTTTGTGGAAGCCTGCACCAGCTGTTGATTCTGTCTAAGAATTTGAAACTAAAAAGAAACTGACTATCCTCATGAAGAGGCACAGAAAAGAAAGCTTGTGACAGATCTACAACTGTGAATCACTCTGCATCGCAGGGAATCTGAAACAGTCTCACTGCTGGATTGGGCACTATCGGACAACACTTAACCACCATGTCATTCACTTTTCGCAAGTCCTGCACAACTCGTAATTTCCCACATGTCTTTTTCAAACCCATTATCAGTGAATTACATGGGCTACTCAGCACTTCTTTCAAAGCTCCTTGTTTTAAAAAGTCTCCAATTATTTGTACCACTTTCATTAGAACATCTTGTGGCATGTAATACTGTGGAAGCTGCGGGAACACTGCATTTGGCTTCAAAGTGATTTTAATCAGCTCCACTCCCTTAATCAGACCTACTTCCTTTCCTCTCTCTCTTCCTGTAAATCCGCATGCAATTCTTTCACTGTGAACACTGGGAAAATTCAATCAATGGGTATTCTTCATGGGCATTGTTAACTATCATTGCAGTTGCCTGCTCTTCTTCATCATCACTATTTGTCTGGATTTCAATCCCTGTGTCTGAACAATTGATGGAACATTTGGTTTTGCACAGCAAGTCTCTACCCAGTAAGGATGGGGGACTTGAATCGCACACCACAAATCTATGCATTCCCTTGTAGTTTCCAATTTCGACCTGCGCTGGTTCTGTGATTGGATTTGTCAACTGTCTGTTCTCCACTCCCACAACTTGTACTTTTCTGGCTGAAAGAGGTAAATTAGGAACTTCTATGCTTCTTACTGTAGAGTGTGTAGCTCCTGTATCAACCAAGAATGAGACCTTGTAGCCCATCACCTTTCCCTTCACAAAAGGTCCTCTCTGACCTACTTCTAGAGAAGCGGCAAGCATACAGGCTCCTTCATCCGAACTGCCACTCATCCATTCTTCGTTTATTTCATCCTCACTGTAAAATGGAAACTGATGTACTATGTTGTTACTGTCTTGTTCTTGACGTGTGACCAGTTGAGTAAGCATCACCTGCTGCTGCTCCTTCGGGGCTTCAGGTATTTGCATTTGCTGTCTAGGTATCTGCTGATGTGCTTCCTGTAATGGAGCAAATTGTGCACGCGGCACCTTCATTTGCTGCACCGGTAGGAAATTCTGTCCTCGATTCTGAGCATTAGGAATGAATCCTTTCATTCTTGGGACTTTCAGAGTTTGAAATGTACTGAGGTCACCTTGCTGAACCACACTATCCTGCGCCATCAACGGACATTCCCGCTTCCAGTGTCCAACGTTTCTGCACAAATGACACAGTCCCATCTTTTTCATGCCTTGCATGTCATTCTAAACAACCACTGTCCCTAAGTCCGGACCAAGCATCATGTCCATTCCACGCCCTCTACCTCTCACTTGAAGCTGGAACATAACAGCTCTCTGCTGTGGCGGCATAGGCGGTACTATGGCTCCCTGGACTCCTGTTTGTGCTGCCTTTATTTGCATCACCTTCTCTTTTTCTTTCAACTTTTTCTGTTTCAATTCAGTTCCGTCACTACAATACTTTGCATATTGCAACACCTAATCAATCGGCTTTGCTTGCCAACAAATCAAATGACTCTTAATCATCTGCCCTACGTCTGGTCTCAGACCTTCAACAAACCTGAACACAAAATGCAACATGTCTTTCGGCTCAATTGCTTTCTTACCACTGTACTCCTCGAATGCTTTCAACAATCTTTCATAGTAGGTATGTATTGATTCTTTAGACTCTTAGACCATTCTATCAATCCACTGCCAATCAATGTTTTTGGGAGAAGTCCTTGTCTTCAGGAACTCAATATAATTTTTTTCATTACCTCAGGTGAAGGTGCACCTGTTACTTTTCCCTTTCCGGTTCACTTGTTGGCCAATCTACAGCCCTCTTATACTGGACCCACAAATCTGCTGGCACCACTATCTCCAATAGCGTTTTAAAGTCTTCCCACAAGCATTTGGAAAGCTTCACAAATCTCTCTGCCTGTTGATACCACTCAACCAGCTTCTCTCTCAATTTTGGATAATCATTTGTAAATGACCATATGTCACTCCTGTGCCATGAAACATGAACAAACTGCCCTCCTGGGATTTCTCTCATTGGAAGCATCTTGACTGATTCCCCCTTTTCGCCAACTTCAGCCCCTTCTTGTGAATCCCGTTTTCGTTTATCTTTTTTTTTTGTCCATCTACCTTCCCACTTCTCTAATGCTCCCCAAATCTATGAACTCTGCAGAAATTCTCTGAAGTATGCCTTCATTCCTGCAGATGTCATGTGTTCAAAATCCTTTGCCTCAAAATCTAATCTATAGCTGTGTTTCAAATGCTTTGTTTTATCAATGTTGATGTCATGTTTTTCTGCTAACTCTGCCAATTTCTCATGTATTTTACTCACTTCTCTTGTAATCTTTGGACACAAATATCTCAGCTCTTCTTCTGTGTAGGATTCTAATCCATTCACACCCATTGTCCATTCAACTAATTCAGTAGCTTCAATATTCAACTTTACTCGATTCATCTGATCCTCGCCCTTGGATGCATTCTGAGGTGTGTTTAGACTATCTAACCATTCACTTAATTGCTGAGCTGACAATCCCTGTAATGAAATGTTACTTGCATTCGGCACTGGTAGCTGTTGTACCACTGCACCTGAAGCTTGCGGTGTCAAAAGTGTCAAACTCTGACTTGCATTCAGGCCATTTACTGCATCTGGAACTGCTACAAGTGGACTAAGATCTATTAAAGGTCTAGTTCCATTGAAAGTTTGTCCTGCAGATGACATTAGCTGTGCATGATCACTCACTCCCCTCCTTACGAGGCTCTGTGATACTTAATTCTGTTCCCCTGCATCTGACTTCTTCTGTGCAAATAAGGGTACAGCTGGACCAACAGTAATTGGTAGCGATATTGCATCTGGAGCTGCCCTAGCACCTGCACCTTGCAGGAATGTTATCACCATTGCCTGATTCATAACTGATGTGATATCTGACTGTGTTCATGTCAGTGGTGTAAACTTCGGTAGACTCTGTGCTTGAGCTGAAGGCAATAACATTGGTGTCGGATCTGTCTGAATCAGCATTGGCTTCAGAAGCACCTGCTCCCTCAGCCCCATTATGTTTGAGACTGTCTCAAGAATTGGCACATTTGGACAAATTCTCTGCACTGAAGGTGGATTTATCTGCCCTTGAACTCCATTAGTAGTTCCTGTATTGGGTGTACTCTGTACTACCCCTGGTAATTGTCCCCCGCTGCCTGTACAGCCCCCTCTGCTCCCTGGGCTTGTGCCGGAGCAGCTGTAGGGGCAGTAGCACTAACGTCTGGACCCCCTGCATAGGTTGTTGAAGTTGGAGGTTGATCTCTTAATAACTGTGTAATGAGATCCTCAACATCAGAATCGTCATCATCCACATAAGACTTTTTCCTTTTCTCTCTACCTCCACTCTCATCCTCTTTAGCACTATCTTCCTTCTCTGCCTTGTCTCCCTCTGCAATAGCAGGAAACAATTTAACCTCCTGTAATGTCGCCATCCTCCATCTCTTTTCCTCCCAATCCCATCTAGCTTCAGCTAAAGACTTTTCTAATTGCTTCATCCTCCTCTTGAACTTCATCTCCTGTTGCTGTCTGGCCACTAGCTCCCAAACTGCTAAAGCTTCAAACTGTGCTGGTCTCGATAATGGCTTCATATCGTACAATGACATTCGCAATTGATCCAAAATTCTCAAATTAAACATTCCATGCACCGGAAACGCTAAAGACCCTTGTTTTTTTTGTCAACCTGCACCATTGCTTTAACCATAAACACAGTGCTACACCGCGCTCCGTCATCACAATATAGGCCGGAGAATCCTCCGGTGGGGTCGGCTCCCCCACTGATGCCCTAATTTAAGTATCACCCTTCATCACACTCTTAAATGCCTTGAAAAACTTCATTTTTGCTTTGTTTAACTTTAATTCAAAATATGAAATGACTTTTACTCCCAAGATTCCCTTCACCAGCTTGCTCAACTAATTGCCTCTTATGGACGGCTGCCAATCCGCTTGCGGCTCTTCTCACTAACCGACCTATCCCAGCACAGCACACTCTGACGTCACACTCACACACAGCGGCTGACAAAGTCTTGCGGCTCATCCTCCTTGACTCGATTCACACAACTAATGCACATTATTGCGACCACTTACAAAACCCAGTAACTAAAATAAACCTGCTGGTTTACTACAGGGAGGGACACAATAGCTTCAGAGACCTTACGGATTTTCACTAATGGCTCTCTCTGCTCATATAGCTATTCCTCTTTCTCAGTCTCCCACATTCGCAAGCAAAATTCGCCCCGCATCATTTTACTCTCAACTGATCAATGGGTCTGTTCTGGTGCACATAGAACACGCCAAATCTCAGTCCAAATCTCTTTTACACAATTATCACACACACCGACTTGTTGACCATTCCCGATCATCCTACTAAACCAGACAGATTACAACATATATCCAAGTGTTTCCTACACTTCTCAATTTACTCCGGAGTCTTAGACCACGCAGGGTCCGCACATCACCAACAACCATGTGGCTAATTTTTTTAGCACAAAGTGCCACACACATGTGAAGTTTGATGACTTCCCTTCTCTCATACTACGGAGTACGCACACTCCTACTACCCTCAACTGGAGCACGCAGACTCCCTACTATAACTCACATACCTCACAATTCACCTGCGATTTGCTTAAGCCTGTGCAAGCGCAACCTACCATTTTCACACTACCACAAAATACGCCAAAAACAAACCCAACTTTTACTAGCAGGATCTAGGAAAGTTATTTCTGGGCTCAAATCTTTGCTACCATTGCCATTTCAGAAAAACTAAATTCAAACCTCATGAAATGCGAACAACTAACCCTAACTTAAACTACTACCACAACCAGTAATCACCACATAACTAGTTCCCCAAGGAAACTAACCATCAAGATGCTACCAAAAACTGCTAGCGCGCCTGGTCCTTAGTAAGTAAACTTTAAAGGGGACTCGTATAGGTTGATGAACCTTTTGAATTGCATGGAGTATCCCAGTCAAGCAGTGATCACTGAACCAAAAATCAACAACAATAGATCAACATCAAACACTTAAGAAACGAAAAAGAAAACCATATTCATCAGAAATAACCATCACTCATGGAAAAGGTTAACAACTTTTATTCCCTATTGATTACAATTCTAATCAAATGTTAATTATGCCTTTATTAATCAAACTTTATTAGTTCATCAAAGAAAAATTTTTCTCCAAAGAAAACATGAGAAAACATGAGCAACAATGCAAATCGTAAGTCAGTGAATATCAGCATTAATGATGCAGTTCAGCAAACTAATTTGTCAGTCATTTATCACTGTCAACCTCTCCCCTGTCAGCCTACCTAACCAAGATTAGCATTAGCATGTAGGTCTTCATGCGAAAACAATTTGGTGAAAACATTAATTTGGAAAAATCTACCTAAGAAAGAATTTCTATAAAAACAGCGCAGTTGGTACCTAGAAGAAAAGGCACAAAATTTGTTAGTCACATTTCATAGCTACCTATCCGGGATGGATCAGAAACAAGTCAGTCTTCATCTCCAGGTCATCAATGGTCAGCTACAGATCTACTTCACAGAGTATAAGCCCAATTGTCAGCACCTCGAACAGCGTCTACTGATGTCATCAACTTGCTCCTTGCAGTTCTGAATTCGTACCCCTTGTCATGACTTTTTATTAGGGTCTCCCAGTCCATCCCACTAATTGCTAATTGGTCAGTCCGTCAGAAGTTATGACTCTAACCTATAGTTTTTGTTTAGCAAATCTCTAATTTTGCATATGCTTTATGCCCCATAAAACTGATTGGTTCTTCTTGCGATGATAGCATCATCCGGCTCTTCATGTAACAAAATTGTTGCATACGAGTCTCTAGTCAGTGCTTCTAGTGTTCAAGTCCTGGGAAAGGACATTTAGCCTACACTACACATAAGTGTATTAAATTTTCTTCATCATCTCCTGTCGGTTGGTACAATGCAGAATGTTCCAGCTAAGCTGTCTGAACTCTGAGCAGTTCAAGGTTTCTCCTTCCAGTTACCAATCCTCGCAAAGCTTTCCGAAGTCTCCACGTTATGAGCAAGCAAGGCCCAGCGAAACCAGGCCTTTAGTCTGGCTAATTTAAGAATATGAATTAACATAAAACATAGTTTATACACTTCGTTATGACATACTAGTACATTTTGTTATCCACTTTTCATTATTTTGTATCTGTTAATACACATGGTGACCATTCTCCGAAGGCACATTTTCAATTATACACATTTTTTTCTAATAATAATTTTTTAATGCATTTTTCTAATTAATAAACACACATTAGCAATTTCTTTAATTAACATATCTGCCCCACCAGTGGGATTGGAAACAGAAAAGATGGAGAAAGGAGACATAACAGGTATTAAAATTGTTTCCTGTAATCACAGAAGAAGATGAGTCAGAAAAAGAAGATGCTGCTAAGAGTGATAAGAGTTCAGGGTCTAAGAAGAAGAAAAAGACTTATGTGGAAGAAGAAGATTCAGATGTTGAGGATCTCATTACACAATTGTTGAGGGATCGACCTCCACCATATGCGAAGCATGGGGGGTCCAAGTATTAATTCCACCCCAACTGGTCCAGCAACAACATCGGGGATGGTGAGACCAATGCAGACAGATAATGGACAGATACACAGAATGGTACAGAGTACTTCTGATGCAGTGACTACTTCGATGGTCCAAGCTCAGATGCACCATTGATACAGAGAATTTATCCAGATGTACCAGTTCTTGAGACAACTTCGAACTTAGTGGTGCCATCGGAGCAATTGCTTCTGAGGCCAATGCTAGTTCAGACAGAGCCGACTCCAATGTTGATGCCTCAGGCACAGGGTTTGCCGAAGTTTACACCAATGACAGGGACACAGTCAGATGTGACACCAGTGATGAATCAGACTATGGGAGTAGCTCTTCCACAAAATGCGAGTATCAGGACAGCTCCAGATGCAATATCGCCACAGATTACAGGAGCGCAAGGTGAAATGTCCCAGAGTCTCATGAGTAGGGGAGTGAGTGATCATGTGCAAGTGATATCATCTATGGGTCAGACCTTTGATGGATCTAGACCATAAGTGGATCTTAGTTCACTTGTTGCACTTCCAGATGCAGTAAATGGCCTGAGTGCGAGTCAAAGTTTGAAACTTTTGACACCGCAAACTCCAGGTGCAGTGATGCAGCAGGTGCATTGTCAAATGGAAGTAACATTTTGTTACACGGATTGACAGCACAGCAATTGAGTGAATGGTTGGATAGTTTGAATACTCCTCGGAATGCCTCCAAGGATGAAGAGTAGATTAATCGTGTAAGATTAGCTAAAGAAGTAACAGAGCTTGTTGAGGGAACTATGGGGATAAACAGGTTAGAATCCTATACAGAAGAAGACCTGAGGTACTTGTGTCCAAGAATGGGAAGTGAGTAAGATACATTAGAAATTGGCAGAGTTGTCAGACAAACATGACATAGAGATCGAGAGATTGAATGTTAGATTTTGAGGCAAAGGATTTTGAGCACATGAGGTCAGCAGGAATGAAGGCTCATCTGAAAGAATTGTTGCAGAGTGCTCAGATTTGGGGAGCATTAGAGAAGTGGGAAGGTAGATGGGCAAAGAAGAAGGATAAACGGAAATGAGATTCACAGGAAGGGTCTGAAGGTGTTCAGAAAGAAAAGGATCCAGTAAAGATTGTACCGATGAGAGAAATTCCAGGAGGGTAGTTCGTTCATGTCCCATTGCACAAGAGTGATATACTGTCATTCACAAATGATTACCCAAAACTGAGAGAGAAACCGGTTGAGTGTTACCAGCAGACAGATAGATTTGTGAAACTTTCTAAATATCTTTGGGATGACTTGAATACTTTGCTGGAAATAGTGGTTCCAGCTGATTTGTGGGCTGAATGCAAGAAGGTAGTGGATTGACCGACGAGTGAACAGGAAAGGGGTAAGGTTACAGGTGCAACATCACCTGAAGTGATGAAACATTATTATAAGGTGATTGAGTTCCTGAAGAAGATCATTTCTCCTAAAAATATTGATTGGCAGAGAATTGACAGGACAGTGCGATAAACTAGAGAGTCAATACATACCTATTATGAGAGATTACTGAAAGCATTCAAGGAGTACAGAGGCAAGGAAGTGATTCAGCCGAAAGACATGTTGTTCAGATTCATCAAAGGATTGAGACCAGAAATAGGCCAGATGATTAAGAGTCATTTGATTTGTTGGCAAGCGAAGCCGATTGGTGAGGTGTTGCAGTATCCAAAATACTGTAGTGGTGAGAAAGAATTGAAGCAGAAAAAGCTGAAGGAGAAAGCGATGGTGATGCAAATAAAGGCAGCTCAAACAGGAGTACAAGGAGCTGTGATGCAACAGATGCCGCAGCAGCAGGAAACTATCATGTTCCTACCTCAGATGAGAGGTAGGGGTCGTGGAATCACCATGACTCATTGTCCGGATTTGAGTACTGTAGTGGTTCAGAATGACATGCAGGGGATGAAAAAGATGTTACTGTGTCATCTGTGCAGAAACGTGGGACACTGGAAGCTGGAGTGTCCATTGATGGTGCAGGATGGTGTTGTTCAGCAAGGTGGTGATATCAATACATTTCAAACTGTGAAAGTCCCTAGAATGAGAGGACTTAGGGGGTCATTCTGACCCCGGCGGTCATGGACCGCCGGGGCCAGGGTTGGCGGGAGCACCGCCAACAAGCTGGCGGTGCCCCGCAGGGCATTCTGACCGCGGCGGTTCAGCCGCGGTCAGAAAGGGAAAACCGGCGGTCTCCCACCGGTTTTCCGCTGCCCTGTAGAATCCTCCATGGCGGCGCAGCTTGCTGCGCCGCCATGGGGATTCTGACACCCCATACCGCCATCCTGTTCCTGGCGGCTCTGCCGCCAGGAACAGGATGGCGGTATGGGGTGTCGTGGGGCCCCTGGGGGCCCCTGCAGTGCCCATGCCAATGGCACGGGCACTGCAGGGGCCCCCGTAAGAGGGCCCCACTTTGTATTTCAGTGTCTGCTTTGCAGACACTGAAATACGCGACGGGTGCCACTGCACCCGTCGCACCTTCCCACTCCGCCGGCTCAATTCTGAGCCGGCGTCCAAGTGGGAATGTTGTTTGGCACTGGGCTGGCGGGCGGCCTTTTGGCGGTCGCCCGCCAGCCCAGTGCAAAACCCAAAATACCCTCAGCGGTCTTGCGACCGCGGAGCAGTATTTTGGAGGGGGGAACTCTGGAGGGCGGCCTCAGCCGCCCGCCAGGGTGAGAATCACCCCCTTAGTCCGAATGTCCAAAGCCAAATGCAGAATTTCCAACCCATGCAGCAGGTGCAAGTGCCATGTGCACAATTGACACAGTTGCAACCAATGCAGCAGCAGGTTCCCATGGTACCTAGACAGCAAATGCAGATACCTCAAGCCCTGATAGAACAGCAACAGATGATGCTTACTCAGCAGGTCACGGGTCAGAGACAAGACAGAAGTAATGACACAGTATACCAATTCCCATTTCACAGTGAGGATGAAATAAACGAAGAATAAATGAGTGACAGTTCAGATGAAGGTCCGTGTATGCTTTCAGCGTCCTTAGAAGTAGATCAGAGAGGACCTTTTGTGAAGGGAAAGGTAATGGATTACAAAGTCTCATTCTCAGTGGACACAGGAGCTACACGCTCTACAGTGAGAAGTGCAGAAGTTCCGAACTTACCTCTTTCAGGCAGAAGAGTTCAGGTTGTGGGAGTAGAGAACAGACAGTTAACAAATCCAATCACAGATCCGGTACAGGTTGAAATTGGTGACTTCCAGGGACTGCAGAGGTTCGTGGTCTGTGACTCAAGTCTAGTATACCTACTGGGAAGGGACTTACTGTGTAAGACAAAATACTCCATTAGTTGTTTGACTTCTGGAATAGAGGTTAAAACTAATAGTGATGATGAGGAAGAACAGACATCAGAGACCATAAATAAGAATGTTAATGAGGAATACCGATTGCTCAAGTTTTTCCCGATGTTTACTGTGAAAGAATTGCATTCAGATTTACATGGAATGGTACAGGAAAATGTGTGGGACCTGACAGGAAAAAAAGTGGGTTTGATTAAGGGAGTGGAACCGATTAAGATCACTTTGAAGCCAAATGTAGTATTTCCGCAGCTTCCACAGTATAAAATGGCACAAGATGTCCTGATGAAGGTAGCGCAGATAATTGGAGATTCTCTGAAACAAGGAGTTTTGAAAGAAGTGTTAAGCAGTCAATGTAATTCACCAATAATGGGCTTAAAGAAGCTGTGTGGAAAGTGCGCTATTTTGCAGGATTTGCGAAAAGTGAATGACATTGTGGTCAAGTGTTGTCCGGTAGTACTAAATCCAGCAGTAACACTGTTTCAGATTCCTTGCGATGCAGAGTGGTTCACAGTGGTAGATTTGTCACAAGCTTTCTTTTCTGTGCCTCTTCATGAGGATAGTCAGTTTCTTTTTAGTTTAAAATTCCTAAACAGAGTCTACAGCATGGGCCGGGGGCTGTTGTGAGTTGGATGGCGGTTGGGTGGGTGTGTGCCTGCGTTTGTGTATTTTGGGAGGAGGGCTCACAGACACACTGGGAGAGGACACAGGGGATGTGTGAATGGTAGTGGGGGTTGTGATTGCACGTGAGCGGTTTTTGGTAATGGGAGTACTGGTGATGGAGGTAGTGGCTGAGGATGTAGTGCATGCTGGTGTGAGTGGAGATGATGCTGGGAGGGAGGAGGAGGACGTGGAGGAGGGGGACACAGTGGAGGCAGTGGATGTAGGTGTGTCTGCATGGGGATGGTACTTATGTGAGTGCCTGTGGGATGTGTGGTGCTTATGTTTGCCATGTCCACTCTTGTGTGTTGATGAGTGTGCATGCTGGTCTGATGGTGTGCTTGGGATAGGCTGAGGTACAGGGGATTGGGTCTGGGTAGTGGAAGTTGGAGGGGGAGGCTGGACACGGACAATGGCTGCCATCACTGCTGAACCCAGATCCTGAAATGCTCTCTGTTGGGCCGCCTGCCCAGAATGAATGCCCTCCAGGTGTGCATTTGTTTGCTGCAAATGCCTCTCAACACCCTGGATGGCATTCAAAATGGTAGATTGCTCAACAGTGAGAGATCTCAGGAGGTCAATAGCCTCCTCACTGAGGGCAGCAGGGCTGACTGGGGCAGGGGCTGAGGTGCCTGGGGCGAAGGAGATGCCCACCCTCCTGGGTGAGTAGGCACGGGACACACGCTGAGGGGCTGCTGGGAGGGCGGTGCTGGTAGGGGGGGGTGGAGGCTGTACCTGTTAAAGCAGTGGGCACTGAGGTGCCCGCCACCTCAAGGGAGCTCCCATCAGAAAAGGAGTGGCTGTCGCTGGTGACTGCGCCTGTCCCCATCGTGGAGCTCCCCTTGCCCTCCGTCCCACTGGTGCCTTCAAACTCCGTTACTTCACCTTCCAGGGCCAGGTGGGATGCAGCTCCCTCCTGCTCCGGTGCTACTGCTCCTCTGCCAGATGATGCTAATGCACACAAGAACAGGGTGACAAAAAAAAAGGGGGGGGAGACAGAAGAGACACATGGTCAATGCCTACAACACCACTACCATTGGCGGACACAACACACAGGGAGCAGCCCTATGCACTATGCCATGCACTAACAGTGCAGGGGAAAAGCACATGCCCAAGGGGGACTCTGTCTAGAATCATTTCATGCACAGCTGGGACCCATGGGAGCCTGACTAGGTGTAGAGGACAAATACCACCTTTGGGGTTGGACTGGGAATCAGGCTGCAAAACAGTGGATCTACCTTTATGCGTATGCCCTTGCTGTTGGGAACCCACAGGCCACTACCTCCACCCAGACACCTCGTCAAGCACGCAGAGTCAGCTGAATGAGAGTGTACTCACCCCCTTGTGGCTGCTGTGATGCCCTCAAGTGCCCATCCAACTCCAGATATGCCACCGCCAGGATCCAGCACATCAGGGGGGTCATGGTGCGACGCGCACCCCTTCCACATTGGGAGTCATCCCCAGCTGGGCCTCAGCCATCTTCTTGCTCCAGCGGCGCAGGTTCTCCCATCTTTTCCGGCAGTGGGTGCTCCGTCTATGGTAGATCCCCAAGGTCCGCACTTCCTTGGCGATGGCACGCCAAATACCCTTCTTCTGGTGGGCGCTGACCTAGAGGACAAGTGAAGTAATAATAGATGTTACTATCCCATACTGTCCTAATGCATTGCCTAAAAACCTCCCACCCTGGCCCAGACATACATACACACACACTATCCTCACATGCTGGCCTGTCCCCCTCCCCACCCTCTTCCATCCACAACACTCTATACAATCATGTGCCACCCACCATGCTCACAGTGTACTCGCCCCTTTGTCTGGAGGACCGTACAGTTGCGAGTACTGGGGGAGGACCCCATCCACTAGTTTCTCCAACTCCTCCGAAGGGAAGGCAGGGGCCCTTTCCCCAGACACTGTAGCCATTGTCTCTTCCAGACACAGGTCACAGCAGCACTTGCAGTGTAGGTCCTCTCCTGTTGAAGGTCAGGTATCAAGTGAGTGAACAGTTAGAAAATGGCAGTCACGTCCGCGGCGGTGCGTACCGTCACCGCCGGCGTACATCGTCATTGTCTTCTGGAACCCATAGGGCCCAATGTTCACCAATGCTGAATTGCGCAGCGGTCTTGACCGCCTACCGCGACGGTGTACAACGCCAGCGCAGTTACCTCATTTCCACTTGTCCTACCTTACAGGTCAGGCAGCTGCCATTTCAGGGGGCCACATGGCAGGCCAAACAACTGTGTCACACCTATTTAGGCCAGGAATATTCACAGACAAAGTACATACGTACATAAATTGTTACGTTTTTGCAAAACAGCATTGTGATACCCTCTGCTCACCGTTCTCCTCCATTGGGCACGTCCACTAGGGCAGGTGATGAGATGGCAGCATCCTCCGATGTACAGACCACTGGTGGACCTGTTGACAATGTAAGAGAGACACATAATTATCACTTACAGACTTGATCGTGCAACAATCCAGGAACTGTGTGTGCCCAGTTGGAGCCAGACTTGATTTCAGCTATCCGCAATCCCACAGGAATCCCCCCTCTAGTGCAGGTCCTGTCTGTACTCCATTTCCTGGCCAGTGGGTATTTTCAAACAACAGTGGACATGGCATCAGGGATGTCCCAGCCAATGTTCTCTAACGTGCTGTCCAGAGAGTAGTCTGCCCTGCTGAAACACATGTGAAGCTACATTATTTTTCCTCATGTTCAGGATTTGACTTCAGTGAAAGGTGACTTCTATGCCCTGGGACATATCCCCAACATCATTGGTGCCATTGATGGTACACATGTGGCATTTGTCTCCCCCCCGCAGGAATGAAGAAGTGTATAGAAAATGGAAAAGCTACCATTCAATGAATGTGCAGATGGTATGTTTGGCAGACCAGTACATCTCCCATGTGAATGCCAAGTATCCTTGTTCTGTGCATGAGGCTTACATTTTGAGGAATAGCAGCATCCCTTATGTGATGGACCACTCCAGAGGCACCGTCTGTGGCTAATAGGTGTGCCTAAGTCCCCACAAAGTTTAATTTGCTGTCTGGGTATGGGAGATTCCCTAATGTTTGGAGGATGTCTAACAGTTGTCCCTCGATATTTGCAGGTGACTCTGGTTACTCCAACCTGTCATGGCTACTGACCCCAGTGAGGAATCCCAGGACAAGGGCAGAGGAACGCTACAATGAGGCACATGGGTGAACTAGGAGGATAATAGAGCACACCTTCGGCCTCCTGAAGGCCAGATTCCAGTGCCTCCATCTGACAGGTGGATCCCTATACTACTCACAGAAGAAGGTGTGCCAGATCATTGTTGCCTGCTGTATGTTGCACAACCTGGCTTTGCGACGCCAGGTGCATTTTCTGTAGGAGGATGGGCCTGATGGTGGTCTTGCGGCAGCTGTGGAGCCTGTGGACAGTGAAGAAGAGGAGGCAGAAGAAGACGATGTAGACAACTGAAACAACATCATCATGCAATACTTCCAGTGAGACACAGGTAAGAAGATGGAACTGCTTCCCACATCTCATACTATTGTAGGACATAGCATAAGTCTGCCTTTTTACCTCTGTGTATGGACCCTGTCTTGTCACTTTGGCTATTCATTTCACAGATCTGGGTCCCACTTTGTGCTCTCTGCTATGTTTACTCCTGGCCTACAGCTGTGTAACATTGTTATGTGAACAAGTACATGGCTATATTACAGGGATTTTGCAATTACACATTTGTGAAAGCAAAGACTGACTCCAGATTGATTTGTGATTCAAGGGTGTTTATTTCTGTGCAAATAAGTGGAGGGGTGTGTGAAATGGGCTGGGGTGATGGTGGAGGAATGTCCATGGCAGAGTCCAGTCTCTTGGTCTCACAGGTGCATTGTCCAATGGGGCATAGGAAGTGGAGCAATGGCAGTTTATGGTGGACAGGGTGACAAAGTGGGACAGAAGGGTGACATTCAGGAGGGTCTTATTCCCTGGCGGGGGTCTTGGCAATGTTCTCTGTCTTGATCCTGGATCTCCGGGACCGTTTGCTTGGTGGTTCTCCTTCTGGAGGGGGTGGGGTGCTGTTGGCTTGTTGGTCCTGTGGCGTGGCCTCCTATCCTCTAGCGCCGGCGGAGGTGGAGGGCTGTTTATCGTCCAGGCTAGTGTCAGGGGCCCGTTTGTGTCCCGCTGTGTCCCTCATGGTGTTGACAATGTCTGCCAGCACCCCTGCAATGGTGACCAGGGTGGTGTTAATGGACTTCAAGTCCTCCCTGATCCCCAGGTAGTGTTCCTCCTGCAGCTGCTGGGTCTCCTGAAACTTGGCCAGTACCGTGCCTATGGTCTCCTGGGAATGGTGTTAAGCTCCCATGATGTTGGAGAGGGCCTCGTGGAGTGTTGGTTCCCTGGGCCTGTTCTCCCCCTGTCACAAAGCAATCCTCCCAGCTTCCCTGTTATCCTGTGCCTCTGTCCCCTGAACCGTGTGCCCACTGCCACTGCCACTGCCCCCAGGTCCCTGAATGTCTTGGGTTGGTGGGTTTGCCTGGGGTCCCTATAGTGGTAGACACACTGCTGATTGGCTTGTCCTGGGGACAGAGGGATGGGCCCGCTGGGTGGGTGCTGTGGCGGTGTTTCCTGAGGGGAGAGGCTCTGTGGTGGATTGGGACTGTGTCAGGGGAACCGACTGTCCAGAAGTCCCTGATGGGCCGGGCTGGTCATCTTGATCCAGGCGTGCAGAGCTGCTCTCATCACAGTGGGCCTCTTCTGTGGGGGGACTGGATATGTCTGGCACCTCCTCTCCGGTGACGTTGGGTAGGGGTCCTGTTGGGGTGTAAATGCATAGTTTTAGTATCTGTGTGTGCCATCTTGTGCATTGGGTGAGGTACCCTCTACTCCTGTGATTGCGTCATTGTGTTTGCCCTTTTGTGATAGTTGGTGTTGGACTTTAGCTTATGCAGGGTCATCCCCAGTCTTTTTGCCTCCTGCCTCCTATTTTTTTCTGACCTGTTGCTGTTGGCTTTTCAACTCTGAGCACCTCACCACTGCTAACCAGTGCTAAAGTGCATATGCTCTCCGTGTAAATTGTATGTAATTGGTTTATCCATGATTGGCATATTTGATTTACTAGTAAGTCCCTAGTAAGGTGCACTAGAGGTGCCAGGGCCTGTAAATCAAATGCTACTAGTGGGCCTGCAGCACTGGTTGTGCCACCTACATAAGTAGCTTTGTAATCATGTCCCAGACCTGCCACTGCAGTGTCTGTAAGTGTATTTTTACACTGTAAATTCGACTTGGCAAGTGTACCCACTTGCCAGGTCTAAACCTTCCCTTTTCTTACATGTAAGGCACCCCTAAGGTAGGCCCTAGGTAGCCCCAAGGGCAGGGTGCAGTGTATGGATAAGGTAGGACATATAGTAATGTGGTTTATATGTCCTGACAGTGAAATACTGCCAAGTTCGTTTTTCACTGTTGCAAGACCTGTCTCTCTCATAGGATAATATGGGGGCTACCTTTAATTATGATTAAAGTGTAGATTCCCCTAGAGAGTAGATGGACATGTGGCGTTTGGGGTCCATGAACTCACAATTTAAAAATACATCTTTTAGTAAAGTTGATTTTGAGATTGTGTGTTTGAAAATGCCACTTTTAGAAAGTGAGCATTTTCTTGCTTAAACCATTCTGTGACTCTGCCGTGTTTGTGGATTCCCTGTCTGGGTCAGTTTGACAGTTGGGTTGTTTTTCACCTCGCACTAGACAGTGACACAAAGGGGGCTGGGGTGTAACCTGCATTTCCTGATTAGCCATCTCTGCTAGGAGGGAGGGGTGGAGTGGTCACTCTCATCTGAAAGGACTGTGCCTGCCTCTGACAATGCCGGCTCCAACCCCCTGCTGTGTGTCTGATGCCTTGCCTGGGCAAGGCAGGATTTCACAAGTAGGTGTGAGTCCCCTTTGAAGAAAGGTGACTTCAAAGACTAAAATGGGTATAAGAAGGGCACCAAAATCTACACACTTTAGAGAAACACTTCTGGAACCAAGAGGAACCTCTGCCTGGAGAAGAGCTGATAGCTGAGGAAGAAGTGCTGCCCTGCCTGTGACTGTGCTTTGTGGAGCTTTCCTGCAGTGCTGCTTCTGCCAGAGTAAGAGGGCAAAGACTGGACTTTGTGTGCCTTCCATCTTGTGAAGAAATCTCCAAGGGCTTGATTTAGAGCTTGCCTCCTGTTGTTTGAAGTCTCAGGGACAACAAAGACTTCTCTCTGCCAGCACCTGTAGTCTCTGGAGAGACTCCTGCTCTGACAAGTGGCGCCCTATCCAGTCCCTGGGCCCTTGAAAGGAAAGCTGGTGGAAATCCAAGGAAATCGACTCCGGACGACTCCGGACCGACGCCGCTGCTGAATCCAGTGACACCGACTGCACCCGACGCCGTGACCTTCGCTGGACCGCGACGCTCTTCGCAGGCCCGACGCCGCTGCAGCCCCACTGAAGTCCGCGACTCCGTGGAAGTCGCCGCACCACGTCGTGACCGACGCAGCTCGAAGTGCACGGATTCAACGTTTCACACAGACGCTGCATTCCCCGACTTCGCGCATCGGCTTGTTTTCACTCTTCACCAAAGGTACTGTACTTGGGGGTCTACACGACTCCGTGTCCGGCGCCGCTGGTGTCGGCTTGTTGGGAATGACTCCGTCACGACGCCGTGTTAACATCTCATCGAAGCATTTTTGTTTCTAAGTGCTATTTTTGAGTTTAATCTTTAAAAATTCATAACTTGACTTGTGTATGTCGGATTTTTGTCGTTTTGGTCTTGTTTTGTTTAGATAAATATTTCCTATTGTTCTAAACTGGTGTTGTGTCATTTTGTAGTGTTTTCATTAAGTTACTGTGTGTGTTGGTGCAAATACTATACACCTAGCACTCTGAAGTTAAGCCTACTGCTCTGCCAAGCTACCAAGGGGGTAAGCAGGGGTTAGCTGAGGGTGATTCTCTTTTACCCTGACTAGAGTGAGGGTCCTTGCTTGAACAGGTGGTAACCTGACTGTCAACCAAAGACCCCATTTCTAACATTGGTGATCAGCGGTTAGGATTTGGACTTGTATTTGTACTTGACATACAGTAATTAAGTGTACACTACTATTTTGATCTCAGACCACTACGTGACCACATACTACTTGTTTGGTGATCTTTCATTTTTCTCTTAAGGACTCCTTTTTGTTCTACTTCCATGATTGTGCTGATCCCTTGACTGATTCTTTTTACTTCATTGGGAACTTGTTTTCTGCCGTTGGAACTTTGCACTTGTTGCCATCATGTCTCAATCTGGAGATGCAACAGCTGGAGCTGTGTTTGAATTAGGAAAACTGAAGAGGTACTCAGTTGCTCAATTGAAACAGTTCTGTGAAGATCTTGCCTGTCATGTTAATAGCTCTGCCAGGAAGGGGGAGCTGCAAGAGGCATTGAGGGCCTGGGTGACAGCCAAGGAAGCTGGGGGGCACATAGAAGATATGGATGGGAAAGTGCAGAGTCTACACCGTGGTGTATTAGAGGTACCTGTTACACCTGGGGGGAGGTTCTCCAGGAGTGGTAGCGGTAGGTCCTCTAAGGGTCTGACTCCTAAAGATGTGCAGGACACACAGGCAGAAAGGGCTCGCCGGTTGGAGGGAGAAAAGTTGAGGATGCAAAGGGAGTACGACAAGTGGGAAAGGGACTTAGAGATAAAAAGGATGATTTATGCTTACGAGCTTAAATTGAAAGAGCTGGAAGTCATGAGGGCTGAGTCCAGCTGGAATGGTGGCAGCAACAATTGTATATCCAGTGCTGCTGAAGAAGTGCACATGCCCAGAGATGTGGTGCCCTACTTGAGGGAGGGAGTTAGCACACGCCAGGAGGTTCAGGGGTATGAGGTAGCTCCAGTGATGCACAGGGTCCCTGAGGTGGATTGGGGAACTGGCATGGGGAGTCATATTCCTACTGGTGGGAGGGACACTCTACTGACTCTAGGTGAGAGTGACAGGGAGAGGGGTTCCCCCCATGTAGAAGTCCTGGTTATGGAGTGTGAAGACATCCCAGAAGAGTGTGGGTTGAGTGTCAGGGACAGTCAGGTACTGTCTCACCAGTCTCAGGAGGGTGATGTGGGGTGCTTTTTCAAAGCAGAGTCACTGGATGGTTGGGTGAAGGGTACTTTGGTTAATTCATGTGAGGGGCTGAGTGATGTAATTGCTGGAGAGCATATGTCTAGTCCTTATTTTCCAGAGCTACACCAACACCAGGTGGAGTGTGAGTTCTCTGACCCCAGGGAGCTTACAATGGAGGCAGACTTCTGGATGAGTACCAGAGAGTCTGAAGAGGCATTTGGGGGTGCTCCTGAGAGGAGTGGTCTAGGTAGTTCCCAACCAGGTGAGGTAGGGAAGGATTGTAGTGTCCCAGGTAGGTCCCTGTGTAGTGGGATGGGTGAGGGACCCCATGTCCAGTCTCAGAGGAGAGGGAATAGGGATGGGTTGAGGCCCAAGGTGCCCGAGATCTGGTCCCAGGTCCTGAGGGTTCCATGAGGGAACACCAGGAGGGGAGCCTAGCCTGTACCATAGGGCCATCTGTTGAGGGAGACCCCACAGTGTCAGGAGAACTTGGGGGGGCGGCTATAGCCAGCGTCCCACCAGTTCTGGTGTTTGGCAGTACCACTCCTAGTGAGGGGGTGCAGAAGTCCAGACAGAGGGTTGAGAGGGGGTTGTGGACCCTAGTGGAGAACCTGGAGGGTCAGGGGTCAGCTCTGAGAGCAGAGCCCCCCAGGAATGACCTTGGTGAGACCATTTCTGGGTTGGGGGGAATCCAGACTCTGTCAGATGGGCAGAGGTCAGGGGACCTGCGCCAGCCAGACTCTTGTGTGGCCCTTGGGGACAGTGTGTCCCTTGAGGGGGGTAAGTGTGCCCCTCTGGAAGTCCTGGTGTGCCAGGCAAAGGTTCAACCGCAGGGTGGTGCCCCTGGGTTGAATGATCAGGTTCAGGGTGTAAACTCTGACCTGATGAGGGGTAAGTGTGCTCCCAAGGAAGTCCTGGTGTGCCAGGCAGTGGTTCAACCGCAGGGTGGTGACTCTGGGTTGGATGACCAGGTTCAGAGGGTAAACTCTGACCTGGTGGGGGTAGGTATGCCCCCCAGGAAGTCCTGGGTTGCCAGGCGGTGGTCCAGTCTGTGGGTACAGACCCTGGACTGGAGGATCAGGTTCAGGGTGTCCCCCCTGACCAGGAGGAAGGGGCTACTGCTACCAGTGCCCATCCCATGTTGTTTTCTGAGTGGGCTACTCCTAGTTGGGGGGTGCAGGACCCCAGAAGGGAGGGCAGGGGGAGGGAAGCCTCACCCCTGGCCCTGGTCCAACCTGAAGGTACAGACCCCAGGTTGGCAGACCAGTTGCAGGTTAACAGCCCTGCACTGGTGGAAGAATTGTGCAGGACTGCTTCTACAAGCACCCTGACAGTTTTTGACTCTGGGGGTGCCGCTTCTGCAGGGAGGGTACAGAGCCCCAGAGGGGAGGACCAGGGTCAGGTTGTCATCCCTGACCTGGTGGAAGAGAGAGTGGTCAAAGGGTGCCAGGCACCTGGGGCTACCGCTCCCCACTCTCCACAGTCACAGTGGTTAGAGAGGCCTGAGGTCGGGCTCTCATCCCTGACAGTTGTCAGGGGTCACTGTGGCTTGCTGTCCTGGTGGACAGAGTTGCCCCTGGGGGGGGACGAGAGTCACACCCCGGGGGTGGAGTGGGCAACACCACTGTGTTGGCCCTGGTGGTACTATCTGCCCATTGCAATACATCTGTGAGCAAAATAAAGTTAGGCGCTGCACAGATGGTGTCTGCAGATGTGGAGAAGGGTTCCCCATGGGTTAGCTTAGTGGGCCCTGAGAGTATGGACAGAGGGATCCAACTGGAGTCAGGAAGGCTTAGAACTGGAACATGCCCCTGCTGTTGTGGGCCTGGGTCCTTGTTCTATCGCCCAAATCAGGGAAGTACATCAAGGTATTGATTGTTCTCCCCTGGCTTTAGGCTGGTAGGGGGTCGTGTTGGACTTTTGCTTATGCAGGGTCATCCCCAGTCTTTTTGCCTCCTGCCTCCTATTTTTTTCTGACCTGTTGCTGTTGGCTTTTCAACTCTGAACACCTTAGCACTGCTAACCAGTGCTAAAGTGCATATGCTCTCCGTGTAAATTGTATGTAATTGGTTTATCCATGATTGGCATATTTGATTTACTAGTAAGTCCCTAGTAAGGTGCACTAGAGGTGCCAGGGCCTGTAAATCAAATGCTACTAGTGGGCCTGCAGCACTGGTTGTGCCACCCACATAAGTAGCTTTGTAATCATGTCCCAGACCTGCCACTGCAGTGTCTGTAAGTGTATTTTTACACTGTAAATTCGACTTGGCAAGTGTACCCACTTGCCAGGCCTAAACCTTCCCTTTTCTTACATGTAAGGCACCCCTAAGGTAGGCCCTAGGTAGCCCCAAGGGCAGGGTGCAGTGTATGGATAAGGTAGGACATATAGTAATGTGGTTTATATGTCCTGACAGTGAAATACTGCCAAGTTCGTTTTTCACTGTTGCAAGACCTGTCTCTCTCATAGGATAATATGGGGGCTTCCTTTAAATATGATTAAAGTGTAGATTCCCCTAGAGAGTAGATGGACATATGGAGTTTGGGGTCCCTGAACTCACAATTTAAAAATACATCTTTTAGTAAAGTTGATTTTGAGATTGTTCGTTTGAAAATGCCACTTTTAAAAAGGAGCATTTTCTTGCTTAAACCATTCTGTGACTCTGCCTTGTTTGTGGATTCCCTGTCTGGGTCAGTTTGACAGTTGGGTTGTTTTTCACCTCGCACTAGACAGTGACACAAAGGGGGCTGGGGTGTAACCTGCATTTCCTGATTAGCCATCTCTGCTAGGAGGGAGGGGTGGAGTGGTCACTCTCATCTGAAAGGACTATGCCTGCCTCTGAAAATGCCGGCTCCAACCCCCTGCTGTGTGTCTGATGCCTTGCCTGGGCAAGGCAGGATTTCACAAGTAGGTGTGAGTCCCCTTTGAAGAAAGGTGACTTCAAAGACTAAAATGGGTATAAGAAGGGCACCCAAATCTACAGACTTTAGAGAAACACTTCTGGAACCAAGAGGAACCTCTGCATGGAGAAGAGCTGATAGCTGAGGAAGAAGTGCTGCCCTGCCTGTGACTGTGCTTTGTGGAGCTTTCCTGCAGTGCTGCTTCTGCCAGAGTAAGAGGGCAAAGACTGGGCTTTGTGTGCCTCCCATCTTGTGAAGAAATCTCCAAGGGCTTGATTTAGAGCTTGCCTCCTGTTGTTTGAAGTCTCAGGGACAACAAAGACTTCTCTCTGCCAGCACCTGGAGTCTCTGGAGAGACTCCTGCTCTGACAAGTGGCGCCCTATCCAGTCCCTGGGCCCTTGAAAGGAAAGCTGGTGGAAATCCAAGGAAATCGACTCCGGACGACTCCGGACCGACGACGCTGCTGAATCCGGTGACGCCGCCTGCACCCGACGCGTGACCTTCGCTGGACCGCGACGCTCTTCGCAGGCCCGACGCCGCTGCAGCCCCACTGAAGTCCGCGACTCCGTGGAAGTCGCCGCACCACGTTGTGACCGACGCCGCTCGAAGTGCACGGATTCAACGTTTCGCACAGAAGCCGCGATCCCCGACTTCGCGCATCGGCTTCTTTTCACTCTTCACCAAAGGTACTGTACTTGGGGGTCTACACGACTCCGTGTCCGGCGCCGCTGGTGTCGGCTTGTTGGGAACGACTCCGTCACGACGCTGTGTTAACATCTCATCGAAGCATTTTTGTTTCTAAGTGCTATTTTTGAGTTTAATCTTTAAAAATTCATAACTTGACTTGTGTATGTCGGATTTTTGTCGTTTTGGTCTTGTTTTGTTTAGATAAATATTTCCTATGTTTCTAAACTGGTTTTGTGTCATTTTGTAGTGTTTTCATTAATTTACTGTGTGTGTTGGTACAAATACTTTACACCTAGCACTCTGAAGTTAAGCCTACTGCTCTGCCAAGCTTCCAAGGGGGTAAGCAGGGGTTAGCTGAGGGTGATTGTCTTTTACCCTGACTAGAGTGAGGGTCCTTGCTTGAACAGGCGGTAACCTGACTGTCAACCAAAGACCCCATTTCTAACAGTTGGTTTTGGGTCTGTGTGGGTTTCTATACTGGACATCCTTTGGTGACGGTGGTCCATGCATAGGTGTTGCATGCAGGGCCTTGGTATTGAGATGTGTGGGTTGGGATAGTGGGACATATGGAGATGATGGTGTGATGGGGTGAGGGTAAGAGAGGGAGTATGTGATGGCATGCAGGTGGGGTGGGGGGAGGAAGTTGTTAAGATATGACTTACCAGAGTCCAGGCCTCCTGCAACTTCTGCAAGGCCCTCAGGATGCATTTTTGCCAAGACTTGCTCCTCCCATGTTGTTAGTTGTGGGGGAGGAGGTGGGGGTCCACCGCCAGTCCTCTGTACAGCAATCTGGTGTCTTGATACCACGGAACGTACCTTCCCCCATAGGTCATTCCACCTCTTCCTGATGTCGTCCCTTGTTCTTGGATGCTGTCCCACTGCATTGACCCTGTCGACAATTCTCCGATATAGCTCCATCTTCCTTGCAATGGATGTCTGCTGCACCTGTGATCCGAATAGCTGTGGCTCTACCCAGATGATTTCCTCCACCATGACCCTGAGCTCCTCCTCTGAAAAATTGAGGTGTCTTTGAGGTGCCATGATGTGGTGTGGGTGATGTGTGAGATGCTGTCTGTTGTGATGTGTGGGGGTATGTGTTGGTGTGTGTTGTTTGAGGTACGTGGATGTTGTATAAGTGATGGTGTTGTGTGTCTGTGGATGCTGGTGTTGTGTTAGCTTATCTCTCTCTCTGGCCTTCTTCAAAATTTTTGGTTGTAAGGGTTTGTGGGTAATGTGGGTGTGTGTTTCATAGTGTTGTGGATGTGAGGGTGTGGTGTGTTTATGTGTATCAGGTCTGTGTATTTTGAATTGTCCAATGTGGTTGTGTTTTGTAAATGTGTGTGTATTTTGAGTGCGGCGTTGTGTACCGCCAATGGATTATCGGGGTTGAAAGACTGCTGCGTTGAATCGTGGGTCGTGATAGTGTGGGCGTATTCCTGTTGGCCTGACGGTGTAGGTTTTGGTATTGCCAGTTTATCACTGACCTTTGGTGTGGCGGACTTGTGTGGATGTCTGTATTGTGGCAGAATCCGAGATGTGGGTCGTAATACCTGTAGCGGAATTCCGCCGCCGCAATGGTATGTTGGAGGTCTTCAGCACGGCGGAAAGCGGGATTTCCCGCCAGGGTTGTAATGAGGGCCTTACTCACTAAGTTAACTAATTCCAGCGAGGATTTGAAAGAATTGAAAGAACCAGGTGTTTGGGAAAAGCTTTGAAAAGAGTTTGCTTCAGTGGGCAACTGGCTTAGTCAAATTTGGAATGGGGTATTATTAAAAATTGTACAGGGAATATTAATTGTGATTGCTTGCATATTAGGATTATAGGGTATATGTAAATTATGGCAAAAGATAAAGTTGAAGAGATCTAAAAATAATTAGAGAAGGGAAGAACAAAACAGGGGAAGAATTGATAGGGGAAATTTGAGAAGAAGGCAAAATACAGCTGAGACAGAATTATGAAATGTGGGAAAAGAAAGGTGTGATGACCTATTTAGTCATCAGAGGAGGGACTGTTGACACACATATGCTAATTAGAAAGTATTAATAAATGTTTATGTGTTTTAGTTAATGAAAAGTTCATAGAGAAATTAATTGTAGAGAAAATAAAGTGCACGTTTGAAATTATGACCATGGGGAGTGGCCCACTTATACGAAGTTCTACTAAAATAACTAAAGATGTGTGAAATAATGAAAATGTGAAGGAATAATGTAGTAATATGTCACATTAAGATGTATAACCTCTGTTATAGCCTTAGCACCCGCCGTAGCGGGCTCTACCGGCTATTAAAGGCCCGCTCCCGCGTTAAATGCCCGAGCTGAAGGCGAGGGCATTTAACAAGGGAAAGGGCCTTTAATAGGCGGTAGAGCCCGCTACGGCAGGTTCTAAGACTATTAGAACATTCTGCCACTCAGGGCAGAATGTTCTATTAAAAAAACAAATTGCTCACGGGGCCCGAGGGGATTAAAATCCACTCGGGCTCCGTGAGGCTTTGTTCACAGCTGCTGCTGTGAACAAAGCGAACATTGGAATGTTGGTGCTGTGGGCTTTTACCGGCCAGTAAAAGCCTGCAGCACTCCATTGTCTTCAATGGAGCTGCCAACTTCCAATGTTCTAATTTGCATTAATTCGTAGAATTACCTTAGCTGTGGTTAAGGCCTAGTCCTTTCCAGGCCTCACACAAGGAGCTGAAATTCTAATGCACTGCAGAGAAGCTGGTTCCTGACCTGACCTTGAGCCACCCAATGTTAAAGTTGCTTAACTAGAATTTTCTGCAATGTACCAACGGACAGGACATGATGAAGACAATTTGATACAATTATGTGTAGAGTAGGCTAAATGTACTTTATCAGGACTTGAACAATGAGAGCACTGACTGAAGAGGAACATGCAACATTTTCGATACCTGAAGAGCCGGATGATGAGGACATCGTATAGTGGACCATCTGGTACTGTGAAAGCAGAAATAATAGAACTCATAGATTTTAAAAAATCATATTATAAGTTAGAGCCATATCTGCTGGCTGATTGACTAATTAGGAATGAGGGGGATGGACTGGAAAACTGTAATAAAAAGTCATGACAAGAGGCTAAAACTCGAGATGCGAGGGGAGAATTGATGATGTCAGGAGATGCGGTTCGAGATTGTGTCATTGGGCTCATACTCTTGAGAGCCTGATGCGTTGCTGATCTATCCATGACCTGAATACGAAGACTGACTTTGTTGCTGATCCATTCCGTGGATAGGTAGCTATGACAATGTGACTGAATAACTTGTGCCTTTTCTTCTAGGTACCAACAGTGCTGTTTTATAGTTTTTCTTGCAACAAGATGTTTTTCTAAATTCATGTTTTCTAAATTATTTTGAATGAAGTCCCACATGCTGATGCTATTCTGGGTTAGGTAGGCTTCTAGGGGTGATGTTTGACAGTGACAAATGACTGACAAACTGCTTGCTTAACTCTCCTGTTAATGTTGTTGTATTCATCCTTATTGGCTTAGGTTGAAGCATTTTAGCATGTGCTTTCTCAGTTTCTGATTAGTTTGTGGTATTGATGGTGATTAATGAACTAATTCTGTGTGGATTAAATAAAGTTTGATCTAACTTGATGACTTAGGGGCATATTTATACTCTGTTTGCGCCGGAATTGCGTCGTTTTTTTTTGACGCAATTCCGACGCAAAACTAACTCCATATTTATACTTTGGCGTTAGACGCGTCTAGCGCCAAAGTCCATGGAGTTTGCGCCATTTTTTTGCGTGGACACCTACTTTGCGTTAATGATATGCAACGTAGGCGTTCCCGTCTAAAAAAGTGACTCCGAGGCATGTGCGCCGTATTTACTCTCCCGGGCAAAATTCACACCCGGGAGTGGGCGGGTCAAAAAAGATGACGTCCAGCCGCTTTTGCGACGTTTTTTAGCGCCTGGACAAGGCAGGCGTTAAGGGACCTGTGGGCTCGGAAGGAGCCCAGAGGTGCCCTCCCATGCCCCCAGGGACACCCCCTGCCACCCTTGCCCACCCCAGGAGGACACCCAAGGATGGAAGGACCCATCCCAGGGAACTTAAGGTAAGTTCATGTAAGTATTTTTTTTATTTTTTTTTGTGGCATAGGGGGGCCTGATTTGTGCCCCCCTACATGCCACTATGCCCAATGACATGCCCAGGGGACAGAAGTCCCCTGGGCATGGCCATTGGGCAAGGGGGCATGACTCCTGTCTTTGCTAGACAGGAGTCATTTCAATGGGGGTTGGGAGTCGAAATAAATGGCGCAAATCGGGTTGAGGCAAACAATTTGCCTCAGCCTGACTTGCCCCATTTTTTGGTGCCCAAGTTCCATATTCCCCTACGCCGGCGCTGCCTGGTGTACGTCATTTTTTTTCACGCACACCAGGCAGCGCCGGCGGCTAACGCCGGCTAAAGTCATTGAATAAATACGGCGCCCGCATGGTGCTTCAGAATGGCGTTAGCTGGCGCTAATTTTTTGGACGCAAAACTGAGTTAGCGCAGTTTTGCGTCAAAAAGCATAAATATGGCCCTTAGTATTTTAACTAATAGGGAAATAAAAATTGTTAAACGCTTTACCGAGTTGTGGTTATTCATGAATTGATGGTTATAGTTGTTTTGATTTTAATGTTATTAATTGGTTATGCCAATTATTGATGCCATTGGTCACTACGTAATTAGGATATTCCATGTGATCCAAAAGGCTCATTGGCCTATACGCGTCTCCTTGTAAGTTTACTTACTAAGAACCAGACGCGCTAGCAGGATCGTAATTCAGCGGAAGCCGACAGAGTAAACCCATCAGCCAAACTCTAAATCAAGCCCTTCATGATGACTGTCCATAGCTCTTTTTAATGGTCATCTACCATGTTATAACTTTAACTGCAAATCTTAATTGCCATCCAAAAGAAGAGTGAAGATAGAAGGCTCAGGAAGTTATTGCACCTCTTACCTCCTACTTAAACTGACTCTATCTGCAGCATCCACCATCACTGAAGAGGGATTATAGGGATGAGTTGAGCAAATGGCCCAATTTTTCCTCTTTTAAGCCTCTTGAGGAAAAATATTATGACCGCGGTTTTCTGTGCAGTAGATAACTACTACACACCCATGGATTTTGAACCATGCATCTAAACTTTTACAAAGTCAATTTTTGTTCAGATTACTTGGAAGGCTCTCTGTCCGTGGGATACCATTCTCTCTCCTTTCTGAAAAAGTAAATCTGTTGCATATTAAAGACGTTTAAACTTTGTTTCTCTACGTATGTCGATTTGCATTCTTCGTGATAACTTAAATTGAAGAAAAAGTTCAATGTACAACCCTTATCTTTTAGCTTGCAATTCTTTAATCATGTAATTTTTGCATAAATAAAAACGTTAAAGGAGCCTAGTAGCATATCAGCGTTTGCTAATGTGAATTTCTCCACTTCGTTTTTGTCTTTGCGGCATGAAAAAGGCAGCCACTTTGGCCGGCTATCCTTTGGCAATGTAGCGCAGAATGATACAGCTGGCCCTGAATCACTGATAAGTACTGTCTGGCCTGTAGTACATAGCACTATTGAGAAAAGCCAATCAACTATTATGCATACAAATTGGACATTAGTGAAAGCTGAGAAACAAAGCTGCACTTAACAGAACTACAGAGGCCACCTCAGTAACAATGTGATAATTTCGGGGCTTTGCAGGATACATCATTAAAAACCAAATGCTTTTTAAACGTAAAATCAATACATATTAATTCTGTTCCAAAACAAGGCGGGGTCCAGAAAGAGCAAACATGGTGAAGACGGAGATATGGGTTAAAAAAGGGACAGCAAAAGTGCGAAATAAGAAAACGACATCAGCCACTCAGACCAAGCATTGGCAAATCCAATAGATTTAACTTTTGTATAGAGCATGCGCATAATTACTCAGACACAAATCAGTCACGTACACATTCTTATAGATGGCAGATACATATAGCCATTTAGAGAGTGAAACACAACTACGGATTGCTGTGCGACAGACCAATACCTCTACACCCGTCCATGGACACAAATGAGCAAACAGGCCAACAGGCACTATGTACATAAACCATATCAAAGGAGGTTGCTCATACACAAACTAGGAGACGTGCTATAATGTACAGGTGTATGCTGTTTCAAGGCCATCTCAGAAAAGTAGATATGACACAGAAGTGAAAACAAGGGAGCAGAAGGGGTGGCATGAGGAAGGAGTCACATGCACGAATGTTCCTATTAAAACTTACTGGGTCAGATGCTACGTGACGAATGGCCGCTCTTGGACAGGCGCATGGTGGCTTTCACAAACAGGTCTCCTTTGTCAGCTACGGGAGATTTGTTTCATCCTGATTCCTGACCTAAGATGGTGAGTCTGCTTTCGAGTCAATAAGAAGAATGACGGAATTAGCAACCACTTGCGGGTCAAACCTGGTATCAAGGAAAAATGACATGCCGCTTGCAATTCCTTTGCATGGCAATGTCATGATTACAGATTCTTCTCCGCACCCTTCTAGATTTCACCTATTGTCCTTTCTGCACACTGTTAGTAGTTTTCCTCAAGTTCCTTTCTGTTTCCTTCCGGTTTCTTTAAAAAAAAATACTTCCTCTGGCTCCTGACTTCCTTATCATTCTTATCTATTTTTTAACGATTCAGATGTCTGGATTCCACATGAACGGCTAGCTGCCAATAAACAGACAGGTGATTCATGTTAATTGTTACAGTTTCTAAGTTACCTTAAATTTATTCCTGATATTTTTTCATACTACCTACATGAACTTATATTCTTCTTTGTTAGGCTTCCAGTGCGTTGAGGCATATTAGAACTGGGGTATCTGTTCTTGTTCTCCTTCCTTATCCATGTTTCTCCTGTTTCCACAGAGTTTGGTGCTATACTCTTTTTTCAGAGGCAAAAAGGCTTTCGGCTTTAGGGACACATCGGGACTGCTAGTCGGCTCATTAGTGCTCTTGAAACTGACAGTTTGCTAGATCAAAGATATGGATCTGGATGAAGACCCCATTGCCTCTTTGATGCAAGCCATGGAGGCTGTGCAGAGAGATATGTGAACAGCAGAGCTCAAATAACTATTCTTCTAGAAAGAATAAATAATTTACAGAGCAAAAAGTCCCCTTAAGCAGATTCCTCACAGGGGAATTCTTTCAGTTCTTTGTTACTAACTAACCGTCTTCCCAGAGAGTGTTCCAGATAACACCATGTCAGTACCCATTTCTCAATCTATGGCACCAAATAAGGAGCATTATGGGGATCTTACATTGTTTGTTTCTTTTTTTTAGCTCAGGTTAATTTACAATGTGTGAGTTGTCCATAACTGTTTCACCCTGCTATATTAAAGGCAGTACTTAATTTGAGCTGGTGGTTTCAGGTACTCAGCAATGCACATAATTGTCAACACCACACTTATGACAGCAGCCACACTGTGGTGCTGTTTGTTTAACTGAAAGATGAGACGCACAGCAGATTTTTTCATAATTAAAAATAACTAATATATGTCACCCAAGCCATTTGTATTGCTTTGGGGGCTCAAACAGTCTGAATTGGCACATTTACAGCAATGTGATGATTAGTAGTTGTGGAGGTACCGTCACTGGCAGCGCAGGCAGTGGCAATGGGTGGTGCAAGATGCAGTGGCCTCTTGACTAGGACTTTGGCACTCAGGCCCTCATTATGACATTGGCAGCAAATTCCACTTACTGGCAAGCTGACTGCCGCCAACTTACCGCCGCAGCAGCAGATATCTGTTCACCATATTATGACACACACACACCAATCTGTCAGTATTCAGCCACAGACACAAATCCGCCACACCAAAGGTCAGTTGTAAACTGGCAGTATCAAAACCCACACTGTTATGCCAACAGAGCAACGTCCACCACATTATTACCCATGAATCACCAAGGCGGACATTCAACGGCGGAAAACCATTGCACTCAAAATTAACACACACAAACAAAACACCACATTGGACAATTCAAACAACACACACCTGACACCCATACACACACCACACCCACACACCCACACCACTATAAAACGCACACCCACATTACCCACAACCCTTTACCATCACAAACAATTGCCAGCAGAGAGACATCAAGAGCCGCACACTATACACACCTATATACCACTCACGCACCCCACATCACACACCCCAACATTTTACCCAACACACCCTCACCTACATACCTCAAACAACACCCATGGCACCATAAAGACACCCCCCACTTCACAGAAAAGGAGCTTGGGGTCATGGTGGAGGAAATAATCAGGGTGGAGCCATAGTTATTTGGATCACAGGTGCAGCATATATCAATAGCTAGGAGGATGGAGCTATGGCGGAGAATTGTGGACGGGGTCAAAGCCCTGGGACAGCACCCAAGAACTAGGGATGACATCCGGAAGAGGTGGAACGACCTACGGGGGAAGGTACGTTCCATTGCAGCAAGACACCAGCTCGCTGTACAGAGGACTGGCGGTGGACCCCAACCCCCTCCCTCACAGCTAACAGCATGGGAGGAGCAAGTCTTGGCAATCCTGCATCCTGAGGGCATGGCCAGTGTAGGAGGAGGTCTGGACTCTCGTAAGTCAACTCTCTACTACTACTATCCCCCTACTTGCATGCCATCACATACCCCCACCCTGACTTTCACTCCCATCACTCCACAACCTCCCACACACCCCACCATCACATCTAACCTATCCCAATGCCAAGCCCTGCATGCTCTACCAATGCATGGACACCACTCACAGCCCTGCATGTACACTTATCACTAAAGCATGCACACCATAGAGAACTAACAATCCTATGATACACCAACAAACAGAAGTGAAAGCTGCTGGGCAAATACAATCAAAGAGGGCAAGCCATGGATGCTTAATATGTCAGACACAGAAACAAAATCACATCATTTACATCCCCACAGGTATCCCAGCCAATGTCAGCGGAGAGGAGGTGCCAGCAATATCCAGTCCCTCAACTGAAGAGGCCCACAGTGATGACAGCAACTCTGGTCTTTAGAATCTGGATGACAAACCTTGCCCATCAGGGACCTCTGGACAGCCGGTTACCCAGGCCCGGTCACACACCACCACAGAGCCTCCCTATCAGGAAACACCACCACAGCGCCCACCCAGTATACCGACAACTCTGTCTCCAAGACACGTCAATCAGCAGGGTGTCCACCTCTACAAGGACCCCAGGCCACACCTTTCCCCAAGACAATCAGGGACCTGGGGTCAGTGGCAGTAGACATACGGTTCAGGGGACAGAGGAACAGGACAACTCGGAAACTGGAAGGACTGCTATATGTCGGGGAGGACAGGCACAGGGAACCGACTCTCCAGTAGGCACTTTCAGAGATCTTGGGAGACTACCAACATTCCCAGGACTCGATGGGCCAGAACCTGGGCAATGTGCAGGAGAACAGGCGGCTGCCAGAGGGACAGTATCAAGGGATCAGCGAGGACTTGAAGACCATCAGCCATCCCTGATCTCCATAGCAGTGGTGCTGGCAGACATGGCCAAAAGTATGAGGGAGGCAGTCACACAACAGCGGGCCCCTGCCACTAGCCAGACATCTGAACAGCCTTTCACCTCTGTAGGAAAGTAGTCGCTTTCTAGCATGGTTACCCCCACTTCTGGCCTGTTTGTGAGTGTGTGTCAGTGTGTTTTTACTGTGTCACTGGGATCCTGCAATCCAGGACCCCAGTGCTCATAAATAAAAACCCATATTTCAGTGTGTTTTGCCTGTCTCACTGGGCTCCTGCTAGCCAGGACAGCAGTGCTCATAGTTTGTGGCCTAATGTGTATGCCTGTGCAGTGCCTAACTGTGTCACTGAGGCTCTGCTAATTAGAACCTCAGTTCTTATGCTCTCTCTGCTTTTAAATTTGTCACTGTAGGCCAGTGACTCGATTGACCAATTTCAATTGGCACACTGGACCCCCTTCATAAGTCCCTAGTATATTGTACCTAGGTAGCCAGAGGATTGGGGTTCCAGGAGATCCATATGGACTGCAGCATTTATCTTGACACCCATAAGGAGCTCAGACAAACCCTTACACAGGACTCCCATGGCAGCCTGCGTGAAATAGTGCACACACTAATTCACAGCCATTTTCCCTGCACTTAAGTAACTTATAAGTCACCTATATGTGTAACCTTCACTTGCTGAAGGTTAGGTGCAAAGTTACTAAGTGTGAGGGCACCCTTGCACTACCAAAGGTTCACCCACATAGTCCAGGGCCATTTCCCCGGACTTTGTGAGTGTGGGAATGCCATTACACGTGTACACTACATATAGGTCAATACCTATATGTAGCTTCACAATGGTAACTCCAAATATGGCCATGTAACATGTCTATGATCATGGAATTGTCGCCCTATTCCAAATCTGGTATTGGGAGCCAGTTCCATGCATCCTGGGGCTCCACCATGGACCCCAGGTACTACCAAACCAGCTCTCTCAGGCTTGCACTGCAGCTACAGCTGCTGCCACCTCACAGACAGGGTTCTGCCTTCCTGGGGTCTGGGCAGCCCAGTCCCAGGAAGGCAGAACAAAGCATTCCCTCTGAGAGTAGGGTGTTACACCCTCCCCCTTTGGAAATAGGTGTTACAGGATGGGGAGGGGTAGCCTCTCCCAGCCTAATACTTTGAAGCGCACAGATGGTGCCCTCCTTGCATGAGCCAGTCTACACCGGTTCAGGGACCCTTTCTGCACTGCTCTGGTGGGAAACAGGACAAAGGAAAGGGGAGTGACCACTCCCCTGTCCATCACCACCCCTAGTGTGGTGCCCAGAGCTTCTCCAGTATGTCTCAGATTTGTGGGGGCACTCTGGAGGGCTCTGAGTGGCCAGTGCCAGCAGGTGATGTCAGAGATCCCTCTTGATAGGTCCATACGTGATAAGGTGGGTGTAGGAGGCTGGCCTGGCTTATAGTGGGTACCTGATGGTACTTATACCTTGTGCCATGTCCAGTATATCCAGTTAGTAGATTAGTAGTGTTCTAGCAGCTTAGGCTGATAGGGGTAGCTAAAGCAGAGCAGCTTAGGCTGAACTAGGAGACATGCAAAGATCCTACTATACCACTTATATCACATAACACTATATCATAAGAAATACAATACTCAGAGTTACTAAAAATAGAGGTACTTTATTTTAGTGACAATGTGCCAAAAATATCTCAGAGGATATACTCCATTAGGACGTAAGCAAAATACACAAAATATACACACAAACCAAAATCAGGTAAGTAAACAGTTAGAAAAGTAGTGCAAACACTGTACAATACAATAGAATGCAATAGGCCTAGGGGCAACACAAACCATATACTCCAAAAGTGGAATGCGAACCACGAATGGACCCCAAGCTAGTGTAGTGTGTAGAGGGTCACTGGGAGTGTAAGAAAACACTAAGGGACATATTTATACTCCGTCTGCGCCGATTGTGCGTCAAAACTTTTGCCGCAAAATCAGCGCAAACGTTGCCCCGTATTTAAACTTTGAAGCCCGAGCCCGTGGACGACAAAATTCCGCCGTGTGTGTCATTTTTTGGATGCGGCAACCCGCCTTGTGGTAATTATATACAAGGTAGGCGTTCCCGTCCCAAAAATGGCTTAAACGGCCGTGCGTCGTATTTATGCTTTCGGGCAAAAATGACGCAAGGTCGGGAGGCGGAGCCAGAAAATGACGCACAGCCCGATTTGCATCAAAAATTAACGCCTGGTTCAGGGCAGGCGTTAAAATGGGGCAAACACACCTGTATTTAATCAGAACACACAGAACAAACAGCAGAGCAGCAGAGCAGCAGAGCAGAAACAGGGAGCCATGCGTGCACGCAGACGCAGAGCCCAGCAGCAACAACAGCAGCTACAACAACACCAGCAGGGACCCCAAAGGCAGTGCAGAAGGCAGGAGAGGATATTCCACCTAAGAACAACCCTTTAGGGCCTCAGGGAACACAACATCATACAGAGGTACCGGTTGAACTGGCAGGCCATTCAGAAGCTGCTGCGAAACATTGAACAGCAGTTGGCCCCCACTTTGGTGACACCCCGCACCATCCCAACAGAAACAAAGCTGCTTGCAGTACTTCACATGCTGGCAAGTGGCTCTTTCCAAACAACTGGTGCCCTGGTTGGCGGAATATCACAACCATCATTCTCCGCCTTTTTGCCCAAAGTACTGGATGCCATCATTCGACTGACACCCCGCCACATCTGCTTCCCTAACATACTGCAAAAGCAACAGGAAACAAAACAGGGGTTCTACGCAATCAGTGGCTTCCCGCACGTCCTTGGTGCAATCAACTGCACACATGTACGCCTTGTGCCTCCTGCTGCAACTGAACACCTCTACCACAACAGGAAGCACACACATTACATCAACGTGCAGGCCATAGTCGATCACCAGGGATTGATCACCAACATCGTGGCTAAATATCCTGGGAGTGTACATGACTCATACATCTTCCGTCACTGCACCATCAATGAACACTTCCAGGATGGACGGTATGGCAATGGACTACTTGTTGGTAAGTACAAAAACCTACTTATATACACACTGCACAGCAACCCTCTAGGACACACAACACATACACCACAACAGCAACATGTCAACAGGAACACACAGAGGTCCTGACATCACTAGCCATGTTTCTTAAGTCACCATTGAACCTGTCACACATTGGAAATTACTGTACAGCCTAATGTTAAGACGTCAATGAGTGTGGTTGCCTAAATGCCACCTTGCAAATTGTAAGTGTCCCAATGACCTTTACATTAATACATTGCATAAGTTTCAAGGTATGGGATGTCCAGGGTACTTTGATATGAACGTGTTAACAACACTTTCAATTTTAACTGTGCATGGAACTATCATCTCACCCCCAGTGAAGACACACGGACACCTGTATCACAAGTCATAATGCTAGGGAGGGCACACTGTACTGCAAATCCCAAAACATACTGCTGACAAACGGTTAGCAGACAAACACTTGTTCATCCAAGGAAACAACACAATGCAGATGGTACAGCCTACAAGCATAGGATGTCACATTAGTACACAAAAGAGTCACAGACAACACAAGACAACTACTGCCATTAAAGGTCTTTTCAATAGTGCCAGCTACATCAACATGATCCCATTCATTTTCTCTTGCAGCTGATCAGGGGTATGGCATCCAGCCATGTATTATGACACCATTTGGCAACCCAAGTACTGCTGCAGAGGCTTCATACAACGAGGCCCATAGGAGGACACGCAGCATTGTCGAGCGGACCTTCGGCATCCTCAAGTCAAGGTTCGCTGCCTCGACATCACTGGTGGTAGCCTCCTATAATCCCCCGAGATGGTCTGTAAGATCATCCTCACATGTGCAATATTGCACAACATTTGTATCAGAAGAAACATTCCCCTCCTGGAACCAGAGCCAATCATGCCTGAAGAGGAGGAAGAGGAGGATGCTGGCCTGCAACAGGAGGGGGAACTACAGAACACAGCTGCTGGTATACGCAGGCGGCAACAGATTGTGAATAATTTCTTCTGAATATGATCACCTTCACCACTTTAGTTAACTAATTTAAATAAACACCTATTCTAATCACCATATCATGGTCTGGCTATTCCTTTTTGCACACCTTCATCTCTACTTATCAGGATAAGAGTGTTGCCTCATGGAGCATTGCTGAGATACTGAGTAGGACACAGAACATCCCAGAGCTAATGTGATGCCTAACATACAATGGTCACATACACAAACACTCTTAATGACATATATCATGTACATATCTCCTTTGAAGGCCAATAGCAGAGGACCACAACTATTTCACACATACATGTTGAAAGCAAGGTCCAACGCAGCATATGGCACACAACTATGACATCATCACTCAATAAGGGGAAAACAAGCCTCATACATGAGGCAGTCAATGTGCTTTGGCATCACTAACAGGAATGTCTGCCAAGACCCTTGACAGCAGTTAGTCCAACTGCATCCAATATTTGCAAGGAATATCTGTGACTAGAGTTCCATAGAAGCAGAACACGGACAGCACAAGTGCCACACGTATGACACACCCATGCACCTGGTCACAACCCACCTGTCGGAAGAGGTCCCTGGAATACTAAGATGTGTACCCTGATAATACCTCCTCTACACACACAGACCAACATTAGCAAACCAGTGTGCTACACCCTTTCCTAAGGCATGCCATTGTCATATAACATCTGACTGCATGGAAATCTGGTCAATTTATACACTGTCTTCTAGTTTCAAAGCCCTGTTAGCACATGTAGATTGCTTCCCCTTGTGAAAATGTCTGTTGGCCCATAGAATGCAAGTCTCACCTACAGGACTAGTGAAAAACAGATGCAGCCCACACCTGTGATCACCTCCATGCATACCACCCATTTCAAAAAGCACTGCCCCTGATGATGCCTGGAACAGCATAGGAGTTGCCATTATGTCAAATACACCGGCAACCATTGATACTAATTAAGCGTGTAACACAGCCCTTGGATTCATTTGTCACCTTCAAAAACACAGGACGTACACAGTTTGACATGTCAACTGTCTAATTTGTCTTCCAAACGGTCTCAGTCAGACCACTGATTATGTAACTTGTCCAGTAGCTGGCTCTTGAATCACCTTGCATTCTGTCAGCCTGACTGGCAACTGTCTGTGCGTCACACTAAAGTATCCCTGTGTCTACATATGTACCACACGTGCGTAAGAAAACCTCCCATTCATCAGGGGGCATTGGGCATGGGCTTCTTCCATGCATACCCAAATACATTGTATAGCATCATCTGCCTTTTAACTGTACCATTTGAGTTACATCCTCTTGGAAAAGCAAAATTCATGGCCCATCCCTTGTCTGGGTTGCATATACGCATGAATGACAAAGTGTGACAATGTCCCAGGGTCATAGGCAGGGATTGGGTACGGGCTTTCAGCCCAACCAGCAACCTCTGATAATGTACATGAATAATACACAAATGTCAGAACCATGACAGTTCACACACAGCATCACAGTGCACACAACATACTGCAGTGATGGGCCATGTGTGGTGAATAGCTGCGAGAATAAACAGCACAGAGGCTATGATGTTCCCAGATGCAGTGGGAAGTGCAGAGGCCAACCTGTGTACAAATGTTGTAATGACACCTGCCGGAACATGACAATTGAGACATTATCTAACTCAGCACACCAAGGTTGCCCTGTTGACTGTCTCATTACACATCTTTAGTGACAGGGTAGGACCATCCACATGTTGGTTCACATGTCCACATCTACTTTACTCACATTGATCAACAAAGGATACTCAGTAGTTACAGGAATAGCTGCCACTGACTCATGATGAGTCCTAGTCCGAACTGTGACAAATTACACCCCAAACAATCTACAGGATCATCATTGGACCACACACATGAACAAGACACCTATGTGCAATTGATCACTGCAAAAATGTGGACACGTGCTGTCTTGTATGCTGGTCCACCACAGCCTCTTGATAGTTGGGGCTTACTTCCATGGCCTCAACTGTGGTGTCATCATACATATGAGATTGACCCTTGTCTGTCTGTGCAAACAACATGGTACCCACTTCCTCAATGCATGTGTATGACTCACTGTGGGATTCATCAACTAGTGCCTAGGATGCTCTTACCAATACTCTAGGACATAGGATGTAGAAAATGTGGACCATTGACATGAACATGCGTCTGCCATCCATCTGTTGCATGCTATGTCACATGTGGTGTCTACGTGACCCTAAAACTTGGAAGTATACTTTACGGGTGTTGTTACATGTATGACTAACACATGCCCTTGCTCATTCCAAATTTGGCTTGCATCTTAGGATTGGACACATGGACGTCACATTCATACAACCATATGTACAATAATGCTTCATGTGATATACACACACACTTGGTCAACCAACACATTAGTTGTCAAAGCACACACTTTGAGCCAAAGGCATTTAGGTATTGTACATATGTGTGTCACATTGCTATCCTCTCCTTATGACAAACATGCACAATTTGTGCCACACATATATGTAGGCCACACTTATGACAATCTATGATGTCAGCCAACTGTAAACATACTGTGAAGGGTGTAGTGGATGATGTTCCGCTGCAGTATGATGTCACACATGTGAACATACACCATCAACACCATACTTTTCTTCAATTAGCCAATCTCTGATGTGTTCCAAATGTAAAATAACCAAAAAACAAGTAAAAATGCCCCAAACCAGTTAATGCACTGTAATTTTGACGTCCCTAGCGGTGTGCGTCATTTTTTGTTTACCAAAACTGTATTTGCGTAATTATTTTGACGCACAGGAGTGAAATTTAGCCTGCATCCAGATATTTGTACAGTCCATGTATCATTATGTGGATGCGGGTTAATATTCACGTCTGTGCGTCAAAATAAATGACGCAAATACAGTTTTGTGCAACAAAAATTGAACCATAACGCGAAAAAGTCGGGACTTTTCATACAGGAAGTGATGTAATAGGATATCCTGTTCACAGATCATGTACAGTGGGTGTACTTTCACTTTCACTTTGCAGTCTATGATCCTTCTAGACTGTGTGGCTGTGTAGAGAGTGTTGTCCAGAGATTTTGTGCTGTATTTGTCCTGTGTGCTATCTGTAAAGTCCTTTTGTGAAATAAGTATTGTTTGTGTATACTGTAGTACTGTGTTTTGTCTACATTTGTCCATTTATCTTGTGTATTTCTTGTTTGTGGGAGTCTGTTGTGGGTAGTGTTAGTTTGGGGATAGTTGGGCTCTTTTAGTGTTTAGGTTTACTTTTTTTCTGTCTTTTTACCCCTACTTTCACCCATTTCCCCTTTCTATTTCTTTCACCCCTATTCCTTATCTTCAACTATAAGTATGTCTGGTAGGCCACGTCTTGGCAGGATGGGGGAAGAGGAGTTGGGGGGCTTCATCTGGCTGGTGACACATTTCTTACCGCTCATGATCCAGGCAGGGAGCAGGGTCATACAGGGTTACCCGACAGAGGCGCGCAGAATCTGGTGTGGAAAGGTGCTGCATCACCTGCAGCGTGTGGATGCCAGCCAGAGGAGTGACCACCAGCTGAAGCACCAGTGGGCTGACCTCATCACCAGGGAGCAGGATCTCTTGGACCACCTGGGAATCATGATTGGTGGCACTGTTGGTGAGTACGATAATTGTTAATGTGCACGATTAAATGCTCAGGTGATTAGTGCAATGTCTGCCAGCTAACTTGATGACTGTGTGTAATGCCTGGGAAATATAAAGGGATCATTGATGCACTATGGCAAGGATCACAATTGCTAGCTGTCAGGTAGCACGTGCTCAGCAAACTTACAGGTAACGTTACCATGAAGGAAATTTGTGCGGCCTTTTTGTCAGCACAGCTAACAAAATAGGAGCCAATCATGTCTATATAGGGTATTATTGACAGAGACGTACAGATGTACCAACATTTAGCCCAACTGTGTTGACGCAATTGCTAGACTGACTTTAGGATCACTACATGATGCTGGAAATGAGTGCTGCCTTCACGTCAATTGATAATAGCAAAGTGGCTCAGACATTGGTCTCATGTTAGTCTGGTGAGTGTGGAAGGAAAGCTTTCACAGAAGTACTATGAATGTGTGGGATTATTTGGTTTCTTGATCTTTTTGGATACATGTCAGTTCAGGATTTTAAAACATCGTGAAAAGGTGTAAGGTGCCCTCAGCTAACATCTTAAGATGTTTGTTGGAATTAGTTGAGCCACAATCCAAATATGGATGGCAGTCCAAGTGTATGCACATGGCTTCACATCTCCATGGTTGGTGCAAATCACCATAGCTGGGCCACATCAATTGACTATACTGTAACAACAGGATGGCTTACAGGAGTCCCTGCCCCTCCCTCTGTACATTGGGCCTATGTGCAATAAATGTGCCATGGCCACAAGGCATGTTTGACTGGTAATGCAGTCCTCAAGTAACCAGGCGTTGGATGTTTCTCTTGGATGCACATGATGAGACGATTACACTCCATATTTTTTAGTGCTCACCAATTATGGGGCAAGTTTGCAACCACATGATAGTTAGGGCCAATGTATGTGTGCAGATATGTGTGTAACTGTCACAGGAGACCCATGCTATGTACAAGTTGGCCGTGAAATATCAGATGCAGTACCATCATGTCTGAATGGCTGCCATGTCCTTATTCAGCCTACACATTGTAAATGATTATGAAATTGTTGCACTGTGCACAGATTTTGAGCACATTTCTTCCTTCCCTACCTTACAGGTGGACCGGCACACTACACTGTGGGAGAGCTGGCGACATTTGAGTACCCCGACCACTCCAGTAAGTGTTGATATGTCTGTTATGTGTTGTGTTTGCTGGTTATGGACTCGTGTGAGTTGGACGCATAGCAAGGTGTGATGCGTTGGGCAAGTTTTTCCCTTGTTCCATGAGTGGGAATGCAGTTCTCACATGTTTTGAGTTTGCCAATGCGTATCCAATGGTATCATGTAGGGATTGTAGGACATCCCTGTAGGCCCCACTGTGAGTACAGGGGATAGTCATGTGTCTGACACTTGTATCACCAAGAGTCGCAATGGAAGTCAGCCCCTATTTAGTCAGCCTGTCAGACCCACATTCTCTAAGATTGGTGGAGCTAATAGCTTCCCAATAGACATCTGCTTCACTATTTACCTACGTAAGTTTGAAACAGTAGGTAGAACCTCCTAGCAGCATGTACTTCCACATGTAGTGCATCAAGTGTGTGGAACCTGAGTGTAATGGCCTAGGTGTGCATGCAATTCATGATCATGGGTGTTCTAGCAACTCTGTGTCTGATGTAAGTCAGGCCTCATTGGAAGTATATGTTGTGTACTAAGGTCTGCATTTCCTGACATGTCTGACCCTATGAGTGCTCTAGGGTTTGCTGACTCCAAATTGTAGGTAGACCTTACCTGTGGTGTGTCTGTAGAGACAAACATGTGTGGAGTTGCCTATACACTCCTCGGTGTACATGTTGTTGGCAAATTATAGTTGTGTATCCACCGCCCCCCCCTCAAACACGGCCATGGGTTTGTGAATGGGGTACCTAGTATTGATGCTGCCAGTATGTTACACACACCTGTGAATAAGTAACGGTTTGGTTGCATACTAGTATACACACACTCAGGTTTGGCATTTGGTACCATACTGGAAAGTCCAGTTACAACTTGCAGACCATGTGGCTTTAATTTTGCTTTCCGTACACTGACATTTGTAGCCCAGCTCTTGGTGGAGGATATGCAACATGATTCTTAGATGTTAACTGTCAGAACTCAGATTGCAAGTCAAAGCCAGTTGTTACCCATTTTGTGGGTTATGGATGTGCTTTGTGTGATGTCACCTTTGTTGTCTGGCCTGCCATATACTTCCTCAGGGACATTCAATGCTCTGTATCGTGATATGAGCTGTTACAAGTACAGTAGATGTAATGTCTGATTAACTTGCTGTGCCGTTTCACACAATGCAGTTACTAATGTAGCATATCTGTATTTGTCTTCACAGCAGCTAACATGACTCCAGACCAGGTCCGTGAATTTCAGCGTAGGGCCAGGCGATACCAGCACATCCTGCTGGTGGAGTAGGGGTTCCGGAGGATGGCCAGGCGATATCGCCATGAACGTGCCTCCGTGGCATGGCGAGCCTTCCCACAGGGGGGGCCTACTTTGCCCACCACAGCCACCACAGAAACAACCACCAATCAGAGCCAGGTGGCCCCACCCACAGCTGCCACTGTTGATCCAACATCTGCTGGACTTCCTGGCCCCAGCATTGCCGCCGGTGCAGGACAGCCCACACAGACCTCCTCCACCGGTACCCAGACAGCCACTGCTCCAGCTGTTGACCCTGCAGCCTTCAATAGACTTGAACATAAGATGGACAAAGTGCTGCGCAAGGTGAGCCACCTGAGCCGGGACGTGCGGCACATTAAACGGCGGGTCAAGGATATAAAGAGGACCCTCCGGAGGCCCAACCTCTAGAGAGTTGATTTGATGGACATGATACCCTCCCCTCCCTCCTCTTTCCTTGTTCTTATAGTTCGTGGGCTTAGGGGGATTAGTGTTAGGTTAGTATAGGCTGTTAGTTTAGTTAGTGTTAGTGGGTGGGGGTGGGGGGTCCTGCTTGTTTCTTTTTTGACTTCTTACATGTGTGGGTGGGTGGGTGTGGGGCTATGTTGGGGTTCTGGTGTGTAAAAAAAAAAAAAAACAATACCAAAAAAAGAAAACAAAAAAATATACCAAAAATATATATATTTGTTTAGGATAGTATGTGTTTAGGTTAGTATGTGTTGTCCTCAATGTGTCCCGTCTCATAAGGGGGTGGGGGTATGGGGGTAGATGTTTAGAACATTTTGTTACATGTGATTAGTAAGTGTAGCTTAGGTCAGTTAGGGAAAGTTGTGGGTAATGAGTAGTCATGGTAGATTAGGGTAGGTAAGATTTTTCCTTCAGTTTCCTCATCTATGGTTAGCTTTTAATAAATATTTGGTTACCCCTTAATAGTATGTGTTGAATGGTACTTGATCGTGGGTTTGGATTCAGTGTACATCAATTTTGTACTATAACATCTGTGTCCTATGCTACAAACAAATCCCAACTGAGCTGTACGATTGGCAGCTAGCCCTGAGCTACCTTGCAAAGTGTCTACCCTTTGTTGCAACCACCAATCACAGTTAATATGGTTCCCAATGTGTTTATGTTGATAAGTGTGTATTCAGAGTCACTAACAGTGCTTCCAGACTTGATATTGGGGAAACAGTTTTAGGTCTGACTGCAGTGTGATGATCATGCACACCCTTATAAAATGAGTTCTCATTGGCAATCTTGTATTCTTGTCTTCATGACCCTCATACATCATTTGTGACACAGTTCGGCATGATTACCTATTTGTATGTTAACTCAGACACCTTCATTTGTGCAGTTTTTTTTTGTATTTACTTAGATTAGTGTGGCATGTTTATTGTGTTATTTTTGCATGTCGACAACATTTAGCGGGCACTATTTGATGACTTAGTTATCCCCTTCTGTCCTACACAGCATGTTGGTGTATGGTTTTTCACTTCATCAGATTATTCCCTCAGGATGGGCAGAGTATGATGCAATCATGGTCACTGTGCAGATTTCTCTAACTACAGAATATCTGGACAGTTGTATTGACAAGCTACGTAATTTGACAGTAGGCACATTTCAGTTATTTACTGCACAGTTGATATGTCACATTACCCACAGACAGATTTGTTGTGTAAGTGCTATTTATTGAAAAGTGCTGTAGTGCTATATGTACATTGTCCATGATTGTGAGTCCATTACAGTGATATCTTCCATTGTGATCCAACACAAGAGTTTACCAAAATGCTTTTGTCATGCTGGGGTTGCTGTTTCAGACAGTGCAGAGGGACAGACTTAGCCAATGAGTAGGAGAGAGACAATCACTGGGCTGGGTGACAAGATATACAGTGGTTAGCAGAACAGTGCTTGAGTACTGTTGTTGTAAGGCTGTCATGTTTCAAAACGCAGGACTTTGGTAATAGTTGGCCATGTGGCAGGGACTAGTGCTTCCGGGTACTTTTCCTTGTGAATGTGATCTGTTCCATGTCTTCTTTTTCTGATGTGTGTGTTGCCTGCTTTGTCCTTGTTGTTGTTGGTTGTGAAGGGGCAACACACACCTCAGTGTTAGAAGACGTGGAGTCAGACATCCCGGTAGCTGCTCCCTGTGAAGGTCTTAAGGGCAGTACTGCTGCAAGGAGGGCCTGCTGGTTCTTGAGAATAGCAGCCACATCACATTGGTAGGCAGCCAGGTCGGCCCTGAGGGATTCAATGTTGCATTCGTGCAAGCGTTGACAGGATTGCTGTCGTAGGTGTTAGGTCAACTGTATTACAGCTGTGCTGATTTCCTTCAGGGTTTTCTGCAGTTCCTGCAAGATAGATGTTAGGGCTTGCATAGCTGCTGCCTGATCTGCAAATAACATCATGCACGAACGCACCCCCTCAAGGCTGGCTGCCATATTTTGCATCCCCACCCGCACCTCCTTGGCCAGCTCCCGCTGTAATCCAACTACAGTTCTCTCAAAGCTGGTGCCAGTGTCGTCTGAGTCCTCAGCTGTATTGGAGCTGGCAGGTCCTACAATTGGGGTGGTGGGTGGTTCCTCTGCGATGGCTGCTTGTTCTGTGCTCCTCCTTGTGACAGAAGGTGGGTTCTGGAGGGTTTCAAGGAAATTTTGGATAGTCTCCTGGGGAATGTTTATCAGCTCGTCATCCATGTCATCAGTGAAATCTGGGACAGGCATATCGGCAGGAGATCCATCTTCCTCTGCAATGAAACAGGTTACAATTAGTGTGTCTATGTTGTGGCAATTTTGATGTGACGTGCCTGCCTTTTGATGAATTCACTTTGTGATCTTGTTTTGTGTTAATATCTGCAGTCCTTCAGATGGGCATTGTTTCAGGCCTATGGCCCACCTGTGTGTCACATGTATGTTATTGAGTTATTAGACTTGTCAGCCTCATCGCCTCTAGGTGTTGATTTTAGCCAAATAGAGAATTGCCACCTTCATTTCCTACTCGACCCTCCGTGTACATCCATTCTCATGGTGAGACCTTTCACTGGCTGTGGGTGTTCTGATGGACCTGGCAGCACACTTAACAATCTGGACCTGCCCCAATCCCTGATCGTTCACATTGACTTAAATGTAATTGACATGTGGCATATCCTATGCATGGCAATGTTATGATCAGATATGGCTGTTGACATTGTTAATGGGTCCTGCTGATGTTGGGTAATGTGTGTTACATTGGATTGCCCTGATAGTCACATCAGTGTCCTAGTTCCTCCTCTGACTGTGCAGATGTATTTCAGTGACCAGTTACATGTGTCCCCTCCTCTATGCTGTTGCCTGAGCAGTATGACATTTGGGATGTTGCCTTGTTACCCAGGCACAGGATGGACCCTGACATATGCAGCATGGGTGTGTCCTTAGTGCTGTGTCGCTCCTATTGTTGTTTACTTTGGCTGATGTTTGTGGCAACTATGGGCATTGACATTTGAGTGTACTGGGGCCTTTGTCTTGTTTCTGGGGATTGTTGCAGATGTCATCCTCACCCCCTAATTTAGGTGTGTATGATCCATGGGGAGGTTACTGCCATTGGCTACTTGAGCTGCACGCAGATCAGAGGTGGTAGTGGCAACTGTTGTCGCAGTTACATTGCAGTTGTCGGTTTGGCTAGAGGATTGCTAATAGGGCCCTAGTTAATGTAGGAGGTATGTTGGCTGACGATTGCCAGGATGTAAGTTTGACGTAGTGGCCTTCCCTCCTGTCGTAGCTTTCCCTTTGCTCCATCGTTGGCATGACAGCATGCCCTCATGGGACTGTTGCTGGTGTAGTGTAATGGTGTGCCCCAGCTTCTGTCTGTGCAGGCCATGCCCCAATGCCATGCCCCTTTACCCATGCCACTCCATGTATATGTTGACTTCCATGCATTTTGTGGTCGGTATCCCCCCCGCTTGCAGTTAACATTTGTGTATTTTAATTCCCCAAGCAACTTACACTGCATGTGCGTTGTCTCCTGGTAGTCTGCGCTGTCCTGTCCTTGAATCCCTGTGACGAACTCCTCAGGGATGATGGCTGAGACCATCTCCTCCATGTGGTCCAGGGCCTCCTGGTGTGCTGGACTCCCCCCTCCAGTCTGCAGTGTTGCCTTCCTGTTCCTTGCCAACTTTTCCTTGGTCCTGCGTTTGCAGTCATGCCAGCGTTTCTTGCACTCGATGACTGTTCTGCGTACTTCAGCCACACTGTTAATCTTGTCAACAATTTGTTGCCATATAGCTTCTTTCCTACTGATTGGCAACTTTAATGTGACAAACAGTTGGTGCTGGTGTTCCGTCACCTCTTCAACCAGAATTTCCTGCTCCTCTGCACTAAAGCGACACTTTCTCTTCTTCTTAAAAGTGTCCTGGTTCTTGTGTGGGTACTCCTGGATGGTTCCTGGTCTGCTGTCATCTTCCTGGGGTCTGATGTTGCGTCTGGGATCCATTTTGGCTCTCCTCTGGTGAAATGGCTGTGTTCGCTATGTTTTTTGATTCTATTGCGTCAAAAAAAAACGGTGCATATCCGGTTTGCAGTGTCGTAAATCGACCCACAGTCATTTCCGCCGCGTTAACGTTGTTTTCCTTTACGACTTGACGCCGCGGTGTGCGTCAAAAATAATGACTCCCACCTGATGTTTGCGCCGCCGTGCATCAAAGTATAAATATGACGCCCGCACAGTGCACCAAAATGGCGTTAGCCGGCGGTAATATTTTTGACGCAGTTTTGCGTCAAAAAGTATAAATATGGGCCTAAGGGTGTCCAAGATACCCCACCCCAAGACCCTATAAAGTAGGAGTAAAGTTACCCTACTACCCCAGAAACACACTAAAGTTGTGATAGGAGATTCCGCAAAGGCAACCACTGACTGCAAAGCACTGAAGACGGATTCCTGGACCTGAGGACCTGTAAAGGAAGGGGAGTCACACAAGTGACCAGCGGGGGCAGGAGTCCACTAAATCCCGGACGAAGGTGCAAAATGGCTGCCTCCGGGTGGAAGAAGCTGAAGATTCAGCAACAACGGAAGATGCCAGGAGCTTCTCCCTTGTACAGAAGATGTCCCACAGCGTGCTGGAGGATGCAGAGTTGTTTCCACGCAGAAATACCACAAACAAGCCTAGCTGCAAGAGTCACAGTTGAAGAAAATGGGTGCTGCCCGGGCCCAGGAAGGACTAGGAGGTTGCCCCTTGGAGGAGGTGGCAGAGGGGGCACTCAGCAGCACAGAGAGCCCACGCAGAAGCAGGCACACCTGCAGAAGAACTTGAACAGGCGTTCGAGAAATCTGAGCACGGCGGTCATCTCAACACTACAAAAGAGGGTCCCACAAAGTCGGAGATCAACTCAGTGAGTTGAGTAATGCAGGACAGAGTGCTGGGGACCTGGGCTATGCTGAGCACAAAGGATTCCTAGCAAAAGTGCACAGAAGCCCTAGCAGCTGCAGTTAAACATAAAATGTAAACTTTGCACTTGTATAGCACACTACTCACCTGTTAGGGTCTCAAGGCACTGTACGCATACCTCTGTGGAACCCCTCCTGGCTTTTTCCTGTGAGGGATGAAGCCAGGCATCCAAGCGCTGTCAGGGCTGTTGTGGAGATTGAGCAAGGTATTGCCCAGAGTTACAGAGTGGGACCCATTAATTACATTAGGCACCGAGGCAAGATATATCTGGTCCAAGGGAATTGAGCCCAAGAGCCACCTAGGTAGGAATTGAATCCTGGTCCCGGGCCAAATCTCTGCATCAGGGTCTGCCGCTCTAACCATTGTGCAACACAGTTCACACAGTACACAGGATTACTGTCAGGCGTGGGGAGGCAAGGACTTACCTCCACCAAATTTGGACAGAAGGACCTCTGGACTGTTGGGGTCACTTGGATCCAGCCCCTGTGTTCCAGGGACCACCCTCGTCGAGATGATAGGGGACCCAGAGGACCGGTGAAGCAGAAGTTCTGTGTCTGCGTTAGCAGGGGGAAGATTCCGTCGACCAAAGGGAGATTTCTTCTGGGCTTCCAGTGCAGGGTGAAGGCAGACAGCCCTCAGAGCATGCACCACCAGGAAACAGTTGAGAAAGCCGGCAGGATTAGGTGCTACAATGTTGCTGGTAGTCGTCTTGCTACTTTGTTGCGGTTTTGCAGGCATTTTGGATCAGTAAGCAGTTGATCCTTGGCAGAAGTTGAAGAGAAGTTGAAGAGAGAGATGCAGAGGAACTCTGGTGAGCTCTTACATTCGTTATCTGAAGAGAAACCCACAGGAGAGACCCTAAATAGCCCTCAGAGGAGGATTGGCCACCTAACCAGGTAATGGCCTATCAGGAGGGGTCTCTGATGTCACCTGCTGGCACTGGCCACTGAGAGGCCTCCATTGTGCCCTTACACTTCTGCATTCAAGATGGCAGAGGTGTGGGGCACACTGGAGGAGCTCTGGGCACCACCCCAGGGGTGATGGACAGGGGAGTCATCACTCCCCTTTCCTTTGTCCAGTTTCACGCCAGAGCAGGGGCTGGGGATCCCTGAACTGGTGTAGACTGGTTTATGCAAGGAGGGCACCATCTGTGCCCTTCAAAGCATTCCCAGAGGCCAGGGGAGGCTACTCCTCTCAGGCCCTTAACACCTATTTCAAAGGGAGCAGGAGTAACACCCTCTCTCAGAGGAAATCCTTTGTTCTGCCTTTCTGGGATTGGGCTGCCCAGACCCCAGGAGGGCAGAAGCCTGTCTATGGGTTGACAGCAGCGGTAGCTGCAGTGAAAACCCCACAGAGCTAGTTTGGTAGTACCTAGGGTCCATGCTGGAGCCCCGGGGATGCATGGGATTGGCACCCCAATACCAGATTTGGCATGGGGGGACAGTTCCATGATCTTAGACATGTTACATGGACATATTTGGAGTTACCATTGTGAAGTTACATATAGGTATTGACCTATATGTAGTGCACGCATGTAATGGTGTCCCCGTACTCACAAAGTCCAGGGAAATTGCCCGGAACAATGTGGTGGCACCTTGCTAGTGCTAGGGTGCCCTCACACTTAGTAACTTTGCACCTAACCTTCACTAGGTGAGGGTTAGACATATAGGTGACTTATAAGTTACTTACGTGCAGTGTAAAATGGCTGTGAAATAACGTGGATGTTATTTCACTCAGGCTGCAGTGGCAGTCCTGTGTAAGAATTGTCTGAGCTAACTATGGGTGGCAAAAGAAATGCTGCAGCCCATAGGGATCTCCTGGAACCCCAATACCCTGGGTACCTAGGTACCATATACTAGGGAATTATAAGAGTGTTCCAGTGTGCCAATCAAAATTGGTAAAAATGGTCACTAGCCTGCAGTGACAATTTTGAAGACAGAGAGATCATAAGCACTGAGGTTCTGGTTAGCAGAGCCTCAGTGACACAGTTAGGCACCACACAGGGAACACATTCAGGCCACAAACTATGAGCACTGGGGCCCTGGCTAGCAGGGTCCCAGTGAGACATATAAAACATCCTAACAAATAGGGTTTCCACTATGAGCACTGGGGTCCTGGCTAGAAGGATCCCAGTGAGACAGTAAAAACACCCTGACATAAACTCACAAACAAGGCTAGAAAGAGGCTACCTCCCTACAGTAGCCAATCCCCCTCTCAGGGCTATTTAGGGTCTCTCCTGTGGGTTCTCTTCAGATTCTGCTTGCAGGTTTCCTTCAGGAATCCTCTGCAACATCTTCAGCATCCTCTGACCTCTGATTAACCGCAACCTGCTCCAAGAAACGCTGTAACTTCAACAAAGTGTCTAGTAGAGACACTTTCCTTCAGCAACCTTAGCTCCAACTAAGCAACTGCAACAGTTTCCATGGTGTGCATGCTCTGGGGATTCCCTGTCTTCATCCTGCACCAAAAGGACCAAAGAAATCTCCTGTGGTGTGATGAAGTCACTCACCTGATCCAAGCAGGCACCTTCCAAGGTGATGACTGGTACCCTGGGACACCTCTCACAGTGACGACAGACACAGAGGGTGGATATCTTCCACATAGACTGTCCTTAGGTCCTGCTGATGCAATTTGGAGGAGGTAAGACCTTGCCTTCACTGAGAACGATGGTAGCCTTGTGTTTTGTGTCTTCTTCGCCTCCTGAGGCCTCTGTGCCCTCTTTGCAAAATTCCTTTGTGCACATCCTGGTCCAGGTCCCCAACACTCCATCCTGTGATGCTGAACTCACTGAGTTGTTCTCTGGTGGCGAGGGACCTTCTTTTGTTGTGCTGCATCAACTGTATTTTGCACCTCCTTTGAGCCCGGATCCTGTGGCTCCTGGGGGTGCTGGCTGGTATCCTGAGGGCTGAGAGCCCCTTCTTCCTCCTCACACAGAGTTGAGGACCCCAGGTCCCTCCTTGGTCCATCCAGCGCCATGTTGATGAAAAATGCACTTTTGTTGTAGCCAAGGCTTGTTGGTGCCTTCCAACACAAAATCTTGTCTGCAACAATCTTCACGCCGTGGGACATCTTTTGCATCATGCAGGAACCCGCTGGCATCTTCCTAGGGTGCATTTCTGTAGTCTTCAACTAACAAGGGACTCTTCTTTTGCACCCTCTTCTGGGTTGGCAGGGTCTCCTGTCCTTCCTGGAACTTCTTTCGACTTCTGGACTTGGTCCCCTTCCTTTGCAAGTCTTCAGGTCCAATAGTCCAGCAACCACACTGTAAACGTACCCTGCGATCCAGACAGAAGCCAGAGACACTTGCCAAAACCCCCGCCAGGAAATGAGACTCCTGATTTTCACCCTTGTGTCCCACTCAGTCACTATGTCCACCTTGAACTGCCATTTCTCCCCTTCCTACGTCCCCTTGGACAATGCACGTGTGCTACAAACAGACTGGAACAATACGCTGGACTTTCCTCCATCATCACCCCATCCAATTGCACTTGCCCCTCTATATTATAGCACTTTAAAAAAAACACCCTTGGAAAAAAAGAAGTCTGGAGTATGTCATATTTTCAATTATGTATTAATTGATAAAGGTACAAAAATTGCAATTCAACTGTATTGAAAATGAGCATAGATTAATGACCTGTAGCTGGCTGCAGTGATCACACCAGGAGTATATGTAAGGCCACCAACATCTGCAAAATGAACTACCAGAGGGAACAGTAAGTGGGCATAGAAGTGGGAAATATCAGCATGCCAGTGCCACACAAATTCAAACAAATGTCATTGTAAAGTGAAGTAACACTGTCCTACCTGTGTGTCAATGGAAGTATTGTCTGATCTCTGACGTTCGGTTGTCCTCATCCTCATCCTCTGTCTCTTCAACCTCACTGTCCAGAGGGTCCACTGCTGGCACATGGGCATCTCCAGCCTCCCCCTCCTGCAGAAAAGGCACATTGCATTTCAGGGCCAGGTTGTGCAACATGCAGCATGCTACTACTATTTGGCAGACCTTCATGGGTGAGTAGCACAGGGATCTACATGTTAGATGGAGGCACCGGAACCTGGCATTCAGGAGGCCAAAGGTTCTTTCAATTATCCTTCTGGTTCACTCATGTGCCTCATTATAATGTTCCTCTGCCCCTGTCCTGGCATTCCTCACAGGGGTCAGCAGCCATGATAGGTTTGGGTAACCAGAGTCACCTGCAAATGTTGAGGGACATTTAGCCACACACTATCCTATATGGCCCACACCACACCTATACACAAACATATACTGGATGGGAACCAGGGCTCACCTATTAGTCACACCCTGGGCCTCTGTAGTTGGCCAATCACATTTGGGATGCTGCTATTTCTTTGGAAAAAGGCATCATGCACCGACCCAGAATACTTAGCATTGACGTGGGAAATGTACTGGTCCGCCAAGCACACCCGGGGCAGGGAGAAATGCAATATGTGTTCCGTAATTTGTCCCAATTATGTTGTGATATGTCCCATTGCATAGAACTCGGCATTCACTGTTGCCAAATCTTCAACCTTGGGAAACAGAATGTAGCTGCATATGTGTTTAATCAGGATCAGACAACACCCTTGTCAGCAATATGGGGAAACATTGGCTTTGACGTTCCTGCTGCCAAGCCAAGTGTCACTTGGAAAGAACCAGTTGCCAGGAAATGGGGAACTGAAAGCACTTGCACAAGAGGGGGGATCCCAGTTGGGTGACAGATAGCAGATATCAGGTCAGGCTCCAAGTGGGCACACAGCTCTGTGATTGTGGCCCTGTCCAGTCTATTGATGAGGATAATGTGCCTGTCCTCCATTGTTGCCAAGGCCACTGTACACAGGGGTATGTCTCCATCTTCTATTCATCCACAGCGGTAGGAATTAATGGGGCAAAAGAATGAGGAGCTGGTCATAAATTGAACAATGGAGCTACAACAGAACTTCGCATGCTGTTAACTTGTAATGGGTAAGTGTGATTTGTCCAGTATGTCCTAATTTCACCAGTGATGCAGCAGTTTTACAGGGCCTGCCCTCCCCCTGAAATGGTGTCCGCCTGTCCTGTGTGAGGTAATTCCGCTGACTTTGTGTGCCGTTGCGGTAGGTGGTTGGGAACCGCTGTGCAATTCCTCATTAGTTAGCATTGGGCCCTGTGGGTTACAGTGGCCTATGGTGATGTACGCCGGCGGTGAGGGTATACACCACTCCGGACGTGATAGCCATTTTCTATGTGATCCCTCACTTGCTACCTGACCTTCCACAGGAGTGGACCTACACTGCATGTGCTGCTGTGACCTGTGTCTGGAACCTACCATGGCCTGTGTGACCGGGGAAAGGGCCCCAGCCTTCACTTCGGAGGAATTGCAGGCACTGGTGGATGGGATCCTACCTCAGTACGGACTGGAGTATGGGCCTCCAGACCAACAGGTGAGTACACTGTGGGCACGATGCATGTGGTATGAATGCATGGAGTGGTGTGTGTGAAGGACTCATGTAACAGGCATTGGTGGATGTCCTCTGGGCGGCGTATAGGTTGTGTGCTGGGCCATGTGCGTGTAAATGGCCATGTGAAAGGGTATGGTGGGCCATAATTGTAGCAGGCAGGACTGTTTGCCTAAATCTATTTTCTTGTGTGTATTGCCTCTGTAGGTCAGCACCCATCAAAAGAAGTGTATATGGTGTGCCATCGCCAAGGAGGTGCAGACCCTGGGGGTCTATGGCAGGCGGAACACCCACTGTCGGAAACAGTGGGAAGACCTGAGATGCTGGGCACGAAGACGGTGGAGGCTCAGCTGAGGATAGCTCCCAAACGAGGAAGGGGTGCCCGTCGAACCCTGACCTTCCTGATAGCCCGCATCCTGGCGGTGGCCTATCCTGAGCTGGATGGGCACTTGTGGACATCACAGCAACCACAAGGGGGTGAGTGCAGTGCCCATCATTACAACTCAAAAATGGTAGGGTGGTATCCTGGTGGGGGATGCGTGTCAGTGGGTGCCCCTAGGCCAGGCCTGACATTGCAACATAGGTCCCCTGGTGGCTAGGGTTTGTAAGGGCAAATCTTGCTACCTAGCTCGTAGGCATCCACTAATGGTCAGGGCTGTGTGGGTCCCAGGAGTGCTGAATTTGGTGGTGTGTGCCCGCCCTATGCCTTGGCTGCTAACTATTTCTCTGGTAGTGCTCTGGCATATTGTGTAGGCCTGTTCCCTGTATTTGAGGGTGCTGTGTACGCCAACGGTGGTGTTGCTACAGCCACTGACCAAGTGTATTCTTTGTCTCTCCCCCCTTTTTGTTTTGTCATCCTGTCCTTATGTGCATTAGCGGAGAGAACACCATCCCACAGGACCCAGGAGGAAGCGTCCACCGATGCTGAGGGCACCAGTGGGACACAGGGTGAGGAGACCACCACAGCGTAGATGGGATGGGACAGTTCAGATTCAGTAACCTCCCCCGATGGAAGCTCCCTGGTGGTGATGGACACTTCTGTAACCACCCCAGCTACAGGTACCACCGCCACCCCCGTACCAGAACCCCCCTCCCAGCAGCACCTCATCAAGTTGCCCATGCCTGCTCACCCAGGAGGGTGGGCATCTCCTTCACCCCAGGCACCTCAGGCCCTGCCCCAATGAGCCCTGCTGCCCTGAGTGAGGAGGCCATTGACCTCCTGAGATCCATGTCTGTTGGGCAGTCAAACATTGTGAATGCCATCCAGGGGCTGGCAGCCCAAATGCAACAGACTAGTGCATTCCTGGACGGCATTCACACTGGATTGGCAGCCCAACAGAGATCAATCCAGGCTCTGGCCTCCTCTCTGATGGCAGGCATTGCCCGTGTTTCTTCCCTTCCCCCTCCAACTTCCTCTTCCCAGTCCCATTCTCCTCAACCCCAACCCATCCCAAACACACAGCCAGGCGAGCATGCACACAAGACAACACACAAGATTGGTACAGGCAAACACAGCACCACACTTCATCCCACAGGCACTCACACAAACACCATCCAGCTGCAGACACACCAACATCCACTATTTCCACTGCCTCCCTCATCCTCCTCCTCCTCCACCACCCCCCAGTTCCATCCACACTCACACCTGCATGCACTACATCATCATCCACTACCAGCATCATCACCACACCAAGCAAAACACACACCTCACTGGCAGACACCACCACAACTGCTGTGCACTCATCCCTTGTATCCTCTCCCAATGTGCCTGTCTCCCCCCCTCCTAAGGTACACAAACACAAGCACTCAGACACCCAACAGCCATCCACCTCGCAACAGCATACAGGCAATCCACCTGCACCCAAAAGCAGCAGACAGACACCTCCAACAACATCTCCCTCTTCCTCCACTCCTATTCCTTCTCCCTCTTCCCACCCCAATGTCCCCAAAAAACTGTCCCTTTCCACCATGGACCTCTTCCCTACCCCTCCCCCCATCCTGTACGTATGGGTAGGTTTGGAAGAACCCAGCCAAGCACCTCAGCCACCCAGTCCACGGGCCCAGTCATTACCACACCCACTTGTGGTGGAAAAGGATCCAGGCCACATGTCCTGAAGGTAAAGGAGCCTACACCAGGCAGCCTCAAGGGAAAGGAGCCTGCCTCAGCTGCCAGAAAGAGCAAGGAGCCTGCCCCAGCTGCCAGAAAGAGCAAGTATCCTGCCCCCAGCAGGCAAGAAGGGAAAGGAGCCTGCCCCAGCTCCTGGAAGACAAAGGAGACTGCACCAGCAGGCAAGAAGGGAAAGGAGCCTGCCCCAGCTGCCAGGAAGACAAAGGAGCCTGCACCAGCAGGCAAGAAGGGAAAGGAGCCTGCCCCAGCTGCCAGGAAGACAAAGGAGCCTGCACTAGCAGGCAAGAATGGAAAGGAGCCTGCCCGAGCTACCAGGAAGACAAGGAGCCTGCATCAGTAGCCAGGAAGACCAAGGGCCTGGGCAGGAACTGTGACGGAGCCCCCACCACCAACCATGGTTGTGCAGCTGTCCGGTATTGCAGGGGATGGCTGGAGCCTCCCCCCACCAGCAGCAGCACCACCACTTAGCAGCTGTCACCACCAGCAGACGGTATGTAATCCTGCCTCCATGGGCTGCTGTGCGGCCTGTCCCCTGCAAACACTGTGGGCATGACACCCACCTAAGAGACTGTGACCTTGCACTTCCCAGGATCAAGAGCACAGGCCACGAGGTCCCCTCCAGAACCAGTGGGTAAGACATCCACATGCCCAACACTCCCCAGGATCAAGAGCACATGGCACGAGGCCCCCTCCAGAACCAGTGGGTAAGACACCCACATGCCCAACACTCCCCAGGATCAAGAGCACAGGGCACAAGGCCCACTCCAGAACCAGTGGGCAAGTCACCCACTCGAGAAACTGTGGCCTTGCACTCCCCAGGACCAAGCACAGGGCATGTTGTCCCTCCAGAGCAAGTGGGCAACTCACCCACTCGAGAGACTGTGGTCTTCCACTCCCCAAGACCAAGTACAGGGCATGTTGCCCCCTCCAAAACCAGTGGGCAAGTCACCCACTCAAGAGACTGTGGTCTTGCACTCCCAGGACCGAGCACAGGGCATGTTGCCCCCTTCAGAGCAAGTGCGGAAGCCATCCACTTGAGAAACTGTGGCCTGGCACTCCCCAGGACCAGGCACAGGGCACATTGCCCCCCTGCAGGAACCAGTGGTCTTTTTCCATCTTCCAGCTGAGGTGCCCCCATCCCCTGAGGTACCTGCCTATTTACCAACAGATGCCCCTGCAGTGTTCTTTCCGTGTTGATGCAGGTGATATGTGTGGCCATGGACTTTGGCCTGTGGCCTTGTGGCCATGTGGCCTACGAACGTTGTGGACTGGGCCGTGTCCCTTTTTATGTACACATGTATATATCTATTATCTTGACTTTCTTGTTTTGCATGGTGTGTTGATCTCATTACATTCACTTTTTTCAAAACTATTTTATCCTTGCATTATTCATCCAAGTTACGGGGTAAAATTGTTTTTGTAATGCAGCTGATTATGTGTGTGTTGTTGGGGGGGTGCGTGTGTGTCACTGTCATCCCCCCTTGTGTGCTAGGTGGCTGTACTCACCGTCGATGTCTTCGCCGGCACTGGTGTTCGTGGTGGAGCAGAGCGTAAAATATCATGGGGAAGACATACAGTTCCGGCTCCATGGTGGCGTGGTTCTTCCCTGTGTCTCCAATGGTGAGTCCTTTCACTTCTAAAACTGTTTCTACCAGGCTTTTGATGTATTTTGTACTGTCCCAGAATAGGTGGTGGTTTGCAGGGATATAATATGGTGGGAGGGACACTGACTTCTGCCTGGCTGTAGGCGGCTACTGCCATGGTGGCTGCTGTTTCCACCCTGGTGGTCAGTGTGGTACATTGGCTGTCTTTCAGAGATCTTTCCACATGGTCATAATTTGGTGGTAGTTACCACCAGCCTGTTGGTGGTACTATCACCACTTTATCACCGACCGCCAGGGTTGTAATGAGGGCCTTATTATTTTAACAAATTAAGCACAGATTAAAGGTTACATTTATGTTATCTTGCTTAAAACCATTTGACTCTTAAACAGAACTTTATTTTATCCAGTTATGATGGGCGACTGGCACACTTTTGAGCATTATTTTGGAGGAAACACACTCACTAAGCTCATTTGAGATTATCAACTTTGAGAGAGAGTTAAATGGTCTCAAGAGATTGGACTGATGCTATCCTCAAATATTTCATCAATGGTTTTGAGAAACATTTTCATAAAAACTCTCACTTTACTGCCCTTGTGACAGCACTATTGATTTATTAGCACAAGTACATATTCCCCATGGGTGTTTCTATACTCTTAATCAGTGAAAGGAAACAGAGCTCGAGAAACACATTGGTGAGAACTTGGCAAAATCATTTATTCGGCCTTCAGTGTCTCCAGATGTTGCTTCTATATGTCTTTGCACTAAAGATTATTGGTGGACCTGTGCTTCTGTATTAATTATAAGCAATTAAATTCAATTACTTTAAAAAATATGTACACATTGCTTATTGTTTCAGTCTTTCTAGATCAGATGAAGACTGATAATTAGTTTACAAATTTGGATCTAATGGATAATTTTAGTCTTATAATAACTAATATAGCCGCTCTGAATATACCATTTTGGACCTCATTACAACCCTGGCGGTCGGTGATAAAGAGGCAATAATACAGAGAACAGGCCGACGGTAAAAGAAAATTTAATTATGACCATGGTGGAAACTGCCAACACAGACAGCCACTTTAACACACCGACCACCATGGCAGTAGCAACAAGCACCGCGGCGGTAACTGCCAACAGCCAGGCGGAAAACAAGGTTCTGCCCACTGTTTTATGACACACTAATCCGCCACCTTTTCTGGGGCAGTTCCAACGCCATCAAAAGCACGGCAGAAACAGTACACAGGAGCGAAACAACTCACCTCTGGAGACTAAAGGAAGTACCACAATGCCATGGAGCCTGAACTGCAGGTGTTCCCCATGCTGGTCTACCTCCTCCTACACCAGGAATACCAACGCCAGCGACAACGACCACGGTGAGTACTGCCGATAAGCACACAGGGGAGGGGGGAGGAAAAAGAAACTGACACACACATGCAACACTCAACACCCCACCCTCACCCCCAACACCATACACACAAACAGATGCAATAACATTACATATTCACCCCCCACCCCTCAGGAATAATGCAAGGACAAAATGATTGGAAGAAAGTGTGTGTAATGATAAAACAATAGAAATACATCCTCAAAAATTAAAACAGTATTTACAGATATACAAATGAAGGGACACTGCATAGTCCATAATGTCAGTGGACCACAGGGCCATATCACTTAGGCCAAGGCCCCACTTAATTCCTGCCTCAATACAAAGAGAACACTGCTGGGGCATCAGTTCAAAAATACACAGGCACCTCAGGGGGAAGAGGAAGGGGGGTACCTCAGCCGGAAGATGGTACAACGCCACTGCTCCTGGATGGGGCTACATGCCCTCTGCGATGTCCTGGAGAGTGCAAGGCCACAGTCTCTCAAGTGGGTGGTTTGCCCACTGCTTGGTCCTGGGGAGTGCAAAGCCACCGTCTCTCTAGTGGGATGTTTGCCCACTGCTTGGTTCTGGGGAGTGTAAAGCCACAGTCTCTCTAGTGGGTGGTTTGCCCACTGCATGGTCCTGGGGAGTGCAAAGCCAGAGTCTTTCTAGTGGGTGGTTTGCCCACTGCTTGGTCCTGGGGAGTGCCAAGCCAGAGTCTCTCTAGTGGGTGGTTTGCCCACTGCTTGGTCCTGGGAAGTGCAAGGCCACAGTCTCTCAAGTTCATGGTTTGTCCACTGGGGGGGGCCTTCTGCCCAGTGTGCTTCATCCTGGCAAGGAGGGGGTTTGTGGTTGCCTTCTTCCACTGGTTCTGTAGGAGGCTCTGTGCCCAGTGTGCTTCATAATGGCAAGGAGGGGCTGAGTGGATGCCTTCTTCCACTGATTCTGGACGGGGCTCTGTGCCCAGTGTGCTTCATCCTGGCAAGGAGGGGGTGAGTGGATGCCTTCTTCCACTGGATCTGGAGGGGGCTTTGTGCCCTGTGATGCAGGTATTGGGGAGTGCAAGGTCACGGTCACTCACCTGGGTGTCAGATCCATGAGATTTGCAGTGGGCAGGATGCATGACACTCCATTGAGGCAGGACTACAGTCCATCCACCAGCAGGGATGGCTGTACAGTGGTGGCAGTGCCGGTGCTGGTGGCAGTGCTTCCAGTGGCTGGGAGAGGCTCCAGCCCTTCCCCTGCAGTCTCGGATGGCTGCCCACTGGAGCTGCTGCTGCTGCCAGTGGTGCTAGTGGCGGTGCTTCTGGCGGTGCCGGTGGAAGTGCTGGTGGCGGTGCTGGTGTTGGTGCTGCCAGTGGTTGGGGGAAGCTCCAGCCCTTCCCCTGCAGCCTCGGACGGAGGCCCACTGGGGCTGCTGCCAGTGGTGCTCGTAGCTGTGACTGTGCCGGTGCCGGTGGCGGTCCTACCAGTGGTGGGGGGAGGCTCCAGCCCTTCCCCTGCAGCCGTGGATGGGTGAAGCGGCATGGTTGGTGGTGGGGGCTCAGATCCTGACACAGCACCAGGCCTCCTGTCCCTCCTGCTTGCAGGGAGAGGCCCTTGGCAGCTGGTGGTACCTCTTTGGCAGCTGGTGGTGCATCCTTGGCCTTGGCAGCTGGTGGTGCATATTTGGCAGCTGGTGGTCCCTTCTTGCCCTTGGCAGCTGGTGCAGGCACACTGCCAGTGCTGACGGGTGTCTCCTTGGAGCTGCTCACCCCTGCAGTGGCTGCCAATACTACATTGGCCGTGAGCTGGGTGGCTGAGGTGCTGGCCTGGGATCTGACCGCCCTGGCCCGAAGTGAAGGACGTGGGGAGGGGTAGGGAAGAGGTCAAGGGTGGAAAGGAAAAGCTTCTTAGGGACACCGGTCTGAGAAGAGGGTAAAGGTTTGGGAGTGGAGGAAGAGGGAGTGGTTGTAGGAGGTGTCTGTCTGCTGTGTTTAGGTGCAGGTGCATGGGTTGAATGCTGTTGTGAGGGGGATGGCTGTTGGGTGTCTGAGTGCTTGCATTTGGGTACTTTGGGAGGATGGGGCACAGACACAGTGGGAGAGGACATAGGGGACGTGTGCATGGATGTGGGGGTGCCAGTGAGGGCTGTGTAGTGATAGGCGTGATGGTGATGGAGGTAGTGGATCAGGATGTAGTGCATGCAGGTGTGAGTGGAAAAGCTACATGGAGGGAGGTGGATGAGGAGGAGGAGGGGGACACAGTGGAGGCAGTGGATGTTGTTGTGTCTGCTTCTGGATGGTGTTTGAGTGAGTGCCTGTGGCATGATGTGTGGTGCTTGTGTTTGCCTGAGCCACTCCTCTGTGTTGTCTTGAGTGTATGCTGATCTGATCGTGTGCTTGGGATAGGTTGAGGGTCAGGGGAATGGGACTGGGTAGAGGAAGTTGGAGGGGGGAGGCTAGAGACAGGGTGAATGGACGCTATCAGGGAGGAGGCCAGACCCTGGAATGATCTATGTTGGGCCGCCACGCCAGTGTGAATGCCCTCCAGGAATGCATTTGTATGTTGCAAATGCCCTGCCAGCCCCTGGATGGCATTCACTAGGGTTGACTACCCAAAAGAGATGGATCGCAGAAGGTCAACAACCTCCTCACGCAGGGCAGCAGGGCTAACTGGGGCAGATCCTGAGGTGCCTGGGGCGATGGAGATGCCCACCCTCCTGGGTGAGCGGGCACGGGAAACTCCCTGAGGGGCTGCTGGGAGGGCGAGTCTGGTACGGGGTGGTGGCTGTACCTTTACTTGGGCTGGCCACAAAGCTGTCTGCCAAGAGCAGGGAGCTCCATCGGAGGAGGTATTACTGTCAGAACTGTCCCCTCCCATTTCCGCAGTGGTGCTCCCCTCGCCCTCTGGCCCACTGGTGCCCTCACGGTCGGTGGGTTTGGCCTCCAGGGCCATGTGGGATGCAGCTCCCTCCGTTGCCGGTGCCTCTGCTCCTCCACCAGATGATGCTAATGTACTGAAGGACAGGGTGACAAAACAAAAAGCGGGGAAGGAGACGGCAGATACACTTGGTCATTGCCAGCAACAACACTACCGTTGGCGTACACAACACAGAGGGGACAGCCCTACACACTAGGCGATGCACTACCACTAACAATGCTAGTCACCAGGCCAAGGACAGGAATACCTTACACCAATAGCAGCATAGCTGAGACACACAGATCCCTGCCCAGTAGTAGATGCCCACTAGCATGTTTGGCGGTAGGGTGCATCAGCCCCTGCCCAACATGGAACCTACCATGCAATGTCCGGCCTGGCCTCGGGGCACCCGCAGGCCCACATCCCTGACCCAGAGACCACCCCACCACGCGCAATTTACAGATTTTGAAACTGTACTCTCCCCCTTGTGGCTGCTGTGATGCCCTCAAGTGCCCATCCAGCTCCGGATAGGCCACCACCAGTGTGCAGAACATCAGGGGCTCAGGGTTCAACGGGCACCCCTTCCTCGTTGGGAGGCCATCCCCAGCTGGGCCTCTGCTCTCTTCCATGCCCAGCGTCTCTGGTTTTCCCACCGTTTGTGAAAGTGGCTGCTCCGCCTGCCGTAGACCCCCAGGGTCCGCACGTCCTTGGCGATGACACACCATATATCCTCTTTCTGATGGGCACTGGCCGGCCGAAAAATGAAAATGGGAAAAGGGATCAGTGATACCGTCCGGCCTGTTACACCCATGGCCTACCATATCCCTCCCATCCCCTTATGCATATACATTGACCACCATACATGCTGCGTGCTGCCCTGGACCCCTCCCCCACTCCACCTTACACGAGGCATTCACACACATCACACCATGCATTCATGCCCCATGCATCGTGCCTACAGTGTACTCACCTGTTGGTCTGGAGGCCCATAAAGCAATCGGTACTGGGGTCGGACCCCATTCACCAGTTTCTCCAACTCCGCAGTGGTGAAGGCTGGGGCCCTTTCCCCAGTGACTCGAGCCATGGTCGGTTCCAGACACAGGTCCCAGCAGCACTTGCAGTGTTGGTCCTCTCCTGTTGAAGGTCAGGTAGCAAGTGAGTGAACAGATAGAAAACGGTGGTCACGTCCGTGGTGGTGCGTACCATCACTGCCGGCATACATCACCATTGGCCACTCTAACTCATAGGGCCCAATGTTAACCAATGAAGAGTTGCACAGCAGTATTCAACCGCCTCCCGCTACGGTGCACAACATCAGCGGCATTACCTCATTTCCACCTATCCCTCCACACAGGACAGGCATCCCCATTTGAGGGGGGGGGGGCAGGCCATGGCACCTAACTGTGTCAAAGCCAACATAAGCACATTTTGGGAATAAACATATTTCACACTACTATAGCCACTTACTGTACCCTTTGACATGTCTATTCACAGATATTTGTGCCCTACTCTGGCTCCTGGTGTATTGACTGCAGCACATTACAGGTCATACCTATGTGTACATTACTGTACAGTCTACTTGCAATGTCTACAGATTGTAAAAGGAATACATACTTAAATCATTTGACATACTACATACTTGTATTTTTTAAAGTGGTGTTTATTTACTTGCTGAAAATATAATGGGGATGTGCAGTGGTCTGGGGTAATGGTGGAGGAATGTCCAGGATAGACTCCATTCTATGTGGATCACAGGTACATTGCCCATGGGGGCATAGGAAGTGTAGCAATGACAGTTCAAGGTGGACAGGGTGACAGAGTGGGACACGACGGTGACATTCAGGAGAGTCTTATTTCATGGCGGGGTTCTTGGCAATGTTCTCTGGCTTCTGCCTGGATCGCAGGGATCATTTGTGGGGTGGTTCTCCTTCTGCAGGGGGAAGGGTGCTGGTGGCATGCTGTTCCTGTGGCAGGGCCTCCTGTCCACTAGCGACAGCGGAGGTGGAGGGCTGTTCATTAGTGTGGCTAGTATCAGGGGACGGTTGGTGTGCCACTGCCTCCCCCATGGTGTTGGCCATGTCTGCTAGCACCCCTGCACTGGTGACCAGGGTGGTGTGGATGTCCCTCAGGTCCTCCATGATCCCCAGGTACTGTCCCTCCTGCAGCCACTGGGTCTCCTGCAACTTGGCCAGTATCTGGCCCATCGGATGCTCCCAGGATGTTGGTGAGTGCCTCATGGAGAGTCGGTTCCCTGGGCCTGTCCTCCCCCTGTCTCACAGCAGTCCTCCCAGCTTCCCTGTTGTCCTGTGCCTGTGTCCCCTGAACCATGTCCCCTGATTGTCCTGTGTTTGTAGGTTGCCTGGGTTCCCTGTAGTAGTGAACACACTGTTGATTGATGTGTCCTGGGGACACAGGGATGGACCCGCTGGGTGGGTGCTGTGCTGGTGATTCCTGAGGGGGGAGGCTCTGTGGTGGTATGGACTGTGGCTGGGTAACCAACTGTCCGGAGGTCCCTGATGGGCCAGGTTGGTCATCCTGATCCAGGCGTCCAGAGCTGCTGTCATCACTGTGGACCTCTTATGTGGGGGGGACTGGATGTTGCTGGCACCTCCTGTCCGATGACGTTGGGTGTGGGACCTGTGGGGATGTAAATGCAGTGTTATTGTTTCTGCGTGTGACATCTTGTGCATGGGTGTGTTGCCCTGTATGGTTGTGAGTGCCCTGTGAGCTTTGCCTTGTGTGAGTAGTTATTTTGTGGGCTAGGTGACTCTCTCTAGTGTGCATGCTGTGGTGATGGGTGTTCATGCAGGTCTGTGAGTGGTGTCCATGCATTGGTGGTGCATGAAGTGCTGGGTACTGGGATGGGTGGGTTGTGATGGTGGGGTGTGTGGGAGGTGGTGGCGTGATGGGAGTGAGGGTGAGGGTGGGGGTATGTGATGGCATGCAGGGAGCGGGGGGTTCCTTTTCCTGCTGTTGCCGGTTTGTTCTGACCCTGCCGTTGCATCCCCTGCGGTCCCGCCTCCCTCTCTCCCCCATTGGGCACTCCCTTCCACCTCCCTCCTCCCAGCTGCTCCTCCCTCCCACCTCCCCTTCTTAATGGCGGCCGCTGCACGGCGCCTATTGTTACCCCCTGACCTGTTTTGGGCCAGGAGTACACTCGGCTCCAACAGCCTGCCTCCGTGCCCCTGACTCTGCCGTTGCTGCAAAGAGAAGTTAGAGGCCCTCCACCACCCGCAGGCACCGGCCTGCACCTCATCCCTGGTGCCTAGTGGTAGGCGTATCTGCTTTGTACCGTGAATTTCGTTTTTTGTATATAGTTTTTCGTTTCTTGCATTTTGTTTTTCATATTACACACTGTTTTGAACTTTAACTGTGCCCATTTTCTGCTCTGCTTCGTATTGTGCCCATTTTTCCTTTTCGAGCTCTTGCCTGTTTGTTCTGACCATGCCGCTGCGTCCCCTGCGGCCCGCCTCCTCGCGCCCCCATTGGCCACTCCCTCCTGCCTCCCTCCTCCCAGCTGCTCCTCCCTTCCACCTCCCTTTCTTAATGGCACGCCAGAGGCAAGCCCATCTGAGCCCGCACCCAGCACCCGTTCCTCTAGTCCACGTTCCTCCGTCCCCCCATGCACCACTATTTCTCCACAGAGCTCCTTGCTCTCAACCCCGGCCTGCTCCCAGGTCAACCCCAGACACACACATGGACCTTTCACATGCCACTCATGCCACTTCTATTGCACTCATACTAACACCAACAAGCACCACAACATCAGCAAACCCCCCAATCACCTCAACTACATCCTCCTTAACACCCGCTCTGTCCACAAGCATGCCATTGAGCTTTGGGACCTACTCACCACAAACTCTCCCGACATTGCCTTCCTCACTGAAACATGGATGAACTCCTCATCAAAACCCGACATCGCCATAGCCATCCCAGAAGGATACAAAATCACCCGTAGAGACCGCACCAACAAACCAGGAGGAGGAATCACCATAATACACAAAAACTCCATCAAGATTTCTACCAACATCAGCAACACCCTAGACAACGCAGACCACCTACAGTTTTAGGTACAAGTCAATGCCAACACCATACTAAGAGGAACCCTCATCTACAGACCACCAGGACCCCACCTCCCATTCTGTGACACCATCGCCGACACTATCAGCTCCCACGCCCTCACCTCCACAGACTACCTACTCCTTGGTGACCTTAACTTTCACCTGGAATGCACCCACGACTGCAACTCCACGGCCCTGCTGGACAACCTTGCTAACCTCGGCCTCAAGCAACTGGTCACCTCACCCACCCACTCAGCCAGACACACGCTAGAGGCCATCTTCACCTCCAGGAGCCACATCGCCTTTACCCACACCACCGAACTGCACTAGATTGACCACCACTGCTTCCATTTCTCCCTCCTGAAATGCCCTACCCACCACCAACAACATCCTACTCTCTACCGCAAGTGGAACAAGATCTCCAAAGAACAACTAATCTCCAACCTTGCACAAGCCCCTAAGCCCAGTACCAATGACCCTAACGCCGCCACCCTCAACCTCACACGATGGCTAGAAACATGCGCAGATTCCCTCGCCCCATTCAAAATAAACAACAACACCCATACCATCAAGACCGCCCCTGGTTCACCACAGAACTTCAGTCTTCCAAACGAGAATGCCAAAAAATTGAGAAAGCTTGGCACCAAGAACCCTCAATGAGCTACTTCTCCGCCCTCAAATCAGCCATGCACAAACATCACCAACTCATCTGGACACCCAAATGATCCTTCTACAAAGAACGCATAGACAACAACACACACAACAGCAAGCAACTTTTTGCCATCATCAAAGAACTCACCAAACCCAAATCCTGCACCATCGACCCTCTACACTCCCAAGTCCTCTGCAACTCCCTCTCCAACTACTTCCACCACAAGATCACAGACATACACAACAGCTTCACATTGTCATCACCCACCATCACCACCACCGACATAACTAACACCACTACACCCTGCTGCACCATCCTACTGAACACCTGGACCCCCACCAACGACAAAGAAATCGGCAAAACCATTAGCTCCATCCACTCAGGCTCCCTAACAGATCCTTGCCCCCACCACATCTTCAACAAGACCAGCCAAATCATCGCCCCCTATCTCCGGGCTGTCATCAACAGTTCCTTCAACACCGCAACCTTCCCAGATATTTGTAAAAACGCTGAAGTCAACGCTCTTATCAAAAAACCCAAAGCAGACCCTGAAGAACTCACAAACTACTGACCCATCTCTCTACTCCCCTTGCCCGTAAAGGTCATAGCGAAGATAGTAAACATACAACTGTCTCACTTCCTAGAAGACAACAACATTCTCAACATCACCCAGTCTGAATTCTGCAAAACCTCCCTCATCGCCTGTCCAGACGACATCAGGAACAGATTGGAGAAGGGCAAGACCGTCGCCCTCATCCTCCTAGACCTCTCCGCAGCATTCAACACCATATGCCACCAAACCTCCGCACACGCCTCTTCGACGCTGGAATTCGCCACAAAGCCCTGGACTGGCTCACCTCCTTCCTCTCCGAAAGAACCTAAAGAGTTTGCCTCCCTCTTTTCTGGTCTACAGCCACCAAGACCATCTGTGGTCCCTCAGCCTCACCCTTTTCAATATCTACATGGCTCCTCTCGCCAACATCATCCACCCCCACCTCCTCACCATCATTTCATACGCTGACGACACCCAACTCATCATCTCCCTCACGAGGAACCCATCTACTGCCAAGAATAACCTACACACCGGACTCCTGGCCATCGCTAACTGGATGACAGCAAGCCATCTCAAATTGAACTCAGAAAAAAATGAGATCATCATCTTCGGCCCCAACAAGGCAGCATGGAACGACTCTTGGTGGCCCACCACCCTTGGACCACCCCCATCACCCACGCACGCAATCTTGGCATCATACTGGACTCATCTCTCTCCATGACTCAGCATATCAACGCCATATCATCCTCCTGCTTCAACACCCTTCGCAAGCTACGCAAGACTTTCAAATGGATTCCTTTAGAAACAAGAAGAACGGTCACTCACACCCTCATAAGCAGCAGACTGGACCACAGCAACGGCATCTACGCAGGGACCACAGCCAAGCTTCAGAGAAAACTCCAGCGAATCCAGAACGCAGCTGCACGTCTCATCCTCAACCTCCCCCGCCACAAACACATCTCCGCCCAACTCAGATCCCTACACTGGCTGCCCACCAACAAAAGAATCATCGTCAAAATCCTTGTCCATGCTCATAAAGCCCTCCACGACACTGAACCAGTCTACCTCAACGAACAAATCAACTTCCACAAAACAACTTGACAGTTCCACTCCGCTGACCTCGCCCTCGCTACAGTCCCCCACATCTAACACACCACCTCCGGCGGCAGATCCTTCTCCCACCTCATCACCAAGACCTGGAACGCCCTCCCCACCAACCTATGCAAGACCCAGGATCTCCTAACCATCAAATGTACCTCAAAACATGGCTTTTCGAGCAGTAACCCCCCCCCCAGCACCTTGAGACCCTACTGGGTGAGTAGTGCGCTTAAGAAACTTGTTTGATTGATTGATTGATTGATTGAAAGTAGTAAAGATTTGACTTACCAGAGTCCAGTCCTCCTTCTACTCCTGCCAGGCCCTCAGGATGCAGTATTGCCAAGACTTGCTCCTCCCATGTTGTTAGTTGTGAGGGAGGAGGTGGGAGTCCACAGCCAGTCCTCTGTACAGCTATCTGGTGTCTTGCAAACACAGAACGCACCTTCCCTCGTGGGTCGTTCCACCTCTTCCTGATGTAATCCCTTGTTCTGGGGTGCTGTCCCACGGCGTTGACCCTGTCCACTATCCTCCGCCATAGCTCCATCCTCCTTCCTATGGATGTCTGCTGTACCTGTGATCCGAATAGCTGTGGCTCTACCCAGATGATTTCCACCACCATGACCCTTAGCTCCTTCTCAGAGAACCTGGGGTGTCTTTGTGGTGCCATGGATGTAGTGCGTGTGAGGGTGTGTGGGTGATGTGTTGGGGTGTGTGCTTTGAGGTGCGTGGATGCTGTGTGGGTGATGGTGTTCTGTGGCTCTGGTTCTGTGGGTGCTCTTGGTGTGTCTCTCTCTCATGGGTGTGTGGATGTGGTGTTTGTATGAGTGTCAGGTGTGTGTAGTTTGAATTGTCCAATTTGGTGTTGTTTTGTATGTGTGTGTGTATTTTGAGTGCAGTGGTATGTTCCGCCAATGGTTTACCCCAGTTGAATGTCCGCCGCGGTGCTTTGGGGGTCATAATGCTGTGGGCGTAGTTCTGTTGGCGTAACAGTGTGGGTTTTGCTACCGCCAGATTATCACTGACCTTTGGGCTGGCAGACTTGTGCCTGTGTAGTGACGGATTGCTAGGTGTGTGTCATAACATGGGTAGCGGTATACCGCTGCGATCGCGGTATGTTGGTGGCAGTCAGCATGGCGGTAAGCGGGACGTACCGCCAATGTCATGATGAGAGCCTTTGTCTTCTAGTTTATGAAAAACACCTGTGGCATTCCAGAACTTTATTAATTACATCTTTCCTGATACTTTAAATCAATTTGTGGTGGCATACCTTGAAAACACTAATCTTTTCTGCTTCCTTAAATGAACATCATGGACATTCCTAAATAGTTCTGCAGCATCACAGAGATCACTCCTTGTTCACCAAAGTTGAAAGTTGAAAAATATTCCTTCTAGTAGGCAGCTGGATTGTTTATACAATACCATATCTATGCATCAGAATTCACCGTGGCTAACCCTAAACTACACGCTGTGTTGTAATGGCCTATTACTAAAACAGTGAAGAAAGTTCAATAATTTATTTGCTTTGCCACCGTTTGTAGACCCTTCCATCTGTAATTATGCGACTATTGCACCCATTGCAAAACTAAAACACACAAATATTGGCAAAGCAAATAGATCTCACCTATGCAAGATCTATTTCCTTTGTCAGTGTGGTACAGTGTGGCGTGGCTTTGTGTGTTGTGGTGTGGCCTGCTATTGTATAGTATTGTATGATATAGTGTGAAATTTATGTCTTGTAAGTGTATAGAATGGTATGTCATAATTTATTATGGTAATGCCTGTCTTTGTTTTGTATGGTGTGGTATCGCCTGTCATTGCATAGAATTGTATAGTGTGGTATAGCCTGTCATTATATAATTTGGCATTGTCTATCATTGTATACTATGGTATGATATGGTATATCTTGTCATTGTACAAATTAGCATCGTATGACATGACCTGACATTGCATAGTATGGTATGACCTATTCTTGTATAGCAAGGTATTTGCAATATGGTATGTTATAACTTGTCATTACAAAGTATAGTATGGTATGGCCTGTCATTGCATAGTATGGTATTGTCTGTCATTGTATAAAATAGTATGATTTGGTATGATGTGGCATGTTATTGTATGGTATGGCATGGTACTGCTTGCCATTGTATGGTATGGTACTAAATGATGCAGGGTGGTCTGTCATTGTGTAGTATGTTATGGTTTGGTATGGTGTAGTATGGTACGGTATGGTATATTATGGTATGGCATGGTATGATGTATGGTATGGCATGGTATGGTATGATACATCATGTCATGGTATGTTATGGGTTATCATTGTATAGTATGGTTATTGCATGATATGGCCTGTCATTGTATACTATGGTAGTATGATATGGTATGGCCTGGCATTGCATAGTGTGGTATTGTCTGTCATAGTCTAATTTAGTATGGCATAGTATGGTGTGGCATGTCATTGTACGGTATGGTATGATAGTGCTTGCTTTTGCATAGCATGGTACAAAGTGCTGTTTGTGGCCTGCCATTGTATAGTATGGTATGGGGTATGGTAGGTATGGTATTTTGTGGTATGCTATGGTATGCTGTATGGTGTATATGTATGGTAGGATATGGTATGCTGTGGTATGGTATGGGATGGTATGAGATGTTATGGTTTGTAATTGTATTGGTTGGTATTGTATGGTATAGCTTGTCATGTCATAGAATGATATGGTATAGCATGTAATTTTCTAGAATGGTATGGGCTAGCAATGTATGGTATTGCATGGCATGATATAAACTGTCATTATATGGTATGGTATGGACTGTCATTGTGTAGTATAGTATGGTATGGCTTGACATTGTATAGTACGGTATGGCCTATCATTATATGGTATGCTCAGTGCTTTAAATTGAAACATAAAAGTTCAGGTACCCACTGTTCAGAGTACCTGCTTTCTCCCAAGAAGTGCTCGTACTCCACCATTAAATGTATTGCAGCAGTGCTGAGAAGTGCAGGTTCTCTGCCAGTCAAATTCAAGAAGTGCAGGTCCCAAATACCCGAGAGTATCTGCCTATTTAAAGCACTGGATATGGTGTGGCCTGTCATTTTATGGTATGGTATGGTCTGTCATTGGACAGCAAGGTATGGTCTGTCATTAAAAAGTATGGAATGATATAGTATACTATGGTATGGTATGGTATGGAGTGGTAAGGCCTGTCCTTTTAGAGAATGGCATGGTATGGCCTGTAATTGCATAATCGAGTTTGGACTTTGATTGTGTGGTGTGGGATGGCATGGTATGGTTGGGTACATTACAGTTCGGTACAGTATGATATGGTATACCCTTTCCAGGCATTGCATGGCATGGCATGGTATGGTATATATGGCCTGTCAGTAAAGAGGTACACTAACCAAACTATAGGAACTAGGATTGGGGGACTAATCTTCAAATATCAGGACCTTTTGTCCAATGAGAAATTTTTGAGAAAACCCATCAAATCTGACCTCCCATATCTACCAGCTAATAGGATCATTCCAAAATTTGAAATAGATACTTCACCCACTTAATAGTGGCATGCTTCATCATCTGCTGTCTATCCACACCCTGGTAAGATGATACTTTTGGGGCAGACTCAACCAAGACTTCTCGGTAATAAAATTAGATAGATAATAGCAGGGATCCAGATAAAAATCCTCAAAATACCTGTTGGAATGCCCCAAGAATTTCTCTTTTTGATGCGGGGTTCCAAAGGTATGAATAAAAACAATGTTCCTGGTCTCCTTGGGGTCTATTATGTTCCCAGGAAACCCTATTTTCTAGTAAAAATGTTTTGGCCCTCGCAAAGAGCCCAGCCATGTCTAGGGGCCTTTGTCAGGGCAACTATCTCCCTGCTTTCTATCACCAACGACATGCACACTCATGAGACCTATTGCTCTCACCTGTTTCTTCTACCTGACTTCATTTTTTGAAGCACCTAAAATAGACCAAAAGATAAAGCATTAGTCCATCAGAGAGGTTTAATCTATGATGTTTCCCTTCCTTAAAACAAGACATCCCAATCATTATAAGACAGGAGGCACACAGTTTACCTGTCAATTTATTATTTATTTATTTTTTTGCTTCATAAATGGATGATCACAATACTGGTCACCCTTTCCTATTAAACCATCAAAAAGGAAAGTTTTATAGCACCTCACATATGCCTGCACTCTCTCCTAACTCCCTTATTTTGCATCACTCATATGAATTAATTATGTATTGTTGTTGTTCCAAAAAAGGCACCTGTGTCTAAAATGTCAGTAGTCATCACAGTATTATCTCAATGAAGATATTTTAGTCAAAATAACACTGTTCCTTTTCCTTTCTTGTGAATCCTCACATAACCAATCACCTGATCTCAGGAGACCAAATCATTGAAACCAGACAAAAACATAAACAGAAAAGGCATGCTCCCACCTCTGTCACCAAACGACAACTCCACCATTTACCCAGGTGTAAAAATGTATCCAATATTTTTACCCTATTGGTTGGTTATCCATGCCTCATGCATGTCTAGGGGTGGTGTAGTTCTGTAGTCAAACACTTGGGGTTCGGGGAGAAACTGACACTTACTAGTGTTGAACTTTCCTAAAAGGATATGTTGATGATAAGTTGGTACCACAAATGCTCATCACTTAAATAAAGATGACAACTCCCACAGGGCACCTCATATGATCGCCGTGATAAAGAGGGTTTTAACCCTCATAGTGTAGGTCAAAACACTCACCCTCATGAGTGAGAACCATTTATCATAAAGAAGAAAGAGAGGAAAACAAGCTGGGAGAAATTAAACCCCACACGCTGACCAATCGAAGAAAGTAAATGAGAGTGACAATTAAGACAACATTTAGTAAGTAGTTTGTAGGCTCTAAGCCCTTTTAGGTAGTTTTTAAATGTTTTTAAGTAACAATGGACTCACCAGTGACAGCACATGTGCTGATTCAAATGGGACCGAAGAAAAGAGGTGCACTTAGAGATTAAACATCCCTTTGCTGTCTAACCCACCGCTTCTCCCACCACTGCAATTTAACCTATCATGCCACAGGGTAAGCTTCTTACCATGGAATTGTATTCCATACCTTAGTATTAAAGAATCTGACCAGCATTATACTATCTACGAAGTGACGGGACAATATGGGAGCAATCGAGCGCCGACTGCCTGAGCCAGGACCGGGGGTTCTGACATTCAGGGACCGGGAGACCACGCAGCCAGAGAGTGGTTGGAGAGTAACTGCAGGAGATCTGTGGGAGACAGGCATGAGAGCAGCATGGTGCAGCGTGGTGGAACCAAGAGAGGTGAGTGTGGGGTTAGGGGTTGAGAGTCTGCAGGGTTGCCAAGGCAGAGGCATGTCATCATTGGCTATAGGGTTACAGTGCAAGGTCAGGGGCAGTTGGGGACGGTTGAGGGTAGAGGGCATGGGGCTGAAGGGGGCTGAATCTGGAAGTTGGGACGGAGGTGCTTCTGTGGAGGTGAGGAGTGTGCAGAGTATACAGAGTGTGCATAGTGTGCATAGGGTGAGCACAGAGCCATTAACCACGCATTGCTTACCTGTCCCTGCCTCCCCTACCTCCCCTGCTAAATCTCTGTTGTAAAATCCACCCGTCCCACCCTAGGTCCCTGCTGCCCCGCTCCTCCTCTCATCCACCCTGCCCTCTGCTGCACTCTGCTGCCCCCCCACTGCATCCTCGCTGCCACTGTTCCCTGGTTGCCATCGCATTCTGCTGGCTTCAGCTGCCCCTAGGCCACTACTTACCACCCACCCCACCCCTCCCCTCCTCTTCCTGCAGATCCCCACTAGCCCCCACTGGTCCTAGTTCCTCCCCCCCCACCCCTCCTGGCACCGCCTTACTTCATCTGCTGAAGATTTCTAAAACAATGCTGCCGTGTCATGAGGAGGGTTACGAGCACGGCGGCTGGAGCAGGCCACCGCTGAGTGTGCGCCACAGGTTTCTCACAGAAGCAGCCCAGCTAGGTCTGAGAGCGGCTTGTGAGACCTGCTCGTAGCTCACCCTCTTCAATCACCTTCCACTTGCTGACCACCTGTTTGAATCTCCGCAAGCCCCCCCAGGCCATACGCCAAAGGAAAAAAAAGAAAGAGAGACTGCAGGAAATTAAGCTGCTACCTGCTATCACCTAGTTGCCAAGGCTATCTGTGCAGCAAGAGTGTAGCAGGGGAGCAATAAAGCGAGAGAGCTGCAAATCTAAAAGTGCGCTCTGGAAGAACTAGGCCTCCCCCTACCTCTTGCCAAAGGAAGAAGCCAAGTCAGGGAGAGGGGACTGACACACCTGAGACTCTTGTCAGTGTCATTGATACCATCGATCAGTCACTGCCCCTACAGAACAGCTGCTCTAACTTGATCAACACACCCAACCAGATAGGGTCCCACAGCAGGATCAACCCAGGAGGCCCGAGGACTATACAAGACATTCTTACAGCTGCAAAGTACTAGTCCAAAATTGGTGCAAAATTTCTTCTTCTTAAGGATCCAGTTTCAACTGTCTACCAAGCAGACTCAGGTATTCCAGGTTTACCTTCCCTCCTAGAACCAACTATTATCAGCCAAGTAGCCACCTTTGATTTAGCTCCAAATCCAGAGCGCACCCCTAAAACTGTTCGGCAACAATCAAGCCCATCTGTGTCCCTGCATCAGGGCCATCTTTCCTACAAACAACAACTAAATCCTTTATAGGGGCACAGGTCCATTTGCACGCCCCCGGGATGGAGTTCCCACCCACAGGTGAAACTGGCAGCAACGAAGGCTGCACAGACAAATTTAACTTAGTAGACCCCCAACCCTCCTCTCTCCCGATCTCTGCTGTTATCACCACAAAGGTGCCTTCCCAGCATGCAAGCTTAGTCCATCCATGCTCAGTAGACTCACCAGCCTTGAGCCCAAACTATCTACCAAGAGCTTGCTCCTGCGATAGTCTGCCTAGCACAGTGCGAGCAGACCCAATCAAGGGTCTGCACTCATCAAAGTACCCAAAGCACCTAACGGACGGACACTGCCCCAGTCTACCCCCTGGCAGCTCTGCACTCCGGGACAAACCAGCAAGCTGCTCACAGCAGAATCCATCATCACTTACTTCTCTGGAATGGGAAGCAATGGTGGCTACATATAGAGACGGAGATGGAGACGGTGCCTTGGGGCAGAGCCAATATTGTTCCACCCCGCGCTCACCCGCAGGGTCCTGCTCCATGACTAAGCTTCAATTGGGCACCAATATGCCTTTTGAGATTGTCACGGCTCCAGACATACCAACAGTCTTGAACATCATACAGAACACCCTGCAGCTCACTGCCAAAGCCCTTAACCTCCAGTCCACTAAATTGGACACTCAAATCAAGCTGCTTAATACATTAGCAGTTTTCACTTCAGGAATTTATTCAAAAATTGCAGATCTCAACAATTTGAAAGTTAGAGTCCAGAACTCTGTAGATTCCTGGCTAGCTGCCTGTCCTTGTACATGTTATTCAACCTTGGACAAACTAGAATCCTTACCAGGAACCTTAAGCCGCGTCCTTGAGGACTTAAAAAGAGTTGTGGCCCAAAAAGAGACGGCTATTATCAGACTTGCCACCAACCCCATGAGCGACAACCCCTTGCAGCCTATAACAACACATCTACAGGACACGCCCTCGGAGCCTTCCAAGACCTATGCACAGGAATCCACTCATGGAAATTGAATGCCAGTGAACAACCAAGCAGTACGGCTCCCCGAAAATTTCTTGCAAAACTTAGACTTGCTGAGCTGCCTACTTGGGAGCCACGACTAAGGGCCCCCTCCCTGCCTCGGGGACTCTCCTCCTTCTACCACAATTGGCACACCAGCCAATAGTCATTTGCCACCCCCACCCCCAGAAGAAATGCCAACGGAAAGGGAGGAAACACAGGCTAAGAGAACTCAAGAACAAGACATTTACTTCCTTCTTCAGCAACCAGGCAGGGGGTCCTAAAATATCAACCTGCTCTTCTGTAGGGCTCTAGACCCAAGCAAATTCATCCCCATCAGAAACTAAGGGTGGGACATCTAGCCCTGTCCAAACCGGCAACTCGCCCTAGTTTCGCCTCCTTACTAAACCAATCTTGAGGAGGCTTCTCTGTCAGAAAATTTTGTAGTAACACCACTGGCAAAGGAGTCATTTACCAGACTGCCTCTTCGAGAAGTGACAAATGAGCTTCATCAAACACCCCACTCACTGTTACAGCAAACTTTGACAAAAGATCTTGCCTGGTCCAACTCTCCCAGAACTTAGTAAGTCAAGAAAGGCTCAAGATGAGGGCGCAGGAGAGGAACCTCATACCAACAGTGCCAATAACTTTTGAGGCTACCGGAACTCAAAACAGGACCAGCTGAACGATGCCCCTGCCTCAAGTGTGGGCCAAGCTCTACAGCAACTTTGTTGCACCCAGCATACAAATCGAGAGGCACATTTTACCTGCTGAACAGCGGGAACATTTTATGGCTGCTAGGACAGCTTCCTGAGACCGCAAATCTTACCTCAGTTGATATGGTCTCAGTGGAATTTATCCCACCCTCGGCACCCCCGACCAGTGAAGTAACCAAAGTGACCTGGACCTCGGCAGAGGTAGCAGAGCAAGTGCTTGGAGCAGGTGCAACTCTCAGGACCTGGGGAATAGATACAACCCCTGCAGCACAGCTTGCTTATTCACATCTTCTATTAAATCAACAGGGTAGCAGAGGGTCTCAACCATCACCCAGCGCCTTCAGTAAGGCTTCAAGGAATTCAAGGAACTCTCATGATAGGATGCTCTCACCCTTCTCTAACGACTGGATCTGGCTACCCAGCACCCTGAGCATAGGACCAGGGCAATCATGATGGGACAGGCCACATACCAGCAACCAAAAGGACACATCTAATTTTCCAATATGCTCCTGCAACATTAATGGGCTGCTGGACAAATTGGAGGACAAGTGCCTACTTAACTACCTAACGTCATTCCAGATAATTATGTTGCAAGAGACCTGGACAGAATCCCCACCTACAATCTCAGGATTTGTGAGCTATCATGTCCTGACAACGAGGAGGGCTCGTTTTCGGGCTCCTGAGTGGTGGGCTCATCACATATCTCTGTTCAACAATGAAGGGGCACCACCACATGCCCCCAGTCATGTGCAAAAATCTGCTGACAGTTTTTCTCTCTGCAACACAATGCTCCTCTATACTCCATTTAGCCCTAATGAACACCTATATCCCACCGGGGAAAACCTGCAAACTGGAAGCTGCATGACTGTTGAAAGAGTATATTGAAGAACTATTTAATAACGTTCCATGTTCCCAATTGATTCTAAGTGGTGATTTCAACATGAACCTTCAGGGATCTGAGCTTTCTGATGAAGCCACCATAGCACAGAACTTCTTCTGGCAGATACCAGACCAAATTCCACCTAGAATTTGCAAAGCGGACAGGCTAGGGAAACAACTCATAAAAGATCTTGAAGTCATGGGCCTTTCACCCGTCAACAGCTGCTACAGTATGGATCAACCTCCTTCATTTACATTTTTTAATCAAAAGGCGTGAACGATAATAGATTATACCATCTTATCTCTACCCCTGTTTGGCCGAATTTTTAAATTTCAGGTAGCAAGCAGAGGGGAGAGTAACCACTTACCACAAGAGCTGCATTTTATTAATCTACTTGAACATCACGAACCGACAGATGCATTGCAGCGAGTAACATATACAACCAACAGGAGGTGAATGAAGTAGTCCTAAAAGACCACTAATTCACTGGCAGAAATAGCCAAGCGAATGTGGTCCCTTAAACAGAACCTTGCAGGCCCTGAGCAAACACCACAAGCAGCCTGGGATGATGTTGTAGCAGAGCTTGTGGCATTCTACCAGCATCACTTACAAGGAACAAGATTCTACAGCTCACAAAGCTCTCCATCCAGAAGTTATACAAAGACGCTTAAAGGGAACCTAAACGTCGCCCTTCACTGTCTTCAGAAAGAACCTAGAAACGAGGCCCTGAGAGCACTGGTCCCCACCTCCAGACTGACCTACTGAGGCCACCTATGGGCACACCAAAGAGGCAAGGCAGCCGGGATAGCAGAAAAACTCCTGCATGCATCAAGGGCCTCGCAGGTGAGGGCACCCACCCCCAGGCAAAAGCATTAACCTGTAGCCCCACCGACTCTTCAAAACAACAACGCAGCTGCTTTCCGATTTTCTCAGAAACAGCAAGGAAGAACATTATTAAGTGCCGGAATGAGGGACCACCAGGATCCAATGCTATCCCTGCCACCCAGCACAAAGAGGATACAGACTTTTGGGCAAAGCACCTCTCAACTCTCTACATTCGCATTCTCACCACTAACATATTTGCGCAAGCATGGAGAGGTTCAACCATCACCCCTATCTTCAAAGGTCGACCAATGACCCAGCAAATTACCACCTAATTGCACTTGTAGATGTCAAATCCAAAATCTTTGCAGGGATACTCTTTGAGGAGCTTGAAACCTGGACTGCTGTCAATAACCTGATCCCATTTAACCAAACTGGATTCTCAAAAGGGATAAGTATGACTGCCAACGTCATAGCCATCGCACTAATATTTGATTAATGTCAATGTGCCAAGAAGTCCCTCTTTCTTTTGTTTACAGACTACAAAGCTGCATTTGATTGAGTAGAAAGAGGTAAACTATGGTCTAAACTCGCAAAATGGGGCATTCCGCCCCAGCTATTGAAAGTAATTGTCCTCCTCCACACATATACTTGGGTGAGGGTAAAATTGGGTAGCGGGACGTACCTCTCTAGGAAAATTCCCTCCCTCCAGGGTTTGCACCAGGGATGTGTACTTGCACCACTTCTTTTTAATCTGTTTTTGGCTGATTTATCAGCAGAACTGGACAAGGTAAATTCCCATCCACCAAGGTTGTGGCAAACTACTATGACAAGCTTGATGTACGCTGATCATCTCATCCTTTTCTGTCGCACTAGAATAGGCCTAAAGAGACTACTCAGCGGAACAACTGGATTCTCTGAAAAAAATGCTCTCATCATCAAACTGAATAAATAAAAAATCATGCCCTTCAAGACAACCACGCCGCTGCAATATCAGTGGTACTTTGGCAACAACAAGGTTGAAACAGTGCACAAATATAAGTACTTAGGGGTTCTTTTTGACAACAGGGGCTCTTACAAGCCCCACCTTGAGTCCCTCAATCGAAAATCCATCTTGCTCACATTCATGTCAACAGTGTCAAAAAAGTAACTGGTTCTTCAACCTATCTGCCGCTATTAAAGGTCATCCAAGCCAAACTAATTCGAACAATCCCATATGGCAGCGAAGCTCTAAGAGGCCATGGTGATGAGCACCTGCACAAAATGATCGGCAAGCTCTTCAAGAGGCTGTTCAGTCTACAAAATTATGTTTCACCGGCCCAAGTCCATCTAGAATTTGGCTTGGTTAGGCAGTCTCTAGCAAGGAAAAGGGCATTTATCAACCTAAGCCATAAACTTAAGGTAGAAAGGGAAGGCTCTCTAAGCTTTTTTATTTGGGGGAAATGACTAGGGACCCCAATTCCCCCTTTCGTCTCTACCTTGAGTCCTCTCTGACAACACTGGGCCTGGTAGACCAACTACCCCAACTCAGCTCACACCAGCTTGGCAAATGTGCAATGAAACCAAGTGTCAAGTCTCTCTCACATCTTCAGGATAAAGAGGCTTTATCGAAACAAAGCCATGCTTGGATAGCTTTATTATCATATGGCACTCTAACCCCACAATTCTAATTTAGAGCAGCAGTTAATCCATGGAGCAAAGCAGCCTTTCTGAAATACCGAATGGGCTGCCTTCCAACATACGACCAGCCCCCTAGGTGGACGCAAGCCAATATGAAGGGCACCTGTTGACTATGTGGGCTGGCTGCGGAAACACTGATTCATCAGATATGCCAGTGCAAAAGCACCACAGTGGATCGTAATAGGGTCTTATGACCAGTCTGGCTTCAAAGGGGACTGCATAGGTGCAGACTGGTGATTCTGGCAGGCTTTAAAGGGGACGACGTGCAGCTCTGCTGCAGACTGGATACATTCTTGGACAAATTAGGGCGCCATCTCCAAGAGACCGAACAAGCTAGACAAGCACGCACCACTAGCCAGCAAGCAATTTCGTAATACTTCACAACTCAGCTGAATATTTTCAACTCAAAATCTATTATGTTCTTGTATTATTTTTTTCTCTTCTTCCTTTTTTTTCTTTCTGTGTAATGGTTTTAACTAACTGAACACACTGATAAATTAATGCTAATAATGCTAATAATAATAATGCTAATAATAATAATAATGATAATAATAATAATAATAATAATACTATCTACAATAGAAACCTTTAGACTTTAAAGACACCTTTTTAAATTGGAGACCCTATTTTGCGGCTTCTGTTACAATGTCATTATTTGGACTGATCACAAGAATTTAAGATTTATTTGGTCAATGTACTGCAAAAAGCATCATTGTAGATGCTACTTTCACTAGCGTTTACTTTTCTATTCAACAACAACCTGTGCACCAACACACAACAGGAGATGATTTATCTAGAAACAATCAAGGGGCACTGAAAGACTGCATCCTCTTATAATTCTGACATGAGCAGCTAGTGTATCTGATATCATTTCCTCCATGATACATGAAGTTCAACAATAAATAAAAAGGCATTCGTGCAGTAAGAATAGAGTAAAAAAAGAGCTAAAGGATATAGATTTCAGTGGTTGTCAACACAATTCTCCAGTTACAACATTATACAATACACATCAAGCCAATGAATGTTTTGTGATAGGATTGGCACTGAATCGAGGCAGTATACGCTTTAAACATGAAATATTTGTATACCTTGAATAACACACCAAAAGGGGACATTCTTATACATTTACACACTAACAAATTTAAGTATGTGCAAAACAAAAATAGCTATGTTCGAATATACATTTTCCTAGCAAAACAAGCTGTAAATGGGTAATCTGGATTTTTATTAAATATATAGCTCGAAATGGAATAAAACTCTTGTATTAGGTTCTTCTTGAACACTTCCTTGAATTTCATTGACAATTATATAACAACATGATTTAGAGTAAATGCCAAAGAAACTGTACCTTATTATTCTCATAGAGTTCTCTAATTGGTAAAATTGTATGGTCATATTGAAAAACATGTATCTCAAGCTTCAATACAGTGAAGTTAAAGAGCTTTTGTAATCATGTTCACTTCTCATTTATTTCAAAATGCTTTTCTCTTTGTAATCAATTATGATAAATAAATGTGAAAGAAGTGAATATCATTACTAGATGGCCAACTACTTAATGATCTCAGTAACATTCTGTTATAAGGTGCATTTTTATCCAAACTACCACTTGCATTGCAAAAACTGTATACAGTTTCTTAAATCTTGCCCATGTTTGGAAAAATAGAGGCCCATATCCTTTGCATATCCATAATCCCATCAAAATGCCAATGTGGCTTTCAGCTCTATTTAAAAGTAGCATTTGAGGTGTATTAACCTTTTCTCCTAGCCCAAATAGTTACAGGCCAGTCAAGCATTATCATAGGTAAGAGAGAAGTTGTTTCCCACTGACAAGGACCATAAGCAGTTGATCTGGCCTTGGACATGGACAAGGATTCACTCAAAGAAGACAGTGTAGGGTTGAGTCTAGGTCCAGAACAACACAACTATTCCAGTTGCAATAAAGATGAGATTGCACAGAAGAAGTTATGAATGTTTGTAAATGCACAATACTAAAATGATGCCTAAAATTATTTTCTAAAATTTAAGGTAGATATGAAGATCCCAAGCTTAAAAACACAAAATCTCAATACATAATACATTGTTAATGTTACACAATACTGTGATAATACCAGGACTTCTGGATATTAACACACCATACCATCATAATCACTAGATGAATGTAAACATCAAATCCTCGTAAAAGTGTGAAAACACAACTTAGTACCATTGGAGTCACTATAGTGATGAAATAGTTTATACAATGTTGGTTTGGTATAGTTCACAGACCTCTACAGTTCATGGACCTTTTGACTGAAACAAAAAGCAAACTGAAACTAAGAGAAATGCTATGTTAATTTAAGTATAGTACAACCATTACCTGAAAGTCAAATCAAAGGTATCTTGGAGCTTTTGGTAAGAATTCGTTGGGCCAGGAAATATATGTTTTTCAACCGGTATAGGGTTGATGATGTTGGCCCTTTAGAAGGCAGATTTCATGTGACCCAGAAAAAACATGGTTTCCTAATCAGGGGCTTCTAACTTGTGGGTTGTATAAGTATTCATGATGAATAGGAGTAGATGGCATTCAAACTCATAGGCATTGGAATACAAGCACACAATTCTCCAGCTCTGCCACACAGACTTTTCTCAGTCTGGCTAACATGCAGGCCAGTCTTAACTCCACATTTACATATCTTGAAGATATACATAGTGCTAGACTTGGCAACCTTGGAATGCTCTCTCCTAACTTCTTTTCTCTGTTTCCCAGGTTCTTGATGTTGGACTCTGTTTTTGCTGTTTTTGATACTCGGGGCATCTTACCACTGCTATCCAGTGCTAAAGTGCAAGTGTTCCTATGTAAATGTATGTGTAATTGGCTTTCCATGATTAACATATTTGATTTACTAGTATGTCCCTAGTACAGTGCACAAGATGTGCCCAGGGCCTGTAAATCAAATGCTTCTAGTGGGCCTGAAGCACTGGTTTTGCCACCCACATCAGTAGCCCTGTAAACATGGCCCAGACCTGCCACTGCAGTGTCTGTGTGTGCAGTTTTAAACTGCCAATTTGACTTGGCAAGTGTACCCACTTGCCAGTCCTAAACCTTCCCTTTTTCTTACATGTAAGCCCCCCTGAGGTAGGCACTAGGTAGCCCCATGAGCAGGGTGCAGTGTATGTTTAAGGTAGGACACATAGGCCCTCATTATAACCCTGGCGGTTGGTGTTAAAGCGGCGGTAATACCACCATCAGGCCGGTGGTAAAAAAATGGAATCACGACCATGGCGGAAACTGGCAACACCGACAGCCACTTTATCACTCTGACTGCCACGGCGGTAGAAACAAACACCACAGCGGTAACCGCCAACAGACAGGCGGAAGACAATGTACCACCCACTGTATTACAAGGCACCAATCCGCCAGCTTTTCCGGGGTGGTACCAACCCCATCCAAAGCACAGCGGAAACAGTACAAAGAAGGGAAACCACTCACCTCTCGACACCCAACGAGGAACCATGATGCCATGAAGCCCGAGTTACAGGTGCTACCAATGTTGGTTTACCTCCTCTTCTACCAGGAGCAGCAAAAGCGGCAGCGACGACCACGGTGAGTACTGCAACTAGTACACAGGGGAGGGGGGAGAAAAAAGAGAGTGACACACACACATGCAACACGCAACACCCCCACCCCACACCCTTACCCACAATACCATACACACAATTACATGCAGCAACATTACATTTACACCCCGTAACCTTCTGGAAGAATGCAAGGACAAAAGGGAATAATTGTAACAAGTGTAATCATCTAAAATTCAGATATGGAAACAGGTCCGTAACAGATCAGTATAAACAAGTATGTCCAGCAACTAAACAAGTCCGGATAGTATTCCATTCATTGTCCGTGGACCAGTGGTCCCAAAATGCATGGGCGAAGCCCACACATGATACCTGCCTCGAAACGGAGAGAACACTGCTGGGGCATCAAGTCGCAAATAAACAGGCACCTCAGGAGGAAGGGGAGGTGGGGCGCCTCAGCCGGATGAAGGGACACCGCCACTGATCGACGAGGGGGCTCCATGCCTACTGATTGGTCCTGTGGAGTGCAAAGCCACAGTCTCTCAAGTCTCTCAAGTGGGTGGTTTGCCCACTGATTGGTCCTGGGGATTGCAAAGCTACAGTCTCTCAAGTCTCTCAAGTGGGTGGTTTGCCCACTGATTGGTCCTGGGGAGTGCAAAGCCACAGTCTCTCAAGTCTCACAAGTGGGTGGTTTGCCCACTGATTGGTGCTGGGGAGTGCAAAGCCACAGTCTCTCAAGTGGATCCTATTCTCCACTGGTTCTGGAGGGGGCTTGGTGCCCAGAGTGCTTCATCCTGCCAAGGACCGGGGTAGTGGATGGTCTTCCCCACTGGTTCTGGAGGGGACTTGGTGCCCAGAGTGCTTCATCCTGCCAAGGACTGAGGTAGTGCATGCTTTTCTCCACTGGTTCTGGATGGGACTTGGGGCCCAGAGTGCTTCATCCTGCCAAGGACTGGGGTAGTGGATGGTCTTCACCACTGGTTCTGGAGGGGACTTGGTGCCCAGAGTGCTTCATCCTGCCAAGGATTGGGGTAGTGGATGCTCTTCTCCACTGGTTTTGGAGGGGGCTTGGGGCCCAGAGTACTTCATCCTGCCAAGGACTGGGGTAGTGGATGCTCTTCTCCACTGGTTCTGGAGGGGACTTGGTGCCCAGAGTGCTTCATCCTACCAAGGACTGGGGTAGTGGATGCTCTTCTCCGCTGGTTCTTGAGGGGACTTGTTGCCCTGAGTGCTTCATCCTGCCAAGGACTGGGGTAGTGAATGCTCTTCTCCACTGGTTCTGGTGGGGGCTTGGTGCCCAGAGTGCTTCACATGGTGTGTGACAGTTCCCATTCCCGCACATGGGTGTCAGAGCCACAAGATTTCCTGGGAACAGGTAGCATGATACTGTATGGAGGCAGAGACATACTCCACCCTGCCGCAACTCAGCCTGCCAACTGCTGGTACTGCAAGTGCTGGTTGTGGTGCCTCATGTACGCTGTGCAGGGTCCAGGACGTCTCCTGCAGCCTCGGACGACCTCCCACTGGGGATGATGTCCATGTCAGCTGTGGTGGCACAGTCTGAGTACGTCACGGGGCAGGTGGCGGTAGTTGCGGAGGTGTCAGGGGCGGACATGCTGACGGTGGTGCATGTGTCAGCACCTGTGGAGGGAGACACCAGAACATCTCCTGCAGCCTCGGACGGCTGCCCACTTGGGATGATGCTGGGGACTGGAGCAGAGGCAGCAGGCGTGCAGGTGTCAGTGTAGGTGGCAGTGCAAGTCGCGGTGGTTGTGGCGGTGTCCACTGTAGTAGAGGTTGCTGTTCTGACCAGCAGAAGGGGTGTCAACAGTCCCTCACCTTGAGGCTCCGTGCCCTGAGCTGCCTTCCCTTTAGCCTTGTGTCCGTTTCCCACCTTGGAAGTCGCTGCTGGGACCTTGGCACTGTCCGCTTTTGTCTTGGAGGAGTCCTTGCTCCTTGGTTGGTGCGGCTTCTCCTTACGGCATGTTGTCCCCTTCTTCACCTTGGCAGGCGGCAGAATAGGGTGATCCTTGGTCTCATTAGGTGGCGCACCGGCAGCTCTGATGGGTGCGACCCGCGGTGTTACAGGACTTGCAGGGACCACAGTGCTGGAGGATTTCATGGCTGAGGTGCTGGGCTGGGATCTGGACATCCTGGCCCTAGGGGAAGGACAGGAGGGTGTAGTGAAGAGGTCAATGTTAGCCAGGAAAAGTTTTTTAGACACACTGGGACGGGAAGATGGAGGAGTTTTGGGAGTGGAGGAAGAGGTAGTGGTTGTAGGAGGTGTACATCTGCTGAATTTGGGTGACGGTGCATGGGCTGAAGGCTGTTGTGAGGTGGATGGCTGTTGAGTGGGTGTGTGCCGGCGTTTACGTAATTTGGGAGGAGGGCTCACAGACACACTGGGAGAGGACACAGGGGACATGTGCATGGTAGTGGGGGTGGTGATTGCATGTGAGTGGTGTGTGGTGAAGGGCGTGCTGATGATGGAGGTAACGGCTGAGGATGTAGTGCATGCAGGTGTGAGTAGAGATGAGGCAGGGAGGGAGGTGAAGGATGTGGAGGAGGGGGACACAGTGGAGGCAGTGGATGTTGGTGTGTCTGCATGGGTATGGTGCTTGTGTGAGTGCCTGTGGGATGTGTGGTACTTATGTTTGTCATGTCCACTCTTGTGTGTTGATGAGTGTGCATGCTGATCTGATGGTGTGCTTGGGATAGGCTGAGGCACAGGGGATTGGGTCTGGGCAGTGGATGTTGGAGGGGGGAGGCTGGACACAGGGACAATGGGTACCATCAGTGCTGAGGCCAGAGCCTGAAATGCTCACCACGCCAGAATGAATGCCCTCCAGGTATGCATTTGTTTGTTGCAAATGCTTCTCAACACCCTGGATGGCATTCAAAATGGTCGATTGCCCAACACTGAGGAATCTCAGGAGGTCAATAGCCTCCTCACTGAGGGCAGCAGGGCTGACTGTAGCAGGGCCTGAGGTGCCTGGGGCGAAGGAGATGCCCACCCTCCTGGGTGAGCGCGCATGGGAAACTCGATGAGGGGCTGCTGGGAGGGCGGTGCTGGTAGGGGGGTGGTGGCCATACCTGTTATTCCAGTGGGCACAGAGGTGCCCACCACCGCAAGGGAGCTCCCATCAGAGGAGGAGTCGCTGTCGCTGGTGTCTCCTCCTGTCCCCGTCGTGGAGCTCCCCTCGCCCTCCGTCCCACTGGTGTCTTCAGACTCCGTACATTCACCCTCCAGGGCCATGTGAGTTGCAGCTCCCTCCTGCTCCGGTGCTACTGCTCCTCCGCCAGATGATGCTAATGCACACAAGGACCGGGTGACAAAACTAAAAGGGGGGGAAAGACAGAGGAGACACATGGTCAATGGCTGCAACAACACCACCTTTGGCGGACACAACACACAGGGAGAAGCCCTAATCACTAGGCCATGCACTAACAGTTCAGGGGGAAATCACATGCCCATGGTGTACTGTGTCTATACCCATTTGATGCACACCTGGAACCCACAGGAGACTGACTAGGTGTAGAGGGCCACTACCACTTTTGGGGTTGGACTGGCACTAAGCCTGCCTAACAATGGATCTACCCTGGCACACTTGCCCTGCCCTAGGGGAACCCACAGCCCTCTTCCAACACACAGAAACCTCATAAAGCGCGCAGAATCAGCTGCATGAGACAGTATTCACCCCCTTGTGGCTGCTGTGATGCCGTCAAGTGCCCATCCAATTCCAGATATGTCACTGCCAGGATCCGGTACATCAGGGGGGTCATGGTGCGACGGGCACCCCTTCCAGATTGGGAGGCCATCCCCAGCTGGGTCTCCGCCGTCTTCTTGGTCCAGCAGCGCAGGTCCTCCCATCTTTTGGGGCAGTGGGTGCTCCATCTACGGTAGACCCCCAGGGTCCGCACTTCCTTTGCGATGTCACGCCAAATACCCTTCTTCTGGTGGGCGCTGAACTAGAGGAAATGTAAAGTAGGAATGGCTTTTAATCCCCCGTCCGGTTATTCTTAATCATTGGCCACAACTACCCACCCTGCGCCACAAACACATACACTGACCATCCTCACCTACTGGCCTCTGCCCACCCGCCACCTGTATCTTCCATCAACGCCACTCCATACATTCATGTCCCATCCATCATGCTCACAGTGTACTCACCTGTTTGTCTGGTGGACCGTAGACTGGCGTGTACTGGGAGAGGACCCCATCCACCAGTTTGTCCAACTCCTCCGCAGTGAAGGCAGGGGCCCTTTCCCCAGACACTGTAGCCATTGTCGCTTCCAGACTCAGGTCACAGCAGCACTTGCAGTGTAGGTCCTCTCCTGTTGAAGGTCAGGTATCAAGTGAGTGAACAGAAGAAAATGGCAGTTACGTATGAGGCGGTGCGTACCGTCACTGCCAGTATACATTGTCATTGGCTCCTGGAACACATAGGGCCCAATGATAACCAATGCTGAATTGCGCCGCAGACTTTGTCCGCCTACCGCGACGCTGCACAATGCCAGCGCAGTTACCTAATTTCCCCTTGTCCCTCCTTGCAGGTCAGGCAGCTGCCATTTCAGGTGGCCACACGGCAGGCCAAATAACTGCGTCACAGCACTTTTGTGCTTTAATACGGACATACAGTGTTAAACACAGATTACATCACATTTGTTCTAAACACTCAGGTGAAACCTATGTGGTGTATAACCCTCTGCTCACCCTTCTCCTCCATAGGGCACGTCCGCTGGGGCAGATGATGAGATGGCATCTTCCTCTGTTATACTGACCCCTGGTGGACCTGTCGACAATGTAAGACAGACACATCATCATCACATATAGACTTGATCGTGCCACAATCCAAAAACGGTGTGCCCAGTTGTAGCCAAACCTGATGTCAGCTATCTGCCATCCCATAGGAATCCCCCCTCTAGTGTAGGTCCTGTCAGTACTCCATTTCCTGGCCAGTGGGTCCTTGCAAACAACAGTGGCCATGGCATCAGAGATGTCACAGCCAATGTTCTCTAACATGTTGACAAGAGTGTTGTCTGCCCTGCTTAAACACATGCACAGCTACATCGTATTCCCCCAGGAGGAGGATTTGCCCACAGTGAAAGGTGACTTCTATGCCCTGGGACATACCCCCAAGATCATTGGTGCCATTGATGGTACACATGTGGCATTTGTCCCCCCACACAGGAATGAACAGGTGTACAGAAACCACAAAAGCTACCATTCTATGAATGTGCAGATGGTGTGTTTGGCAGACCAGTATATCTCCCATGTGAATGCCAAGTATCCTGGCTCAGTGCATGGGGCTAATAGGTCAGCCCAAGGTCCCAACACAGATGACATTGGTGTCTGGCTATGGTAGAGTCCCTAATGGTTGGTGTATGTCTCACAGTTGTCCCTCTATATTTGCAGGTGACTCTGGTTACCCCAACCTTTCATGGCTACTGACCCCAGTGAGGAATCCCAGGACAAGGGTAGAGGAACGCTACAATGAGGCACAGGGGCAGACTAAGGAGGATAATTGAGCGTCCTTTCGGCCTCCTGAAGGCCAGGTTCCGGTGCCTCCATCTGACAGGTGGCTCCCTATACTACTCACCGAAGAAGGTGTGCCTGATCATCATGGCATGCTGTTTGTTGCACAACCTGGCTTTACAACGCCAGCTGCCTTTTTTGCAGGAAGATGGGCCTGATGATGGTCTTGTGGCAGCTGTGGAGCCTGTGGACAGTGAAGAAGAGGAGGCAGAAGAAGCAGATATAGACAACCGAAACAACATCATCATGCAATACTTACAGTGAGACACAGGTAAGAGCCTGGCACTGCTCCTCTCATATCAGACTACTGTAGGACATTGCTTGATTCTGCCTTTTTGCATCTGTGTATGGACCCTGACAGTTCACTTTGGCTTTCCGTTTTACAGATCTGTGTACCACTTTGTGCCTTCTGCTATGTTTACGGCTGCCCAACAACTGTCTAACATTGGTATGTGAAAATGAACATTGACATTGCTATTTTACTGAAAGTTTGCAAAAAGCCTTTGTGAAAGTATAGACGGACTCCAGATTGATTTCATTTGTGATTCAAGGGTGTTTATTCTGTGCTAATAAATGGAGGGGGCTTTGCAATGGGCTGGGGTTAGGGTGGAAAAAAGTCCAGTCTATTGGCATCACAGGTGCATTGTCCAAGGGGGCATAGGAAGTGGAGTAATGGCAGTTGAAAGTGGACAAGGTAACAGAGTGGGACAGAAGGATGACTATCAGGAGAGGCCTTATTCCTGGTGGGGGTCTTGGCAATGTTCTCTGTCTTGTGCCTGGATCTCAGGGACCGTTTTCGGGGTGGTTCTCCATATGCAGGGGGTGGGGTGCTGGTGGCCTGTTGGCCCTGTGGCGGGACCTCCTGCCCACTAGCGCCGGTGGAGGTGGAGGGCTGTTCATCATTCAGGCTAGTATCAGGGGCCCGTTGGTGTGCCACTGTGTCCCTCTTGTTGTTGGCAATGTCTGCCAGCACCCCTGCAATGGTTTACCAGGGTGCTGTTAATGGACTTCAAGTCCTCCCTGATCCCCAGGTAGTGTTCCTCCTGGAGTCGCTGGGTCTCCTGAAACTTGGCCAGTACCGTTCCCATGGTCTCCTGGGAATGATGGTATGCTCCCATGATGTTGGAGAGTGCCTTGTGGAGAGTGGGTTCTCTGGGCCTGTCCTCCCCCTGTCGCACAGCAGTCCTCCCAGCTTCCCTGTTGTCCTGTGCCTCAGTCCCGTGAACCGTGTGCGCACTGCCACTGACCCCACGTCCCTGATTGTCTTGGGTTAGTGGGGTTGCCTGGGGTCCCTGTAGTGGTGGACACAGTGCTGCTTGACGTGTCCTGGGGACAGTGGCATGGGTCCGCAGGGTTGCTGCTGTGGGGGTGTTTCCTGAGGGAGGAGGTTCTGTGGTTGTTTGTGACAGTGGTACTGTGCCGAGGTCCCTGATGGGCCGGGCTGGTCATCTTGATTCAGGCGTGCAGAGCTGCTGTCGTCACTGCGGGTCTCTCCTGTGGGGGGACTGGATATGCCTGGTACCTCCTGTCCGGTGACGTTGGGTAGGGGTCCTGTTGGGGGGTAAATGCATAATTATTGTACCTGCGCGTGCCCTCTTGTCCAATGTGTGAGTTACCCTCTAGTCCTGTGCTTGGCTTCTTGTCTTTGGCCTTGTGTGATTGTTAATTTTGGGGCCTGGGTGTGTGTCTGTACTGGACATGCTTTGGTGATGGGTGTCCATGCATTGGTGTGACATGCAGGGCTTGGGATTAGGATGTGTGTGTTGTGATAGTGGGGTATCTGTGGGGTGTTGGGGTGATGGGTGTGAGGGTAGGGGTAAGAGTTTGTGATGCATGCAAGTAGGGATGGGGGATATAGTAGTAAAGATATGACTTACCAGAGTCCAGTCCTCCTGCTACTCCTGCGAGGCCCTCAGGATGCAGTTTTGCCAAGACTTGCTCCTCCCATGTTGTTAGTTGTAGGGGAGGAGGTGGAGGTCCGCCACCAGTCCTCTGTACAGCTACCTGGTGTCTGGATACAACGGAACGCACCTTCCTCCGTACATCATTCCACCTCTTCCTGATGTCATCCTGGGTTCTTGGATGCTGTCCCACTGCGTTGACCCTGTCGACAATTCTCTGGCATAGCTCCATCTTCCTTGCAATGGACGTCTGCTGCACCTGTGATCCGAATAGCTGTGGCTCTACCCGGATGATTTCCTCCACCATGACCCTGAGCTCCTCCTCAGAGAACCTGGGGTTTCTTTGCTGTGATATGATGTGGTGTGGGTGATGTGTGAGGTGCTGTCTGTTGTGATGTGTGTGGGGATGTGATGGGGTGTGTTGTTTGAGGTGCGTGGATGTTGTATGAGTGATGGTGTTGTGTGCCTGTGGTGGCTGGCGTTGTGTTTGATTATCTCTCTCTCTGGGCTTCTTCAAAATGGGTCATTGTAAGGGGTTGTGGGTAATGTGGGTGTGTGCTTTATAGTGTTGTGAGTGTGTGGGTGTGGTGTGTGTATGTGTATCAGGTGTGTGTATTTTTTTTGAATTTGTCAAATGTAGTTGTGTTTTGTAAGTGTGTGTGTATTATGAGCGCGGTGGTGTGTACCGCCAATGGATTACCGCGGTTGAATGACCGCCACGTTGATTCGTGGGTCGTGATAGTGTGGGCTTAGTTCTGTTGGTGTGACGGTGAAGGTTTTGGTATCGCCAATTTATCACTGACCTTTGGTGTGGTGGAGTTGTGTGGGTTTCTTTATTGTGGTGGAGTTCTAGATGTGGGTCGTAATACCTGTAGCGGCATTCCGCCGCAGCCACGGTATATTGATGGACGTCATCACAGCGGTAAGCAGGATTTACCGCCAGGGTTGTAATGAGGGCCATAGTAATGTACTTTATGTGCCCTGACAGTGAAATACTGCCAAATTCGATTTTCACTGTGCAAGGTCTATCTCTCTCACGGGTTAACATGGGGGCTGCCATTAAATATGATTAAAGTGCAGATTGCCTTTGAGAGCAGATAGAAATATGGCATTAAGGGTTTCTGAACTCACAATTTAAAAATACATCTTTTAGTAAAGTTTGTTTTTTAGATTGTGTGTTTGAAAATGCCACTTTTAGAAAGTAAGCATTTTCTTACTTAAATCATTCTGTGACTCTGCCTGTTTGTGGATTCCCTATTTGGATCAGTTTGACAGTTGGGCTGGTTGCATCTCCCCTCTAGGCAGTGACACACAGGGAGCTGTTGTGTAATCTGCAAATCCTGATGAGCCTTCTGTGCTGGGAGAGAGGGGAGGAGTGGTCACTCACACCTGAAAGGGCTGTGTCTGCCCTCACACAATGCAGTCTACAACCCCCTGGTGTCTGTCTGGGGCCTGCCCTATGTAAGGCAGGATCTTACAAACAAGAGAGACTTTCTTTTGAAGTTTGCCTACTTCGAAGGCAGAAAGGACTACAAGTAGTGGACCCAAAATCCCAGAAAATTAGATCACTTCTGGAATCAATAGGAACCTCTGCCAAGGAGAAGAGGAGCTGAGGAGAACTGCTGCCCCTGTCTGTGCCTGTGTTTTATTGAGCTATCCTGCAGTTGCTGCTTCTGCCTGTGAAAGGGGACAAAGACTGGACTTTGTTGTGCATTCCTGCTTGAGAAGAATCTCCAAGGGGTGGAACTGAGCTTGCTTCCTGTTGTTGAAGTCTTAGGGCCATCAAAGTCTTCCCCTCCCAGCACCTGGACTCCCTGCTGAGACTCCTGCCTTGCCAAGTGGTGCCCTATCCAGTCCCTGGGCCCTTGAAAGGTGAAGCTGGCAGACAAGAACTGAAAATCCACACAAAATGACGTGAAGGTGGAGTTAACTTTTCATTAATCAGACCCTTATTCTTTTGAAAATGTATAACTTGACTTGTGTATGTTGGAGTTTTGTTGTTTTGGTCTTGTTTGATTTAGATAAATATGTACTATTTTTCTAAACTGGTGTGTTGGTACAAATACCTTACACATTGCTTCTGAAGTTAAGCCTGCCAGTGCTCGTGCCAAGCTACCAAGGGGGTGAGTGGGGGTTAACTGAGTGTGATTCTCCTTTCCCCTGACTAGAGTGCGGGTCCTTGCTTGGATGGGGGCTAACCTGACTGCCAACCAAAGACCCCATTTCTAACACATAGCATCTAGTTACTTATGTAAATATGCATATATTTTAACCATTACTCACCTATGTAAACTTACCTTCTCGATATTTTCTTCCACCACACTTTAGTTCCGCAATATATTTTGTCTGATATTTAGATGGAAAACTGTCTCTGTAAAGTGAAATGTTTATCTACCAGTCCCTTTGGCCCAATAAATAAAACAGCCCAGATTGTATCAGCTTGTAATAAAACTAGAGCCCATTCTTGACCATGATCCTTGCACAACCATTCCAAAAGGGAGTCCCGCCTTGTATTTCACATATGGCAATTTGACATAAGCCTCATTAAATCACACACACAATGACCAAATGGAGTAATATTGAACTATGTATAGTAATTATGTGATTATGAATATTTTAACAAATTTCATGATGAAGATAAATAGTGAAAATCAGAGTGTACAATTCTCATTGCATTCAAGGAATAATAAATGAAACATACAGGATGCAAAAAAAACCAAAAAAAAAGCGGGAAAAAACTTACGGGGAGGCAGTATGATGTAAGTTGCCCATTTTGTTAATAGTCAGTGGTTAATTAATCAAAAATGGATGTGGAGGAGGAAGGAAAGCTAGGTTTTTAGATTAGGGAGAGCTAATTTTAATTTTAATGTAAAATTAACATTAATGAACAGCAACAAACAGACACATGGATTCTCACATTTGATTCAGATATGTGCAGTTCCTACAGAGTGGGGTAGGAATATCAAGCAGAATATTATACATTAAGGATGGTTTACCAACTGGTGGCACTATAGAATAGCTTATCAAAAAATAAGGTTGATATGTGGCTAATAGCAAAGCTATTTCTCTTTGTTTTTAAATGTGAAAGGGCTAGAATGTGTTATAGGAAAGCATACGCAATGCTCCAATCAAAGTCAGACATCAGACATTAGACTTCACACATTAAGAGAAAATTGCCTTTTAAAAAGTCACCAGGCTGCTTCATTTGTTTGTCACAGGCTGAGTACATTGTATTTCTACAGAAACTCCAGAAAACACCTCAATATATGGCTAAAATGCAATATATATGCTCATCTCTCCGACGTATACGATATAATTTCAGTGTTGGATAGATTTGAACCACAGTGCGAAGTTGATTTTCTGGATGAATCACTCCTCTGTTATGTCCCTTCTTGGAGGGACATTTTCATATAGTGCAAGCATATGCATTTCACTTAGCTTTGACTGATCTACTTATAGAATCAGTAGTGTGGATGCGGACCACCATCTTGAATAACTGAGTAAAACTGATCTACTAAATCCGTAGTCACATTTATCAATCAAAGGCAAATATCTTTCATTTCTCTTTCAGGTCAGAAAAGTGAAAAAATTAAAGTGAGTGAAGTGAAAAACAAACTGAGAATACCAAAAAGTAAGACAATATAAAGAAAAAAATAAAGACTTCATAAACAGTTTGAAAAATTTGAAAATGACAAATGAAAAGGAGTAAGGATAGGATAACAGAAAGAAAAGAGCCAGGGGAAGAATGTGAATTAGGTAGAGGGCCATCTTTCACCTCATGTTAAGTTAAGTGGTAAGTTAAGGACTAGGATTGAGGCTATGGTTTGGGTAAACATTTGGGAAAGGCTTAGATAGTAGTCAAGGTTAAGCATTAGGGGTCAGGATATGTTAAACATTGGCTTAGGGATAGATAGAATAGGAAATGGCCATATTTTAAATAGTGTACCCCCTGATTGTTGCACTATTTGTTTTTTGTTGGCTGTAGAACTCTGCTCTTTACTTTTGCTAACCTGTAGTAAAGTGCCTGTACTCCCCCTTTAAATGTGATCTAATTAGCATAACCCTAATTTGCATATGTAACTTGCCTACAGGTCTCTAGTAGGTGGTACAAAGTGTACCCAAAACCTGTAAGTTAAATGCCACTAGTGGACTGCAGCACCTATTGCGTGATCCACTACAGTGGAAGTTCAATCATGCCTTCAGGCTTACCATTTTATCCTGAGTAACCCAGTTTTCAAACTGAAATTTGACCTATAAAACTGAACCCTTTAACAGGTCTAAATTTTACTTTTGATTATTATGAAACCCCTAAGTAGACCTATTTGCCCCTAAGGCAAAGTGCATGGTATTTAAAAGTAGGGCATGTAGAAATTGAATGTAAAACATGTCCTTATTGTGACTGGAACCTAAAAGCAATTTTCACACTAGCAAGACATGGCTATTCTATAGAGAAACACTATGATGCAATATTAAAGGTAATAATGCGATCATCAGCTAGGAAAATCTTGGAAATTTTGTGCCTTTTTGAAATCTCAGGGTGTATGAGACCGTGACGGAGATATCATCTGCCAGCTTTAGAAATGTCTGCTGGTAAAGCACACATTTCTAGGATTGACATGAACCACTGTCAAAGAGTTTCTGGCCAAAGCATTGCAAGTTTGATGGACGGCTCTATCAACACAACAGAGCCATATGTCAAAATTATAACTTTTTCTTATTTTTAAAAAGAAAATCTGAAACTGATATTTTCTTTTTGAAAATACAAAAAAAGCAATGCCCTCTTCGCCATGGGAGTTTCCTCTCATGGTGAGGGGGCAGTATTGTGCATTTTCCAATGCCCCTTACTGCCAGGATTTTCCTGGTGGTGTTTTGCAGTGAAAAACATCTGTATGTCCGCCCATCAAAATGAAGTGGGGGATCATATCGCCGAACCTTCAGTTGCCCCTTACTCCTCCGGGACATCAGAGGAGGTTGACCATGTAGGAGATGTAGTAGTCTCTGTTATCATCAAACTATGGCCACCCAAATTTAAATTGGGTGAGTGGACTATATTGTTGGAGGGGAGGGAACTTAATCACCATTGGGACAGAGTTCCCTTCCACGCCAAGATTTAAATGAGGTATTTATTCTTGGACTCATTCCAATATTTATTTTAAGCCACCTCAATTGTGAAGTCAGATTTTTAATAATTATTAAGGATAAAGGGGGTCATTCTGACCTCGGCGGTAAAAGACGCTTACCGCCGGTCAGAAGACCGCCATAACACCGCCGCGGTCGCGGTAAACCGCCACGGTCATTCTGACCCGCAACTGGCAAACTGCCAAAAACCCGACATCAACAAAATTCCGCCACAGCAACGGCCAGCGAAAAACTGGCGATGACCAAACCTCCACCGTCACGCCAACAGAAATACGCCCATGCCATTCCAACCCACAAATCCCCGCAGCGGTCTTTCAACCGCGGTATTCCATTGGGGGTACACACCGCCGCGCTCAAAATACACACCTCTACAAAACACAGCCACATTGGACAATTCAAAATACACACACCTGAGACACATACACACACCACTCCCACACACCCAATTAAATATAAAACACACACCCACATCACCCACAAACCCTTACGACCACAATTGCGACTGAAGGACAGAGAGAGACAGCACAGAATAGAGTAGACCATCACACAGAGGCAAATCACAACATCACCCACACAATATCCACGCACAAAACACCATACACCACCACACTCACCACACTGTACAACACATACACCACCCCTCACCTCATCCACACCACCCCATGGCACCCCAAAGACACGCCAGGTTCACTGACGCAGAACTCAGGGTCATGGTGGAGGAAATAGTTCGGGTAGAGCCCCAGCTCTTCGGGACACAGGTGCAGCACACCACCATTGCCAGGAAGATGCAGCTATGGCAAAGAATAGTGGACAGGGTCAACGCTGTGGGACAGCATCCACGAAATCGGGACAACATCAGGAAGCGGTGGAACGACCTACGGGGGAAGGTGCGTTCCATGGTATCAAGGCACAACATCGCAGTGCAGAAGACTGGCGGCGGACCCCCACCTACTCCCCCAGAATTCACAGCATGGGAGGAGGAAGTCTTGCACATCCTGCATCCTGAGGGCCTCGCAGGAGTAGGCGGAGGAATGGACTCTGGTAAGTGAAATCCTCACTACTTCATTCCCCCCACCCCACCTGCATGCCAAATCATACCCCCACCCTCACCCCCACCCCATCACACCAACTCCTTGCAAATGGCTCACCACCACAACCCACCCATCCCAAAACCTAGCCCTGCATGCGTCCCCAAAGCATGGACACCCATCACCAAAGCATGCCCACTGCACATACCCATCTCCCCCACAAGCCACCGTCACAAAAGCCCCCACAAGGGAATGCCAGCACTGGGGTACACGGCCACCCACCCATTACACGAAATGGCACACACAGAAGCAATAACCATACTCTTATACCCCTGCAGGACCTGAATGCCACCACACCACCCAGGAGGGTCCAGAGATGTCCATCCCACCCCCAGAAGAGGCCCCCAGTGATGACAGCAGCTCTGTCTCCCTGGACCCAGATGACCAGCCCGGCCCATCGGGGACCTTGGGACAGTCGGTTCCCCACAGACAGCCACAGGCTGCAGCAGACCTAACCCCCTCTGGGAACACCAGCACAGCTCCCACCCAGCGGGCCCATGCCTCTGTCTCCAGGACACGTCAATCAGCGGTGTGTCCACCACTACAGGGCACCCAGGTTGACCCACCACCCCAACAACAACAGGGACCTGGGGGCAGTGGTAGTGGGCACACGGTCCATGGGACAGAGGCCCAGGGAAACAGGGGAACTGGGAGGGCTGCTGTGCGACAGGGGGGGGACAGGCCCAGGGAACCGACTCTCCAAGAGGCCCTCTCCTCCATCATGGGAGCATACCACCGCTCCCAGAAGACGATGGCTACGGTACTGGCCAGGTTCCAGGAGATCCAGGTACTGCAGGAGGAACAGTACATGGGGTTTAGAGAGGAACTGAGAAACATTAGTTCCGCAATGGGGACCATCGTCGTGGCCCTTAACCAGATAGTCACCACATTGCGGGACCATGTGGCACCACAAAGGACCCCTGTCACTAGCATGGACCCAGACCAGGCTACCACCTCCACTGGCGCTAGTGGACAGGAGGCCCCCACACAACGACATGCCACCAGAACCCCACCTCCTGCAGAAGAAGAACCACCCCGCAAGCGGTACCTGAGATCTCAGAAGAAGACAGAGTAGGATGCCAAGACCCCCGCCAGCAAAGGATACCCCCTGATGTCATCCCACTGTCCCACATTGTCACCCTGTCCAAACTTAAACTGCCCCTGCTCCATCCTTCCACAGGCATATGGACAATGCACCTGTGAGACTGAAAACTGGACTCTGCCATGGACATTACTCCACCATCACCCATCACCGTTTTACAATCATGTCCCTAAATTTAGCACTTTAATAAAATCACTTATTGCACTTAAAAAATCTGGAGTCTGCTTGTATTTTGAACAAATGTATTAGACATAACGGTGCCAAAATGTTCAGTTACATTGTGATGACAACATACCACTGTCACACAGCTGTAGTCCATGGGCAAACAAAGCAGAGGTCACGCAGTGGGGCCCACAGCTCTGAAAACGGAAGGGAAAGTCACAACTCAGTTAACAGGAACTGGGGGGAAACACAGACAGTAGAGAGGCAGGAGACTTTAAGTAAATGTAAAATGGCGGGGTTGATTCGTACCTGTGTGCTACTGAAAATACTGTTGTATCACTGTGTCCCTGTTGTGTGTGTCGTCCCCGTCGTCTTCCTCCTCTTCACTCTCCACAGGTTCCACAGCTGCTACAACACCACCATCTGGACCATCCTCCTGCAGGAAAGGCACCTGGCGTCGTAAAGCCAGGTTGTGAAGCATACAGCAGGCCACGATGATATGGAACACCTTCTTTGGTGAGTACATTAGGGATCCACCTGTCATATGCAGGCAGCTAAACCTGGCCTTCAGGAGGCCGAAGGTCCGCTCGATCACCCTCCTAGTACGCCCATGGGCCTCATTGTACCGTTCCTCTGCCCTTGTCCTGGGATTCCTCACTGGGGTCAGTGGCCACGACAGGTTGGGGTAACCAGAGTCACCAATTAGCCACACACGGTGTCTCTGTAGCTGTTCCATCACATAAGGGATGCTGCTATTTCGCATGATGTACGCGTCATGCACTGACCCAGGGAACTTGGCATTTACATGGGAGATGTACTGGTCAGCCAAACAGACCACCTAGACATTCATCGAATGATAACTTTTTCTGTTCCTGTACACCTGTTCACTTTCTCTGGGGGGTACCAAAGCCACATGTGTCCCATCAATGGCACCAATGATGTTGGGAATATGTCCAAGGGCATAGAAATCACCCTTCACTGTAGCCAAATCGCCCACCTCAGGGAAAACAATGTAGCTCCGCATGTATTTCATCAGGGCAGACAACACTCTGGACAAAACCTTAGAAAACATAGGCTGAGACATCCCTGATGGTATGGCCACTGTTGTTTGGAATGATCCACTTGCCAAAAAATGGAGTACTGACAGAACCTGCACCAGAGGGGGAATTCCTGTGGGTTGGCGAATGGGGGACATCAGGTCTGGCTCCAGCTGGGCACACAGTTCCTGTATAGTGGCTCGGTCAAGTCTGTATGTCAATATGACATGTCTTTCTTCCATTGTCGACAGGTCCACCAGCGGTCTGTACACGGGAACATTCCTCCATCTCCTCGCAAGTCCCAGCGGACGGTGCCTAGGAAGGACAACATGGAGCACAGAGTCAAGCAACCCACAGGTACGTAACCACAGCTTGCACAGAACACGATTCGCTATGGGTTGAATGGCTTGTATGAGTGGCAATGCAAGGCCTAGGCCTGTGTGACGCAGTAGAAATTAAGCCATGTGGGCCCTTGAAATGGCGGCTGCCTGACCTGTGAAGTGTGACAATGGGATGTGAGGTCAATGCGCTGGCGTGGCACACCGTGGCGGTAGGCGGTCGAAGACCGCGGCGCAAAGCAGCATTGGTTACCATTGAACCCTATGGGTCTCAGGAGCCAATGATGATGTGCGCCGGCGGTCACGGTACGCACCGCCGCGGTACGCACTGCCGCGGGCGTGACCGCCATTTTCTATCTGCTTAATCACTCGAGACCTGATCATCCACAGGAGAGGACCTATACTGCAAGTGCTGCTGTGACCTCAGTCTGGAAGATACAATGGCTGCTGCGACTGGGGAAAGGGCCCCTGCCTTCACATCTGAGGAATTGGAGAAACTTGTTGATGGGGTCCTCCCCCAGTATGCGCTAATCTACGGTCCTCCAGACCAACAGGTAAGTACACTGGGACCATGCTTTGTGGGCAATGCCTGTGCTGAGTGGGGTGGATGAAAGATGGTGGGGAGGGGAGCGAATGAGGCATGCATCGCACGACAGATGAGAGCATGTGCCATATGGCAAGGTTGGGGAGGGGGGGCCACTTACATCGACCATGCAGAAAATGATGATATTTATTTTCCCACCCTGTCCATGTCACATAGGTCAGCGCCCATCAGATGATCGACATTTGGCGTGCCATCGCCAAGGACGTCCGGACCCTGGGGGTCCACAACAGATGGGGCACCCACTGCCAAAAGAGGTGGGAGGACATCCACCGCGGGAGCAGAAAGACCGCGGGGGCTCTGCTGGGGATGGCCTCCCAACCTAGGAGGGGTGCCACATGGCAATTGACCCCCCTGATGTCCCGGATCCTGGCGGTGGCCTACCCCGATTTGGATGGGCGCGTGAGGACATCACAGCAGACACAAGGGGGTGAGTACCAGCACATTCTGCTATATTAGCGCACAGTGGAGGTGTCTGGGTGGGGGAGGAGGGCTGTGGGTATCTCTAGGCCAGGGCGATTTCTGTAGGCTAGGCCCCTCCATAAGGCATGGCCCTGTGTCCCCACCCCCCACCTCTGTAGGGTGCTAAGTACAGCTATCCATGGCCCTGGGTCACCTATGTGTGCAGTTGTCGTCCATAGGCTTGTAGGCCAAGTCACAATAATTGAGTAGTGTACACCGAGTGCGCAGCGTAGTGCAGGGGGCTTCTGTGTCTGTCCTCTCCGCCAACGGTGTCGCCAATGCATGCACTCAACATGTCATTTTTTCTCCCCCCCCCTTTTTTTTGGTCTTCCTGTTCATGTGTGCATTAGCATCATCAGGCGGAGGAGAAGTGGAATCGGAGCACAAGGGAGCTGCATCTCACATACCCCCGGAGGGCCATGCAACCGAATCCGAGTTCACCAGTGAGACGGAGGGTGAGGGGAGCTCCACAACGGGGACCCGGGGAGACGTCACCGACACAGACACGTCCTCGGAAGGGAGCTCCCTTGTGGTGGCGGCAACATCCGTGCCCACCGCTACAACAGGTAGAGCCGCCACCCAGCGCACCAGCTCCGCCCTCCAAGCAGCCCCTCAGCGTTCGCCCCGTGCCCGCTCGGCCAGGAAGACGGGCATCTCCTTCGCCCCAGGCACCTCAGGCCCTGCCCCAGTTACCCCTGCTGCCCTCATTGTGGAGATCATTGACCTCCTCCAGACGCTCATTGTTGGGCAGTCTACCCTTTTGAATGCCATCCAGAGTGTAGAAAGGGAGGTGCACCGGAGCAATGCATACCTGGAGGGCATTCATTCGGGTCAGGCTGCCCATCAGCGATCGTTCAACGCTCTGGCCTCAGCACTGACGGCAGCCATTGTCCCTGTCTCCTGCCTCCCCCCTCCAATTTCCTCATCCCAGTCCCACTCCCCTGTTCCTCTGCCTATCCCAGCCACACCTACAGACCAGCCTGCACACACATCAACACCCAAGGGCAGCTCATCCAGACATAAGCACCACAGATCACACAAGCATTCACACATGCAACATCCACATGCAGACATACCAACAGCCACTGCCTCCTCTGTGTCCCCCTCCTCCTCGTCTCCCTCCTCCCTCCTTGTGACGTCTCCACTCACACCTGCATGCACACCACCATCAGCCAGTACGTCCATCACCAGCACACCCACCAGAACACTCCGCACATGTGCAGTCACCACCCCCACTGCCATTTACACGTCCCCTGTGTCCTCTCCCAGTGTGTCTGTCACCCCTTCTGCCAAACCACACAAACGCAGGCAGCCACCCACCCAACAGCCATCCACCTCACGACAGCCTCCGTCACAAGCACCTGCACCCAAAGACACCACACTTGACTCTCCTACAACCACATCCTCTTCCTCCACTCCCATACCCACTGCACTTACCCTTCCCACTGCTCCTAAAAAGTTTTTCCTCTCCAAAATTAACCTCTTTGCATCACCTGACCCACCCCTTCCATCTCGTAAGAGTCCAAACAGCACCTCCGCCACCACAAGCCCTGCACCTACAAGGACCATAGTCCAGGGCTATTGGAGTCCACCAGCTTCTAGGGCAGCAACATCGGCCAGCAGCAAGGGGACAGCCAGCCCACCCCCTGGGAAAAAAACTAAAAAAGGGAAAGGCCGGCGCGAGAGGCCAGAGACGGCAGCCCCCAAAGGCACTACCCTGGCACCGTCACCTGGCACATCCACAAAGGGAGGCAAGGGCCCCAGAGAATCGGCGAAGGAGGGCAAGGGCAGCAGGGCGGACAAGTCCGGCAGCGGACGAGCTGCCCACGAGGGCCCCACCAGCCCCATTTCGGGTGTGAAGGAGGACACCCACGGGCCCAGGACTCCAGCACAGGAGGGCCCCGCAAGCGAAAGGTCGGATGGCGACTGAGCGGAAAATATTGGCCTGAGCTGGTTCCCTGGGAACACATGTCAAGCACCGCTGAACAGGGCCCCGCCGTGACAAGCACCGCTGAACAGGGCCCCGCCGTGACAAGCACCGCTGAACAGGGCCCTGCCGTGACAAGCACCGCTGAACAGGGCCCCGCCGTGACAAGCACAGCCGAACTGGGCCCTTCAAGACAATCACCGCTGAACAGGGCCCCTCCGTGACAAGCACCGCCGAACTGGGCCCCGCCGTGACAAGCACCGCCGAACTGGGCCCCGCCGTGACAAGCACCGCTGAACAGGGCCCGCCGTGACAAGCACCGCCGAACTGGGCCCTGCCGTGACAAGCACCGCTGAACAGGGCCCCGCCGTGACAAGCACGGCTGAACAGGGCCCCGCCGTGACAAGCACCGCTGAACAGGGCCCCGCCGTGAGAAGCACCGCTGAACAGGGCCCTTCAAGACAAGCACCGCTGAACAGGGCCCCGCCATGTCAAGCACCGCCGAACTGGGCCCCGCCGTGACAAGCACCGCTGAACAGGGCCCTTCCTGTCAAGCACCGCTCCGCTGGGCCCTTCCTGTCAAGCACCGCTCCGCTGGGCCCTTCCTGTCAAGCACTGCTCCGCTGGGCCCTTCCTGTCAAGCACCGCTCCGCTGGGCCCTTCCTGTCAAGCACCGCTCCGCTGGGCCCTTCATCTCAAGCACCGCTCCGCTGGTCCCTTCATCTCAAGCACCGCTCCGCTGGGCCCTTCCTGTCAAGCACCGCTCCGCTGGGCACCGCCGTCTCTGAACTGCTCCGCTCGGCCCTTCCTGTCAAGCACCGCTCCGCTGGGCCCTTCCTGACAAGCACCGCTCCGCTGGGCCCTTCATCTCAAGCACCGCTCCGCTGGGCCCTTCATCTCAAGCACCACTCCGCTGGGCCCTTCCTGTCAAGCACCGCTCCGCTGGGCCCTTCCTGTCAAGCACCGCTCCGCTGTGCACCGCCGTCTCTGAACTGCTCCGCTCGGCCCTTCCTGTCAAGCACCGCTCCGCTGGGCCCTTCCTCACAAGCACCGCTCCGCTGGGCCCTTCATCTCAGGCACCGCTCCGCTGGGCACCGCCGTCTCTGAACTGCTCCGCTGGGCCCTTCATCTCAAGTACCGCTCCGCTGGGCCCTTCCTGACAAGCACCGCTCCGCTGGGCCCTTCCTGTCAAGCACCGCTCCGCTGGGCCCTTCATCTCAAGCACCGCTGGCCCATTGGCAGGGCCGGATCTGTGTCGGCCAGGGCTTCACGAAGCACTCTGGGCACCATGCCTCCTCCAGAACCAGTGGAGTCTGCAATCCACTTGATGGACTGTGGCTTTGCACTCCCCAGGATGGTACAGTGGGCATGGAGGCCCCTCGTGGATCTGGCGTCGTGGACTCAACTGGCTGAGGTGCCCCCCTTCCGTTCCCCCTGAGGTGCCTGAAGTTTTACTATCTGATGCCCCTGCAGTATTCTCTCCAATGGAATCGGGTCTCGTGTGTGGGCTTTGCCCATGTGTTTAGGCCCATTGGCCCACGAACAATGGATGATAGCCAATATGGGCCGGACATTTGACCTATGTATATATTATTCATGATCTAATATATTTTATTTATATATTTCATATTTCACTAAACTTCAATTATGCTATAATATACTCCATTTTTAATGATCATTTTATTTTGTCTTTGCATTCTTCCGGGGGGTTTGGGGGGTGTCACTCTGACTTGTTGCTCTGCATTGATGTGTGTGTTGTAGTGGGTGAGGGTGGGGGTGGGTGTGTGGCGTATGTGTGTCCCCGTAATTTTTTGCCTCCCCCCTCCCCTGTGTCGTAGGTGCAGTACTCACCGTTGTCGTCTGCGCCGGCGTTCGTGCTCCTGGTAGAGGAGCAGGAAGACAATGGCTGGGAGGATGTGTAGTTCCGGTTCCATGCTGTCCAGATTCCTCGTGGAGTGTGTAGAGGTGAGCGTTTTCCGTTAGAAAAGTCTGTTTCCGCCGTGCTTTTATCGGCGGGGCAACCACCGTGGAAAAGGTAAGAAAACACCACGGCACATCCCAGGATCAAGGTGAGAAAATGTTATTCATTGGTGTTAAATCAGGGTGGAGATCCTCTGATATCATGAAATGCACTGGATACGTAGTATGAAAGCACTGTACAATTTTCATGTTTGTGAAAAAACAGCCGACACGTGTTTCGTCATCCTTGACTTTTTCAAGGCTGTAAGTATATACAAATAGGATGTATCAGTCACAGAGCTTAATAATACATAGAAATCAGAGTGGATTTTTGCGTTGGAGACGTGAAACAACATTGGAAGTAATGGATAGAAGCGAGAAGCCCAGTGTCCTAGGATAGTGTGTACAAGAAATTTTGAGAGTAAAGGTGAGGATGATGCCTACATCAGCCAATGTGTTGATAGACTAGTAATATAGCAGTGGGTGGCAGGATAGGAAAAGAGCATACTAGTGCTCTTGTGCAAAGGAGAAAAGTGGCAGGACACAGAAAAACCATGCAAAAAACCATTTAGTGACTGCAAAAGACACTATTATCTGTGGTGTACCAGATGATTAATGATCTTCACCAGTGCGGTAAAGTGGATATAAGAAAAAGGAAGAATGTACAACTAGAAATGGTATGTTTAGGTGGGAAAAATATAAGTGCATACCTTGTAGTATACGAACTAAATGGTTAATCTTGATACAATTCCAAGAAATCTGAACCGTACAGCATAGTGTACAAGTTGTAGTATAAATGTAGTTCAATGCCCGAGACTATGGTAAGTCTGAAAACAAGGAGGAAAAAATATAAATGCGGTGAGCTAGAAAAATGGCAGACGAAGTGCAATATCGTATAAGGTCACAAGTCCCAAAATTTGGTGTTCACACGCCGTTAGGGGCGAAATAGAACTGGAAAAAGTCTTATCGCGAACAGTCTGTAGAATATAAAAGGGAGAAGGAGGGTGTGATTGAGTGGCGGAAACTGCTGGCGTCCCGCTGCCCATTAAAAGCGAAAAAAAGTAATGTAATTGAAAATATTCGATGCGGACGTGCGATCTGGGGACTAGAGAACTTCTAAAGAACCCTTTAGCCTTTTCCGCGGGTTTGGAGGAGAAAAAGACTTGACAATAATTTATATCACGGTGGACTACAAAATTATAAGAAAAAAAAAAATGAAAAATATACATGAAAATGTATCGGGCGGGGTGCAGAATGGATATTGGTAAACGGTCACAGGGACAAATATAGGACCTGCATGTCATTGGGGATGAGAATAGGACTAAGGAAATCTCCTTTAGGAGCACTCTGTTGAAAATAAAACAGAGTGCGATCGAGCGGCGGGCTCCCAAAGCGTCCGAACGCCCTTAGGAGCGTAGACGAGGTGGTTGAACAAAAATGGGAGAAAAACTAAAATCATAAATTTAAGGGACGTGAGCCCTAGGGAGGAGGGAAAGTGAAAACCAGTTGAACTCGTCAGCAGATTAGACAGAAACTAACTAAGCAGGCAATTCTTACCTTCAAGGTGTCCATGATGTGTGTAAGCCGTGTGTGTAGGCGTCGACCCAGAGACGTTCGCCAGCCAAGGAACCGGATGTTTATAGTGGAAACCGAGACTGGGCGTGTGAATAGAAATGGGACTATACGGGCTGAAATTGAGCCGCCATGTTTGGACGGAGCAAGGGGAAGTCCGAGTAATGTAAATGATTAAAAAATCACGTGTTCACGTTAAAACACAGGGAAAACATTTCTGATAGATTGGTGGATGGTAACTATGTGAGAAAGAGATATAGCAAGTTACCCGCACCACGTGCAAGCATGCATCAAAGGCAGTAGTCTACTTTGATGTGTTAAGTGAAAAACAATAAGCATCATGCTAGGAGCAGGGATGTATGTACCCAGAAGACAAAAGTAATGAGCATATCTAATATTACAGTTTCGAACTTAGAAGAAAAATATGTTCTAGGAATAAAAGATATATAGTATAACAATTAAATAATTAAACAGTGAAAAGGACTACAGAGGATATATAATTATAAACAATAAAATCTCATGAGTAATATCAGAAAATGTGAATGAACAAATCAGCAACCACAGAGCCAATACATAAGAATATGCTATTGAGCCAAGGCAAATAAGCAGGCATATAGTGACAAGCAGAGTTCATGGAAACTTACAGTTCATGTAGATTATGTAATACAGTCACAAAGCACATCTCAGATATGATTGTAATAACATAACAGAAAGTGCTCCTTATTTCAAGTTGAAAATCTATGTCATTGATTAAGCCTCTCATATGGATATTACAGATAAATCAATATGTTGAACAAGTAACAAATGACAGTACCCGTATTGTGTAAGTGATGGTCTATAGAAACACATGGAGATCTTTATCAGAGTTAAGCCCCTCTTCCACAGAGTGCAGTTTGACTATCCATCTGCTCTCCAGTTGTCTCAGGAGGAGAGTTTTGTTGCCCCCCCTTGGACAGTTACCAAGGGTGGCAATGTCATGTGTGTGTATGTCTAGTTTCTCATATAGAGGGTGTGCTGAGTTATAGTGCACAGCAAAAGGATAGTCCTTGTTATTGTTTTTAATTGCCCGGATGTGTTCTTGTAACCTTTCTTTGAATGGTCTAATTGTGCTGCCAACATACATTTTTTTGCATATACAGATGATACAATATACAATGAACTTGGTGTTACAGTTCATAAAATGTTTTATAGTGTGCGTTATTTTTGTGTTGTGACAGAAATTCTTATTTTTGTCCAAAGCATATTCACAAACATTACAATGACCGCATTTATAGAACCCAGGTGGTGGTGAAGGTAACCAGCTGGCATTGGTAACAATTGGTAAATAACTGTGGCACAATTTGTCCCTCAGGGTACGGCCTCTGCGATGGATCATGTCCGGTCTGTTCTTTAAACCCTTCCTGAGACTCTCATCAGACAGTAGAATGTGCCAATTTTTCTTGAGAATCTTAAAGACTTCTGAGCTAGCACATGTGTAGGTGGTTATAAATGCTGGTGCTTTTATATGGTGCGTCTGTATCTGTGTTTTTTTCTTCTTCTTCTGAAATAAGGATGTCCTGTTAATCTTCATGATTCTCTCCCGTGTATTGCTTATTAGTTTCTTTGAATAGCCTCTGTTCAGAAAACTATATTCTAGTAGATCTAACTGTCTAGAAAATTCCAGATCCTCCCGGCAGTTGCGTCTCACCCTTACCGCTTCCCCATATGGGATGGCTTTAATTTGGGAATGCGGGTGGGCACTCCTTGCGTGTAGAAAGGAGTTTGAGGCTGTGGCCTTTCTGAATAGCCTAGAGCGGATGTGGTTGTCAACAGTGTATAGTGTCACATCCAAGAAGTCAACACTCACAGAGCTAATGTTACAAGTAAAATGTAAATTGTATGAATTGATATTAAGGTGCTGGATAAACCGATCTAGGGACAAACGATCACCTGACCAAAAAAGGAGGATATCATCAATGTACCGACCCCAGTAGAGAATATGCTGCGTGAGTTCTGGTGGACCGTTTGTCCACAGGTGATGATGTTCGAAATGGCCCATGTAAAGGTTAGCAAAGGAGGGTGAAAATTTAGCCCCCATTGCCACCCCTTGCTGTTGTCTATACCAGGATCCCTCATGTAAGAAAATGTTGTTGTTCATGACTAGATTGATAAGATCCATTAGCATAGTGATATGTTAAAAAAACATGGCTTCCCTTTTGTCTAGAAAAAATTGGATGGCAGCCAAACCTTCCTTTTTAGGTATGCACGTGTAGAGAGAGGTTACATCTAGTGTAACCAAAAAATGGCCATCTGTCCATTCATAGTCTGCAGTGAGACTGAGAAGGTGTGTCGTGTCTTTAATGAATGACGGCAGGTTACTTACAAAGGATTGTAAGAAAAGATCTATATACTCTGACAGTTTTTCGGTGGGTGAGTTGATGCCGGATATGATGGGTCTGCCCGGTGGGAAGGGTGCTGGTTTATGAACTTTGGGAAGGATGTAGATGCATGGAGACACGGGTGTTGGGTTGAAGAGATACTTGCATTCAGAATTAGTAAGGAGTCCTCTGTTCATCCAAAAATTAAGTGTGGTCTCTATCTCGCTGGTGATTTTGCCAATGGGGTTGGTAAGAAGTTTGCAGTAGGCTATTTTGTCTTGGAGTTGTCTATCTATTTCTCCAACGTAGTCATTGCGGTTCATGATGACAATATTGCCACCCTTATCAGCCTCCTTAATGACTACATCTTTCATATCATCCAGAGACTGTAGGGCCCTGAGCTCCTGTGAGCTTAAATTACGTGGCCGGGATTTATGGCCAAGTGAGTATAGATTCTCCAATTTGTAAAGATCATTAGTAACCAATTTGTGGAACACTTCTATTGCATTGTCTGATGAGAAGATAGGTGTAAATTTGGATCGTGGTCTAAGACCACTGGCGCAGGTGGTTGAACTACTGAGACCAAGGTCTCTTAAAATGTCATCGCAGGTGGGTGCATTTCTGCTACTGTCATCGTCTTCTAAGGAGAGTAGGGTCTGTATGTCCCTAATATCTCCAATGGAGAAGTTGCAGGTAGTAATGTTGTCAGTTTGTCTTTCGTTTATTACGAATTTGTGATCGAAATATTTCATTACTTTACATTTCCGTGTGAATTTAAAGAGATCAATATGCATCTCCGTAAAATCCGGAAATGCCATTGGAACGAAACCCAGGCCTTTCTTAAGGACACTCAGTTGTTGTTCGTCTAAGGTCACGTTTGATAAGTTGATGACACATAGGTCATCATTGTGAGTGGTACAATCGTCTAGTTTTTCATGCTGCGTGTTGTTGATCTTGTGGTAACCCCGGTCTTGTTTGTTAGTTCCGCCCTTGTTTCTCTTACCCCTTTTGGTTCTCTTGTGTGCGTGGCCTGTGTGTTTCTGTTGTGCCTCTGTCCTCTGCGGAACCTTTCCATCTCTAATAAAAAAAAGTAGATTTACTGTGGGAGAGGAAACCCTGTTCCTGCCTAGAGCTGTTCGCTTCCTCACTTGTAATGCTAGAGCAGCTGGATAATTCAGTGTCACTAGACGTGATGCTGGAAACAGTTTGTACTGGCGGTAGTGACGTTCTATTAGCCCGATTGTCATTGATAATGTTATCAAATTTATGGGCAAAGGTAAAGACCCTGCCTGTGGCGTAATCATTAGCATCACGTCTTAGCTTACGCATTTTCTTGTTCTTTATGTAGTTCTGATGTTGTTGGAGAACATTATTTAGGATATCATAATTCTTATTTATGCCTTCCTTGAGGTTCGTGTCCCGGATTTCTTTCTCTAGTGCCTCGATATAAACGAGTAGACGGTCACTCTTTTCTTTGGCATCGGAAAAGGTGGCGGATTGGTGGGTCGTGATAGTGTGGGCTGTACATTGTCTCCCGCCTGTCTGTTGGCGGTGACCGCCGCACTGTTTGTTTGTCCCGCCGTGGCGGTCGGAGTGATAAAGTGGCGGGCTGTGTTGGCGGTTCCCACCAGGGTCGGAATTCCATTTTTTGGACCGCCAGCCTGTTGGCGGGTTGGCCGCCGCTTTAACACCGACCGCCAGGGTTGGAATGAGGGCCAAAGTGTTTTTAGAAAGTTACCTTTCCCTACTTCCCTGTGTGGATGTTAATTTGCATTAGCCTTCAGCAGCAGCCTTCTGAGTGCTCGAACCCAGAATGAGATGTGAAAACTGCTCCTAAAGCTAAGTCTAAGGCCTGGGAGTGGGGAGGTGTTTCTGTTCATTTGGCATTTGGGCAGTGCCCAGGAACATGAGTAACTACAAAGGGCACAGCCCCTTTCAATATCAGATGATATCTGCACAGGCCCCATTAGTAATCCTCCAGGCATCTAGTCACACAATCCCAATGGGGAGGCCTGCCTCCAGAACTGTTTTGAAGTGACCACAGAGGAGGCACTTCCCTGGCAACTCCCATGGGGGGCGCCTAGGTTCTCCACAAGTAGAGACAATTTTCACTGTCTTGGATTTAAAAAGAGAGGGGCACTGTAGGACTGTTTGCAGTAAGACACCCAGGAAATGCTATAATTAAGTCAGTAGGGTAGCCCCTAAGAACATTTATCCCATTGGTTAGGGAGGAGTAAGGAGTCCCCTCCACCCAAAAGCTAGTGGCAGGCATAAATGTGACAAATTTAGTACTCGCCTCAGAATACTAGTAGACCTGAGGAAGATCCAAAGAGGGCTAAACCTGCTGTCTGAGACCCAAGAAGAGCCCCGAAAGATTAGAGTCAGTCTATTTCTCTCTTCTCCCCCCTACCAGGGCTACACACCAACTTACAAGACGTTTCTCCTGAAGATATACAGCTCACAAATTCTAACTGGACCTGCCTCTGGCCCTTCTGATGGCCTCAGCTGGAGTGAGTCCTGAACCCAAAGTGTTCTTCCCAAGGTCCTGGAACCCTTGGCTGGGTCTCAGTTAGCGTCTCCTACCACACCAGTTCTTAGAAACGAATTTGCTCTCATGACCGCCTGAGGACTGGGAGAAACATGCCAAGCCAATTTAACCAAGGTGCATTGCCACTGTGCTGAAGATTCTTCCTGCTCTGAGCTTTTCCACAGCAACTAGTCTTACTCTGTGGGACCTCACATGAAGTTGTGGAGCTCTGTTCAGCTACAGCCTGTAGCCTTGCCCACTGGATGATCCAAGCTCCTCAAAAGTGACTCACTGCGATCAGAAAAATCTTGACTGGTCAAAGTCACCAAAAGAATCTGGCTGGGGTTGGACCTTCCTTTGGCACACAATTTGAATTTCTCCCACCAAAAACCAGAGTTTGCTTCATCAAACAGCTTACCAAACTCTTGGATCCTCCTCATCTGCATCCTGATGCCTTGCCCTGCTGAAGATTTTTTTACTTCAATATTTGAGATAATGGGGTATTTTTACCATATTCTTATGCAGAAGAGCAGCTACAAATGTTGCACTGAACTGCGTGAGAAGCAGGAAGCAGGAGAGCACCATATTTAAAGAGATATCGCACTTTCTTCCAATCTCCCTAGCGCCGGCGCACAATCAGGCAGCTGTGCACGATGCACACACCTTTGCACCATAGTGCAAGGGTGTCTGTGTGAGTCTAGCATAGGCTTTGCACCGGAAGGGTAGCCTTCCAGTACAAAATACTATGTTTAGATCAACTTCAAAGCTTTTCCCACTTTGTAAGAGTGGTGTACAGTGCAGCACAAAGTGGGGAAAAAGGAAAATTAAAATATTTTTCCTTGATAGCACCTGCTTGAAATGAGTGCTACTTTTTTGACACAATGGCTGTCTAACTTTTTAGTAAATAGGGTTTTGCATCAAAAACCATGGGTGGTTACATGGCAACACCCATGTAATGCCATCTTTGTGCTCAGGAATGCAATTATATACTTTCAAGTAAATTTGCAGTGAAAAAACATGTTTTGCACTGGAAAGTAAATTTAGAAACAAATATTTTAGCTCTTTTTTATATTTGGTTTGACATTGTTTTAACTGCATAAATACTTTCAGCGCTTTGCATTTGGTATTGGTGGTGTCTATTAAAAATTAGTACTGGATTTTTTTCAATGATTGCATAATCCTCCAATTTTCCTACATTGATTTATTGGATGATCATCAACAAATAGTGGGAAAACTGTTGTAAATATTCTCCTGAGTAGTCAAGTGAAAAATGTCTGGTAAAATGGTTATTGAATATGTCACCTGTCTCACTGAGGGTCTGTGATGGACATTATATTTCATAATACCTTTTTTACTTTTTACCTTCTTTATTAATTCCGGCACTATTCATACTATGGCTACTATGCGAGCTTTAGTCACATGCACATTCCTAATTCAAGAAGTTCATTGATATTTATAGTACTTGTACTACATGAACTTTAGTCACATACACATTTTTAATTTTTTCAATTTAACAAGTTGGCTGTTTTTTTTTTTATTTGGGAAGTTGAGATATAGTACTCAGACTCTAACATGTTTTTCAATGCATTATCTTCCCCCTCCTCCTTAAATGTAAATATAGGATTCATTTGGGGAGCAGCTAATGCATCAAATGCATCCCCACAGCTGACAAATTTCCCCAGTCCATGAGTGATATGCTGCTCCACTCTCTGTTTTTTTTCTTTGCATTCTGGGAATTGTAGTCCTGCTTAATTATTCCAAAAAACAATACTATACATCCCAGAATTCAAAGAAATTACCTGGGATGGAGCAACACATCACGCATGGACCTGGGAAATTTGTCAGGGCTGCATCACTATCTTATTACTCAATATCTATTTCAATGTATGCCTTTTGCCTGAGACTGCACAAGGATTAGTATCACATCTTAATAGTGTTTGTTGCAATTTGTCATTCCCCTTCCTGCCCTAACTGCAAGTGTGCACTCAAATTTCATGAGAGGTTTCAACGTCTACATTTTTACCACCCAACTCATTATTTATGTAACTGCACACGTACCTAGATTGAATAATAGTACAGTCACACTGCAGCTTAGTATTTCTTGCCATGTCTGTAGCCGATTAAAGTGTTCACTCATTTTCTGGCCCCTTACTGCAGTGGTTTGTGTTCCAGTGTGAATCCCAACATATTACACGTCAGCAAATACTTTTCTTGTCAAGAAAAAGGGCACAAAACCCCTCAAGTACTACCAGAATCATTTATTGTCAATAGCCACTCCAGCCACTTTTCTGAGAGGACTCTCCTTGATTATGAGTTGAAGAGTTTAATACCCAAATACCACTTAAAACAGTGCATCAAAGTGAGAAAGGACTACACGTATGCAGGTATGACCAGTAACAGTCAACAGGGGGCCATCATATAACAAAAAGCTTATTTTGATATTTTTGTATTGAGATTACCACAAATGTTACCACAAATTTGAAATGAAATTGAAAGTTTGCCAAATGAAAGGTAACAATTTTTCATGGCACACCAACAATGATAGTTCATAATATGGTGCTCCTCTTTGGATTCTCACACATTATTTTTCCTGGTATGTCATTTTGCCTACAACCCCAATCAAAAAAGTACAGTGCACCTCCTCAGTAATATACCAGCAAACACAAAATCATTATTATAAAATCTATACATGCCATATTTGGTCAAAAAAGTTAATAATTATGTTAAAGCCCCAGTGGGCAAATTACTTAAAACAAATCTTAACATCACCAGTGCCTATCTTGTTAAGTCTAGTAAAATAAACTACAGTTTTATAGACTGTAGATACTATCATTGCTAGACATCATGAAACAATACTTGAACTATGGTAGCAATATTAAAAACACTGAATATTTGCAAGAGTAGTTCATTTGAATTATATTATCTTTGGAATTACTTAACAATCCTGCTCCCTATTTTGGCAATTGCAAACTTTGTAAATCTTTCATTTATTACAGCTCAACCCAGGTTAATTAAATTCAATATGCAATCATTCAAAATTATTACAAAAGAAAATATAACAAAGGAAAACATAATAAAATATATAAAAAATGTAAGAAGGTGAAGGTATACCTTAGCTCTCTTGCATTAATGACTTACTGGAACAGTCAGTTTGTACCTGCATAAAACACACATATAACATTAAAAAAAAAGGTAAATGTCACTTCTTCTCTCATTAGAAAACAAAATAATTTCAATTTAGAATTTTATTTCCTTGATACACCTGCCTAATAAGCAAACAAGTAAACAGAGCATTTAAATACCTGCTGAGAATACTCAGAAGAGATACTGGGGATAATCACAATTTAGCCTTGCCTGGCAATTAGCCCTTCAAAAAAAACCTTTTACTTTGTTGTGGATCTTATTGAGGATAACCATGTGGTTGCATAGTATGTCCATTTGTGATCTATTTTCTCTGCACGTTATTTTTGGGTATACTTGGTAAGTGTCTCATATGTATGAATGACATGCCAATATTTGCAGAGAACATATCTTAGTCTGGGAGCTTTGCTATTGTATGTTGTAATGAAACAGTTCCTATTAGATTCTTCCTTTTTGTTCCTATTGTCATACTGTATATCTTCACTCTTCACCCTATCTACTCTTTCCAGGCCTTTGTTTAAAGTGGGTATGGAGTCACCTGTCTCCTCAAATGTTTTGTTATTACATTTTCTGTAAACGCTTCTTGTGTGATGCAGTTTCACTTTGCTCTGAGTAACTCCCCGAATGGAATAGTGTGATTCAAATTCTGGGGGTGGTTACTCAATCCATTTAACAGATTATTCCTTGCAGTTGCCATTCTGTGGAGTTTAGTTTCTAATTTGCTATTGATAATTTGATCTTAAGATCTAGAAACTCTGTGGTGTGTTTATTGATTTGACTGGTAAAACTCAGATTCAATGTGTTTTTATTTAATATCTTCACAAATTCCTCTGCTGCCTCTCTAGAGCCTCTCCAAATACAAGAAATAGTATCTATGTACCTCAACCAGATCACCATGTGTTCATCAAATAGATGGATGTTACTCACTACCTGTACGTCCCACCACCCAAGATACAGTCCAGCGTAGCTGGGGGCGAAACACGTGTCCATTGCAGTGCCCTGTGTTTGTGATAGATCTCATTGCTGCATTTCTTACCATATATAACTCTCCAGATCTCATTGCTGTATGTATAACTTTCCATCCTAGCAGCAAACTCATTTTCTCTCCTCAAAAATATCCTAAAGCATTATTATCCTACTTGTTTTCCTCAAGGATCTGTTGAACTGTTGTTCACATTGTTAGCAGTTACTGTAGTAGAATTTTATGAAGTATTATGTTCTTGCAATTGGTCACATCAATGAGGATAATAATATAAAAAATATTTGCCTTATGGTCATCAGAGACATATTTGGGTATGAGATCCATATTCCCCACAAAATCCACAATATGATCCTCAAAGTAACAGCATATGATCAATTTAAATGCAGGCTCATTGTACATTTATTCATAAAAGGATCTGTATTCCTCTGGTAATGCTCAATGATTGATTTTGTCTGCATTCCATCAAGCAAAGGGCAGGCCCTGTTGTTTCTATGATTATTAGGCACCTGTGCAGTGACATGTTGATTAGCAGGTATTGGAAGAGGGAGCAGATACTACTTTGGCTATTAGATCTAGCTTCTCATTTCCTATAGGATTTCCAGCCAGAGTCGTACATGATTCCACGTAGTTAACATCAATTTCCAATACCAAAGTAAATGCTTAAATTAGTGAACTACAAACCCCATAGAACTGGCGATCAATTCCACTACAATGTCACCTTTGCAATTTACTAATAATGAGTCAGGATTTGCAGCATTTCCTCTGCAGTAGATCACATGTGACCCACCTGTATTTCAATGTCAGTTTGGTTACCACCATTACGTTGTTACTTTTGATACAGTCCCTTTTATCTGGCTAGATATTATTACAATTTAGTATTTGTTCTAAGTTCATTAGGTGGATGAACATTTTTAAACCTTCTCATCTCCTTGGTGGGACATGGGCCTGTTGGCGCTTAGATGGTATTTGTAGAAAGACACTGGAAATAAAGAACAGGGACTCTTGTAATTTAGAACCATCCTGATTTCTCCCTCAGATTATAAGTGGTGCTGTAATTCATGAACTCCATTCATCATGCCATTTCCCAGTAGTTGTTGTTTTCTTAAAAAGCTCTTCATGAGCACAAGGTATGCTGTTGGAGTGCTTATTCAATTGTTTATTTCAGGTTGCTTGCTCCCCTCTCCTCTGTATTGCCTTCCCTATAATTGTTTAAATCCTCAGTCTTAGATATAATTGTGATGGAGAACTCACCATTATGCTTTCTACAGGCTATCTCAACTCCACTTTCATGGACAGCACCCCCTGTGGGCCAGTAGCTGATTACTGGGCAAAAGGCATAATACCAACATGTTTCATATTCTTCTTGCATTCCATGCTCATAGCCACACAACCATATCAGTGTAAATTTGTTTCATATGTAATACCAATTCCATGGCTATAATGAACCTTCATGTTTCCTTCAAACACACTCCACACTATGATTAGGAACATAACTGAAAGTGGGTCTGACAGGGGCAGCTGGCTTCAGCAGAACAGGTCATCAGAAATAGGGATTTATAAGCTTGACTTTGTATTTACTTCTAGTTTGGGAGCAAGTCAAATTGGCGGACTGGATATCCTTTGATTCTGGGTATGTACCTGTGTGTGTATGAGGGCATATACCATCAAGACATGATCATTATTACTGACCATGTTTGATGTAGTTACTAATTTTCATTGGGTGGTCATTGTTGACAATGAGGCCTATATAGCCATTGTGGGTTTTACTGCCAGTTGGGACTATTATGGTTTATACTTAAAGATGTGCTTATCTTTTTAAACCTGTCTCACATCGCAATTATTGTTAATCATGTTTAACATATTTATTGTTGTTATTAAGCCTGAGTTTAAACCAAATAGCATTTGCACTTGAATACTTCAATTTGAAAGGACACAAAAACACAACTTAGCATGTTATGTTTTTGGTGCTTGTAGGGGTAGGTAAAATTATGTGAATTATGGAACATACAAGAGCATGGAATTCAAGGAACAAGGTGCAAGGGACCCAATATTTGGGGGGTCATTCTGACCTCTGCGGTAAAAAGCGCTTACCGCCGGTCAGAAGACCGCCATAACACCGCCGCGGTAAACCGCCACGGTCATTCTGACCCGCAACTGGCAAACCGCCAAAAACCCGACATCCACAAAAGTCCGCCACACCAACGGCCAGCGTTAAACTGGCGAAGACCAAACCTCCACCGTCACGCCAACAGAAATACGCCCATGCCATTACGACCCACGAATCCACGCGGCGGTCTTTCAACCGCGTTATTCCATTGGCGGTACACACCGCCGCGCTCAAAATACACATACAGCTCCAAAACACAGCCACATTGGACAATTTGAAATACACACACCTGAGACACATACACACAACACTCCCACACACCCAATTAACTATCAAACACACACCCACATCACCCACAAACCCCTACGACCACAAATCAGAGACGAAGCCCAGAGAGAGACAGCACAGAATAGAGAACACCATCACACAGAGGCACACTACACCATCACCCACAAAACAACCACGCACAAAACACCACACACCACTACACTCACCACACTCATCACCGCAAACACCACCCCACACCTCATCCACACCACCCCATGGCACCCCCAAGACACCCCAGGTTCTCAGACGCAGAACTCAGGGTCATGGTGGAGGAAATAGTTCGGGTAGAGCCCCAGCTCTTTGGGACACAGGTGCAGCACACCACCATTGCCAGGAAGATGGAGCTATGGCAAAGAATAGTGGACAGGGTCAATGCTGTGGGACAGCATCCACGAAATCGGGACGACATCAGGAAGCGGTGGAACGACCTACGGGGGAAGGTGTGTTCCATGGTATCCAGGCACAACATCGCGGTGCAGAAGACTGGCGGCGGACCCCCACCTCAACCCCCAGAATTTACAACATGGGAGGAACAGGTCTTGAACATCCTGCATCCTGAGGGCCTCGCAGGAGTATCTGGAGGAATGGACTCTGGTAAGTCTAATCTCAACTACTTCATCCCCCCCACCCACCAGCATGTCAACTCATACCCCCACCCCCCCCACCCCATCACACATCCTCCCTGCAAATGTCTCACCATCACAACCCACCCATCCCAACACCAAACCCTGCATGCCACCACAAACCATCGACACCCATCACCTAAGCATGCCCACTGCACATACCCATCTCCCCCACAAACCGCCGTCACAACAGCCCCCACAAAGGAATGCCAGCACTGGGGTACACGGGCACCCACCCATTGCACGCTATGGCACACACAGAAGCAATAACCATACACTTATACCCCTGCAGGACGCGAACGCCACCACACCGCCCAGGAGGGTCCAGAAATGTCCATCCCACCCCCAGAAGAGGCCCTCAGTGATGACAGCAGCTCTGTCTCCCTGGACCCAGATGACCAGCCCGGCCCATCGGGGACCTCGGGACAGTCGGTTCCCCTCAGACAGCCACAGGCCACAGCAGACCTACCCCCCTCTGGGAACACCAGCACAGCACCCACCCAGCGGGCCCATGCCTCTGTCTCCAGGACACGTCAATCAGCGGTGTGTCCACCACTACAGGGCACCCAGGTTAACCCACCACCCCAACAACAACAGGGACCTGGGGGCAGTGGTAGTGGGCACACGGTCCAGGGGACAGAGGCCCAGGGAAACAGGGGAACTGGGAGGGCTGCTGTGCGACAGGGGGGGGACAGGCCCAGGGAACCCACTCTCCACGAGGCCCTCACCTCCATCATGGGAGCATACCAAAACTCCCAGGAGACGATGGCGACGGTCCTGGCCAGGTTCCAGGAGATCCAGGTACTGCAGGAGGAACAGTTTATGGGGTTCAGGGAAGAACTGAGAAACATTAGTTCCGCAATGGGCACCATCGTAGTGGCTCTCAACCAGATTGTCACCACATTGCGGGACCATGTGGCACCACAAAGGGCCCCTGTCACTAGCATGGACCAGGAACAGGCTACCACCTCCGCCGGCGCTAGTGGACAGGAGGCCCCGACACAAGAACAACCGGCCACCAGAACCCCACCTCCTGCAGAAGAAGAACCACCCCGCAAGCGGGGCCTGAGATCTAGGAAGAAGACAGAGTAGGATGCCAAGACCCCCGCCAGCAAAGGATACCCCCTGATGTCACCCCACTGTCCCACATTGTCACCCTGTCCAACCTTAAACTGCCCCTGCTCCACCTTCCACAGGCATATGGACAATGCACCTGTGAGACTGAGAATCTGGACTCTGCCATGGACATTCCTCCACCATCACCCATCACCGATTTTCAACCATGTCACAAAATTGAGCACTTTAATAAACACACTTATTGCACAAAAATAATCTGGAGTCTGCCTGTATTTTTGAAAATATGTATTAGACATAAACGTGCCAAAATGACCAGTTACATTGTGATGACAACATACCACTGTCACACAGCTGTAGTCCATGGGCAAACAAAGCAGAGGTCACGCAGTGGGGCCCACATCTCTGAAATTGGAAGGGAAAGTCACAACTCTGTTAGCATACACTGGGTGAAAAGGACAGACAGTAGAGAGGCAGGAGACTGTAAGTAAATGTAAAATGCCGGTGTTGATTCTTACCTGTGTGTTATTGAAAATACTGCTGTATCACTGTGTCCCTGTTGTCTGTGTCATCCTCTTCGTCTTCCTCCTCTTCACTCTCCGCAGGCTCCACAGCTGCTACAACAGCACCATCTGGACCATCCTCCTGCAGAAAAGGCACCTGGCGTCGCAAAGCCAGGTTGTGAAGCATACAGCAGGCCACGATGATCTGGCACACCTTCTTTGGTGAGTACATTAGGGATCCACCTGTCATATGCAGGCACCTAAACCTGGCCTTCAGGAGGCCGAAGGGCCGCTCGATCACCCTCCTAGTACGCCCATGTGCCTCATTGTACCGTTCCTCTGCCCTTGTCCTGGGATTCCTCACTGGGTTCAGTAACCACGACAGGTTGGGGTAACCTGAGTCACCAATTAGCCACACACGGTGTCTCTGTAGTTGTTCCATCACATAAGGGATGCTGCTATTTCGCATGATGTACGCGTCATGCACTGACCCAGGGAACTTGGCATTTACATGGGAGATGTACTGGTCAGCCAAACAGACCACCTGGACATTCATGGAATGATAACTTTTTCTGTTCCTGTACACCTGTTCACTTTCTCTGGGGGGTACCAAAGCCACATGTGTCCCATCAATGGCACCAATGATGTTGGGAATATGTCCAAGGGCATAGAAATCACCCTTCACTGTAGGCAAATCCCCCACCTCAGGGAAAACGATGTATCTCCGCATGTGTTTGAGCAGGGCAGACAACACTCTGGACAACACCTTTGAAAACATAGGCTGAGACATCCCTGATGAAATGGCCACTGTTGTTTGAAATGACCCACTTGCCAAAAAATGGAGTACTGACAGCACCTGCACTAGAGGGGGGATCCCTGTGGGTTGGCGGATGGGTGATATCAGGTCTGGCTCCAGCTGGGCACACAGTTCCTGTATAGTGGCTCGGTCAAGCCTGTATGTCAGAATGACATGTCGTTCCTCCATTGTCGACAGGTCCACCAGCGGTCCGTACACGGGAACATTCCTCAATCTCCTCGCAAGTCCCAGCGGACGGTGACTAGGAAGGACAACAGCGAGCACAGAGTCAATCAACCCACAGGTACGTTCCCACAGCTTGCACAGTACACGATTCTCTATGCATTGAATGGCTTGTATGAGTGTCGATGCAAGGCCTAGGCATGTGTGACGCAGTAGAAATTAAGCCATGTGGGCCCTTGAAATGGCGGCTGCCTGACCTGTGAAGTGCGACAATGGGATGTGAGGTCAATGCGCCGGTGTGGCACACCGTGGCGGTAGGCGGTCGAAGACCGCGGCGCAAAGCCGCATTGGTTAACATTGAACCCTATGGGTTTCAGGAGCCAATGACGAAGTGCGCTGGCGGTCGCGGTACACACCGCCGTGGTACGCACCGCCGCGGACGTGACTGCCATTTTCTATCAGCTTAATCACTCGAGACCTGATCATCCACAGGAGAGAACCTATACTGCAAGTGCTGCTGTGACCTCGGTCTGGAAGATACAATGGCTGCTGCGACTGGGGAAAGGGCCCCTGCCTTCACTTCTGAAGAATTGGAGAAACTCGTGGATGGGGTCCTCCCCCAGTATGCGCTACTCTACCTTCCTCCAGATCAACAGGTAAGTACACTGGGAGCATGCTTTGGGGGCAATGCCTGTGTTGAGTCGTGTGGATGAAAGATGGTGGGGAGGGGAGCGATTGAAGCATGCATCAAACGATGGATGAGAGCATGTGCCACATGGCAAGGGTGGGGATGGGGGGCCACTCACATCGAGCATGCAGAAAATTATGACAATTTTATTTCTCCCCCTGTACATGTCATGTAGGTCAGCGCCCATCAGAAAATCGACATTTGGCATGCCATCGCCAAGGACGTCCGGACCCTGGGGGTCCACAACAGACGGGGCACCCACTGCCGCAAGAGGTGGGAGGACATCCGCCGCGGAAGCAGGAAGACCGCGGAGGCTCTGCTGGGGATGGCCTCCCAACGTAGGAAGGGTGCCACTCGTCAATTGACCCCCCTGATGTCTCGGATCCTGGCGGTGGCCTACCCAGATTTGGATGGGCGCGTGAGGACAGCACAGCAGACACAAGGGGGTGAGTACCAGCACATTCTGCTATCTTAGCGCGCAGTGGAGGTGTCTGGGTGGGGGAGGAGGGCTGTGGGTATCCCTAGGCCAGGGCGATTTCTGTAGGCTAGGCCCCTCCGTAAGGCATGGCCCTGTGACCCTGCCCCCCACATCTGTAGGGTGCCAAGTACAGCTATCCATGGCCCTGTGTCCCCTATGTGTGCAGTTGTCGTCCATAGGCTTGTAGGCCAAGTCCCAATGATTGAGTAGTGTACCCCAAGTGCACGGCGTAGTGCCGGGGGCTTCAATGTCTGTCCTCTCCGCCAACTGTGTTACCAATGCATGCACTCAACATGTCTTTATTTCCCCCCCCCTTTTTTGCTGCTCTTCCTGTTCAAGTGTGCATTAGCATCATCAGGCGGAGGAGACGTGGCATCGGAGCACGAGGGAGCTGCATCTCACATGGCCCTGGAGGGCCATGCAACTGACTCGGAGTTCATCAGTGAGACGGAGGGCGAGGGGAGCTCCACAACGGGGACACGTGGAGACATCAGCAACACAGACACGTCCTCGGAAGGGAGCTCCCTTGTGGTGGCGGCAACATCCGTGCCCACCGCAACAACAGGTACAGCCGCCACCCAGCGCACCAGCTCCGCCCTCCAAGCAGCCCCTCAGCGTTCGCCCCGTGCCCGCTCACACAAGAAGGCGGGCATCTCCTTCACCCCAGGCACCCCAGGCCCTGCCCCAGTTACCCCTGCTGCCCTCAGTGAGGAGGTCATTGACCTCCTCAGGACGCTCATTGTTGGGCAGTCTACCCTTTTGAATGCCATCCAGGGGGTAGAAAGGGAGGTGCACCGGAGCAATGCATACCTGGAGGGCATTCATTCGGGTCAGGCTGCCCATCAGCGATCGTTCAACGCTCTGGCCTCAGCACTGACGGCAGCCATTGTCCCTGTCTCCTGCCTCCCTCCTCCAACTTCCTCCACCCAGTCCCACTCCCCTGTTCCTCTGCCTATCCCAGACACACCTACAGACCAGCCTGCACACACCTCAACACCCAAGGGCAGCTCATCCAGACATAAGCACCACACATCACACAAGCATTCACACAAGCAACAGCCACATGCAGACATACCAACAGCCACTGCCTCCTCTGTGTCCCCCTCCTCCTCGTCTCCCTCCTCCCTCCCTGTGACGTCTCCACTCACACTTGCATGCACAACATCATCAGCCACTACATCCATCACCAGCACACCCACCAGAACACTCCGCACACGTGCAGTCACCACCCCCACTGCCATTTACACGTCCCCTGTGTCCTCTCCCAGTTTGTCTGTCACCCCCTCTTCCAAACCACACAAACGCAGGCAGCCACCCACCCAACAGCCATCCACCTCACGACAGCCTCCGTCACAAGCACCTGCACCCAAAGACACCACACTTGACTCTCCTATAAACACATCCTCTTCCTCCACTCCCATACCCACTGCACCCACCCTTCCCACTGCTCCTAAAAAGTTTTTCCTGTCCAAAATTAACCTCTTTCCATCACCTGACCCACCCCCTCCATCTCGTAAGAGTCCATCAGCACCTCAGCCACCACAACCCCTGGACCTACAAGGACCATAGTACAAGGATATTGGAGTCCACCACCTTCAAGGGCAGCTACATCGGCCAGCAGTAAAGGGACAGCCAGCCCACCCCCTGCGAAAAAATCCAAGAAAGGCAACGCCCAGCGCGAGAGGCCAGAGACGGCAGCCTCCAAAGGCACTACCCTGGCACCGTCAGGAAGTGGGGTGCCACCTGGCACATCTACAAAGGGAGGCAAGGGCCACAGAGTATCACGGAAGGATGGCAAGGGCAGCATGGCCGACAAGTCCGGCAGAAGGCGAGCTGCCCAGGAGGGCCCCACCAGCCCCATTCCGGGTGTTTACGGAGGACACCCACGGGCCCGGGACTCCAGCACAGGAGGGCCCCCGCAAGCGAGAAGTCGGATGGCGAGTGAACTCCATATATTGGCCGGATATGGTGCCCTGGAGACACATGTCAAGAACCGCTGAACAGGGCCCTTCAAGACAAGCACCGCTGAACAGGGCCCTTCAAGACAAGCACCGCTGAAGAGGGCCCTTCAAGACAAGCACCGCTGAACAGGGCACCGCCGCCTCAAGAACCGCTGAACAGGGCCCTTCAAGACAAGCACCGCTCCGCTGGGCCCTTCAAGACAAGCACCGTTGAACAGGGCCCTTCAAGACAAGCACCGCTGAACAGGGCACCGCCGTCTCAAGAACCGCTGAACAGGGCCCTTCAAGACAAGCACCGCTGAACAGGGCCCTTCAAGACAAGCACCGCTGAACAGGGCACCGCCGTCTCAAGAACCGCTGAACAGGGCCCTTCAAGACAAGCACCGCTGAACAGGGCCCTTCAAGACAAGCACCGCTGAACAGGGCACCGCCGTCTCAAGAACCGCTGAACAGGGCCCTTCAAGACAAGCACCGCTCCGCTGTGCCCTTCAAGACAAGCACCGCTGAACAGGGCCCTTCAAGACAAGCACCGCTGAACAGGGCACCGCCGTCTCAAGAACCGCTGAACAGGGCCCTTCAAGACAAGCACCGCTGAACAGGGCCCTTCAAGACAAGCACCGCTGAACAGGGCACCGTCCTCTCAAGAAACGCTGAACAGGGCCCTTCAAGACAAGCACCGCTGAACAGGGCCCTTCAAGACAAGCACCGCTGAACAGGGCACCGCCGTCTCAAGAACCGCTGAACAGGGCCTTTCAAGACAAGCACCGCTGAACAGGGCCCTTCAAGACAAGCACCGCTGAACAGGGCCCTTCAAGACAAGCACCGCTGAACAGGGCACCGCCGTCTCAAGAACCGCTGAACAGGGCCTTTCAAGACAAGCACCGCTGAACAGGGCCCTTCAAGACAAGCACCGCTGAACAGGGCACTGCCGTCTCAAGAACCGCTGAACAGGGCCCTTCGAGACAAGCACTGCTCCGCTGGGCCCTTCATCTCAAGCACCGCTCCGCTGGGCCCTTCATCTCAAGCACCGCTCCGCTGGGCCCTTCATCTCAAGCACCGCTCCACTGGGCCCTTCATCTCAAGCACTGCTTCGCTGGGCACCGCCGTCTCAAGCACCGCTCCGCTGGGCCCTTCATCTCAAGCACCGCTCCGCTGGGCCCTTCATCTCAAGCACCGCTCCGCTGGGCCCTTCATCTCAAGCACCGCTTCGCTGGGCACCGCCGTCTCAAGCACCGCTTCGCTGGGCCCTTCATCTTAAGCACCGCTCCGCTGGCCCCTTCATCTCAAGCACCGCTCCGCTGGGCCCTTCATCTCAAGCACCGCTCCGCTGGGCACCGCCGTCTCAAGCACCGCTTCTCTGGGCATCGCCGTCTCAAGCACTGCTTCGCTGGGCCCTTCATCTCAAGCACCGCTCCGCTGGGCCCTTCATCTCAAGCACCGCTCCGCTGGGCCCTTCATCTCTGCACCGCTCCGCTGGGCACCGCCGTCTCAAGCACCGCTCCGCTGGGCCCTTCATCTCTGCACCGCTCCGCTGGGCACCGCCGTCTCAAGCACCGCTCCGCTGGGCCCTTCATCTCTGCACCGCTCTGCTGGGCCCTTCAAGTCAAGCACCGCTGGCCCATTGGCAGAAGGGGCAGGCCCGGATCTGTGTCGGGCAGGGCTGCACGATGCACTCTGGGCACCATGCCTCCTCCAGTACCAGTAGAGTCTGTAATCCACTTGAGAGACTGTGGCTTTGCACTCCCCAGGATGGTACAGTGGGCAACCCACCCACTGTAGAGACTTGAGAGACTGTGGCTTTGCACTCCCCAGGATTGCACCCTATAATTTCCATGCTGTCCAGATTCCTCGTGGAGTGTGTAGAGGTGAGCGTTTTCCCGTTCGTATTCGGTTTCCACCGTGTTTTTATCGGCGGGGCTCCCGCCCCGGAAAAGGTGGCGGATTGGTGAGTTGTGATAGGGTGGGCGGTACATTGTCTCCCGCCTGTCTGTTGGCGGTGACCGCCACGCTGTTTGTTTGTCCCGCCGTGGCGGTCGGAGTGTTAAAGTGGCGGTCTGTGTTGGCGGTTTCCGCCAGGGTCAGAATTCAATTTTTTTGACCGCCTGCCTGTTGGCGGGTTGGCCGCCGCTTTAACACCGACCGCCAGGGTTGGAATGACCCCCTTAATGTCACCTAGAATAGCATAAGTCCATTCAGCAGCACTGCCCATCTGGAAGCAACAGACAAAGACCAAAATATACAGTAGTGGTTTAAGGAAATAAATGGGTTGATAAAACAAGCAGAATAACAAGAAGTCAGTCTGTAATTCTTAAAATAGTTTACCTTGCATGAAATTATATAAGCCAAGCTAAGGGTGGCTAGAAACGACTAATAGAGTATCTGCTGTGTATAGGACACACTCTGGCTTCTTATTATTTAACATAATTTCTCAACTAGTTACTAATGTTTGTGCTTCTCATCTTACTTGAAAATAGAATAGAGCAGACAAACTAGGGTCACACAAGTCAGTTCATATAAAGGTTCGTAACCCAGCTAGTGTCATAGAGCTGATGCCTGCCAGAGAGTCTTTGGCTGCAGTTTGTCTCGGAGGCCCAGGTTGTCACAGTTCTTGACTTCCAGAGTTATGGGTAACCCTTTCCAGTAGCCACATTGCTGCAGACACAGGAAACGTCTAAGCAAAAAGTTCCTTCTGGAACTGGCCCCAAGAAATAGGAAAAACCCTGAGAGCATAAAATCTCCAAAATGGCTTCGGGAAGCTGAAGAGACATCATGCCAGGAAATAGGGTGGACTTGGGGGATCCAAACCAACGGAAGATGAATGGAGAACCTGCAAATGAACAGGAAGGAGATAGTCAATTCACAGAAGAGTCTGAGGGCCTGATTTGGAGTTTTGCAGAATGATTACTTTACATTTGTCTCAAAATGTGATGGATATCCCAGCTGCCGTATTATGATTAACGCAAAAAGAACAGTTGATGGACGGACTGTAGAACAAATCAAACATTCACCCCCAGTCATAGATCTGGGTTGAATACATCAGTTTTTGTGCTCACCATGCCATTCCAGTTTGGACCAAGTCAGATGCAAATCAGTCTTGACCCTGTTCCCCCTTGGAACAGTCAAGCCCGAACTGCCAGACCAGGTCCTCCCTGGACCAGACACAAACATCCTGGGACCAGTTTCGGGGTATCATCCCGCATCAGTCAGGCTAGATTGAATCTGGTGGCATAGTGAGCACAGGACCCTCGTCTGGGCATAACCTTCCCACTTGGGGCGCCAAACACAAAAAGAACAGTTGATGGATGGACTGTAGAACAAATCAAACATTCACCCCCAGTCATAGATCTGGGTTGAATCCATCAGTTTTTTTGCTCACCATGCCATTCCAGTTTGGACCCAGTCATATGCAAATCAGTCTTGACCCTGTTCCCCCTGGGAACAGTCCAGCCCAAACTGCCAGACCAGGTCCTCCATGGACCAGACACAAGCATCCTGTGACCGGTTTCGGGGTATCACCACTCATCAGCCAGGCTAGCTTGAATCTGGTGGCATAGTGAGCACTGGACCCACATCTGGGCATACCCTTCCCACTTGGGGCGACAAACGCAAAAAGAACACTTGATGGACGGACTGTAGAACAAATCAAATATTCACCCCAGTAATAGATCTGGGTTGAATCCATCAGTTTTTTTGCTCACCATGCCATTCCAGCTTGGACCCAGTCATATGCAAATCAGTCTTGATCCTGTTCCCCCTGGGAACAGTCCAGCCCGAACTGCCAGACCAGGTCCTCCCTGGACCAGACACAAGCATCCTGGGACCGGTTTTGGGTTATCACCCCTCATCAGCCAGGCTAGCTTGAATCTGGTGGCATAGTGAGCACGGGACCCACATCTGGGCATACCCTTCCCACTTGGGGCAACAAACGCAAAAAGAACAGTTGATGGACGGACTGTAAAACTAATCAAACATTCACTCCCAGTCAAAGATCTGGGTGGAGTCCATCAGTTTTTTTGCTCACCATACCATTCCAGTTTGGACCCAGTCATATGCAAATCAGTCTTGACCCTGTTCCCCCTGGGAACAGTCCAGCCCGAACTGCCAGACCAGGTCCTCCCTGGACCAGACACAAGCATCCTGGGACCGGTTTTGGGGTATCACCCCGCATTAGCCAGGCTAGCTTGAATCTGGAGGCATAGTGAGCACGGGACCCACATCTGGGCATGCCCTTCCCACTTGGGGCGACGAACGCAAAAAGAACAGTTGATGCACGGACTGTAGAACAAATCAAAAATTCATCCCCAGGCATAGATCTGGGTTGAATCCATCAGTTTTTTTGCTCACCATGCCATTCCAGTTTGGACCCAGTCAAATGCAAATCAGTCTTGACCCTGTTCCCCCTGGAAACAGTCCAGCCCGAACTGCCAGACCAGGTCCTCCCTGGACCAGACACAAGCATCCTGGGACCGGTTTCGGGGTATCACCCCTTATCAGCCAGGTTGGCTTAAATCTGGTGGCATAGTGAGCACAGGACCCACGTCTGGCATACCCTTCCCACTTGGGGCGACAAACGCAAAAAGAACAGTTGATGGACGGACTGTAAAACAAATCAAACATTCACTCCCAGTCATAGATCTGGGTGGAGTCCATCAGTTTTTTTGCTCACCATGCCATTCCAGTTTGGACCCAGTCATATGCAAATCAGTCTTGGTCCTGTTCCACCTGGGAACAGTCCAGCCCGAACTGCCAGACCAGGTCCTCCCCGGACCAGACACAAGCATCCTGGGACCGGTTTCGGGGTATCACCCCTCATCAGCCAGGCTAGCTTGAATCTGGTGGCATAGTGAGCACGGGACCCACGTCTGGGCATACCCTTCCCACTTGGGGCGACAAATGCAAAAAGAACAGTTGATTGACGGACTGTAGAACAAATCAAACATTCACCCCTAGTCATAGATCTGGGTTGAATCCATCAGTTTTTTTGCTCACCATGCCATTCCTGTTTGGACCCAGTCATATGCAAATCAGTCTTGACCATGTTTGCCTTGGGAACAGTCCAGCCCGAACTGCCAGACCAGGTCCTCCCTGGACCAGACACAAGCATCCTGGGACCGGTTTCGTGGTATCACCCCTCATCAGCCAGGCTAGCTTGAATATGGTGGCATAGTGAGCACGGGACCCACGTCTGGGCATACCCTTCCCACTTGGGGTGACAAACGCAAAAAGAACAGTTGATGGACAGACTGTAGAACAAATCAAACATTCACCCCCAGTCATAGATCTGGGTTGAATTCATCAGTTTTTTTGCTCACCTTGCCATTCCAGATTGGACCCAGTCATATGCAAATCAGTCTTGACCCTGTTCCCCCTGGGAACAGACCAGCCCTAACTGCCAGACCAGGGCCTCCCTAAACCAGACACCAGCTTCCTGGGACCGGTTTCGGGGTATCACCTCTCATCAGCCATGCTGGCTTGAATCTGGTGGCATAGTAAGCACGCGACCCACGTCTGAGCATACCCTTCCCACTTGGGGCGACAAACACAAAAAGAACAGTTGATGGACGGACTGTAGAACAAATCAAACATTCACCCCCAGTCATAGAGCTGGGATCAATCCATCAGTTTTTTTGCTCACCGTGCCATTCCAGTCTGGACCCAGTCATATGCAAATCAGTCTTGACCGTGTTGCCCCTGGGAACAGTCCAGCCCGAACTGCCAGACCAGGTCCTCCCCGGACCAGACACAAGCATCCTGGGACCGGTTTCGGGGTATCACCCCTCATCAGCCAGGCTAGCTTGAATCTGGTGGCATAGTGAGCACAGGACCCACGTCTGGGCATACCCTTCCCACTTGGGGTGACAAACACAAAAAGAACAGTTGATGGACGGACTGTAGAACAAATCAAACATTCACCCCCAGTCATAGATCTGGGTTGAATCCATCAGTTTTTTTTCTCACCATGCCATTCCAGTTTGGACCCAGTCATATGCGAATCAGTCTTGACCCTGTTCCCCCTGGGAATAGTCCAGCCCGAACTGCCACACCAGGTCCTTCCTGGACCAGACACAAGCATCCTGGGACCGGTTTCAGGGTATCACCCCTCATCAGCCAGACTAGCTTGAATCTGGTGGCATAGTGAGCACGGGACCCATGTCTGTGCCTACGTCGCTGTTGGTCGTAGAGGAGCAGAAAGACAAAGGCAGGTAGAATTTGGAGTTCCGGCTCCATGGAGTCGTCGTTCCTCATGGGATGTGTAGACGGTGAGCGTTTTCCCATAGCAAAAGCTGTTTCCGCCGTGTTTTTATCCACGGTGAATCGGCCCCGGAAAAGGTGGCGGATTGGCCTGTTGTGATACTGTGGGCGGTACATTGTCTCCCGCCTGTCTGTTGGCGGTAACCGCCGCGCTGTTTGTCTGTACCGCCATGGCGGGTGAAGTGTTAAAGTGGCTGTCTTTGTTGGCGGTTTCCGCCAGGGTCGTAATTCCCTTTTTTTGTCCGCCGGCCTGTTTGCGGTATTTCCGCAGCTTTAACACCGTCCGCCAGGGTTGTAATGACCACCCATATCTCTGGTTCCCCTTTTTCGGGTTTAATCATCTTGGTGTCATTTTAAAGATAAAAATATAATCTCTTCTTTTAAAATTGGTGTTGGATTATTATTGTGTTTTGTGTTTTACTTGTTTACTGTTTGGTGATTTTTGAAATGCTTTACACACCTGTGTCCTCTGTTAAGCCTTGCTGCTCGTTGCCAAGCTACCAAGGGTTCAGCTGCATTTAATTTATTGAGAACTAACTAGACCTAAGTGGGGGTTATTGGCCTACTGTTAGGTGAAGGTACTTACATGCCCTTACCAGTGATCCACTTTCCAATACCCCTGCTCCTTCCTTTTTGCTCACCATGTTCCATAGACCTGCCACTGACCCTCCTATCTACTCAGAGTGTTCTGTTGAGCTGCCACTGCCCCTCCCACCTACTTAGCATAGTCAGATGACTGTGACCTGTTGCTGCTCTTCATGGTCTGTTATGCTGCAACTCTCCCTCCTCTTTGTCCAGTATAATCAGCTTGGTGCCCTTGCCTCTTTCACCTCTGCTCTTTGTTGTCCATGTGCCGTGCCTTGTCCCCTTCCTATTGCTTTCCATGGCCCGTTGTGCTTCACTTGCTTGCTTTGAATGGTATATCAGGCTGTTGCAACCCACGAGGCCTGCCCTGTAAGGTCAGTTTGCTGCCCCTGCCCGTCTCCCTCCTGCCTTCAGTGATCCAATGTACCATACTTCCCAAAATTTTGAAATTAGTAGGACGGAGATTTTAGAAAAAAGCATGGGGAATTGATTTTCCCAATTGACCCACACTGAAAAAGAGGAGATTTTAGACAGGAGGACAGATAAAACAAAGGCCTTTTCAGCTTATCAGCATTGGGAGTCTCCAGCCTGAATTGGTCTTTTGGCATGTATGGTTATACTGCCACTAACTCTTCCTTATACCAGTGCTTTTGGGTCTACATGACAGAAAAAAGAGAAAGAATCCTGGCATTCTTGGATTGTGCAGTAAGTGGCTTGTACCTATAAGAGAGATGGGTCAGGATCAAGAGTGTTTCCAACATTTCTAAGGAATACCCAGAACAGGCTTCAGACCATTGATGGCACTCGCTTAAGTTCTGGGACAGTCACAGAAATGACTGTACCTATAAGAATGACTTTCTGAAAACATTGTCTTTTGACCTGATTTCGTCTTGCAACCATACAGCTATCCTTGGCACAGTTTGGTTGACCTACGTCAACCCATATATCAGTTTGAAATAGAACTATTTTCATATCTTCTCAAAACTCCCATAACCATGGATATTCATCAGATGATTACTGGATTCTAATGGAAATGGTTTCAGTACAAGATTGAAGGAGTTCCTTTTCAATACCACAATTGTGCAGATCTCTTCGAGAAACCAAAAGAAATATTCTTGCCTCTTCATTGGGAGTCCAGTTGTGCTATTCCTATTGAACCAGGAGCAACTGTTCCTTTGAGAAGATTGCATTCTCTATCAGAATCCAAAAAGAAAAACCTAGAGCAATATCTGCAAGAAAATGTGCAAAATGTGCAAAATGGCATCATAAACCAGTCTACCTCTCCTGCCGTGGTACTACTCTCTTTGGTTCCTTAAAAATATAAAGAGTTAAGGCTGTACATTGACCTCAGAGGTTTGCATAAAATCACCATAAAGGACAGATATCCTCTTGCTTTAATGAAGGACATCTTAGAATCAATGTGAAATGCTAGGCATTTCACCAAATTAGGGGCCTTATTTATACTTTTTGGTGCAAAACTGCACTAAGGCAGTTTTGCCCCAAAAAGTTTTGCACCGGCTTGCACCATTTTTTAGCACCAGCTGGGCACCATATTTATGGAATGGTGCAAGCCGGTGTAAAAGGTAGGCTAGCTTAAAAAAAAATGACGTTAGGCAGTTTTGAGTCAAAATAAATGATTCTGACCAGATTAGCATCATTGTTTGACGCTAAGGGGCATATTTATACTCTGTTTGCACTGAATTAGCATCATTTTGTTTTTTACTCTAATTCAGTGCAAAACTAACTCCATATTTATACTTTGGTGCTAGACCCGTCTAGCACCAAATTTATGGAGTTAAAGTCATTTTTTGGAAGTGGAAACCTACCTTGCCTTAATGAGATGCAAGGTAGGCGTTCCCGTGCAAAAAAATGACTCTATGGCCTTAACACCATATTTATACTCCCATGCAAAAATGGTGCAAGGGAGGGAGGAGGGGTCAAAAAATGGGGCAAAGCTTGTTTTGCCCCATTTTTTAAGACCTGGGTCAGGGCAGGTGTTAGGGGACCTGTGGCCCTATTTCCATGGTGGAACACTATGGAATAAGCCCAGAGGTGCCCTCCCTAGGCCCTAGGGGCACCCCCTCCCACACTAGAGGGACTGCGAGGATGGGGGACCCCATCCCAGGTAAGTACAGGTAAGTGCATTTTATTTTTGAAGGTGCCATAGGGGGCCCTGAAATGGACCCCCATACATGGCACCTGGTGCAATGGCCATGCCCAGGGGACCCCTGTCCTCTGTGCTGGCCACTGGGGTGGTGGGCATGACTCCTTCCTTTTCTAAGGCAGGAGTCATGTGGCATGGTAGGTTTAGCACCATAAAATTACGCTAATCTGGTTAGAGTCATTTTTTTTTACTCTAACCTGCCTAAAGCCATTTTTTGGTGCTAAACCCTCTTCTTCTATACTGCCAGCCCCACCCGACTAAAGTCATTTTTTTAAACTCTAGCCTACCCTTTGCACCGGCTTGCACCATTCCATAAATATGGTGCCCGGCTGGTGCACAGAAATGGTGCAAGCCGGTGCTAAACTTTTTGGTGCAAAACTGAGTTAGTGCAGTTTTGCAGCAAAAAGTATAAATAAGGGCCAATATTTTGTAAGTTTGCGCCACTTTTGTGTCATAAAATGAAGTTAATGCGGCGCAAAAAAAGTTTTAATCAGGGCCTTGGTGCTAGATGGGTCTAGCACCAAAGTATAAATATGGAGTTAGTTTTGCACCGAATTAGAGTAAAAAAGAATAACACTAATTCGGTGCAAACAGAGTATAAATATGCCGCAGAGTATAAATATGCCCCTAAATATGGCGTTAAGGCCATAGAGTCATTTTTTGCACAGGAACGCCTACCTTGCATCTCATTAAGGCAAAGTAGGTCTCCACTTTCAAAAAATGACTTTAACTCCATAAATTTGGTGCTAGAGGGGTCTAGCACCAAAGTATAAATATGGAGTTAGTTTTGCACCGAATTAGAGTAAAAATAAATGACACTAATTCGGTGCAAACAGAGTATAAATATGCCCCTAGATCTTCATGTAGCCTACTACCATCTCAAGATAAAGGAAGGTGCACAAATGGAAAATGGCTTTCAGAATCCTTTAGGTCACCATGCTGCAACTCCTTCTTCCCAGAATTTTCTGGTGAGGATCTCCGGGGTAGGGTATACTGCCCAATCCAAAATGGTGGTTCCTCCATTGCTCTGTATGGGACCTTCGCAATCCAGCAAGGTGGTCTGACTTCAAGGTTTTTTCCCTCTCCTGGACCTATTTAAGGATGGGTTTCTATTCACTCCTTGCATTGCACTGCTTCCAGTTGTCTTGTGGTGTGTTCCAGCTGTCTAGTGATTCCTTAGGACCTGATTTAAAGTTTGGCAGAAGGGGTTTCTCCTTCAAGATTGTGACGGATATCCCATTTTCTATAATATGATGCCATTACATCCTATGGCAATCATAATACGGCAATACAATAGGATGATGGACAGAGTGCTGACAATGCAAAAACTCACCCCCAGTCACAGATCTGGGTTTAATCCATCATTCTTTTGCTCACCATGCCACCACAGTTTGGACCCAGCCATATGCAAATCAGTCTTGACCATGTTCCTCATAAGAACAGTCCAGCCTGAACTGCCAGGCCAGGTCCTCACTGGACCAGCAACAAGCATCCTGGGACCACTTTCAGGGTATCACCCTTCTTCAGCCAGGCTAACTTGATTCCAGTGGCACAGTGAGCAAGGGGATAGGCACAGAAGATACCGGTGAGTACTGCATCTACGACACGGGGAGGCAAAAGTTAGGGGGACACCCACCAAACACCCCCACCCTCGCATATTACAACATACACACCAATGCATTTACAAAAATCACATGAACAACCCACAATCCCCCCGGAAGAATGCAAAGACAAAGAGAATTTCGGTCAAACATTGTAATGTGCCAATATACATGTCATACAAAAAAATACTGATATATATCTCAAAATCTGTCATAATTATATATCCAATACAAGAAGTAGTGCACAAATGTACACAACAATGTCCGTGCACCAACAGTCCAAAAATGCATGGGCGAGGCCCACAATAGATACCTGACCAAAATCCGAGAGAACACTGCCGGGGCATCAGATAGAAACACTACAGGCACCTCGGGGGGAAGGGAAGGGGGGGCACCTCAGCCAGATGAATGCAAAGCCAGATCCACGACGGGGATCCATGCCCATTGATGTGTCCTGGGGAGTGCAAAGCCACAGTCTCTCAAGTCTCTACAGTGGGTGGGATGCCCACTGTTACTTCCTGGGGAGTGCAAAGCCACAGTCTCACAAGTCTGTACAGTGGGTGGGTTGCCCACTGTTACATCCTGGAGAGTGCAAAGCTACAGTCTCACAAGTCTTTACAGTGGGTGGGTTGCCCACTAGACCATCCTGGGGAATGCAAAGCTACAGTATCTGCAGTTCTCTACTGGTACTGGGTGGGACTGGTGCCCAGACAGGATGAGTCTCCCCGTGAAAGTTCATGTCCTGTCACTGTCCCAGCTGCACATGGGATAAGGATGCCTGATGTGGCGGTCTATTCATACCCACACAGTCTTTGCCCTGTTCAGCGGTCTTCACCATGGCGGTCTTTGCCCTGTTCAGCGGTGCTTAGCCATGGCGGTCTTTGCCCTGTTCAGCGGTCTTCACCATGGCGGTCTTTGCCCTGTTCAGCGGTCTTCACCATGGCCGTCTTTGCCCTGTTAAGCGGTCTTCACCATGGCAGTCTTTGCCCTGTTCAGCGGTGCTTAACCATGGCAGTCTTTGCCCTGTTCAGCGGTGCTTAGCCATGGCAGTCTTTGCCCTGTTCAGCGGTGCTTAGCCATGGCGGTCTTTGCCCTGTTCAGCAGTCTTCACCATGGCGGTCTTTGCCCTGTTCAGCGGTCTTCACCATGGCGGTCTTTGCCCTGTTCAGCGGTGCTCTGATATGGCGGTTCGATACTGACATTGGTGTGTGGCATGACGATCTCCACACTGGACATTGGTGTGTGGCATGAGGATCTCCACACTGGATATTGGTGTGTGGCATGACGATCTCCACACTGGATATTGGTGTGTGGCATGATGTTCCATCATTGCCCAGCGGGGCTGTGGCATCCTGGTCCCGCCTGGGCTGTGACTCTGGCGGTGGTCTCCTGACCAGTAACGATACTTGGGCCCTCCTGGGCTTTGACTCCGGCGGTGGTCTCCTGACCAGTAACAATACTTGGGCCCTCCTGGGCTGTGACTCCGGCAGTGGTCTCCTGACCAGTAACAATACTTGGGCCCTCCTGGGCTGTGACTCCGGCGGTGGACTCCTGATCAGTGACGATACTTGGGCCCTCCTGGGCTGTGACTCCGGCGGTGGTCTCCTGACCAGTAACGACGGTGCTGGCGGGTGTGTCTGGACCGCCGGAAATGATGGCGCACTTCTCCGCCGTGACACTCACAACAGGCTGGGCAGACTTCCTCGGGACCTTCCCCACCTTTTTTGGAGTTACAACTGACTCACCAATCGCCTTCAATCCCATTTCAGTTGTTGTCCCACCAGGAGTCTTGACACGGTCCCGTCGTCCACTCTCCAATTTCAGAGCCTTTACAGGGGGTGGGCTGCCAGTGCCTTGGCTCCGGGTCCTACTGCCTGCCCTGATGGACGGTGCACTGCAAAAACCAGGAACACGCACCACTGGCACTGGAGGCTTTTTGGCTGAGGCGCTACAACGGGACTGATGAACTGGAGGGGGGGGGATGGGGGCAAACAGGTCAATTTGACATAGGGACAGTTTCTGACGGACACTGGGATGGGTAGCTGGAGGGGGTCTGGGAGTGGAGGTAGAGGAGGTGGTTGTAGGAGGTGTCACTTTAGGTGTTTTGGGTGCAGGTGCAGGTACTGGAGGCTGTCGTGAGGTGGATGGATGTTGTGTGAGTGATTGCCGGCGTTTGGGTACTTTGGGAGGGGGCGTCACAGACACACTGGGAGAGGACACAGGGGACGTGTAAATGGCAGTGGAGGTGGTGAGCGCAGGTGAGTGGCTTCTGGGGCTGGGTGTCCTGGTGCGAGTCCTAGTGCCTGTAGATGTGGTGCATGCATGTGTGTGTGTAGACGACACTGGGAGGGAGGAGGGAGAAGAGGAGGAGGGGGACACAGTGGAGACAGTGGATGTTGCTGTGTCTGTATGGGTGTGATACTTGTGTGAGTGCCTGTGGTGTGTGGTGCCTATGTTTGCTTGAGCTACTTTTGGATGTTGACTTGTGTGCCTGCTGGTCTGTAGGTGTGCTTGGGATGGGCTGGGGTACAGGGGATTGGGTCTGGGTGGAGGAAGTTGGAGGGGGGAGGCTGGACACAGGGACAATGGCTGCCATCAGTGCTGAGGCCAGAGATTGCAGGGTTCGCTGAAGGAAAGCCTGACCAGAATGAATGCCTTCCAGGAATGCATTACCGTGTTGCAACTCTCGTTCTACACCCTGGATGGCATTCACAATGGTAGACTGCCCAACAGTGAGTGACCTGAGGAGGTCAATGGCCTCCTCACTGAGGGCAGCAGGGGTGACTGGGGCAGGGCCTGAGGTGCCTGGGGCGAAGGTGATGCCCACCCTCCTGGGTGAGCGGGCACGGGGCGAACGCTGAGGGGCTGCTGGGAGGGCGGGGCTGGTAGGGGAGGTGGTGGCTGTACCTGTAGAAGTGGGGCGCACAGATGGTGCCGCCACCACAGGGGAGCTCACATCGGCGGACGAGTCCGTGTCGCTGGTTGGTGATCCTGTGGCCGACGTGAAGCTCCCCTCGCCCTCCGTCCCACTGGTGCATTCAGAGTCTATGGTGTGGCACTCCATGGCCATGTGGGATGCAGCTCCCTCGTGCTCTGGTGTCACTGTACCTCCGCCTGATGATGCTGATGTACAAAAGGACAGGGAGAGCAGGAAAAGGGGGGGAGACAGAAGAAAGAGAGTTTTAGTGCATGGCATACCGCTACCGTTTTCGGACAAGACAGACGCAGCAGCCCCATGCATTACGCTGTGCTCCTGCCCTCTGCACATGCAATTTCTGGGATATGGCCTACATGGCAATGGTAGAAATCTGCGCACATGGATAGCAAAGGGGGAACTATACATCAACTTGCCTCTGTTCTGAGCTGGGGTAGAGTCCCACATGGCCTACATTACGGAGGGGCCTTGCCTACCTAACTCGCCCAGCCTAGGCACACCCACAGCCCACCTCCCCCTGCCAGACACCTCCACTGCACGCAAAGTCCACAGAATGAGAGTGTACTCACCCCCTTGATCTGCTGTGATGTCCTTAAGTGCCCATCCAACTCCGGGTAGGCCACCGCCAGGATCCAGAACATCAGGGGGGTCATGGTGCGACGGGCACCCCTCCCACGTTGGGTGGCCATCCCCAGCTGAGCCTCCGCCGTCTTCTTGCTGCAGCGGCGAATGTCCTCCCATCTCTTCCGGCAGTGGGTGCCCCGTCTCTGGTGGGCCCCCAGGGTCCGGACTTCCTTGGCGATGGCACGGCAAATGTCCCTCTTCTGGTGGGCGCTGACCTACATGACATGCACAAGGAAAGAGGAACAGTCATTACCTACTGCACCGTCAATGTGAGTGGCCCCCTCCCAACTCTGTCCATGTGGCCCATTCATCCCCATGCATTTCTGTTGTAAGAACTCTGCCCCCTTCCCTCTCCCACCCAGCCTTGTCCACCCAGGCCTAGCCCATCCAACGTGTTCCCTGTGTACTAACCTGTTGGTCTGGAGGACCGTAGAGTAGCATGTACTGGGGGAGGACCCCATCCACAAGTTTCTCCAACTCCTGTGCAGTGAAGGCAGGGGCCCTTTCCCCAGACGCAGCAGCCATCGTCGCTTCCAGACCGAGGTCACAGCAGCACTAGCAGTGTAGGTCCTCTCCTGTCGAAGGTCAGGTATCTAGTGATTGAAGAGATAGAAAATGGTGGTGACGTCCGCGGCGGTGACGTTCGCGGCGGGGCGCATCATCACCGCCAGCGCACCTGTTCATTGGCTCCTGGGACCCATAGGGTCCAATGTTAACCAATGCAGCATTGCGCCGCGCTCTACGACCGCCTACCGCGACGGTGTCCAACGCCAGCGCAGTTACCCCACAATTCCATTGTCCCAGTTTGGAGGTCAGGCAGCTGCCATTTCAGGGGCCCACATGACTTCATTTACTACTGCGTCACACATACCGAGGCCTACACTCAAAACATTTCCCGGATGGGTTAATTGTCTGTTGTAGTCTTGTGTGTGACTGTGGGTACATACCTGGAGGTATGGTGACAGTTTCTTCGCTGTTGTCCTTCTTAGTCACCGTCAGTTGGGACATATTGGAAGATGGCGGAATCCGCCGGTGTACCGACCGCTGGTGGACCTGTTGACAATGGAAGAGAGACATTTGATCGTGACCTACCGGTTCGACCGTGCCACAATCCAGGAACTATGTACCCAGTTGGAGCCAGACCTGATGTCACCAATCCGCCATCCGACTGGAATCCCCCCTGACGTGCAGGTGCTGTCAGTGCTCCATTTCCTTGCAAGTGGGTCATTTCAGACTACTGTGGCCATGGCATCAGGGATGTCCCAGCCTATGTTTTCAAACGTGTTGTCCAGAGTGTTGTCTGCCCTGCTGAAACACGTAAGGAGATACATCATTTTCCCTGAGGTGGAGGATTTGCCTACAGTGAAAGGTGATTTCTATGCCCTTGGACATATCCCCAATGTCATAGGTGCCATTGATGGGACCCATGTAGCTCTGGTCCCCCCCGCAGGACCGAACAGGTGTACAGGAACAGGAAGAGTTATCATTCCATGAATGTCCAGATGGTCTGTTTGGCAGACCAGTACATCTCGCAGGTAAATGCAATGTTCCCTGGCTCAGTGCATGACGCCTACATCCTGCGGAATAGCAGCATCCCTGATATGATGGGTCAACTCAAGAGGCACCGTGTATGGCTATTGGGGGACTCTGGTTACCCCAACCCGTCCTGGCTATTGACCCCAGTGAGGAATTCCAGGACCAGGGCAGAGGAACGGTACAATGAGGCCCATGGGCGGACTAGGAGGGTGATCGAACGCACCTTCGGCCTCCTGAAGGCGAGGTTCAGGTGCCTCCATATGACAGGTGGGTCCCTATTCTACTCACCGAAGAAGGTGTGCGACATCATCATCGCCTGCTCCATGCTCCATAATTTGGCATTGCGACACCAGGTGCCTTTTCTGCAGGAGGATGATCCAGATGACGGTGTTGTAGCAGCGGTGGAGCCTGTGGAGCCTGTGGACAGTGATGAGGATGAAGCTGATGAAGAAGAAAAACGACAACAGGGAGTCAGTCATACAGCAATATTTCCAGTAAGACACAGGTGAGTACATTTTCAGGTTTAACATAACATTAACTTTCACACGTCTACCTCTATCCTGTACCTACATTTCACTCACTATTTGTTAACTGAGTTGTCCCCTTCCATTTCAGTTTCACAAATGTGGTAACCTACTTGTCAATAGCTTGCACCCTTAAAAGGCTTGTGATGTGTGACATTGGTATGTTGGACTTCCAATGGGTAACCATTTTTTACATTGTAGTTGACTATACAAAGTTCTAAATCATTGACTGACTCCAGTTTTATTAGTGTTTCAAGGGTGTTTATTTAAGTGCATAACAATGAAGGGGAGTTGTGAAATGGGGATGGGTTATGGTGGAAGAATGTCCATGGCAGAGTCCAGTCCATTAGTCTCACAGGTACATTGCACATCTGGCCATTGGAAGTGGAGCTGGGGCAGTTCCGATTTGGACAGGGTAACAAAGTGGTAGAGTGGAAGGACAATCAGGGTGGTCTTATTTCCTGGCGGGGGTCTTGCCATCTTGCTCTGTCCTGTTCCTGGATCTCAGGGACCGCTTTCGTGGTGGTTGTCCATCTGCAGGGGGTGGGGTGCTGGTGTGTTGGTCCTGTGGCGGGGCGTCCTGTCCACTAGCACTGGCGGAGGTGGTGGGCATTTCATCGTCCTGGCTAGTGTCAGGGGCCCCTTAGAGTGCCACGGTGTCCCTCAAGGTCTTTTGAATGTCCGTCAGCACCCCAACAATGGTGCCCAGGGCGGAGCCGATGGTCCTGTGCTCCTCCCTGAACCCCAAATACTGCTCCTCCTGCAGACGCAGGGTCTCCTGCAACTTGTCCAGGACCGTTGCCATCGTCTCCTGGGAGTGGTGGTATGCTCCCATGATGGAGGAGAGGGCCTCGTTGAGAGTAGGTTCCCTTGGCCTGTCCTCCCTCTGTCGCACAGCAGCCCTCCCAGTTCCCCTGTGTTCCTGTGCCTCCGTCCCCTGGACCGTGTGCCCACTACCACTGCCCCCAGGTCCCTGTTGTTGTTGGGGTGTTGGGTTAGCCTGGGTGCCCTGTAGTGGTGGACACACCGCTGATTGACCTGTCCTGGGTAGGGAGGTATGGGCCCGCTGGGTGGGTGCTGTGCTGGTGTTACCAGAGGGTGGAAGTTCGGTGTTGGGCTGTGGCTGGGCAAGGGGAACCGACTGTCCTGAGGCCCACGATGGTCCGGGCTGGTCATCAAGATCCAGTAGGGCAGAGCTGCTGTCGTCACTGTGGGCCTCTTCTGGAGGTGGAGTGGTGTTGTCTGGACCCTCTGGTGTGGTGACGGTCCTTCGGGTTCCTGCGGGGGTATAAGTACATGATTATTGCATGTGTGTGTGTAATGGTGTGCAATGGTTGGGTGTGCGTGTACACCAGTGCAGGCATTCCTGTGTGGGGGCTTGTGTGCTGATGGTTGGGAGGTGTTCTGGGTATGTGCAGTGGGCATGCTTTAGTGATGGGTATCCATGCTTAGTTGTGTGATGCAGGTCTTGGTGTTGGGATGGGTGGTTGGTGTTATGGGTACATTAGTGAGGAGTTAGGGTGATAGGGGAGGGTGTGAGGGTGGGGGTGTGTGATAGCATGCAGGTAAGGTGGGGGATATGATAGTTAAGATTTGACTTACCAGTGTCCATTCCTCTAACGACTCCTGCAAGGCCCTCAGGATGCAAGATGGACAAGACTTGCTCCTCCCATGTTGTTAGTTGTGGGGGAGGAGGTGGGGGTCCGCTGCCAGTCCGCTGAACCGCAATGTGGTGCCTGGATACCGTGGAACGCACCTTCCCCCGTAGGTCGTTCCACCTCTTCCTGATGTCCTCCCTATTTCTTGGATGCTGTCCCACAGTGTTGACCCTGTCGACTATTCTTTGCCATAGCTCCATCTTCCTGGCTATGGATTTGTGCTGTACCTGTGAGCCAAATAGCTATGGCTCTACCCGTACGATTTCCTCCACCATGACCCTGAGCTCCTCTTCGGAAAAGCGGGGGTGTCTTTGGCGTGCCATGGGGTGGTGTGTGTGATATGTGAGGTGGTGTATGTGGTTATGAGTTTGGTGAGTGTAGTGGTATGTGGTGTTTTGTGCGTGGACGTTGTGTGGGTGATGGTGTAGTGTGCCTCTGTGTGATGGGGTTCTCTATTCTGTGCTGTCTCTCTCTGGCCTTCTCTTTCATTTTGGGTTGTAGGGGTTTGTGGGTGATGTGTGTGTCTGTTTTATATTGCAATGGGTGTGTGGGAGTGGTGTGTGTATGTGTATCAGGTGTGTGTATTTGGAATTGTCCAATGTGGCGGTGTTTTGGAGATGTGTGTGTATTTTGAGCGCGGCGGTGTGTACCGCCGATGGAATACCACGGTTGAAAGACCGCCGCGTGGATTTGTGGATCGTAATAGCATGGGGGTGTTTCTGTTTGCGTGGAGGTGGAGGATTTGTTTCCGCATGTTTATCGCTGACCTTTGGTGTGGCGGTATTGTGTGGGTGTCTGAATTTCAGCGGATTCCGTGATGTGTGTCATAATAGCTGTGGCGGTCTACCGCGGCCGCGACGGTGTATTGGCGGTCTTCTGCACGGCGGTAAGCGCCTTATACCGCCAATGTTGTAATGACCCCCATGAACTTTTAAAGAATTAGGCCCTCATTACAACAACCGCTGCCCGCCAAGTTGTATCAGCCGTGCGCCCGCCAATGCGGCCACTTTCCCGCGGTGCCCATTTCAACATCCTTGCCGGGCCGGCGGGTGGAAACCAAGTTTGCAGTTGCACCTGTTGCACTTTTCACTGTCAGCTATGGAGACAGTGAAAATCTCCATGGGGCCCTGGCGGGGGGGCCCTTGCACTGCCCATGCTAAAGGCCCCGCGACTCCCCTTTCCGCCGGCCTTTTCATGGCCATTCCTACCGCCATGAAAAGGCTGGCAGGAGGGGGACTCGTAATCCCCTGGGCAGCGCTGCAAGCAGCGCTGACTGGGTGATTACAACCGCCGGGACCAATGTGCCGGGAAACCGTCGGGACCAATGTGCCGGGAAACCGCCGGGACCAATGTGCCGGGAAGCCGCCGGGACCAATGTGCCTGGAAACCGCCGGGACCAATGTGCCGGGAAACCCCGGGAAACCGCCGGTCACGGCGGTGCGACCACGGCGCTTCTGCCGCGGTCGTAATCCCTGAGTTTGTACCTGTTGGCGGTACAAACTCCAGAACAGCCCTGGTGGTCTTGGACCGCCAGGGTTGTAATGAGGCCCTTAATGTTTTCTAGCGCTTAGAAGCAACTAGCGCTCAAACAGTTAGAAAAAGGTCACACTGTAAAGGGACAAAGACCAGAGTTCAGGCCATCTATTAGGTAACACTATTGCACCTACTTTCAGAAGTGTTTCTTGATTCAGGAAAGTGATCCACAGCACCAGCCAAGGGTTCAGAGGCTCTGGTTTGCCTCTTGGTGTCTTGGACTACAACTCCCACAATGCACCTCTTCAACTTATGGAGTTGCTCCAAACATCTCAAGACTTCTGCATCTTCTTCCCGAGGTCCCTTTTGGGTCCCTGAAATGTCTACAACTTGCAACTTGATCCGAGGTTCCAGAAGCTCTGAGTTGCTCCTTGGGAGTTGAGACTATAATTCCCAGAATTCACCTGGTCAAAATCTTCAAATGGCCACTGGATGCTGGTCAGCTTGATGGAAAGGACTCTGGGCAGCTCCTTTGTACCTGTAGCAAACAGGGAGTCCCTTCTTGAAGCAGGCAAAGTCCTTTTAGTGAAGCCCAATTGTGCAGATGGTGCAGTCCTTCAAAGTGCAGTGTCCAGGTGCAGGTCAGGGGTCCAGCAGGGCAGTTCTTCTTCTTCTGATGTTCTTCCTTGTAGGGATCTGAGATGTAGGTGAAGCTCTGCCACATTTATCCTTGCTCCTGGGTGGAAAGCGGGGGGGCTGGATAACTAATTACAAGCAGGCTCCTTCCCCCTTTGATGACCACTTCCTGAAAGTGTGGCAAAAATGAATCCCAGGGAGCAACATTCTTCAAAAATCCAACATGGCTGAAAGTTATTTTTGGAGGTTAGATCTGGCTAAGCCTACCCACCGGTGTGGCTAAAAATCCTAAACACACCCCTCTCCTGCCCCGTTCTAATCTTATCAACAGGGCACCTAATTGTCTGGGGCTGCAGGATGTGAGGGTGGTACTGTACTGCTCCAAATGCCCTTTCTTGTCTTTGAAGACCAGTAGGGCTGTTCTTCCCCCATACTGTTTCCCCATCTGCTGAGGCAGTACTCCTCTATTAGGCACATCCTTTGTGTTCCACCCAGGCCACTTCTCACCTCATCACGGCAGCCTGGCCAGGCTGCTACAGGTTGGCCAATCAGAGAAGTGCACTACAGAGCTGAATTTGGCAACTTTCAGGTAGAGTTGTAAAATTATTTACCTGAACTAGTTATATTAAATCCAACAATTGTAAATTGTGGGATTTATTAAAGCAGTCAATTTGATACCAAACTCAAGGTATCTGAGACTTAGGGGGACTTTATTAATTAAAATAAAGTGTCCACATGTTAGCCGATGGAGGCTATTCACTACAGTGAGGGGCAATTAATTTGGCTGTTTTATCTCACCAGGGCTTATAAAACAATGTTTATAAGGTCCCTGCTGATAGTTACATGACACCCAACAACCGGGGCACATAGGGCACACATTAGGGGTCATTTATATGTAAAACTAAGGTAGTTTAAGACTTTGGAAGTACTTTTTATTACGAAGTCAAATTTGCATATAACTTTAATTTAAAAGCAGCCAGCAAGACAGGCCTGCCTTTAAAATGACACTGGGCACCTCATCAGATCACCTATAGGCGCACTACCTAAGATGGGTTCCCTAAACCTACATGCCCTACCGTATACTGGGGACTTAAAGGTAGGTTGACATAGCCAATTAGCCTAATTTGCATACTCAATTTACACAGACCACAGGCCACGGGAAGGGTTAGCAGTACCCAGGGCACCATCAGAGTCAAGAAAACACCAGCAAAAAGTTAAGATGCCTCTGCAATCAGCCCTGTTTTCTCACAAGGGACAAGCCCACAGACATCAGAGGGCAGTGGGAAGGCGTGTAGGGGCAGCATGCTAAGCACAGATGCTAAGATGGAGGGCAAATATGGGGCATAAAATCTAGCAACCAACGGAGGGCTGGAGGAGTGGGCAGAGACATCAAGCTAAATGGAGAGTATAGCAGCATATTGGACCATGCAGGGTAGGAAGGAGGGGGCTGGTGCATGGACTGACAACAGAGGGTAGGGAGATGTCGGATAGGGCAGCAAGCTAACTGTCCAGGGCAGGCAGGAAGGGCAGTGCCAGAACAACGGCCACACAGGGCTGTAATGAGGGATCAGGGGCATAGACTTGTACAATGGATGGCAAGGGTGGCAGAAGAAGTAAGCTTGGGTGGGGACAGCACAACTCCAGGTCAGGCCCTGCACACAACTCCTCCCAGGGTGCATTGTGATGGGGATTTTACTTATAGTTAAAAAAATAGAAATTAACTGAAAAAACGAAAGGTTACAGTGACGTTACAGTTATCAACAAGAATAAAAAAAACATAGAAATTCACTTTAAAAAAGCAAAAGTTAAAGGGACCTTATCGTTAGGCTCACATTTCAACCATTCAAAACCATAGAAATTCAGCAGTTATATTTATAGTTATTTCAAATAACTATAACTCATGCCTCAAGGTAACTGTAGCTCAAACCCTCGCCAAGCACTGCCAATTATTCCAGATATTATAGCAAACATCACACCATTTATAATTTTAATCATGATATCACTGTAACATTTGCAGTATTATTATTGATGAGAAAACTGTGCATGGTCGAGGCACAAGCTATAGGGCACAAGTTATAGTTATTTGAACTAACTCTGTCTATAACAGCTTAATTCCTATTGTTTTACACATTTAATATATGAGCCTTACTATAACATCCCTGTAACATTCTTCTAAGTGAATATACACATATATATAAATATTGGTATCATTGGTTCCACGAGGGGGGACATGCGGACTGTCCCCTCATTCTTTTATTGAAGCCCCAGCAGTTGGTGGGCCCTGGGACTGCTGGGGGGCTACACAGCCCAAAGCATTCTATTTATTTAAAGCCCCGGGGAGGTGGTGATCCCCGGGGCTGCAGGTCACAGCCCCCACTGCACTGTAATTATATGAAGCCCCGGGGAGGAGGTGGTCCCCAGGGCTACAGTGGGAGGGAGTGTGCCCTCACATTCAATTAACTTTAAGCCCTGGGGAGGTGGTTGCAGGAGGTCGGAAACGGCCCCACTGATTATTTCATTTCAGCCATGGGGAAGTGGTGGTCCAGGAATCTGTGGGGGGACAGCGCCCCCGCATCAAATTTGATTGAAGCCCAAGGGAGGTGGCGGTCCTCAGGGCTGTGGCAAGTCCAGGAGGGGGGCCCAGTGCACCCCCTCCTAACTATCTCATGCCCCCTGGGTCAATAAACATCGGGGGCATCAGAAAAAGGGCAGGCAACCACTCATTTTGTTTTTTCTAAAACATCAGGAAAATGTATTTAAGCCCTGGAGGAGTCCCTCCGGGACCCCAGCACCAGAGTTAGGTGATCAGGGTGTCCATACTCTGGCCCCTTTTGTTTTTCTTTACCTTTTGTTTCCGGTACTCGAATGAAGCCGATCAGATATCTGCAGGGGAGAGTCAGATCCTCTGAGAATCTGCTTTCCATAGATATCTATATTTTTTTACCTTTCATTTCTCCTGAACTATTAAACGGATTTGAAAAAAATTACATAATGCACAATCTGCTGAATAGGATCTAGCTTCCTGACTAATTTGGTGTGATTCTTTTCAGCAGTTTGGACTGTAGGTGTGTCTAAAGACCCAATTGAGAAATGAATAGGGGAAATGTGTTTTGGAACCACTCTGTTTCCTTATCCCTGCTTGACAGATCACCCTGACACTTTCAAGACAGCAGCTGAACCGATCAAACTATAAGTTTTAAAAATTTCACGAAGATGTGTTAAGCGGCGCCAAAGTTAGTGGCAAAGCAAAAAACACTCTTTCTACAGAAACTAGGCCCTAACTAAAACTACCTAGTGGTGACCGCAACTAGGTATGATATATATATATATATATATATATATATATATATATATATATATATATATATATATATATATATATGGGCCAGATGTATGAAGAAACCACTTTGCGAATCTCTAATAGCGATTTTTAACAAATCACTATTTCAGATCCGCAAAATGATATGTATCATATTTGCGATTCGGTAATAGCGTTTTCTTAAAAATGGCAAATGTTATTACCGAATCGCAAATAGTGATTCTGAGCTCATTCGCACCTATGGGCCTGTAGGCCCATACTTGCACATTTTTTGCATTTCCCAACTGGAATTCGCAATTTAGGAATTACAAAACCACAGGGTGCTGGGGGCCTAAGGCCCCCTCTGCTGCACCCCAAAAAATATTTCAGGACGTTTAAGGCACACACATGCCAAAGGGGCATGTGTGCGTTACATGTCAATTTTAAAAATGCTTTTTTAATGCATTTTTAAAATTTGCACATGGTTACCACCAAGTTTTACTTGGTGGTAACTGAGATTCCTTCATGCCCAAGTCGCAATAAGGAAAAGCTTGATACATGTGCTTAAGAAATGGCAAATAAGGATTCCTTATTTGTGATTTCTTATTTAGAGAATCACAATATGTGAGTCTCTAAACGGGCTTGCAATGTTAAGGAATCGCTATTTTAGTGATTCCTTAACATTGCATAGCAAATGCCTTTCATACATAATAAAAGGCATTTTTGCATTCGCAAACGGCCATTCGCACCATTTGAGAATGCAAACACGCTTGATACATGTGGCCCTATATTCTTAGAGTGCATTTTTCCATGCATATAAACTTCAGCTCTCGTTTTGAGCTCTGTAGACCAGTGGTTCCTAACCTATGGTTCGGGCACCCCTGGGGGTCTGTGAAGCCTCCTCAGGAGATCCGCGGCTGCTTAGAAAAAGTTGTCTAATCCCATCCAGCGATTTGCGCTGTTGTCATGTTTGAAATCCATATGGGAAATTGTATGGGAAAAAGTGTTTTGGGACTTCCCCTTTTTTTTGTCCCCCACATGACAAATCACCCCATAACTTTCAACACAGCAGTTGAAGTGACTGTCATACTAGTCTGAAAATGTAGTGAAGATTCGTCAAATGGTCCTAAAGTTATTGGCAAAACAAGAAATGTTTTTCCAATGCAAACTAGATCCTAACAACAACTACCTACTTGCGATCGCCAGTAGGTTATATATATATATGTATATATACATGCGCCCCATGCCATGCACAGTTTTCTCATCACTAATGTTTTTGCAAATGTTGCAGTTATATTATCAATGATGTCATAGAAGATGTCATTTCTGATGTAAAATTTGGAGTAAGTGGCAGGGAATTGTTAGGGCAAGAGTATTAGTTACTTTAGAGCATCAGTTTTAGCTTATTGAGCTACGTATAACCATATTAACCATGTTCTTTCAGTGAGATATATATATATATATATATATATATATATATATATATACACACACACACACATATATTTATATATATATACATATATGTATATATATATATGTGTATATATATATATATATATATATATATACACACATATATATCAGTAAGTAGTTTTTCCATACAAAAAGCATTCTTTAACTTGCCTACATCTTTGGCACCGTTTGACAAATATTCCTGAAATTTTCAAAAACAAGTTTGCCTGTGATTCTTGTTGCACATGGAAAGTTTTGGGGTGATCGGTCAATTTGGAAACAAGAAAAAAGTGGGGTGAATAAAGTTGCTTTTCCCATGCTAATTCCCAAAGGAGCTTTAGACACAACTACAGTACAAACAGCTGGACAGAATGACACAACATTGGCAGGAAGCTAGCTTTCAGAACACAGATAATGTTTATTTGGTGTAATTCCGTTCAGTAGTTTAGGAGATATTAAAGGGAAAACAAATTTTTATATCTAGAGCCGTAGATCCTTGGCAATTAATTCACGAATAATGATGAGCTTGTGCAGGGAAATGCACAGTTCTGATTGGCTGCTAACACCTAAACCTGGAAGTGTTGGTAGCCATCTTGGGACCCTGATCTAGCCAAGTCCAAACATAAGACAAAAAAAAAGGAAAAAGGGCCAGGGTAGAGACACCCTGACCCCTTAGCTGTGGTGCTCGGGTCCCAGAGGGACCCCCATGGGCAAAAAAACACTTTGGCAGTGTACTGTGATTGTTTATTAATAAGCTCCAGGGTGGCCAGGTCCCTGGGGTAATGGAACATATCAGGAGAGGGCACAAGGGGTCCCCCTTCAGGGCTCATATTTGCCTGGGGCTGCCCACCTCCATGGGGCTTTGTTCATTTTGCATGTGAGGGGACGTATGGCCATCCTGCACCCCTGGGATCACCACCTCCCTTGGGCAACATGCCTTAACTAATATAGGGGGATCCTGTGGACCCCCAGTCCCCAAAGACTACCCCTCCCCAGGGCTTGTTTGTAATTCTGTGCAGGGGGCTGCGTGGAGCCCCTGAAGCCCCAGGGACCACCACCTCCCCAGCACCTTAATGTAATGTTGTGCAGGGGCCATGCAGCCCTCACGCAGCCCTGGGGACTGCCACCTCCCCAGGGTCTTAGTGCTCCCCCACAGCCCCATATACTGCCACCTCCCTGGGGTTTCAATAAAAGAATAAGGGCGATCTGTTTTGGACCCCATGGAACTACCACCTCCCCGGGGCTAGTTTATGTTTGGGGGGTCACTCAACTCCCCTCGAGGAGCCATTGATGGCCCTGAGGTCTTCCACCCCCTAGGGCAAGCTCCTGCTATGTGCTCACAGACTCACTCAGACCCTCGTGCACTGACCCACAGACCCACTCAGACCCTCACACACCCACTCACAGATCCACTCATACTCACACACCCACTCACAGCCCCGCTGAATCCTTCATGCAGCCACTCACAGAACCAGACAGACACTGACACACCCACTAACAGACCCATTCAGACACTGACACATCCGCTCTCACACCCAGACAGAAACTCCCACAGCCAATCTCACACACAGATACTCTCTGTCACACCTATTCTCACACCCAGAGAGACAGGCCGCAGGTCAGGCCCCGTGGCCAAACCCACTGCACATGGCCTTCATCTGTGCACAGCACGGGGTTGGGTGGTTATAGGGGTTGGCCGCCCATGGTCTGGCCACATGCTAGGCTGTGTAGCCAACTTCTGCTGTGCGTGCTTGCAAGCTGGGTTGTTGGTGTTGGGTTGTTAAAGGGGTGGGCTGCAGGGCCAGACTAGGCAGCACATTGTGCACCAGCACATGGAAAAGGCAGGAATGTGTTGTAGAATCTTATGTCTGGCACATTCCTGCCTTTTCCTAGTTAAACAGCGCAGCAAGGTGACTTGCTGCGCTAAGTGATGTATTTTATAAATATACCTCTTAGTACTTTATGTTATTCAGACTTTCACAAAAGTGGCGCTTAGCAACAAAGTATTAGGTCTCGTTCAGACAGCTTTATCTCACAGTGGATATCTGGATTAAAAAAATTGTGTGTACCGCCAATAGGTCTGTGCATTTCTGCCATTGGTGCATTTGCCAAATGCTTATAGATTTTTTTCATTATTACAAACATCAAAAGATAACCTTGAATAGAATTAACATGTAATTAATAAATAAAAACAGGTTGCAAAAGAAATATGTTGCGAACTATTATTGCAGAATATTTTGCTGCACTGAAATAATGAAGATATGGAGTCTGCAATAAATTTAGATGACATGACCATTCAGTTGAATCCCTTTTAATTTGTACAACATAACACATGGGTATGTGCAAAAAGCTCACATTTTGAAAGCATCATAAATATATCATAACATGAATTTTAAGAAGAAAATAGCATAGACTCTTGCCACTTTTGTTAGGCTTTATAAATCTCTGCATTATGGTGTGCTTTGTGCAATCAATATTTTTCATTTACATTAATTGGAATTTAGTCACGGGCCATTAGCACTCAATAATAATCCTCTTTCTCCGAAGCAGTCACATTAACAAAGAAATAGCTTGAAGTCTTTTCACAGGGTATTTAAAGCACAGTAGAGAAGTTATTCTTAATTTATATGGTATATTTTTCATCATTTGCACTCCAGGAAGATTTTTTTATATTAGGAAAAGACTAAAATCTCTTTATTATTTGTAAACTGGCAAACCCAGTTAGATCTACTTTTCCTCAGTTCCATGCACCTGGCATACAAAAAGAAAACCAGGTGACTGTGGAACAATGTTGCACAATCCCCATATGTGAAACATTGCCTATTTGATCAAATATTAGTGCTCATATAATATAGACATTTGCCATAAAGCATATGGCATCCACTGCTATGAAAAATCAATCATAAATATGGGAGAACTCTCATACATGGAAGACATTAATATAGCAGAAATGTTTGAATTGTCTCTCATTCTATAGAATTCATTTATATATAATAGAAAATGCATTAGGTTGACTTAGAATTATGAATTTGAAATGTAGAACTGGCAACACACAGGGCCACATTACGACCCTGGCGTGGTCTGACTGCTGCCAGAGCAGTGGCTGACCACTTTGGCACCGGTCTGACTGCCAAATTATGACCGTGGTGGTTGTGCCAAGGTCGAACTGACAGAACCACCAGTTTACCTCCCCAGGAGGGACGGCTGTACTGGTGGTCCTAAACCTCCAGGGCTTCGCTCCAAGCAGTGCCGCCCTGGGGATTATGACCCTCCCCACTCTGCCAACTTTTAAATGGCTGGAGGAGACAGGGTTCAGAGGACCCCAGGGGGACACCTGCACTGCCCATGAACATGGCAATGCGGGAGCCCCTCTTGGCCAGCCCCATCGCACTGTCCATTGTCTGCAGACAGTGAACAGCAAGACTGGTGCTGATGCACCCTATGCACTGCAATATTGCTGTTGGCTCAGTTATGAGCTGGCATCAATGTTGTAGGCTGTTCCCCGCTGGGCTGCGGGCAGAACCACTGTTTCCACTCGCTGACCCAGCAGGCAACTGGTAATGGGGCCCCCGGGAAGGCAGCCGTACTGGCAGCAACCTAACCCCGTGAGTTTGGCAGACCACAGTTTCCATCTGCCAAACTCATAATGACCCCTATAGTCATTTTAAATGTGCACATGTTTAATCAAACGCTAGAAAACGTAGTGGTATTTATGTTTTATTGAATGTTAACTGAACTAAAGTGATGTACTCCAGTATTTTACACTCTGCACTAACAGAATATATGTAAAGGATATTGAATTTTTTAATGGTTTATATTTTAAATATATAAGCAACTTAGAAAAATGTAGTAGTGCATCACACTTACTGAAATGTGTCAGCAAAAATAATTTGTTTTGGATTAATGTAACATGAACACTAATGAATTGCATTTATGTTATAATTACAATTTGCATAATGAATGTAATGCTTTATTTGAATGAGAATGTGTTATTTTTTTTGTTCCATTAGCTTAATTGAGGCCTAGTTCAATTTCATGATTGTGCAGAAATTGCAATGTCATTCCATTTAATGTTAACTTTCTTTAAGATTTTTTTCCCATGAGAAGCTAGTTGGTAATAGAACAATGCATTATTTGTTCATAGACAGATGTGTAGTTTTGGCCTTGAAATGAGAACATTTTGGACAATGGACATAAAGTTTAAACATTTGTTGCAACCTTGCATGGATCCGGAAGTAGAGATGGTGTTCCCATGACATACATTGGAAAGGATAGCAGTGTAACTATACAAGTCATGTGATCGATTTCTATTGGACGGTATCGTTTCAATGTAATGTGGACGGACCATTTTAGCGAATCAGAGTAATGTGGTCCTTTTGATATAATGATGGACATTTGGATTTGTGTCAGAGTTCCCCAAATAATCCTCACTGATCCTGACTGCTGATGAAGAATCCTGTATGCTGAACCCCTCGGAGAGGTATCTTCCTCTTTCCCTTTGTCCCTTGAGATCTCTTGCTAGAGCTTAGAAATTTCCTCTTGTGCCCTATCGGAAGACTCCTGACCGAGCTTCTGACATACTGATGCTTTCACTTTTTACCTACCTTTTTCCAACCTTAGGTAGTTATTTGATGAAAGGGCATCCCTTTTTTCAAATTATTTTTGTCCTTTTTGTGCTTTTTATCTTTTGCCTGCATGTGTTCTTTCCCACCCATGTATCTTCCTAATTTGATTAGCAGTAGGGTTCATCCTCTATTCTCAGCTCTTTGACTTTGTCACTTGAAACTGAACCAATGCAGTTTAGAAATGATCAACGGTTATTCTCTAATTCACAGAACCTTTTGCTTCTGTTTCGTATGATCTTGATTGAGAGTCTTGTAATCCTGATGTTATTTTGTATGAATTTGTTTTGCTGTCTTTGTCAACGTTTGGTGATTCTTTATTTTTATAATCTTGTCCTTAGAATTGTCTATATCACTTGAGTTTGTAATAAACCCCTTAACCTGAATTCTGAATGTAATTTACCTTGTATAACCATGTTATATCGTGAAATATATTTATTTGAAATTGTGTAATGGCTCTACCACACCCTTTACTGGGCCCAAAGATTTGTGGGCCTCAGTGAGCATTTGAATCTTGCAAAAGATCAAGAATACTTCAACATATAGGGGCTCATTATGAGTTTGGAGGACGGAAAAGGCTGTCTGCAAAACTCCCACGTTCAGGTTGCTGCCAGTGTGGCCACCTTCCTGCTGGAGTTTCCACCGGCTGGCCCAGCAGGAAACTGCTTACAACATTGATGCCGGCTCATAATTGAGCTGGCGGCAATGCTGCAGTGCTCAGGATGCACCAGCACCTGTTGCACTGTTCACTATCTGCAAAGCAATGAACAGTTTGAGGGGGCTGGCCATGGGGGCTCCTGCACTGTCTATACCAAGTGTGTGGGCAGTGCAGGGGACCCCCTTGGGCCCCCTGTACCCTGTCTCTGCCAGCCTTTACATGGCTGTGCTTCTGCCATGTAAAAGTTGATGGAGAGTGGTGTTGTAATCCCCAGGACAGTGCGGCTTGCACCACTGCCGTCATTAATTAGGGACTACCAGCACCGCCAGATCTGCCTGTGGAGGTAAACGGGCAGTGCTGGCAGACGAGTTGGTTTGAGAATCCAAATTTGAATAAAGACCTATGTACAACGGAAAGATCTCAAAGTCATATGGAATGTCATCATCAACTATGGTACACTCCAAATAATCAAGAACAAATTCCTCCCTATTATATTGCACATCCTGTTTTACACTCCAAATCTTCCAGGCTGTGATATTATTCACTCTTCTATCCTTATTCATTTGAATCCCACCATTCTCCAATCCAAAGTTCTCTAGCCTGTCATATACTTAGAGCATTAGCCTGGAGGTAGATCAATACAATATATGCCAATGAACCATCACAATTCCCCTCCTGCATTTCCGTATCTCAACAAAGTATTCCTTACCTAATAGTTAAGGCAAATAATATTTCTAATTTAGCAAGCAATATCCCCACACAGAGTGTGTTTTATAAACCAAACAAAACATGCCTGGTACCTTGCACTATGTGTATCCAGTCTCTCCCCATTAATTAGGGAAACTGCACCAAGCACACAACCATTTGTTTCCTCAAAGCATAACCAGTTCTTTCCTCAAAACATAATGCAAGTACTAAGGCCCTCATTACAACCATGGCGGTCGGTGTTAAAGTGGCAGTAATACCGCCAACAGGCCGGAGGTAAAAAAAATGGAATCACGACCATGGCGAAACCGCCAACATAGACAGCCACTTTAACACTCAGACCACCACGCTGGTAGCAACAAGCACCCAGCAGTAACCACCAACAGACAGCTGGAAGACAAAGTATAGCCCACAGTATTTCAACACGCCTATCCGCCACCTTTTCCGGGACGGAACCAACGCTATCAAAAGCATGACGGAAACAGTACACAGAAGGGAAAACACTCACCTCTCGACACCCAACGAGGAACCAGGACGCCATGGAGCCTGAACTACAGGTGTTACCTATGCCGCTCTTCCTCCTGCTCTATCAGGAGCAGGACAGATGCCGTCGATGACCTCAGTGAGTACTGCACCTACAACACAGGGGAGGGGGAAAAGAGAGTTACACACACACGCAACACGCAATACCCCCACCACCACTCTCACCCACAACACCATACACACAAATACATGCAGCAACATTACATATACACCCCCCTGGAAGAACGCAAGGACAAAAGGAAATGATTGTAACCAGTGTAATCATGAAAAATCTGTTAGTTAAAAATCTAAATTCAGGATTTACAAATATGTACACCAACTACAAAAGTCCGGATAGTGTACCAATCATTGTCCGTGGACCACTGATCACAAAATGCATAGGCGAAGCCCACACTAGATACCTGACTGGAAATGGAGAGAACACTGCTGGGGCATCAGACCGAAAATATACAGGCACCTCAGGGGGAGGGGGAGGAGGGACACCTCAGCCAGATGAACGCACAACGCCACTGTCGCACGAGGGGGCTCCATCACCATTGCTGTATCCTGGGGAGTGCAAAGCCACAGTCTCTCAAGTCCCTCCAGTGGGTGGTTTGCCCACTGCTTTATCCTGGGGAGTGCAAAGCCACAGTCTCTCAAGTCTCTACAGTGAGTGGTTTGCCGACTGCATTATCCTGGGGGGTGCAAAGCCACAGTCTCTCAAGTCTCTCCAGTGGGTGGTTTGCCCACTGCATTATCCTAGGGAGTGCAAAGCCACAGCCTCTCAAGTCTCTCCAGTGGGTGGTTTGCCCACTACTTTATCCTGGGGAGTGCAAAGCCACAGTCTCTCAAGTCTCACCAGTGGGTGGTTTGCCCACTGCTCTATCCTGGGGAGTGCAAAGCCACAGTCTCTCAAGTCTCTCCAGTGGGTGGTTTGCCCACTACTCTATCCTGGGGAGTAAAACGCCACAGTCTCTCAAGTGGGTGGTGTCTTCCACTGGTTCTGGAGGGGGCTTTGTGCCCAGAGTGCTTCATCTTGCCAAGGGTCTGGGTTAGTGGATGCTTTTCTCCACTGGTTCTGGAGGGGGCTTTGTGCCCAGAGTGCTACTTCCTGCCAAGGACTGGGTTAGTGGATGCTTTTCTCCACTGGTTCTGGAGGGGGCTTTGTGCCCAGAGTGCTCCATCCTGCCAAGGACTGGGTTAGTGGATGCTTTTCTCCACTGGTTCTGGAGAGGGCTTTGTGCCCAGAGTGCTTCATCCTGCCAAGGACTGGGTTAGTAGATGCTTTCCTCCACTGGTTCTGGAGGGGGCTTTGTGCCCAGAGTGCTTCATCCTGCCAATGACTAGGTTAGTGGATGCTTTTCTCCACTGATTCTGGAGGGGGCTTTGTGCCCAGAGTGCTTCATCCTGCAGGGACTGGGTTAGTGGATGCTTTTCTCTACTGGTTCTGGAGGCATTTGTGCCTAGTGATGCTGCTCCTGGGGTGTGGCATGTTGTCTCTCCTGTGTGTCACAGACACACGATGTACCCGGAACAGGTAGCATGATACTCTATGGAGGCAGACCCACACTCCATCCTGCGGCGATTTAGGCTGCCAATTGCTGGTTCGTGTCAGTGCTGGTGGTGGTGTCTCAAGTGGTGTGTCCAGGACGTCACCTGCAGACTCTGCCGGCTGCACACTGGGGATGGGGCTGACTTCTGACAGAGTGGCATCAGCTGTGCACGTGGCAGTGCTGATGGTGGTTCAGGCAGCGGTGGCTGCGACGGACATGCTGCTAGTGCAGGCCGTGGTGCAAGTGACTGTTGGGGTGGATGGAGACACCATACCGTCTCTGGCCGCCTCGGATGGCAGATCCTTTGGGAGGATGCTGCAGACTGACATTGTGGCAGCGGCGGTGCAGGTGGGGGAGCAGGTGGCGGTGCAGGTGGCGGTCGGAGAGGCGGGGGAGACTAAGGTGCATGTGGCAGACATCCCTGATGATTTGGTGTGATTTGGTGGTCACCGTCCCCTCCCCAGGTGACATCGTGCCCAGAGGTTATGTGCCCTTTGGTTCGTGGCCATTCCCCCTCTTGACCGCCACTGCAGGGACCTTGGCACTGTCCACTCTGTGTTTGTGCGAGGCCTTGCTAGGCAGTTGGTGTGACTGTCCCCTGCTTGAAGATGGTCCCTTTTTGAGCTTTGCAGGTGGTGGAATAGGGTGGTCCTTCTTTTCCGTCGGTGGCCCATTGCAGCTCTGATGAGTGCCCCCTTTGACGTACTGGTAGCAGGGACCACAGTGGATGCAGATTAGGTGGCTGAGGTGCTGGGATCTAGACATACTGGCCCTAGGAAAAGGACGGGGGAGGTGTAGGGAAGAGCTCCAGGTTAGCTAGGTAATTTTTTTGGGACACACTGGAATGGGAAGATGGACGGGGTTTGGGATTGGAGGAAGAGGTAGTGGGTGTAGTAGGTGTACGTGTGCTGAGTTTGGGTGAAGGTGCATGGGTTGGAGGCTGTTGTGAGGTGGATGAATGTTGAGTGGGTGTGTGCCGGCGTTTGTGCACTTTGGGAGGAGGGCTCACAGACACACTGGGAGTGGACACAGGGGACATGTGAATGGCAGTGGGGTGGTGATTGCACATGAGTGGTGTGTAGTGATGGGCGTGCATGTGATGGAGTTGGTGGCTGAGGATGTAGTGCATGCAGGTGTGAGTGGAGACAAGAAAGGGAGGGAGGTGGAGGACGTGGAGGAAGGGGACACAGTGGAGGTAGTGGATGTTGGTGTGTCTGCATGGGTATGGTGCTTGTGTGAGTGCCTGTGGGATGTGTGGTGCTTCTGTTTGCCTGAGACACTTTTGTGTGTTGATGTGGGTGCATGCTGGTCTGATGGTGTGCTTGGGTAAGACAGAGGTAGAGGGGATTGGGTCTGGGTAGTGGAAGTTGGAGGGGGGGCTAGACACAGGGACAATGGCTGCTATCAGTGCTGAGGCCAGAGCCTGAAATGCTTGCTGTTGGGCCACCACGCCAGAATTAATGCCCTCCAGGTATGCATTTGTTTGTTGCAAATGCCTCTTGACACCCTGGATGGCATTCAAAATGGTTGATTGCCCAACAGTGAGGGATCTCAGGAGGTCAATAGTCACCTCACTGAGTGCAGCATTGCTGACTGGGGCAGGGCCTGAGGTGCCTGGGGTGAAGGAGATGCCCACCCTCCTGGGTGAAAGGCACGGGATACACTCTGAGGGGCTGCTGGGAGGGCGGTGTTGGGAGGGGGGGTGGTGGCTGTACCTGTTGTTGCGGTTGGCACAGAGCTGCCTGCCACTGCAAGGGAGCTCCCATCAGAGGAGGAGTTGCTGTTGCTGGTGTCCCCGTCGTGGAGCTCCCCTCGCCCTCCGTCCCACTTGTGCCCTCACCGTCGGTGGATTCACCCTCAAGAGCCATGTGGGATGCAGCTCCCTCCGTCTGCTGTGCCTCTGCTCCTCCGCCAGATGATGCTAATGCACACAAGGACAGGGTGACAAAAGAAGAAGGGGGGGAAGACAGAGGAGACACATGGTCAATGCCAGCAACACCACTACCGTTGGCGGACACAACACACAGGAAGCAGCCCTAAGCACTAGGTCATGCACTAGCAGTTAGTAGGAAAATCACCTGCCCATGGGGGACTATGCCTAACACCATTTGCTGCGCACCTGGAACCCACAGAAGGCTGACTAGTTGTAGATGCCCACTAAAACTATTGGGGTTGGAGTGCCACAGAGCCTGCCTAACAAGGGACCTACCCTACCAAGTTCACCCTGGCCTAGGGGAACCCACAGCCCACATCCCCCACCCGGACACCTCGTAAAGTGCGCATAGTCAGCTGATTGAGACTGTAGTCACCCCCTTGTGGCTGCTGTGATGCCCTCAAGTGCCCATCCAACTCCGGATAGGCCAGTGCCAGGATCCGGAACATCAGGGGGGTCATGGTGCGACATGCACCGCTTCCACGTTGGGAGGCCATCCCCAGCTGGGCCTCCACTGTCTTCTTGCTCCAGCGGTGCAGGTCCTTCCATATCTTGCGGCAGTGGGTGCTCCGTCTATGATAGACCCCCGGGGTTCGCACTTCATTGGCGATGGCACGCCAAATACCCTTCTTCTGGTGGGCCCTGACCTAGAGGAAAGGTATAGGATGAAAGGAAATTACTCCCCCTTCCAGTTCGTCTTACTCATTGCCCACCAGTTCCCATCCATGCCCTGACACACATACACTCACCATCCTCACATGCAGGCCTCAGCCCCCACCCCCACATGTATCTTCCATCCACACCACTCCAAACAGGCATTGCCCATACAGCATGCTCACAATGTACTCACCTGTGTGTCTGGAGGACCGTAGAGTAGCGTGTACTGGGGGAGGACCCCATCCACTAACTTCTCCAACTCCTCCGAAGTGAAGGCAGGGGCCCTTTCCCCAGACACCATTGTCATTGCCATTGTCGTTTCCAGACACAGGTCACAACAGCACTTGCAGTGTACGTCCTCTCCTGTTGAAGGTCAGGTATCAAGTGAGGGAACAGATAGAAAATGGAGGTCACGTCCGTGGCGGTACGTACCGTCACCGCCGGCGTACATCGTCATTGGCTCCTCGAACCCATAGGGCCAAATGATAACCAATGCTGAATTGTGCGGCGGTCTTCGACCGCCTACCACAACGCTGCACAACGCCAGTGCAGTTACCTCATTTTTCCTTGTCCCTCCTTACAGTTTAGGCAGCTGCCAATTCAGGGTGGCACATGTCATGGCACCTAACTGCGTCACAGCACATTTGGGCAGAAATAAGGACAAACGCCACACACGGATTTACTCACAGTACAGAAAAAACACTTGTGCAACCTATGTGGTACATGACCCTCTGCTCACCATTCTCCTCCATAGGGCACATCCACTGGGGCAGATGATGAGGTGGCATCATCCTCCAGTGTACAGACCCCTGGTGGTACTGCCGACAATGGAAGACAGACACATCATTATCACCTACAGACTTGATCATGCCACAATCCAAGAACAGTGTGCCCAATTGGAGCCTGACCTCATGTCAGCTATGCGCCATCCCACAGGAATACGCCCTCTAGTGCAGGTCCTGTCAGTGCTCCATTTCCAAGCAAGTGGCTCCTTTCAGTCTACAGTGGCCATGGCATCAGGGATGTCTTAGACAATGTTCTCCAACGTGTTGACCAGAGTGTTGTCTGCCCTGCTGAAACAAATGAGCAGCTGCATTGTATTCCCCCAGGTGGAGGATTTGGCGACAATGAAAGGTGACTTCTATGCCCTAGGACATATCTCCAACATCATTGGTGCCATTGATGGTACACATGTGGCATTTGTCCCCCCCGCAGAATTGAACAGGTTTACAGAAATCGAAAAAGCTACCATTCAATAAATGTGCAGATGGTGTGTTTGGCGGACCAGTACATCTCACATGTGAATGCCAAGTATCCTGGTTCTGTGTATGACGCTTACATTTTGAGGAATAGCAGCATCCCTTATGTGATGGGCCAACTCCAGAGCAACCAGATGTGGCAAATAGGTGAGCCCAAGGTCCCCACACAATATGAATAGATATCTAGTTATGGGGTAGTCCCTAAGGGTTTGTGTGTGTCTAACAGATTTCCCTCGGCATTTGCAGGTGAGTCTGGTTACCCCAGCCTCTCATGGCTACTGACCCCAGAAAGGAATGCCAGGACAAGGGCAGAGGAACGCTACAATGAGGCACCTGGACAAACTAGGCATATTATTGAGCGTACTTTCTGCCTCCTGAAGACCAGATTCCGGTGCCTCCATCTAGCAGGTGGCTCCCTATACTACTCACCGAATAAGGTGTGCCAGATAATCGTGGCATGCTGCATGTTGCAGAACCTGGCTTTGCAATGCCAGGTGCCTTTTCTGCAGGAGGATGGGCCTGATTATGGTATTGTGGACACTGTGGAGCCTGTGGAGAGAGATGAAGAGGAGGCAGAGGAAGAAGAAATTGACAACTGAAACAACATCATCATGCAGTACTTCCAGTGAGACACAGGTAAGAGACTGGCACTGCTCATCTCATATCTGACTACTGTAGGACATTGTATAAGTCATCCTTTTAACCTCTGTGAATGGAGACTGACAGTTTACTTTGGCTTTCCATTTCACCGATCTGGGTACCTCATTCTGCCTTATGCTATGTTTACTGCTGCTCAACAACTATCATACATTGGTATGTGCAAATGAACATTAACATTGATATTTGTCGAAGAAGTTGTAATTATACATTTGTGAAAGTACAGACTGACTCCAGATTGTTTTGTGATTCAAGGGTGTTTATTTATGGGCTAAGGTGTATAAGGGTATGTGGAAGGGGCTGGTGTGATGGTGGAGGAATGTCCAGGATAGAGTCCAGTTTCTTGGTATCACAGGTGCATTGTCCAAGGTGGCATAGGATGTGAAGCAATGGCAGTTCAGTGTGGACAGGGTGACATAGTGGGACAGAAGGGTGACAATCAGGAGAGTCTTATTTCCTGGCTGGGGTTTTGGCAATGTTCTCTGTCTTCTGCCTGGATCGCAGGGACCGTTTGTGGGGTGGTTCTCCTTCTGCAGGGGGTGGGGTGCTGGTGGCCTGTTGGTCCTGTGGCAGGGCCTCCTGTCCACTAGCGCCGGCGGACGTGGAAGGCTGTTCATCATTTGGGCTGGTGTCAGGGGCCCGGTGGTATGCCACTGTCTTCCTCATGGTGTTGGCCATGTCTGCCAGCCCCCCTGCAATGGTGACCAGGGCGATGTTAATTACTTCAAGTCCTCCCTGATCCCCAGGTATTGGCCCTCCTGCAGCCGCTGGGTCTCTTGAAACTTGGCCAGTACCGCGCACATGGTCTCCTGGGAATGGTGGAATGCTCCCATTATCTTTGAGAGTGCCTCGTGGAGAGTGGGTTCCCTAGGCCTGTCCTCCCCCTGTTGCACAGCAGGCCTCCCAGCTTCCCTTTTATCCTGTGCCTCTGTCCCCTGAACCGTGTGCCCACTGCCACTGACCCCAGGTCCCTGATTGTCCTGTGTTTGTGGGTTTGCCTGGGGTCCCTGTAGTGGTGGACACACCGCTGATTGACATGTCCTGAGGACAATGGCATGGGCCCGCTGGGTGGGTGCTGTGGTGGTGTTTCCTGAGGGGGGAGACTCTGTGGTGGTTTGTGACTGTGTCAGGGGAACCGACTGTCTCAAGGTCCCTGATCGGCCGGGCTGGTTATCTTGACCCAGGCGTTCAGAGCTGCTGTCATCACTGTGGGTCTCTTCTGTGGGGGGACTGGATAAGTCTGGCACCTCCTGCCTGGTGACGTTGGGTATGGGTCCTGTTGGGGTGTAAATGCATAGTTATTGTATGTGTGTGTGCCATCTTGTGCAATGGGTGAGTGACCCTCTACCCCTGTGCTTGCATTATTGGCTGGCACCTCCTGTTTGGTGACGTTGTGTTGGGGTCCTGTTGGGGTGGAAATGCATTGTTATTGTATCTGTGTGGCCATCTTGTGCAATGGGTGTAGTGGGGTATATGTGAGGTGGTGGAGTGATGGGTGTGAGAGTAGGGGTTAGGGTTTGTGATGGCATGCAGGTAGGATGGGGGGATATAATAGTAAAGATATGACTTACCAGAATCCAGTCCTCCTGCTACTCCTGATAGGCCCTCAGGATGCATGATCGCCAAGACTTGCTCCTCTCATGTTGTTAGTTGTGGGGGAGGAGGTGGGGGTCCACCGCCAGTCCTCTGTAGGGCTACCTGGTGTCTGGATACCACAGAACGTACCTTTCCCCATAGGTATTTCCACCTCTTCCTGATGTCATCCCGTGTTCTTGGATGTTGTCTCACTGTGTTGACCCTGTCGACAATTCTCCACCATAGCTCCATCTTCCTAGCAATGGATGTCTGCTGCACCTGTGATCCGAATAGCTGTGGCTCTACCCGGATGATTTCCTCCACCATGACCCTGAGCTCCTCCTCAGAAAACCTGGGGTGTCTTTGAGGTGCCATGATGTGGCGTGAGTGATGTGTGAGGTGATGGTTGATGTGATGGGGTGATGTGTTGGGGTGTGTGGTATTTTGTGTGTGGATGGTGTATGAGTGATGGTGTTGTGTGCCTCTGGATGCTGGTGTTGTCTTTGCTTTTCTCTCTCTCTGCTTCTTCCAAAAATTTCATTGTGAGGGGTTGTAGGTAATGTGGTTTTGTGTTTTATATTGGATTGGGTGCGTGGGTGTAGTGTGTGTATGTGTATCAGATGTGTGTATCTTGAATTGTCCAATGTGGTTGTGTTTTGTAAATGTGTCTGTGTTTTTTGCGCGGCGGTGTCCACCGCCAATGGTTTACTGCTGTTGAATGACCGCCACGTTGATTCGTGGGTTGTGATAGTGTGGGCGTATTCCTGTTGGCGTGACAGTGTGGGTTTTGTTACTGTGAATCTGTCACTGACCTTTGGTGTGGCGGACTTGTGTGGGTGTCTGTATTGTGGAGGATTTCTCATTGTGGGTCATAATAGCTGTAGCGGATTTCCGTTGTGGACACGGTATGTTGGCGGTCCTTGGCACGGTGGTCAGCGGACTTTACTGCCAGGGTTGTAATGAGGGCCATAGTGGCTACACAATAATCCATTACATCACAGACTGCTTCCATATCTATTTCATGAAATTAAGTAAGCAAAAATAACAATTACACAAACTGCAGCATTATTGGTACATCTACTTTTAAGCATCCGTGAGAGAAAGTCAAGTGCAGGGCATTGAGGGAAGACAGGTATCTCCTTAAAACAACTTTAAAAGAGTCCACATTCCTAGGGTATTTTAGTGTGCTATCAATAAATGACACATATCCCTCTAGGGTTTACTAAGTTCTGGGATCAACTATAAGGTACAAAAGCATAGACTGCAGTCTTCTGTATAGTACAAAACATATACCACATATGTAAACAGGAGGAACAGGCAGATAGTCAAGGCCTTGTTAGACCTGCCTAGAGCCATTGGAGGGAAGCTTCTTACAATTGAAGCTTATTATTTAACCTTATAATCCAGCTCCACTGTGGGAACTTGGCTACCGCTCACATGTTCATCTATTTAGAATATTTAAATTAGGAAACATATATGCTTCAACTGTGTCAGAAAATCATGGAAATAAGTGATCAGTGCCTACAAGAGATGACACAGTGACAAAGGATAAACAATGCAGCCAAAAAAGTGCATAGAAGGGAAACTAAAGCTGATACATTTGGAGAGTGTTAGGGAGACAATGGAACCACAACTATGTACAATAGCCAATCATTAATTATTAATATTGAAATGCACATGACTCTGGGGGTCATTTTGACCTCTGTGGTCTTTTTCCAAGACCGCAGAGGGACCGCCGAGGTTTGCCGCTCAGCCTATTATGACCTTTGGCAGCGCTCCGTCCTTTTACAGACGGAGAGCCGCCAACAGCCTCCACCGCCACGCCAACAGAACACCGCCCAGCGAATCACGTCCTGTGATTCGCCGTGGCGGTGTTCTGTTGACGGTGTGGTGTCGGCGGAGCAGCCCCCATGGCTCCCATCCCCTCCCGGAGGATCGTCGGACCAGGTAAGTCGATCGTCCGTGAGGGGAGGGGGCTGTGGGGGTGTTGTGTGCGTGCATGAGGGGGTGCGTGTGTGTATGTAGAGGGGGTGTGTGAGTGCGTGTATGCGTGCGGGGGTGTTGTGTGTTTGGGAATGAGTGCGTGTATGTCTGTAGGTATGTCTGTATGGATGTGTGCATGTATGTTTGAATGTGGGTGTGCGTGTCTGACTGTGTGTGTGGATGTTGGCATGTATGTCGGTGTGTGTGCGTGTATGTGTGTTGGTGGTGCGTGTGTGCTTGTTGTGTGTGTATGAGTGATGTTATGTTGGGGGTCGGGGTGGGGGGGTCCTGCCACCTTTGGGGGGTGGCCGGGGTGGTGGGGAGGTAGGGGAGGGAGTCAGGGTGGGGGTGGGGGAGACCCCTATCAGTGTCAGGGAAGGAATTCCCTGGCACTGATAGTGCTCACCGCCATGGATTTCATTGCGGTTTCAAACCGCATGAAATCCATGGCGGTCAGCCGGGTCCAAATACCGACGGCGGTATAGTGACGGCTGCCGGGTTGGAGACCCAGGTCTCCAGCCCAGTGGGCGGAACGGAGAAGCGGCGGATGACCATGGCGGTAACCGCCATGGTCATAATACAAAAAAAAAGACCGCCAGCCTGTTGGCGGTCTTACCACCGCTTCTCCGCCTTCCGCCAGGGAGGCGGAGACCCCCTCTTTGTTTTGCTTTACCAGGAGATGTTAGTATGGTTGATTTACTGTACCATTCCCATGATTTAGTTAGTTTGCTTTCAACCTAGATGATGTCACCTTGAAGAAATTATGTTGTATTGTATGAGTATTGTATGAGTCAATTAAGAATACATTAATTCCTGGTTATATACTCAGACTCACATTCATGAAAAATGACGCACAACTGCGTCAAACGTTTTGACGCAAGCTGCCGTCATTCCCTAGCGCCATCCGTGTGTCATATTTGAAAAATGATGCACAATGGTGTTAAAGAATGGTTAGCGTAAAAAAATGACACTAACTATTGCGACATGCCGTAAGAAAAAATTACGCTAATGCTGCAAATGTGGCACTAGACTGTTTTGCAGCATATATTTTTGACACTAAACGGGTTCGCGCCATATTTAACTGCATTAACGTAAAAAAAAAAACGCACAAGCAAGAAAAAACATTTGGAAAGATGAGATGGAGAATGCTGGCCAGTAGAGACCCCAGGGCGACCCCAAGCACCCAAGTACCAGCCATGAGGGTACATCAAAGTCCCACGAAAAGAAGAACAGGAAGCAGAAGTGTCTCTTTAGTGAGGAGAAGCATGGCATCCCTGTCAGAGAGGTGACAGAGCACCAACACCAGTTCTTTGACACCTACAAATTGCCAGTCAGTAGGAGAGACACCATATGGCAGGCCATAGCAGACAAAGTCAACAGTGTGGCAGAGGTTAGGAGGACTGTCACGGATTGCAAGAAGAGCTGGCACAATTTCAAGCACAGGACTAAAGAGAAACTGGCCAGGAACTGAAAGGCAGCACTGCATACTGGAGGTGGGAGTCCTGCACCACAGGAGGACCTTGATGAGTTGGAGGAGATGGTTGCAGTAGTCATTTAGGTAGAGTTGGTCCCTCAAATCGCAGGACAGAACAGTGCAGACTACCAAGAACTACCACAAATGCAGAGACTATCTGGAATCTCACAAATGACAGAAGGAGGAGGCACATAGCAAATACTCAAAGCATGCTAAAGGGTTGCATCAGGACACATAGGCCCAGTGTCAAAATCCCCATCCCCACCCAAGCCTCACTTATACTGACGCTCTGGTTGAGCAATGAACTCCGACATATACACAACATGGATGCAAGCCACTCACTATGGCCATACCCCACCATGTAAATATGCAGCACACTGCCTGGAATTGATGTGCAATTAGTGTGGCTGTACTATGAGTATAACGTAGTTTACTCTCCATTAACATAGCAAACATAGGAATGGAAATCTTAAATTCAAATATACAACATACAATATATTTCAATTTAGATATTTATTATAGCTAATTAAACATTCAGTTCGCACATAATATAATCACCATAGAATCAACCCAAAAAATATAATACAACCCCCTACCCTAAATGAAACATACATATATGAAAACATAAATAACATACCAGTAAATACGCAAAAATAAACAAATAACACAGAACCAACAAAATCACAAAATAGTATACATACAAATTTACAACCGCCTCATACATGAGAGGATATTTGAACCGCACAATAAAGTTACTGCTTTGATGCTACAATTATGCGTTGTAGTTTGGATTAACAGCCAATTCTAGGTTATAATTTCCTGATTCAAATTCTCGTGTTACAGGCCTGATGGTAGCCAATCCTGGTCAGGGCTTCAAATTTGCCAATTTCAAACACTTCATGCCAATGTTCAAGACATGCCAATTTACAAGCCGACGCGCGTTTCGGTGAGTGAAGAAAAATATAAATACACCTTCATCAGGACTTTATGATTCAGTATAATTGGCAAACGTACATCTTGTACGTTAAACTACGTTATACTCATAGTATTGCTTCCCTGTGTGTTACTCTCTGTATCTAGCTCAGGGACCCTGTTTAGATACGACAATTAGTGTGGCTGTGCCATGACAACACCCATTGCATATTGCCATCGCCCCTGATCCAACACAACTTGTACATCAGAGTCTGGGACTGAAGTCAATACAACCTCAGGGGGTTGTCAAGATGCCATATCAGGGCCAAATGCTTCCCTTCCTCCTTGTGTCATTGCTCTTCTCATGTGTTCTGCATCCTGCAGCACACATTGAAATTCCACCTTGCAAAAATAGCTTGTACATGTGCAGGAAGGGAGAACTCCCTGCACATAAACAATCTATCCCCTCAACGCAGGCACCCGTTCATCATGCTTCAACAATGCCTGCATTGCTGCAGGGAGAACACATTTGCGCAGACACAGGGGGGATTGTAGGAATGTAAGGCAATCCGGTAAACATGGCACATCCCTGTGTTTCTAAAGTGGTGCAGCATCGTGCAACGCATATTGCTGCTGTACTGAGCTGTGCCACATGAGCAAAAATCTGGTCTGAAGTGTGCAACCTATGGAATGCAAACCGCACAGGGTATATCAACAACTCTCAAACAACTCCATATGCCATTTAGGAATGGCCACACAATTCAACACATACAAAACATGGGGTATGTCTGTGAACATCATGTGTGCAACTGTACAAGTAGCTGCAATCTCACCATCTGACAACATAGAGTGTGTTGTGTGACTGGTTGCTGTAATGCTTAATTGCTTAATGGTACAATCAACATGAATAAGAACTGGCACAAGTGCCATCAATGTTGCACTACCGACACAATGTCTCTAGCCCTTAATGCAACTGAATCATCATTCAAATAGTAGCCCATGTGGCACCAAGCTGCACGTTCCCATTGTGACACATCAACAAAGTCGCACAATGCATGCATTGATTCACATTCAACATCCTCACACCAGCACATAACTGTTGCCAATATGTTGTGTGCAAGGAAATGTTCCATATTTAGGGAGGGTGTTAGAAATTGGGACTTTGGTTGGCAGTCAGGTTACCCCCAGTCCAAGCAAGGACCCTCTCTCTAGTCTGGGCAAAGGAGAAACACACCTGGTTAACCCCTACTCACCCCCTTAGTAGCTTGGCATGAGCAGAAAGGCTTTACTCAGAAGCAACAATTCATTATCCACGAGGGAGGCTATACATCATTTTCTTCACCGGTCAGGTCGGCGAAGTGTTGTTTTTCTTGCTTGCAAAAGAGCGATGCATTGATTTCCGGACAGGGCACCTCAGATCCACGCAGGTTCACGTGGGGTTTGCATTGTTATCAGCAGCTGCAAGCATGTGTTATCTCGTTTCTGCTGCTGCGATGCATCAATCTCCCAGCCGCGATGCAGGTGGAGCATCGATTTTAGCCGTGAAGTGACTGGCACATCGTTTTTCAGCCACGTTGCAGGTGCTGGGTCGAAAATGACCATGCACAGCGTTCTGAGCATGGATTTTCAGTCCTTGTTCTGCCAATTCACTTCTGAAGGTCCCAGAGACTGGACAGGGCACTACTTGGCAAGGCAGGAGTCTCAGCAGAGAGTCTACTTGCTGGCAGAGGAAGTCCATGATGGCCCTGAGACTTCAAAACAGAAGGCAAGCTCAGTTCAAGCCCTTGGAGATTCTTCTCAAGCAGGAATGCACAACAAAGTCCAGTCTTTGTCCCCTCCGAGGCAGAAGCAGCAACTGCAGACCACCCCAGCAAAGCACAGTCACAGGCAAAGAGGAGGTTCTCCTTGGCAGAGGTTCCTCTTGATTCCAGAAGTAATCTACAAATCTGGGGTTTTGGGTCTAGTATTTAGACCCCTTTCTACCTTTGAAATAGGCAAATTTCAAAGGAAAGTCTCTGTTGTTTACAGGATCCTGCCTTACCCAGACCAGGCACCCAGACACACACCAGGGGGCTGGAGACTGCATTGTGTGAGAGCAGGCAAAGCACATTCAGGTGTAAATGACCATTCCTCCATCTAGCTCAAATGGCCAATCAGGATATGCACACTACTCCCCAGCTCCCTTTGTCTCACTGTCTAGAGGCAATTCACAGACAGCCCAACTGTCAGTCTGACCCAGACATGGAATCCACAAACAGACAGAGTCTTTCTAAAAGTGGCATTTCCAACCTTCAATTTAAAAAACAACTTTACCAAAATATATATTTTTAAATTGTAGGTTCAGAGACCCTAAACTCCATATTTCTATCTGCTACCAAAGGAAATCTGCACTTTACAGTTATTTAAAACTGTGAACTTCACACTTGTGTAGCACACTACTTACCTGTTAGGGTCTGAAGGCGCTGTATGCATACCGCTGTGGAACCCCTCCTGGCTTTTACCTGTGAGGTGCCCACTCCTGGACACCCCCAGGGTGAAGCCAGGCATCCAAGTGCTGTGAGGGGCATGTGGAGATTAAGCAAGCTATTGCCCAGAGTGGGACACATTAATTAGATTAGGCACTGAGGTGAGAATTAGCTGGTCTAAGGGAATTGAGATACCAAGGTGGGAACTGAACCTTGGTCCTGGGCCAAATCTCTGCATCAGGGTCTGCCACTCTAACACTTGTGCCACATTCCTACACTATTTAAAGGCAGGCCTCATATTAACCTATGGGAGAGATAGGCCTTGCAACAGAGAAAGACTGAATTTAGCAGTATTTCACTGTTATGAAATGTAAAACACGTCAGTTCATGTCAAAAGATTGACACAAAGCCTGCCCGGATCCGAGGTGGCTTTTCAGAAATCGCCGCAACTCTCTCTTGCAAGGAAGAAAAATGACGCATCGCAGGCCTGACCCGAAAAGAAAACAGCGCACGGCCTCACTTGCAAGTAACAAATCAATGCATTGCTGAATTTTCTGACGCACGCTCGCCTGTGCAGCTTTATTTTTGACACATACCAGGTACTTTGTGTAATAACAGCATTCTCACTGTTTTCTAAGTATTCGGGGGCATATTTAGAGGCCCCTAGCACCACCTTGCAGCACACTCACGTAATTTATTTTGAGGTTAATGTGGCTCAACGAGGCCAAAATCCACACGCCGTATTAACAGAGTGGCGCAATACATGCATTGCACCACTCTGTAACCCTTTGCATCAGGCATAATGTATGCAAAGGGGTCGTTCCCCCATTGGGGGAGCTGGAAAAATTGGGTATGGAAATCTATGAGATTTCCTTACACCATTTTTTTACAGCATTCTTTAGAATGGGGCCCTATGTACTCTGCAGGAGTAGCCGAAATATTTTACCGCTACTCCCACAGAGTACATCAATAGCGTCATGAGAAATTACATTATTGCCCCCTACCCTGCACCATCTTATGCCATATTTTAAGTACCGTGCATACATGGTGGCAGTAGGGTGGTGCTCAGGGGCAAAGGGAAAATGGTGATGCACGCATTGCAGCGCCACTTTCCATAAATCTGCCCCTAAGACTCTTATTTGTTTTAAAATTCACATCTTGACTTGTGTTTGTTATATTTTTTTCATTTTGGTCTTGTTTGATTTAGATAAATATTACCTATTGTTCTAAACTGGTGTGGTGTCCATTTTGTAGTGTTTTCAACGTATTACTGTGTGTGTTGGTACATTTACCTCATACATTGCTTCTCGGGTTAAGCCTTTTTGCTTGTGCCAAGCTTCCAAGGGGTTTAACCAGGTGTGTTTTTCCTTTATTCTGACTAGAGGGAGGGTCACTGATTTTCCAGAATGCACACTGACTACCAATCAGAGACCCCATTTCTAACATTGATGATCAGCAGTTGGGATTGGAACTGTATTTGTGCTTGGCACAGAGTGCTTAAGTTTACACTACTGTTTTCAGTGCAGACCATTACGTGACCACATACTACTTGTCTTTGTGATTCCGCTTTTTTTCTTTTATTGAATTTTTCTCCTGCTTCCATATTTTTGGTAATCTCTTTATTGATTTTTTGAATTTCTGATTGGGAACTCTTTGATCTGCCTTGGAACTTTGCACTTTTTGACTTGCCAACATATCTCAATCTGGGGATGTACCTACAAAGGCTGTTTTTGAGTTGAAGAAACTGGAGAGTTACACAGTGGCTTAGCTGTAGCAGTTTTGTAAGGATCTTGCCTATCTCATTAGGGCTCCACCAGGAAGGAGGAGGTGCAAAAGGCACTGAGCGCCTGGGTGACAGCCAAGGAGACTGAGGGGTACACAGAGTAGGAGGATGGGGGTGAGGAGGTGCAAAATGTTCAGGATGTAATAGTGGAGGTACCTGTTCTGCCTGGGGAGGGTATCCAGGGCAGATAGCAGTGTGTCCACCAAGGGTCTCACACCTGAAGAGTTGCAGGACAGACAGGCAGAGAGGGAGTAACAATTAGAGCTAGGGAAGCTCAGGTTCAAAATGGAGAGGGAGAGGGAAGAGAGTAGGATGGTATTTCAGGAGAAGAATATACTGCTGATCTTGAGCTTAACTTGAGGGAGCTAGATCAGAGGAGCCAGTCTAGTACAGATGGTGGCAGCAGTACCTCAGTGCAGCCATAGAGGAGGGAACACATTCCTAAAGATCTGGTGAAGGATTACAAAAGGGAGGATGACAGATACTTGTGGTTTAAGGGATATGAGTCTGCATGAACATGGTCCCTGAAGCACATTGGGGGCGGGCCTGTGGAAGCACTTTGAGTTAGAGGGGAGGGACACCCTGATATCCTCAGGGGCTCATCTACACTATCATGATGGATGCCATACTCACAAGGTATGGTCTGACACCTGAGCAGTATAAGTACAAGTTTAGGTCCTACTAAAAGAAAGAATCCCAAACTTGGCTGGAATGAGTTGACTCTTTTTCAGGTCACTGGATGGTCAGGTGAAGGTCAGTAAGGTAACAACCTTTGAGGGAATGTACAATTTAATTGCTTGGGAGCATTTGTATAGTCTTTGTTTTCCTGAGCTGCTCCAGTACCTGATTGACAGCCAGCTGACTGACACCGGGAAGCTTGCACAGGAAACGGACCGTTGGGAGAGCACCAGGGTCCAAAACAGATGTGGGGGAGACCCTGCCAAGGGTGGGCAAGGTCCCCATAAGAAGAAGTGGGGGGTAAGGGTAAACAGGGAAAGTTCTCTAAAGGGCCCCAACCTAGATCCCAAGTAAGGAATCCCATCCCCCAGTAGAAAAGAAACCATGGGTCTCTGCAGGGAAACCTGCAGAGAAGGGTCTCCACAAGAGCTTTGCATGTGATCAGGAGGGTCACATGAGGGGGGGGGGTGCCAAATGTCCCAAGCGGACACCGGGGCCCACTGGTGCTCACTCACAGTGTTGGCCAGTGAAGCATTTGGGAAGGAGATGGTTCCAGGTAGGTGAGAGCCAGCTGAGATGACCTTTGTCTCGCTAGGGGACAGTGAGATGCTCCAGAGAACCCTAGTGCCTGAGAACACTAAGAAGTAAGGGCGGTGGGTGACCATCAATGGACAGAGGGTGGAGGCTCTGAGAGACACAGGAGCCAGTATGACTACAGTGAGGAGTCACCTGGTGTCTGAAGAGCAGATAGATCCCTGTGTACTTCACCAAGTAGTTGCAGTGGACAACTCAGAACACCTGTGCAGAGTGGTGCAGATTCCCTTTGATTTGGGGGGGTCTCAGGTTCCTTGAAATTAACTGTGAGTCCAACCATGCCTGTGGATTGTTTGCTTGGCAATGACCTGGAGGATTCCCCCGGAAGGAGGTGAAACACAGGTCACACTTAGAGATGTTAAGCCTGCCCAGGTGGGTGGGTGTATCTACCTGGTCCACAGCAGCCCATCAGAATGAACAGGAGACCCTGGAGCCTGAAAGTGTGGCCCAGGTGTCTGCCAGAAGGAGGAAGGGCAAGGGGGATGGGAAACTGGCTGCAAAAGTTCCCACTGTCCAGGAGGAGGCTGAACCTGAGGAGGAGGCCCCGTACCCTACAGAGGAACAGGTGGCTGAACTGGGGGAGGTCCAGGAGCTGTCACAGTGGCAGCAGGAAGGGGGGGCCCACCAGGAAGGCATTCTGTAAGGCACAGAAAGTATGCCCTACTCTGGAGGGTTTGCGGCAGCAGGCTGCAGACCAGGCACCTGGCAAGGAGCCTGGATCACATTTGATTTACTGGGAAGATGGCCTGTATTAAGTGAGCTTAATGTTCCTGAGCCTGGGTTAGCCCATGTGCTGTGGTACTCCAGTGCTTCAGAGCTTTCCAACTGGGTCTGGCTCATGATATGTCTTAAGCTGGTCATTTGGGGCAGGACCAGACATTTGAGTGGCTTGTCACCCACTTTTACTGGCCCCAAATGCGCAGGTACTCAGATGCTCTCTATAGGTCTTGCCAGGCATGCCAGGCAAGTGGCAAGAATGGGGGGAAGTTCAAGGCTCCCGCCCTACCTTTTCCTGTGGTTAGTACCCCCTTTAAAGAGGTTGGTATTGACATTGTGGGTCCTCTGGATCCCAAGACATCCATGGGCAACAGGTATATCATGGTCTTGGTGGACCATGTCACCCGGTACCCAGAAGCCATTCCTCTGAGGTCAATCCCCTCCCCTGTGGTGGTCAACATATATGAAGTCTCTGTGGAGGGAGTGTGGGATAACATATAAGTTCACCACTACTTACCACCCCCAAAGCAATTGTCTGGTTGAGAAGTTCAAGTGCACCATGAAGTACATGATTATGGGCCTAGCAGAGCCACTGAGGCGTAAGTGGGACGTCCTCTTGCACTGCCTTCTGTTTGCCTACAGGAAGGTGCCCCAAAAAGGCCTTTGAATTAGTCCTTTTGAGTGATAGTATGACCACACTGTCAGGGGACCTATGAGTCTGGAGGATTTGGAGAAAGCCCCCAGTAATCCCCAGTAACCACCCCAAGATGTATTCAGCTACATGGTGGCTCTTAGAAACCAGACTGTCCACTTCAGGGGTCTTCCAAAAGAGAACCTAGAGGCACGCCAGGAGGACATGAAATGCTGATAGGATCCTAGGGTGTTCCAGGACAAGTGGACTGTGCCATTTGAGGTGGTGGTGCCCAAGAGTGAGGTCACCTACCTGGTATACTTGCGGACTCCCAGGAACCCCTTGAGGGTCCTTCATGTGAACCGCCTCAAGCCACACTTTGAGTGAACTGAGTTAACAATGCTCGTAGCAACATACGATATGGTGAAGGAAGAGAGTGAGCCACTTCCTGACCTCCTGTTTGCTAAGGAGCGGGATGGGTCTATGGAGGGTGTAAACCTCTCCTCCTTCCTGACCCTAGAACAACAGAGGGACTGTCGCCAGGTGCTGGGTCAGTTCTCCTCCCTGTTCCCCTCAATCCTAGGAGTTACACACTAGTGTACACATGATGTGGACACTGGGGACAGTCATCCTGTTAAACATAAAGTTTACAGAGTGACTGACAAGGTTAGGGCTAACATCAAATATGAAGTTTCTAAGATGTTAGTATTAGGGGTTATTGAGTTTTCCAGGACCCCTTGAGCCAGCCTTGTGGCCTTGGTCCCAAAAGCTACTGCTCCTGGTGTCACTCCAAAACTTCAATTCTGTGTGGATTACCAGGGACTGAATGCAGTCACCAAGACTGACACGCACCCCATCCCCTGAGATGATGTGCTCATCAACCGATTGGGGCTGCCAAATACCTAAGTACATATGATCTTACCTCTGAGTATTAGCATATTGCCTTAACTGGGGGGGCTAAGGAAAGATCTGCATTCTCCACACCAGATGGACACTACCAGTTCAGGGTGATGTCCTTTGAGATGAAGAATGCCCCTGCCACCTTTCAGAGGTAGGTCAACCAGGTGTTGGATGAGCTGGATGATTTCAGTGCAATCTACCTGGATGACATTGCTGTTTTCATCTGCACTTGGGAGGAGCACTTACAGCACCTCTGTAAAGAGCTGGAGGCCCTGCAAAAGGCAGGCCTCACTATTAAGGCAAGTAAGTGCCAAATACGGCAGGGTTCTGTGGTGTACTTGGGACACCAGGTGAGGAGTGACTAGGTGGGACCCCTACAGCCAAAAATTGACACAATTCTGGCTTTGGAACCTCCCAAGACCCAGACTGAAGTGAGAGTCTTTTTAGGTCTCACTGGAGACTATCACCCTCATTACAACACTGGCAGTCGGTGTTGCGGCGGTAAGACCGCCAACAGGCCAGCGGTAAAAAAAATTGAATCACGACCATGGCGGAAACTGCCAACATAGACAGCCACTTTAACACTCCGACAGCCACGGCGGTACAAACAAACAGCATGGCGGTCACCGCCAACAGACAGGCGGAAGACAATGTACAGCCCACACTATTATGAAAGGCCAATCTGCCACTTTTTCCGGGGCGGATTCAACGCGAACAAAAACACGGCGGAAACAGGACTTGTATGGGGAAATACTCACCTCTACACAACCCACGAGGAACCAGGACGCCATGGAGCCAGAACTCCAAATCCTCCCTGCGATAGTTTTCCTGCTTCTCTACCAGGAACACGAACGACAGCGGCGACGACCACGGTGAGTACTGCCCCTACAACACAGGGGAGGGGGGAGGGAACAGAGAGTGACACAAACACGCAACACGCAACACCCTCACCCTCACCCACAACAACACACACACCAAAACATGCTGCAACAATAGATTTACACTCCCCAACCTCCTTGGAAGAACGCAATGACAAAAGGAAATGATTGTAATGATTGTAATCAATAAAGATCCATTAGTCAAAACTTTAAATACAGTATAAACAATTATGTACACCAACTATACAAGTCCGTATAGTGCACCACTCAAAGTCCGTCGACCACTGGGCCCAAATGCATGGGCAAGGCCCACACTCGATACCAGACTGCAAACGGAGAGAACACTGCTGGGGCATCAGATCGAAATGAAACAGGCACCTCAGGGGGAAGGGAAGGGGGGGCACCTCAGCCGGATGAGTGCACGACGCCAGCTCCACAAGGGGGCTCCATACCCATTGATGTATCCTGGGGAGTGCAAAGCCACAGTCTCTCAAGTCTTTTCAGTGGGTGGGTTGCCCACTGCTTTATCCTGGGGAGTGCAAAGCCAGTCTCTCAAGTCTTTTCAGTGGGTGGGTTGCCCACTGCTTTATCCTGGGGAGTGCAAAGCCACAGTCTCTCAAGTGGATGCATTTCTCCACTGGTTCTGGAGGGGGCTTTGTGCCCAGAGTGCTTCATCCTGCCAAGGATTGAGGTAGTGGATGCCTTTCTCCACTGGTTCTGGAGGGGGCTTTGTGCCCAGAGTGCTTCATCCTGCCAAGGACTAAGGTAGTGGATGCCTTTCTCCACTGGTTCTGGAGAGGGCTTTGTGCCCAGGGTGCTTCATCCTGCCAAGGACTGAGGTAGTGGATGCCTTTCTCCACTGGTTCTGGAGGGGGCTTTGTGCCCAGGGTACTTCATCCTGCCAAGGACTGAGGTAGTGGATGCCTTTCTCCACTGGGTCTGGAGGGAGCTTTGTGCCCAGAGTGCTTCATCCTGCCAAGGACTGAGGTAGTGGATGCCTTTCTCCACTGGTTCTGGAGGGGGCTTTGTGACCAGAGTGCTTCATCCTGCCAAGGAATGAGGTAGTGGATGCCTTTCTCCACTGGTTCTGGAGGGGGCATTGTGCCCAGAGTGCTTCATCCTGCAAAGGACTGAGGTAGTGGATGTGATACTCCACTGACGGTGGTGCAACATGCAAGCTGGCCAGGCTCCTGGAACTGACCACCATCCTCGTTCGACTGACCACTGTGGATGGCAGCCATGTGTACGGTGGTGCCACTGGCTCAGGATGTCGTGGGGCCGCTGGCGGTGCTGGCGCCGGTGTCCGTATCGGCGGTGCTTGCGGCGGACTCTGTGGCATCGGTGCTTGCGGCAGGCTCAGTGGCATCGGTGCTGGCTGCGGGCTCTGTGCCATCGGTGCTTCCGGCGGGCTCTGTGGAAACGGTGCTGGCGGCGGTCTTTGTGGCGGCGGTGCTGGTGGCGGGCTCACTGACTGCGGTGCTGGCAGCGGTGTCAGTAGGGGCAGTGCTGGTGGCGGCCTCACTGATTGTGGTGTTGGTGAAGGGCTCAGTGTCTGCGGTGCTGGTGAAGGGCTCAGTGTCTGCGGTGCTGGTGGTGGTGTCTGTGGCAGCAGTGCAGGTGGCGGTGCCAATGGCGGTCTTGTCCGCCATGCAGGTTGGCGTCGACGTGGACATACCTTTGATTTTTTGGCCCTTCCCCACCATGGATGGTGGCGCAGCTGTGTTCCCACTTTCCACTTTTGTTTTGCCTGAGCCCTTGGTGGCAGGTGTTTTTGCCTTCTCCCTCTGGGATGTAGGCAACTTTTTTTGTTTTGGAGCCGGGGGAATGTCCTTGGCCTCGCTCCTTGGGACACCTGCAGCCCTGTTGCTTGGCCAACTCCAAAATCCCGCTATTGCTGGCACCACTGTGCCCGGTGATGTGGTGGCTGAGGTTCTGGGTTGGGACCTGGAAAAGCGGGCCCTAGGGGATGGACGAGGGGGGGAGGTGTAGGGAAGAGGTCAAAATTTGATAGGAAAAGCTTCTTAGGCACACTGGCACGGGTAGATGGAGGGGGTTTGGGAGTGGAGGAAGAGGTAGTGGATGTAGGAGGTGTACGTTTTCTGACTTTGGGTGAAGGTGCATGGGTTAGAGGCTGTTGTGAGGTGGATGGCTGTTGGGTGGGTGTGTGACTGCATTTGTGTACATTAGGAGGAGGGCTCACAGACACACTGGGAGAGGGCACAGGGGATGTGTGAATGGTAGTGGGGGTGGTGAGAGCACGTGAGTGGTGTGTGGTGATGGGCGTGCTGGTGATGGAGGTAGTGGCTGAAGATGTAGTGCATGCAGGTGTGAGTGGAGACGAGATAGGGAGGGAGGAGGAAGATGTGGAGGAGGGCGACACAGTGGAGGTAGTGGATGTTGGTATGTCTGCATGGATATGGTGCTTTTGTGAGTGTCTGTGGGATGTGTGGTGCTTATGTTTGCCTGAGCCACCCTTGTGTGTTGAGGTGTGTGAATGCTGGTCTGATGGTGTGCTTGGGATAGGCTGAGGTACAGGGGATTGGGTCTAGGTGGAGGAGGTTGGGGGGGAGGCTGGACACATGCGCAATTGCTGCCATCAGTGCTGAGAAGAGAACCTGAAATGCTAGCTGTTGGGCTGCCTGGCCAGAATGAATGCCCTCCAGGTATGCATTTGTTTGTTGCAACTGCCTCTCTACACCCTGGATGGCATTCAGAATGGTAGACTGCCCAACAGTGAGGGATCTCAGGAGGTCAATAGACTCCTCACTGAGGGCAGCAGGGCTGACTGGGGCAGGGCCTGAGGTGCCTGGGGCGAAGGAGATGCCCATCCTCCTGGGTGAGCGGCCACGGGACACACGCTGAGGTGCTGGCAGGGGGGTGGCGGCTGTACCTGTAGATGCGGTGGGCACAGAGGGGCCCGCCACCGCAAGGGAGCTCCCATCAGAGGAGGAGTCAGTGTCACTGGTCTCTGCTCCTGTCCCCACCGTGGAGCTCCCCTTGCCCTCCGTCCCACTGGTGACTTCAGACTCCGTTGTCCTCCCATGTTGTTAGTTGTCGGGGAGGAGGTGGGGGTCCGCCGCCAGTCCTCTGAACTGCAATCTGGTGTCTTGAGACCACAGAACGCACCTTCCCCCATAGGTCGTTCCACCTCTTCCTGATGTCATCCCGTGTTCTTGGGTGCTGTCCCACTGCGTTGACCCTGTCTTCGATTCTGCACCATAGCTCCATCTTCCTAGCAATGGAGGTGTGCTGCACCTGTGATCCGAATAGCTGTGGCTCTGCCTGGACGATTTCCTCCACCAGGACCCTGAGCTCCTCCTCAGAGAACCTGGGGTATCTTTGCGGTGCCATGGTGTGGTGTGGGTGATGTGTGAGGTGCTGTGTGTTGTGATGTGTGAGGGGATGTGTTTATGTGTGTTGTGTAAGGTGCGTGGATGTTGTGTGAGTGATGGTGTTGTGTGCCTGTGGATGCTAGTTTGTTGATGGTGGTGTCTCTCTCTGTGCTTCATTCTCAATTTTTTTCATAGGGGTTTGTGGGTGATGTGGGGTGTGTGTTTTATATTGTATTGAGTGTGTTGGTGTGGTGTGTGTAAGTGTATCAGGTTTGTGTATTTCGATTTGTCCAAAGTGGTTGTGTTTTGTAAATGTGTGTGTATTTTGAGCTCGGCGGTGTGTACCGCCAATGGAATACCGCAGTTGAAAGACCGCCACGTGGATTTGTGAGTCGCAATAGTATGGGCGTATTCCTGTTGGCGTGACGGTGGAGGTTTTGTTATCGTCAGTTTATCACTGACCTTTGGTGTGGCGGACTTGTGTGGGTGTCTAGATTTTGGTGGATTCTGGCCTGTGGGTCGTAATAGCTGTAGCGGATTTCCACGGCCACAGCGGTGTGTTGGCGGTCTTCTGCACGGCGGTAAGTGTCATTTACCACCAATGTTGTAGTGAGGGCCTATAGGATGTTTGTCAAGGGGTATGGTACTATTGTTGCTCCCTTGACTAAGTTGACTTCCAAAAAGCAGTCCAGAAATGAGATCTTGACTGAGTCTTGCCAGGCAGCATTTGAAGACCTGAAGGCAGCCTTGTCCACAGCACCTGTGCTGAGGCACCTGATTTCTCCAAGGGGTTTGTTGTGAAAACTGATGCTTTAACGCATTGTATAGGAGCAGTGTTTTCATAACTAAATGAAGAGGGCTTAGATCAACCTGTAGCCTTCATTAGCAGGAGGGTACTTCCCAGGGAACATAGGTGGAGTGCAAATGAGGGTGAAGCTTTTGCTGTGGTCTTGGCACTGAAGAAGCTAAGACCCTACTTGTTTGGGACTAACTTCCAGGTTTAGACAGACCACAGGCACCTCACATGGTTAATGAAGATGAGGGGTGAGAATCCCAAATTGATCAGGTGGTCCATCTCCCTACAGGGAATGGAATTTACGATGGAACACCGCCCTAGCATGCATGCAATGTTGATGGTCTGTCCAGATTCTTCTGCCTTAGTGATGGGAGCTCCCATGAGGTTGGGTATTTGGTCCCCACTTTCAGCTGGGGGGGACACGTGTTAGACGTGGCATCCTTGGCGTAGTCTCCCCTAACTTTTTCCCTCTGCTTCCCAGGTTGTTTTTGTGTGCTCGATTCTATTTTTGCTGTTTTGTTTGCCCTGGACACTTTACCACTGCTGACTAATGCTAAACTGTAAGTGTTCCCTGTCTAAATTATATGTGTGGTTGGCTTTCAATGATTGGCATATTTGATTTACTAGTAAATCCCTAGTAAAGTGCACTGGAGGTGCCTAGGGCATGTGAATCAAATGCTACTAGCGGGCCTGCAGCATTGGGTGTGCCACCCACATGAGTAGCCCTGTAAACATGGTTTAGAGCTGCTACTGCAGTGTGTGTGTGCAGTTTTAAACTGCTAATTCGACATGGCAAGTGTACCCACTTTCCAGGCCCAAAGCTCCCCTTTTTGCACCTGTAAGGCTACAATAAGGTATGCCCTAGTTAGCCCCGTGGGCAGGGTGCAGTGTATGTTAAAGGTGGGATATGTACTGATGTGTTTTACTTGTCCTAAAAGTGAAATACTGTTAAATTCAGTCTTCACTGTTGCAAGGCCTATCTCTCTCATAGGTTAACATGGGGGCTTTCTTGAAAAAACTTTAAAGTGCAGATTCCTGTTGGGAGCAGATTGAAATGTGGAGTTTATGGTCTTTGAACTCATAATTTAAAAATACATCTTTTAGTGAAGTTGGTTTTTGGATTGTTAATATGAAAATGCCACTTTTAGAAAGTAGGCATTTTCTTACTTAAACCATTCTGAGGCTTTGCCTGTTTGTGGATTGCTTGTCTGGGTCATTTTGACAGTTGGGCTGTATGTGAATCCCTTCTAGACAGTGAGACAAAGGGAGCTGGGGTGTAGACTGGATATCCTTTTGAGCCATCTGTGCTAGAGTGGAGGGAGGGGTGATCACTTATACCTGAATGGACTGTGCCTGTCCTCTCACAATGCAGTCTCTAACCTCCTGGTGTGTGTGGGGGGCCTGGCCTGGGCAAGGCAGGATCTGATGAACAACAGAGACTTCCCTTTGAAGTAGGCCTACTTCAAAGGCAGTAATTGGTCCTAAAACCACTGACAATCAGATTTACTTCTGGAACCAAGAGGAACCTCTGCCAAAGAGAAGAGCTGGAGAGCTGGAGGAGGAGTATTGACCCTTTTCCTGTGACTGTGCTTTGCTGGGTTGGCCTGCAGTAGCTGCTTCTACCTGAGAGAGGACAAAGACTGACGTTTGTGTGACTTCCCACTGGTGCAGAATCTCCAAGGGCTTGAACTGATCTTGCCTCCTGTTCATGAAGTCTCAGGGACATCAAAGCCTTCTCTCTGCCAGCACCTGGACTCTCTGCTGAGACTCCTGCCCTGCCAAGTGATATCCTAACCTGTCTCTGGACCCTTGAAAGGTGGAGCTAGTGGAAAAGGACAAAAATCCATGCAAAGCCCGTCGTGCTGGGAAATTTTAGATACACCATCTACAACGTGGCTGATAAATAGCGCTCCACCGGCCTTGTGGCTGAAATCAATCGTCCACCTGCATTGTGGTTGGAAGATCGATGCATAGCGGCTTGAGAAACAATGCACAACACCTGCTAGCGGCTGCTGATAACGCATACCCCACGTAGCGCGGTTTCCTGACAAAGTGCGACTGGATTTCAACGCAACATCACTAGGCATGAAAGATCGACACAAAGCCTCCATGGACCCAAGGTGCCCATCCTGAAATTGAAGCATCATTCTCTTACGAGGGAGAAAAACAATGCATTGCTGACCTGATTGGAGAAGGAAATGATGCACGGCCTCACTTGCGAGTAAGGAATTGATGCATCACTGACTTTTCTGATGCACGCTCGCCTGTGCGGCTTTATTTTTTACGCAAACCGGTACTTTGTGTAACAACATAATTCTCACTGTTTCATAAGGATTAAGGGCCAGATGTATCTTTAGTACCAAGAGCGATTATTAAATTGCGATTTTTTGTGAATCACAATTAAGTAATCGCTATTGGAATGTATGAAACTCCAGGAGTTTCATATAGCGATTCGCAAGGGCTGGCAAATTAAACTACCTCAATAATCATGAGGTAGGTCGCAACAAAAAAGAAAAATGAAAAGTTTTGTTTTTATTTTTTAAGAGTAGGCAGTGTTCTTAAAAAATGTTTTCTCATGCATTGACAAAGGGGAAGGGGTTCCTTGGGGACCCCTTCCCCTTTGCGAATAGGTTAGAAATAGGTGGTAACTGTATTTTTTTGCGACTGCATTCACAGTCACAAATGAATCATACATACCTCTACTATTCAGTATTAGGAAGGGATGCCCTTGACACGCTCCTTCCTAATACCGAATCGGTATGTAGTCGCAAATCCAATTTGCGATTCAGTAACAAGTTACTGAATTTCATATTGTATTTGATACAACCTGAACAACCTACTGCTGTGGTAATGGCTGCCAAAAGACCATTGCTGCGGCTACCAGCCGTCTTCCATATTATGACCACAGCCGGATTTTTGACACAAGAAGATGTGTTGGGTGAGGGGGATTTGGAGAGGTGGAAGGACCCCTATCAGTGACAGGGAAGGAACCCATAGCTTTTGACTCTGCCCCAGATGCTGAAAACATCTAACTCACTGTCACTGCAATAAGACAACAACTGCCCAGGAGTTGCGTGAGTATTGAAAAGTATTGAGGAATGCATTGATACTTCATTGTTTCTTGATTCGAATGTGTGGGTGCCATTACAAGGCACACACCCTTGGGGGCTTATTTATACTCTCTTTGTGCTGAATTTGCATCATTTTTCCCCCCGCAAATTCAGCACAAACTTAACTCCATATTTATATTTTGACACTAGAAATGTCTAGCATCAAAATATTGGAGTTTGCACCATTTTCTGGATGTGTGAACCTACCTTACGTCAATGAGATGCAAGGTAGGTGTTCCCATCTCAAAAATGGTGCTATCCCCTTAGCCCTATATTTATCCCCCGTGCTAAAATGACACACGGGTGGGAGGAGTGGCTAAATAATGGTGCAAAGAATGCTTTGTACCATTATTTAATGTCTCGGTCAGACCAGTAGTGAGGGGACCTATGGACCCATTTCCATGGTAAAATACCATGGAATGGGCCCACAGGTGCCCTCTGAAAGCCCCAGGAACACCCCCACCCACACCAGAGGGACACTAGAGGTTGGGGGACCCCATCCCAGGTAGGTAGGGTAAGTATTGGTTAGTATTTTTTAATTCTTTTTTTGTGCCATCAGGGGCCCTAATTTGGGGCCCCCTGCACGTCACAGGGTGCAATGGCCATGCCCAGGGGATACTTGTCCCCTGTGCTGGCCACTGGGGTGGTGGACATGACTCCTGTGGTAAAAAATCAGTATATGTGTGTGGGGGGTAATAGACACATTTTGGGGTGTATGTGATACACAATGTACAGGAAGAGGAAAATGCTAGTAGTCTGGACCCAGTGCATAGACAAGCTCCCTTAAATGGTATTTGCCAATGAAACAAAGAGGCAGATTTAAGGAAAGTGGAATGTATCATATTTCTCAGAGCCATGTACTTTAGCTCCCCATACAGGGGTACCTCCCCCATACATGATGCCTGGCGCAGGCCTCATGTTGTGCTGGTCTAAACTGAGTGGCCCTATGCATTCATTGCATCACTTTGTTATTATGGCATAGGGAAGATGGCACTTCTGCCCTGGCTCTGCTTCATTATTGTAAATCACAATGGCAGCCCTAAGGTTGCAGTGAGACTCTTCACACAGGCCCAATACAACCTGTCCAGATTCTTTGACAAAACATGCTGCACTCAACCTTACCTCCACCTGTCATGCACATGCAAATAATACTGTTGCAATGCAAATGGTATATTTAACAACTCCTCTGCCAATCTGAATCCCCGGGTGATCCAGTAGGTCTTGTTCACTTGAGGTCAGGTCAACCTAATGGTATTTAAGCTGGTGGTCATTACGCCCAGCTCCAAAATTTCTTCTTAGGTGGTGGAACACCTTCGCCCACTGCAGCTTCCTGGCCTCTGTGGGGTAGCCTTGGGTAGCATGGCCTCACAAAACCAGTATCACTGGTAGGGAATGCTGTACAAGCCATATCAAGTCCCCCAGTTCATCAGCCATCATCTTCAACATCCTCCCTTCCCCAGACATAATGTGGTTTTTGTATACTGAAAATGTAATAGCTGAAAAGGAAAAAAAAAATCTCCTGCCTACCCCAAATACCCAACAAACTATACTACCACAAGACAAACACAAAACTACAGATTACTGATGAAAAGACAAATGTTGACACAACTGCAACAGGAAACAGCACAAAAACACTCCAAAAACTAAAATCCACCAATAATACCAGATTCACACACCCTTACACACTCACAGACAATAAGACTGTAAAGTGAAATTGAAAGTGAACTCACTATACCATGTATGCAGGCAGAATGTCCAGTTTCATCGCTTCCTGGGCCTGTGTATCAGGTTTTCTGATATGCATTGTTTTTTTATGCATTCCTTCCCATACGCGCTGACAAGGCCTGTGGCCATGCGATTGACGCACATGGGGCAAGCATCAATTTTCTGGGCATGAGGAGTATAGAATGTAGCCGTTTGCGTCAAAATATTTTGATGCATGACAGGAATGCATGGAAATTATTTAGAAAGGCTTACAGTGCGCCAAGATTCGCATACCATGTCACAGGATCTATGCAGTTATGTTGTCAGTATGGTATGGCTACATTTGTGAGCATGTCCATTCATATCTTGACGGTGACATCCGTATGTTTTACCTATATGTTTATTTATGTGAGTGATGCATGCCATGACTGATATCAAATGCATATGTGCATGTGTAACTACTGTGTCCACATACATGTTAGCACATGCGTACTATGAGTGTATTTCAGTGCCATATGACCACAGTAGTGTGTTCATGGGATTTGAACCTCACATGTCTATCTTCCTCCATGGACACATGTTGGAGTTTGAAAAATGCCTGTGTAGTCATATCAGTGCCACCTATGTTTCAGTATGTCGGAACACATGTGAAGGTACTTTTTTTCTCTTAATGATATTGTGATATATGTTCACTTACATTTATGGAAAGTTGTCTTTTGTTCAGGCTCCAATACATAATACCAATCCTGTGTCATTTGAGTGGAACATGTGTGCAGGGATATCTGGCATATGTGTGAATGCCACCATCTAGGTACTCACAATTGACCACATCATGTGTGTTATGACTGTCACACACAATAGCATACCACTGTGTAGCAGTCTGGTAAAGATGCTAGCCTACTCATCGTCACTACTGTGGGAGTTCTTAATTGCACACAAACCCATGGTTGCATGTTTAGGAGCAGGATTATGGAGCTCCCCCCTACTCATTCCACTGTGCACATGTGTCAGGACCCTGACAATGTCAATAGTCTATGTAGCCTGAGCTGTGGTGTTAGGGTGTTTTAGGTGGGGATCTAGCCTCTTCATGATTGCTCTTCAGCAGAGCATTGCACTGTCCCCTGCTGACAGACACATGTACAATTGTGATCAAAAGGACTGGGATATATTTTTTCTCTGGAGTACTTGATGTCAGCCTTCCTCTATCATGTACTGAGGACTGGCTACTTGCACGCGTAGGACATGTCTCATCATTTGGCATGGTCTGACAGACATAATTTTAATTATTTATTTATTTCATTTCCTTTGTAATTTCCATAGGCAGCTTGGTTAAAGATTGTATTTCTGTTGTGAAGGTGCCAGGGGATAGATGATGTTATCTGTCACTGCCTTCTGTCATGTTGGTATGTGATGGGCAACTAACAGGTTATGTCCTCCACACACACATGACATTACACCTGCCACAGCACTTGTGTCGTCTCCCAGTGACCTCTCACGTTGTATCTCCAAGTATCTGTGGGTATTTCTCAGTGGTCCATCAACATATTTCGTCTAACATGGGTATGCATTTATTCCTGCATTCCACAACCTATGTCACTCTTACCATGAGTGTATGATGTTAGTGTTTGAAATCATCTCAGTACTGCTTTTTATTTTAGACACATGCAACATATCTGTCTACTTCTACTCCCATTCATTTTTTGATGGGTCTGTGACATGTTTGGACATTGCTGGACATACTTTCACATCCCACACCTGAATGGCATGTTGGAGACCTAGACATATTAGGGAATGTTGTCACTGTTGCTAACTTTCTCTTGGTGTGGCATGCAAGTGACAATGAGTGGTGTGCATTAATTTGTGCTGTGTGATGGTGTAATACAGACTGTACTAGGCCATACATCTGTATATCAGTCTGTATATCTGGATTTGATGTAGGCATATGTCAAGACAACAAAATGTAAATAGGGAGTGGAACACACTCTGCCTAACATTCCGTCCAGATATTAATTTGGTGGTGCATTGTCCCATTTCATTCTTAATTTCTTACAAGGACCATATGTTTGTATAGAGGTTCAGCACCCATTGCTGCTTCATTTGCCTGGCAACCCATAGCATACTCCACAGGCAATGTGTGTGTGTCATAAGTGAGGTACAGCGCACCATGTGTCAGGGTTGGGCCCAATGGCAGTGCAAGGACATAAGCCCATTAATATACAGTGCCAGCTCTGGCTCTAACATTGGTTACTAACTCTGAACAGTAAGTGAAGGTCAGTAGTTACCAATGAGGTCCCACATTTTCACAAATGCATAGTGCTAGCGTAGTAGCAATCTGCCTGAGATGTGACCCGTTCATTTCTTACATTACTTAAACACCATTTGATAACAAACCATACCATATGAATGCCCCGCTCTAGCATAAATCCTGCCAGGTGTGGCAATGATGTGGGGAAAGGGCTAGGAATTTGCACTTTGGCCACTTAACGTCACGTTATATTTTGTGGTGCATGGATCTAGGTCTTTAAGGGCCTAATGCCAGTGAGTTATGTAACAGTCATGTGTGGCATGGAGGCACTAGACCCTCTTACATCACAAACTATGTTGCAACCATACTTGTAACAGTTGTGTTTCTTTCTTGCTCTCTGAGGTATATGAGTTACAGTCCAATGGTATATTTAGTGGAGAATGAGTAGACCATGGAGATTCAGGTGCCAAGTAATTTATTGGTGATCTGTGGAAAGTGATTATATTTGTACAGTGACTATGGGCCTGATTTTAACCTTGGCGGACGGCGGAGGCCGTCCGCCAAGGTTCCGCCACCAAATGACCGCACCGGCCATTCTAACATTTCCTCTGGGCCGGCGGGCGCTCTCCAAAAGAGCGCCCGCCGGCCCAGAGGAAATGCCCCTGCAACGAGGACGCCGGCTCAGAATTGAGCCGGCGTAGTTGCAGGGGTGCGACGGGTGCAGTTTGCACCCGTCGCGTATTTCAGTGTCTGCATGGCAGACACTGAAATACTTTGCGGGCCCCTCTTACGGGGGCCCCTGCAGTGCCCATGCCGTGGGCATGGGCACTGCAGGGGCCCCCAGGGGCCCCATGGCACCCCCTACCGCCATCCTGTTCCTGGCGGGAGACCCGCCAGGAACAGGATGGCGGTAGGGGGTGTCAGAATCCCCATGGCTGCGGAGCGCGCTCCGCAGCCATGGAGGATTCCCCCGAGCAGCGGAAAGTCGGCGGGAGACCGCCGACTTTCCGCTTCTGACCGCGGCTGAACCGCCGCGGTCAGAATGCTCGTGGGAGCACTGCCAGCCTGTTGGCGGTGCTCCCGTGGTCGGTGGCCCTGGCGGCCACCGGCCGCCAGGGTCAGAATGACCCCCTATGTGTAGAAGTTCTGTACAATTTGTAGCCTCCTGCGAACCCCTTCAGCGGTCTTTTGTAGTCCCCCCTCGAAATGTGCTGCATGATTGTCATCCTCCTCCTCATTGGGGACATCTACCTGTTCATCCCAGGGAACATTGGTCTGTATACATGTATTATGCAAGTGCCAGTATCATCTTACAAAGCAGTGGTGGAGCTTACAACAGGCTTCCTCCTGTCAGGGCCAAGGCCCTGAACCTTGACATCAGAGGCCCGAATATCCTCTCCACCACAGTTTGTGCTCTTCTGTGCCCTTCATTATATGCACGCTCTTCCACTGTTGTGGGATTGCCAAATGGAGTCATCATTCATGGCTGTATGCAGTAAACTTAGTCGGCTGCAAAGGAATCAGAGAAGATGTATTGGTAATTCATGATAGTGGTTTGGTATGTACCTTGGCAGTTGTTAGTTTTAGGTGGAGCGGTGACTCAGACTTGCTTCTGCTATAGTGTATGTTCCTGTTTTGTGAAATGGTTTAATGGATCTGTGTTAATGGACATGACAATATTGGGTTATGACTCAGGGACCTGGGGATTGTAATATTCAATCCAAACTGATGGTTTAGCCGTTGCAAATATGTGTTGTGTTGTCCATATTTGTGCCAGTGTCATAGTATTGGTGGAAGCTTCCACCTCCTCACACCACAGAGATGTAATATGTAGAGACACCATGGTAGCCCTACAAAGCCAAACTCTGGCCTTCATGTCACCATGTGACACTACGCCTGCAGTGCAACACATAGTGACCCTTTGTGGCAGATGATGGCTGGTCATGGGTGGTATGTTTGTTGGAGTTGCCACACTTGCAGTGATGCCTGGTGCAATGTGGTGCATCAGGCGCACTATAGAATTCCGGTTCAGACCATAATTCATGATGATATCTTGTTCCCTGAGCCCAAGGATGGTTGCACGCTGTCAAAAGATCCTCTCCCACCTTCTGCAATGCCTTTGTGGCTGCTTTGGTAGTGGTTGGGTTTGCTGTGGTGGTGATGGAGAGACCTGTTGTCATCACTGACATCTGCGACGAGTGGCAAGCTGGAGCAGTAACAGTTCCATGTTGTCCTGGAGTTTGTCAATGCTCCGTCTGTGTGTTCTCTTAAGTTTGTGGTGTGAGGGCCTCTTTTTAATGCCTGGTCTGACTTTGTTTCGTTTTTTGGGCCCGCTTCCATTCTGTGCATCATTTTTGTGTTGGTGGTGGTTCATATAGCGGGGAGGGCTAGAGTAATTTTTTGAAAGGGAACACCTACTTTGCATATCATTGTCGCAATATAACGCAAAGTGGGTTGGCGCTCCCAAAAAATGATGCTAACAACTTTATTTTGACATTAGTTTGGCCTAACGTCGTAATATTAATATGGCGGTGGGTTGGCACCGCCACCTTTTCATAAATCTAGCGCTCAATGCTTAGCGTAGAGTAGAGGTCGCCTGATTAAAATTAAAATACCTTCCGTAAGTGTGAGTGTTTGGGAAAATGTTGGTCATTGTATGTTTTGGACTTGGCATCCTTGGCATGGTATCCCTTAACTTTTTGCCTCTGTTTCCCAGGTTGTTGATGTGTGCTGGACTCTGTTTTTGCTGTTGTTGATACTTTACCACTGCTATCCAGTGCTAAAGTGCAAGAGCTCCTATGTAAAATGCATGTTTAATTGGCCTTCCATGATTGTCATATTTGATTTACTAGTAAGTCCCTCGTATAGTGCACTAGAGGTGCTCAGGGCCTTTCAATCAAATGCTGCTAGTGGGCCTGCAGCACTAGTAGTGCCACCCACATTACTAGTCCTTAAACATGGCTCAGACCTGACACTGCAGTGTCTGTGTGCACAGTTTTAAACTGCCAATTTGAATTAAATATTATTAAAGTGCAGAATCCCTTTGAGAGCAGATAGAAACATGAAGCTTAGGGTCTCTGAACTCACAATTTAAAATATATCATTGGTAAAGGTTGTTTTTAGATATAGAAAGTAGGCATTTCTTGCATAAACCATTCTGTGACTGCCTGTTTGTGGATTCCCTGTCTGGATCAGTTTGCCAGTTGTGCTGTTTGCACCTCTCCTCTAGACAGTGACATAAAGGGAGCTGGCCTGCATATTCTGAAGATCCATCTGTGCTGGGAGGGAGGGGAGGAGTGGTCACTCACACCTACAAAGGCTGTGCTTGCCCTCGCACAGTGCAGTCACCAACCCCTTGGGGTGTGTCTGGGACCTGGCCTGGGTAAGGCAAGATCTTACAAATAAGAGAGACTTTCCTTTGAATTTTGCCTACTTCAAAGGCACAGAGGGGTATAAGTAGTAGACCCAAACTCCCTGAAAATTAGATTATTTCTGGAATCAAGAGGAACCTCTGCCAAGGACAAGAGCTGGAGGAGGAGTACTGCCCCATTGTCTGTGACTGTGCTTTGCTGGGTTGGCCTGCAGTTGCTACTTCTGCCTTTGAAAGGGGACAAAATCTGGACTTTGTTGTGCATTCCTGCTTGAGAAGAATCTCCAAGGGCTTGAACTGAGCTTGCCTCTTGTTGAAGTCTCAGGACCAACAAGGACTTCCTCTGCCAGCATCTGGACTCTCTTCTGCGACTCCTGCCCTGCCAAGTGGTACCTTATCCAGTCCCTGGATCCTTGAAAAGTGAATTTGGCAGACAAGAACTAAAAATCCATGCACAGAATATCATGCGGGGAAATTTTCGATGCACCTTCTGCAACACGGCTAATAAATGCTTTGCAGCTGAAATCGATGCTCCACCTGCATTGTGGCTGGGAGATCGATGCACTTCGACTGGAGAAACGATGCACAACACCCGGTTACGAAAGCTGATAATGACACAAACCCCACACAGCATGGTTTTCTGAGATCGTGCGACTGGATTTTCCATGCATCCTCCCTGGGCATCCAAGTCAACCAGACTCTGTGCTGATCCGAGGTGCCTATCCGAAAATCAATGCATCACTCTCTTGCGAGGGAGAAAAAAGATGCATCACTGACTCGACCAGAAAAGGAAATGACGCATGAACTCACTTGTGACTAAGGAATAGAAGCATCACTACCCTTTTCCTACACTAGCTCATCCGTGCAACTATATTTTTTACGCTAACCAGGTGCTTCGTGTAACAACAGCAGTCTCACTGTTTTCTAAGGATTAAAACTCTTTAAAATTCATAGCTTGACTTGTGCATGTTGGATTTTTGTCACTTTGGTCTCGTTTGATTTAGATAAATATTACATATCTATCTAAACTTGTGTGGTTTCCATTTTGTAGTGCTTTCACTGTATTACTGTGTGTGTTGCTACAAATACTTTGCACATTGCTTCTGAAGTTAAGCCTGCCTGCGCCTGCCAAGCTATCAAGGGGGTGAGTGGGGGTTTACTGAGTGTGATTCTTCTTTACCCTGACCGGAGTGAGGGTCCCTGCTTGGACAGGTGGTAACTTGACTGCCAACCAAAGACCCCATGTCTAACAGTACGTATCATAGCCTATTTAAAATGCATGGACCTGATTTAAAAAGGTAAACTTAAATGTTTTTGTAAGTTCATGAGTGTTTGCTTTTCACAATGGTATTTTAATAGTAGTATCTTTACTACTGCAGAGCCTGTGCACATAAAAAGATAGGACTGTCATATATTTTATGTGCCAAGACTCAGCAGTTATGAAGATACTATTAGTAATATACCGTTGTGAATAATAAACAATCATAAGCTTACACAGAATTGTAAGCTTACCTTTGTGAATCATATCTGCTTTTGTAGATGAATAGTATTTTTTGTTGGATTGTGATTAATAACTCTTTGCAGTTACTGCTCTTTTGATGTGGAAAAATGCAAACATTTTATAAACAGCATTATTCTTGTATTGGCTGTGTATTGTGTGTCACAATGGCGGGACCATTTTTATGTGCAGTCCATCAATCAAATCGGTTACCGGCTTAGGATACACATGAAGTTGGTTGTAGAAAATATTATGTTCTCATTGCTTAAGTTATATAATGTGCATTTTCTTTAATGCTGGTGAGTATTGGGGTATATATTTCTGCACATAATTTAAGGCTGGATTTGAATGATTTCCTGTTCTTGTGTATGATATAATGATTTAGATTTTAGGACATATGGAAGTAGTCCCGTGAACCGGGTTTGCACTGAGAATGTGCAGTCTTTTAGGATGTGTCTACTGGGAGGTGTTGAACTTGTTTTGAAAGTGTCAATTTTGTGCAGTTCCTATTGAATCTTTTATTGTGTTACACATTTGAAACTCTTCCATATTAGGTGGGTAATTGTGTTCTTTAACATTTAGAATGTCATTGTTGTGTGCTTGTGCCTTTCCATATCACCCATTAGAACAGTAGTTTGCGCATCTCCAGTCAATGCATTGGTTACTTGTGTTTTATTTGATGTAGGTTTATCCTGATGAGGTTACAAATAGTTTTTCTTTCTGGGTGTAGGGAAAGTGGCTCAACAGGTATGTTGGGATCTAATATTTATATAGTTTAAATAAATGAAACATTTTGTTTATTCATATGAATTACTTTAGTTTTAGTAAATATATAATTGTATATTTGCATCATTTAACATATAATAATACTTTTTAAATGTACTCTTTATAGTTTCTTTCATGTGTCTGCCTAGAATGACTCCTTGTTGCCCACCGCACAGAGAAACGCCCCTGCTCCCACGGACCACACATGCAATCTGGGCATCATCCAGGACTCCTCTCTATCCATGATCTGCCAAGCCAAATCAGTCTTGTGGTCATGCTTCCACACCCTCTGACACTTTCAAAAGACCTTCAAGTGAATCCCCTCAGACACGAGGAAGACAGTCACTCATACACTTGTTACTAGCAAACTGGACTACGGCAATACACTCTTTGCTGGCATCACCAAGAAACCACAATCAAGACTACAAAGAATCCAGAATGCGGCAGCCAAACTCATCCTGGACATCCCCTGACACGACCAGATCTCCTCCCACCTCAAAGACCTATACTGCCTCCGAGTCAACAAGCGCATCACATACAAACTCATGATCCACACCTACAAGGCACTACACAACATAGGACCGGCATACTTCAACCACCGCTTCACCTCCTGGGTGCCTAACAGACAGCTCCATTCTTCCCAGCTTGCCCTTGCAGCTGTTCCCAAAATCTGGAAAAGCACAGCAGGAGAAAGATCCTTCTACCACGCAGCCCGCTCATGGAACACGCTACCTCTCAACCTCAGGTAGACCGCCTCACTGAAGCAGTTCAGTAAGGACCTCAAAACTCCTCCTTCAACCATACAGCAAAGAACTCTGGATTCCCATTCTACCCATGTCTCCTATTGCTACTCAAGAAACTTTTATACATGTTCAGTTCACTGGTGCTGGACTTTCTAACCTAGACCGCTCCATGTTGTGTAACATCATACAACATGTGCCCCCTTTTCTCCCCCTCATTCCACTGCAAGCTGCTATTGTTCCTTGTTGGAGAACAAAATTGTAGTATTGTCTCCCTGCCTGACTACACATGGAAGGTGGTCACTCTGTGTGTACCTACAAGACATATCTGCTCCCTAAAACGTGTAAATTATATGCTTTCAACTTTCCCTTGTGAATAGAAAGAAATGGACATTTGAATGTATGCCACTGATGCCTACTGGGAGTTAATTTACTGAAAATCACTTTGCACCGGAATGGATATTTTCCACCATTGCCATTTATGAAGTTATTTTTATACTAATATCTAACATGTGGGATCATCCGTGGAATACGTTGTTTGCACATAACATTCAAATTTAAATATTGTAATAATCTCCAATATACACAATTAAAAACTAAAGCAGAAAGCGTACATTCTTATCAAATGCATCAAATATCATATATGATTTTTAAGAAATTAGGAAAAGCAAATCATGTCAGTGAATGCCATGCAGATGGACGGACACCTAATGCAGCATATAGCCACACATAGTGGTGCATATGATAGGAAACAATGAGCTAGAAAAAGTCCCTTAGCATGCCTCACATTGCTAGAAACAACTTTGGACTTTCTATCGGGAGGACAATGCAAAATACATAGCTGAAAATGATGCACCATATTTACAAATCTTATATACTGCCTTCATGCTGCTTGAGTAGTCATTGTTGAGCTTCTTAAACCTTTGTGAAGAATACAGTTCACGGTTACTTAAAGTCAATAGTAAAAGCTGAAACGAGAGCAATTTACATTCAATACAGTTTTCCTATCAAATTGCTCAAATCTCAAGTTTAATTCAAGCTGGGTGAAATCTCCTTGATGCAATTATGATGATCTTGCTTAATTTTCGGCATTTTACGTTACCGATATGATCTGTAAAGCTCGAGATTGAGCCAAAATACAATGTCATTTAAATATTTTGTTTGCTGTCGTTGTTGTTGATTTTAAGTGTCTGTTGTTATAAGTCTGGGCAACAATATTGAACTCAAAATTAGTTTCAATTAAAGTATTTACCTGAGTGCACTGTTCAGGTAAGTCTTTTAGCACATCATCCATTTTTTTTCATTTACAGTTTTTAGTATATGGTAAATGACACAAAGAGTGAGGTGCTTTTCATATGGTATTAATTTGTCCTTCATGTAAAGAAGATTAGGAGCGGTTGAAAAATTGTACTCCACTAGCAGAGTTCACAGTGATTTGCTCACTCAACACTCCACTTGTAGAGCGTAGTTCTGGCAAAACTCCATCAACCTATTGTTCTTGTGCACAGCTGGCCAATGTTATGTTGGCAAGGACAATTGAAAATTTGCATCCCCTAGTGCAATTTTCAGGACCTAGAATGCCTCCTGGTGAGAAAATCTACTTGAGTGGCAGAAAGATGCAGCACCCTCTGGTGCACTGTGCGATGCCATTTGCACTGATTTATGGTGCTGAAGAAGCTCATGATGCTAATAACCATCATGAGCAGCATGAGGTCCCACACAATGTGCCTGATTTCGACCGCTAGTGGAGCTCGGCGGACATTTGTAGAGTTTTTCTGTAACTCCATGGAACTCCGCCAAGGCCTACTGAAGACACCTGTCATCATTTGTTGAGCCCCTGATCATTTTGGATTTGGATTCTGGAGGGTAAGCATTGCTCATAATTTCTCTACATTCTCAGCCGAATCATCCACCCTCAGAATTTCTTGAGGGGGGAATCAAGTAAATTCAGTGCAGTACTATGCAAAATGATTGATGTTTGCCGGACGGCAGGCACCACCATTTTGTCAATTTTTAGGTCGAGCGTTAGCGTTCGGCCTGCTGCATACTAAAGTATACAATTGAGTGAGTTCCAGCATTTTGATTTGTTAGTTGCAGTGTCCTTCAAAAATCCTTGCTTGCTAGTGGTCAGTTCTGCCTCTTTGTCCTGCCTTTTTTCACTCTGGGAGCAGCACAAAGTACTGTGTAATTATGCTATGTCCTGTTTATCTCTTCTGTAAGGGACTTTTTTGGCATTTGCCTGTTTCACCTCAACAGTGTAGGTGCTTGTTAAGTCCCTCCTCCCCACCAGCTCCCAATGTAAACATAAACCAACAGCAGTGGGGGGCTTTTCCAGGGCCAGCTCACTGTCGCTCTCTTCCTTTTGTTATTTTCAGTCTGTGTGGCAATAAAAGTTCAGTCAATACTTTACAACGCTATGAGCTCTAACTCGAGCAAACACAAGACTATTGCATTCCAAATGCTTGTTTATTATTGTACCACCCTCCTTGCTCACACGTGTGCCTCTTTTTCAACTACAAAAAATCAGCTCTCGCTTCGCTCTTCACTCTGGAGTCCACTGCAACTCTGCCTCCTTTTTCTGCCTTCATTCTTCTGCTCCTCCCACTTTTCACCATTTTCACTTCCCTCCTCTCGTGGCTCTGGGACAGGGACCGACACATACAGTCACACAACACCAGTCAATGGCAGCAGTCCGGGGCTCCTCCGAACCCAAAAACTAAAGTATGTAGGTGCCTTAAGAAAGAGGATCCAAGAGACGTTTGCAGAATATTTTCCAAATGTTGTAACTAATAATTTTGTCTAGCGCCCCTTTAGCCTCCCCCCTCTCTGCTGAGAGCAGCACTGATATTGCTCTCGTCCCACAGTGCATGGTTGTCTCTTGTTGTTTACTTGAGGCAGCGGTTCTACTAAGCACTATTAAAGTACCACCTCTTAATGGGTTCACGTCAGTACAATGGCAAAGCTACTGGATGTTTAACCGTGTATTTTATAATGGTGTGCCGTTCATTTGGAGTGTCACTACTGTGAAAAGGCAATGCGTGTTTTTGTCTTGTAAGGACTTCCTTTCTTGCTCGTTTAGTAGCTAAACTGGCTAATGTGCTGTTCTCCATTATTAATGAATGGGAAGGATGCGAATCGTGGTATATCTTCCTTCTACTCTGGTTAAAGTTGTGTGGTTCATTTAGTTTTTTTATTTACTTCACATATAAAAAGCTGGAACTGATTGTCCAAAATATCCAGGGAATCTGAGCAATGAGTTTGAAACCCATGTTTTATGGAGGTAGAACTGAATTGAAAGGAAAACAAGAACTATGAAACAGTGGTGGCCGGCAGCTTTAGGAGGAAGGGGGGGGTGGGGCACAAACACACACACATTCTCATTCTTTCACACACAGACACGCACGCACGCATGCACAACCAATAACAACACTCATACCATTCAAACATGCACGCATGCACCAAACATTCATTTTAAAACATCACACACTCATTCTTTCATGCACGCACATTCATTAACAACATTCATACCATTCAAACATGCATGCACGCACCAAACATTCAATTTGAAACATCACACACACACATACACACACACACACACACTTACCTTTGGCCTCCAGGTCCCAGGAGGGTTGGGACTGCTGCCTTCCCTCATTGGCTGACCTTAGGTTAGCCAATGAGGGAAGGTAGCAGTCCCAGCCTCATCACAGAGTGGGATGGGGTCAGTGAGACTGCTGACCCCACCCCACTCTGTGACGAAGTGTCACTGATTGACACTCGCCCTGGGCACTTCAGGGCTTAAACTGAAATGCCCAGGGAGTGTGTCAATTGGTGATGCTTTCCTCTTCACCCAGGGGAGGGCCTCGAGGCACCTTTGCTGGGCCGCGGAAGTGACGCCCATAGGAGCTGTGACCTACTCAGCCCAGCAAAGTTCAGCTCAGGCAGCCAGGAGTCTGCGCAAATCGCACATGTCTGCTCCTGGCTGCCTGACCTGAACATGAAGAGTGTCTGTCAGGCTGACCTTTGTTCAGCCTGACAGACACTCTTCATGGGGGGCAAAAGGTGGGGGGGGCGTGGCCCCTCCGCCCTAAAGGACAGGCCACCACTGCTATGAAATAATCTAGAAGTTTTTTTCTACTGAACAATGCCAGAAAGTTAAGAAACATAAATGGGAAAGTCTTAGGCTGAGGAATTTAGTGACGCAGTCTATACACCTCAAGGTCAACACAGAGGTTTGACACTAAAATGTAATGGTGCAATAAGCGTTCCGTCATTAGTGGCGTCTGCAATTCATGAGGAGAGGCAGTCCAAATCTGGTGAATGTTTTTCAAATTCCTGCGAGAAAAAGAATTAAAATCTGCGGAACTAGCGAAAAATGTTTGTTTGTCAGAACGATGCCAAAATGATGCTAAAAACGCGTCTGACTGCCTTTGGTTTATTTATTTCCAGCTTTCCTGGTAATGAGCTTTTTAAAATGTAGAGCTTGCTTGTCGACCTAGAGCCTAAGGTTCGGATTCAGTTTCAGAGTCTTGAATATCAAGACCTCGGTCTGTCTCTTGCGTCTCCACCCCTGCATTCATGTCACAGGAGCCTTTGTGTGCCCTTGTGTCAGGGTGTGTGCACCTTCACACACCTTTCCTTAGGGCCTCCTTTGCACGATTGTGTACCTAACATAATAGTGCTTGCTGCACTCTGTTAAAGAGTACAGAGATGCCCTAGCTGGCTGGCTTCTCTGCAAAACCCTGACATGCTGGTCCCCTGCTCTACCCACCTTGGGACTCAGCTGCTCTTACAACTGAGTGCTTTGGTCAACACCTGCAGTGTTACTAGTCTAATGTAATAGTTTCGCTGTGGGTTGCAGTCATTCCTCCTGCCTTTCTGGTGTTTCTACATGCTTTCCCTCTGCTTGGAAAAGTAGAATTGTTGGCATTTAACAAATAATTCCTCAGAAAATGCAGAGAATTCTGCAGACTATGAAATCTTTGTTTTAATGTGATTAAAGAGCTGGCAGGAATGGAATCATATGATTGTATCATTCTAACATCTGTCCCTGCTGCTAGCTGGTTCCCAGCATTTTAAACAGCTGCCTGAAAACCCAACTGGGAAGAGGAACGGGACAGGGGCGGCTCTGACCTGTGAAAAGAAGAGGGAGGGGGCCAGAAGCTATGCTTTCCGATGGCTCGAACAACAACACCGGAAATGAAATAGTAAGACTGCAAGCTGAAACTTAATGCTGGACTGGCAATTTTTATATCAGTGCACACATCAACTTATTGAAATGCTGACAACTAAGCTAAATACAAAAAGTGGTTAAAGGTGATTCAGTTCACAGTAAGTGTTGTGTTATTTTGTTGTACATTCTCTAAGACAAGTGTTTTGTTCCCTGTACCCCTTTACTTCATCTTTTTACGTCGAGAGCCCAAGCGTGTAATCTATCTGTGGGCTTTTAACCAAGCCCACTGCACGCCCATCACTACCATTCGTTCATGGGCTTGCTGTTCAAATATCATTTGTTATCATTGGTAAATGCTATACCTTTGTCCCTCCTTGGGGCACTTTTGTTACTGCCTTGGGCACCGTCCCTGTTACAAGGATAATTGCACGTTTGCTGATACGTTTCATTGAAAGCAAACTTTTTTTTACTTTTCTGTCCCTCCTTTGCGCTTATGCTCATGGCAGCTGTGGTGCTTTGAATTGGCTCACTTATGTCAACTGTTTTCATTTTCAATTTAGGTGACAAGAAAGTCCAGTTAGGAATTTACAAAGCTAACAGCTCTAACTCGCGCAAACGCGAGATCCATTGCATTGCAAATGCTTGTTTACTTTGTTGCAGGATAGCCTATGTGCATTCAGGAATATTCATGTAAGGGCAATGGGCATCTTGGGATGATTGGGCTGGTGTTATATTACTGACTCTTCCTTATGATTTTGTCCAGATTTGTGATAATGCTGCGGTAAATTATTGTTTAGGGCACGGTCTGCTGCGGGTTACTGATGTTGTTTTTTATGAAGTTATAACATTCTCAATGCTAAGTTGCTACAGAAACAATATGGGCTTGTTGATGGCCTTGCAATAACAGCAGATGTAGGTTATCTTTGGTCTGCATGTGCCTGATTTTGTCTAGGGTAAGGGGGTCTGCAGGAATCCTGGCCACATACAAGGTTAATTTCTATTGCTCTCAACCAATTTCCTCCTCGTGTGCTGGCCCTGCCCATCATTTTGTACATGTGTGTTTGAGATTATTTTCTGCAACTTTAAAAGACTGTGACTAGAATAATTCTTGACTAGCTTTGTTTGTGGTTGGGGTATCTTTAGGTTTATTTTAAACTTCCTTCTGTCAGTTTCCATGCTGCAGTGCTGTTTTTGTTTTTACATAGCTTGGCTTATTTTTCCAATTCTGTTTGACTGGTCATCTGTAGGACATGGATGGGCTCATGAACCTTTTGATATATATTTGTGCAATCCTTTTCCTGCAACGCTGCCTCTGTTATTTGGTGGAGGGAAGGGGAAATGGCTCCAGGGCAGGCAGCCATATTTTCTTTATTTCCCTTGTCTCCTCCTTCCTCACATTGTGTTCATCGATCTGTCTATCAAGCAGGTATGCGTCTTACAGGTAGCCATTTGTCTCTGTTCTTCATGACTCCTCGATCCTTCCAATATGCTTGTTCACCATCATGTGAAACCAGTTTGTGCCTCATAGGTGGCCATTTTGCCTTTGCTCTCTATGCCTCCTCTTTCATTGCCAAATTGTCACAAACAATTCTGTGAAACAAGTGTGTGCCTCCTAGGTAGCCATTTTGTTTTGTTCTCCATGCCCTCCGTCTTTATAAATTATAATTTTATGTAACCAGTGTGAGCATCTAAATAACAATTTTATGCCAGTTTTTAAAGCTTTCTGTTGGGATATTGTATTTATTTTGACACTTTAGGTACCCATGAATATTTTAGACCATTTTTCCTTTTCCCTTTATCTTTCCTGATATTATATTGTGCTGGTGGTAGTCTTCTGAAGACCATAGTTATTAATATTTTTTATATTTTATTTGATTTCTGCCACCCTCCATTTGACTCTCAAAAGGTCACATTGGACCTAGAGGGGCACCAGGTATTTAACATTTGTTAGATTGTTTCCACATTTTTGACCACATGTATTGGACCTTTTTGCCAAGGTTATTATTATTTTTAATTAAGTAATCATATTTAACCAGCATCCCTGTAGCTTTCTTAGGGGGTCACACGGGTCTTGAAGGGGCACTGGGTGGTTATCTAGCTTTTCACTGCATTTCTATAACTAGTGCCTAGTCTATTAAAAAATAAGTCTACACATGTATATATTATTGTTATGATTTTTTGTATTGCATTGACCAGCATGATCAACACTAGCAGTCTTACTTCTTATTTTCCAGTTATTTTTTGTGTGCAGGTGCACAACAATCTGACACTGAGATTAGGAGAAGTCTGTGAACCAGCTGACAGCAGACTCTAAAAACCTCTCTAGTGAGTACTATTGCTCATGCTCACCAAAAAGAAGTAAAGGAGTGGAACTTAAGAAACAGTATCCTGCCAAGAATGCAATGAGGTGTCAGGAATCAGGCTTAGTACAAATGGTTGATCAATTATAAGACTAACTAAGACTGGAGGTTGTGGAGAACAGAACAATGGAACCTGAAAAGGTTGGGGACATTGGGTTCTAACTGACTGTCCTACTAACACACTCACTTCCTGGTCATTGGTTCACTTCTAGGACATGCGGCTTCCGTCCTGCATTATGTCCTGAGTTGTTGTGGCTCTTTGCCTCATGCTAGTTGACACTATTTATCTGCCCCACACATTTACTGGTTTTCCTTCTTAGTTCTCTCATGTTAGATTTTATTTTAGGCCTCCTTGACCACATTGTCATGCTAATTTCTTCCTCAGCTTCAGACCAATCCAGTTTGTGTAGGCTTCCTGCGGTCCTCACCCGGTATCTTGGCCTTCTTGAAGGTTCATCACAGAAACATCCACTGCCAAAACCAGTCAGCTTGCATTACTTTTATAATCTATGACTTCACTCTTGCTACTAAGCTTACACTAACCTGCGGTCTTCTGTTTCCCCGATAGTAGGTTCAGGGACATTCTACTGCTTGAACACCAAGTTGCTCTCTGCTGTCCCTCACCTGTGACAAACTCATTCTGGGTATGAGAGACTGTATAGTATTTCTCTCTCACTCAACTTCCCTCCTTTCACCCGATACCTACAGCAAGCATGCAAATCATCTTTTCACATCTGTTGAGGTGATTATGAAGGTCAGTGAGTCAGGAGAAGAAATCCATTGCCACTACTAACATCAAGCCTGCTTGCTTTGCCATCATATTGCACAAAGCACAGTATCTGGTACCGCCCTTCATAGTCAAAAACATCTTGGCAAGATCTCCCCTGGTTCAACAATCAGACTACCACCATCAAAACCAAAGCTGTCAACTCACAGTCCTGCAGTAACTATATTCATGGCTGAGTCTAGTGAATCAAAAATTGAATTGTACCAGCGCACAGAATTTTCCCATGAAAATAAACAGCAACAAGTGCTGCCGATACCTAATCTTCCTGCGATAGGAGCAGAGCAAGGAAGTTGAGCTTGCTGCACAGCAGCATGTTTTGGCTGCTCTTACATCAGACAAATTAACTTAATCATCTCCTCCGAGAAGGAGAAAGACCACTGCCTCATCTTCTTCAAGAGCTCTTCAGGTGAAGAGGACACTGAGTTTACCAACATATCTCACCATAAGAGGGCAAAAGGAAAGTTCAGAAATCCTAGTGGAAAAGATGAACGAGTGCTCATTCATGTTGAGAGTGACCCTGTTGAAATGCATATCACACCCATTCAGCCAGTGTCTGTACCACAGACAGCTGCTCAACAATCCACAAATCAGCACCAAAAACGCTTGCTGCAGTCACTGCCTACCTTAAGGAAAAGCAAACCCAGTCTAGCTCAATACAACTTCCGTCTTTGCTCAGTCAGTTAGGGAAGCTTTTCTCACAAGTTTGTAACTTATTTACACTTAGGCTGAAGAGGACCATATTGCAGAATGCACAGTTTGTGGAAAACCAGAGCATATTGGAGAGCCAGGGGATCCAGGTTTCCTTAAGGGTACTGTGGGATAATTGGCCCGTATGAAAAATTAACATCCAATCCTATTGGCAAAACACCCGAAAAAGATGGCTATTACTAATAAAGAAATCATAAACAGATGAAAGGAGGTGCAGATGAGGAGAAATATGGTATAGTCATATGACTCAGATCTGTTGTTCATAGTGTTTACTTATTACAAGCCGCAACCTCAGATTAGCACAGCCTCAAAGAAGATGTAACAGTCACCTTAAGGCATCTAGGCAAGCAAGCGATGGAAGCCTCGGCAGGTAAGACATTTTCAAAAAACATAATTTACTGTGAATGCTATATTCATCAAGCACGCATCATACTGAGGAGAGTGGCTGGTTGCTAAAGATTGGGGTGGTATCTACCTAACATTCCTCTGATGCTGACAGGCCTATAGCTGTGTATTCTGAGAAGGAGTGGCAAACACCAGTGAGCTGAAGGGGAGAAGTTGAGTGACTCACCCTAGGAAAGTGGTGTGCCAACCTTTGAGGCTCAGTGTGGGCATTTCTCTAAGTTATCTGACCCAGGGGCAGGGGAGAGTGGTAGTGGGAAGAAGCCAAAGGTCACTGTAACCCCTGCGAGTATGGGAGGAAGGACTCATTCAGTGTGCCTGACCAGGGCATCCTCCACCCTCCTTCCGTTCATCTCCCCATCACTATTGTTTGTCATGACGACTCCCCTCAATCCGGGGAGGAAATGGACACCACAGCTGAGTTCCACTGCATGCCAACTGACATGATATTGTAGAACTGGGACCAAACACTAGTAGGCAGAGATTGCAACCCTCTACTTAGGCTTGCAGTTAGCAGTCCTGGTAAGTCAAGAGGGAGAACAATTTTTTTAGGAATCTTCAACTTAGAGATAAATACAGCCTACTGTTTTGGCACTCCAGTTAACACAGAAAGGGGACTGAAGCAAGCTACTCAAGTGGCCATCTTGGTTATGGTGTCTTCATTCCCTTCAGTTGATGTTTACATGCTGCTCTCTGACTCCTACATCATTTCCCTGGGCTCCAACAACATTGTGGTACATGTATTGCTGTATGATCAATACCCAAGAGATTGCTGGGACTCTTAAGCATGCTTGGAAGGCTCTTGACCACTGATCAATGAGGCTAGGCTTCTGCACCTTTACTAGCAGACATTTTTAATTGGGCCCACAGGATGGAAGGAACCGAAGCTTTTTATAGCACAGCCTCAGTTTGTCTTTGTACATTGTAGCTGAAAGGAGCAGCAATCTTTGCAACAACGTCAGTGGTTGAAGGTGGAGCAGTAAGGCATGGACAATTGCTTGTAGTGGATCTTGCGCTGTGCCTATCTCATACTGTTCCCCCATATGTCTCCCAGTTAGTTTGAATAGTTTGGATGATCACAGTACCTTTCGTAAGATATAAGCATGACTCAAATAGGGGTAACGCATGCTGGACTTTACTAGGTGGTGATGATATTTGAGGTGATGCAAAAAAAGGTCATGATACCTGGAAGAGTAGGACTGTTGATGTGGTCCAGAATCAATAGGGTGTTACTCACACTGCAGAGAGATCGTTATGTCACACATGCCAAAAAAAAAACACGTTTGATAACTAATATTTTCTGATCAGTGGCTGACAACGGGAAGGTAAAAGCTCCAACCAACATAAATGCTGACCAGAGCACACAACAGTTTTGCAGTCTGCCTTGGCTATGTCAATGAAATAATTGGTGGATATTAAAATCTCTATAGGTACAGTCAAGAATGAGGCAACATCAACATCAGCCAAAGTGCAATCTCTTTGTTGGGAAATTACCTCACTTCATTCTAAATGGTCACACTGGAAGAAAGGGTCACATATATGAAAACCTGATAAGATAATCAGCTGAGTGAGTCCCTTAGATCCTGGAACTACACAGGGGACAATTGACTTGCAGGATAGAAGCCAAAGAGATAACATACATGTCAGGTTCACAAGAATGCAATAACATAATGAAGCTTCTTGGTTTCCTGATTCTGATTCTTCTGGGCATTAGCTTTAACCCACACCTAGAATTCAGGAGAGAACACAGCTTCAGATCTTAATAACAAATCTCCCGACCTGAGCACAGCAGATCATTGCCTGCTATCTTCAGCATCAACATAGCTGCATAATTCTTGACACCACGAAAAACATGCCCTGTATGCAAACAATAACACCAAGGTCTTTTTCTTGCCAGATGGTTTGTTTGGAAATTACTTCAAAGAGAAATGCTTTTTGGTGCTCCTGTCTCGAGTGAGGAAACATCACCTAAAATATGACACGCTGGAACCGGCGAAGAAGCTTACTCCAATGGTTGGCCGAATGTCAGAATATCATGAATCAAAGGCTATGGAACATCTACAGGAAAGGAATGAAAAAGCCGACCATGTGCCCAGAGAAACCTCAAGACTACTCTAGTGAGGGTATGGAAGACATGGACTAGAGAGGACTTCGTAGACACCCGGTCTAGATGATGTGCTGTATAAGTGAATACAGGACCCCAGGGCACAACCCTAAAACTCTAAAACAGGCAGTGCTCCGTTCAGATTACCTATGAAACCATAGCTATATGTCCCCCACAAAGGCAAGTTGTTTTCTGTTGATCATGTAAGAAAATTGCTACAGCATATTGCTTGCAAAACAGCTATGGAGCAGAATGGAGATTGGTTGAGAACAGTAGTTGTCCAATTGCAGGGGGTGTGGGAGTTGGTTTGGTTCTGGACTTTCATCTTCTTCTAGGCTGTTTGGTCTTCAGAGAGACTGTCCTGGGCCGGGCCCATCCACAAAGTTTGCAAAATGAAGGGTAAATCATGGTCTGGTGTTATATGTGTACCAGGAACTGCAAGACAGCCAATGGTTTATTTATAGTCACAATTAAGGCTGTGAGGACTCATCATTGACTGTTGCAAGAACTACATGAAATAATGATTGGGCAACATCAATGTCATATCTATGTTTAGTGGTAGATCCATATGCAGCCCTACTGGCTGTGTAGCAGGGATCCCCAAATGCTCAAATATAGATTTTGCACATAGTTTGCTGTTGTTTGATCAATTGTTGAGTTGATGTGTCCTGGCACCCGCAGTAGCATTCACCATCAACACCAGACCTATAGTTAGTTTAGTGATTTATTTTGGATCATTTCCAGGCACACATTGTGATACTTGATGCCACTCACTGCAACCATACATTTCTATCACATATGTCACCCTGGCAGAATAAATATCTCTAGCAAGGTGACGCTATTACTTCCTCTGTACTCAAATGTATCTCACCATGATATAATCATATAACCAGATGATCATATAATACTATGTGGCTTATCACTGCACATGTTAGATTTAGCCGTAGATGCTAAGTCTAGTCACCCTCTCAGTGTCCACCCTCGAGTCCTTGTTATAGCCTCTTGAAACAGCCCCCACAGTTAACCAAAGTGTGGTACAACATTTGTGCATTTAGAGGTTTAGCCTTGATGCATCCCACCATGGTGATAGTGGTGCTGGCGATGCAGGGTGTTTCAAAATCATTAACTCTTATATCCTGAATGTGAATTTTCTGACCCACTACATGAAGAAAACAAAAGTGCTTTCTTTCATTGGTAGTCAGAACCATGATATAGAATTGATTTGAGAAACTTAATTGACCCAATTTGAGTGTGGTGAATTTCATAGAGATTGCACTTAGGTCACACCATAAGACATAGGCCCTCATTACAACCCTGGTGGTCGGTGATAAAGCGGCGGTAACACTGCCAACAAGCCGGCGGGATAAACAATTGAATTATGACCACGGCGGAAACCGCCCACACAGACAGCCACTTTCACACACCGACCGCCATGGGGGTAGCAACCAGCGGAACAGCCAGGCGGAAGACAATGTACCGCCCATCGTATTACAACCGGCCTATCTGCCAGCTTTTCCGGGGCGGTTCCAATGATATCAAAAGCACGGCGGAAACAGAACACAGAAGGGAAACTACAGGTATTCCCCATGCTGGTCTACCTCCTCCTACTCCATGAATACCAACGCCGGCGAAGACGACTACAGTGAGAACTACCGCCTAGCACACAAGGGAGTGGGTAGGAAAAAGAATGTGACACACATACTCAACACCCCCACCCCCAACACCATACATGCAACCAGCTGCAGTAACATTACATATTCACCCCTACCCCTCAGGAATATTGCAGGACAAAAGGAAGTGATTAAAGTGAGTGTAATTAGACAAAATACTAGAAATACATCCTACAAAATCAAAACAGTATATATACATATATACAAATGGAGGGACACCGCCCAGTCCACAATGTCTGTGGGCCACAGGGCCACATCACATATGCCAAGGCCGCACTTGACTCCTGCATCCACATGGAGAGAACACTGCAGGGGCATCAGGTCAAAAATACACAGGCACCTCATGGGGACGGGGAACAGGTGGCACCTTAGCCGGAAGATGGTACAACACCAATGGTCCTGGAGGGGGCAACATGCCCTGTGCGATGTCCTGGGAGAGTAAAGCGACATTCTCTGAAGTGGGTGGTTTGCCCACAGCTTGGTCCTGGGGAGTGCAAAGCCACAGTCTCTCAAGTGGGTGGTTTGCCCACTGCTTGGTCATGGGGAGTGCAAAGCCACAGTCTCTCAAGTGGGTGGTTTAGCCACAGTTTGGTCCTGGGGAGTGCAAGGCCACAGTCTCTCAAGTGGATGGCTTCTCCACTGGTTCTGGAGGGGGTTTTGTGCCCAGTGTACATCATCCTAGCAACGAGGGGGTGAGAGGATGCCTCATTCCACTGGTTCTGGAGGAGGCTTTGTGCCCAGTGTGCTTCATCCTGGTGAGGATGGGATGAGTGGATGGCTTCTTCCACTGGTTCTGGAGGGGGCTTTGTGCCCTGTGATGCAGATCGTGGGGAGTGCAAGGTCACAGTCTCCCAAGTGGATGCCTTCTCCTCAGGTTCTGGAGGGGGCTTTGTGCCCAGTTTGCTTTATCCTGGCAAGGATGAGATGAGTGGATGCCTTCTTCCACTGGTTCTGGAGGGGACTTTGTGCCCAGTGTGCAAAATCCTGGCAAGGATGGGGTGAGTGGATACCTTCTTCCACTGGTTCTGGAGGGGGCTTTGTGCCCAGTGTGCTTCATCCTGGCAAGGATGGGGTGAGTTGATGCCTTCTTCCACTGGTTCGGGAGGGGGCTTTGTGCCCAGTGTGCTTCATACTGGCAAGGATGGGGTGAGTGGATGGCTTCTTACACTGGTTCTGGAGGGGGCTTTGTGCCCTGTGATGCGGATCTTGGGAAGTGCAAGGTCACAGTCTCTCACCTGGGTGTCACACCCACACCATTTGCAGGGGTTTGGATGCTTACAGTCTATAGAATCAGGACTACACACTGCACGTCGGCAGCAATGGCTGCTCAGTGGTGGCAGTGGCGGTGCTGGTATCAGGGCTTGCAGTGGTGAGGGAAGGCTCCAGCCCTTCCCCTGCAGACTCAGACGGCTGCCCACTAGAGCTGCTGCTGCTAGCAGCGGTGCTGGTGGCGGTGATGCCAGTGTTGGGGGGAGGCTCCAGCCTTTCCCCTGCAGCCTCCGACGGCTGCCCACTGGTGCTGCTGCTGCTGGCAGTGGTGCTGGTGGTGGTGCAGGTAGTGGTGCTGGTGGCGGTGATGCCAGTCGTGGGGGCAGGCTCCAGCCCTTCCCCTGCAGCCTCGGACAGCTTCCCACTGGGGCTGCTGCTGCTGGCAGCGGTGCTGGTGGCTGTGCTGTTAGTAGTGGGGGAGGCCCCAGCCCTTCCCCTGCAGCCTTGGATGGCTGCCCGCTGGGGCTGCTGCTACTGGCAGCGGTGCTGGCAGTGGTGGGGTGAGGCTCCATACCTTCCCCTGCAGCCTCGGATGGCTGAACTGCCATGGTTGGTGGTGAGGGCTCAGAATCAGTCCCAGCTCCAGGCCTCCTGCCCTTCCTGCCTGCAGGTGCAGGCCCTTTGACCTTGCCCTTGCCATCTGGTGGTTCCCCCATGCCTTGCCCTTGCCATCTGGTGGTGCATTCTTGCCCTGCCAGCTGGTGGTGCCTTCTTGCCCTTGCCAGCTGGTGGTGCATCCTCGACCTTGCCAGCTGGTGGTGCATCCTTGCCTTTCCCCTTGGCAGCTGGTGCAGGCACACTGCCAGTGCTGATGGGTGGTTCTTTGGAGCCTCTCACACCTGCAGTAGCTGCTGACACTACTGTGGCTGTGGTTTGGGTGGCTGAGATCCTAGCCTGGTTTCTGACCACCTTGGCCCGACGTGAAGCACGGAGAAAGGGTAGGGAAGAGGTCAACGGCAGAGCTTCTTAGGGAAACTGGGGTGGGAGGAGGGTGAAGGCTTGGGAGTGGAGGAAGAGGGAGTGGTTGTTGGAGGTTCTGTCTGCTGTGTTTGGGTGCAGGTGCATGGGCTGGATGCTGTTGTGAGGTGGATGGCTGTTGGGTGTCTGAGTACTTGCGTTTGTGTACTTTGGGAAGAGGGGGCAAAGACACAGTGGGAGAGGACACAGTGTGAATGGATGTGGGGGTGGTGACTGCCAGTGAGGGGTGTGTTGCGATAGGCGTGATGGTGATGGGGGTAGTGGAGGAGGATGTAATGCATGCAAGTGTGAGTGGTGACGCTATTGGGAGGGAGGTGGACGAGGAGGAGGAGGGGGACATAGTGGAGGCAGTGGATGTTGGAGTGTCAGCATCTGGATGGTGTTTGTGTAAGTGCCTGTGAGATGATGTGTGGTGCTTATGTTTGGCTGAGCCACTCATGTATGTTGTCTTGTGTGCATGCTGGTCTGAATGTGTTCTTGGGACAGGTTGGGGTTCAAGGGAATGGGACTGGGCAGAGGAAGTTGGAGGGGGGAGGCTAGAGACAGGAACAATGGCTGCAATCAGGGAGGATGCAAGAGCCTGGATTGATCTCTGTTGGTCTGCCATGCCAGTGTGAATGCCCTCCAAGAATGCATTTGTTTTTTGCATGGCACTCACCATGGTTGACTGCCCAACAGAGATGGATCGCAGGAGGTCAATAGCCTCTCCACTCAGGGCAGCAGGGCTAACTGGGGCAGGCCCTGAGGTGCCTGGGGCGAAGGCAATACCCACCCTCCTGGGTGAGAGGGCACAGGAAACTCACTGAGGGACTGCTGGGAGGGCGGTGCTGGTGCAGGGGTGGCAGCTGTACCTGTAGTTGGGGTGGGCACAGAGGTGTCCGCAACCACTAGGAAGCTTCCATAAGAGGCGGTATCACTGTCAGAACTGTCCCCTCTGCCTCCGCCGTGGTGCTCCCCTTACACTCCATCCCAATGGTGCCCTCACCATTGGTGGATTCGACCTCCTGGGCCCTGTGGGATGCAGCTTCCTCTGTCGCTGGTGCCTCTGCTCCTCCGCCAGATGATGCTAATACACAGGAGAGGGTGACAAAACAAAAAGGGGGGGGAGAGACAGAGGATACACTTGGTCAGTGGCACCACCACCACCACCGTTGGCATACATTACACACACACACACAGGGAACCTCCCTACGCACTAAGCCATGCACTACCATTCACAATGCTAGTCACCAGGCCATGGACAGGAATACCTAACGCCAATTGTAGCATACCTGAAACACACAGAGGCCTGCCCAGTAGTGGATGCCTACTAGCTTGGTTGGAGGTGGTGTTTATCAGCCTAGGGGCACCAACAGGCCCACATCCCCCACCCGAAGACCACTCCACCATGCACAAGTAGTATAATGTGAAACTGTATTCATCTTCTTGTGGCTGCTGTGATGCCCTCAAGCGCCCATCCAGCTCTGGATAGGCCACCGCCAGTAAGCAGAACATCAGGGGGGTAAGCGTTTGACGGGCACCCCTTCCTCGTTGGGAGGCCATCCCCAGCTGGGCCTCCACCGTCTTCCTTGCCTAGCATCTCAGGTCCTCCCACCGTTTGCGACAGTGGGTGCTCCGCCTGCCGGAGACCCCCGGGGTCCGCACATCCTTGACGATGGCACGCCATACACTCTTTTTCTTATGGGCACTGACCTGCAGAGAAATAAACATAGTAAAAAGGTATCAGTCACACCACCTGGCCTGTTACACTCATGGCCTACCCTATCCCTCCCATCCCCTTACACAAAGATATTGGCCACCATACATGCAGCACGCTGCCCAGGACCCTCCAACCACCCCCCCCTTACACAAGGCCCTCACATACAGCACTCCATGCTTTCATGCCCCATGCATTGTGTTCACAGTGTACTCACCTGTTGGTCTGGAGTCCAATACGGTGAAGGCAGGGGCCCTTTTCCCAGTGACACGAGCCATGGTCGGTTCCAGTCACAGCAGCACTTGCAGTGTAGGTCCTCTGCTGTTGAAGGTCAGGTAGCAAGTGAGTGAACAGATAGAAAATGGTAGTCACGTCTGCGGCGGTGCATACCGTCACTGCTGGCATACATCACCATTGGCCACTGGAACCCATAAGGCCGAATTACAACCAATGAGGAGTTGCACGGCGGTACTCAACAGCCTCCTGCAACGGTGCACAACATCAGCGGCATTACCATATTTCCACCTGTCCATCCACACAGGAGAGGCGGATTCCATTTCTGGGGGTGGCAGGCCATGGCACCTAAGTGCGTCACAGCACACATAGGCACCATTTGGGCCTATACAACAACATACTGTTTTAGTCACAACATGCAATGCACTGTACATTTTAGAAATGTTGAGTACTGACAAGATGCTCATCATTTTGCCCCCTAGATTGTAACAGTTGCAGATGAATAGGAGATGGAGACATCTCCCCCGTGTACAGGCCCCTGGTGGACTTGGCAACAATGGAGGACAGGCACATTATCCTCACCTACAGACTTGACAGGGCCACAATCTAGGAGCTGTGTGCCAAATTGGAGCCAGATCTGATCTCTGCTATCCGTCACCCCACTGGGATCCCCGCCTTTTGTGCAAGTGCTATCTGTGCTCCATTTCTTGGCAACTGGTTCTTTCCAAGTGACAGTGGGCTTGGCAACAGGAATGTCACAGCCAGTGTTCTTAATAGTGCTAACAAGAGTGTTGTCTGCCCTGATGAAACACATGCGCAGCTACATTGTTTTCCCCCAGGTTGAGGATTGGGCCACAGTGAAAGATGACTTCTATGAAATGGGATATATCCCCAACATCATTGGGACAATTGATGGTACAAATATTGCCTTTTCCCCCCACCCCGGAGAGATGAAAAGGTGTTCAGAAATCAAAAGAGCTTTCAGTCAATAGTGTGCCTGGCGAACCAGTACATCACCCATGTCAATGCAAAGTATCCAGGCTCTGTGCATGATGCCTTTATCATGAGGAATAGCAGCATCTCATATGTGATGGCTCAACTCAAGAGGCACTGGTGTGGCTAATAGGTGAGCCCATGGTTCCCACTCAGTATATGTTGTTGGTGTATTGGGTTGGCCCTAAGGGTCAGTGTTTGACTAACAGGTATCCCTCAATATTTGCAGGTGACTCTGGTTACCCCAACCACTCATGGCTACTGACCCCAGTGAGGAATCCCAGGACAAGGGCAGAGGAATGTTACAATAAGGCACAAGAAGAATTACAGAGCGAACATTCGGCCTCTTGAAGGCCAGGTTTTGGTGCCTCCATCTAACATGTGATTCCCTCTGCTACTCACCCAAGAAGGTATGCCAGATCACCTAGCCATGTTGCATGTTGCACAACCTTGCCTTACTGCGCCAGGTGCCTTTTCTCCAGGAGGATGAGGCTGGAGATGCGTGTGTGGCAGCAGTGGAGCCTGTGGACAGTGACGAAGAGGAGGCAGAGGATAAGGATGTGGAAAACAGAACATCAATCATTCAACAGTATCTTCAGTGGCACACAGGTAAGACACTGTAACTTCGCCTTCGATTGACAGTTTTGTATTGGATATTTTCACTGGCAGGCTGATATTCCCACTACTATGAATCGCCATGAAAAGGTTGGCGGAAAGGGGAGTCGTGGGGCCCCTGCACTGCCCATGCCACTGGCATGGTCAGTGCAGGGGCCCCCTGCCATGGCCCCATGGAGCTTTTCACTGTCTGCATAGTAGACAGTGAAAAGAGCGACGGGTGCATCTGCACCCGTCACACCGCCGCAACACCGCCAGCTCCATTTGGAGCTGGCTCCCGTGTTGCGGCTGAGATCCCCGCTGGGCCGGTGGGCAGAAACCAGGTTTCCGCTCGCCGGCCCAGCAGGTATCTCCAAATGGCCTCCGCTGAAGTGCTGCCGCATTGCCGGCTGCACGGCGGAAACGCCGCCCGCCAATGGTGTAATGAGGGCCGGTGTCTTTTACTTCTCTCTCAGTGCCCACTCAGTCACCTCCTAGTACAGCACTCTTTATTTGTTCCTAATTTGTACCTAAGCCTACCAAAAGTATTAAAAATAAATAAATTGGCATGTGCCATAAATTACGGGACAAGTGGTTCATATGGCTTCCATAATGGATTTACACCTGTTCAAATATTTCCCTTTTGACATTCATCAACTTTCAGTTTCAACTACAGTAACTGCTGATCCTAAGCTTAGGCACATCGTCAGTGACCTACCATCACCATTATTCTATAGCAAAACCTCTACCATAGCTATACGGCCTTTTCCCTCTAACTTACGCTGCTGCAGCAGACTGAGGGCATGATTAAGGGCTTGGGAAAGGCTCAGTCACAAGTGCAACAGAGATAACATCCACTGTATTATGAGCCCATTATCTTGTGGATATTGTAATGCAATGGACGGAGTATCTCTCACATTTGTGAAGTTGTATTCCCTCCACCAAGACCTAAATAAGGCCCTAACTCATGTTTCCTTCCCTTACGGCCAAGTCAATGTGTTTGATTGAAATAAATTGTGTTTCAGGGTGATGGCAGGAAGTAAAGTGGGAGTAAGGCCCATATTAAAACTCTGTGCCGGATTTGCGTAATTTTTTTTCACGCAAATCCGGCGCAAACTTAACTCCATATGTATATTTTGACGCGCGACCTGTCTAGCTTCGAAAATATGGGGTTTGCATCATTTGAAGGATGCGTGGAACCGCCTTGCATCAATGAGATGCAAGGTTGGCGTTCCCGTCCAAATAATGACTTAAACACCTTGGCGTCATATTTATCCAACAGGGCAAAAATGACACACGGGTGGGAGGCGGACCTGAAAAATGATGCTGAGCCCATTTTGCGTCAAATGTTAACGCCAGGGTCAGGGCAGGTGTTAAAATGAGGCGAACACTTAAGGAAAACACACACAAGCAACATCATTGCTCAATAAGGACAACATGGAGGTGCTACTGATACAGCATGCTAGACGACGCAGAGTACAGGACCAACAGCAGTACCCACCACCACCCCAACATGGCCCCCAAAGGCAACACAGAAGGCAGGAGAGGGTCTTCAGGACTAGGACAACCCTACAGGGCCTTAGGGAACAAGATATCATCCTGAGGTATAGACTCAACTGGCAAGCCATACAGCAGCTGCAGCACCAAATTGAGCCACGCATAACAGCCATCCTGCAGACACCACACAATATACCACCGGTGACCGAGCTGCTAGCTGTCCTTCACATGTTGGCAAGTGGCTCCTTCTAAACGATCGGTATCCTGGTCACTTGGGAGTCACAAACCTCATTCTCCGCCTTACTTCCCTAAGGTACTAGATGCCATCATCTCCCTCACACCTCACCACATCAGCTTCCCCAAAACCCATCAGAAGCATCAGGAGATCAAACAGGGGTTGTACCAAATACATGGCTTCCCGCATGTGCTTGGTGCAGTTGACTGCACCCATGTCCAGATTGCACCACCTGCAGCAACAGAGCATCTATACTGGAACAGAAAGCACACCCACTCCATAAACGTACAGGCCATGGTTGACCACCAGAGATTATTTACCAACATCTTGGCCAAGTAACCTGGGAGTGTACATGATTCCTTCATCTTTTGTCACAGCACCATCAATCTGCACTTCCCGGGCGGACAATATGGTATTGGCCTTCTTGTCGGTAAGTCCATAAACCTTGCAATACACACATGGCACAGCAACCCTGTAGGACACATAATACATACATACTACATTGACACATGGGCAGGAAGACACTGAGGTATGACACTGGTAGTTATGTTGTACACCCTGACACAATGGGATACACACCTATGGACAAATGACGGCTGCCAATAACATTAACTGCTGCTCTAGAGCTACAAGGGACCAATGCCAAAGCACACAGTGACAAATACATGGCCTGCACTGGAAGTACAACTTGGAAGATGAACCATTTACTATTACATTAGGCCACATAGTCAATCTCACACCCTCACAAGCAATAAGTACTGCTGAAGGGGTGTGCAATGTGTGTTGATGAAGGTCAAACACCATGAGACACATAGGGGGTCATTCCAACTTCGCCGCCCGCCAAAGTTCCCCCGCCAGAAGACCGCACCGCAGTCAAATGACTGCGGCGGTCATTCTGACTTTCCCGCTGGGCGGGCGGGCGACTGCCAAAAGGCCGCCCGCCCGCCCAGTGGGAAAGACCCAGCAACGATGAAGCCGGCTCCAAATGGAGCCGGCGGAGTTGCTGGGGTGCGACGGGTGCAGTGGCACCCGTCGCGATTTTCAGTGTCTGCAAAGCAGACACTGAAAATCATTATGGGGCCCTGTTAGGGGGCCCCTGCACTGCCCATGCCAGTGGCATGGGCAGTGCAGGGGCCCCCAGGGGCCTCACGACACCCATTCCTGCCCTCCTGTTCCTGGCGCTAAGAACCGCCAGGAACAGGATGGCGGGAAGGGGGTTGGAATCCTCATGGCGGCGCTGCTTGCAGCGCCGCCATGGAGGATTCCTATGGCCAGGGGAAAACCGGCGGGAAACCGCCGGTTTCCCTTTTCTGACCGCGGCTTTACCTCCACGGTCAGAATTGGCCAGGAAGCACCGCCAGCCTGTTGGCGGTGCTTCCGCGGTCGTTGGCCCTGGCGGTCCATGACCGCCAGGGTCAGAATGACCCCCATAATGTGATGATGTAGACTCACATGTAGGTGACACAGAAATACCAAGGCAGTCCCAACATCATACATCACTTCTGGGGTGCCATTGCCAGGTAGCAATAAGGAAGTGACTGTGCTATGAACACATATTGATGTGCCACTAATGCAAACTGCACACTGCTGCACACTGAAAGAGCCAATTGTCCATCAAAATAACAGACGTACAGGGAGATGGCGCTTCCTCAACAGATAAATCCGCCTCCACAAGGCAGTTAGCCAGGTTACCTGGAGCAAGTTTGTTAGTGTAGGTGCACGGTTGCACATGAACCTCTGGCAGAGGGAACTACAAAGGTTTGCATTGTGCATTGTCAATACTGAACACCTTAGTGCTGCCAACTTAGGGAGATGTGTTGTGCATTGTCACCAAGCCTAATCAAAGGGCCTCACTGTTGCATTTCATCTGCAATAGCATATTTCTAATTGGATGGTGTTAGAAATGGGGTTTTTGGTTGGCAGTCAGGTTACCCCCTGTCCAAGCAAGAACCCTCACTCTAGTCAGGGTAAGTCACACACAATCCAAATTATCCTGTGCCCACCCTCTGGTAGTTTGGCACTGAGCAGTCAGGCTTAACTTAGAAGGCAATGTGTAAAGTATTTGTGCAATAAATCATACAATAACACAATATAGCAGCACAAAAATACACCACACAGTGTTTAGAAAAATATATAATATTTATATTTGCAGGTCAAAACGATTAAAGATGTAATATGAAATTGTAGAGATATCAGTGAAGAGTGATATAAAGTGTCTTAAGTCTTTAAAAAGCAAACAGAGGGGGTCATTACGATCTTGGCGGGCGGCAAGATTTGACCGCTGTGCGGCCGCCAATGCGGCCGCACCCCCGCCGCGGCCATTTGGAGATCCCCGCTGGGCCGGCGGGTGGAAACCCAGTGGGGATCACGGCCGCAAAATAGGAGCCGGCTCCAAATGGAGCTGGCTGTGTTGCGGCCGTGCGACGGGTGCAGTTGCACCCGTCGCGCTTTTCACTGTCTGCATAGCAGACAGTGAAAAGCTGCATGGGGCCCTGTCAGCGGGCCTCTGCACTGCCCATGCCAGCGGCATGGGCAGTGCAGGGGCCCCCAGGGTCTCCACGACTCCCCGTTCCGCCAGCCTTTTCCTGGCGGTGCAAACCGCTAGAAAAAGGCTGGCGGTCGGGGACTCGTAATCCCCTGGGCAGCGCTGCAAGCAGTGCTGCCCAGGCGGATTATCACTGCCGGGGCAAAAGTGGCGGAATACCGGCCGCCCCGGCGGTGCAACCGCGGCGCTACCGCCGCGTCGTAATACGCCTGGAAGCACCGCCAGCCTGTTGGCGATGCTTCCGTCATTTTAGCCCTGGCGGTCTCGTACCGCCAGGGTAAAAATGACCCCCAAAGTCTCTTTCAAGCACAAAGTACCTGGTTTGGAGTGGAAAATCTCCACAGAGGGGCCGCAGAGGAGGAGGTGTGTGGAAAAATGGTGTGTGCGTCTGTTTCACCCCTTCACACACAGACTTGCGTTGTTATTTTCCACGCGGGGAGACGTGCGTCGTTCTACGGGAAGAAAAATGGTGTGTGCGTCGGTTTCGCTCCTTCACACACGGACTTGCGTCATTATTTTTCACTCGGGGAAGACGTGCGTCATTTTCCGGCACGCGGGCCGTCTCCTTCTGTGGGTAGCAGGATTACCAGATGTCCCAGGGTCTGTGCGTGGAATCCTAGGCTTGTTACCCGGCTGTGCGTTGTTCCAGTGGGCTGTGCGTGGAATTTTCTTCCTCACAGCGGGCATCGTGTCGACTTCGTCTCTGGAAGCCGGGCGGTGTTGTCCAGGTGAGGCCATGCGTCGAAGTTCCGGTCGCACTGCAGGCGTCGCATCGAGCAGCGTTTTTCCAGATCAGCGTGCAGTGAATGTTTCACCGTGGAGCAAGCTGTGCGTCAAATTTTTCAGCGCACAAGGCGTCCAGTTCAAAAAGAGAAGTCTTTTTGGTCCTGGGACTTCAGGGAACAGGAGGCAAGCTCTATCCAAGCCCTTGGAGAGCACTTCTGCAGTAAGGCAAGAGGTCAGCAAGGCAGCAGGGCAACAGCAAGGCAGCAGTCCTTTGTAGAAAGCATTCAGGTGAGTCCTTTAGGCAGCCAGGCAGTTCTTCTTGGCAGGATGCAGGTTCTGGTTCAGGTTTCTTCTCCAGCAAGTGTCTGAGGTGGAAGGGCAGAGGCCCTGTTTTATACTAAAATGTGCCTTTGAAGTGGGGGTGACTTCAAAGAGTGGCTAAGAAGTGCACAAGGTCCCCTTTCAGTTCAATCCTGTCTGCCAGGGTCCCAGTAGGGGGTGTGGCAGTCCTTTGTATGAGGGCAGGCCCTCCACCCTCCCAGCCCAGGAAGAACCATTCAAAATGCAGATGTATGCAAGTGAGGCTGAGTACCCTGTGTTTGGGGTGTGTCTGAGTGAATGCACAAGGAGCTGTCAACTAAACCTAGCCAGACGTCGATTGTAAGGCACAGAAAGATTTAAGTGCAGAGAAATGCTCACTTTCTAAAAGTGACATTTCTAAAATAGTAATATTAAAACCAACTTCACCAGTCAGCAGGATTTTGTATTACTATTCTGGCCATACTAAATTTGACCTTCCTACTCCTTTCAGATCAGCAGCTACCACTTCAACAATGTATGAAGGCAGCCCCAATGTTAGCCTATGAAGGGAGCAGGCCTCACAGTAGTGTAAAAACTAATTTAGGAGGTTTACATTACCAGGACATATGAACTACACAGGGACATGTCCTGCCTTTTACCCACACAGCACCATGCTCTAGGAGTTACCTAGGGCACACATTAGGGGTGACATTTATGTAGAAAAAGGGGAGTTTTAGGCTTGGCAAGTACTTTTAAATGCCAAGTCGAAGTGGCAGTGAAACTGCACACACAGGCCTTGCAATGGCAGGATGCACAAGGTTAAGGGGCTACTTAAGTGGGTGGCACAACCAGTGCTGCACGCCCACTAGTAGCATTTAATCTACAGGCCCTAGGCACATATAGTGCACTCTACTAGGGTCTTACAAGTAAATCAAATAGCCAATCATGGATAAACCAATCAACAGTACAATTTACTCAGAGAGCATATGCACTTTAGCACTGGTTAGCAGTGGTAAAGTGCCCAGAGTTCAAAAGCCAACAACAGCAGGTCAGAACAAATAGGAGGAAGGAGGCAAAAAGTTTGGGGATGACCCTGTCAAAAGGCCAGGTCCAACAGATGGGATGTCCAGGACATGTAGTGAAACCATGTCACCACCACATCAAAATCTATTGTGTGTGGAAGTATCATGTCCCAGCCAATGAAAGCACACTAAAGGATGTTGTTCACTACACAACGCATGGTACATACATACTGACCAGCAGTTTGAAAATAAATTCATATATACCAGGTCAATGGGCTAAACACAAGTTGTCAAGTCAAACAATCCACTGCAGAAAAAACCTCACAGAAGCCCAGGATCTCACACAATGCCACAAACACATATGAGTCACAGACAGCACAAGATATCAACTGCAATACTACATGACATTTCTGTTGCAAGCACTAACAAAATACTTGCGCCTATTTCATTTCTCAGCTGATCAGCGTTACGTGATCCAGAACCGGATCATGACCCCATTCCCCAAACCAAGCACAGCAGCAGAGTGTGCTTATAATGAGGCACATCGGAGGACACGCACCATTGTGAAAAGGACCTTTGGCATCCTGAAGTTCAGATTATGGTGCCTGGACATTACAGGAGGCAGCCTCCTATATGCCCCAGAAATGGTCTGCAGGATCATATTGACTTGTGCCATCCTGCACAACATTTGGGTGAGGAGGAACATCCCCCTATATGAACTCAAGAACTGCCTGAGGAGGAGGAGGAGGACGATGGTGCCACGGAAAATGACGGAGAACATCCAAACACAGCTGTAGGAATGCGCCGCAGACAGCAGATTGTTCAAAACTTTTTTTACCAATAGTCACTCTAAACAAATTGTTAGGATATGCAATTAAACACCTCACTTTATCACACAATCCTGCTCTAGTTACTAATTTCTTCATCACATGTTATTTAGAAATGTGAGTATTACCTTAGGGAGCATTTCACGAAGACAAATCTGACAACTTTGGATGTGACATCACATGTGATGCATATGATTGTAGAGCAAACATCAAACACATATAAAAAAAATCATCTTTTGAATCTCACATATGAAAGACAAATTCATAGGACCACAGCATATGACACACATCCATGCTGCCAACATGGTCTATTGTAGCACATGACACACAACTATGATATCTCCAATCATAAGGTAAATAAGTGCCTCATACATAATGCATTGAATGTGAAATATCAGTGGTCACAAGAATGTATGAACAGATCCCTGACATCAGTAGGTGTGACATTTTGTATCTCTGCAAGGAGCTTGTGTGACAAGAGGTGCACCATTTCTGAAAATGGATAGCATGAGTGTCCCAGGTATGACAAGCAATGGTCACAACACATGCCCTGCGCAGTCCATCCCTGGTAATAAGTCCTGCCACTGCCATGTGTTAAGTCTCTGCCCTCCCATCTCTAGGAGGTGCTGTAAATGGACTATCCGTACCCTGGGAATCATCATTAGCACTCACCCAGACTCCCATTCTGACTCCTGTTTGCTTCCCTTTTCCATATGGCATGCTATAGAAGAACTACATTAGCCTGCATGGACTTCAGGTCCCATAATGCAGTGCCTGGTAATCCGTAAGACCTGTAATCGTCTGTCCATTGATTCCCATGGGAAAAGTCCGGTTGTCCCTTTATACTGGATTCTCTCCTCCAGGACTTGTGAGAGACTGAAGCTGCACACACTTGTGACCTCTCTTGTGCAGCCCAGCCATGTGACTCTGCTCTGGCCTTGCTCCCGCCTGGAACTGCTTAGAAGCTGCTATTCCCTGAAACAACTCATCATGCCTTGAAGTACAATTTATTTGTGTTCCAGAGCCCTTATTGGATTATGTTACGTCCTGATTATGACTGAACCTGCTCTCTGTCTACACCGTGCTGTTCCTGCTTGTTCCAGTCAGGCTCTGCTCCCTGTTTCTCAGCCTTGTTCATGTTTGTTTCTGCCAGAGGCTGCTTTCTGTTAACCAGACCTGTTCCAGTCTTTGTGTCAACCAGAACCTGTTCCCTCTGCCTGGTTTTGCCTCCTAGTTGGTTCCCTTGCCTTCTGTTTCCTCTTGGGGTATCGTGTCTGGTAAGTGTACTATCAGTCCTCACCTGTTTAGAAGTGTTAAGCTTTGTATTTCTTCTGGCACCTGGTTTGCAGGAGGCTAATCCAGCCCCCATCCTTTGTCTAGTGTTGCATGTAGTCATTAGTGCCTGATAGTAACAGTGTGCTATGGCTGTATTCCAGGAATTGTTACTGTGGGGGTCATTACGACCTCAGTGGTCTTTTCGCAAGACCGCCGAGGTACCGCCGTGCTGAAGACCGCCAGTGGTAGCGGTCTTCCGCGCCGCATATTATGACTGCTGGCAGGCCTCCGTCCTTTTTCATATGGAAAGCCGCCAGCAGCCTTACTGGCGGATGGCGGGAAAGTGGAGGTTGCTCAACCTCCACCACGTCAACAGAACACCGCCCACTGAATCACGTCCCATAATGTTCTGGTGACGGTGTTCTGGTGGCGGAGCTGCCCCATGGATCCCGTCCCCTCCCGGAGGATCAACGGACAAGGTAAGTTGATCGTCCGTTAGGGAAGGGGGTGAGGGGGTGTTGTGTGTTGTGTGCATGCATGGGGGTGTGCATGTGAGAGTGTAGAGGGGGTGAGTGAGTGAGTGAGTGAGTGAGTGTATGCGTGCGGGGGGTGCTGTGTGTATGGGAAATGTGTGCGGGTCGGACGGTGTGCATGTCTGTTTGTATATGTGCGGGTATGTGTTGTCGGGTGTAAGTGTGCATGTAGGGGTGTGTATATGTGCATGTTGGGGGTGTGTGTGCGTGTAGGGGTGTGTATATGTGCATGTTCGGGGTCGGGGTGGGGAGGGCGGTTGTGCCACCTTTGGGGGGTGGCAGGGGGTGGGGAGGATTCGTGGGGGGTAGCAGGGTGGGGGAGACCCCTATCAGTGCCAGGGAAGGAATTCCCTGGTACTGATAGTGCCTACCACCATGGATCTCATAGCGGTTCCCACCCACCCGAGATCCATGGCAGTATGCAGGGTCCTGATACCATTGGTGGTCTAGTAAAGACCGCCGGGCTGGAGACCGCAATCTCCAGCCCAGCGGTCTTCACCGCCATGGCGGTCGGAATGGTGAAGTGGCGGATGATGGTCATAATTAAAAAAAATTTTTCGCCGGCCTGTTTGCGGTCTTACCGACGCTTTACCACCGACCGCCAGGGTCGTAATGACCACCTGTGTCTCCAGCCCGACAAACAAGGGCTAGTCTCGTGTATGTAAAGACAATCCTTGTTTGTTCCCTAAGGGTCCAGACACAGATTCACTTCTGCTGCCATATTTAATGGGCTTGCGTGGACTAGCTGTGAGATTAATGTGCACATAGGCACTGACATTCCCTGTTGCTGTGGGTAATTCTGAGCCCTACTCTATGTACAATCTTAGTGAGAAGCCCTTCGTATTTACTGACCCATTCCATATCTGTCCACATTAAGGTTGCTCTGTATTCACTCTTCTGTATTATCTGCCTTACTGTAGCTGCCCTATCCCTTTGTATGCCTTTAGCTGCTCATCTGTTTTGGTACACTTCTTCCTTGCAAGATACTCTGTGAACTCAAGGGTGGCCCCAACAGACTCCTGACTAGGCCTACACGAAACACCATGGAGCCCAATGTTGACACAGGGTACACATGTCCACACACTTGAATAGGACACTTCTGTGGAATGGACATCTGAAAATGTGTGAACACAAGCAGCCAGGGCAGCAGGTCTACCACAGCAGCATGAGTAACATAGGTAATTTTCATTAGTCAAACTGACGTGTACTTAACAATTTAATGAGTGGAATTGAGGCACAGTTTCACAAACACTGTACCTACCAAACATGTACAAATGGCCGACATTTGGGTAGTTCACACAAAAGTCACCATAAAGTCGTAGCCAAGAAGTAATGACATATGAGGTGTAACATCCCCGACATAGCCCTCATCAGCCATCCTCAATCATCACTAAGTTTTGTTGTCATGGGAAATATAATGTCCCCAAAGTCAAACAACTACACACATCAGTTGAGTCAACACATATTGCAACCACGTATCATGACTGTTGTACATCACTGATTGCCATCTGATGTAGATACCCATTTGTAACACATTCATACATGAGCATTACATCACATATACTGCATGCCGTTCCATCAGAAGCAGACATATTGTTGTTACAGTTCATTTACACACAAAACACAAAGGTCATGATTTATACTTTTGTACTTTTGTAGAGCCGCATTGCTGTCATTTTTTGACCCGAAAGCGGAGCAAACCTCCAAAATACATTTGAATTTTGTAACTTTGTGCCACTTTTGCATCAGAAAATGAAGGAAATATGGTGGAAAGATAGTATAAATGTGGGCTGCAATTGCCTGCTCTACAACATGTGGCCAACCACTATACTACACACTGCAGGCCATACCATCCTATCTTCATCTTGATACAGGGCGTATGCATGTTAAATATTAAAAAATCACACAAACACAGTTTGAGTCAAATATTGTGACGCAAATGAGTCGAAAAACAACGCAAACCCTAACTAAACATCATGAGCCCTTAGCATTAGTTCCACCAGGGCACCCCACACATGCGGATAATCATGAAAATAGAAGTTTTCTGGTAATGTGTGGTATTTTGCCGCACATGTAGGTTATACGTCAAATATATCCACACAAACGACATATGCGTAAAAAAAATACACGCAAGATGGAAAACAGGCCACAAAGGGAACAGGAAGGGATGTAATAGGAAATCCTGTTTACAGACATGGGGGGTCATTCTAACCCTGGCGGTCGACGACCGCCAGGGCTAAAATGACGGGAGCACCGCCAACAGGCTGGTGGTGCTCCCATGGGCATTCTGACCGCGGCGGTACAGCCGCGGTCAGAAACGGGAAACTGGCGGTGTCCCGCCGGTTTCCCGCTGCCCTAGGGAATCCTCCACGGCGGCGCTGCAAGCAGCGCCGCAATGGGGATTCTGACCCCCTTACCGCCATCCTGTTCCTGGCGGTTTTCACCGCCAGGAACAGGATGGCGGTAACGGGTGTCGTGGGGCCCCTGGGGGCCCCTGCAGTGCCCATGCCAATGGCCAATGGCATGGGCACTGCAGGGGCCCCCTAACAGGGCCCCACTAAGATTTTCAGTGTCTGCATAGCAGACACTGAAAATCACGACGGGTGCAACTGCACCCGTCGCACCCTTCCCACTCCGCCGGCTCCATTCGGAGCCGGCATCCTCGTGGGAAGGGGTTTCCCGCTGGGCGGGCGGGCGGCCTGCTGGTGGTCGCCCGCCCGCCGAGCGGGAAACTCAGAATAACCGTGGCGGTCTTTTGACCGCGCAGCGGTATTCTGACGGTTCCCGCTTGGCGGGCGGGCTCAGAATGACCCCCATGGTACTGTGGGTGTACTTTAACTTTCACTTTACAGTCTGTGCTTTTTCTTGACTATGTGGCTGTGTCTTGGTGTTGCTCGTGTTTGGATTGCGTTTCTTGTATCTTGTGGTGTCTCTCATGTCTTGTTGTGTATTCTATTTGTATATTGTACCTGTTAAAGTGTTTTTGTGTAGTTTAGTGTTTTTTGGATTGTATTTGTACTGTCGGGTGTCTGTTTAGGGTTTAGATTAGTTGGGTTAGATGGGGTTGTATTTTGGGTTGTAAATTTCCTTTTTTCAGATTTATTTTCCTTCCTTTTTCTGTTTATATTGTTGTGCACTAACATGTCGTGAAGGGCGAGGCTGACCTGCATGGGCGAGGAGGAGCTTGGGGCCTTTGTGTGGCTGGTGTGCCACTTTCTGCCGATGATGCTGGAGTTGGGTGACCGTGTGATACAGGGGTAAGGTGCTCTGCAACCTCAAACATGTCTTCAACACATCAAGGAATGAATACCAGCTGAAGAATCCTTGGGCTGACCTGGTGGCCAGAGAACAGGACCTGCTGGACCACCTGGGTGTGGTGATTTGTGGCCCTGTTGGTGAGTATCACATTGACAAATGTGTACAGCAGAATGCTCGTGAGTGGCAGTAGCAGATGGCTCGACAGGCTGCATGCAATGCTTGCGGCCATGTTGAATGCAGATAGAACAAACTGTTAGTGTCTCAGTACTGAGATGTATTCCACATGTTTATACACATTGAGAATGCTGTCCTGAGCTTTGTTGAGTCATATCCAACTATTACTTAGGGCCACATGTACCAAGCTATTTATAATTCTCACAAACGGCCTAGTTTTCAGATTTTTTGTGTTTACGTCAGGAAAAATATTCCTTCAAATGCACCCCCCCAATTTTGCCATTCTGCTTTCACATTGCCCAATCAAAAAACAGGATTTGCTAGTGGCATTTAAGAAGGGGCATTCCTTTCCTATTATCAAGTTGCAGTCCGCTGATTGATTCTTTCCTGACCACAAATGCTGGCACTAAACAATTGCAGTTACCATCCGTTTTAAGTTGGTGCTAACCCATTTGCAAAAGGGGAGGGGTCCCCATGGGATCCCTTCCCCTTTGTGAATGCTTGCCCAATTATTGTTTCTGAGCAGAAAGTTGTCCCACGGATCAATGACTGCTTCCAAAAAATGATTTCAGTCATAATATTGGTTTTTGAAATGCTTTCTGTTTACCCCTGCTGAAATAAGGCTGCATTTAAACGAAAATGTACATCCCTACTTGAAAGCAGTCACAGACATGGGGGTCTGCTGAGCCCAGCAGGCCAGCATCCCTATGAGTGTGCCCATTCCCAAGGGGTTTGTAAAATGAGACCTACCTCATCAAAATTCATGAGGTAGGTCATTTGCTACCCCATTTGTGAATTGCAAACAGTGTAATTGACAGTGTTGTACTTCAGATCATCCTACTTGCTAATTGCTAGTTGCTCAGTCTCGCAATGTATGACTCACAAAACCTGATTTTGGTTCATGTGCCCCTGAGTAACACATTTCAGGTGCAATGACAATACCTGTGCCCATGCATTCTGTCAATGATGATCAGCTAAGACACTGTCAGCATACCACATTTCACTGTTTTGGGACAGCAAAGTGGGCTATCCATGTTTAGTGCTACATTTTCATCACTACACACACATGATCCCTGCCATCCTGTTGCCAAAGGGGGCATATAGGGCTTAGGGGACACTGCCAATGGGGCATTTGTTACCTATAATAAACTATGCCACATCTGTTATGGACCGCTGAATGAACGATAATTGTTGACGGAAAATTGACCCACATGTCCATCACACAGTTACTTATTGTCCTTTGATGCACAAGCCACAATACCTGAGTCACTTGTATTGCAGTGCACCAGGGAAGTGCCATTGAAATTGTCACCCAATTACAAATCATGACGTGGAGTACCATCTGAAATGAATTAGCCGCAAAGCTTTGAAGTCAGGTTTACCATCACATGATTGTTAGGCCCAGTGCATGTGTGCATATGTGTGTCTATCACTCACTGGAGTGTCAGTGTCAATGCAATTTTGCAGTGGTATGTCTATTGGAGTGTCTACATGCTGGATCAGCAGCTCACTCACATAAAATGTTACACACTGTGATATTTTGTCCACACGTTTGTAAATTGATCAGACATTGAGCATATATTTCCTTTCAATGTCTCACAGGTGGACCGGCCCCTATTCCATTGGGGAAGTGGCTCGATTTGAGGACCCAGACGTATCCAGTAAGTTGAAAATGTATGTCCTGTATAGTGATTGCAGCGGTTGTGTGAATGACTCTTGTGTGTTGCACTCATTTCAAGATAAGATGAGCTGGCAAGTGATCAGATAGATCTTGACTGGAGGTTGACATAGTGTTCCATGTAAGGGTTAGACATTCACAGTCAGAGAGTCATATCTTGGGAGCCTTGTGTTGCACAATTGGCAGCAGCATGTGAACAAGGTGATTAGTAGCCACATGTAGGTCCACATTTGACTTGGAAGTGTTCCAGTGTCAGAATTTTGTCACCGAGTCATACCCTCATTTTCACAAGATAGTGATGCATCAGTTTTCCACACAAAATTGCGCATCCCTGTATTGTAATGTACATGTAGGAATGTATGGGTAACTGTCCCCCAGCATCTAGCCCCATATGTTGTACTCCATTTACGTGAGACTTATGTGGTATGTAATAGGCATACATGCAGGTCAAGGCCAGACATGTGCTGTCATCAATGTGGGTGAATTTTGAAATGTGTTGGCGGATCAGGTGTTAATGGTTGTCCACAAATGGAAACATGAATGTAGATATGATTGACCAATGGAAACCTCATTCCTAGGTGTCAGCCCCCCTCAAGTGTGTTCCCTTCACTAAATCCATGTACATTGGACATGGCTTTGTGGTTGTCCTTGACAGTTGTGATGATGTATTGCAAGCCCATCCCCCCTGAGGCACAGCGGTAGGGGAAGAACATATATGTAGATAGATGTGATGGTCCCAGTGTAGATGGCTGTCATCTCATTCAAGCATGCATGTGTCCCAAACAACACTAACCCCTTATGTTTAGTGGCATGCCATCCTGCCAATTACATTTACAAATCACTGGTCTTGGGTGCCTTGAAGTTGTCTCAGATGATAAAGATTAATCCACCTGGCCCATGTGAAGTACTTGCTGCATTTGAATTGTGACACATTGCAATACATAAAAGCACAGATCACTTTATTTGGTACACATCTTGTGCTTTGCTGTGCTGTTAAATACTTGATGGTTCAGCAGCATTGACATTTCATTCCTCAGGGACAATATATCATCTGTACTGTGATTTGGACTGCATTTGCAATTTGAGGGAAAGTGCTAGATTATCATCTGTACATGCATCACACAATGATGACACTGATAGTTGCCTGTTTCATTTTAAAGCTGACAACATGAATGCAGTGGAAATCAGGGATTTCCAGAGGCACATGCTCATGTTCGATGTTGAGTCTGGGTTCCGGAGAATGGCAAGACACCGTCGGAGAGAGAGAGCCACAGGAGAATGGGGGGCTTTCAGCCAAGGTGGACCGGCATTGTCCATAACAGGTGGAGCCACCACCACAACTGCAGCCAGTATCACAGCGGCCCACCATAACATCAGCCCCACCTGCTGCACCCTCAACCTCGGGACCAACACCCCCCACACCTGCTGCACCTTCCATTTCAGCACCACGACCACCACACCTGCAGGAGCAACTACGTTTGGAACACAGACCACCACATCTACTGCTTTGATATGGCCACCATTTCCCAGCTCCAGAGGGACATGCGTAAAGTCATGAAAAAGCTTGACACTTCCCAGCGGAAGGCTAAAACCTATTAAGAAAACTCTGAAGAGAGCAAACCTCTGAACTCCTGCCTTCCCTCACCAGTAATTCTGTCCCCTCCTTCCTCTTTCCTTATCCAGTTTTTTGGTGGGTTTAGAGGGTTTAGTGATAGGATAGATTGGGGTAGTAGTTTAGATAGGATAAGTAGGTGGGGGTTTCATATTATTGCATCTTAGTTTGTGGGTGGGTGGGGGTTAATGTTAGGGCTGTTGTGTATTCTAATTAAAAAATATATATACAACTTTTAAAAAATACAAACAAATATATATTTGTTTAGTGTTAGTTACTATCTGTTTAGGTTAGTATATGTGTCCTACATGTGTCATATAAGTGGGTTGAGGGGCAAATGTTAGAGTGTAAGGTTAAGTGTGTTAAGTAAGCTTAGCATAGGGTAGTTAGGGCCAGTTGTGGGTAATGTATAGTTAGGATAGATTAGTTTAGTATAAGTGTGTGATGTAGTTTTAAGTTCTGTCTTGTACATAGTTATTAAAGTTTTAAGTACTCCCTTATGGCATGTGTCATATGCTTGGGGCTCTGGGTCTTTGCATGAGTGTACAGTGCCAATTTTCTGTTGGCCTGTGTATTACGTCCTGCATGCACATCCCACTCTTGACATGTTAATTCCCACTTCCAACTGAGCTGTCACATTGGCAGCTACAACAAATCTAAATCTCTAAGCATCTGCCATTGATTGTACCCCCACTCAACTTGACTATGGTTCCCATGTATAAGACCACTACGTGTGGTTTTAAAGCTGTCATCGTTTGGGTCCTGTGTTGGAATGTTGGGCACTGTTGGACATCTTCCTTCAGCTTGATGTCCATGTTAACACTGCTAAACTGAGTAGTGTCAATTTCTGATGAGGTAAAGTATACAAAATTCGTGCCTATGTGTTTTAATTTTACTCCCAGCTGATGTTTTTGGCCAAATACTCTTACACGGCCATTCCTGCAGTGTGTTGTGGGTGAGGCATGTATGTGTTGAAGCAAATGTCACATACACAATGACTTTCTTGTAGGGGATGTGGCCAGCATTGAGTTTCATCTTGTAGATACCTCAGGGCAGAAATATACTATTGTTACACAGCATTTGCCTAATTAATTTTTTTAACACAAAAGCATCACAAACTTAAAAATTGCAATGATATTTTGTAAGTTTGTGCTGCTTTTACTTCAAAAATGAGGCAAAAGCAGTGCAGAAGAATTAGAAGTCATAAATATCTTCCCACATTATTTCTGTGCTCTGGTATTGACACTCTTTGACCATTGACATGTTACATGCATCACAAATCTCCAGCAAAGTAGAATGCTGTCCTGAGATTTGTTGAGTCATGTCCAACTATTACTTAGGGCCACATGTACCAAGCTATTTATAATTTTCACAAACTGCCTACTTTTCAGATTCTTGGTGTTTACGTCAGGAAAAATATTCCTTCAAATGCACACCCCCAATTTTGCCATTCTGCTTTCACATTGCCCAATCAAAAAACAGGATTGCTAGTGGCATTTGGGAAGGGGCATTCCTTTCCTATTAGCGAGTCGCAATCCGCTGATTGATTCTTTCTTGACCAAAAATGCTGGCACTAAACAATTGCAGTTACCATCTGTTTTAAGTTGGGCTAACCCATTTGCAAAAGGGGAGAGGTCCCCATGGGATCCCTTCCCCTTTGTGAATGCATGCCCAAAAATTTTTTCTGAGCAGGAAGTTGTCCCAAGGATCAATGACTGCTTCCAAAAAATGATTTCCGTCATAATATTGTTTTTTTAAATGCTTTCTGTTTACCCTTGCTGAAATAAGGCTTCATTTAAATGAAAATGTACATCCCTACTTGAAAGCAGTCACAGACAAGGTGTTATGCTGAGCCCAGCAGGCCAGCAGTGGCGCCATTCCCAAGGGGTTTGTAAAATGAGACCTACTGCATCAAAATTCATGAGGTAGGTCATTTGCTACCCTATTTGTGACTTGCAAACAGCGTCATTGAGAGTGGTGTACGTCAGATCATCCTACTTGATAATTGCTAGTTGCTATGTCTCACAATGTGTGACTCACAAAACCTGATCTTGGTACATGTGCCCCTGAGTAACACATTTCAGGTGCAATGACAATACCTGTGCCCATGCATTCTGTCAATAATGATCAGCTAAGACACTGTCAGCATACCACATTTCACTGTTTTGGGACAGCAAAGTGGGCTATCCATGTTTAGTGCTACATTGTCATCATTACACACACATGATCCCTGCCATCTTGTTGGCAAAGGGGGCATATACGGCTTAGGGGACACTGCCAATGGGGCATTTGTTACTTATAATAAACTATGCCACATCTGTTATGGACCGCTTAATGAATGATATTTGTTGACTGAAATTTGACCCACATTTCCATCACACAATTATTCATTGTCCTTTGATGCACAAGCCACAATACTTGAGTCACTTGTATTGCAAGCTTTGAAGTCAGGTTTACCACCACATGATTGTTAGGCCTAGTGCATGTGTGCATATGCATGTCTATCACTCACTAGAGTGTCAGTGTCAATGCAAGTTTGCAGTGGTATGTCTTTTGGAGTGTTTACATGCAGGATCAGCAGCTCACTCACATAAAATGTTACACACTGTGATATGTTGTCCACATGTTTGTACACTGATCAGATATTGAGCATATATTTCCTTTCAATGTCTTACAGGTGGACCGGCCCCTATTCTATTGGGGAAGTGGCTCGATTTGAGTACCCAGCCATATCCAGTAAGTGTGAAAATGTCTGTCCTGTGTAGTGATTGCAGCGGTTGTGTGAGTGACTTGGTGTTGTACTTATTTCAAGATAAGATGAGCTGACACATGATCTGATATATTACGTGCCTGGAGGTTGACATAGTGTTCCATGCAAGGGTTAGACATTACACAGAGACAAAGTGGTTGTGTGGGTGCTGTTTATTTTAAAGTGCTGTAGTGCAATAGTTACATAGTCCAGGTTTGTAACCCCATTAGTGTAAAGCATTCTATAGTGAGGAAACACAAGTGTATGGTTGAGGGACATGTCATTGGACATGCTGAAATGAAGTCTCATTCAGTGCTGCGGAACATGAATTGCCAATTGAGTAGTGAGAAACAATTGCAGTCCATGGTGGTAAGGTTAACAGTGTGTCGGTGAAGAGTGCATGTCACCAACTGTAGCAACAATGGCATGCTGTTAAGCACAGGACAAAGGAAAATCAGTGCCCATGTGGCATGGGCTGGTGCTACTGAGTACACCTAGGGTGAATATGATCTGTTCCACATCTTCATCTTCTGATGTGTGTGTTGTTTCCTCTGCCCTTGATGGTGGTGGTGGTGGGTTTGAGGGGGCAACACACACTCTAGTGGTTGGAGCAGTGGACTCCAAATTCCTGCCAGCTGCCATCTGTGGAACTAGATTTGTCATCACTGCAGCAAGGTGGAGCTGCTGATTACTGAGTATAGCAACCACATCCCTGTGGTTGGCAGCCATGTCTGCCCTGAGTGTGTCCAGCTTGATGTATGCATGCAGCTGCAAGATTGGGAAGGCAGGTGTTGTGGCAACTCCCTCACAGCAGTGGAGAGGTCCCTCACACACTTTTGGTCTCCTTGCAGTAGGGATTGTATGAATTGTATGACTGCTGACTGTTCTGCAGACGTCATCATGCACATGTACATCCCCTCAAGGCTGGCTGCCATAGTTTGCCTTCCCACCCGCTCCATCTTGGCCAGCTACCGCTGTACTCCCACTAGTGTCCTCTCGAAAGGTGTTCCCAGTGTCACCAGAGTCCTCAGCTATGTTTGAGCTGGCAGGTCGTACTATTGGGGTGGTGGGTGGATCCTCAGTGATGGCTGCTACATGTGTGCTCCTCCTTGCAAATGGAGGCGGTGTCTGGAGGCTTCCTAGGACATCTTGGAGGGTTTCTGGCTGATGGTTGTCAGCTGGCCATCCAGCTCATCAGGGTAGTCCAGGACAGACAGAACCACAAGAGATCCATTGTCCTCTGCAATGAGATATTGTACAATTAGTGTGTCTGTGTTGTGGCAGTTGTAATGTGACATCACTGACTTCCTATTGGTGGTATATTGAAAAACGTCCCAAAATGGATATGCACCATTTTTCCCCGCAATAGTGTCAAAAAGCGATGCAAATCCAGCAAACAGTGCTAAGGAGCCCCAAAATGGATCCCAGAAGCCAGGAAAGACCCCAGGGAAACCCCAAAAAAACAGGAAACAGCCAGGAGGACACAGAAAAGACCCAGGGGAGAGACAAGAAGAAAAGGAACTGTTGCTTCAGTGCAGTGGAGCATGCATGAAATACTGGTCAGAGAGGTGATGGAGCACCAGCATCAACTATTCATCACCTCAAAATTGCCAAGAGGGAGGAGAGAGGCAATTTGGCAACAGTTTTTGGACAAGATTAACAGTGTGACAGAGGTCAGGAGAATGGTCATGGAGTGCAAGAAACCCTGGCATGACTGTAAGTGCAGGACAAAGGAGAAAATGGCAAGGAACAGGAAGACAGCACTGCAGACTGGAGGTGGGAGTCCAGCACAGCAAGAGGACCTGGACGAGATGGAGTAGATGGTTGCAGACGTTATCCCGGAGGAAATCGTCACTGGTATCACAGGACAGCTCAGACTACCAGGAAACAACACATGTACAGGGTAAGTTGCTCTGGGCAAAAATGCCTAAATGTCAACTGCAACCGGGGGGGGGGAAATACCTACTACACATTGCATGGAAGTCATCATATACATGTAGTGGCATGGGTAAAGGGGCACGGCAGGGGGGCATGGCCTGCACAAACATAAGCAGGGGCACACCATTACACTACACCAACAACAGTCCCATGGGGGCATGCTGTAATACCAACGATGGATGAAAGGGAAAGCCACGACAGGAGGGAAGGCCACTACGTCAAACTGACATCCTGGCACTCGTCAGCCAACATACCTCCTACATTAACTAGGGCCCTATTAGCAATCCTCTAGCCAAACCGACAACTGCAATGTAACTGCAACAAAAGTTGCCACTACCACCTCTGATCTGTGTGCAGCTCAAGTAGCCAATGGCAGTAATCTCCCCATGGAACATACATACCTAAATTAGGGGGTGAGGATGACATCTGCAACAATCTCCTGAAACAAGACAAAGGTCCCAGTACACTCAAATGTCAATGCCCATAGTTGTCACAAACATCAGCCAAAGTAAACAACAATAGGAGCGACACAGCACTAAGGACACACCCATGCTCCATATGTCAGGGTCCATCCTGTGCCTGGGTGTTAGAAATGGGGTTTTTGGTTGGCAGTTAGGTTGCCCTCTGTCCAAGCAAGAACCCTCACTCTAGTCAGGGTAAGTCACACACAATCCAAAATCAGCCTGTGCTCACCCTCCGGTAGCTTGGCACGAGCAGTCAGGCTTAACTTAGAAGGCAATGTGTAAAGCATTTGTGCAATAAATCATACAACACCATAGCATAACACCACAAAAATACACCACACAGTATTTAGAAAAATATATAATATTTATCTGGGTAATTGTAGGTCAAAACGATCAAAGTTGCAATACGAATTTGTAAAGATATCACTGAAAAGTGATATTAAGGGTCTTTGAGTTTTTAAAAAGCAATAAAGTGTCTTTCAAGCACAGAGTACCTGGTTTCTGGTGGGAAATCTCCTCAGAGGGCCACAGGAGAAGAGATGCGTGGAAAAAGGGGTGTGTGCGTCGATTTCTTCTCAGCACACACAGACTTGCGTCGTTCTTTTCCACGCGGGGAAGTCGGGCGTCGTTTTCCGGCGCGCAGACAGTCTCTTTTTGTGGATCGCGGGGATTACCAGATGTCCCGGGTCTGTGCGTGGATTCTCCTGCTTATTTTCCGGCTGCGCGTCGTTCTGCGGGGCTGCGCGTCGAAGTTTCGATCTCACGGTAGGCGTCGCGTCGATTTCTCCTTGGAAGTCGGGCGGCGTTGTCCTTGCGAGGCCGTGCGTCGAAATTTTGGTCTCACGGCAGGCGTCGCGTCGATTTCTCCTTGGAAGTCGGGCGGCGTTGTCCTCGCGAGGCCGTGCGTCAAAGTTTCGCACTCACGGTAGGCGTCGCGTCGATTTCTCCTGGAAAGTCGGGCGGCTTTGTCCTTGCGAGGTTGTGCGTCGAAGTCTCGATCGTCCCGAGGGCGTCGCGTCGATCAGCGTCGGTGTGCGGCGTTTTTCTCGCCGCGAAACAAGCTGTGCGTCGAAATTTTCGGCGCACGGAGCGTCCACGTGAAAGGAAGAAGTCTTTTTGGTCCTGAGACTTCAAGGAACAGGAGGCAAGCTCTATCCAAGCCCTTGGAGAGCACTTTCACAGCCAGACAAGAGTTCAGCAAGGCAGCAGGGCAACAGCAAGACAGCAGTCCTTTGTAGAAAGCAGACAGGTGAGTCCTTTGAGCAGCCAGGCAGTTCTTCTTGGCAGGATGTAGTTTCTGGTTCAGGTTTCTTCTCCAGCAAGTGTCTGATGAGGTAGGGCAGAGGCCCTGTTTTATACTAAGTTGTGCCTTTGAAGTGGGGGTGACTTCAAAGAGTCTCTAAGAAATGCACCAAGTTCCCTTTCAGCTCAATCCTGTCTGCCAGAGTCCCAGTAGGGGGTGTGGCAGTCCTTTGTGTGAGGGCAGGCCCTCCACCCTCCCAGCCCAGGAAGACCCATTCAAAATGCAGATGTATGCAAGTGAGGCTGAGTACCCTGTGTTTGGGGTGTGTCTGAGTGAATGCACAAGGAGCTGTCAACTAAACCTAGCCAGACGTGGATTGAAGGGCACAACAAGATTTTAGTGCAAAGAAATGCTCACTTTCTAAAAGTGGCATTTCTAGAATAGTAATATTAAATCCGACTTCACCAGTCAGCAGGATTTTGTATTACCATTCTGGCCATACTAAATATGACCTTCCTGCTCCTTTCAAATCAGCAGCTGCCACTTCAACAGTGTATGAGGGCAGCCCCAATGTTAGCCTATGAAGGGAGCAGGCCTCACAGTAGTGTAAAAACGAATTTAGGAGTTTTACACTACCAGGACATATAACTACACAGGTACATGTCCTGCCTTTTACCTACACAGCACCCTGCTCTAGGGGTTACCTAGGGCACACATTAGGGATGACTTATATGTAGAAAAAGGGGAGTTCTAGGCTTGGCAAGTACTTTTAAATGCCAAGTCGAAGTGGCAGTGAAACTGCACACACAGGCCTTGCAATGGCAGGCCTGAGACAAGGTTAAGGGGCTACTGAGGTGGGTGGCACAACCAGTGCTGCAGGCCCACTAGTAGCATTTAATCTACATGCCCTAGGCACATGTAGTGCACTCTACTAGGGACTTACAGGTAAATTAAATAGTCAATCATGGATAAACCAATCAATAGTACAATTTACACAGAGAGCATATGCACTTTAGCACTGGTTAGCAGTGGTAAAGTGCTCAGAGGTCAAAAGCCAACAACAACAGGTCAGAAAAAATAGGAGGAAGGAGGCAAAAAGTTTGGGGATGTCCCTGTCAAAAAGCCAGGTCCAACATGACCCCCCACCAGCCTAAAGCCAGGGGAGAACAATCACTATCCTGATGTACTTCCCTGTTTGAGGCGACAGAACAAGGACCCAGGCCCACAACAGCAGGGGCATGCTCCAGTTCTTCGCCTTCCTGACTCCCATTGGATCCCTCTGTCCATACTCTCAGGGCCCACTAAGCCCATCCATGGGGAACCTTTCTCCTTTCCTGCAGATCCCATCTGTGCAGCACCTAACCTTACTTTGCTCACAGATGTATCCCAGGAGCAGGATAGTACCACCATGACCAACATAGTGGTGTTGCCCACTCTACCCCTGGGGTGTGACACTTGTCCCCTCCCCAGGGATAACTCTGTCCACCCGGACAGCAAGCCACAGTGATTACTGACAGCTGCCAGGGATGAGAGCCAGGCCCCAGGCCTCTCAAAGCTCTCCAACCACTGTGGCTGTGGAGAGTGGGGGGCGGTAGCCCCAGGTGCTGGGCACCCTTTAACCACTCTCCCTTCCACCAGGTCAGGGATGACAGCCTGAACCTGGTCCTCCCCTCTGGGGCTTTGTACCCTCCCTCCTGGAGCGGTACCCCCAGAGTCCAACATGGTCAGGGTGCTTACAGAAGTCACCCTGTACCATTCCTCCACCAGTGCAGGGCTGTTAACCTGCCACTGGCCCTCCAACCTGGGGCCTGTACCTTCAGGTTGGACTAGGGCCCGGGGTGAGGCTTCCCTCCCCCTGCCCTCCCTTCTGGGGTCCAGCACCCTCCAACTAGGAGTGGCCTCCTCAGAAGACAACATGGTAGGGGCACTGTTATCAGTAGCCCCTCCCTCCAGGTCCGGGGGGACACCCTGAACCTGGTCTTCCAGCCCAGGGTCTGTACCCTCAGACTGGATCACCGCCTGGCAAACCAGGACTTCCTGGGAGGCACACCTACCCCCCACCAGGCCAGAGTTTAACCTCTGCACCTGCCCATTCAACTCAGAGTCACCACCCTGAAGTTGAACAATTGCCTGGCACGCCAGGACTTCCTGGAGGGCACACTGACCCTCCACCAGGTCAGAGTTTAACCTCTGCACCTGACCATTCAACTCAGAGTCACCACCCTGAAGTTGAACAATTGCCTGGCACACCAGGACTTCCTGGAGGGCACACTGACCCTCCACCAGGTCAGAGTTTAACCTCTGAGCCTGGTTCCCCAACCCAGGGTCACCACCCTGAGGTTGGGCAATGGCCTGGCACGCCAGGACTTTCTGGGGGGCACACCTACCCCCCACCAGGTCAGAGTTTAACCTCTGAACCTGGTCATCCAACCCAGAGTCAACACCCTGAGGTTGGACAATTGCCTGGCACAGCAGGGCTTCTTGGGAGGCACACCTACCTCCCACCAGGTCAGAGTTTAACCTCTGAACCTGGGTATCCAACCCAGAGTCACCGCCCTGAGGTTGAACAATTGCCTGGCACGCCAGGACTTTCTGGGGGGCACACCTACCCCCCACCAGGTCAGAGTTTAACCTCTGAACCCGGTTATCCAACCCAGAGTCAGCACTCTGAGGTTGAACAATTGCCTGGCACGCCAGGACTTTCTGGAGGGCACACTGACCCTCCACCAGGTCAGAGTTTAACCTCTGAACTGGGCCATTCAACTCAGAGTTACCACCCTGAAGTTGAACAATCGCCTGGCACGCCAGGACTTCCTGGAGGGCACACTGACCCTCCACCAGGTCAGAGTTTAACCTCTGAACCTGGTTCTCCAACCTAGGGTCACCATCCTGAGGTTGGACAACTGCCTGGTACACCAGGGCTTTCTGGGGGGCACACCTACCCCCCACCAGGTCAGAGGTTAACCTCTGAACCTGGATATCCAACCCAGAGTCACCACCCTGAGGTTGAACAATTGCCTGGTATACCAGGACTTTCTGGGGGGCACACCTACCCCCCACCAGGTCAGAGTTTGACCTCTGAACCTGGCCATCCAACCCAGAGTCGACACCCTGAGGTTGGACAACTGCCTGGCACGCCAGGACTTTCTGGGGGGCACACCTACCCCCCACCAGGTCAGAGTTTAACCTCTGAACCTGACCATCCAACCCAGAGTCAACACCCTGAGGTTGGACAATTGCCTGGCACAGCAGGACTTCTTGGGAGGCACACCTACCTCCCACCCGGTCAGAGTTTGACCTCTTCACCTGGTAAGCCAACCCAGAGTCACCACCCTGAGGTTGAACCATTGCCTGGCATTCCAGGACTTTCTGGGGGGCACATCTACCCCCCACCAGGTCAAAGTTTAACCTCTGAACCCGGTTATCCAACCCAGAGTCACCACCCTGAGGTTGAATCTTTGCCTGGCATGCCAGGACTTCCTGGGGGGCACTCTCACCCCCCACAAGGGACACGCCGTCCCCAAGGGCCACACAAGAGTCTGGTTGGCGCAGGTCTCCCGACCTCTGCCCATCCGGCAGAGTCTGGGTTTCCCCCAAACCAGAAACGGTTTCACCTGGGTCATTCCTGGGGGGCTCTGCTCTCAGAGCTGACCCCTGACTTTCAAGATCCTCCACTGGGGTCGGCCACCCCCTCTCAACCCTATGTCTGGACTTCTGCACCCCCTCACTAGGAGTGGTACTGCCAGACACCAGAACTGTTGGGATGCTGTCTACAGTCATCCCCCCAAGTTCTTCTGACACTGCGGGGCTTCCCTCAAAAGGTAGCCCTACGGTACAGGTTAGGCTCTGAGACCTACCTGGGACACTACAATCCTCTCCCACCTCACTTGGTCGGGAACCACCTAGACCACTCCCTTCAGGAGCACCCCCAAATGTCTCTTCAGACTCTCTGGTACTCACCCAAAAGTCTGCCTCCACTGTAAGTTCCCTGGGGTCAGAGAACTCACACTCCACCTGGTGTTGGCGTAGCTCTGGAAAATAAGGACCAGACATATGCTCTCCAGCAATTACATCACTCTGCCCTTCACATGTATTAACCACAGTACCCTTCACCCAACCACCCAGTAACTCAACCTTGGAAAAGCACTCTACTTCACCCTCCTGAGACTGGTGAGACAGTATCTGTCTGTCCCTGACACTCAACCCAAACTCTTCTGGGATGTCTCTACACTCTATATCCAGGACGTCCACCAGGGGGGAACCCTTTTCTCTGTCACTCTCTGCTAGAGTCAGTAAAGTGTCCCTCCCCCCAGTAGGAATATGACTCCCTGTGCCAGTTCCCCAATCCTTCTCAGGGACCCTGTGCATAACGGGGACTACCTCATACCCTTGAACTGCCTGGGGTGTGTCAACTCCCTTCTTCAAGTTGGGCACCACATCTCTGGGCTTGTGCCCTTCTTCAGCAGTACTAGATGCAAGATTTTTGCTGCCACCATCTGAACTGGACTCAGCCCTTCCGGCCTCCAGTTTCAGCTCTTTACAGCTCAGCTCTTGAGCTGCAATCTTTTCTTCTTCCAGGGCTAAAAGTCTTTTTGCCTCAACCTCTGCAAGATACTCCTCTAATTGTTGCTCCTGTCGCCTTTGACTTCGGAGCCATTCATCTATTTCTGGGTCACTGTCCAACTCTGAGTAGCCTTCCTCCTCATCTGAGTAGTCTTCCTCCTCATCTGAGGGGTACTTAGTCATTTGGTTTCTTGCTGCCTCTCTCTCTGCCCATCTTTCCTCCCCCCAGACTATGTAGTGATGGAGCATCTCCGCTTTAGTAGATCTCCTTGCTACAGGAAGGCCCCATTGTCTGCAAAGCTTCCTTAGGTCAGCCTTAGTGAGGTGGTCAGTACGAACAAAGAATGAGTAGGTAAGCAATCCCATTTTGATAAGATCTTATCAGCAAAAACCAAAATCCAAAGTCCAAAATATCAATAGTATATCCAGGAGGACATCAGAGAACCAAGAGCCAAAAAAAGATGAAAAATCAAGTTGACCTTCCACTGTGGGTAGGTAGTGAAATACTTAGCTACTGTATGTCACTGCACAAACGCAAGTCCTATCCTCACCGCTGATCACCAATGTTAGAAATGGGGTTTTTGGTTGGCAGTTAGGTTGCCCTCTGTCCAAGCAAGAACCCTCACTCTAGTCAGGGTAAGTCACACACAATCCAAAATCAGCCTGTGCTCACCCTCCGGTAGCTTGGCACGAGCAGTCAGGCTTAACTTAGAAGGCAATGTGTAAAGCATTTGTGCAATAAATCATACAACACCATAGCATAACACCACAAAAATACACCACACAGTATTTAGAAAAATATATAATATTTATCTGGGTAATTGTAGGTCAAAACGATCAAAGTTGCAATACGAATTTGTAAAGATATCACTGAAAAGTGATATTAAGGGTCTTTGAGTTTTTAAAAAGCAATAAAGTGTCTTTCAAGCACAGAGTACCTGGTTTCTGGTGGGAAATCTCCTCAGAGGGCCACAGGAGAAGAGATGCGTGGAAAAAGGGGTGTGTGCGTGATTTCTTCTCAGCACACACAGACTTGCGTCGTTCTTTTCCACGCGGGGAAGTCGGGCGTCGTTTTCCGGCGCGCAGACAGTCTCTTTTTGTGGATCGCGGGGATTACCAGATGTCCCGGGTCTGTGCGTGGATTCTCCTGCTTATTTTCCGGCTGCGCGTCGTTCTGCGGGGCTGCGCGTCGAAGTTTCGATCTCACGGTAGGCGTCGCGTCGATTTCTCCTTGGAAGTCGGGCGGCGTTGTCCTTGCGAGGCCGTGCGTCGAAATTTTGGTCTCACGGCAGGCGTCGCGTCGATTTCTCCTTGGAAGTCGGGCGGCGTTGTCCTTGCGAGGCCGTGCGTCAAAGTTTCGCACTCACGGTAGGCGTCGCGTCGATTTCTCCTGGAAAGTCGGGCGGCTTTGTCCTTGCGAGGTTGTGCGTCGAAGTCTCGATCGTCCCGAGGGCGTCGCGTCGATCAGCGTCGGTGGGCGGCGTTTTTCTCGCCGCGAAACAAGCTGTGCGTCGAAATTTTCGGCGCACGGAGCGTCCACGTGAAAGGAAGAAGTCTTTTTGGTCCGGAGACTTCAAGGAACAGGAGGCAAGCTCTATCCAAGCCCTTGGAGAGCACTTTCACAGCCAGACAAGAGTTCAGCAAGGCAGCAGGGCAACAGCAAGACAGCAGTCCTTTGTAGAAAGCAGACAGGTGAGTCCTTTGAGCAGCCAGGCAGTTCTTCTTGGCAGGATGTAGTTTCTGGTTCAGGTTTCTTCTCCAGCAAGTGTCTGATGAGGTAGGGCAGAGGCCCTGTTTTATACTAAGTTGTGCCTTTGAAGTGGGGGTGACTTCAAAGAGTCTCTAAGAAATGCACCAAGTTCCCTTTCAGCTCAATCCTGTCTGCCAGAGTCCCAGTAGGGGGTGTGGCAGTCCTTTGTGTGAGGGCAGGCCCTCCACCCTCCCAGCCCAGGAAGACCCATTCAAAATGCAGATGTATGCAAGTGAGGCTGAGTACCCTGTGTTTGGGGTGTGTCTGAGTGAATGCACAAGGAGCTGTCAACTAAACCTAGCCAGACGTGGATTGAAGGGCACAACAAGATTTTAGTGCAAAGAAATGCTCACTTTCTAAAAGTGGCATTTCTAGAATAGTAATATTAAATCCGACTTCACCAGTCAGCAGGATTTTGTATTACCATTCTGGCCATACTAAATATGACCTTCCTGCTCCTTTCAAATCAGCAGCTGCCACTTCAACAGTGTATGAGGGCAGCACCAATGTTAGCCTATGAAGGGAGCAGGCCTCACAGTAGTGTAAAAACGAATTTAGGAGTTTTACACTACCAGGACATATAACTACACAGGTACATGTCCTGCCTTTTACCTACACAGCACCCTGCTCTAGGGGTTACCTAGGGCACACATTAGGGATGACTTATATGTAGAAAAAGGGGAGTTCTAGGCTTGGCAAGTACTTTTAAATGCCAAGTCGAAGTGGCAGTGAAACTGCACACACAGGCCTTGCAATGGCAGGCCTGAGACAAGGTTAAGGGGCTACTGAGGTGGGTGGCACAACCAGTGCTGCAGGCCCACTAGTAGCATTTAATCTACATGCCCTAGGCACATGTAGTGCACTCTACTAGGGACTTACAGGTAAATTAAATAGTCAATCATGGATAAACCAATCAATAGTACAATTTACACAGAGAGCATATGCACTTTAGCACTGGTTAGCAGTGGTAAAGTGCTCAGAGGTCAAAAGCCAACAACAACAGGTCAGAAAAAATAGGAGGAAGGAGGCAAAAAGTTTGGGGATGTCCCTGTCAAAAAGCCAGGTCCAACACTGGGTAACAAGGCAACATCACAAATGTCATACTGCTCAGACAACACAATTGAGGAGGGGACACATGTAACTGGTCACTGAAATACACCTGTACAGTCAGAGGACGAAATAGGACACTGATACGACTATCAGGGCAATCCAATGTAACACACATTACCCAAAATCAGCAGGACACATTAACAATGTCAACATCCATATCGGATCATGACATTGCCATGCATAGGATATGCCACATGTCTATTACATTTAAGTGGATGTGAACGATCAGGGATTGGGACAGGTCCTGATAGTTAAGTGTGCTGCCAGGGCCATCAGAACACCCACAGCCAGTGAAAGGTCTCACCATGAGAATGGATATACACAGAGGGTTGAGTAGGACAAAAAGGTGGCAATTTTCTATTTGCCATAAAGCAACACCTAGAGGCAATGATGCAGACAAGTCTGATAACTCAATAACATACATGTGACACACAGGTGGGCCATAGGCCTGAAACAATGCCCATCTGAAGGACTGCAGATATTAATACAAAACAAGATCACAAAGTGAATTCATCAAAAGGCAGGCACGTCACGTCAAAATTGTCACAACACAGACACACTAATTCTACCCTGTTTCATTGCAGAGGAATATGGATCTCCTGCCGATATGCCTGTCCCATATTTCCCTGATGACATGGACAACGAGGCGATAAACATTCCCCAAGAGACCATCCAAAAGGTCCTTCAAACCCTCCAGACCCCACCTTCAGTCACAAGGAGGAGCACAGAACAAGCAGCCATCACAGAGTAACCACCCACCACCCCAATTGTAACACCTGCCAGCTCCAATACAGCTGAGGACTCAGACGACACTGGCACCAGCTTTGAGAGAACTGTAGTTGGAGTACAGCGGGAGCTGGCCAAGGATGTGCGGGTGGGGATGCAAACTATGGCAGCCAGCCTTGAGGGGGTGCATTTGTGCATGATGTCATCTGCATATCAGGCAGCAGCTATGCAAGCCCTAACATCTATCTTGCAGGAACTGCAGAAAACCCAAAAGGAAATCAGCACAGCTGTAATACAGTTGACCCAACACCTACAACAGCAATCCTGTCAACGTGTGCACGAATGCAACATTGGACCCCTCAGGGCCTACCTGGCTGCCTACCATCGTGATGTGGCTGCTATTCTCAAGAACCAGCAGATCCTCCTTGCTGCAGTACTGCCCTTAAGACCTTCACAGGGAGCAGCGACCGGGATGTCTGACTCCACGTCTTCTAACACTGAGGTGTGTGTTGCCCCTTCACAACCAAAAACAACAAGGACAAAGCAGGCAACACACACATCAGAAGAAGAAGACATGGAACAGATCACATTCACAAGGAAAATGACCCGGAAGCACTAGTCCCTGCCACATGGCCCACATTTACCAAGGTCCTGCGCTTTGTAACTTGCCAGTCTTGCAACAACTGTACTCAAGCACTGTTCTGCAAACCACTGTATATCTTGTCACCCAGCCCAGTGATTGTCTCTCTCCTACTCATTGCAAAATCCTGTCCCTCTGCACTGTCTGAAGCAGCAACCCCAGCATGACAAAAGCATTTTGGTAAACCCTTGTGTTGGATCCCAATTTAAAATGTCACTATAATGGACTCACAGTAATGGACAATGTACATATAGCACTACAGCACTTTTCAATAAATAGCACTTACACCACAAATCTGTCTCTGGGTAATGTGACATATCAACTGCGCAGTAGATAATTGGAATGTCCCTACTGTCAAATAACGTAGCTTCTCAAAACAACTGTCCAGATATTATGTAGTTAGAGAAATCTGCACAGTGACCATGATTGCATCATACTCTCCCCATCCTGAGGGAATAATCTAATGAAGTGAGATACCATAAACCACCATTCTGTGTTGGACCTTGCTTTCAACATGTATGTGTGAAATAGTTGTGGTCCTCTGCTATAGGCCTTCAAAGGAGATATGTACATGATATATGTCATTAAGAGTGTGTGTGTATGTGACCATTGTATGTTAGGCATCACATAAGCTCTAGGATGTTCCGTGTCCTACTCAGTATCTCAGCAATGCTCCATGAGGCAACACTCTTATTCTGATAAGTAGAGATGAATCTGTGTAAAAAGGAATAGCCAGACCATGATATGGTGATTATAATAGGTGTTTATTTACATTAGTTAACTAAAGTGGTGAAGGTGATCATATTCAGAAGAAATTATTTACAATCTGTTGCCGACTGCGTATACCAGCTGTTGTGTTCTGTAGTTCCCCCTCCTGTTGCAGGCCATCATCCTCCTCTTCCTCCTCTTCAGGCATGTGTGGCTCTGGTTCCAGGAGGGGAATGTTTCTTCTGACACAAATGTTGTGCAATATTGCACATGTGAGGATGATCCTAAAGACCATCTCGGGGGAATATAGGAGGCTACCACCAGTGATGTCGAGGCAGCGGAACCTTGACTTGAGGATGCCGAAGGTCCGCTCAACAATGCTGCGTGTCCTCCTATGGGCCTCGTTGTATGCACGCTCTGCAGCTGTACTCGGTTTGCCAAATGGCGTCATAATCCATGGCTGGGTGCCATACCCCTGATCAGCTGCAAGAGAAAATGAATGGGATCATGTTGATGTAGCTGGCACTATTGAAAAGACCTTTAATGGCAATAGTTGTCTTGTGTTGTCTGTGACTCTTTTGTGTACTAATGTGACATCCTATGCTTGTAGGCTAACCACCTGCATTGTGTTGTTTCCTTGGCTGAACAAGTGTTTGTCTGCTAACCGTTTGTCAGCAGTATGTTTTTGGATTTTCAGTACAGTGTGCCCTCCCTAGCATTGTGACTTGTGATACAGGTGTCCGTGTGTCTTCACTGGGGGTGAGATGATAGTTCCATGCAGAGTTAAAATTTAAAGTGTTGTTAACACGTTCATATCAAAGTACCCTGGACATCCCATACTTTTAGACTTAGGCAATGTATTAATGTAAAGGTCATTGGGACACTTACAATTTGCAAGGTGACATTTAGGCAACCACACTCATTGACGTCTTCACATTAGGCTGTACAGTAAATTCTGATGTGTGACAGGTTCAATGGTGAGTTAAGAAACATGGCTAGCGATGTCACGACCTCAGTGTGTTCCTGTTGACATGTTGCTGTTGTGGTGTATGTGTTGTGTATCCTAGAGGGTTGCTGTGCAGTGTGTAAATAAGTAGGTTTTTGTACTTACCAACAAGTAGTCCATTGCCATACCGTCCATCCTGGAAGTGTTCATTGATGGTGCAGTGACGGAAGATGTATGAGTCATGTACACTCCCAGGATATTTAGCCACGATGTTGGTGATCAATCCCTGGGGATCGACTATGGCCTGCACGTTGATGGAATGTGTGTGCTTCCTGTTGCGTTAGAGGTGTTCAGTTGCAGCAGGTGGCACAAGGCGTACATGTGTGCAGTCGATTGCACCAAGGACGTGTGGGAAGCCACTGATTGCGTAGAACCCCTGTTTAGTTTCCTGCTGCTTCTGCAGTGTGTTAGGGAAGCAGATGTGGCGGGGTGTCAGTCGAATGATGGCATCCAGTACTTTGGGCAAAAAGGCGGAGAATGATGGTTGTGATATTCCGGCAACCAGGGCACCAGTTGTTTGGAAAGAGCCACTTGCCAGCATGTGAAGTACGGCAAGCAGCTTTTTTTCAGTTGGGATGGTGCGGTATGTCACCAAAGTGGGGGCCAACTGCTGTTCAATGTTTCGCAGCAGCTGCTGAATGGCCTGCCAGTTCAACCGGTACCTCTGTATGATGTTGTGTTCCCTGAGGCCCTGAAGGGTTGTTCTTGGGTGGAATATCCTCTCCTGCCTTCTGCGCTGCCTTTGGGGTCCCTGCTGGTGTTGTTGTAGCTGCTGTTGTTGCTGCTGGGCTCTGCGTCTGCGTGCATGCTGGATTAGAATGACCTCCATGGCTCCCTGTTGCTGCTCTGCTGCTCTGCTGCTCTGCTGCTCTGCTGTTTGTTCTGTGTGTTCTGATTAAATACAGGTGTGTTTGCCCCATTTTAACGCATGCCCTGACCCAGGAGTTAATTTTTGATGCAAATTGGGCTGTGCGTCATTTTCTGGCTCCGCCTCCCGGCCGTGCGTAATTTTTGCCCAAAAGCATAAATACGACGCATGGCCCTTTCCGCCATTTTTTGGACGGGAACGCCTACCTTGCATATAATTAACGCAAGGCGGGTTGCCGCATCCAAAAAATTACGCACACAGCGGAATTTTGGCGTCCGCGGGCTCGGGCGTCAAAGTTTAAATATGGGGCAATGTTTGCGCTGATTGTGCATCAAAATTTTTGACGCACAATCGGCGCAGATGGAGTATAAATATGCCCCTTTGTGTTTCGACTTTAACTTTACACTGATGCCTATTTGTGCAACTTGTCTTTTATTCTACTTCTTAAAGTGTATGCCAGTTAGGAGGGTATGTTACCATTCCCTCTGTTGCCTACAGAAACCTAGATAAACAATTACTTATCTCATCTGTAATCGACGTTAGTTACGTACTAACTAAAACAGTTCACTTCACCCTATAATTCTCATACCAGAATAGATGAAGTGATGGCTGGTGGATGCTCCCTCTGTCAATGTTTCAACACATTACTGGAGGTTTTCAAGGTGTCTTCTTCATGGTAGTAGTAGTAGTAGTGTGCTAACAGGAAAAGCATCACAACAAGCAAGTTCTGACTCCAAGCTAGGAGATCTCCAACTCTAGGATTAATCACAAGGATCACAGGCAACTGACTTAAAAGAAAAACAGAGATTTAGTAGGTTATATACATACCTTCATATTATAGTTTGGAAAGACTGGGGACAGATAACTACCACCATGACACATCAAGGAATACTACGTATTATAACAAAGACTAGCAATACTAAATTATCCTGAGCATTGGTGAGCATGACATTTGAAAACCAAAGTTAGGAAATCGTCAAGTCAGGGAAAATGTATGCAAGGTCTGTACTCTGTAGTTGACAAGATTAAGAATGTATTTACACATTCCAAAGGCCAGAATGATGATGTTGACACTGGGGAATGAGATTCTTACTTATGCGTAGTTGGGTAAGTGTGGCTGGTGTGGACGATTAGGGAATAGAAGATTCAACAGTGAGGTGGTATTACATTTAACCACATCCCCCCACCACGTGTGTGATCTATGTGGTGTAAATTAAGTCACCCCTCAATAAATTGCATAGCATGGGGGGAAAGGGTTAGGGGTTTGATGAATGGATGAGAAAGGGAATTTGAGGAAAGGTGTGATAAAGACAAACACAAGAACAATATTCATCAGAGTGACGAGCCATTAATCTGTTGTGGAAGGAAACAAAGGAATGAGGATGACACAGATCAGTCAAATGCATTACAACAGTTCTTTTGCCCCAGAGACTCAAGTTATTAGATATATAACTGTTCTTTCGTTTAGGTTTGAAAAAATCAAATTAGGTAGGAATAAATTGAACTCACCCACTTCTAAAAATGTGATTGTTAAAAGAAAAATGATTCTGTGTTGTCAAATTGGGTCACTCTTGGGTGCCTGTCTGAACCGTATTTAGCTCAGCTTGTGCCTTTTGTTCGTGCAGGAGATGAGAAAGCCTGCAGATTGTAAACAGAAACTGTTTTGTAGAGTGAAGGAGAAGGACAGAAAGCTTCATGGGGAGTGCATCAAGAAGGCTCAGAGGCACAGCAAATACAGGAAGACTCAGAGTTTCACGTTTGCCACCAGTGAAACACACACACTCAGCAGCATTTTCCAAATCAACTCCCCTTTCTCCACGTAGCTGAGTACCAGGCTTCTAGGTTATGGTTTCCCCCTTGAAGTCGATAATTTCCTTCTTCTAGCTCTTGTCCATCCCAGTTCCAACCTGAGTGAGAGAGATTTGTATTGCACTGCTGTTGAAGAACAAGTAGAGAAACAGAACTGCAGTATTTTGTATAGAGTTTTGTTTGTAAACTGAAGTGACTGGTCTGGTCTCAGAAGAACCATGAAAAAGGAATGGACCCTACAGTAAGTGTTTGCTAAGTAAGTTGGTAAAGGCCAATAACCGGCAGGAAAAATGATCATCCAATAGGCACCAAACATTTCAATTAATCAAAATCAAGTTTACTATTAATTGAATACCCTTCCTCACTGTCTGCCACCACATAAATCATCAATCATTACTCACAATCATTCACTCATTGGTGCAATGGTTGTAGTTACCGCTTCCAATCCAAGCACAGGTCAGTTGGATACACAATTGTATCTGTGAGGCAAGTAACACATTGGAATTTGGTACTGGCACTCTTGTAAATCAATGATCTTCTGGTGCATCCCTGCTAAGTGATGCACAAGAAGAATAGGCCTGCAAGGGTGGCTGGTGTTGTCTCCAATGTCATGAATGAATTGTGGGGGCTTCTTCACTGCACCCTTTTCAAACTCCAAACCAGCCATATATGTGACTAAAAAGTGGTGATGCAACATAAATCTAACACAAATATAATGTTGGTCTAGCCACTTTTCTTTACAAAGAAAGAAGTTCAATGAGAAACAAGACAAGCAAAAGATAAATCTTTCTACCAATGCATGCTCTCCTGGTTTTTCGTTCACACCTGCAACTGTGAACCTTTCAGATGCCTTCTTTAGCTGGTCCTGTAGCAGATGCAGCAACAGGATAACTTGGCATCCTTGCTAACTTCCTGTGTTAACACCTCAAAAGGGAGTAGCATCTCTGTAAAGCAGTTGACTGGGCCCCATTTGTCAGCATCCATGGTCTTAGCTTTCCCAATTGCATTCCTTCTTCCTTGAATGTCATAGTCATTGATCTGTCTATGCTGCTTTAACAGATGTTGCAACGTATAATAGATCAAGTTCCAACATATTAGCACCTCCTGTATCAGGGCTATAACTGGTATTCTATTGGCATGCAGAATAATCCACAACTGCGTCTCTGCTTTAAATGAATGGCTGAAATGAGTGCAGATTGCTTTATAGGTGGTCAGTATGTTGCTGACTATGGGCCTTAGTTAGATATTGGCAGATAGGTTACTCCATCACAATGGTGATGGATATCCTGTCTGCTGAATATAAATCCCATTGTTTCCTATGGGATTTAGATTTCAGTGGAAGGGAAATTCGTCACCGATGTGTCATAGTAACCTCTCCGCCAGTATCTAAATCAGACCCTATGTCTTCTTTTTGAGAATGTCTTGCACAACCAGGTTTATGCAATGGCAAAACCCAGGACCCTGAGATAGCCACAGTCTGCCATGGTCTTGACTATGTTACTGCCATTGTCCATGGCAACAAATCCAATTCTGAGGCCACTGGGTCGCAGCCATTCAGACACCTTGCTGTTAAATTTGTCCAAGATGTTTGCAGCTGTATGTGATTTCTCCATGGGCAACATGGCTAGTGTTACAGGCTGCCAAAAGCTTTATAAACATTTTTTTCAGGGTCAAAATCTAAAGATAGCTTTTGCTTTACCCTCACAAAGAGATCCAGTGTGCAGTGATGCACATATAATCGTCAAGTGCTTCAAAGCGTGTCCAACCAATTGCAGAACATCATGATACAGTGCTTGAACATAAACTCTGGTAAAATCAGTCCGACTTGGAACCTTCATAATAGGGATATGGCTACCACAATTTCTAAGAATCCCATTCCTTTCACAAAAGGAAAAGGGAGGAGGTCATAGGGCCCCCTGCTTAAACATGCCCCTAATGGTAGCCTGCATGTTTTTTTCTGAGGCCACTGAGGCAGATAACTTTGAAGGAGTAGGTGGCGGTAGCCTCAGTGTGCATTCTGGAGCAGTTACTGTATACCGTGGTGTTCCCCATCTGAGTCTTCTTGTGTCATTGTGACGTCACTGAGGGGGATGATTCTGGTATACTACTGTAGAAGCACTGCTTTGAGTGAGGATGTCACCCTTTTCTTCCTCATCCTCACCTCCCACTGTGATTGGACTTGTAGCTGATGTTTCCCTGCTTTCCTCACCTTCACCACCATAACCACATTCAATAATTTTTTAAGGTGCTCCTCCCACTGGATTTTGAGATGTTTTTTCTTATGGGTCATTTGACCTACAGTACCATAATGAGAACAGGCTTAGCTCAACAAACACTCATATGGCAAATGGAGCTTATTGCAATGTTATCTTCTTGTTTGATTAGCGTAAAAAAGTCCAAAAATGGGGAGGAGTACTTTCTTAGTGGCCCACTGACAATGCCCAAAGAAGAACTTAAGGTAGGTGGGTGTGCCAATTGCCTCTCTGCAATGCATACTTCTACTGATGTAAGGGTTGGTGCAGGTCTCTGCTGGGGCCTCACAAATATGGGAGCTGGCAGCGCTGCCTGTACCACATCGCACAGAGCAGGGTGTATAGTAATGTTGGACTTCTCTGTGCCAGCTTACACAATGGATGGCTCGTCATCATCATCCTCCTCATCGTCATCCCTTTACATGATTCTAAGGCTTTCTGGAACTTTTCCTTTTCCCTTGCCTCTCCTGGTGCCTCCCGGATTCTGCTAGGGTCCACTCTATCTCCCTATTGTAGTCATTAGAAGTGGTGCTTGGAAAAGATAGTGGAGTAATACCTTTCTTTTTTTTTCAGGAGATCTGGGAGCCATTGATTCTAACAGAGGAGGTTCTTGCTCAGCAGGAAGCTCGATCTCCCATTCTCCTCCAACTTTAGGAAGATTAACTCTTGCTGGCTGCTGTCCAATTTGCTCTTGTTTCCTCAAACAATTGAGTACTACTTTGCAAAAGGGACAAATCCAAATCAACGGCACTGCTCATCAACATCACCATGATTGCAGTGGCTGCCTCACTGACAGACATGGCCTTGGCCTTAGGTTGGGGTGGTGATCTTTATGCAGGAGTACTGCTCTCAGATTCTCCAGGGAGGCTAGTGTGGCAGGCATACGTCTCCCAAAAAAGGTTGGAGTTGGCACGCCACTGAAGAAAAGCTGCCTCTTCTCACTGCCCACTTTTTTGGGAGCAACTTTCTTTGGGACCATGTAAACTCTAGGTTTACAGTGGCCCTCAGATGCACAAGTTGAAGAGTTTGAGGACTGAAGTAGGTGAGTAAGTGTAAGGCCTTCTCTTTGGCAGTACTGTGGGTGATATGAGGTCTCTTCTGTTGTGCACCTAAACGAAACCTAGCAAGAAAAACATGAAGTTAGTTAAATGTGGCATTGTTGCTGATTGAAATAGTACAGACAAATACAATCTAAGTACAGTTGGTTACTTATGTAATGAATAGCAATTTCATCAAACATTATAAAGTCAAACCACACCGTAAACATTTATTTCAAATCATGCAGCACAACATGCAGATATAGCTCTTTGCTTTATTTCCATCTGTTTTAAAGGGGAGGCCTGGGGTAGTCAGAGAGAGGTGCATGGGTAAATGGAATGATCCTTTCAAAAACCTATGGCGGCAAGGTGGTCCAGGGGAAGTGGAATATTCATTAAATAAAATAATTATGCCACTGATTTGTTTACAGTGCTCTGCAGCCAGGGTGTCCAGGAGGAAATGTAATTATTAGGTACCTAAAGAAATCAAATGTTGTAGTGTGGCTGTGCGTCTTTGGTGAATGGATGGAGGAATGGATGTGGATGGATGGGTCAAGGCCAAATGCAGAATTAAATCAAATAAAAATTGAAAATTTAAAAATGTAGAAAAAAATGAAAACTAAAATAAAAATAGAAGATAAGAAATAAAAAAAAGTACAAAATTAAAATAAAAAATGAAATAAACAACTGAATTAAAAAATAATAGAACAAAAAATAAGAGAACATTTAAATTAGAAAATACAAATACAAATTGAAATATAAATTTCAAATAAACAAATGAGCAATAATTAATGATGTTTGTATATGAACATGTGACAAAGACACACTTAATGGATGCACGAAATGGCTGCCAGCCACATAGTCAAACAACAACAAGGATCAAGGGGGCGTGGCAAACAAAGAACACATGCAAGCCTATGGCAAAAGGACATTGGCTTGATGGAGAAAATGGCCACCAGCCTCATGATCAACCAACAACAACAAGGAGCAAGGCGGCATGGGCGACAAAACAAGAACACATGCAAGCCTTTACCAAAGGAACATGGTCAAATAACAAGAAGGAGCAAGGGGGGATGGGCAAAAAAGCAAGAACACAGACAAACCTATGGCAAAGGGACACCAGCCACATGATCAACCAACAACAATGAGGAAGGGGCATGAGGAACAAAAAAAGAACACATGCAAGCCTATGGCAAAGGAACACTGGCTGCATGCACAAAATGGCTGCCAGCACATGGTCAAACAAAAACAACAAGGAATAAGGAGGGACTTGCAACAAAGCAAGAACACATGCAAGCCTATAGAAAAAGGAATAGTGGCTGCATGCACAAAATGGCTGCCAGCCACATGGTCAAACAACAAGAAGGGGCAAGGGGAAATGGCAAACAAAGAACACATGCAACTCTATGGTAAAGGAACACTGGCTGGATTGACAAAATTGTCGCCAGCCACATGATCAAACAACAAGGAGCAAGGAGGCATTGGGAACTGATCTCTGAGCTCTCTGTACACTGGATGGTATTGCTTTCTTTTCCAATGCCTTATCCATTGCCCACCTACTTTATAGGGATTTAAAGATTTTTGCAAATGTACACACTCTTCCCAATGCATAGTTCACTTTCTCTGTTGGACCTTTTAGCTTTCCTTGTTTGAACTTCCTTTTCATCTTTTTTTAAATTATTTTTTTCTCGATATCTCCTTATGCATTTGCCACGTTTTGTATCTCTCAATGGTTCCAAGGCTTTTTCAATGTATTTAATTTTGTCTGATACTGCTTCTAATTTGTGTTCTCATATGTATGATTAATGTGCTCATTCGTTTCATAGAGCAATCCACTGTATCAGTTTGCCGTTGTTTTAATAGGTCCTGATCCATATCATTTAATATAGAAAGCACACACATTCAAAGTCCCCTTGTAATTCTTTCACATTCAATATACTTTTTTAAAGTTGCCATCTCCACCACTTGTTTATATCCATAAACCCTGCTTGTTCTAGTTCTTTTAATAATTAAAATCTAATCAGTAGAGCTGAAGATATTCAATTTCAAAGAGTTAGATAGACAGAGCACCCCAAAAGCACAAAGAGCTACTCACAGTCATCTGGTCATGCTAGACGGGTGAAGTTCCCGAAACAGATGAGTTACCAATGCATCATTCGTTAACTGAAGGAATAGCCAGGCTGCCACATTCTGCATCACTTGCAGGTGTCACATTACTTTCTTTTTAGCCCCCAAATATAGAATGTTTCCATAATCAACTCTAGATAGTATCAGAGCTTGTATCATCTTTTTCTGAGCAGCCAATAATAACATGCGCAAAATCTTTTTGACCCATCTCAAGTCAGTAAAACAGGTGGAAGACTTCTTGGTTACCTGGTTCTTCATCATAAACCTATCATCCAGCCAGAATCCAAGGTTCTTCACCTGCCCAGAGAGGTCTGGAAGTCAGCCTAGCACTTCAGGCAAGTGTTCTGGGCCCCAACGCCAGGTAGTTCTTCCCAAAACAAAATTAAGTGAGTTCAGGTCCATACATGCAGGAATCCTACTCAAACCTAACTTAAGGGTGTTCAGAGTGGTTCCTGCACATTGTTACCCTAAGCAGCTGACTGAGAAAATATAATTTGTGTGTTTTTCGCATATGAGAATAGGGTAAAGCCAAAGCTCGCCACCAGCTTTGCCAGCAGGTGGACATAGATATTTAAAAGGAGGGAACTTAATGCTGAACCTTGGGGGACGCCTTATTTCAGTGCATGCACCTTGGATCTCATGCTACCAGCAAACATTTTGAAGGATCAGTCCCCCCCCAAAAAAAAGAGAGCCATTCTAGCACCTTACCTTGCTGTCCCATCTTCACAAGTCTTTCCTGAAAAATAGGATGGGACACCATATCAAAACTGGCACTAATATCTAGTATTATCAGTGCCACCATACCACCTTCATCAAGGATCAGTCTAAGATATTCAGTGGCCCCCCAAGAGAGTGGATTCTGTAGTATGTCTAGCCCTAAATCCTGACTGAGATGAATATAGACCCATATAATTTTCCAAAAAGGCTATCAGCTGAGTGTACACGTTTCTTCCAGAACCATCACAAAGATGAGCAGCACGAAAATTGGTCTAAAATTAGCCCAGATAGAAGGGTCTAGGTTAGGTTTTTTCAATAGCAGCAGGACCAATGCATGTTTCCAGGGCTGTGTCTTGCATCATGCTTTCAGAAAGGTATTGAATATTTCAACCGAGCTTTGCAGAACCCCTGGATATAAAAGGCCTAATTTAGAATAATGGAGGGCATGGGATCCCGACTTGATTGCCTGCAGTTGGCTAAAAATTGTGGGAGATCCAGCCGGGCACATTGTTCCAGCTCTGGACCTAACAGTTGAAACTCTGTAGCATAGTTGCAACCTCCTGTGCTGCATTCTTTTATCTCTATGCTAGTTTCTATTGTCGTTCTGGTGGCCCTGGAGCTTCCAGCCAAAGTAGACATAATATTGGCCACCTTATTCACAAAGAAGTTGGCTACTTTTTCACTAGTATCAGCCAACATTACTGATTTATTCGTAGTCTGTTTAGGATCTGCAAGGTCTCTAACCATGTTAAACAATGTTTTAGGATAGGTTTGAGCCTCTGCCACCCCGTCCAAATAAAATGCTGCTCTGGCCACTTTACAAAGGCCATGGTATTTCTTTAGGCATACTTTATAAATGGCCTTGTGGTCCTCTTTATATGATTTCGTCCATTCTCTTAATAACACTTTGAATCACTTTTTTTCAAGTCTCAAAGAGTCACTAAACCATGGAACCAGCAGATAGCTTCTCTGACAGATGGGGATCCTGGCCCCTGGCCTCGTCTGGACGAGGACAGGCTTGCCTTAGGTATGCCTTTGGCATGCTGGTGATGAACTAGCTGCCAGGTCTGCTGCACATACGCACACCTTTTATCCTCCATCCAGTGTGATTCCAAAGAGCTAGCACCCTGCTTACCCCCCTTGTGATTCCTACTTCCCCAAAATGGCTAATGAGAAAATAAATTAATGCTGCCGTCTCTAACCGGCACTGCTGGAAGGCGAGAGCCTTTTGTCTGACTAATGGTCGTCACCCCAGCAGCTAACTAATACAGCATACACAGGAATTCAAAGTTTAAAAAACTCAATGTGCAAGCATTCAAAGTTAATAGACAAACACTCTCTAATATTTATAAATAAAGTGGAAAAATAGCAGCAGTTACTTGTGAGACCACCATAGCTTCAGCGCCTCGAAATAAAATGCTTCCTTTTACAAACCATGTCCATAAACTGGTACGTCTTTTATTCCATTTCCAGTGTGATTCCGAAGAGCTAGCACTCTCCTTACTCCACTTTGTGATTCCTACTTCTCCCAAAATGGCCACTGATAAAAGACAACAATGGTGTAGGCTCTAACCGGCACTGCAGGAAGGTGTGAGAGTATTGGTTGACTAATGCTCTTCATCTCGGAAGCTAACTAACACAGCAAATACAGGAATTCTAATTTTAACTCTCACCGCCTCAAAATAAAATGCATCTCTTTGCAGCCTTAATCCTCTGGCATCCAGATTCCTCTCCCTCTCCTGCCAACTGATGCTACAAACTACACAGCAGCTGAGCAGTATGCTGATCCCCAGAGGTCATGTGTGCAGTTCGAACACCGGTTTTCATAGACCATGAGCTAGTGTTATAATGCCAAGTTTTATTACAAGTCTTCCTTTATAACGCCAACACCTCTGTACATTTTCAATGTCCGAACAAACTGTCATCACATTACACTTCCCATCAAAATTCTCTCTCTCTCTCTCATTCTATTCTACCTCAGAACAGTCTTCCTAAGAACACCTTCACAGAACATTCCACATGCAATAAAACACATTTACCCCCTTTATCTAATGAACAAGCGAACCAAGAACAGAATTGTCAAAAGGAAAAAAACAAGAAGAGAAAAAAAAGAATAAAAAAACAGTACATATGAACTTAGAATAAACTACTTCACAATGTAATTGTGTAAATATGCCAGCTTTTTGACGATTCTACCTTGTTTACTTTTATAGATTCCATTTTCTACCATTCTTCCAAAACTACAATTGATAGCCCTAGCATTCTCACTTGGAAATTTTCTTCCCCAATTTCACTGCACAATTCATTTCCACTAGATGAGTGAATTTCATTGTCTTGTATGGAATCCAACCAAATGTAGTTTTTTGAAGATTCTATCACAGAACCTTTTGTTAAATCTTTTGTAGAATCTTTACCTAACATTGTTGATTCCCCTTTACATTTTGCGAAACGACTCATGTGCCAAACCCGAACATCACTCAATTTGGCCAAATTTTTGTAAATCTGAACAATTACTCTAGGTTCTGAATATTTGCTATCCCCTTGTTTAACCTTTCCTGGTAACTTGACTTGAACCAAATCTCCCTTTCTTAAATGTATTCCTTTAGCACCCTTCCTAAACTTGACATAACCTTTATACATCTCTTGAGCTTTTTGTACTTTCTTCTTTACCTCCTCAGGAGACCAATCTTTCAACCTCGAATTGCTCAACCAGCCTTGATTGTCCTTCATAAATGGAATTCTTCCCCTCATTATGGTAAATAGGCTGTACCCTGTTACAGTCGGGGTGGTTCTATACATCCAAATCATTTTTTTAATACTGGATTTCCAATCAACGTTCTTATTTTTAGCAAGTTGTAACGAGTCTTTAATGACCCAATTAAATCTCTCCACTTCACCATTTCCACTTGGATGATAAACCGACACTAATTTGTGCTCAATGCCATTCCTACTTAAAAAGTCTTCAACTTCCCTGCTCTTGAATTGAACCCCATTGTCTGTAATAATTTTTTTAGGCAGCCCCTCTCTTTGGAAAAGTTCATCCAAAAACATCAATATGTTTCCTGAATTGGCGTTATTAACAAATCTAACTTCTGGCCATTTCTAAAAATAATCAATGGCCATGATTATGAACCATTCTATATTTTCCTCAACAATCGGACCCATAATGTCCACATCTACAACTTCCCATGCGATTTCAGGACATGGAATAGGATGCAACGTTGGTTTTAGGGGAACCAGAGACTTATCAGCATTCAGACACAAGTCACAATTCCTAACCATTCTCTCAATTTCTATCTCCATACCTGGCCACCAGTAGTTCTCCTTAATCCTTAACTTAGTTTTGACAATACCTAAGTGCCCTGCATGGTTTATCTTACTAATAGAATCCGTGAACTTTTTTGGTGACAAAATCCTATCTCCCCTTACAACATTGTTTTGAATTACTGACAACTCAATGCGCAATTTAAAAAAACACCTTAATTTGGTGATATGCCGAGGACAAATCTATGGAAGTAAACCATTCCATGTCCTTTGACAAAGCCAACATTTCATTTATCTTTGGCATAGGAAATTTCTCCACCAATATGTTGTTATTCAACTTCCTCAAGTCAATGCACAAACAAATCTTTCCATTAGCGTGGAGAAATCCATTCGGATGCATTAACCTCTTCAATTATACCTTTCTTTAAGATTGACTCTAGTTCTCTACTAACTTCCTCTCCAATCATCCAAGGTACGCTTCGAGATTTAAGTATCCTTGGCACAGCATTTTACTTTAATACAATCTTAGGTGTAAAATCCTTAAGAGTGCCAATGTTCCCAGAAAATACTTCTGGAAGTTTTTTTTTTTTTTTAATCTTGCCTCGTAACCATCATTATCGCACACCACATTCACTTGATCCACACTATTGGGGTCTAATACAATGTTCAAAGCTCTCTGATCCAACCATCCCAGAACTGCTGGTCCTCCTTCAGCAATATACAATTTGCCCAATGCTCTCCTGTCCTTGAATTCAAACACAACTTTCCTGAACCCGATCGTAGGTATAGACTCTCCTGTGAAGCTCTCTGGTGAAAAATCCGGAGGGAGCAAAGCAGGACTCAGAACATTCTTAAATTTTTCTTCCAACAATTACTTATTGATTATCGTGAATGGAGAACCAGAATCAGCAACTATCAATATCTCTACTCCACCCAAACAGATCTCACAAACAGGTTTGTTCCTGGACTGTACACTTAAATGTCTGACACAAGGATTCCCCTCTCTATTTACTTCTTCAATTTCACCATAGACAGAGGAATTGATAGTATTATTGACACATTCCTGTTTCTTAGAACTAGATCCAGATGCCAATCCTCACTCCGAATCAGATTTATTGTGAATCATGGACACCTTCCTATCTCTCCTACAAACTTTGGCAAAGTGACCTTTAATTCCACAATTAGCACACAATTTGTCACGAGCAGGGCCCTTTTTATTAAACGCTAAATGTTCCTTACGTCCACAGCGAAAACATCTTTTGTCTACTTTCTTTTTCTCAATTCGTTGCCTGTCGTCTTTCACCTTATCTTTATTCTTTTTATACCTTACTTTACTAAAGACATCATTCTCTGCTTCTTTTTTGTCAGCTAAAAGTGCCTTTGCACACTTATTAGAAATTTCAGCCTTCTTGACCAAAGCAATGACTTCTTCTAATTGTGACTCCCCATGAACCCACAATCTTTCTTGGATATGGTTATTGTTCACATGCATAATAATCTGATCCCTTATCAATTCAATATGTAAAGCACAACACCTTCAAGTGATTGCTAGTTTTTTAAGTTCAGGGACATACTCTTCTATAGATTCTGTTTTTCCTTGTTTCTGCCTGAAGAAATTAACTCTGTCAATAGTGATACAGACTGACGTGGAATAATATCTGTCTAAGCCCTCCAAGGCATGTAAAATAACATTAGAGTCACCATCTTGCCGAATCTTCTTCTCTATTGAGTTATACACTTTAAGACCTTGAGGTCCAAGAGAGTGTAACAAAATTTTCTTCTTTTTAAATGCAGTGAGATCCTCATCTTCTATAGTTTCCAAGTAATTCAAAAGGTATTCTTTCCATTCCTGCCACTTTACTTGCAGACATCCTGTAGAGCTCAAAAATGGTTGTGGGGGAGTGAGGGTAAATGTCTGGGCAGCACACATTATGATACACAACAACAAAAAACTATGTGCTATTCGCCAACCTTCCAAAGCGTAATACCCTCAAGATGGCTGTAAAGTGCATTCAAAACAACTCGAGTGAGAGCACTAGTGTCTTGGCCAGAACTGCCCCTGTAATACATAACAGCCCTGTACTTCGTGAAAGAGCGTCTTAACAAGACACACTAGTATATACAGCTGTCTAATAGTTGAAGCGCGGGGCAGCGCTCGTTCTGACAATGGCCTTCCACCCACAGTTGTGCGCATATAAGTGCGTTGAAACTTCCAACTGTTCATCTTCGGAGCGTGCGAACGCACACAATCGAAACACGTAACAGCGTGCACTTTGTCTGGCCCAATTTAAATGCACAAGGGCTAATCCTTTTGTACTGATCCACTCGTGCTGGAGTATCCAAATGGAAATGTCTGTTTTCAGTGCGCGCAATCGCACACAGTCCAAATACGCGACCGCGCTCACTCTATCAGTCCCAATTTAAATGTGCACAGTGCTGGTCCGTTCGCACTGCAGTTCTCAAACCAGCCAAAGACAATTGAGATCCCCAGTGGATCACGAATAAAGGCTATGCCGCAATGAAGTGAGCCGCACAAAAATCCAAACAGCTCAAAGCTCTACAGCTGAACAAATGTAAACAAACAGTGAGGTGTTGGTGCTAAGCGTACTCACTCCTCCATATACTGACGGCCTCAGGTCAGCAGATAGTCCCCAAAAGTTGTCCAGATCGTAGTTTCACCTCGTCGTCAAAATTCTTGTTATAATGTCACCAGCACGTTGTAGTTTGTAGTGAAATTTCATTACAAGTCTTCCTTCATAACACCAACACCTCTGTTCACTTCTCATCAACATTCTCTCTCTCTCCCATTCTATTCTACCTCAGAAAATTCTTCCTAAGAACACCTTCACAGAACATTCTACATGCAATACAACAGCTGGGCTGTGCCAGGCCTTTTTCTCCTGTTCCTTAGTGCTGTTGCAGCTCCCGTGATGAGAAGATGCCATGATGAGACACCAGGGGAGGCTGTGTAGGTGGCAGCGCTACGGCTGGTGAGTGACTGTTGCAACAGGGGCTGACTGGGGGTTAGAGGATCGTACTGGGCCCCTGCAGTTCCTCTGAGCTGCCTAGGGAGGCCGCAGTGGCCATCTTTGCACTAGTCTGAATCGGGCCATTTGTCTATGTAATGCTGAGACCCTGAAGGGATTTGCCCCTGTAATTATGGCGATGACAGGGCACACCAAAGGATACTGACTCCTCAGGGGAGACAGTACAGCACAAGTAACGGCTGTAAATGGGTGGCCAAGGGAAAACAAGTGCCCGCCGTGGTGAACATTTCTCTGGGTCTGTGGCACACCTGCTATGCAGACCCACATGCATCATCCAGCATTCCACCCAGCAGGTGCCGGTACCAGAAGAGTAACTGAGGGACAGATCCTCCGTGTACTGAGGCTGCGGTCTGGGTGGAGTCGCCTTGCACTGCCCACTGGATTGGTGATAAGTGCTGCAGACCCTGCGGGAGTCGGACCGGTGAGGCAGGGACAGTTTGAGATGCTAGATCACCTCTGGAGTGCCTTATTCGGTGGTCCTGTTGACATTTGGGGCCTCCTTATGACACCTGCCACCAGTTGAGTCCACAGCAAATCTGCAGGGGGTGCATGTCTATGCTTAGGACAGCTAATTGCAGTGTCCCCTCTGGGACAGGTGCCTCCATCAACTGGATCTGGGTAGTGTGGGCTCCCCTGGACCCTCTGGTGTCTGCATGTGAGTGAAAAGAAGGGGTAGTGCTGGAGTGAGTTACCGTAGGCTTTGCCGATAAGACCATGGTGCCAGCTGCCATGGGGCCCTGAACTTGAGACAATGAGGGCTGTGTGACAGTCCTCAGGGCTGATTCAGGTGGAGGAGTGATTGCAGACCCTAGTATGCCACTCCTGAGCCTGGATGAGATGAATTATTGCTGCAACCCATAAAACATCTTTACCCCATGTGTGTAACCCCCATAGTGACTGCGGGTGGGGCCATCCCTGCCTCCCGAGCCTGCATAGGGGCTACTGTCATCATGATAAAGGACAAGCCAATAAAGTCCACCCAAACAAACAAAATAGTACACTATACACAGGCTGTTCCTCTGGAGGGTCATGTTAGGGATGATACAATGAAAGGGTCCATATGAAAAGACTGGCGGAGCGGCAAGCTCAGCCCCATCCCTAGCAGACCTATTGTTGGCAATACAGAGCTCAAAAGATGAAATGGTTAATAAAATTGACTGTTGCAATCGATATATTGTGAGCAGACCTCCTGAAAGTGGTGGACTGTATAACTGCCACGAAACAAGGCGTGGACACCCTGCAACAAGAGGTCCTTAGTCTCAGTAATCCACAGAATGTGATGGCTCATCTAGACAATCGAGTGGAGGTCTCTGAGGGACACTCTCCTTGCAATAACCTATGGTTTGTGAGGCTCCCAGAGAGGTCAGAGGGACAGTGGATTGAACTTCTCCTGAAGGATTGGATCACTACTGTCCTGCTCCCTTAGGGACTCTAGGGCCTATATTTAAAGGAAAATGATGGAGCGAGACACTGCACTAAAATTGCCAGTGCTGCGCTCTGTAATTTTCACAATCTAGAGATGCACCATATTTAATTGAATACAGCGCACCCCTGTGTTGTCCCCTGCGCTGGCGGCAACTTGAGCTGCCAGTATGTCTGTGTTGAGGGGTGTTGGAAAATGGGTTATTGGTAAGGGCAGGTAGGTACCTACACCTAGCAACAAGCCACTAACCTCCACTTAGGTCCAGTTAGGTCTCAGTAAATTAACCCCAGCTCAACCCTTGGTAGCTTGGCAAAGAGCGTCAAGGCTTAACTTAGGAGACAGTGTGTAAAGCATTCAAATATCACAAAACAGTAATTAAATAAAACGCAGGAAACAGTTTAAAAATCCAAAACCAATTCATAAAAATAGTTTATATTTTTATCTTTAAAATGACACCAAAACGAATAAAATCGGATAAAGGGAACCGGAGATATGAATTTTTAAAGAATTATTATTTTTCTAGCGCTTAGAAACAAAAAGCGCCAATCGGGTCATCTGGTTGCACCTCGACCGGGGCAAAGTCAAAGTTTCAGGCCGAGCGCGATGGAGCCCTGCTCGGCTACAGGTCGCAGGAGGCCTCGGTTAAAAAGTTACCTTCTGACTTAGTCTTTATTTTGAAGATTTTCTTCAGCGGGACGAACCTGCCAGTCCTATCCGACCTCCTGGAGCCCTTCTCTGGATACGCGATGCTGGATTCCTCGGTGGAGATTTTTACCTTCGGACTTAGTCGTTTTTTCGAGGTGAAAATCCTTCGACCGGGGTAAACCTGGATCTTGATCCGACGTCCATGGAGCCCTTCTCGGATACGATGGCTGGGAGGTCCCGGTCAACTTTTTACCTTCGGACTTAGTCTCTTTTTTGGAGATTTTTCTTTACCGGGACGAACCACCAAATCAGGCCGGGTCGCGGTTGAGGCAAGCCGGCTAGAATTTCCGCGGCGGGTCGGTCCCTCTATGGAGCTTTTTTACAAAAATTCTCAAATCTTCTCCAAACTTCTGGGGCTTCACCCAGATGTTCTTTTAAGGTTCTTTTGGGGTCCACAGCTCACCCCAAGGGTCCAGAAGTTCTGAGATGGTCCTTGGGGGGTGCGGACTACCACTCCCAGAATGCACCTGGCGCAAACTCCTTTTTGGCCACTGGACAGTGGTCAGCTGGTCACTTTCTTCAGGAGTTGGTGCAGGGGCATCTGGATAGCAATTTTTCACCTGTAGCAAACAGGGAGTCCCTCCTTGAATCAGTTGAAGCCAGGCAAAGTCCTTCTTGTGGTGAAGCCCAAGTGTGCAGCTGGTGCAGTCCTTCTGAGTGCAGGTTCCAGGTGCAGGCCAGGGGTCCAGCAGGGCAGTCCTTCTTCTCCTTTAGTTCTTTTCTTGTTGAATTCTGGTGGGGATCTGAGGTGTGGGTGCAGGTCTGCCAGTTTTATCCTTGCTCCTGGGTGAAAAGCAGGGGGGTCCTGATTCTCCAATCAGGTACAGGGTCGTCCCCCTGTGATGACCACTTCCTGGGAAGTGTGGCAAAAATCCATCCCAGAAGGCAACATTCTCTAAAAATCCAACATGGCTGAATCTGATTTTTGGAGGTTACATCTGGCTGAGCCCACCCACTGGTGTGGCTAAAAATCATAAACACACCCCTCTCCTGCCCTCTCCTAATCTAATCAAGGGGGCACCTAGTTTTCTGGGGTTGCAGGATGTGGGGGTGTTGCTGGTTGCTCCAAATGTCTTTCTCTGCCTTTGAAGACCAGTTTGGCAGCCCTCCCCCTTCCTGCCTCACCATCTGCTGAGGGGAGATTCTCTCCCACAAGCACATTCCTTTGTGTGAAGCCAGGCCACTTCACACCTCATCAAGGAAGCTTAGCTAAGCTGCTGCAGGCTGGCCAATCAGAGCACAGCAGCAAAAACAATGCAGGGCTGAAATTGGCAACTTTTTAGGTAAAGTCTAAAACTTTTTACCTGAACAAGTTATATTAAATCCCACAACTGGAAGTTGTGGGATTTATTACAACAATTAATTTGATACCAAATTCTTGGTATGCATCTTTTAAGGAGACTTTAAAATTTAAAACAAAGTCTCCCCATTCTAGCCTATGAAGGCCATTTACTACAATGAGGGAAAAACAAATTTGGCTGTTTTTACCTCACCAGGGCTTATAAAACTATTTTTATAAAGTCCCTGCTTATAGTTACATGGCACCCAGCCCTAGGGGCACATAGGGCACACCTTAGGGGTGACTTATATGTAAAAATAAGGTAGTTTAAGACTTTGGAACTACTTTTAATTCCAAAGTCGAATTTGCATATAACTTTAATTTAAAAGCAGCCAGCAAGGCAGGCCTGCCTTTAAAATGACACTGGGCACCTCAGCAGTGCACCTATGGGTGCACTACCTATGCTGTGGTCCCTAAACCTACATGCCCTACCATATACTAGGGACTTATAGGTAGGTTAACTTAGCCAATTATAATTAGCCTAATTTGCATATTGATTTTACACAGAGCACAGGTCCTGGGACTGGTTAGGAGTACCCAGGGCACCATCAGAGTCAGGAAAACACCAGCATAAAGTGGAAAATGGGGGCAAAAAGTTAGGGGGCCTCTGCAATCAGCCCTGTTTTCTCAATCAAGTCCCCCCCAGCCCACACGCCCAGGAGACTCAGCCCAACCCTGGGAGAGTCTTCCTGGCTTGTTAGGCGAGGAAGACAGTGAAGAAAACTGGCTGTCCCTTTGCAGGGCCTACTCTGCCTTACATCCTCATGTCATGGTCACTCCCTCTGGGTAGTGAAGCCATCCCAACAGTGAAAGGACCCATCTCAAACTGAAACTTCCCTCTAGGGGGGTCTTCCTCCTCTCTCTCTGCCAACTTGGGTAGTGAGGTGCCCACCTCCCCTACTCCTAACTTTGCTAGGGCAACACCTAGCTTACCCAAAGAGGTCACCCAACACTTGAGCAACTCCACCATGACCAACAGGGTCAGGGGGCCTACTTTGCTATTGGCCCTGGGGTCTGCCTCCCAGGCCAAGTACAGTGCTGCCAGGAAGGCTAGCACCCAGCAGAGGCTACTGACAGCTGTCAGTACCCAGAACCACACCCTAAGCTCTCCACTGACAGGTGGCTGAGCTGCTTTAGGGGCAACTTTGGGGTCCTGGCACCCCTCTTGCTGTCTAGAGTGGGGGGCTACCACCTCCTGTGGCAGACACCCTCCTTCCACTCTCCCTTCTGGCAGTGCAGGGGCAACACCCTGCATCTGGACAGCTGCCTGACTACTCAGGACTTCCTTGGGGTCAGGGGAGGCCTCACCAGTGCCAACTCTGGGCTCCCCCCCTACTGGGACAGAAGGCCTTTGGCTCCCTGGAACTCTCTTTAAGAGTGGCCTACCCTTCCTTTTCTTCTTTCCTTTTCTTGGGGACCCCTGTCTCCTAACTGTAGGGACTGTCTCCCCAGGACTTTGGTTTGGGGGGGCGCCCAGGGCGACTGCCCCATCTGGGACCAGACCCACCTCTGGGAGGTCATTGCCCAGGATACAATCTAGGGGGAGGTCAGCACTGACTACCACCCTAAACCAGTCAAGGATACCCTCCCTCTCTAGGGGCACTATGGCTACAGGTTTGGTGGTGACCTCCCCTGTGGCTATCCTGACTTTCCTTGTCTCTCCTGGGACATACATGTCTGGGGTCACTAACCGGTCACTCACTATAGTGTGACTGGCACAGGTGTCTCTCAGGCCAGTGGTAGGGATCCCATTCACCAGAATGGGGTGGAAGTGCCTACTTCCACCCTCAGGGATCACCAGCTTACCATCTGTTCCTGTCTCCCAGCTCAATGCTAGGAGGACTTCATCATCTGAGGAGTCCTCCTCCATGGCTACACTGGACTGCCCAGTGCTAACCACCTTCTTTGGACAGGCTGCATCCCCTCTGAAGTGACCTGTCTGCTGACAGTCAAAGCAAGCCCTACTGTCCAAGAGCTTTTTTAACCCTGGGTCTCCCTGTCTCTGCTTGTCAGAGTGGGAGTGGGATTTACTCTCCTCCTTCTTAGGGTTCTGGGGTACAGAGGGAGTCTCTGTGGTGGGCTCACCACCTCCCTCCTTAGGGTTTTGGGGACCTGACCCCCCCTTCTTGGAGTCTCCCACCTGGGACTTGACAACCACCCTGGTTCTCAACCACTCATCAGCTGCCTCACCTAGCTCTCTAGGGTTGGTCTGCTTAGAGTCCACTAGATGCTGGCGTAACCTTTCTTGGGTACAATTGGTCAAGATGTGCTCTCTCATGATCAGATTGCATAACCCCTCATAAGTATTTACTTTGTTACCAATAATCCAGCCCTCTAGTGCCTTTAGTGAGGTGTCTACAAAGTCAACCCATGACTGGGTACTGACCTTCTGGGTGTCCCTAAACTTGAGCCTATACTGCTCTGGGGTCAGACCAAACTTTTTAGTCAAGCAACTCTTCATACTGGGGTATGAGTCTGCATCCTCCTCCCTCATGGTTAGGAACCTATCCCTCCCAGAGTTGGGAACTAACTCCCAAAGAAGTGAACCCCAGTACTGAGGCTTGACTCTCCTCATCTGGAGGGCCCTCTCAAAGGCCCCCAGCCACTTATCTACATCATCCCCCTCTACATAGGGAGGAACCACCCCTTTGGGTAATCTGGGGGAAAAACCCCCACCCAGGGACACCTCAGCTTCTTTATCGCTGCCACCATCTCTTTTCTCCTTGTTTGCCCACTTTTTCTTTTCTAGGGCCAGCTTGTCTGCTTCCAAAGCTATATATGCTAGCTGGGCCTCCAGCTCTCTTTCCCTGATGGATGGGTTCTCTCCTCCTGAAAGGACCCCCTTCCCACCACTAGCTTTGGGTCTGCCCCTAGTGACTGTATGTACTGAGGACCGTTCTTCCTCATCCTCACTTAGGCTCAGATGCCCTCCCTCCCCTGAGTGGTTAGAGCTAGCACCCTCCCCTGTTTCTTCCTCCTCTGGAGCTTCCCCTAGGTCTACCTCTTGGGCCTCAGCCCTTGCTGTCAGGGATTTGATCAGGACTTGCTTCCTGAGGTCAGTGGTTGCAGGCAACCCTCTTTCAGTACACAACCCCCTAAGCTGGACTACTGTCAGTGTGGGTAGGCTAGCCAGATCAAGCTCCATGGTTTCCTAGTTTTGTGTCAACAAAAACTTTTTGCAAAAATTGGAAACAATAATTTAGAAAAATTACAAAAATTCAATAATAGAAATTAATCCAAATTAAAAATTTAATTTAAAAAAAAAAAAAACACATTTTTTGCACTAAGACAATTTAAAGGATTTTTAATTTGTTTTACTTAAAACTGTAACGTGATACTGAACACAAGTACAGGATCCCACCGCTGCCACCAAAAATGTTGGAAAATGGGTTATTGGTAAGGGCAGGTAGGTACCTACACCTAGCAACAAGCCACTAACCTCCACTTAGGTCCAGTTAGGTCTCAGTAAATTAACCCCAGCTCAACCCTTGGTAGCTTGGCAACGAGCGTCAAGGCTTAACTTAGGAGACAGTGTGTAAAGCATTCAAATATCACAAAACAGTAATTAAATAAAACACAGGAAACAGTTTAAAAATCCAAAACCAATTTATAAAAATAGTTTATATTTTTATCTTTAAAATGACACCAAAACGAATAAAATCGGATAAAGGGAACCGGAGATATGAATTTTTAAAGAATTATTATTTTTCTAGCGCTTAGAAACAAAAAGCGCCAATCGGGTCATCTGGTTGCACCTCGACCGGGGCAAAGTCAAAGTTTCAGGCCGACCGCGATGGAGCCCTGCTCGGCTACAGGTCGCGGGAGGCCTCGGTTAAAAAGTTACCTTCTGACTTTGTCTTTATTTTGAAGATTTTCTTCAGCGGGACGAACCTGCCAGTCCTATCCGACCTCCTGGAGCCCTTCTCCGGATACGCGATGCTGGATTCCTCGGTGGAGATTTTTACCTTCGGACTTAGTCGTTTTTTCGAGGTGAAAATCCTTCGACTGGGGTAAACCTGGATCTTGATCCAACGTCCATGGAGCCCTTCTCGGATACGATGGCTGGGAGGTCCCGGTCAACTTTTTACCTTCGGACTTAGTCTCTTTTTCGGAGATTTTTCTTTACCGGGACGAACCACCAAATCAGGCCGGGTCGGGGTTGAGGCAAGCCGGCTAGAATTTCCGCGGCGGGTCGGTCCCTCTATGGAGCTTTTTTACAAAAATTCTCAAATCTTCTCCAAACTTCTGGGGCTTCACCCAGATGTTCTTTTAAGGTTCTTTTGGGGTACACAGCTCACCCCAAGGGTCCAGAAGTTCTGAGATGGTCCTTGGGGGGTGCGGACTACCACTCCCAGAATGCACCTGGCGCAAACTCCTTTTTGGCCACTGGACAGTGGTCAGCTGGTCACTTTCTTCAGGAGTTGGTGCAGGGGACTCTGGATAGCAATTTTTCACCTGTAGCAAACAGGGAGTCCCTCCTTGAACCAGTTGAAGCCAGGCAAAGTCCTTCTTGTGGTGAAGCCCAAGTGTGCAGCTGGTGCAGTCCTTCTGAGTGCAGGTTCCAGGTGCAGGCCAGGGGTCCATCAGGGCAGTCCTTCTTCTCCTTTAGTTCTTTTCTTGTTGAATTCTGGTGGGGATCTGAGGTGTGGGTGCAGGTCTGCCAGTTTTATCCTTGCTCCTGGGTGAAAAGCAGGGGGGTCCTGGTTCTCCAATCAGGTACAGGGTCGTCCCCCTGTGATGACCACTTCCTGGGAAGTGTGGCAAAAATCCATCCCAAAAGGCAACATTCTCTAAAAATCCAACATGGCTGAATCTGATTTTTGGAGGTTACATCTGGCTGAGCCCACCCACTGGTGTGGCTAAAAATCCTAAACACACCCCTCTCCTAATCTAATCAAGGGGGCACCTAGTTGTCTGGGGTTGCAGGATGTGGGGGTGTTGCTGGTTGCTCCAAATGTCTTTCTCTGCCTTTGAAGACCAGTTTGGCAGCCCTCCCCCTTCCTGCCTCACCATCTGCTGAGGGGAGATTCTCTCCCACAAGCACATTCCTTTGTGTGAAGCCAGGCCACTTCACACCTCATCAAGGCAGCTTGGCTAAGCTGCTGCAGGCTGGCCAATCAGAGCACAGCAGCAAAAACAATGCAGGGCTGAAATTGGCAACCTTTTAGGTAAAGTCTAAAACTTTTTACCTGAACAAGTTATATTAAATCCCACAACTGGAAGTTGTGGGATTTATTACAACAATTAATTTGATACCAAATTCTTGGTATGCATCTTTTAAGGAGACTTTAAAATTTAAAACAAAGTCTCCCCATTCTAGCCTAAGAAGGCCATTTTCTACAATGAGGGAAAAACGAATTTGGCTGTTTTGACCTCACCAGGGCTTATAAAACTATTTTTATAAAGTCCCTGCTTATAGTTACATGGCACCCAGCCCTAGGGGCACATAGGGCACACCTTAGGGGTGACTTATATGTAAAAATAAGGTAGTTTAAGACTTTGGAACTACTTTTAATTCCAAAGTCGAATTTGCATATAACTTTAATTTAAAAGCAGCCAGCAAGGCAGGCCTGCCTTTAAAATGACACTGGGCACCTCAGCAGTGCACCTATGGGTGCACTACCTATGCTGCGGTCCCTAAACCTACATGCCCTACCATATACTAGGGACTTACAGGTAGGTTAACTTAGCCAATTATAATTAGCCTAATTTGCATATTGATTTTACACAGAGCACAGGTCCTGGGACTGGTTAGCAGTACCCAGGGCACCATCAGAGTCAGGAAAACACCAGCATAAAGTGGAAAATGGGGGCAAAAAGTTAGGGGGCCTCTGCAATCAGCCCTGTTTTCTCACAAGGGGTATGATTGTTTATGAGTGGGAAGGTTCACCTTCCTGCAAATAAACAATCCCTAATGGCGATTTTGCTATTCCGTGTGTGCTGCAAAATCAGCACACACAGAAGTGCTAAAGCATCATATTCAATTAATTGTTTGTGTGCAGGAAAGGACACCTTCCCACACATAAACAATCATGTCTGGCAATTTGCTCTTTCTATGCATGCTGCAGAATGCTGCACACATAGAAAAAGCAAAAAATGAGGAGGAATAAAAGTATTCCTCCCTGTAGCGCTTTGCTAACACCACCCCTTGGGTGGCATTAGATTGTGGTGCTGCCTCAGGTTTACGAAAATTCGTAAATTTAAGGCAGCGTCAAAATGCAATGGGTGTGGCTGTGGCACGCCCCCAGCAACACCCAGTGCACACCCCTTCCACACAAAGAGCTGCATGTGAAGGAGTTGTATTTATAAGGTGGCGTTAAGCCACAAAAAGTGGCTTAATGCCACCTTGTAAATACCGCACAGGCCATAAAGTCAATGGAGAATCACATAAAGTTACGTTCCGGTGGTGCTAAGGGCTTATTAATATGCCCCTCAGTTTTTCCCAATTGAAAGAGCCCATAGGGCACTGTCCCACTCGCCGAAGCTTGGGGCCCCACCAAGGGCCATATTTGCCCACCTCTTCAACTTTTGTGACCGTGACAGACCTCTGCAATGTGTACAGACTTGAGGTTCAATATTATTAGAAGGACATCCTATCTCTTTATTTCCTGACTACATGCAAAGAGTGCAAGAACAACAGAAGACTTTGACATACATCAAGAAATGTATGAGACTTAAACATGAAATACAACCTGATGTTTCCAGTGAAACTCCATGTTCTGCAGGAAATTATTAGGGTTTTGCATTATCCACGTTTGTACCTGATTAGGTCGATGGTAACATTAGTCACAGAATGTCTTTTGCATGTTTATTTGTTTGACACCACTAAGTACTGTTCTATTACTCTGGGTGTCATGAATTTAGTTTGGGGTTAAGTTTGGTCTTTCATTGCAATCTGGTTTGATACAATCGGCACATGAAATTTTGATTCAGTATTGCTCCAGTAAATAGGTAATGGGATTTGTGAACTTATGTATAACGATTGTGGTTAAGTCGACTGTGTTTGTTTTTAGCTCTGATGAAGTGGCGATGACTAAATACATGTTGGCTACCCAGAAGATTTGTGGACATTGCTTAAAAATCAAATAAAGAACCACAGAACACAATTTATGGACATGTTGAGTTATATATGATTACTTTTGCTCTGAAGGAGTATTGATAGTGTGGTAGGTACTGTGTGTCTGATTAAAATGGTGGTGGCCTCTTTTCCTCCCAGGAACACGAGCAGTATTATACAGGACTTAATTAAAAAGGTCATACGTGGGATTGTACCATCATTTGGGCCTAGAAATGGGGTCTTTGGTTGGCAGTCAGGTTACACCTTGACCAAGCTAAGACCCTCACTTTATTCAGGGCAAAGAAGAAACACACCTGGTTAGCCCCCCATTCACTCCCTTGGTAGCTTGGCAGGAGCATAAAGGCTTAACCCAGAAGCAATGTGCAAAGTATTTGTACCAACACACACAGTAATACAATGGAAACACTACAAAATGGACACCACAACATTTTAGAAAAATAGGTAATATTTATCTAAATCAAACAAGACCAAAACAACAAAAATCCAACATACACAAGTCATGATATGAATTTTCAAAAGAATAAGGGTCATGTTTATAATTTTTGATGCAAAACTGCACTAATGCAGTTTGTATAAAAAATTAAGCACTGGTTTGCGCCATTCCAGAGCTCCAGCCGGGCGCCCTATTTATAGAATGGTGCAAGCCGGTGCAAAGGATGGGCTAGTGTAAAAAAAATTACATTATCCGGGTTGCTGTGGCACTATGGGAGAAGGGAGTTTTGCAACAAAAAATGATGTTAAGCCAGTTAGAGGCAAAACAAATGCCTCTAACCAGCCTAGCATCATTTTCTGATGCAAAACCATCCATACGACATGACCCCTGTCATGCCCACCACCCCAATGGTCAGCACAGGGGACCAGTGTCCCCTGGGCATGGCCATTGCACCCTGTGCCATGCAGAGTACCCCAATTTGGGCCGCCGATGACACTTTAATTAAAAAAAAAAAATACTTACCTATACCTACCCTCCTTACCTGGGATGGGATCCCCCATCCACCGGTGTCCCTCTGGTGTGGGTGTGGGTGGTCCTGGTGCTTGAGAAGGGTACTTGTGGACCTATTCCATGGTGTTTAACCATGGAAATGGGTCTACAGGTCCCCTAACACCTGGTCTGACCCAGGCATTAAATAATGGTGCAAACAAGAATTGCACCATTATTTATCTCCTCCTCTCACCTGTGCATAATTTTAGCATGGGGGAAAAATATGGAGCTATGGGTTTAGCAACATTATTTAGATGAAAACACCTACTTTGCATCTCATTGATGCAAGGTAGGTTCATGCATATAAAAAATGATGCAAACTCCAATATTTTGATTTTAGACATGTCTAACCTCAAAATGTAAATATGGAGTTCATTTTGCACCAAATCTGCGTAAAAAATAATGCAAATTCGGCTCTAGGAGTCTTATTCCATAGAAAACAATGCAAACGATGATTTTACACAAAGTACCTGGGTTGGTTCCAAAATAAGGCCTAACGGGTGAGCGTGCATTGGAAAAGCCAGTGATGTGTCAATTTCCTACTCCCAAGTGATGCTGTGCATCGTTTCTTCTCCGGTCAGGTAGGCGATGCATAGTTTTTCACCCTTGCAAGAGAGCATTCTTAAAATCCTTGTTTTATTTTGGCCTGGATGGAAGTCATGGAATTTCATTTAGTGAAATCATGGGGAGTTACATAACATCTCTATGAAATTCTGCTGAGTTCTGCCAAAGACAGAAAATGCACATCATACTGCTCGTTCTTCAAACAACACAAAAGGAAAATGGTGAAAAGAAGTTTGAATCCCTGCCTCTAACCTCCCAAAAATCTGCAAACATTTTCTCTTGGAAAAAACTAAAAAGTTAATGCATAATAGGTCCCTACTGCAACTCTAGGCCACCCTCAATCAAAATTAAAAATGCAAAAAAAATGTTACAAAAGGTGAAACAAATATGTTGCATGCCCTCCATCAAACAACAAACGTATCCAAAAATTATTTAACTTGCATGATTTAAAAAAAAAAAAAATCCATCGGTATATATGTGCAACTGAAATTGCAGACAAAGAAGTGGGAGGAGCGTTCTGTACAAGAAGAGGTAGTTAAAGTCTTTGTGGCACTTACTTTCTGGTAAAACAAATTAAATAAAATTAAAATATTTGCACTACGGGATGTTGAATCTCACTCACGCCATATGTTGTTTCCATTGTCATTGCATAGCTCAAATGGAAAAGAATTCCATCACTTTGTGACTGGTGGATTTTGGTCAGAACTCTGCATTACAAGAGTAACTTGAAGTCACTAAAATTCTCCAAATCCACTCACAAACTTAAAACTTAATCCTGTACTAGTTGTGTTCAACAGAGCATATGACAGGTTTTTTTTTTGTTTCAGTCGAGCAGATCAGTAATCTTGAATCCCCTTCTGTGGCTTGTGCATTTTCTGGAGGAAGAGTTTCTTCTTTTTCCTGATATTAATGCAGTTTCTCCATCTCTACTTTGAGTTTTAATTTAGTGCATAGCATAAAGTCATTTGATCATGACAGTTGTTCTATACGAGTAACTTCCAGGGTGTCCTCTTTGTAAAATCTGGTTACACAAAGTCCATGTCACTTTTCTGGGTTCCATCTTATTTTCATCCCTTGGTGAAAAAAGAATTTATAGGAATGCCATTTCCATGCACAATACTTTACTCCTTGTGAAGTTGGTGGTACTGCAGCAACATAATTGTTTCCTGATGCTGCATTAGTTTCTGATAGTCATAGAGAAGCAAAGCTGCATGTTGCTTCTGTGACTCTTAACTATTTTGAAATGTTTTCTCAGTGTATATAAATGGACACTTGTAATGAAAATGTTGTCTCAGAAAAAGTGGAGACTTGTTTTGCTGGACATAGGAACTTGTATTGTATTGTAAGCAATGAAATGGCCTCTTTATTTTTTTGGTGTTCAATGATTCATGTATCTTTTGCAAATTCATCCTTATAGAAAGTACCTTGGAACCATGAGCCTGGTCCAAGTTTGTGGGTCTTGTGTAGTTGCAGAAGATAGACTTTCATTTTGACTGTTGTGAATCCAAAAATGAGTACAGCAAAACCTTCAACATGCATTGAACCTGAAAAGAAATTGTAACTAAATTGATATCTAACTACAACTGAAAGGTCACAATACTGTGTTACATCTTAATTGTTCTATGTTTTAAGCTTTGGGAATTCACTGTACCAAGACTCAGTACTGTGAACCCAATACATTCAAGTGCCATCCAGTCCCAAAGTTTTCAGAAGATCTGTTAATCTGCCTGTGGGTGGATGGAAGGTATGGCTGCCCGTGTGTGTTGGTGAGGGTGGCAGTCTGATAGGGGGTTGGCTACATGGGGGTTGACTTGCTGTGCGGGATAGGGCCTGCAGCCAGACTCTGTGGACATCTTTCCACTGTGCATGGCTATAGGGTGGGAAATTATAGGGGGAATTGTTTATGTGGAAAGCTATGGGTGTTTGATTGATTTCTATAAATATGTTGTACCACATTCAGATAGTTCTTGACTGTCTTGCATACATTGTTGAGCCTCTTGCACAAGAGGGATTTTCTGCTGTGCTTTATGTTTGGAGAAAATAAAACTGTTCTTCTTCAATTAAGGCTTCTGGGCAAGAAGATCAAAAACTCAAGTATTCCAGGGGAAGGGAGGCAAGAAGATTTAAAAAGTGATGGGGTTAATGACTGCAGGTTACTGCCTGAATCCCATTTGTAGAGTTGTAAACCATTCAATAAAAAAAATACAATTGAAACATGTCACTCCTCTCGGAGAAGAAGCTGACTAGTGCCAACTGAGAAAAATATATTTTCAGGACCACATCAATGCAGAATCATCTTAATATGTGGCATTACAGCAGTTCATTGATGAGAAATTAAAGCAGAAGATGAATGCTGAAGAGGCTTTTGCAACCATGCCTAATATCACATTTCCTGGAGAGCGATTGCTTGAGCAAAATATACAGGCGGAGTAGGAAGCCATCAATCTTTGTACTTCAACTCTGCAATGGCATTGTTTTGTGTGTGGCAAGTTAATCTCCACTGACTAACAGAAGAATGCTCAAAGAAAGCAAATTAAAGAATATTAGGCTATCCAAGATCTATATTCCTATTGTGTCATTTTTTGATGAATACCAGTGTCACCAAACTAGGACAAAAAATAAAAATGACAAAAAAATATATCTAACCTTAGATTTTAAAAATGGTTCTTTTCAGAACCAGCTTGAATGTTTATGAAAAGATAATAATATGAATATGGTGCTGGTTTGTTTTTTATTTGACTTGAAATGATTGAGAGCAAGTAATGGGCATAAGGAGAGTGGTTAAGTTAAAGAGTGAGGGCCAGATTTAGGGACAGTGGCGCTGCACTTAGTGTAGCGTCACTTTCCCTGCGCCCCTTAGCACCCCCCTACCGCCACCATGTGTGCACCGTCTTTAAAATACTGCGCACCATGGTGCAGGGTAGGGGGCTATAGCGTCATTTTTCATGACGCTATTGATGTACTCTGCAGGAGTTGTGCCAAACTATTGGCGCTACTTCTGCAGAGTACATAGGGCCCATTTTAAAGAATGAAAACCCCCTTAGGCGTTAAAAGTAAAAAATGGTGCAAGAAAATCTCATAGAATTCCTTATGCAATTTTTCCTGTTCCCCTAATGGAGGAACGCCCCCTTTGCATACATTATGCCTGGTGCAGGCATAATGTAGTGCAAAGGGTTACAGAGTGGTGCAATGCATACATAGCGCCACCCTGTAAACATGGCGTGGGGATATGGGCCTCGTTGGGCCACATTGACAACAAAAATAATGATGGTAATGTGGCACGAGGTGATGCTAGGGCATTATAAATATGCCCCTGTGTATGAGATGTGTGAAAGAGTGACTGAAAAGGTATGTGAAAGCAAGAAACGAGTGAGGGGGAGTGAGTGGGTAAGTCAAAGTGATTGAGAGATAGAGAGATTGAGTAAAAATTCAGAAGGGTGTTTCGAGTTGCATATTTGTGGGAGTGTGGGAGGAGTGGGTGAATGAGAAAATGATTGAGACTGAGTGAGAGGGTATGTGAAGTGGGTATCAGCCAGATTTTGGGATCAGTGGCAGGCCTGTACCCAACCCTCATCTCCATCTCCAACTGCATATGTCCTTCAGCTGAATGCAGCACAGTTGGCAGCAGGGCCTGGTTTCTGTTCACGCCCTGCAACAATCATCCACTAATACCCTTCTCCAGCAGTGCAAGGCCTTTGACTGTGTGCATCAGAATGGGCACTGGTCATGGCTTCCAGCCAGGCCCTGCTCCCAACCATCTACAAACTACCATCACTTACAGCACATAGGCATTAGAAGTGCACTACATAGATCGGCTAATGAGCCTGGCTTTTGGACATGCCTGCTCCAACCCACCATACAGGACCAACCATCACTGGGAATCACAGTTTTCTTTAGACAGGCTCTGTTCGCATAGGTTTTTGTTTTCAGGATTCACAGTTAAGGTCAGTGGGGTCTGACAATCAGTTTTTGGGATTTTTGGAGCCAGCCAATAGGACAACATGGGCTCTAGCAGCCCTTGAAACATTCTGTGGGATACCATAACTATGACGCCTGTGCCAGGTTCGCTGACATAGTCAGAATTTGTATCCTCAGAGCTATGCAAACCCTGCAGCAAAATCACAATTTTTTGCATTTAAAAAAGATGGGGGTTTCCTTTAAGTCCTCTCCCCATGTGTACTTGTAGGTCAGGGTGTACTCACCCATCTCTCTATGTGACATTTCACTTTTTACAGGACAAGGCTTTAGTACTTGAGTCCTCTAATAGTGACCACAACATGTTTTCCAAGTTGTGCTTAGCCATTCAGATCTAAGTTTGTTGATCATGGAGTGAGCTCACAGATGCAAAATGGAGGACTGTAGTGATCCAAGAAATTGAATGTATGGAACTCTGCAGATTAACAGTAATGATAGCTTTAAAATGTTGAACAACACAAAAGAGTGGGAAAGCGGCAGAACAAGCTCAACCAAAATGGTTTCTGCCTCAAAAAATACCCTAATTGGGCTTGGAAATCCCTAGCAACAACCAATATTTTAGGAAGAGGAAGCCTCACCCACTTTATGTGATATGCTTTATCATAGGCAACATCTCCCCACCCTAGTTGGATGATGCCACCAGGGTGGACTCAACCTCGAAAACTAGGGGAAGGGAGTTCTTGGATAAAGTTCAATGAGGGATCAGATAACTAAAAATTCCTAGAGGTAACCCAGGTCATCACCTTTATTAATGGCTTAATCAAGCCACATTATGCCAACAAGTTTCTGTATTGTTTGAGTTGTTTTTGTTCTAGTGAGTAGGGAGGATGTGTGCTGGCTTACCTCCACCTCTCTGATTGTGTACTTAGATCTTTAAAATATATCATTTTCATGCCTGGCTGAGACACTTTTAAAATGCTTAATTCCCCAAACCTACTGAGTGGATTTACATCAAATCGAGCAAAATCTGTGGGCAAACGTCTACTTTCATGTCAAGTTTGGTTCAATTGTTTTCAACAGTTGTTTTCTGTATCAAGGAGAAAATAATTGTATGGGAGTTAAAATTGGAAATATCACTTTGCCAGGCCACCTCATGAGGATGCTTCTAAACCAACCAAGCAGGACATTGTTACCTTTGGTGTCCTCCCTGTGCTTGCTGGATGGCAAGTTGAAGCTGGGCCCACCAGTGAGAAATTCTCTAAAGAGCAGAATGAGTCCCCCACTCTAGAAGGCTTGAGGCAGCAAGCTGAGGCCCAAGCAGCAGGATATATCGCTGAAGATCACATTACCTATTGGAAGAACAACCTCATATACAGTGAGCCTAAGGTTCCTGGACCTGGGGCAGCCTATATGTTGGTGGTCCCCAAGTGTTACCGTGCCTTCCTACTGGGGTTGGCTCACAACGTTCCCCTGGCAGAACATCTAGGGCAAGAGAAGGCATTCACCAGCCTTGTTGCCCATTTCTATTGGCCCTAGATGAAGACAAACTCATATGCATTCTGTAGATCCTGTCCCACATGCCAAGCCAATGGGAAGTCAGGGAAAAAGCTCACAGTTTCCCTGACCCCATTACCTGTTATTGGCACTTCCTTTTAGAGGATGGACATCAACAATTGTTGGTCCCTTGGACTCCAAAACAGCTTTAGGCAACAAGTTTAACCTGGTGCAGGTGGACCACACCACTTGCTACCCAGAGACCATCCCTATGAGGTTGTGGTAACCGGGGCCCTGATAAGGATTTTTACCTGTGTGGGGTTCCCAAAAGAGGTAGGGTCTGACAGAGACACTAACTTCATTTCAGCATATATTAAGTCTATGAGGGATGAGTGTGGAGTGACATATATGTTCCCAAAGGATTTGCAAAGAGATTCAACAAGACCCACATAGGCATGATAATGGGCCTAACAGGGCCCATGAGCCATAAGTGCGGCTTCCCCCTGCCATGCCTTTTATTTGTCTACTGGGAGGTGCCACAGAAGGAGGTTGGTTTTAGACCCTTCAAACCTCTTTATGGCCACTTTGTTAAGAGACCTCTTAACCTTGTCAGAGAGGAATGGGAGCAAGCTCCCTGGAACCCCCCTCAGGATATAGTCAGCTGCATGCTGGCTCTCTGTAACCAGATTCATTAATTCTAGGAGAAGGTGAAAAGCAATCTTGAGACCAGCCAAAAGGTTATGAAGCTCTGGTATGAGCAGAGGGCCACTCTGGTAGAGTTGATCCTGCCCAGAGGAGGTGGGTGATGGAGCTTGTGGAACCCAGAGCTCTTCAGGATTGCAGGACAATCCCATATGAGGTGAAGGAATGAAAGTGGGAGTCCACCTACCTGCTGGATTTCAAGACCTCTAGAAAGCCTTTATGGTGCCCCATGTGAACTCAACCACACTTTGAGACACCAGAAGTAAGAATGCTACTGGTGACAGATGAAGGGGTGGAAGAGGACAGTGAGCTTTTAGACAAGGTGAGGGCCAATATCATGGAGAGGTCTCCAACATGCTGGTGTTAGAGGTGATATGAGCACTCCAACAATCCCTGGTCCATCCCAGTGATGCTGGTTACCAAGGCTGGCCCACCGGGCACCACTCCAGAACTTTGGTTCTGTGTGGACTACAGGGGACTCAATTATGTCACATAAAACTGATGCACACACCATCCCCAGAGCTGATGAGTTTATTGACAGGGTGGGTGCTGCTAAGTTCCTGAGTTCCTTTGGTCTTACATTAGTTTACTGGCAGATTTCTCTAACTGAGGGGGCAAAAGAGAGGTCGGCATTCTTGATCCCAGAGAGCCACTTCCAAATTAGGGTGATGCCCTTTGGTTTCAAGAATGTCTTAGCCACCTTTTAGAAGTTGGTCAAAGGGGTCCTAGTTGGGAAGGAGGCATTCTGTGCTGCCTAACTGGCTAACACAGCTGTCTTCAGCTTCAGCTAGGAGGAACAACTGTACCACCTCCCAGAGGTGCTTCAGGTCCTGCAGCAGGCAGGCATGACTATCAAGGCCAATTAGTGGCAGATAGGGCAGGGTTCTGTGGCACATCTGGGACACATGGTGGGCAGGGGTAAGGTACAGACCTTCCAGGCCTACACTGAGACTATACTGGCCTGACAAGCCCCTCAAACACAGGCAGAAGTGAGAGCCTTTCTGGACTTCACCTGGTTACAATAGGATAATTTGTTAATGGATATGCCACCATTGCTGCCCCCTAATGAAGTTGACTTAAAAGAAGCAGCCCAGAAACATGATCTGGAAGAGACCATCCAAAAACCATTTGATATCCTTTGTACTCTCTAGGAGTCCATGTGTACAACACCTGTACTCAGGGCACCTAACTTCTCTAAGGAGTTTATTGTGCAGACAGATGCTTGAGAACATGACATAGCGTCTGCTTCAGCACAGGTAAATGAGGCAGGCATAGACCAACCAGTTCCCTTCATTAGAAGGTTATCTCCCCAGGAACAGGGGTGGAGTGCAATTGAAAGATAGACCTTTCCTGTGCTCTGTGCACTGAAGAAGCTGTGAGCATGCATTTTTAGATTTCACTTCCGGGTTCAGACAGGTCACAGGACCCTTCAATGGCTCACACAAATGAAGTGTTAGAATCCCAAACTGTTGAGGTGATCCATCTCCCTACATGGACTGGACTTTACAATGGAACACTGTCCTGGAGCTGACAATGCCAATGCTGATGGTCTATCCAGATTCTTCCATCTTAGCGATGAGAACTCCACAGAGGTTGGGTAGATCTCTCCACTTTCAGCTGTGGGAACACCGGTTAGAGTGTTGACCCAAGCATGATCTCCTAAACATTTTGCCTTCCTCTTCCATTTCTGCTGATCTCATTTTTGCTAACCTTAGGACTCTGTGCTCTTTACCACTGCCAACCAGTGCTAAAGTGAATGTGCTCACTCCTTAAAACATGGGCTCTGGGGAGAGGGATGGGGGAAACCCTTATCAGTGCCATGGAAGGGATTCCCTGGCACTGATAGTGCCTACTGCCATGGTTTTCGTGGCAGTGCGCTTGCCATGAAAACCATGGCGGTAGGCGAGGTCATAATCCCGAGGGTGGGATTGTAACGGCCGTCTGGCTGGAAACCGAAGTCTCCAGCCCAGCAGCCGTTACCACCCTGGCGGTTGGTGTGTTAAAGTGGCTGTCTGTGTTGGCGGTTACCTCCGTGGTCATAATCCCATTTTTTTCCACCGGCCTGTTGGCGGTATTAATGCCGCTTTATCACCGACTGCCAGGGTCATAATGAGGGCCATAATATGGTGGTGTAGACAAAGAGTTACAAGAAAATGTGACTGAATTTTGAAATGGAATCCAATAGGTTGTCATATTCTGAGACAGTTGGTCTGCCTGTTTTTTTTTTTAGAATTCTTGTTTACTTTTAGTAATGCATAGATGGTGGGGAGGTGTGAGTTTATGTTTCTGAGAAAATCAGTTCTTGTACTCAGCCATCCTCCACATGGTTCTTTCTCCAAGAATGTCTTGACTTTGTCTTTGCACCTGAACTGTTGTAACCCCTTAGTAATTCACGACAATGCTCCTGGTTAAAAGTTGAAGGCCTTCTGGGATAAAATTATATTTATCCGTTATTCTATACAACCTCCTTTATCAGCTGGCTTGATAATGATGTGCATGAGTTGATGAGTGTGGTTACATGGGCTCTTGATGCACTGAACTTTTGGTACTTTTACATTTGTTAAAGATGATCAGTAGCCGATAACACTTTCTTTCCAAACATGAAAAGCTGAGATGGAACCTCTGCTTTAGGTAGTATTGATGCTGACAGTTTTTGGAGTGGTGCCATGCATTCTGTTGCTTTGATTGCAATCTTCGTTTCCAGAAGGATTGAAGTGCTACTCATTTAAGATTGGCAAAATGCGTTGGTTTTGATGGAGCAAATGATAATTCTTTGGACAATAATGCTATGATTAGTAGTAGAAATACTTTATTTGGTCGTCAACAACCGTCAAAGTAAAACAGCATTTCATTACATACAGTTAAAATACAGAGAAAAGAAAAAAAAGAAATACAATTTAAAATCGCTGAATCATTATAAGGACAAAAATAATGTTTGATAAAAATCTATTAACCACAAGGACATAGATGATCCACTGTTTCACATTTGCAAAATAGCGAGCTGTCCCTAAGCGCAGACAAATTTGACGAATCCATTTTCTACGCAGTCCGCTGTACTCAGGACATAACTCATAGTAATGCTATGAGTATTTGTAATGAGTGCATGGATACATTTCTGATAGCCTTGCTGATCACTATTATGTTTACGTCATTGGTGCATACCAGGTATGCGAGGGGTGGGCTTAGAGCGTGTGGTGTAACACGTGTTAGCCATCACCCCTGTTAGAGGAGGGGAAGTTGGTTTGACCGAGAGTTAGGAGAGAGTTAATAAAACAGCCGAGAGCTGCGCGCGAAAGCAGACGGCGCGAGGCATGAAAGCCGATGTCAGCGTCTGAGTGTTTTTATTCCAATGCACGTGGTGCCCGTAATTACCGTGCAGAGTAACAGCCACTGATTCAGGCCCTCCAGGGACATAACAAATTGGTGACGAGCGGAAAAGAACAATGCGGCCGGTCGAGCGGTACTTGTCAGCTGCGTGAACTATCAACGCGCGCTGAAAAGGAAGGAGCGACCGCTCGGAGGAACGATCAACACGGCGCCTGGGGAGAGAACGGGCTCACGGCCGGAGCACAGAAGGTGAGCGCGCTCACACGCCGATAAATCAAGCCAACAGCTGATGCTGACTCAGAGGTAGAACAAATGGTGACATCAGACGGAGTAGATCCTTTGGGGCGGTGAGTTGAAAGCAGTGGCCCCGCCCCCCCCCCCAACAACAACAAACAAAAAAAAGGGGGATATCACAAAGGAAAAGAGTGCACTAATCGCACTCATGCACAGGAGAGTTTTGGTCATAAAACACGAACTCTAGTCAAAAAAAAAAAAATAAGAGGAAAATATTTATTTTCTCAGTTTCCAAGGAAGACTCACCTAAGTGAAAGAATCAACAATATGGCCACATTCCCAGCATTAGAACCTTTTGTCATGGAGGGGCCTCCATCAGCACAAGCCGCTAAATGGAAACTATGGGTGGAACGCCTAGAAAACTATTTTGCAGCCACCGCGTTACACCCGGAGAGACAAAGGCCGATGCTTCTTTATATGGGAGGAGTGATGCTGCACAAAATTAGCAAAACAGTGACGGAAGAAGGACCCCCATTCAATTACCAAACTCTAAAAAGAGCGATAACGGCATACTTTGAACCAATGGCGAATCCCGACTATGAGCGTTTCATCCTGCGACAAGCCAAACAACAACCAGATGAGTCGGTAGACACCTACTACGCAAGACTAAGGGAACTGGCCAGCACATGTACACTACCAGATACCAATGATGAACTAAGGGCGCAATTTATTCAAGGATGTCATTCCACAAAACTCAGAGGGCACATTTTGCAGATCCCAGGCATGACAATGGAGGACATGCTGACCATGGGCATGTCGAAAGAACTATCCAGAGTTAGAGCGGCACACATGGAGTCGGCGCTTGCACAACACATTAAAACAGAACCGGTGAATGTCGTGGCTGCAGGAATCACAACAAGAAGAAAAGACAAGACAAAACCAACCGGAAATCACCGATCCTGTTACATGTGCGGAGGACTGTTCCCACATCAAGGCAAATGCCCAGCTCTGGGGAAACAATGCACAAATTGTCAAAAATTAAACCACTTCGCAAAGGTCTGTCGTTCAAATTACAGAGCAAGGGGAGACACGCAAAGGACAAGTCAAGGAGTAAAAGCAATCCAACCCCCAGATCTTATCCCCGACATGGATGATGACGATGAGCCAGAAGGGACGGTGTACATTATTCACGCCGCGGAATCAGATAGTCAAATCCGGAAGAAAATCCCAAAATGCAAAGTGCAGGTGGCCGGACATCAAGTAACAGCCCTAATTGACACCGGGGCCTCAATCAACATAATAGCGCAATCAGCACTGGACCAAATGCCAAATCCTCCGACTCTCCGCCACACGGCAGTACAGGTGTTCGCGTTCGGATCAACTCAACCGCTCCCAATGGCAGGAGTGTTCAGGACAAGTATCACTCATGACGAGACAACTGTGCAAGTCAAAGTGTACGTCACCAAGATCGGGACAGGAATGTTACTCAGCTGTCGAACGGCTGAAGAACTGAAGTTGGTAGCGTTTGCATTTAGCATACACGCTGAAGAGTTGGAGAATCTGCAAGAAGAATACGCCCGGTTGTTACAAGGGATAGGCTGTCTCAAGGACCGTCAAATAAAGCTGCACATAGACCACTCCATAGAACCGGTGGCCCTAAAACACAGGCGCATAGCTTTTCACCTCAGGGCACAGGTGGAGGCTGAGTTAAAGAAACTGGAAGAGGCGGACATCATTGAAAAGGTGGAAGGACCAACCCCATGGGTGTCGCCCATTGTCGTCACACGAAAACCAAAGCAACCAGGCGAGGTACGCATATGCGTAGACATGCGCCTTCCCAATGTGGCCATTCAGAGGGAACGTCACCTAACTCCCACGGTTGATGACATCGTGACTGAAGTCAGCGGATCCAAATGGTTCTCAAAAATGGACCTAAGAGCAGGATATCATCAGCTCATGCTAGCCCCCGAGTCTAGAGCAATCACCACGTTCTCCACCCATGTGGGACTGAGGAGATACAGATGCCTACGTTTTGGCATTGCCAGTGCGGGAGAGGTTTTTCAGGACACAATAAGAGGAGTGCTGGCTCGATTAGAAGGAGTCATCAATGTGAGTGATGATATCTTAGTGCATGCGCCCACGGTGGAGGTCCATCTACATAGGCTGAGAGCAGTATTCCAAACACTACACACAAATGGACTGACATTACACAAGGAAAAATGTGAATTCTTGAGGCAGGATATTGCCTTCTTTGGGTACCATTTTTCAGAGAAAGGTGTCCAACCCGATCCAGAGAAGGTGGCGGATATTAAGTCTGCGACTGCCCCCACATCGGTCACAGGTGTTCGTAGTTTCCTGGGAATGGTAACTTACTGTGGCAGGTTCATTCAAAATCTGACCTCCCTTACTGCCCCACTGCGTGAATTGACAAAAGCCCACACCCCATGGGAATGGAGTCGGACACACAAAAAGGCATTTCAGGACACAAAAAAGGCATTGTCTGCAGAGACAACCTTAGTCTTCTTTGACCCTACCAAGGATACGGAACTGTCAGTAGATGCCAGCCCTGTAGGGCTCGGAGCTGTGCTGTCACAAAGAGGAAAAGAAGGCGAGTGGGCACCAGTGGCATATGCCAGCAGAGCTTTGACGCCCACGGAACAACGATATTCTCACATAGAGAAAGAGGCACTAGCGGTAAACTGGGCATGTCGCCACTATCATCTGTACATTTACGGTCACCCCTTCTAAATATATACAGATCACAAGCCACTCATTCCGCTGTTCAACAAAACGGGGTCGCAGCCTCCCCCGAGAATCGAGAAATGGGTTCTTCAACTACAGGGATATCAGTTTACAGTCACATATCGCCCAGGTACTCATAACCCTGCTGACTATCTATCGCAACATGCCCGGCCCGTCACAGCAAGCGAAGAAGAGGAAATAGAGCATACCGAGGAGTATGTAAGACTGATAGTGGAGAGATCTCGGCCTTTGCCCATGTCCCTCAACGAAATACAAGAGGCCACAAAGGAGGATGAAGTATTGCAAATGGCTATTTCATGTGTCAGTGATGGAAGGTGGCACCTGCTGAAACAAAACCTATCTCTGAGAACCGCAGAGGCCACCAACACAGTGCAAGCATTATTTCGAGTCAGACGCGAACTGGCAGTGTCGTCAGAACATTGCCTTTTGCGAGGTCACCGTCTTGTCATACCTGAACGGCTGAGACAAAGGACAGTTGACTTGGCCCATGTTGCTCACCAGGGCATCGTGAAAACCAAAGCGAGACTGAGGAGCAAAGTGTGGTTTCCGGATATGGATGCACATGTGGAGCAAACTATACAAAGGTGCCATGTTTGCCAACTGGTGGGGCCGGCGGAGCCGCCACCCCCCATCATTACTAAGCCCATCCCGACCAATCCCTGGCAGAGAGCCAGTGCAGACTTAGGAAGTTTACCAGATGGACGACATATGTTGGTAGTGATTGATGATTTCTCAAAATACCCAGAGGTGGAGCTGCTGGAATCCACTGTCACTGAGAGGATCATACCCTGTCTGGAGAAAATAATGGCTACCCATGGGATAATACAAGAGCTCAGAACGGATAATGGTCCCCCGTTTTCAAGTCATGACTTTGCATCATATCTGGCCTCACATGCGATCCAACACATAAAAATCACGCCGCGATGGACCCAAGCCAATGGAGAAGCCGAGCGATTTATGAGGACTTTAAACAAAGTTTTGAGAATAGCGGTGGCAAAAGGAAGGAACCTGGACTGTGCCATTTTTGAATTCCTCAGAGAGTACCGTCTGACGCCACACAGCACGACGGGAGTGTCCCCGAGTTCAATCTGTATCCAACGGGAGGTAAGAGATACTATCCTTCAGGTGGGAAGCACAACAGTGAAACAGAAACAAGTGGAAGCGAATTTGCGACGAAGACACATTCAAAATGAGCGAATGTCAAAAAAAAGGAGGGCTCGGATGAGGTATTTCAAAGTTGGTGATGTGGTCCTGGTGAAAAACAGACATCCGGGTGGAAAATTCAAAACACCGTTTGAACCAGAAGTATGGACAGTCACCCGAGTAAAAGGAACGCTGGTAAATGAAATAGTAACGAGAAATATCTCATGGTTCAAGTTATATCATGGGAAACCCCGGGAGTCCGAAAGGTTTGAAATAAGCAACGAACCATCTCTGGGTGATGAGGAGTCCGTGATAAATGGTCCCGTCCAAGCCGGTGGAGAATCGGAAGAAAGGTACACCACCTCGTTGAAAGCGCCCGACAAGAGTGAGGAGAGAATTGCAGCTGAGGTGCCATCAGCGGTCGGTCAGAGAGGAGGTATGAACAGGTACAGCCTACGACCCCGTACTTCGGCTCCTGAAAAACTGAAAGACTATGTGAGGTATTAGTTAGACTTTTGAGGAGGTACGGGGGTCCCTCAGTGCCCGTCAGGAAATTGTAGACTGAACGCACCAGTGCTCAATGTGGGTCGGGAGGTCATATGCCATGACTCTATCGATTGCGTGGGTGTTTTTTTCAGTTCATGTTTGTTTTAAATCCAAGTTGAGGAGGAATGTTATGTTTACGTCATTGGTGCATACCATGTATGCGAGGGGTGGGCTTAGAGCGTGTGGTGTAACACGTGTTAGCCATCACCCCTGTTAGACCGGGAGTTAGGAGAGAGTTAATAAAAGAGCCGAGAGCTGCGCGCGAAAGCAGACGGCGCGAGGCATGAAAGCCGATGTCAGCGTCTGAGTGTTTTTATTCCAATGCGCGTGGTGCCCGTAATTACCATGCAGAGTAACAGCCACTGATTCAGGCCCTCCAGGGACATAACAATCACCACATGCAGACCTGTCTCCTCGCTTGGATTTAGGTAGTCTTGAAGTTTTGCTGAGTTTGAATACACATCTTGCACCGTTCCTTTCTGAAAAAAAACATTTCGGTTTGCGACATTGCTGCTGATCAAATCCAGACACGAGTTAGAAGACCCTTCTAATGTGTCCTGTTCACCTTTAAAGCTGGAGCAGGAGGAAGTCTAAGAAACGGTGAAAGGTCATTTTCTTGAGCTGCCTTTGTATTCTGGTGACAGGTTTAGGTACCGATACAGAGATTCACTTTAAAGTTGTGGGTATACTTTTTACGTTTGGCTAATTTTTGGCTGTGTATACACTCCTTAAATTCTTTAAGTTGTCTGTTTACCTTCTCAAGTAATTCTTTGCGAACTGAGATGAAGCCATTTTTTCTGATTTTCATTTTCAGTGTATTCATTTTTACCTGTTACTTTAGACCTGATCTTTGTGCTTTTCCATTAGAAATCGCAAGCCAATCTGCCTCATTCATACTTTTAACCGAAAACAGTGTAGCAGATGCCCTTTCCATTAAAAATTACTAGAATATGTGCACGTTTCCGCTTATTGATGAGCTATAATTGTTCCTATCTAAGAAAAGTGTTCCATATTTTAATTGAATTTTTTGTGGATAGTTGTAATGTATTTGATACCAGTAGGTAGGGTACTTGCTCCATTAAGCAATTATTAATATACTAATCTAATAACAGAAGTGTATCCTCTATGTGTGTTTAAACTTCCTCTTACAATGCTGCCAGGAAGCTCCTTAAAAGCAAGACTTAAAGTCGAAGAGTTAAAAAGTAGAAAAATACAAATCTTTTCAGCTTCTGCTAACAACTTTCCGAAATAACGAGGATGTTAGAAAGATAAAGCATAAAGTTATAAAGCTAAATGCTGAAATTATTGGCAATAATGCACATACATCTTTGCTAGTGTGTTAATTGTGTCTGATAAATATGCACCGACAATTAAGCTGAATGTAAAACTATTTATATTGATGAATACACGTGAACTTTACACGTGATAAGCCCTGATGCATTTGCTTCTCTCATTGAGAATTTTTCCAATTTCTCTGTCTGTTCTAATTTGCTGACAGTTCCATGAACCTTAAGGAAGAGCTGCTGGGTTTGGGCCTACAAGCGAGGAGTGACACTGTGTAAAATCAGATGTTAGCAGCTCTGTGTTTTCATGCTTAGAAAGTCCAATACTCATTGTAAATAATGTGCCTTTTCTTCATAGTCGCCCTAGATTTGTCACCATTTTTTTCTACTTTATGTTTACCGTTTTAGTGGTGTGCACGATACAACTGCTAAACAACAGTATATTGCTTGAGCTTCCTCTCTAATCCTCTCCCCAAAAAATTGTGGTGTACTTTGGATCTCCCTATTTGGCTTATTTAACTTCCCTAAAAGTACAATGTAAAAGTGTTTTTATGGACAAGAAAGGTACATGTCATATGTGGACTGCAGAGTATATTTACACCGTCCATATATGTGATTAAACTACATGCCTACTAGAACCACTGTGTTCTGGCTAGAGTTCATTTTAAGTGCACTGCAATTATATAATGGAGAGAAATGTTTTTCTACGAAGCAGCAAAGGCCTAATTTGATATGATTATCAGTAGCCCATAGAGTGTGCCTTGTTAAGACCACAGGGTAGGGTGCTAATTTATAAAAATAGGGCTCGCTACATCTTGGGGTTACTGTGCCCTCAAAGTGACAAAAAAGCCTTGCATATTTTCCCTAATTAAGCTAACAAAGTATATGAATCTAAATTCCCTATCTCCTCTTAGGAAAAGCCTACTAAACTCTTCAAAAGGAATTTTCTGCTTTGACTTCAAATTCTGATTTAATGGTGAAGTCAGATTTATCACAATTTAAGCAGAAAATAGATTGTAGGCTGCCTGGATCAGAACTGGTTTGAAAGCCAGCTCTGACACTCATCAAAACTCCAGAGATGGAATATACATTCTTGTCTGGAAGTATTAAAGACCCTTCCCAAGGGGGCAATGGCCTATCTCTGAGCCCAGAAAAAGTCTAATGAGTTAGATTTCTGAGCACTTAGCATGTATTAGGTTTTTGGCTCTGGACAGGAATGGGCGGCAGAAGGAAGTACAACTTTAGCACTACCTCTTTTGACTTGGGGATGCCATGGAGAGGTTATCATATTATTTCTTAGGACCCAGAAAGAAAGTTAGGCACCAATCACACTAGGAGGGAAAACAGTTTTGCCCCTGTAATCCCATCTAATTAGAAAAGTGACTTAGGAGCTGAAGATAGGCCTATCTGATAGCAGCTTATTTTTGCCATCTTGAAAAAGGGGCTCCTAGATAATGTTACACTGAGGGAAAGAGGGTGTGCTGCAAGGGGAGATGGGGGAACTACAAAAAATAGTCAGGGATGGCCAGTTGAATCTCTCCGATAATTTTCTAGTGAGTGAAATTAATCTGGCATCTCCATCATCAGTTCCTCAAAACGTTCCTGGACCAGGGAAGGTTTCATCTGAGGAAGAAGGCCCTGATGGAAGAAGAATGCTGATTTCTGGCTCTGAAAACCTGCTGGAAGGAGAGAAGTCACAGAAGGATTCAACGACTCCTAAATTATGCTGGCAACCAAGGACTGGAACTGCTTTCCAAAGGTCAAGTAGTTGGTGTCTTCTAGAGTGTGTGGCCAAGATGGGGGAGGGAACGGTTGCAAAACACCGAGCTTTGAATGCAAGTCCTCTTAAAGTATCCTACAAACCTACTTAGGCCCCTCATCATGGGGGGCAGCTGAAGAAGAAATGAGGCCAAGAAATGTGTGCTGGCAATGGGGGAGCCGACGGTGCCATCCTGAAGATCGCGCTTTGAAGCAGTATCCTGAAGCTTGGTGACCTGGTGCTGAGTGGCCCATGCAAGGTGAGAATGAGATTGTAGGTAGTGGGGGCCTGTACCCAGAATATGGCTGTGAGTGCTGTCCCAAACTTTACACCCTGCGGGGGTCAATTGATTGAAACCGGGTTCCAGTGGTCCCTGCGGTGACCTAACAGAGACACAATGCCAGGAAACCCATCTAGGCTGAGGACCTTCAGCCCTGAGTGTGGCCTGTGCTTTTCCCAACATAGGTGTGAGACTGTGGCTCTGCTGCCTTTGGCCCAGAAAGCGGTCGGCCTGAGGGGACTTGCAGGTGGAGAGGAGAAGGTACATCATCGAGCTCACAGTCCCTGCTGTTGGACCACCTGAGGCAGTAGGCCCATCTCTTGAGGTGCAGGCATCTGTGGCTGCTAGGGGAGCAGGTGCATGGCTGTTGTTGGGAGTCTCCCCTGGGGGCCTGTATGCTCTGGCCATGCCGGAGTCGGGCACATGGAGCTGCGGCAGGGATCAAGGAGGTCATCCGCTTTAGCCCTCCCATTCCCTCTTTGCCTGCAGACTGATGTGGTGCTGATGAGGGGGTTGAAATAAAGGAGATATGGTTGCCCTGTTGGCTTCTGGATTCTGGGGGAACCATGGTCTATGTCTGTTGGGCTCAGACTCACCTCTTGTTCGCTCTGAGTTGTGGCCCTTCAGGGACAGACTTCAGCCTTTTTTCTGGGGTTGGTCACCCACTGGCAGTGGCTATGGGTTGCCTAGCTCACTCTTGCTACAATACAAATGTATGCATAATGCCCCTCATATTGACATGGGATCATGTTGGCTGTGAGACAAGGAGGAGAACAAGAGAATGTGGCCATAGTAAAACCAAAACTTGTTAAATTGGGGGATGTGCATCTTCAGCACTCGAACACCATGTGTAAGCATTCCACAGGATCCTAAGATCCATACCCTAGTATCATATCAATGTTGCAGAATCCACCTTGGCCACTATGTGCCCATCCCTGACTGAGCTGGGCTTAAGCTCAGATAGCTAAACTACAGGAAGAAGTCTGACAGTTGTGGAAATGGGAAAATGATGCAGAGGGCAGTACGCACCACAATAATGTTAGAATGGTGGGTCTCCCCGAGCGAATTGAGGCACGTGTGTGGAGTTGTTCATAGAGAACTGGCTGGCTGACAAGGTGCTGGGGCCAGACATCAACATTTTTTGGGTGGAGAGTGTGCACAGGTCATAGGCCTCACTGAGTGCTCCTCCCTAGCTGGTGGTGATATGACTGTTCAATTACAGTGACAGAGACAATATCCTGCAGCCTGCTCACACCAGAAGTCCCTTAGCGGGGGAAAACTCCCAAGTGACAATTTTTCCCAACTACACAATACAAAGGAAGCAAAAGTTGTCCATGTAGGTCAAGCAGCAGTTACGCAAGTTGAATATTAAGAATGCTCTGGTGTTCCCAGCACAGCTTCATCTTCCAGATGGGAGCAAACTGATTTTCTACCAGACACCAAGGAAGGTGTGTGACTGAATGGTGGCCAGGGGGTGGCATCTACTCCGATTGGGACAAGAGATAAAGGAGGTTGCCTGCAGGCAAGGGGCACTGGGCAGACAGCCAGGAGAGTCCACAACAAACCCTCAAAGGAGCAGGCAGCAAGGGAAAGAGTGCAAGTGGTGGCAGGCATGGAGCAGAGAAACTCAACTAAGGTGGATGATATAGACTCATAGTGGAGTCTACCAGATCCCCTGAGAGGGATTCCATTGCTGAAGTGGTGAAGGCCCTATGTGTGGGGCATTCATCACCCCAATGATAGCTGACTTTGTGGTGTAACTTGTTGGGCTTGGTATGACCCCATCCTTTTTTAGCCAGGGGTGCAGCAATGCTGGGTCCATGATAGTCTCACTGGTGTGGACCCTAGACTTAGGTGCAAGGTATGGGTGTCTGTTCTGCTTTCCCACATATCTCCTGTCGGAGCTTACAGAACCTCTCTGGAATGCACTTCTGAGTTTAAAGAAGACCTTTATTGTTGTTAATTCTCCCCCCCCACCCACAAGTTCCTGAGAGACAAAATTAGTAGATTCGAAGCACACGTTCAAAAGTTGTCGCAGCAATGAAAGCAAAATATATCAAAGTACTTCTCAGTTGCAATGTACACAGCAAATAGATGTGATTGTATTATACTATAACTGCAAAGCAAAGCATAAAAGTCAAATTCATCACCGTATGGGTAAGGCGGTAGGGCCTAAACTTAGCTTCATCTTTCTGGGGTCTGCAAGTTGATGACTCCGGTCAACTGCGAGAAAGAGATTCTCTACCCAAACGGGAGACTGGCAACTGACGTCTAGCTCCAGCCTGAAGTCAAGCAGATTCAAATCTAACTCACTGTAGCCCAGAGTCATCCTTAAAAGCAAACTCAGTGTGAGAGCCGAATAACCTTGGAGAGGGGCCAGTTCTCCTGAGCAAATTCGCTCTCAGACTGGATTGCGAGGTAAACATAAAATCTACGTGCTCTTATCAGCTAAGGTCTGGTGTGAAGAAAACAGCATGGTCCATCTTGTGGAAAAACACAGCTTGGAAAAACACAGATATCTGTTATGTCTCAACTGCAATGTCTAACTCCACGTTAAAGCCAATAGGCAGCTAACCTAAATATCAAATGTAATGTCTAATGTCATTTCAAAGCCAATAGGCAGCTAAACTGAATACAGAATGTAATGGCTAATGCCATGTCAAAGCCAATAGGCAGCTGAGCTGAACAAAACATATAGGGGGTCATTACAACATTGGTGGTATAAGGCGCTTACTGCCGTGCAGAAGACCGCCAATACACCGCTGCGGCCACGATAGACCGCCACAGCAATTATGACACACATCACGGAATCCGCCGAAATTCAGACACCCACACAACACCACCACACCGAAGGTCAGCGATAAACATGCGGAAACAAATCCTCCACCTCCACGCCAACAGAAACACGCCCATGCTATTACGACCCACGAATCCACGAGTGGTCATTCAACCGCGGTATTCCATTGGCGGTACACGCCGCCGCGCTCAAAATACACACAGCTCCAAAACACCGCCACATTGGACAATTCCAAATACACACACCTGATACACATACACACACCACTCCCACACACCCAACACAATATAAAATACACACCCACATCACCCACAAACCCCTACAACCAGAAATTCTGAGAGAAGGCGAGAGAGAGAGCACAGCTATTGACAACCCCATCACACAGAGGCACACAACACCATCACCCACACAACATCCACGCACAAAACACCACGTACCACTACACTCACCACACTCATCACCACATACACCAACCCACACTCACACACACCACCCCATGTCACGCCAAAGACACCCCCGCTTCTCCGAGGAGGAGCTCAGGGTCATGGTCGAGGAAATCGTCCGGGTAGAGCCACAGCTATTTGGCTCATAGGTACAGCACACATCAATAGCCAGGAAGATGGAGTTATGGCGCAGAATAGTGGACAGGGTGAACGCCGTGGGACAGCACCCAAGAAATAGGCAGGACATCAGGAGGAGGTGGAACGACCTACAGGGGAAGGTGCATTCCACGGTCTCCAGGCACAACATCGCTGTGCAGTGGACTGGTGGCGGACCCCCACCTCCTCCCCCACAACTAACAACATGGGAGGAGCAAGTCTTGACCATCTTGCATCCTGAGGGCCTCGGAGGAGTAGGTGGAGGATGGGACACTGGTAAGTCAAATCTTAACTATCACATCCCCCACCCTACCTGCATGCTATCACACACCCCCACCCTCACACCCTCCCCTATCACCCAAAATCCTCACTAATCTACCCATAACACAAACCACCCATCCCAACACCAAGCCCTGCATGACACAACTAAGCGTGGTCACCCCTCACTAAAGCATGCTCACTGCACATACGGTGATGATGCGCACTGCCGCGGACGTCACCGCCATTTTCTATCTGTTCAATCACTAGATACCTGACCTTCGACAGGAGAGGACCTACACTGCTAGTGCTGCTGTGACCTCGGTCTGGAAGCGACGATGGCTGCTGCATCTGGGGAAAGGGCCCCTGCCTTCACTGCACAGGATTTGGAGAAACTTGTGGATGGGGTCCTCCCCCAGTACACGCTACTCTACGGTCCTCCAGGCCAACAGGTTAGTACACAGGGAGCACGTTGTATGGGCTAGGCCTGGGTGGAGAGGGCTGGGTGGAAGAGGGAAAGGGGCAGAGTGCATAGAACATTAATGCATGTGAATGAATGGGCCACATGGCCAGAGTAGGGAGGGGGCCACTCACATTGACGGTGCAGTTGGTAATGACTGTTCCTCTTCCCTTGTGCATGTCATGTAGGTCAGCGCCCACCAGAAGAGGGACATTTGGCGTGCCATCTCCAAGGAGGTCCGGACCCTGGGGGCCCACCAGAGACGGGGCACCCACTGCCGGAAGAGATGGGAGGACATTCGCCGCTGCAGCAAGAAGACGGCGGAGGCTCAGCTGGGGATGGCCTCCCAACGTGGGAGGGGTGCCCGTCGCACCATGACCCCCCTGATGTTCCGGATCCTGGCGGTGGCCTACCCGGAGTTGGATGGGTGCTTGAGGACATCACAGCAGACACAAGGGGGTGAGTACAACCTCATTCTGCGGACTTTGCGTGCAGTGGAGGTGTCTGGGTGGGGGAGGTGGGCTGTGGGTGTCCCTAGGCCAGGGCGAATTCGGTAGACAAGGCCTCTCCGTAATGTAGGCCATGTGGCACTCAACCCCACCTCAGCAGAGTGCCAAGTTGAGGTATAGTTGCCCCTGTGGCATCCATGTGCGCAGATGTCCACCATTGCCATGTAGGCCATATCCCAGAAATTGCATGTGCAGAGGGCAGGAGCACGGCGTTATGCAGGGGGCTGCTGCGTCTGTCTTGTCCGACAACTGTAGCGGAATGCCATGCACTAAAACTCTCTTTCTTCTGTCTCCCCCCCTTTTCCTGCTCTCCCTGTCCTCTTGTACATCAGCATCATCAGGCGGAGGTACAGTGGCACCGGAGCACGAGGGAGCTGCATCCCACATGGCCATGGAGGGCCACACCACAGACTCTGAATGCACCAGTGGGACGGAGGGGAGCTTCACGTCAGCCATCGGATCACCAACCAGCGACACGGACTCGTCCGCCGATGGGAGCTCCCCTGTGGTGGCGGCACCATCTGTGCGCCCCACTTCTACAGGTACAGCCTCCACCTCCCCTACCAGCACCGCCCTCCCAGCAGCCCCTCAGCGTTCACCCCGTGACCGCTCACCCAGGAGGGTGGGCATCACCTTCACCCCAGGCACCTCAGGCCCTGCCCAAGTCACTCCAGCTGCCCTCAGTGAGGAGGCCATTGACCTCCTCAGGTCACTCACTGTTGGGCAGTCTACCATTGTGAATGCCATCCAGGGTGTAGAACGAGAGTTGCAACATGGTAATGCATTCCTGGAGGGCATTCATTCTGGTCAGGCTGTCCTTCAGCGAACCCTGCAATCTCTGGCCTCAGCACTGATGGCATCCATTGTCCATGTGTCCAGCCTCCCACCTCCAACTTCCTCCACCCAGACCCCATCCCCTGTACCCCAGCCCATCCCAAGCACACCTACATACCAGCATGCACACAAGTCAACACACACAAGTAACTCAAGCAAACATAGGCACCACACACACCACAGGCAATCATGCAAGCCTCACCCACATATAGACACAGCAACATCCACTGTCTCCACTGTGTCCCCCACCTCCTCTTCTCCCTCCTCCCTCCCAGTCTCGTCTACACACACACCTGCATGCACCACATCTACAGGCACTAGGACTCGCACCAGGACACCCAGCACCACAAGCCGCTCACCTGCACTCACCACCTCCACTGCCATTTACACGTCCCCTGTGTCCTCTCCCAGTGTGTCTGTGACGCCCCCTCCCAAAGTACACAAACGCCGGCAATCACTCACCCAACATCTATCCACCTCACGACAGCCTCCAGTACCTGCACCTGCACCCAAAACACCTAAAGTGACACCTCCTACAACCACCTCCTCTTCCTCCACTCCCAAACCTCCTCCAGCTACCCATTCCAGTGTCCGTCAGAAACTGTCCCTATGTCAAATTGACCTTTTTGCCCCCACCCCCCCTCCAATTCATCAGTCCCGTCGTAGCGCCTCAGCCAATAGCCTCCAATACCAGTGGTGCCTGTTCAAGGTTTGTGGAGTGCACCAGCCACCAGGGCAGGCAGAAGGACCCGGAGCCAAGGCACTGGCAGCCCACCCCCTATAAAGGCTCTAAAATTGGAGAGTGGCCGACGGGACCGTGTTAAGACTCCTGGTGGGACAACAAGTGACATGGGTTCGAAGGGGATTGGTGAGTCAGCTGTAACTCCAACAAAGGTATGGAAGGTGAAGAGGAAGTATGCCCAGCCAGTTGTGAGTGTCACGGCGGAGAAGTGCGCCATCATTTCCGGCGGTCCAGACACAACCGCCAGCACCGTTGTCACTGGTCCAGAGACCACCGCCACCGCCGGAGTCACAGCCCAGGAGGGCCCAAGTATCGTCACTGGTCCAGAAACCACCGCCTGAATCACAGCCCAGGAGGGCCCAAGTATCGTCACTGGTCCAGAAACCACTGCCGGAGTCACAGCCCAGGAGGGCCCAAGTATCATCACTGGTCCAGAAACCACCGCCAGAGTCACAGTCCAGGAGGGCACAAGTATCGTCACTGGTCCAGAAACCACCGCCAGAGTCACAGCCCAGGAGGGCCCAAGTATCGTCAGTGGTTAGGAGACCACCGCCGGAGTCCCAGCCCAGGAGGGCGCAAGTATCGTCACTGGTCCAGAAACCACCGCCGGAGTCACAGCCCAGGAGGGCCCAAGTATCGTTACTGGTCAGGAGACCACCGCCGGAGTCACAGCCCAGGAGGGCCCAAGTATCGTCAGTGGTCAGGAGACCACCGCCGGAGTCACTGCCCAGGAGGGCCCAAGTATCGTCACTGGTCCAGAAACCACCGCCGGAGTCACAGCCCAGGAGGGCCCAAGTATCGTCAGTGGTCAGGAGACCACCGCCGGAGTCAGTGCCCAGGAGGGGCCCGGATGCCACAGCCCCGCTGGGCAATGATGGAACATCATGCCACACACCAATGCCCATTGTAGAGAACGTCATGCCACTCACCAATGTCCGTATCAGAACCGCCATGTCAAAGCACCGCTTAACAGGGCAAAGACCGCCATGGCAAAGCACCGCTGAACAGGGCAAAGACCGCCATGGCAAAGCACCACTGAACAGTCCAGAACCGCCATGGCAAAGCACCGCTGAACAGGGCAAAGACCGCCATGGCAAAGCACCGCTGAACAGTCCAGAACCGCCATGTCAAAGCACCGCTGAACAGGGCAAAGACCGCCATGTCAAAGCACCACTGAAAAGGGCAAAGACCGCCATGGCAAAGCACCGCTGAACAGTCCAGAACCGCCATGGCAAGGCACCGCTGAACAGGGCAAAGACCGCCATGGCAAAGCACTGCTGAACAGGGCAAAGACCGCCATGGCAAAGCACCGCTGAACAGGGTAAAGACCGCCATGGCAAAGCACCGCTGAACAGTCCAGAACCGCCATGGCAAAGCACCGCTGAACAAGGCAAAGACCGCCATGGCAAAGCACTGCTGAACAGGGCAAAGCACGCTGAACAGGGCAAAGACTGCCATGGCAAAGCACCGCTGAACAGTCCAGAACCGCCATGGCAAAGCACCGCTGAACAGGGCAAAGACCACCATGGCAAAGCACCGGTGAACAGGGCAAAGACCACCATGGCAAAGCATCGCTGAACAGGGCATGCACCGTGTAGGAATGAAGAGGCTGCCACATCAGGCATCCTTCTCCCATGTGCAGCTGGGACAGTGACAGGACATGAACTTTCACGGGGAGACTCATCCAGTCTGGGCACCAGTCCCACCCAGTACCAGTAGATAACTGCATCTACTTGAGAGACTGTGGCTTTGCACTCCCCAGGATGGCACAGTGGGCAACCCACCCACTGTAGAGACTTGAGAGACTGTGGCTTTGCACTCCCCAGGATGGCACAGTGGGCCACCCACCCACTGTAGAGACTTGAGAGACTGTGGCTTTGCACTCCCCAGGATACATCAATGGGCATGGAGCCCCGTCGTGGATCTGGCTTTGCATTCATGTGGCTGAGGTGCCCCCCCTTCCCTTCCCCCTGAGGTGCCTGTAGTGTTTCTATCTGATGCCCCGGCAGTGTTCTCTCCGATTTTGGTCAGGTATAGTTTGTGGGCCTCGCCCATGCATTTTTGGACTGTTGGTGCACGGACATTGTTGTGTACATATCTGCACTACTTCTCGGATTGTATGTGTAAATAAGAGTGATTTGGAGATATATATATCTGTATATTTTTGTATGACATGTATATTGCCACATTACAATGTTTGCCCGAAATTCGCTTTGTGTTTTCATTCTTCCGGGGGGATTGTGGGTTGTTACTGTGATTTTTGTGACTGCATTGGTGTGTATGTTGTAATATGCGAGCGTGGGGGAGGGGGTGTTTGTTGGGTGCCCCACTAACTTTTGCCTCCTCCCTCCCCCGTGTCGTAGGTGCAGAACTCACCGGTGTCTTCGGCGCCTACGTAGCTGTTGGTCGTAGAGGAGCAGAAAGACAAGGGCAGGTAGGATTTGTAATTCGGGCTCCATGGTGTCCTCCTTCCTTGTGGGATGTGTTCAGGTGAGCGTTTTCCCATAGCAAAAGCTGTTTCCGCCGTGTTTTTATCCACGGTGAATCCGCCCCGGAAAAGGTGGCGGATTGGCGGGTTGTAATTGTGTGGGTGGTACATTGTCTCCCGCCTGTCTGTTGGCGGTAACCGCTGCGCTGCTTGTCTGTACCGCCGTGGCGGGTGGTGTGTTAAAGTGGCTGTCTTTGTTGGCGGTTACCGCCAGGGTCATAATTCCCTTTTTTTGTCTGCCGGCCTGTTTGCGGTATTTACGCAGCTTTAACACCGTCCGCCAGGGTTGTAATGGCCACCATAATGTGCTACTGGTAAACATTGAGCAACTAATATGCACAGTGGTGAAACACAACGTCATTGGTCAAACACAATTAATAGCATCACAGTGTCCCTCCCATGGGAGAGAGGATACATTAGCAGTGGGGATGACACAGGGGGGCACATTTGAGCCTATTTTCTTGTAAGTTGTTTTCCTAATAAAGGCTTGCTCCACACATGCCATGATACAAGCAGAACAGTTCACATCCAAATGCTTAAGATGCAGATTGGTTGACTTAGTATGTTTTCACAATTAGCCTGGGAATGAGACTTTGAGGGAGGTGTTTTTTAGGGGACGGAGTGCACCAAACACAGGTTTGTTGTTCAGGAACACAGGTGTGAATACAGTATTGCCACAGAGTGTTGAACGTGAAATGTGCATGGCACAGTCACTCACATGAAATGGCACAAAATATACTCCTATTTAGGCCATAGGAAGGTACACTTTGCTTGTCTTCTAGAGACTCATTAAGGGGCTTGGGGTTGCAAAAACGAGCTAAGAGATGGAGAGGACAAACATATGGTAACTCAGGATTTGCCGGGGGTATTAATATGGATGGAATTAGGAGTAACATTTGTCACACTAAAGTAGACCCGGAGGAGAGGTATCTGGTGGCACAGGGCGACTTAGATAGGACCCCATTTGACTTAGTGGCTATATACAATCCAACACTTCCCAAGCCCCTTTCTACTTGTCCCTAACTCCTGCCCTTCTTACTACACTACAACTCAGACTCTAACCTACTGGTGCAGGGATTTGAATGGTGCCTCATACATGACATTGAGAGGTCCTATCCAACAGTGTTGGGAACACAGGCAGATGCCAACACTAGATCGCTAAACCAATGGACTACACATGCTCATCAAATGGACATATGGAGGCCATTACCCCCACACTGTGCAGAATGTTCCCATTATTCAAGTGTACATGTGTTACACATTGGACTAAACATGGCCTTAGGTACAGCAGAGACCCGATCTTAGATGGACTTGGGTCATGAGCGCTGAGTATTTGGCTCAAACCTTGTCTGATCACAACACCTTACAGATCATCATTCAATGTGGGAGCCACGCCTCACAATAACTCTGTGGTGACTATTGCCAGAGGTGTTGGGTGGCCTAATATTCTGAGAGTGGATTGGATTTGCAATAGACCAGTACTTCTGGGAGAATCCATGAATCCAGATAGTGCAGAAAGTGATGTGTTTAAGGTTGTCCTCAGGGGCTTTTTTATGTCAGAGTTCCTGGGACAAAAAAGGTGCTACAAGGGGAACTTTCACATATAGAGGGGAATATAAGGGATTTAGAAAACAGGAGTGTGGTAGAAGTGGGAATGTATGGTCCAAGGAGATCTGCTTAATGAGCATGATGACACCCTTATCTGTTTATGCAGAATAGATTACAAGGAATATTTGGCACACCAACATGCATCAGGGGACAAGGCAGGGTCTATTATGGCATGGTTACTAAGAGAAGATAGACCAAGGAAGCCAATAAGTGTATTCATGCCCAAAACTGGTCCCTGGTGAACACACAACAAGGACTGGAACACACTGTCACATTATTTAGACTGAGTAATTAAACCGTCCATTACTGCAGTTCAGCAAAATGATCTGCATGGCCCAATTACGATTCAAATGATTACACTGCCCATCAAACATATGGCAAAGGGTAGGATCCCTGGGACAGATGGCTTCCTTGTGGAATTCCATGATGCCTAAATGGATGGATTAACACAGGGATTATTGCAGGTATTCACCTATGCTAGAGCCAAAGGCATGCTACCACCCTCCATCAGCTAAGCTATAATTGTGAAGTTACCTAAAGCTGGTAGACACAACCTCAACCTAGGCTCCTGAAGGCCATTATCACTCCTAAACAGTGATTTTCAGACTCTGGGAAAAAATATGATCTTGCCTGATACCTATAGCACAGATAAGCATGCACCCTGAATACAAATGATTCATCTTGGTAGGAACACTTTTCTAAATCTTAGATGGCTGATCAGAGTCATGGGCTGGGTTAGGCTCATGATTTTCAGTACCACCTTGCATGACATGATATTGAAAAGGCATTCAATATGCTGAACTGGTCCTTTCTTTTTTGCAAGACTGGACAGGATGTGGGAAATGTGGGAACCCCAGAGGTGGGCACACTAACCCCACAGTGAATGTATACACAAAGGCAAAACTCTTGGAGCCTATAGTGGCTACAAGGGGCACCAGACAGAGGTCCCCCTTTTCCCCTATAATTTTCGCCCTGGCATGGAAAAACTTTAGGCCCATATTTATACTTTTTTTGCACCACATTTGCATCACTTTTTAACGCAAAAGTAGCGCAAACTTACAAAATATACAAAATATAATTGTATTTTGTAAGTTTGCACCACTTTTACGTCACAAAGTGATGCAAATGCGCCTAAAAAAATACATAAATATGGGCCTTAGTGTGCCTGTTACCATCTAAGGGCTCCTGTCCGGGAATTACAGTAGGTCATTGTTAGACTTTTCATCCTTGGTGTGGTCTCCCTTAACTTTTTGCCTCTGTTTCTCAGGTTGATGATGTGTGCTGAACTCTGATTTTGCTTTTTTTGTTACTCTGGGAACTTTACCACTGCTAACTAGTGCTAAAGTGTAAGTGCTCCTTAACAAAATGTGCATGTAATTGGTTTATCCATGATTGGCATTTTTGATTTATTAGTAAGTCCCTAGTACAGTGCACTAGAGGTGCCCATGGCCTGTGAATTAAATGCTACCTAGTGGGCCTGCAGCACTGGTTGTGCCACCCACATAAGTAGCTCTGTAATCATGTCTCAAACCTGCCACTGTAGTGTCTGTGTGTGTAGTTTTAACTGTAAATTCGTCTTAGCAAGCGTACCCACTTGCCAGGCCTAAACCTTCCCTTTTCCTACATGTAAGACACCCGCAAGGTAAGCCCTAGGTAGCCCTAAGGGCAGGGTGCAGTGTATGGTTAAGGTAGGACAAATAGTAATTTGTTTTATAGTCCTGACAGTGAAATATTGCCATATTCGTTTTCACTGTGGCAAGGCCTGTCCCTCTCATAGGTTAACATGGGGACTACCTTTAAATCTGATTAAAGTGTAGAGTCCCTTTGGGAGCAGATGGACATAAGGAGCTTGGTGTCTCTGAGCTTACAATTTAAAAATATATCCTTTAGTAAAGATGATTTTGAGATTATGGCCCTCAAAACGACCTCAGCGTTTTTTTTCAAAGACTGCTGAGGTACCGCCGTGCTGAAGACCGCCAGTACAGGCGGTTTCCCGCAAGGCGTATTATGACTCCTGGCAGCCCTCCGTCCTTTTTCGGACAGAGAGCCCCCAGCAGCTATACTGGCAGTCGGCGGGGAAGTAGAGGCTGCTCCACCTCCACCGCCCCACCATCAGAACACCACCCATCGAATCACATTCCATGATTCGGTGTGCGGAGTTCTGGTGACAGTGAGCTGGCTGTGGAGCAGCCCCCATGGGCCCCGTCCCTCCTGGAGGATCAACGGGCAAGGTAAGTTGATCATCCATTAGGGGAGAGGGTGGGGGGCATTGTGTGCTGTGTGCATGCATGGGGGTGTGCGTGTTAGTATGTGGAGGAGGTGTGTGAGAGCGTGTATGCATGCAGGGGGGTGTGTTGTGTGTATGGAAAATGTGTGCGGGTCGGTCTGTGTGTGTCTGTGCATGTTGGGGGTGGGGGGTGTCTGTGTATGTAGGGGGTAGGGGTGGGGAGGGTGGTCCTGCCACCTTTGGGGGGTTGCATGGGTGTGGGGGGAAGACTTGGGGAGGGGATGACCTCTATCAGTGCCAGGGAAGGAATTCCCTGGCACTGATAGTGCCTACCGCCATGGATTTCATGGCAGTTCCAAACCACCCGAAATCCATGGCGGTATGCAAGGTCCTGATACCGCCGGCGGTCTGGTGATGGCCGCTGGGCTGGAGACCGAAGCCTCCAGCCCAGCGGTCGTCACCGCCCTGGCGGGCGGAGTGGAGAAGTGGCGGGTGACCATGGTGGTAATCACCATGGTCATAATTCCATTTTCTTTTCCGCCGGCCTGTTGGCGGTTTCACTGCCACTTCTCCCCCGTCCACCAGGGTCATAATGAGGGCCTATGTGTTTGAAAATGCCACTTTAAGAAAGTGAGCTTTTTCTTGCTTATACCATTTCTATGGCTCTGTCTGTTTGTGGATTCCCTGTCTGGGTCAGTTTGACAGTTGGGCTGGTTGTACCTCACACTAGACAATGACACAAAGGGAGCTGTGGTGTAATCTAATTTCCTGATGAGCCATCTGTGCTAGGAGGGCGGGAGGAGTGGTCACTTACACCTGAAGGGGTGTGCCTGCCCTCGCACAATGCAGTCTCCAACCCCCTGGTGAGTGTCTGGGGCCTGGCCTCGGTAAGACAGGATTTCACATTCAAGAGAGGCTTCAAAAGAGAAATTAGGTATAAGAAGGGAACCCAAAACCACAGACTTTAGAACTCTTCTGGAAACCAAGAGGAACCTTTGCCTGGAGAAGAGCTGGAGAGCTGAGGAAGAAGAGCTGCCCTGTCTGTGACTGTGCTATCCTGCAGTTTCTGCTTCTGCCACAGTAAGGGGGAAAAGACTGGACTTTGTGTGCCTTCCTGCTTGTGAAGATCTCCAAGGGGTCGATTTAGAGCTTGCCTCCTGTTGTTTGAAGTCTCAGGGACAGCAAAGACTTCTCTCTGCCAGCACCTGGAGTCTCTGGAGAGACTCCTGCTCTGCCCCTTGGGGCCCATCCAGGTCCTGGGACCCTGAAAAGAAAAGCTGGCAGCCTAAGAGGTAGAAATCCATGCTCAGAACATTGTGCGGGGAAAGGATCAATGCGACTCCGATCTGCGGCTGAAAAATTGACGAGCTGCTGGCTTTGCGGCTGAAAATCGATGCTCGACTGAAGAATTGACACACAGAGCAGGAGAAATGACGTGCAGCATCGCTGACGGAGGTGGTGAGATCGCAACCGGCGCTGCGTGGTTTTCAGATCATCCTGCAGCTGGATTTCCGACACAAGTACCGCTGAGTGTGTAAAAGCAATGCAAGGCCTGCCCGGATCCAAGAGCGCTGACCCAATCAACGCATTGCTTTCCTGCAGAGAGAAGAAACGATGCACCCGACCCAACGAAAGGAGAAACAACGCAAGGTCTCGCTCGTGAGTGAAATCAACGCATCCCAAGCCCTTTTTGACACACACTCGCCTGTGCGGGGTTATTTTTGATGCACCCAAGTTACATTTTCACGCTAACAGTGTTAGTGTGTGTTTAAAACTGTATGAAGACTCTTTTTGCTTTTTAATTGCTAACTTGACTTGTGTATTGTAGATTTTTGTTGTTTTGGTCTTGTATTGTTTAGATAAATATTCTCTATTTTTCTAAACCCGTCTTGTGTCAGTTTGTAGTGTTTTCATTAAGTTACTGTGTGTGTTGGTACAAATACTTTTCACCTAGCACTCTGAAGTTAAGCCTTCTTCCTCTCATGCTGAGCTACCAAGGGGGTAAGCAGGGGTTAGCTGAGGGTGATTCTCTTTTACCCTGACTAGAGTGTGGGGTCCTTTGCTTGGACAGGGGGTAACCTGACTGCCAACCAAAGACCCCATTTCTAACATTGGTGATCAGCGGTTGGGATTAGAATTGTATTTGTACTTGACAAACAGTAATTAAGTGTACACTACTGTTTTGAGTGGAGACCACTATGTGACCACATACTACTTGTCCTGTGATTCTTGATTTTTCTCTTTTGCTTGGAATTTGCCCTACATCCATGTTTGTGGAAATCTTTGATTGACTTCTGAACATTTGGGAACTTGCTTTCTGCCTTTTGGAACTTTGCCCTTTTGTTGACTTTTCATCATGTCCCAATCTTTAGATGCATCAGTTGGAGCTGCTTTTGACCTATAGAAATTGGATAGTTATACCAAGACTCAGTTTTGACTGTCCAATTAAGAGCCCTTCCAAGAAAGAGGAGCTGCAAAAGGCGCTGAGGGCCTGGGTGACATCCAAGAACACTGAAGGGCATACAGAGGAGGTGGAGTATGAGGAGGAGGAAGAGCATTCCTTACACAATGGGATTGTGGGTGCTCCTGTTATACCCAGGAAGAGAGTCTCCAGGGCAGGTAGCAGTGTCTCATCTAAGGGTCTGACCCCTGAAAAATTGCAGGACAGACAGGCAGAGAGGGAGCACCAGAGGGAGTTGGAGAAAATGAGGATGGCCATTGACGAGAAAAAGTTGTTGTTAGCTCATGAGCTCAGCTTGAGGGAGCTGGATCAGAGGAGCCAGTCTAGTAGGGATGGTGGCAGCCACATCACAGTGCAGCCTGAAAGTAGGGTACACATTCCTAAAGATCTTGTAAAGGATTATAAAAGGGAGGATGACATATACTTGTGGTTTAAGGGGTATGAGTCTGCTCTCCATATGAATCTGATCCCTGACGCTCATTGGGGTTCGGGTCTGCGGAAACACTGACTGCCTTAGGGGATGTTCAGAATCTCACCTACACTATCATGAAGGATGCCCTACTCATAAGGTATGGTCTGACCCCTGAGCAGTTTAAGGATAAGTTTAGGTCCTACAAGAAGAAGGAATCCCAAACATGGTTGGAATGTGTTGATTCTTATTGCAGGTCACTGGATAGTTGGGTGAAGGGCAGTGAGGAACTTCGTATGAGGGGCTTTACAATCTGATTGCTTGGGAGTACTTGTACAGTTTGTGTTTTCCAGAGCTGCACCAGGACCTGATTGACAGCAAGTTTTCTGACCCCAGGAAACTTGTGCAGGAAGAGGACCGCTGGGAGAGCACCAGGGTCCAGAAGAGGTACAGGGAAGACCACGCCAAGGGTGGGCAGAGTCCCTCTCAGAAGAAAGTGTGTGCAAGGGTAAACAGTGGGAGTTCTCTAAAGGGCCCGAAACTGATTCCCAGGGTAAGGATGCCCAACCCCCCAGTGAGAAGAAGCCATTGTTCTCCAAAGGGAAGCCAGTGGTAGGTGGTCCCCCATGTAAGTGTTATGCATGTGACCAGGTAGGTCATGTGAGGGGGACCCCAAATGCCCCAAAAGTACACTGGCACCCACTGGTGCACTGTGCCAGGGTTTGGCCATTGTAGCACTTGGGGAGGAGTTGGTTCCAGGTGGGGGGTAGCCAGCTGAGATGACCCTTGTCTCACTAGGGGACAGTGAGATGGTCCAGAGAACCATCATGCCTGAGAACACTAAGAACTACAGGCAGTGGGTGACCATTAATGGACAGAGGGTGGAGGCTCTGAGAGACACAGGAGCCAGTGTGACTACAGTGAGGAGTCACCTGGTGTCTGAAGGGCAGACAGATCCCTGGGTACTTCACCAAGTAGTTGCAGTGGACAACTCAGAGCGCCTGTGCAGAGTGGTGCAGGTTCCCTTTGAATGGGGAGGTCTCATGTTCCATGAAGGTAGCTGTGAGTCCAGCCATGTCTGTTGATTGTTTGCTAGGCAATGACCTGGAGGATTCCCATTGGTCTCACTTGGAGATGTTGGGTCTGCATGGGTGGGTGTGCGTATCCACCCGGTCAATGGCAGCACATCAGGGTGGTCAAGAGCCCCTGGAGCCTGAAACAGTGGCCCTGGTGACCGTCAAGAAGAGGAGGGGCAGGGGGTGCGGGAAACCAGCCCCAGATGTTCCCACAGTCCGTGAGGAGGCGGAGCCTGAGAGTGACGCCCCGGAGCCTACAGGGGAACAGGTGGTTGAACTGGGGGAGGTCCCTGAGCTGTCGCAGTGGCAGCAGGGAGGGGGACCCACCAGGGAGGCATTCTGTGAAGCACAGAAAACTTGCATACTCTAGAGGGACTGTGGCAACAGTGTACAGCACAGGCGTCTGGTGAGGAGCCCAGTACTCACCTGATCTATTGGGAGGATGGCCTCCTATATAGTGAGCCTAAGGTTCCTGAGTCTGGGTCAGCTCGTATGCAGATGGTACCCCAGTGCTTCAGGGCCTTCCTTCTGGGGTTGTCTCATTATGTGCCTTTGGTAGGACATCTGGGGCAGAACAAGGCCTATAAGAGGCTTGTCTCCCACTTCTATTGGCCCCATATGCACAAGCATTCTGCTGCACACTGTAGGTCTTGCCCAACTTGTTAGGCAATGGCAAGAGTGGCGTGAAATATAAGGCTACCCTCCAACCTTTACCTATGGTTAGTACCCCTTTGAGAGGGTATGTATTGACATTGTGGGGCCTCTGGACACCAAGACAGCCTTGGGCAACAGGTTCATCCTGGTCTTGGTGGACCATGCCACCCAGTACTCAGAAGCCATTACTCTAAGGTCAGTCACTTCTCCTGTGGTGGGTCGTGCACTGATGGGGTTTTTTACTCACATGGGGTTCCCCAAGAAAGTGGTATCTGATAGGGGTACCAACTTCATATCCACGTATATGAAGTCTCTGTGCAAAGGGTGTGGGGTGACCTACAAGTTCACCACACCTTAACACCCCCAAAGTAATGGTCTGGTTGAGAGATTCAACCACACCTTGAAGGGCATGATCATGGGCCTGTCAGAGCCCTTGAGGCGGAAGTATTACTCCTCTTGCCATGCCTTCTGTTCACCTACAGGGAAGTGCCTCAAAAGGGACTTGGGTTTAGTCACTTTGAGCTCATCTATGGCCACCCTGTTAAGGGACATTTGAGTCTGGTGAAGGATACTTTGGAGAAAGCTCCTAGTATCCCCCCATGATGTATTTAGCTACATGCTGGCTTTGAGAATCCAGACTGCATGCTTCAGGAGTCTCGCACAGGAGGACCTAGAAGCAAGCCAGGAGGATATGAAACGGTGGTACGACTGGAATACCACTCTGGTCGAGTTTCAACCTGGTCAGAAAATGTGGGTGATGGTGCCAGTGGAGCGTAGGGCACTCCAGGATAAGTGGACTGTGCCATTTGAGGTGGTGGAGCATGAGAGTGAAGCCACCTACCTGGTGGACTTGCAGTCTCCAAGGAACCCTTTAAGGGCCCTGCATGTCAACTGCTTCAAACCTCACTTTGAGGGGACTGAGCTGTCCATGGTCCTTGAGACAGATGATGGAGTGGAGGAGGAGAGTGATCCTCTCCCCCTCCCTGACTGAGGAGCAGCAGGGTGACTGTCGCCATGTGTTGGGACAGTTTGCCTTACTGTTTTCTCTGATCCCAGGAGTCACACACTTGTGCACACATGATTTAGACACTGGGGACCGTTCACCTATTAAACAAAAAGTTTGCAAGGTGACTGACAGGGTCCGGGCATGCATTAAGGATTAAGGGCCAGATGTAGCAAAAAACTAAATTGCGACTTGCAATTTGCGAGTCCCTGCGACTCGCAAATTGCAATTCTCAATTTGGTATGCAGAAAGGTGTCTCACACACCTTCTGCAACTCGCAATGGGGTCGCAAAGACCCACCTCATTAATATTAACGAGGTGGGTCACAGTTTGTGACCCCATTGCGAGTATGGGTACTCACGGGGATGGTGGCCTGCTGGAGACAGCAGACCACCATGTCCGTGACTGCTTGTTAATAAAGCAGTTTTTTTTTTTTCAAAGTGCAGCCCGTTTTCCTTAAAGGAAAACGAGCTGCACTTTGAAAAAAACACCGAAACCTTTAGTTTCTGATTTTTTCAGGGCAGGTAGTGGTCTGCCTGCTCTGAAAAAATATTTTTTTTTCCAGTCACAAAGGGGAAGGGGTCCCATGGGGACCCCTTCTCACTTGCAACTGGGTTACCATGCACTTCAAGTGGAAGGTAACTGCGATTCCATTTGCGACCGCTTTCGCGCTCGCAAATGGAATTGAATTGCATTGCCAGTCGCAAATAGGAAGGGAACACCCCTTCCTATTTGCGAGTCGAAAATGCATTTTGCGAGTCGGATCCGACTCGCAAAATGCATTTCTGCATACCGGTGAGGCTTTTGCGCCTCGCAAACTGCGTTTTTCGCCGTTTGCAACTCGCAAACGCCTTCTTACATCTGGCCCTAAGTATCCAAAATGCTTACCCTAGAGCTTATTGAGCATTCCAGTAGTCCTTGGGCCAGCCCAGTGGTGTTGGTTTCAAAGGCTGCTGCACCTGGTGCCACTCCAGAACTCAAGTTCTGTGTGGACTATCGGGGACTCAATGCGGTCAGCAAGACTGCGTGCAACCCATCCCCCAAGCTGATGAGCTTATTGACCGGTTGGGAGCTGCCAAGTACCTTAGTATGTTTGACTTAACATCTGGGTACTGGCAGATTGCTTTAACTGATGGGGCCAAGGAGAGGTCAGCATTCTCTACCCCAGATGGACACATTCAATTTAAAGTCATGCCATTTGGGATGAAGAATGCCCCTGACAACTTTCAGAGGTTGGTTAACCAAGTTTTGGCTGGGCTGGATGAGTTCAGTGCCGCCTACCTGGATGACATTGCTGTGTTTAGTTCCACATCGGAGGAACACCTGCAACATCACTGGAGAGTGTTAGAGGCCCTGCAGAAGGCAGGCCTCACTATAAAGGTGAGCAAGTGCCAAATAGGGCAGGGTTCTGTGGTGCACTTGGGACACCAGGTGGGGAGTGGCCCGGTGGTACCCCTACAGCCAATAATTGATACAATTCTGGAATGGGAGCCTTCCAAGACCCAGACTGAAGTGAGAGCATTTTTAGGTCTAACAGGATACTACAGGAGGTTTGTCAAGGGGTAGGGTACCATTGTTACCCCCTTGACTGAGTTGACTCCAAAGAAGTAACCCAGGAAGGTGATCTGGACAGAGGCTTGCCAGACCGCTTTAGATGCCCTGAAGGCTGCCATGTGCACAGCACCTGTGCTGAAGGCACCTGACTACTCCAAGGAGTTTGTTTTGCAAACAGACGCCTCAGAGCATGGTATTGGAGCAGTACTCTCACAGCTTAATGAAGAGGGCCTAGATCAATCTGTAGCCTTCATTAACAGGAGGTTACTTCCCAGTGAATGTTGGGAGAGTGCTGTAGAACATGAAGCCTTTGCTGTGGTCTGGGCCCTGAAGAAGCTTAGACCCTACTTGTTTGGAACTCACTTCCGAGTTCAGACCGACCATAGGCCCCTCAGATGGATAATCCAAAACTGTTGAGGTGGTCCATTTCCCTACATGGGATGGACTTTACGGTGGAACACCGTCCTGGTACAGAACACGTCAGTGCTGATGGTCTGTCCAGGTTCTTCCGCCCTAGTGATGTAAACTCCCATGAGGTTGGATAGTTGCTCCGCACTTTCAGCTGGGGGGACACATGTTAGACTTTTCATCCTTGGCGTGGTCTCCCTTAACCTTTTGCCTCTGTTCCCCAGGTTGTTGATATGTGCTGGCCTCTGATTTTACTGTTTTTGTTACTCTGGGCACTTCAACACTGCTAACTAGTGCTAAGGTGCAAGTGCTCCTAAAAAATGTGTATGTAATTGGCTTGTCCATGATAGGAATATTTGATTTACTAGCAAGTCCCTAGTAAAATGCATTAGAGGTGCCAGTGCCTGTAAATCAAATGCTACTAGTGGGCCTGCAGCACTGGTTGTGCCACCCACCTAAGTAGCTCTGTAATCATGTCTCAGTCCTGCCACTGCAGTGTCTGTGTGTGCAGTTTTAACTGTAAATTCAACTTGGCAAGTGTACTCACTTACCAGGCCTAAACCTTCCCGTCTCTTACATGTCAGACACCCCTAAAGTTGGGTAGTTGCTCCCCACTTTCAGCTGGGGGGGACACGTGTTAGACTTTTCATCCTTGGCCTGGTCTCTGCCTGTTTGTGGATTCCCTGTCTGGGTCAGTTTGACATTTGGGCTGGTTGTACCTCACACTAGACAGTGACACAAAGGGATCTAGGGTGTAATCTGCATTTCCTGATTAGCCATCTGTGCTAGGAGGGAGGGGAGGAGTGGTCACTTACACCTGATAGGTCTGTGCCTGCCCTCACACAATGCAGTCTCCAACCCCCTGGTGAGTGTCTGGAGCCTGGCCTAGGCAAGGCAGGATTTCATATTCAAGAGAGACTTTGCTTTGAAGTAGGCCTACTTCAAAAGATAAATTGGGTATGAGAAGGGAACCAAAAACCACAGACTTTAGAACACTTCTGGAAACCAAGAGGAACCTCTGCCTCAAGAAAAGCTGAAGAGCTGAGGAAGAAAAGCTGCCCTGCCTGTGACTGTGCTTTCTGGAGCTATCCTGTAGTTTCTGCTTCTTCCACAGTGAGAGGGAAAAGACTGGACTTTGTGTGCCTTCCTGCTTGTGAAGATCTCCAAGAGCTTGATTTAGAGCTTGCCTCCTGTTGTTTGAAGTCTCAGGGGCAGCAAAGACTTCTCTCTGAGGGCACCTGCAGTCTCTGTAGAGACTCCTACTCTGCCATGTGGTGCCCATCCATTTCCTGGGACCCTGAAAGAAGAAGCTGGCAGCCTAAAAGGAAGAAATCCACACACAGAACACCGTGCGGGGAAACGATCGATTCTTGCCTGCAACCTGACTGAAGAATAGATGCATGGAGCTGGAGAAACGACACGCAGCATCGCTGATGGAGGCTGGTGAGATCGCAACCCACGCTGCTTGTTTTTTGGATCATTGTACAGCTGGATTTCCGACGCAAGTACAGCTGGGCGTGTAAACACAACACAAGGCCTGCTCGGACCTAGACCGCTGACCGGATAGATGCATCGCTCTCCTGTGGAGAGAAGAAATGACATGCCCCGACCTGACAAAAGGAGAAATGACGCAAGCGCTCGCCCATGAGTGAAATCGACATATCACAAGCCCTTTTTGATGCACACTCTCCCGTGCAGGGTTATTTTTGACGCACCCACGGCACATTTTCATGCTAACAGTGTTAGTGTGTATTTAAAACTACATGAAGACTCTTTTTGCTTTTTAATTGCTAACTTGACTTGTGTATTGTTGATTTTGGTCGTTTTGGTCTTGTTTTGTTTAGAAAAATATTCTCTATTTTCTAAACCTGTGTTGTGTAATTTTGTAGTGTTTTCATTAAGTTTCTGTGTGTGTTGGTACAAATACTTTACACCTAGCACTTTGAAGTTAAGCCTACTGCTCATGCCAAGCTACCAAGGGGGTAAGCAAGGGTCAGCTGAGGGTGATTCTCTTTTACCCTGATTAGAGTGAGGGTCCTTGCTTGGACAGGGGTTAACCTGACTGCCAACCAAAGACCCCATTTCTAACAGTCATCAGGTCCATAACATATCACTATATGCTGATTACAACCTAATTTATTTGCTTGCTGATGTCCACAATATCCATTGTTGACTGAGCAACTCAACAAATGTGGCCTTAGGATCAACTGGGCTAAGTCTTGTATCTTCCCCTTGCTTAAAGTCTTTTAGGAGCAGATACACGTCATCTACTACACTCCTTGCATTTAAATACCAGGGGTCACAGTGTATCACTATGAGTAGGACCTCATAGATGGGAACTTGGGAAAGGTGCTGACAGTAACGAGGCAGCCCCTGCCTTTTTGGATCCAAATCCTATTATCATCAATGGGAAGAATTGCAGTACCAAAACTTTGGTCCTACTCATAGTGTTACACTTTTATGGCCCTACCGGTGTCATTATCACCCACCTTCTGTCAGAAATTACAGGGTATACTTGTTTCCTTGATATGTTGAGCAGGCAGACACAGAGTTGCTCTGGCGAACCTTTATGCACCACTAGAAGATGGAGGTTTGGATGCACTTAACTATCAATGGTATTATGTTGCGGCCCCAGTTGCAGTGGATTGTGCCCTGGCTCACTGGGCCTCTCAACTGGGAACAAGCAGATGTGATAGGCCAACTAAGGGAATATACTATTTTAGAATATCTGATGGGAGCAGCGCCAGGGTTAAACTGGATAACAGACTGCTAAGAGTAGCAAAAGTCTGCTGGAGGAAATGTGATTCCACCACCAAAGGGCAGATACCCTTTTGCCATTATGCTCCATGCTCCTGTCTAGAACCCTAAAAATATAATTGGATGCACACTGGTTTGACGAAATTGGGTGATTTAATTGGGAATGGGAAATAGTGTTTATTCTCCAATTTTGTGGAGGTGTATGGACAGAGTACAGGGCAGTTCCTTGTGCATGGGGTACTGGCCACAGTGCTGCGATGGTAAAGGGGTGACCCACTAAGTATATCTGACTCGGCTCCAGGATTAATAGTGTTATTGGTGCACAGTCAAGAGCGTAGTGCTCTTATGAGTATCTACATGGCGCTGAGGAATCAAAAGGTACAATCAAGGTGGCAGCTAAAGGAGTGAGGGGAGGTGCACCTGGGATGGAACTTTACCACGCAATATGGGAAAGATCCCTTGAATCAGTCAAAGAGATGTCAATTAAAGTAAGACTGTGATATACCCAGTTTAATCATGTGTTCCGCAAGTGTCTGTCTCGTGTTGGTGTCCCGACCCTTGGACAAATGGCAGAGCATGAACCCCCAAACCAGAAGTAGTGTCTCCAGGGTCATTCTTGGGGCGCTCTGACATCAGAGCTGACCCCTGACCCTCTGGTGTCCCCAATGGGGACTGCCTCACCCTCTCACCCCTCCATCTGGCACATCACACTCTCCAATCTGAAGAGGTACTGCCAGATACAAGGACTGGTGGGACGTTGGTGACAGTCACCCCCTAGACCTTCTGACATTATGGGGTCCCCCTCAGCAGACAGACCCCCAGTACAGACCAGGTTCCCTTCCTGGGGTTCTTCGGGGTACTCTCCAGGTTCAGGGCTGGGCATAGGGCAATTTGGGACATCTCCCACCCCTACCTCTCCTCACATACTCTGAAAAGAAACGTGGGACAGTGCACCCATTCCTCTCCAAGGGGACCGGTCTGTGTCATTCCAAACCTCCATTGCCTTCAGTGGGGGACATCTGAGCAACTCCTTTCAGGATCACTCCCAAATTCCTTTCAAGACTTTTTGGCACTCACCCAGAGGACTGCCTCCTTTGCAAGCTCCTTGGGGTCATAGAATGTACACTCCAACAAGTGATGGCATAGCTCTGGAAAACTACAAAGGAACATGTGCTCTCTGACAATCAGATTGAAAAGTCCTTCAACACTATTTGCTGTGCTACCCATCACCCATCCCTCTAGGGCCTTCCAGCAATCCTCCACATACTCCCCCATGACTTGTGAGACAGTATTCTACTACCCCTGAACCTTAACCTGTATTCCTCAGAAGTGAAGCCATACTTCCTTATCAGTGAATCCTTCGTGGGGGGTCACTCCTGCCCGTAACTCCTTTTCAGGGCCAGTAGGACATCCCTTCCCTCCTCAGAAATATAGCTCACCAAGCCAGGTTCCTGTGTGCTATGAGAGCCTTCTCAAATTCCTGCAACCACTGATGTATGACCTCCCCCTTTTTGAACCCTAACACCAAGTCTGTGGATATGTCGGAATTGTTCCCAAAACTACACTCTAATTTGCTGCCACCACTGGACTCCACCTGCAGCACTGGTGAGCCCATGACTCTCAAACTACTCTCAAGAGTGTGTTTTTACTTGCCAAAGGCCTTATCAGCCTCTGCCATGCTCTCCTGGACTCAGTCCTTCTCCATCTCATCCCTTCACTCCTTCACAGCCAATCGCACTAGCTACAACCTCAGGACCCTCTCTTCCTGTCTATCTATGAGCTCCTCAGGGGGCAGGGTATGGGAGGTTACTGCTCCTGGCACTGGACCCAGCAAGGGACTCCCTCTCTGAGGAGTCCTCCCTGTTTACTGGTGTCCCTGTCTGGTCATTCATTCTTTCTGGGTCAGTCTCTTCAGGATCACAGCCCACTAGGGATATGGCCTGGGAACCCTCCCACTGAGAACCCTCACTAGAATATGCATCCAGGTATGACATGGCAGAAGGAACACTGAGGATAAAGGAATATATTGGTGAACTACAGATTATACACCAACAACACCCTCTACACAAAGACCATCGCCCATCTATGTTTCTTTTATAAAATATACAGTGTGTGAAAGTCCACTCCGGCTAAAGCAAGAGCTCCTGCACTCCTACTATCATGCATGCAGCACTACAGGGTCTCGGCAGGGATGGGGCCTCTGTTGAGGGTTCCCTCCCGCCCATGTGAGCCGTGTCATGAATGCCCCAATCAGGTATGCATAAGCCGGGGGGAACTCCACAAGTCTTCCTCGTCGGCAGGGGACCTCACCGGGTTCCCCTCCCTCAGGTGGAAGATCAACTACAGCTGCCTGATCCTTGCGATGTGTTTGCTGGTTCCTGAGCTGTTGAGCAAGCTGCTCTCAATGGACAGCATGTCCGGACCTCTCCCAGGTCCTCCGGGACCACTACCTTCCTATGCTTTGTCCATACTCCTCACAAACTCTCCCATTGGTCCCTTATGCACTTCTTCTTCTCCCCGGTCCTCCTGGATAGGGGGGGAACGTGGCACACAAAGGTTCAGCGCAGAACCCGGGCACACAGCTGAAGACAGCTGGACATTCACTAAGTGCTCTCTGCAGGCTAGAAGTAGAGTTCCAGCAAAAGATTATAACGCTCACCTCATGCTAGAAAGTAAGAAACGGAGGGAAAGGGTGTGTACAACCCAGCCCCTGGAGATCAACTAGTGGGCACAAGAGCAAAGAGGCAGGCAGCAGGCTCACACACTTATTTCCTCAGCAAAGTGACAGTCTTACTGACAGTCAAACAGGTCAGCACATCACAGCAAAGTCCTAGTGGTGGTTTCCCTTAGCAGCACAGCAGTAATCTGGTGCATCATGTAGAACCAGCAGCATCGAGCAACAAGTCCCACACAATGTCTAAAAGCATAGACTACAACCCCTTTAATTAGACTCTAAGGGGCATATTTATACTCCGTTTGCGCCGGATTTGCGTCGTTTTTTTTTACGCAAATTCGACGCAAAACTAACTCCATATTTATACTCTGGCGTTAGACGCGTCTAGCGCCAAAGTCCATGGACTTTGCATCACTTTTTAGCGTGGACACCTACTTTGCGTTAATGATATGCAAGGTAGGCGTTCCCGTCTAAAAAATTGACTCCGAGGCATGTGCGCCGTATTTACACTCCCGGGCAAAAATCACGCTGGGGAGTGGGCGGGTCAAAAAAAATGACGTCCAGCTGCTTTTGCGTCGTTTTTTAGCGCCTGGTCAGGGCAGGCGTTAAGGGACCTGTGGGCTCGGAAGGAGCCCAGAGGTGCCCTCCAATGCCCCCAGGGACCCCCCCTGTCACCCTTGCCCACCCCAGGAGGACGCCTAAGGATGGAGGGACCCATCCCAGGGAACATAAGGTAAGTTCAGGTAAGTAATTTTTTTTTTTTTTGTGGCATAGGGGGGCCTGATTTGTGCCCCCCTACATGCCACTATGCCCAATGACCATGCCCAGGGGACAGAAGGCCCCTGGGCATGGCCATTGGGCAAGGGGGCATGACTCCTGTCTTTGCTAAGACAGGAGTCATTTCAATGGGGGTTGGGAGTTTAAAAAAATGGCGCAAATCGGGTTGAGGCGAAAATTTTGCCTCAGCCTGACTTGCCCCATTTTTTGGCGCCCAAGCTCCATATTCCCCTACGCCGGCGCTGCCTGGTGTACGTCATTTTTTTTCACGCACACCAGGCAGCTCCGCCGGCTAACGCCGGCTAACGTCATTGAATAAATACGGCGCCCGCATGGTGCTTCAGAATGGCGTTAGCCGGCGTTAGATTTTTTGACGCACAACTGCGTTGGCGCAGTTGAGCGTCGAAAAGTATAAATATGGCCCTAAGAGCCTGATTCCAACTTTGGAGGAGGTGTTAATCCGTCCCAAAAATGACGGTAAAGTGACGGATATACCACCAGCCGTATTACGAGTTCCATAGGATGTAATGGACTCGTAATACGGCTGGTGGTATATCCGTCACTTTACTGTCACTTTTGGGACGGATATACACCTCCTCCAAAGTTGTAATCAGGCCCTAAATGTCCTTGATCTAAAGGGGCACTTCAAAGGAACTTTAGAAGTGCACAACACCCCACTCTCAACCCCAGCCATTGCTCCAGACATCAGTAGGGGATAAATGAGCCCTTTGTGTTAGAGCTGGACACAGCCTATATAAATATGAGTGTGTCCCGCCTCCCAAACTCCTAGTCCAGGAACACCATTCAGCATGCAGATGTAATCCAGTGAGCCTCCACCCTCTCTGTGTGATGGCTGTCTGGAACATATGCACAAAGCCCAGCTATCACTCTACCCCAGACATGGGTTGGATTTAGGGTTCAAAGCACAAGAGTCATAAGCAAAGTGAAATGCCCACTTTCTAAAAGTGGCATTTCTACAATGGCAATAAAAAAATCCACCTACACCAAAAAGTAGGATTTCTCATTACCATTCCACATATACTAAACTTGCTCAGACTACTCCCAATAGATCAGAAATCACTACTTATATAGGGACTTCCTAATGCAAATCCATGTAAGGGGCAGCACTCACAACAGCGAGAAACCAAATAGGCTGTTTGCTACTACCAGGACATGTCACACAATGATGGCCTACCAGCGCCCTGCCCATAGAGCTACCTAGGGCCTACCTTAAGGGTGCCTTACATGTAGTAAAAGGGGAGTTCCAGGCCTGGCTAGTAATTTTAGATGCCAACCCAATGTGACAGTAAAGTGTGCATGCAGGCCTTGCATTGGCAGGAAAAAGACATGTTTGAAATGCTACTTCTGTGGGTGGCACAAGCAGTGCTGCGGGCCCACTAGTAACATTTAATTTACAGCCCCTGAGTATAAGGGATACCACTGTACAAGGGACTTATAGGTAAATTAAATGTGCCAATCAGCTGTAAGCCAATCATACCAAATTTAAAGGAGAGAGCACATGCAATTTAGCACTGATCAGCAGGGATAAAGGGCCAGATGTACGAAAAAAGCAATTTGCGACTTGCAAATTGCGAGTCCCTGCGACTCGCAATTTGCAAGTCGCAAATTGCTATTCAGTACGGTGTCTCAGACACCGACTGCGACTCGCAATGGGGTCGCAATGACCCACCTCATGAATATTCATGAGGTGGGTCGCAAATTGCGGCCCCATTGCGAGTATAGGCACTCGCAAACATGGAGGCCTGCTGTCGTCAGCAGACCTCCATGTTTGCGACCTGCTTTTCAATAAAGCAGTTTTTTTTTTTGAAGTATAGCCCGTTTTCCTAACAGGAAAACGAGCTGCACTTCAAAAAACCCGAAACCTTTTGTTTCGGTTTTTTTTCAGGGCAGGCAGTGGTTCCTTGGACCACTACCTGCCCTGAAAAAATAATTTGGGGTCCAGTCACAAAGGGGAAGGGGTCCCATGGGGACCCCTTCCCTTTTGCGAGTGGGTTACCATCCACTTTAAGTGGATGGTAACTGCGACTCCATTTGCGACCGCATACGCGGTCGCAAATTGAGTTGCATACCACTGCGACTCGCAAATAGGAAGGGAACACCCCTTCCTATTTGCGACTCTGAAATGCATTTTGCGAGTCGGTTCCGACTCGCAAAATGCATTTCTGCATAGCAAACTCAGGTTTGCGACTCGCAAACGGCGATTTTCGCCGTTTGTGACTCGCAAACTGTTTGCTACATCTGGCCCAAAGTGCCCAGAGTCCTAAAGTTAACAAAAAGAGGGACAGAACAATAGGAGTAGTAAGACAAAACATTTGTGGATGACCCTGCTAAAAGGGTCAGGTCCTACAAAAACAGAACTGCTGATTCCAAAAGGGCTCAAATGACTAAAGAAGACTAGACCCTGCAGGATATCTTTGTGGAAGGAGACGTAGTGCCAAGGAACCTGCCCTGAAGTGCTGTGGACTGCAGGACTGACCAGAAGATATATTCCCAACAGTTGGAGACTAAGGGTCTGATTTAGAGTTTGACAGATGGGGGTTACTCCATCACAAACATGATGGATATTCCGTACACTGTGTTACGATCCCATTATATCCTATTGCAATCTTAATACAGCGGACGGGATATCTGTCATGTTTGTCATGGTGTAAGTCATCTGCCAAGCTCTAATTCAGGCCCTAAGGGTCTGATATGTAAATATTCCTAACACAGAATTGTAAATTTCATTAAATAATTTGCAATTAATGATTTCTTATTAGGAATCTACTAGAGTGTATTCTTTAGCAGTGGGTGCAATTTGCACACTGACTTCTACTGAATGCTTAGTATTCTGTGAAACAACTTATGTATTAATAGACTGGTTCACAAAATGCTCATTTGTTGTAGGTCGCTATTCAATCAACCTCAGTACTATGCATGCAGAAGGTCACTTGGTTAGAGTCCAAAGCATATTGACCTTCTGGGTTCCGTACAGCATCATGTCGGTGGTTGCTTTTAAATAAAACAATCTTTTTTTTTTATGCCGCCTGTTTTCCTAAAATGAACAAAAGATGTATTTCAAAATGAAAATAAATAATTTTACAAACAGTTTTTAGAGCTAGGCACTTGTCCCAAAGACCACTGACTACTGATTAAAAATGTATTAATCGGCGTTCAGAAGAGGGAATGGGTACTACCTCGCAAATTAATGATCCTGATTCTGACATGCGTTTGTTGTGTGACTGTCACAATATTGACAACAAAAATATCAACTTGCTAATATGTTTGGAAAAAATAGTCAAAACATCGTGAATGTAAGCATATATAGTTCTTCATAACTCCATATCATTTTACATTGCGGAAATATATATATATACATTCACTTGAAAAAACAAAGGTTACAGGGACGTTATAGTTAGGCTCACATTGCAAACGTACCAAACCATAGAAATTCATTTGTTATAGCTAGAGCTATCTCAAGTAACTATAACTTGTGCCCTAAGGTAACTATAATTTGCACAGTTATCTGATCAATAATTTTACTGCAGATGTTACAGTGACATTATCAATGATGTTATCAAAGATTTCATGAGTGCTGTAATTTGTGTGGTTATTAGCAGTGCATGGTGAGGGTGCAGGTTGGGGCAGTTGTTCCCAATCTTTTGACTTCTGGGGACCCCCACTTTATAATTGCTGGAGCCCAGGGATCCCCACTGAATCCTGATTGGAATCTAGGGACCCCCTCACGGAGTCATTACTGTTGATGATGTGAACCACAAAACAATGCACAAAATATAAAGAAATAAGCATTCCATCAAACACATAAAAAAATTATAACACATTTTATTTAATTTGCAAAAAAATAAAATTAAACAGAAACATTTTAATTTCAAGAGGAAGGTTGGAACTTTACTAAATTCAACTTCAGGCACAAGTCATCCATACTATTTTCTGTTTGATGCACAAGCACTACTTCCACAAATCAATCTGAGGATACCAACTTAATTTTTAGCTACTTTATTTATATCCACTTTAGTAATCTGTTAATATTAGTTAATTTTCTAAGCAGTCATGGACCCCCTGAGGAGGCTTTGCAGACCCCCAGGGGTCCCCCGAACACAGGTGGGGAACAACAGCTTTAGGACACAAGTTACAGTTGTAGCACACGTTATTTATAAAGTCCCTGTAACCTTTGTTTTTTCAGTGGTAATCCAACCACAGCCATGCACAACTTTTGGCTGTGGGCAGCGGCAGTTGGCTGCAGGGCCTGGCCTGTGGCCAGACCCTGCAGTCAACCACTCAACCCCATGCTGTGCCCAGCCCTTTGGCCATGTACCCCAGGATTTGGCCGAGGCCTATCTCTCTTGGTATGAGAGGGTATATCTGGAAGTGAGAGTGGATGTGAAAGTGTCTGTCTGGGTGAGAGAGTGGGTGCTTCAGTGCCTTAGTAAGTGTGTCAGTTTCTGTATGGGTCTGTGAGTTGATGCCTGAGAGTTTCACTGGGTCTTTGAGGGGGTGTGAGACTCTGGGTAGGTCTGTGACTGGGTGTGTGAGTGTTTGAGTGGGTCTGTGCGTAGAAGCGTGAGGATCCAAGTGGGGCTGTGAATAGGTGAATAAGACTCTGCGTGGGTCTGTGTGTGGGTGTGTGAGTGGGTCTGTGAGTGGGTGTGTAAGGTGGGTAAAAGAGATTGAAAAAGAGAAATTGATAGAGAGAGAGAAAGAGAGTGAGAGAGAGAGAGCTAGAGAGTTTTTTATGCTTTGGTAAATGATATATTCAGGATGGGATATTTCTGGACAAGTTGAAAAGAAAAATGTCTCTCTCAATTAAAAAGAGTGAGATCACCTTTCATTATGAACCTTAACCTTTTGAAGTTGAAAATGAATTTGAATAGGGAAATGACCACAGACACACATGGACTGAAACCCTCAACTTTCAGTGCGGGGGTCTGTGACCCTAACCATTATGCCACAGGTGACTCCTTGCTGTGCTTTTTAGTGATTACATGGAGAGACCACTGCAATGACTATCTCTCTCTCTCTCTCTCTCTCTATTTCTCTTCCATCCCATCATGCAATGAAAGCAAGAGAGAGCGACAGGACCACAGGGAGAGACTCATGGCCCCCAAGTCCTAGCGGCTCCCCATGTCCAGTGGGAGCTGGCGTTGCTCCAACAAGCAGGGAGCTGCTTTAAATAACAGCTCCCTTCACATGGAAGCAATGTTTTCATTTGTCTTCCCTGCATGCATATTTGTATGGAGGGAAGACAGATAAAAACTCTGCTTTCTGCAAGAGAGAGCTGTTTGACAGCTCTCTCTTGCAGAAAGCAACAGAAAGCAAACTTTATTTGCTTTTGCATGGTGGGAGCTATCAGCTACAACCAAGCAAATGCAAGCAGTTATGTCCAGGGGTGGGCACCCCAGGAACTTGCAGGAGATGGCCTAGAGAGTAGTGGTTCCCAGGGCCATCAATGGCTCATCAAGGGGGCCGCACGGCACCCATCAACTGTGCATTGAGCCCCAGGGAGGTGGTATTCCCTGGGGCCATGGGGGTCCAAAACTGACCCCCTTTCTTTTTTTTCATATTTGCCCTGGGGAGGTGGTGGTCCCTGGGGCTAGAGGGGGAGCGAGTGGCCCCCGATCCGATTTGAATATGTGCCGTGGGGAGATGGTGGTCCCTAGGGTTGTGGTGGGGGCTGCATGGACACTCACATTGAAATAGAATGTGTGCTCCAGGGAAGTGGCTGTCCCCAGGGCTGCAGGGGGCCAAGCAGCCCCCCTTCATTTGAATATGTGCCCTGGGGAGGTGGTGGTCCCTGGGACTGAAGGGGGGGCACATGGCCCCCTGAATTGAAATGGAATGGGTGCCTTGGGGAAGTGATCATGCCCAGGACTGTAGGGAGGCCGAGAATACCCCGCATTTGATATGAATATGTGCCCCGGTGAGGTAGCGGTCCCTGGGTCTGCAGGAGTGCCAGGCAGCACCTGCATTCAAACTTTAAATGCCCCAGAGACCTGGCACACCTGTGGGCAGCAGATAGAGCACGCGCTGGAAACTGTGCTTGTTTTTAAAAAAAACTTTCAGAAGATCCACTGTGAATCCCACTTTTTTTTTTTTTTGTAACGCTTTTATGCTCTGGGGGAAGGGTCCTTCTGGGACCCCAGCACCAGAGCTAATGGGTCAGGATGACACTACCCTGGACCATTTTCTTATATTTTTTTTAAGTTTTTTTCTGGGACTTGGCTACAGCCAAGTCCCAACGTGCCTGCCAAAATTTCCTTGTTGAAGTGTTGCCATCCAATCAGATCTCAGCACAAGATCAGGAGGGCTTGCAAATCCATTGCGTCCCGATATATACAGGTTAGGATGTCCTTTAATTTCACAAAAACTACGGATTTACAACAAAAAACAAAAAGTGCTCTTTCTAGACCAAGTGCTACTATTCTGCCAAATGGTGAAATCCCATTCAGTGGCTCGAGCACTATCACTGTTCAAAATCCCTATGGGAATTATCATGGGGTACACTTCTTTTTTGACCCCCCCCTTTTTCTCGACACCCTGCTTAACGGATCATCCCAGAACTTTCCAAACAGGTGCTGACATGACTTTCAAATCATTATGGGAACTTTTCTTGAAGATTCATGAGGCGGCGCCAAAGGTATGGTCAAGTAAAAAAACTGCTTTTTCAATGGAAACTAGGTCCTAACTTTAACTACCTAGTGGCTGCTAGTTATATACACACACACACACACACATATATATATATATATATATATATATATATATATATTCACTTGAAAAAAAACAAAGGTTACAGGGACGTTATAGTTAGGCTCACATTTTCTACGCATTAATCATAGAAACTCAGCAGTCAAAGTTACCTCAGCTAACTATAACTTGCACCCCCTAATGCACTGCTTATGACCTCACAGATTACATAACTCATGACATGGTGAGTGACATCACTGATGACATCACTGATTACATCTCAAATGACATCACTGATAACATCTCAAATGACATCACTGATGACATCACTAATGACTTGATTCTTTTAATGTTATTCTTTCTAAATGTTACGGAGTGAAATAAATATCTAATAAGGTAAGAACTCTTGGAGTGCTTGTGTAAATGAGTGTCTGGTTGACTTACAGGATATTAAAACAGTGAGTGGCTATGTGAGATACTGTATACATGAGTTAGTGATTTTATGAATTTTACAGTTAGTTTGGTAGTGGTGTGTTAGTGGGTATATAAGTGGGTAGATGTGTGAGTATCTAGAACCTCTGTTTTTTATGTGATTGTTTTTTTCTATTCATCTTCCTAACTATAACATCCCTGAAGCCTTCGTTAATTTTTTTTAAGTGAATTTCTATGTTTTTTTTTAATTCCTTTTTCTAACTATAACATCCCTGTAACCTTTTTTTGTTTTTTTTGTTTTTTAGTGTATTCCTTTTTTTAGTTCTTCTTCCTAACTATAACGTCCCGTACCCTTTGTTTTTTTCAGTGAATTTGTACGTTTTTTTAAACTGTATTTTTATACCTAAAAAGTTGCTATGTTGTTTGAAGGTTATGTGAATTTGTGTGTTTAAAAAAAAAAAAACTAAGGCCCATATTTATACTTTATGATGCAAACCTGTGTTAGCGCAGGTTTGCATCAAAACGTATAGAGCTGGCTACCTATATGCCAGCCAGGTGCCATATTTAAGGAATGGCGCAAGCCAGCCCTAATGCCATGTTAGCGTCAAAATACATGACACTAATCGGGTGGGGGAGGCGTAGGGAGAACTGGAGGTTGTGCGGCAAAGAATGGTGCTAATCAGGTTAGAGTAAAGAAAATTACAGGAGTCATGCCCCCAGCTCAGCGTCCATGCCCATGGGACTTATGTCCCCTGGGCATGGCCATTTGGCACAGTGCCATGTAGGGAGGCCCAAGTTAGGCCACCATATGGCACTTTGAAAAAAATATTAAAAATACCTCCCTGGACTTACCTGGGATAGGTACCCCATCCTTAGATGTCCTCCAGGTGTGGGTGCAGGTAGGTGGGGGTGTCACTGGGGGCAGGGAAGAACACCTGTGGGCTGTTTCTATGGTCTCTGACCATGGAAATGAGCCCACAGGTCCCCTAACATCTGCCCTGACCCAGGTGTTAAATAATGGTGCTAAGCAGGCTTAGCACCATCATTTAAGGCCCTCCTCCTCCCGTTCGTGATTTTTCCAGGGGGGATAAATAAGGCGGTAGGGCCTTTGAGTAATTTTTTACCCGGGAACACCTACCTTGCATCTCATTGACGCAAGGTAGGTCTTCAGGGTAAACAAATTATGCTAACTCCATAACTTTTGCGCCTCGCAGGTCTAGCACCAAAGTATAAATAAGGAGTTAGGTTTGTTTCAAATTAGCGTAAAGAAAATGACGCTAATTTGACTCAAACAGAGTATGAATGTGGGCCGAAATACTGATTACAGTGTCTAGAGGTCAATAATGATTAACTTTTTTTATAATTGTTTAAAATGCTGTAAAAATATATTGAATAAGAAATTTTATTTTGTTCTCTACTTATAGCATTTCTGAAATTGTTAATATTTGTATATCAATTTTTTTACTACATTTAGTAGTTTGAAAAGAAAATGTTTATGTGTAAATATAGGTTTAAAAAAGTTTTTTCTTAAAATTTTACTCCTACAAAATGTAAACAGGCCTATTTTATTGAAATATGCTTTATTATTATATTTTTAATTTTTACTGTAGTCGCGTACTCGTTGCAGAGATTCACATTGGACACGCAATTGTATAGTATTTTCTGTATTGCTAAAACATATAAAAACATCTTTTCAAAATGTAACTGTGCCTCAGGCATTCATTTGTCAATACTAACTAAATGTGATAGTCATTAGAAATTGATTTTTTCAAGTATTTCTTCTACTTTTCGTGGTCGCGATGGATATGTGGCCCTAGTGAGACGAACTTCGGGAGTTACAATGGAGATGTGAATTTATCGTTTTTTTAAATTATGATTTTCAATATATGTAGACATTTATATTTTAGTATTAACTTCTAGAAATGTGATGATAGCAGGAAAAGTAATATAAATATAAATATGTGGCTATAATATCATGTTTTTGACTTTTTTTGCAGAGTAGTGATGGAAATGGAGTGCGTACACAATGGTGTTGCGGATACCATGTGACCCAAAAAGAAATTGGGGGGATTAGTTGAAGACATTTCAGTTGCTTGCACAGGAATACCACACCTGTTTTTTCTCATCCTTTTACCATTTTCCAGGCAGTTTGCACCTGTGTTGCTAGAGTTCAATTTCATTTTTTTTTGCAGCAGCAGTTTTTGAAAAAAGCAGGATGGCATCTCCTTCTTCTGCAGATAACAAACACAGCAGCAACTCTCAGGACGAAGAAGCTCCCAGACAAAGAAAGGAGAGCATTGTGTGGACCTTTTTTCACTATACCTGAGGGTGAAAACAAGGTGAATGCAAAAAAGTGACATGCAGTCTGTGCAAGAAAGTGTAGTCATGTGGGTATGACCAGAAATATGCATGTGGAACTTCGTCCATTAGGAAACACTTAAAAAGCATGCCAGGACTTGTTTAGCACGTGTGAAAAGTGAGAGAGATCTTGCCACAGGAGTGCTGCAAGTGAAGATCCACATACAGGAACATCATCTAGATCTGGTGTACCATCAAGTTTCGCTGTAAGAGTGCCAGACTTTTCTGCAGTTTCATCAGTGCTGCATAAAGTGCAAACGCACTTTGTGTATAGACAAACAATCTGTGCATTGTGAATGCCATCAAAGTACATAGGTGCCAGTTTTTTGGTCTTTGTTTATAATAAACTATGGCCTAGATCCATATATCTCCACATTAGCGTCATTTGTTTTTTACTCTAATGTGGCGATATTATGGCAAAAATGCAGCACCATATCTACAAAGTGGCTCAATGCATGCAGGGTAACACTTTATAACCTCTTGCGCCTCATTACGCCTGCGTCAGGCATAATGCTTGCAAAGGGGGTGTACCCCTTTTACAGGGCCCGCAAAAATGTCTCAATGAAATCCAAAAGATTTCTTTGTACCATTTCTAGCTGTATTTTTAAAGCATGCCCAGAGCAGGCATTAAAAGGAGACACACCATTGTTTTCAGTGGCCTTAATGTGCTTTGAAGGTTTAGCATCAACATTTTTGCCGCTAATCCTGCAAAGCGACAAACTAGCATCAAAATGTTGACACTAGTTCCCTCACTACTGCCATGGTGCTCTGTATGTTTAATATGGTGCGCACATGGTGGCATTAGGGGGGTGCTAAAGGGCGCAATAAAAGTGGAACTGCATTGGATGCAGCACCACGTTCCTTAAATCTGCCCCATGTGTTATGTTTTTATAACTGTTTATAAACTTTTTGTCAAAAAAAGACAAAGAAATTGTTGCAAAAAACACAATAACTATCTGTTATACCTTTGTTTGTTATTTTGTATCTGTTAGAGTGTCTATGCAGGTGAGTTTCAGTTGGCAAGAGTAATTGTATGGTTGAGTATATGGGTGTATGAGTGCTTCTATGGGTGACTGACTAGCTATGTGAGTGCTATTATGGGTGAGTAATTGACTATGTGAATGGTTGTATGGGTTACTGTCTTCTGCGTGAATGCATGTATGAGTGAGTGACTGGTCCCATGAGTGGCTCTTTTTGTGAGTGACTGGGTGTATGACTAGCTGTATGGGTGAATAAGTGGGTGTCCGAGTGTGTGATTGGATAAGTATCTGGGTATGTGAGTGTGTGAATAGGTGAGTGTCTGGGTATGTGAGTGACTGTAGAGGTGAGTGACTGGGTGTACAAGTGCATGCATTGATGAGTGACTTGCTATGTTAGTGGTTGTATATGTGAACGACTGGCTGTGTGAGTGCCTGCACGATTCAATGACTGGATATTTGAGTGGCTTTATGGAAGAGATACTGGCAGCACTACTAGTTGTATGGGTGCATGTCTGAGTGGCTGAATGGATGTGTATCTGGTTATGTCAGTGTGTGAATGGGTGAGTGTCTGGGTATGTGAGTGGCTGTAAAAGTGAGTGAATGAGGGTACGAGTGCTTTCATTGGTGATTGACTTGATATGTCAGTGCCCGTATAGGTGAACGACTGTGCAGGTGAATGACTGGCTGTGTGAATACATGTATGCCCACCCCCTTGGTAGCTTGGCACGAGCAAAAAGGCTGAACCCCAGAAGTATGTGTAAAGTATTTGTAGCAACACACACAGTAATACAGTGAAAACACTAAAAATGAACACCACACCAGTTTATAAAAAGAGGTAAAATGTATCTAAATCAAACAAGACCAGAACAACAAAAATTCCAACAAACACAAGTCAAGATATGAATTTTAAAAAGAATAATGGTCTTAATCCTTAGAAAACAATGAGAATGCTGCAGCTACACAAAGTACCCTGTTGGCGGCAAAAATAAAGCTGCACATTTGAGCGTGCATCGAAAAAGGCCAGAGATGTGCCGATTTCTCAATCCCAAGCGAGACTGTGCATTGTTAGAAAGTGGATTATTGGTAAGGGCAGGAAAGTACCTACACATAGCAATAGGCCAGTAACCTCCACTTAGGTCCAGTTAGGTCTCAACCCTTGGTAGCTTGACAACGAGTGACAAGGCTTAATTTAGGAGATGAGTATGTAAAGCATTTAAAAATCAAAGAACAGTAAATAAGTAGAAAACAAAACACAATAAAAATCCATAACCAATTTATAAAAATAGATTATATTTTTATCTTTAAAACAATACCAAAATTACTAAATCGGATGAGGGTAACGAGAGATATGAATTTTTAAAGAATTAATGTTTTCTAGTGCACAGAAGCAGCTAGAGCTCAAAGGGTTAAAATGGTCACACTGGAAAGAGATGAAGTCCAGAGTTCAGGCCACTCACAAGGTAACACTGTCACACTCACTTTCATAAGTGTTTCTTGATTCAGGAAAGTGATCCACAACACCAGCCACTGCTTCAGAGGCTCTGGTTGCCTCTTGGGGTCTGGGACTACAAATGTACCTCTTCAATTTATGGAGTTGTTTCAAATGTCTCCAAACTTCTGGATTTTCTTCCAGAGGTCCTTTTTTGGTTCTTGAATTGTCCACAGCTTGATCCAAGATTCCAGAAGGTCTGAGGAGTTGCTCCTTGGGAGTTTGGACTACAATTCCCAGAATGCACCTGGTCAGAATCCTCAAATGGCCACTGGATGCTGGACAGCTGGGCTCTGCTTGCACGTCTTCATGCAGGGGACTGTGAGAAGCTCCTTTATACCTGTAGCAAACAGAGAGTCTCTTCTTGAAGTAGTGGAAGACAGGCAAAGTCCTTTTAGTTGTGAAGCCCAAGTGTGCATCTGGTGCAGTCCTTCAGAGTGCAGTGTCCAGGTGTAGGTCAGGGGTCCAGCATGGCAGTCCTTCTTCTTCTTTGTCTTGTTCCTTGTAGGGATCTGGTAGCATCTGAGGTATGGGTGCAGCTCTGCGATATTTATCCTTGCTCCTGGGTGAAAAACAGGGGGTCCTGGTTCTCCAATCAGATGGAGGGTCCTTCCCCCTGTGATGACCACTTCCTGTGAAGTGTGGCAAAAATCAATCCCAGGGAGCAACATTCTTAAAAAATGCATCATTGCTGAAAACGATTTTTAGAGGTTACATCTGGCTGAGCCCACGCACTGGTGTGGCTAACAGTCCTAATCACACGCCTATCCTAATCTAATCAAGAGGGCACCTAATTGTCTGGGGTTGCAGGATGTGAGAGAGGTGCTGGGTTGCTCCAAATATCCTTGCCTGCCTTTGAAGACTAGTTTGGCAGCCCTTCTCCTCTTCCTGCGTCCCCTTCTGCTGAGACAGTTCTCCTCCCCCAGGCACATCTTTTGTGTTCAGCCCAGGCCACTTCAAATCTCATCAAGGCAGCCTGGCCAGACTGCCAGACGCTGGCCAATCAGAGAAGGGCACTACAGAGCTGAAGTAGGCAACATTTTAGGTAGAGTTTAAAACTTTTTACCTGAACTAGTTATTTTATATCCAACAATTGTAAGTTGTGAGATTTATTATAACAATTAATTTGATTCCAAACTTGAGGTATCTGACACTTAAGGGGACTGTGTTAAGTAAAATAAAGTCTCCCCTTTTTAGCCTATGGTGGCTATTCACTACATTGAGTTAAAACAATTGTTTCTATTTTACCTCACCAGGGCTTATAAAACAATTTTTATAAGGTCACTGCTCATAATTATGTGGCACCCAACCCTAGGGGCACATAGGACACACCTTAGGGGTGACCTATATGTAAAAATATGGTAGTTTAAGACTTTGGAAGTACTTTTAATTCCAAAGTTGAATTTGCATATATCTTTAGTTTAAAAACAGCCAGCAAGGCAGGCCTGCCTTTAAAATGACACTGGGCACCTCAGCAGTGCATCTATGGGTGCACTACCCTGCTGGGGTCCCAAAACTTAATGTGTCCTACCATATTCTAGGGACTTATAGGTAGGTTAGTATTGCCAATTTTAATTAGCCGCAGTTGCATACTCAGGCTCTGGGACTGGTAAGCAGTGCCCAGGGCACCATCAGAGTCACGAAAACACCAGTAAAAAGGGGCAAAAATGTAGGAGGCCTCTGCAATCAGCCCAGTTTTCTTACATTACTCTTCCGGTCGGGTTGCCATGTGTCATTTTCCCTCTCCTACAAGAGAGCAATGTGTTGATTCCCAGTCGCCACCTCGGGTTCTGGGCAGGCTTTGCGTTGATTTTTCATACTTAGCGATGTTGCCTTCATAATCTGCTCGCACAGTGTTAGGAAACCGTGCTATGTGGAGCTTACGTCGTTATCAGCAACTGCTAACGGGTGTTGCTCATCTTTTCTCCAGCCACGATGTATCGATCTGCCAGATGCGAAAATGTCCCCACACTGCGGTCTTTGCATTGATTTCTGTCCTTTTCCACCAGTTTCACCTTTCAAGGGCACAGAGACAGGCTAGGGCACCACCTGGCAGGGCAGGAGTCTCAGCAGAGAGTGCAGGTGCTGACAGAGAGAAGTCTTTGATGTTCCTGGGACTTTAACAACAGGAGGCAAGCTCTGTTCAAGCCCTTGGAGTTTCTTCACAAGTGGGAAGTCACACAAATGTCAGTCTTTGTACTCTCTCAGACAGAAACAGCTACTGCAGGCCAACCCAGCAAAGCACAGTCACAGGCAAAGGGTCAGTACTCCCCTGCCAGCTCTCCAGCTCTGCTCCTTGGAAGAGGTTCCTAAGGGTTACAGAAGGTATCTGATTTTCAGGGTTTTTGGGTCCAATACTTATACCCCTTTCTGCCTTTGAAGTAGACCAGCTTCAAAAGGAAGTCTCAGTTGTTCACCAGATCCTGCCTTGGCCAGGCCAGTCCCCAGACACACACCTTGGGGTTGGAGATAGCATTGTGAGAGGGCAAGCACAGCTCATTCAGATGTAGGCGACCACTACTCCCTCCACTCTAGCACAGATGGCTCAGCAGGATATGCAGGCTACACACCAGCTCCCTTTGTCTCCCTGTCTAGAGGGGATTCACAAACAGCCCAACAATCAAACTGTCCAAGATAGGCAATCCACAAACAGACAGAGTCACAGAATGGTTCAAGCAAAAAATTGCCTACTTTCTAAAAGTGGAATTTTCAACCTAACAATCTAAAAACAAACTTCACTAAAAGATGCATTTTTAAACTGTGAGTTCAAAGACCCTAAGGTCCAAAGTTCTATCTACTCCCAAAGGTTATCTGCACTTTAAAGTTATTTAATGGCAACTCCCATTCTAACCTATGAGAGAGATATGTCTTGCAACAGTGAAGACTGAATTTTAGCAGTATTTCACTGTAAGGACAGGCAAAACACATCAGTACTTGTCCCACCTTTAACATACACTGCATCCTGCCCATGAGGCTACCTAGGGCCTAACTTAGGGGTGTAGACAAAAGGAAAGGTATAGGCCTGGCAAGTGGGTGCACTTACCAGTTTGAATTGGCAGTTTAAAACTGCTCACACAGACACTGCAGTGGCAGGTCTGAGACATGATTACAGTGCTACTTATGTGGGTGGCATGACCAGTGCTGCAGGCCCACAAGTAGCATTTGATTTACAGGCCCTGGGAACCTCTAGTGCACTTTACTAGGGACTTGGAAGCAAATCAAATGTGGAAGATCTGAGCCATGTTATCAGGGCTACTCCTGTAGGTGGTACAGCCAGTGCTGCATGCCCAATAGTAGCATTTGATTTACAGGCCCTAGGTACCTTTAGTGCATTTTACTAGGGACTTACTAGTAAATCAAATATGCCAATCATGAAAGCCAATTACACATATAATTTACACCGGGAACACTCACACTTTAGCACCGGTCAACAGTGGTAAAGTGTCCACAGCAAGTAGAAAAGCAAAAACAGAGTCCAGCACACAGAAACAACCCTGGAAGCAGAGGCAAAAAGTTATGGGAGACAACGCCAAGTATGCCAAGTCAAACAAAATCCCTATGGAAAAGTGAATGAGGAAAACAGGTTTTGGGACCCCCCTTTTTTCTCAGCCCCCCTGGATGGATCACCCCAAAACTTTCCAAGCAGTAGCTGACGGGGCTGGCATTTTGTTTTTAAAGTTTTGTGAAGATTCATCAAGCGGTGCCAAAGAAATAGGCAAATAAAAAAAAGCTTTTTATATAGAAACTGAAGGGCATATTTATACTTTTTGGTGCAAAACTGCACCATTGCAGTTTTGCATCAAAAAGTTTTTCACCGGCTTGCACCATTCTTGAGCACCGTCCGGGCAGGATATTTATGGAATGGTGCAAGCCAACGCAAAGGTTAGGCTAGGGTAAAAAAAGATGACGTTAGGCAGGTGGGGGTGGGGGTGGCGGTATGGGAGAAGGGGGTTTTGCTCCAAAAAGTGACTTTAGATAGGTTATAGTATAAAAAAATGTGTCTAAGCATCCTAGCAACATTTTCTGACACAACCATCCATACCACATGTCTCCTGTCTTAGAAAAGACAGGAGTCAATGCCCACCACCCCAATGGCCAGCACAGGGGGCATGGTCCGCTGGGCATGGCCATTGCACCCAGTGCCATGTAGGGGGGCCTATTTCAGGGCCACAAATTGCACTTTAAAAAGGAATGAAATACTTACCTGTACTTACCTATACTTACCAGGGATGGGGTCCTCCATCCTCCTCGTCCCTCTGGTGTGGGTGGAGGTGTCCCTGGGGCCTGGGGAGGGCACCTGTGGGTTTATTCCATGGTGCCCTGACCCAGGCATTAAATAATCATGCAAAGCAATCTTTGCACCATTATTTGACTCCTCCATCCCCCATGTGTGGTTTTAGTACGGGGGATAAATATGGCACTAAGGCTATAGAGTCATTTTTTGCATGGGAATGCCTACCTTGCATCTCATTGACGCAAGGTAGGTTTCCACGTCCCAAAAAATTACTTAAACTCCATAACTTTGGCGCTAGACAAAGTATAAATATGGAGTTAGTTTTGCACCGAATTTGCGTGATAAAATTATGCAAATTTGGCGCAAAACAAGTAGAAATATGCCCCTAGGTCCTGACTATAAGTACCTTGTGGAGACTGCCACTATAGATAGATAGATAGATAGATAGATAGATAGATAGATAGATAGATAGATAGATAGATAGATATATCAAGGTACATAGATGTGGAGTTAAGCACCGTAAACCTATACTTACGTATACTTCCCTTCATCATATTCTGGTACTCAATATTTTGGCAAGAATAATTTGGTAGGTCGACACTTAAATCTTGAAATTTTTTTAGTAAATTTTCAAATGGCACTGTATCTACATTGTCATTAGATTGGAGGCAGGGGACGCATTATTACACTGGTCTTGTGTTTTTTTCAGTATCACACTGGTATATTACAAGCTCATTTATAGATTTTGAAGCAGGCACTCCTTGTTTATTAAAGAGCAGGAAGCATACACGGCCAGTCTATCAGATGGTGCCAAATGCTGAAATGTTTTCTATTTTACTGAACGATATTTTTTTACCATAGAAAGAGGTGCGTATGCTATCTGGCGCCCCGCTTAAAAAATATTTGTATGTCTCCGTATCTAAAACAAGTCCTCTCTTCTTTGTCTAGGAATTAGTGGTTGTTTATATTTTGGTTGCTTCTGTAGTTATAAAAATAGAATAACACAACATAATTCCTTCTATATGAAGACTTTCAGAATCAAAATTCACACAAGTAATGTTTTTATTTTGTAGAAATGTTCTTCTATGAATTAGGTTAATAAAATGCACATTTTACAAACTATGAATTTTTTGCAACCTTTTTTCAACTTTGTGGATGGTAATTAACTCTCTTTTCATTCTTACATTGCCTGTGTATGTTTCGATAGGTAAATGTGTGAGCCGTTGAGATTATTGCTGATTATGCTTTGACTTTCCATTTCTTCATACTGCTCATCTTGCTCTCTCAACACCCCTTTCTTCTTGAGCTGTAGTTAAGACGTTTAAGTGAACAGAATTTAAGTATGATTGTAAGGAAGCGGTAGTCTTCGTGTGTGTATAGATTTGTAGCCTCTTGGATTCTGGACAACGGGAGTTTTGAACCGGAGCAATCTACAGGGTTCTCGACCCTCGTCCCCCCCCGCGCCCCCAAATAAATGATCTTCTGTTTTATGTTAGGCAGTAGAAAAAACATTTCTTTGTGACAGAGTGTTCCACGTGGAAGCCAGTAACTTACTTTAGTACATTCTTGCATGAAGGAGCAAAACAAGATCAGGGACAAACCTGATTCCTAACCCACCCCATAAAAAAGTATTGGTAGGAGTCTGCACCTAGCACCTCGCCCTCCTCAACCCCGATTCCAGTCGTTAGTCACTGTGAATCCGCATCATGCAGAGCTCGATCTAACACTAATCTGAAGTGCGTCTGCCAACATGGAGGGAACACTTCCTGTAAATATTCCTGTCAGTACTTCTTATCAGAAGTAAAACCCTGAAGAAGCAGGGAAAAATCTCCCTACCTCGTGTAATTTTCTACCAGCACATCAGGAACATTTAATTGTTTCTGGGGTTTGTCTTCTCGGGGTCCCTCATATCAGCTTTTAACAGGTACCATCATGTGATGAAAGACCACAAGGCCAGAGATTTGCTATGATTCCCATACTCTCAATAGGTCCAGTAACTCCCTTTATCGGTCCCATTGGGATTACTTGGCTGTTTGTAATGGGTCCTGACATGTTCAGAGTGAAGCCTCATTAAGAAGGTGAACTGTATTAACTTAAAATCAGTTTTTGTTCTGAGCACCATACATCTGCCTTTATGTCCCAAACATCATCCTCTCTTACTTCAACTATCTCATATTGTTTAACTATGATGTGGTGATTAGAGGTGATATAAAGAAGATCCCTGTGTTTGTTTGCAATGCTCTGCCACCTGTGTAAAATGTTTGGTTGTCAGTTCTGGTACTGCTAGGCTTTTAACATGTTTAGGCTTGAAGCTATATGTATCATTGGTTTAACTGGTAGCATTTGCCTTTCACCCTTCCCACCTTCCAGTTGTGAGATACTGGGTTGCTGGTTGATGGGGAAGTGAGCCATCCTCAATCAACAGCCACAATCCTTGTCAATGTGAACCACAAACAGTCATTAAATTAACTTGTGCTTATCACTCGGTTAGAGGCAACGCTTAAAGTATTTGTTCAGCATACAGACTGTAATAAAGTGAATTTACAAAAGAAGAAAAATTCCACACCAATCTAAAAAATTGAGTAAAATATAATAAATCATTTGACACCAAACCGACAAAAATCCAATAAGTAGAAACAGCGATATGCGATATTTCAAAGATTTCAGGTAAGTATAGTGCCTAAAAGTGAAAAAGCACCACTCATGGTTAGCTAGTTGTGCAAGATCAGGTGAAAGTCACAAGTTCTGGCCAATTGCGATAGAGAAAAGGCCGGGTACAAGGTCCAGATTAGTCATGCTGAAAATGTTCCCTTCTGAAGTTCAGAGTGAAGAGTTCTGTTCACAGTAAGGGAGACAGCAGGGAGAGAGTAGTGGATGATGGTCCCTGTGGCGCGAAGAGCAGGCCAGGCGTGGTGGACAGTCATCACAGTAACGCAAAGATCCTGTCACCCATCATTGGTGGTCATTGATGGAGATTTGCATTGGCAATCACTGTGGGCTGTTGATGCTGTAGCATGAAGTGCAGATCTCACTTTGCTAATCATCGCTGCCGCTCACTGCAGCGTCAGGTTCAATGGAGTTTTGCATTGGTGGTCAGTGCGAACAGCAAGAATTTGGCATGAACGGGCCTGTTCACGGTGATGAAAAGCCCAAAATTCAGAATTTTGTCTTTTTGAATCAGAGAAGTGCACTCTGATGCCAGTCAAGGTCTTGGACCTTGGGGGGCAACTCTCGGAGATCAGAGACTCACCCTTGCAGAGGTCAGCAGGACCCATGTATTTCCAGTTGCAGGTCCAGCTACAGGTCCAAGCACCAGATCAGCTGTGCAGATGCAGAGGCACCTCTGCAGTTTGTTATGTCCCAGTAGCTCAGAACAGAAGGTCAGTCTGCTAACCCTTGGAGTCATGTCAGACTGGGATGAAGGATGCAGGTCCAGTCTTCCTTCTCTGAAAGGAGGGTAGGTCACAAGCAGCAGGGCAGCGGGTGTCCTTCTTCTGAAGTATACACAGGTCTAGGAGTATATTGAGGAGTGGGTTTGAGAGTCCCCACTTTTATACATGGTGCCCACTTTGAAGTAAGAGAAACCTCAGGAGTTTTCCTGTAGCCCTGCGAAAGTCCAAGTCTGCCTGGGGGCACCATAGGCTAGTCTGAAGTCCTTTGTGTGTGTGCTGAGGCAGCCTCGTTAAAATGCAAGTGTGGTAGGTGACATTTACGCCCCTCATCCTGCCAGAGATGGCCTAGATTTCCAACAGCTAGTCCCACTTTATAATACTGTCTGGGAGGAATACACAAAGACCAACTGGCTCATGTGTCGCAGAATCAGTCATCAGACACCAACTAGCTATGATAAGAAAATGCCAACTTCCTAAAAGTAACATTTTCAGAATTGTGACTAAATCCAGCTTTACTATTAAGGAAGATTTTGAATTATAATCCCTCAAACACCAAACATGACATTCCTACCTGCTCCCAAACCAAAGTTATCACTTAGTAAATATAATAATGCAACCCAATGTTACCCTGTTGGAGAGGTAGGACTTCAGTAGTGTAAAAAGGAATTTAGGAGTCTTTTACTACCAGGACCTGTAAAACTTAAACATGCATATTCATTTTTTAATACAGAGCACCCTACCCTATGAGTTATTTAGAGCCTAACCTAGGTTATATGTGTTAACAAGGGAGGCTTAATCCTGGCAAAAGGTGTATTTTGCCAGGTCACAATGGCAGTTTAAACTGTATACACAGGCTACAATTGCAGACCTAGGACATGTTTTAAAAGGCTTCTTACGTGCGTGGCAAAATCAGTGCTTCAGCACTGCTCGCAGCAGTTAGCTCATAAACCTTGTGTACATGCAATACCACTTTACTAGGGATTTGCAAGCAAATTAATCATGCCAATTCAATGTAAGCCAATATTACCATGTTTAAATGAGAGAGCACAAGCACCTAAGCATGGTTAGCAGTGGTAAAGTGTGCAGAGTCCTAAGGCCAACAACAATGAGATCAGGAAAATTGGAGGGGTATGGCAAAATGTTTGGGAGGGGACCACCCGAAGGATGAGAGATCTAACACCAGTATAACTGATGCTAGTTTATTCAGTTTAGTATAAACATCTGTTTTATCTTGTTTGTTGCCAGCTTATCTCTGACTCACCCTCTACCTAAAATATATTACCTATTTTTAACTCATTCAAGCTAAAGTGGACTATAACTTAAATATACGTTTCATGCTGGAAACAGTTCTAATGTGTTTGAAATCGCACACACTGACTATCTAAACTGAATACACTGAGTACTATGTTGACAGTTATCACATTTTCTATGTATGATTCACATGCATGGCTCGAACCTGAAAAAAGAATATGTGAAACACCAATGAGTAGGACATGAGGAAGATGTGTTAAGCACTAAAATCATTTGAAACAAGGTGCCAGAAATCTAAGGCACAAAAGCCAGCTTAAAACATGCAAATATATATTTTCGTAAATCACAGACACAGCAGCTTTAGAACACTATTCAAACAAATTTTAATTAATCTAAATTATCCCATCGCGTTGTAGACAGACAATTAATTTAGGATTCTGGAAAAAAAGCTACTGATGTGTTGCCAGGTAAAGGAGGGAGCAAGCCTGACAAAGAAATACAGAGCAATTACAAAGAGACAATTGAAGCCAAGACAGTGCGTAGACGGCTGGCGTTTATAAACGTTTGTTGTTTCTTTTTTTAATAAATGTTGTATTTAACTAATTACATTTTAAGTTGAAAACACGAAAAGATTAATTTGTAATTATTTTCAATAAAACTTCCTTGTTTTTATTTTTCAAGCTCGTTTTATGCATGAGCTAAGACTTCCAGGCTGAGTGCTGCTGGTGAAACGCCTATATCGCTTGATCGTCAATCTAAATTGAAGCCAAATTGCGCAGGACTTTTCCCTAAGACCTGAACAGTCCTTCCATTGTATGCATGAGAGAACAAGTTAAAACTGATCTTCTAATACAAAAAATGAAACTGAAATAGCATAGAAAGTCACTGGACACGAAACAACCAAATCCAAGTCTTGAAATAGCTACAGACTTAGGCTCATATTTATCAAAGTACTGCACTGCCCTAGCGCCATGCAAGGGAGCGTAAAGGTGACACAACACTAAAGTCAGATTTATCAAGCCATGCAAGGCCACCTTGCACGTTGCATGGCTCTGCATGGCATAATACATCTAGAGTAACAAAAGGCACCGCAAATTGCTGTCTTGCGTTACTTTGTCCCAGGGAGGCATTCCAAGGGTGGAGCATGGGTGTTCCCACTCATCCACCCATGGATTTTGGTGCATTCCCAGATTTACCATTAGTGGTAGACCTGAGAATGGCAAAAAAACGACCCCTCCCAGGAGATTCATAACGGGGTAAAATATCTTAATTTGTCCTTGTTTTTCCCCTTTCTACATGTGCTGCATTCTGTAGCACACACACAAAGTGCAAAATGTCTCTGAAAATTGTTTTTTCACAGGTAGGTGCCCCTTCCTGCATACAACAATCCTGCCTGCAATGCAGGCACCCTTGCCTCCTGATGAAAGGGTGCCTGCATTGGCACTAGGCAGCCAAAGTGCAGCCAATCTGGTTTCTGAGTCAATACCAGCACTGAGACAACCCTGATCTTCCCCACTGATGACACCCACATCCTGTGTGACAGGGGAGAATCAGTGGCCCTGATTCTCCTTGACCTCTCTGGAGGGACGAACACAAAGAATTAGATTACCGTCCTTCTCTTCAGAACCCACAAGCACCATCTGCGGTGTACCTCAAAGTTCAACCCTCAGCCCCACTCTCTTCAGCACCCATATGACCCCTCTAAAGAACATTGTCAGAAACCGACAATCTCAACATCATACCCTACGCTGATGATACCCTGTTCATCCTCTCGCTCTCAGCATACCCCACAACCACTAAGACCAACATCCACGACTGAATGAGAGATTTGCAGACTGGATGTGGGCCAATTGTTTGAAGCTCAACACTGACAGGAGTGAAGTGATGATCTTTGGCCACCATGCCTTTTTCTGGAACAACACTTGGGGCTTGCTGACCCCAGCCCACTCCCACACCAAAATACCATGCCCACAACCTAGGCATCATCCTTGAGAGGAAACTCACCATGCTATGACAGATCAACACAGTCTCCTCTGCCTGCTTCCATACTCCCTTTCTCCTCTGAAGAATCTTCAAATGGCTTCACTTCATCTCGATAAAGTAGTCACACAAGCTTTAATCACCAGCTGACTATGGACTACGGCAACTCACTGTATGTAGCAACCTCCACTGGACTCAGGCGAAGGCTTCAGACAATACAGAAATCAGTGGCCATACTCATCCTCAAACTACCCAAATGGATCCACATCACCAACACCTGAGAAACTTTCACTGGCACCCCCTTCCAGAAAAGATGCCAATTCAAGTTACTGATGCATACCTTCAAAGCCCTCCATGAACAAGGGCCAGCATACATAAACCACATCCTGAACTTCCACCAACCATCCAGAAACATTTGCTCTGCTTCCCTTGCCCAGGCAAGGACACCGCACATCCGCCGCAGCCATTGTAGAGGCCACTCCTGCTCCATCTTCGCCACCAGATACTGGAAAACCAAACCAATATCACATTAATGTGATTGTCAAATTATTCATTATATTCTGTTCCAAGGATCGATCCTGTTTATCCAAGGAATGTGCTCAAGCTTTAGTGCTTAATCAATGTAACATTCAAAACATGAACCATCTCATATCAGCTAAAGACACCATTGATAATAACTAGATTAAATCATCTACACAACACCCGCTCACCTGCTCCAATATCTCTTCCATTTTATACAGAATCTCAGTCATTACTTTGCCTGTTGTTACGTCAGGAATCCTCACTTTGAGATAAGTAAAGTAAGTAAAATCAGTAAGTAATAGTTCTAACCCCTGCACACACAAGTGCACAAACACACACAACACACATTTTATTTAAAAGAAATATTCTGATAATTTTAATTTAAATAATTACAGTTTTAAAATATAATAATAACATTCTGTAAACTGTAATTTAAATTACTTTATTTACTTTTAATTTTAAATGACTTGAATTCTAATTGAATTTAAATTATTTTATTTAATATTAATATTTTTAGATTACTCTTTGGTGAACATTAAAAAATACTTACTACAGTCTACCCCTCTCTGAATGCTAAGAACTATTATTCTACCACTAAAGACTACCTATAACAAAAAACTAAAATCTCCCTATTTATGCATAAACACTACCCATCCCTGATTCCCAGTATTCTCTTACCACCTTTAAACACTACCTATTCCTGAAGCCTAAAAGTATCTTAGTACCGCTTGAACACAACCCATGCCTAATCCCAAAAAACTCCCTATTACAACAATACACTTCCCATACCTGAACACTAATACTACTTACTGCCCAATAGAAATTATAAATGTTAAAAACATATAGCCATATATTAAATAATATTGTTTGCCAAATATTTATATTGGTTCATGTTAAAAAATATTTAATACTCATTTTTGTAAATTAATTTTACGTAATACATCAATTATCTGAAACTCAGTTATTCAAAATTAAGCCATGTTTATCTAAATAATTATTTGATTTTAATTTCAATAAAAAAACATTAAAAATTTAAGAAAAAGTACCTTAACAAAAAAAAAAAAAAAATATATATATATATATATATATATATATATATATATATATATATATATATATAAAAATACATACATATACATGCATGCACACACACATACACATAACACATACTGTTATCGTTAAGTCACAGTTAAAATGTCATAGACCTGTGAAGTGAAACACTGAGGGCATCATTTGCAAGGTTTTGTTGCCGAGCAGCACTGCAAGGGTTCTTGCTGGCTGCCCTACGTCAAAAGAAAAGGGCATGAATGTGCTGTATCTATGATATATGGCGCATTCCTTTGCTTTGCAAATGTGCTGGCACACTATTGGCTGCCATATGCCAACGCAGGCACCCTTGCACAATGGTGCAAGGGTGGCTGTGTTGTAGGAGTGATTGAGTTTGTGCAGGACTGAACATCTGGAGGTGATCTCCTCTGTTTATGTCTGCTGCAGAATGCAACATACATAGACAGAGGAAAGATGAAGAAAACAAGGAGAAATAAGCTGTTTCCTTCTCAATGAGCCTCCTTTACGCCTCCCCTGGGGAGGCATAGGCTTTTGACAAATTCTCAGGTTTACAAAATGTGTAAATCTGAGAATACTTCAAAAGACATGGGTGTTGTGTGGGAACACCCCTAGCAACACCCTTGGAATGATTCTTTGATGCAAAGCAAGGCAATGCAGCGACTTCCGCTATATTGCCTTACTCCACATTTACAAGGCCATGAAAAGCAATCAAAGTGGCTTGCGTGGTCTTGTAGATATGGACCTGAAGCCTGTCCTGCTGGCACAGCACAAAAAGCGATGCACCTGCGGCTCAAGCCACTTGTAAATAAATAAGCCCCTGAAAACGTACCTTTAATGTAGATGTGCCTGATGCAACTCCTGTGTAATAACTCTGGTTTCAGAGCCTGCAAAGTAAAGGTAACATACCCTTAAATACACAGCTTTTCCTTATGTTAGAAATGGGGTCTTTGGTTGACAGTCAGGTTACCTGCTGTTCAAGCAAGGACCCACACTCTAGTCAGGGTAAAAGAGAATCACCCTCTGCTAACCCCTGCTTACCCCCTTGGTAACTTGGCAGAGCAGTAGGCTTAACTTCAGAGTGCTAGGTGTAAAGTATTTGTATCAACACACAAAGTAAATTAATGAAAACACTACAAAATGACCAAACACAGGTTAGAAAAATGGAAAATATTTATCTGAAGAATGCAAGACCAAAATGACAAAAATCCACAATACACAAGTCAAGTTATAAATTAAAAAGCAAAAAGAGGTCTTTAAGTAGTTTAAAACACACACTAACAATGTTAGCGTGAAAATGTACCTTGGGTGCGTCAAAAAATAACCCCACAGAGGTGAGGGTGTGTCAAAAAGGGCTTGTGATGCGTCGATTTCACTTATGAGATTGCGTCGTTTCTCCTTTTGTAGGGTCAGGGCGCGTCATTCCTTCTCTCCGCAGGAGAGCGATGCGTCGATCCGGTCAGCAGGTCCGGGCAGGCCTTGCATTGTTTTTACACGCCCAGCAGTACTTCCGTCAGAAATCCAGCCACACGATGATCCGAAAACCACGCAGCGCGGGTTGCAATCTCCCGACCTCCATCAGCAATGTGCGTGTTGTTTTTTCCAGCTCCATGCGTCGATCCTTCGGTCTCATTGCAGGCAAGCGTTAATTTTCAGCCACAAAGCCTGCGGCTTGTCATTTCTTCAGCCACGGATCGGAATCGCATCAATCTTTTCCCCGCATGGCATTCTGTGTGTGTGACAAGATTTTGAAAATTGAAGCCCAGCCCATTGCAGTCTTATGATTGTCACATTAGTATGCTGGTTGCGAATTATGGTAACCGAAGGAACAATTGGTAATGACAAATGTAAAAAAGAAAAAAAAAAAAAATCAACGCTTTGGCAAAAAGGGCACTTCCGCCTTGATTACCTGAAATTAAAAACAATAGGTCAAAAATGCAGCTGGCTGGAGTTAGGGTTTCTACTACAGAGCACAAAGTCGATGAAAACTCAGCCAGGTTTTTGCATGATCACTGCAATACATTCAGCCATTCCCACACAACCATGCATTATTATTAGTTGTCTTTGAGAAAGATATCCCAGCACATTGACATGATGCACACCAGAGCAGTTGAGATCTTCTGTGACATCCATATACGGAAATAAAAAAAAATGCATTGTTAGAAAGGACGAATCTGAGCGTGCAAAGGGGCAGTTGATGGCAAATCTCTGCTGTTTGTACCAAAATAAAACATAAAAAGGATATCAGACTTCCTTTTCAGTAAGTGCATTCAGTGATCTTGCAATTTAACCTGATTGATTCAGACAATTGTTACATATTTTGGGAATGTCCTACACCCAAAGCACAGCCCATCCAGAAAGCTGAAGATCACAATAATAACCAGGATGTTTCCTTTCAGCTAATTAAAAAATAATTTCTCTCTCACTTTCTCTCGTTCTTTGGGACCCTCTATGACCATTATAAGCCTCTTGATTAACAGTACCAAGCTATACCAGGCTAATATCAGGACTTCATAGTTGTCTTTCACATTCAGAAAAAGGTGAATCTGGGAACTGTAGAGATTTAGAGAAATATATAATGTAATTTTCAAGAAAGGTTAACCTCTACTGGTCGCCAAATTCTTGCTAAATAATCTTTAAAAAGGCTCAAATTTGCACCAAACTTGAGCTTCTAAGGTAATACCACCTAATATAAAGGAGCTAAATATTTAATATAAATGAATGCCATTCAGCCTCTGTAATGCACACTGTTTTTCAATATTAACCTCTGTGGTTTTGCATGATTACGTAGATCAATAAGCAATCTACTTTGATATTTTGACATTTTCAAAAACTATGATTGAACATGAACCGTTACAGGCAGTTGTACGCAATGTAAGAGAACTGTAAAGTCTTTTTTTAAAGTAGGACAGCAACAGCCTTATCAACATCATGCACATTTGTGGGGTTTATGATGATATAATTTGGAAAAATCACAAATAAAAAAGAAGTTACATGCAATAGCTGGTCGGTGGTCCACTTCTTGTGCATAATGTGTTTCACACATTTATGATTTCCCATTAATCTTATAGGTTCATTCAATGATGTTTCCAGGTGGGTGCCCCCATAACTAAGTTGCTCAACATGTAAATAAAAACTTTTCAATGAGCAGAGGCGGCTTTTGTGATTCAAAAAGGCAAATTGACAACACCAATCATATAACTACATGCACATGATTTCCAGGCACAGACTAATCATTATGCATTCACATTGGAGTTGATACTTTTGCAGTGCATGCATTTGCTTTTCAGTTAGGTTCATAAACAGGAGACAAATACAGCTACACCATGACTTGTAAGTTGCATCTACCAGTGAAACAAGTGTAGCTTCATCTCCTGCTTTGTACTGGGTCTGAATTACTAGTTTCCAAATATCATACGAGTTTCCAGGTTCCTATGCGGTCAAAACCTGTGGCAGTACAACGCTTGAGATGATCATCATTATTTTCAGATTTCAGAGCAGCGGTTCGGCTAGGTATAACTAATAGAAAAGCATGGTGCTTTGGCTGGTACAATCATTGATAATTTAGCAAAATATTGAAAACCCATCTCTACCATTAAGCCAAATTCTCGAAAGGCAGGAAAAAGCACCAGGGACCGTTTTGGTAATCGTGCTCTGACAAAAAATAATGAACATAGCATGTCCAAATCAACAATTGATTCAGAGATTTACTTGAAACTATGTCCACCCTCCAGAACAGATGGTGAGCCAATTTTAGAGATTGAGCAGACCCCACACCTACAAGAAACAGGAATTGAAATATGGAAAACTAATCAAAACTGTTAATTGAACTATTGAATTATTGTGGCTATAGAGTGAAATATTTTGAAGTTGTTGGTTTGTCTGACCTTAATAAATAAGCTTACAAGGGGACACGAATAGGTCGATAAATCTTTTGACTCACAATTAAGATGTTCTTACCATAGCTCCAGTACATAATCAATAACCAATACACAACAGTAAATAATCAACAACAATCAATAACATCAATAATCAATGGAGTCAGTAATTATCACGCACCATGACCTTTCAGTCATGAATAACCACACCTTTTAGTAAAGGTTAGAATATTTTTTCCCTTTATTAACAATACTAAGGTTATGTAGATTAATCTCAAAATCAAATGAAACACAGAAACAATACATGCTGTCCAAAGTGACGGAAGAAACGTAATCTAATCAAAGCTTGAACTACAACACATTCTAAAGTTATGGTGCAAGTCAGTAACAGATTCAACTGCGTCAAAGTAATCACATATATTAAGTTTAGCAGAGAAAGTCATCATTAATCCCTATTAGCATGATTTCATTAGTGAGGATCCTTAACTAACACCAAATTAGCATCAGCACATTGTGATTCATGCAAAACAATCTAGTAACACAAATTTGGAAAAACATATAACTATGGCTCTATCAAAACAATGCAGTTGGTACCTAGAAAGAAAAAGCAAATATGCATAATAATCAACAGTCTATTTCATTATACCTATCCTCAATGTGCATCAGAAAGCAAGGTCAGTCAGTTCGTCCTCAGGACATCAGTCGATCAGCAAGGCATCGAGATTCAGTATCAAAGTTCAGAAAATGCAAAGTCTTTAGGCAAATAAAAGGGAACAAGGTAAACCCCCTAGAAGAATAGAGAAATGGTGCAATGGCAAAAGATTGAGGGCCATATTTATACTCCGTTTGCGCCGAAATTGCGTCGTTTTTTTTTACGCAATTTCGACGCAAAACTAACGCCAACTAACGCCATATTTATACTATGGCGTTAGAGGCGAATAGCGCCAAAGTTCCCGGAATGTGCGTCATTTTTTAGCGTGAACCCCTTCCTTGCGTTAATGATATGCAAGGGAGGCGTTCCCGTCTAAAAAATGACTCCCAGGCCTTTACGTGGTATTTATACTCCTGGGCAAAAGAGACGCCCGGGAGTTGGCGTGACAAAAAACGGCGCATTTGCGCCACTTTTTAACGCCTGCTCAGGGCAGGCGTTAAGGGGCCTGTGGGCTCAAAATGAGCCCACAGGTGCCCTCCCATGCCCCCAGGGACCCCCCCTGCCACCCTTGCCCACCCCAGGAGGACCCCCAAGGATGGAGGGACCCACCCCAGGGACATTCAGGTAAGTTCAGGTAAGTATGTTTTTTTTTTTTTTATATTTTGTTTTGGTGGCATAGGGGGGCCTTATTTGTGCCCCCCTACATGCCACTATGCCCAATGACCATGCCCAGGGGACAGAAGTCCCCTGGGCATGGCCATTGGGCAAGGGGGCATGACTCCTATCTTTACAATGATAGGAGTCATGTTGATGGGGGATGGGCGTCGAAAATAAATGGCGCAAGTCGGGTTAAGACGATTTTTTCGACGTAACCTGACTTGCCCCATTTTAAGACGCCCATGCGCCATCTTCCCCCTACGCCGGCGCTGTCTGGTCTACGTGGTTTTTTCCCACGCAAACCAGGCAGCGCCGGTCTGATTGCGCCGTCTAACGCCATTCCATAAATACGGCGCCCGCATGGCGCTTCAGAATGGCGTTAGACGGCGCAAAACTTTTTGACGCTAAACTGCGTTAGCGCAGTTTAGCGTCAAAAAGTATAAATATGGGCCTGAATGTGTGTCTCCTCTCTCCAGTCCGACTATGTTACATGTTCTAAAACTATCTTCCAAATCCCCATTGGTCAGTTAATCACATGTTCACACTTTGGCAAATAAAACTAAAACTCCAAATCTCAGAACTCTACTATTACTCAGTTAACATGTCATTGGTTTGTCCTTCAATGTCTTCATCATCTTGCTTGTCATGTAACAATATTATTGCAGATTCCACTCCAGTCAGTATCTCCATTGTGCTCCTCCGACAAAAGTCAGTCTCACACGCATTACACACAAAATGTTACATTAACAGCACCTTCTAGCAGTCGATTCTCATGGGAAAGGTTTCTCAGCTATGAGCACATAATGCAAAATGGAAATTCACAGTTTCTCTCTCCTTAGGACAGCCATTTATTAAACGTTAAGAAATAAAGCTTTAACATGAGGCCTGGCAAACTAGGCCAAGACATTCGCTAAGTTAAGGCCTACAATTTATAAAGCTAAAGCATAATGCATAACCCTTAATATGACATACTACTACATTAGTCAAACATATATTCAACATTTCACAACATTAATTCATTAGTAAGTACACTTTGTGAACATTGGCGGCCACTCATCGTAATCACATTTTCAAATGCGTGCATTATTTTTCTACTTTATTATTTTTTTATTGAAACACCTGCACCAGCAAAGTCATTAATAACTAAGCAAGATATGTATATGATGATACTTGCACTAGATTAAATTAAAATCCTTCGTTCCATGAGGGCATGTGAGGTGACAAAGAATACGATTGTTAGTCAACTCTTAAATCAAATGTAAAGTTGTCAATAAAGTGATAAATTCCTTGATTTATTTCTAAGTGTGAAGTACAGTTGTCAGGTGTATTAAATATCAGTTATATATTAATTGATTTCAAATTACAACAAATGCAATCTCTACATTTTTGCAAACATGCTATGTATTTGAGATTCAGGGCTAATGTACTGCCACTTAAATTATGTTTCTCCTTTTTTGTTCTTTGTTGCTTTTTCTCATGTAACTACTACACCCGTGAGAAAGCAGCACTCTCCTACACCAAGTAAGACGTGTTGGCTGTCTTGTACGTTTGTGTCATTTTCTGAGCATACACAAATGAATCACATTGAAGACTAGTAATTTTTCATGGACTTCATCTCACTTCAAATGATGTACATATAAAATGTATCTACAGAAGGGCCTTGTAGAAGTGTTGTTCTGTAAAGAGATGAAAAGACAAGACATTTGGCAATGGATAGCAAAATAGCCATCAGTTCCCTCCTTAAAGAATGGGCTCCCATGAATCAGTCCATTTTTGACCTTCCAGTTGAAATGCGACAATGTAAAGCTTTACAGTGAGATGCCATTAGTACACAAAGGGCTGACTGGGAAGCTTTCAAAGGAGTAATGCTGCTTCTAGTAAGAGGAGATAAGGGAGCAGATTACTTAATATGTCTGCACATGTACAATTTGTCCACAGAACAAGACCACAGATCAAGACACAAAAAGAGGCAGCAACAGTGTCTTAAAACCACTACCAACACCAGTCAGCCCTCCCCAATTAAATTAGAGGTCATAGTCAATTTACCTTATACTAAAAAATATATAATCATGCACCTCAAAACTATCTAAGACATTTGCCACCCACATTCTTCACTATTCACCCCATGGTATCTCATGATTGATAATGGATTTGGGAGCACGGAGCACCATATTCAAGCGGAGTTGCCTTATTTTGAATTATTAAGGCCTGATTATGAGCCTGGGGAGAAGGGAAATATTAGAATTCCTTCTGTGATTTGGAGTAGTTAGGTTCTTCCACACCTGATTATGACAGAACCTGATTTGATTTTAGGGATGTTTTCGTGCAAGACTTTGACCATAGCAATAGCCAGGTCTCACACCCATTTTGTTCAACTGGGGAGCATACAGTCCTCTCCACGTCTGAAAAAACTTTTCACTTCTAACCCTACTTCATCTGCTCCCCAACGTTATTCATCGCCCCACCCTCAGGGCTGCACATAAATTATCTACTCAAAGAAGGTGGTAAATGTATGTGGTAAACCCCCATGGTATGGAGATTTTCAGCGGATTTTTATGATCTGAAAAATCCATCACATTTATCAATTTCTGATTTCATTGGATTTACCCATAATTGCACAGTACTGGTGTGCAATTACTTCATGAAAACAGTACTTTTGCAAAGAATTTTACTGTTACCCCAGAACCATGTCTCTTTTATTTAGAGGTGAGGCTCAGTTTTGGCAGAGGCCATGATGGCACTACGATGCAGCCGACTCATGGATGTCATTTAAGAGTTGCCAGGGGTCGCAGCTGAAACCCCTGGGTGCCCCTTGCGACCCATGGCACTGCCTGTGTGACACCTGGTTGCAGAATCAGTGCCTGAAACACATGGACAGCTGGTCCTACTGGACGTCGGTTGGGGCTCCACTTTCCTGATTTTAGATCAATTTCTGTATTACACAAAATAGTGAATACTATTATTCACTGTTTGTGTAACAGAAAATGGAGTACAAATAACTGGAATACGACCCTATTTGGCAGTGAAGGTAAGGAAAAATGTTTTAAATATATGTTGTATGCATGCTGGCAGGTGGAAGAGTGCTTATGTGTGATTGTGTGAATGTGTGTGTAGGTATAACCTTATGTGTGGGAGTCAGAGTGAAAGTCCAATGACATGTGATATAACTTTCCCCACCCCTGGCATTTTGGTGAATTGACGTCCATGAGCTTACTATCAGAAAGTGCTCTTGGAATCTGGAACAAGGTGGTGGAGTAATAAACTCGAGTTAGAAGGAGGTGATGTGGAGGTTATTTAAATTTCTTATACAATGCTTGTTTAGTTCATAAGGCGTTGACTATCTCTCTGCTGTCTAATTTCAGTACACCATTCTGAAATGAGTCGGGATGGCAGGAGTGAGGGCAAAGAAGAAGCAAAAGAGTTTGGTTTTGGCAATACATAGGTCATGATATGCACCAAAAAGTCTTAGAACATGATTTTTAGATGTGGCACAGAGCCTGAATAACAATTGTTCACAAACCTAACTCTCTCAGATTTCTAGAGGAAAGGTAGTGAAAGCTGGGCTTTGTTATTTCAAGATGATGAGACTGAGCTTTTGAAGTGGTAGGAAGTCAAAAAGGAGTGCTTTACCAATGATTCCAATAAATAAGACCCTCTCTAGGGTGATGTAATGGCCCACTGTGTTAAGCAGCATCAGAAGGGAAATAAATTGCTTTTGGTGTGCTGGATTGAAGCTATTGGAGAAGCAAGTGTACAGACTCAGCGGAGTGCATATATCAGACCCATGATTGTTCTGAGTTGAAGAGGATATTTTTTGACATTTGCAAAGAGCATAGGAGCAAGTCCTGTTCTTTCCTAGAAGCCCCAATACGAAAATAATAGTGATGGTCCTTCACTATTGTAGCCTCACCCTCTTATTTTTCCTTCCACTACCTAGAAGCATTTGAACCTCATTTCTTTCTACTTGGTGCACTAAATTATCCAAGCTCTACAAGTGTACTATTGTGGACCATTGTGTGACCTTTTGCAGCACCACAGGCCAGATCCCTCACTAAGGGGCAATTGCACTCCATTCTAGAGTAACCACACTTTTGCATCTGAAATCATGCTCAAAGTTCAGCTCAACTACACTTCAGGTGATGGGAGGAAAGGCTGTATCAATGCTTTTCTACTTTTAGGTGATGGGGCTACACCAGCAGTGCACTTTCAATGACCATGGCACCAAACACCTCATCATTAAGATGTGAAACATACAATTGTGTACTTTTGATAGTGTCTTGAATTGTTTGACCCCGGTCCGTGTGACCCACAAGTCAATCATGCAAGTCAAAAATGTGTTGGCTAATTGTCCCAATACAATTGTGTGATGCACACACAAAATATTGCATCAACTTGATGCACATAATAGCACAGGAAGGGACACTGTGTTCCCACTGTGTTCATCACACAGAAGGAAGATAACAGAACTGTCATAGAGATTTACCACATATTAGAACTTTGAAATGTTCAGGACAATAAAGTGGTTCAGGGCCAATAATAACTAGGATAAGTCGTCTGCTCCAAAAGCCCCATTTTTTGTCTTTGTCTTTTTCCTTTTTTAATTTAGGACATTCTGTTGTCAGTGGTTGGGATGTTTTAATAGCCTTAGAGCCCTTCTTCCTCAAGCCATACCTATTGTTGAAGGTCCTCTCCATCAATATAGGCCTTTGCGCTTAAGTTCATGAACTTTAACAAACCTAAATAGCCATTTGCTTTGCAGTGTGTTATAAGGCTATTATACCTAGGAGTCTGCAATCACTGTGTTAAAATCCTGTCTCTAATCTCTTGATAATATGTAACTTCTGATGCCCCAGTCACCGATTATAAAGAAATGGCATCAGTATTCAACTGTAATAACTTATTACAGTTGGCTTTTGACATCACAATGCCTGCGGCCCGAGCCAGCAGCTAAGGGGAATGGAAGTCCAGTCACAAAGCATAAATAAAGCAGCTATTTTGAAATGTTGCTTTTCTTTCTTTTTCCCTATTTTGCTAGCTGTACAGTGGCAAGCAGAAAGGCGATATTTATGACAGCGTGTTTATTTTGAGCTCCTTTGGTAAATATAAAAAACTATGGGCCCAATTTTGATGTTGGTGGATGGAGTAATCTCTGTTGGTCTGGCAGAGGACTTTACCTCAGCCCAGTTGAAACTACCAGGCCTGCCGAATTTATAAATTATCTCCATGCTGGTAGTCATTTATGAAGCATTGTCAGGAACTGTTATCATGGCGGTTCCTGTCAATGCATTTCCCTGTTTGGTGCAGGGCTCCTTCAGGGGGACGGAGCCCTGCACCAAACAGTAAAAAATAATTATTTCCAAAAAGGAAATCCTGAACTGGAATTTTCTATTAAAAAATAAAAAATAAAATCCTTACCTTGCCCTGTGAGTCCTCTCCCATGGCAAGGGGAGCATTTAGCAGTTTTCACGTCCTCTTACCACCCGGATTTTCCTGGTGGTGATGGGCAATGAAAGTGACCTGTCATTCTGCCCATCTAAATTAGATGAGTGGAATGACATGTCAGCCCCTGATCGCCCTTACTCCTTCGAGCCATTGGAGGACATAAATCATGGCCGAGATGGAGTAGTCTCCACTGTGATTAATCCTAAATTTAATCTGGGTATAAATTTGGTGGGTGGATCCAATTGTTGGCGGTAAGGATACTCTGTTGCCATTGTGACAAAGTATCCTACTGCCAGGAATTGTATTGTATTGTAATAGTATTTATATAGCGCTTACTACCCCTGACGAGGCATTGAAGCGCTTTTCAGCGAGTGGCACGCTACTCCAGGACCCAAAAAGAACTAGTGGTGGATTAGTATAGGGAAATATGAGTATAGTTTTAGTTTTACTATGAGTTAATTTGAGCCACGGATATGAGCGTTTGTTGGTTAGATTGACTGGAGTAATGGAGGGGTGGAGGAGGGAAGCATCCAGAAGTGTTAATTGGGAGTTTATGGTAATACGATTTAGGCTTGGAATGAGTAAAGGGGGGATGGAGGAGGGAAGAGTCTGTGGAAAGAGTTAGGGAGATCATAGTAGCACGGTGAGATAAATGAGGGAGAATATAAAAGGGTTGTTTGGGAGAAAACTGTAGTAAAGTGAGGTCTGGGTGAGTTAGATGCGGAAGAGGAGGGAAGAGCTTAGGCAGAGTTATTTAGGAAATTAAAGTAGTAGAATGGATTTGGGATGAGTCAGAGTGGGAATGGAGGATAGATTGATAGAGACATGACATATGGAGATGGGTAGATAAGTGTGATATAGGATGAGAGGAGGCTTTCATAAGTATCTAGTATAACAACTTATCTAGGAGTAATGCAATGACCTATGAACATGTTAAGCATAGAATAACATACACACATATATATATATATATATATATATATATATATATATATATATATATATATATATACACATACATACATATATATATATATATATATACATACATACATATATATATGTACACACACACATACATACACACATGAATACACACAAATATGCACACATATATGTACATACCTATACATATTTAAACCATGAATAAATATACTTACTTAAACAGGTTTAAAGAGTGTGTGTGTAGTTTACTGTTATGACATAGTAGTGATACATATTTTCTAAAGAACAATATATAACTAGAATATACATATAATCAGAAAAAAAAATGTATCAACATAGGCATATGCAGTCCATAGTTGTTTGAATATGGTGGCTATGAAGGAAAGAACCAACTCTTGAGTAGTTTTCTAAAGACAAGATAGTTATCTGTTGGTCTTATAGTTGGGGGTAATGAATTCCATAGTTTGGCTGCTTGAACGAAGAAGGATGTACCACCTATAGTCTTTTTCTTGTATGGTGGTGTTCTAAGGCGGGGTGCCAACCTTGAGTGGAGGTTTCTTTGTTGAATGTATTTGGTTATTTTGTTTCTCATAAAAAGCGGTCCTGTTCCATGTATAGCTTTGTGGGTGATTCAAAGCAGCTTGAAAGTGCACCTTCTGGCAACAGGTAACCAGTGAAGTGCTCTCAAGGCAGAGGTGATGTGGGCTTATGGCTTTACATGTAATAGTAGCCTGGCTGCGGAGTTCTGAATACATTGTAGTTTTTTCATAATAGAGATGATCCATGGTAGAGGCCATTGGCATAATCCATCTTGGATGGTACAAGCGAGATAGTAGCTTGCACCTTGTGTGGAAATCCGAGGTGGGGAAAGATGCGTCGTAGAGTCTTCAAGGTGATGAAGCTTGTTTGTGCTAATTTGTCCACTTGGGCATTCATAGTTAACTTGGAGTCCATGGTGATTCCAAGGTTTTTAACTTCCTTGGGTAATTGAGGAGGTTGTCCGAGATCATCAGGCCAGGCGCACAGTGGGTCATAACTTTTCCAGTCACCACATGTGAGTATTTCTGTTTTGGAGGTATTTAGTTTGAGATGGCTCCAGGTCATCCACCGATCAATGGCTCTGAGGAAACTGATGAAAATCATTGATCTGTTCTGGTAATGATATAATTTAGATGTTGAAAAGCAAAGGTGAGATGATTGATCCTTGGGGGACCCCTGTTTTTGTGAGATAGAGTTTGGATGAGAAGGGGGGAGAATAGATGATATTAGATCTTTTTTGAAGGTAGGATGTAATCCATTCGAGAGCAGCCCCTTCTATGCCGGCTTCGTGTAGTCTTTGAATTAGGGGGTCATGATCAACCATATCAAAGGCAGCCGAGAGGTCCAAGAGAAGTAGTGCAGCAATTCCATTGCGGTCGACTGTGTCTTTAAGATCATCCCACATTGCTATGAGTGCCGATTCAGTGCCTATTCCTTGGCAGAATCCAGTTTGGAAGTCTGAAAGTATAGAATTGCCTTCAATGAATTGTGACATCTGGGCAAATGCTGCTCTTTCAATCAGTTTGCCCAGGAAAGGTCCACTTGTGATTGGTCTGTATTTGTTGGGGTCTTGCGAGTCTAGATTTGTTTTCTTTAATAAAAGTCGTGTGTATGTCTTTTTCAGGTCTGCAGGAAAAGTTCCTTAAAGAGTTGTTGATTCTTCTTACAGGTGTGGCAGCAGAAGTAGATAAAAGAATGTTCTTGAAGATGTGTGGTGGACAAGGGTCAGAAGGGCAAACCGGAAGGAATGAACTCAGGCCCTTAGAAACTTTCTACATGTTTTGCACATCACAAGATACTGTGCCTTTTTCTAATAATTAATAAAAAACCTTAACTTGAATTAAACCAGTTCTAATTTTTTTTTACAACTCTGGTGTGTTTCATTGTGCAACAGAGATTCTATTCATAATGTTCTTGCTTGCACACATGCTCTCTCTTCCATTTAACTGAGGTACTCATCAAGGATTTAAGTGGTTTGTGGGAAAGGTGATCGTGTGATCATGTATTACAAGGACTAAAGTACTCCCTACTGTACGTAATGAAGATATTGCAAGTCATAATCTATAAATGAACAAAGCCTTCAACCTTGTTCATCCTATGGGTCTTGAAACTGCTCTGTGGCTTGCATTGACCCTCACATGGCCATGACATTTCTAACACTAAAAGTGCAACAGGAGGAACAGCGAACGTATTGGTTCCGATTTCCTGTTTTCACAAATAAACATAGATTAATATCTATATGTTATGATCTCCTTCCTAAATATTTCCTCCTTCTGATGTGCCATCACACACGCTCCTTTATATTTTCCCTCTGCGTCTCAACTATTGTGCAGAGGTGAAACTTCTACATTTCGGTACTGCGAAGGGAGAGCGGTTAACGACAATGTATTTTTCATGGCCATAATCTGATTTTCAGTGTCAGCGTCGATGGTTGGAAGCATTTGCAAGTCTGGAAGAAGCCGTTTAGAAGCGCAATTTGCATGTGTAAACCAAAGAGACCCATAAATAACCCATCAACCTGAGCCGTGACGGCGTCATTATTTACTCTGCTCAACATTTACCGGGCTTGGAGTTGGCTCGTGTATCGAGCAGTAACCCGCGCCCGCCTGTTTGTACCGCATCACGCCAGTCAGGAAAGCGATTATTTACAGCGGCGGAGCTGTCCAGCGATAGCTACCTGGAAACAATTTCTGCTTTTAGCCTATTTTCTCTTGCCTCTAAATGTTTCATAAACACCATTAAGGTGTGCGTTCGGAATCCATCAAACACATGCCAGCTACCAGCAGATGAAATTCATCTTTGATGGTCCGCTATTCCAGCAATGATTAAACACCCGTTTCGATGTAATATTGCTTATAATTTCCCGAGTAAATGAAGCTCCTATGATGACGCTTAGCGGTCGTATAAATGAGCACATGCCTATATATCATTCCACTGGCCTCTGCTCTGAGTGATATAGGCCTTCACCAAGAATACAATTAAGCAACCAGTGGTGCAGCTGTGTAGGGTGCTTTTAATTCCATCTTCATTTCACTTGAAACTTTACAAAGGTTAAAAAATCAAGTGTTTATGGTCTGGAAGAAAAACTTGTCACACGCAGCAACATGAATTGATAAATAAAGAGCGTGGAGTGGGGTCGGGGGACTACTATTTCTGGAACATCTTAATTAGACTGTAAGGGAGAACTTTGAGCAATGTCACATTACGTATTCCAGAATAGAAACCTGCACGCAGGTATCAAATCACTAGCTAGTATCTCGGCAGTAGAGAATGTTGTGAGGTTTTTTCTGTTGCTATCCACACAGGAGGTCTCGCGGGTGAGCTGAAAAGATCTATTGTGGTGTACTGTCTGTAGTTCAGGGAATTCGATACAAGGGCTGCTTGTAAGCATGGTTAGTCTAGAGCTTTTAGTTCCCTTTTCTGTTAACATGAAATAGAGGATTTGTGCATAGTAGGACCGGCTTTAGGGCAGTGAGGCTAATGCGGCCGCACTGGGCAGGGACGGAAGACTGAGGGGGATTTGTTTGCGCACTGACCTCCGGGAAGGGGCCGCTGTGTTCAGCAATAACCTATGTTTTAAAAGAACCCACTGCAGAGCTCGGTGTGCGTCCAGCTTTCAGGCAGCAATACAAATGTCAGGATAACTATTGTGATTAATGCTCCTGCTAGAGACAGAGTCCAAAGCTTTGTCTAGCAGCAGTTTTGACTGGCCATAAAGTAGGAGCAGAGGGTTAATATGCCTGCTGCAAAGAACAGATCTGTATTTTATGTGGATATCTGAGTGGATTATTAAAGACAGCGTTTACCAGAGCGTTAAAACAAATGAAATGTATGTGAGAGATGGGCTCTGGAAAGATATGGGGTACTTCTGTAGGATGGTTGTGATGGAATCAGAGGATGCGGTCATGGGGGGGGGCAAAAAATATTGCCAGGCCAGGGGCCACTAGCGCTAAAGCCGGCCCTGGTGTAGAGAGCATTTCAGGCACTTGATGCTCATTAAAGTATTTCTTGTATATTCTCTTGGAAATTGTTGCCTTCTAAAACAAGGTGAGTGTGTGCATTTGTGCAATTATGTGTGTGTGTGTTAACGCTGAATTCGATCTGGAAGGGAGAGGTGGGGTGTCCAAACTCTAACTAACAAGGGTTCCCTACTTCATGTTAACATTGTAAAAGTGGTGTGAGCAAAATGTGAGCAATTTGTTTTGCATAATTACATGAAATTCTGTAACCATTATGTGAAATGACATACAATGCAAAAGGAGCACAAAATATTATAGTACCCAGAGGACCTGCCGCTCCTGTTGCTGTCATTCACGTTGTTCCCTTGCTACTGCACTAATCAAATTCTACACCCTTCTTCTTGTATAAGCGTGTCAGTGCATTCCACGTACATCCTCGAGGTGCTACACCGAGGCCACTCGAATGAGATGAGCGAAAAAGTGATGTCTCAGATACTAAATTACATCCACTCTCTTTGAGTAAAATTGTTTTACTCTGACATACCATCAGGTTATCATTCTCTTTTTGTCCTCGACAGTTCTGTGGTGTTCTTCCACATTTATATAACTTGTTGAGATTAAGAAATCGATGACAGAAACTGACTGAGCTGCAGTGTTTAAGTTCAAAATGACTGATTATGATACACACTGTGGTGTGAGAACATGAGAGTAGCTGATGATCTATAATCACGAAGCACACATGATCATGCTATGAAGTGTCGTGGATGCCTTTGTGCATACTATAAGGATAGGTAATAAGTCTGGAAGCACTGAAAATGGAGATAAAATACTTGTGAAATCACTTATACTTTGCATGTCCACTTTGTCAGTTTGCCTGCAAAGTTTCAGAAACATGGGTGCCACCTTTTCCAGGGTGAACCTTATTACCCACTGGTGCATGATAATTATTCTGCACTTGGGTGTTGAGAGAGAGAAAAGGATATTTATGTCAACATTTAAAAAAAAAAAAAAGTTTCTGAAAACTATGTTTTTTCAAAAAAATAGTAAAATAGTGAAAAGATTATAGTTTTGTTGTTGTCTATTAGTAATACATGTTCCTATTTATTGTCGATATCCCTGTTTGTCCAGTTATTTTTAATATGATGTGGTCCTAAAAATCATATTGTGGTCCTAAAAAAGGTGGTAAAGATGATGTAGACCCACAGAGACGTGCGTTGTAAAATGTTTAACCCAGTTTGGCGACACCAAAACAGAAAGGAGGAGAAAGATCGCTGTCTGTGTTTGGGGGGTATACAACTTTTATGAACTGGGGAAGCTGATTGTGTGTTATGTGGTATAAATGGTGTGATTGAGGTGAGAGTGTAAAGTAGGGGGCAAATGGGGTGTGATTTTTGGGATGCACTATGAATATTGTACAGACAAAACAATTTGGATAAATGTGCTCTTTTTGTTTATTAGGGTAAATTTTATGGGAACTGTGACTACATTACCAGAGTAATGTACACAATATATAAAATGTTTAAAATACTGATAAAAAAAGTAAAATAAAATAAAATATGATGGTCTGTGCGAAAAGACATAAAGCATAAGTTCGGTCTTTCCACTGTGAATTAATTCCCTTTTAGAAAATTAAAAACAGGCTAGTAGGATTCTTTGTTTTGACTTTCGTATGTTTGTTTCTCACTTGGTCCCATGCCTGTGTAGTGAAAGTAAGTTCTTCACTGTATGGGGGGGAGGTATGTTTTGTTTAGCTTCTGGTCATGCAACCAGTGGCATTAAGACCGACAAAAACTGGGTAGCTAAAAACTGAACAAAAGTGGCCTAAAAGCACTGATCTTCAAGCCAATAAGACCCACGGGCACTGCTATAACTAATACTTTCACTTAGAGCACCAAAGTTGGGGTGAGGGAGTCTTTGGGCATTGGTCAGTGGTCCTTAGAATAGAGGACTCCACCAGCTAACCTGACTGCATGCATCACGGGTTGCAACTTAATAAACAATCACAAAATATACCCTTGCCCTGGAAAAGAGCACTGATAAACTATCTGCAACTCTCGGGGGATCATAGGCGTGGGATAGGGAGTGCCCTATAGACCCTGAGATCATAGATCAATGTAATTCCCAAATGTTAGGATCAAACGCACAAACGCAAAATGGCATCAGGCATGGCTTGTAGTGACCATCACATCAAAGACATACTAAACTTTAAGGGCAGCAAGACACACAAACATGAGACACATCAGAGGCCCTATCAGTCCTCGCCCAAAAGTTAAGTGGGTGAGGAGATTCCAATCTCAATATCCCAGGATTACTTGCAACACTTCCTAAAAGAGAAAAAGGAGGAAATAGGCATTACTAATGATGATCTGAAAAAGTATCTATGAGACATAAGACAGGATGGGAGCGATTTGGGCCCCAGAGTCAATGATATTAAGTGCTCTCTTGGGGAATAGCAAAGGAAGTACACCTCATCAGCAGTGGCTTGTTATGCCTGGAAGAAAAATACACGGGCATCATACTTAAACTGGAAGATGCCCACTTCGGACATAACGATATCTTATCAGAGGCCCTCCACAAGAAGCAGAAGGCCCAGGCATCCAGTTCTACATCCAAAAGTTACCATGCCATATTAGGGGCAAGGCAAGGGATCTGCCAATATGTCTAAGTCACACCTACAGTGTCACGACAAGGGGCGCCCAGATAGGAGACTCCTCCAGACATACTAAAGAAGGTCTACTACTTCGAGCAGAAGGGAAAAGTCATGGTATTGGTAAGGGCCCAGGATGTTGTGTAATATGTATTCTATAGATACACTTATTTCATGATGTAGCAGCAATAACCCTGTACAGAACGTGGTAGTTCTGTCAAGAAGCAGATTACCTCTGAAAACAAGATATCTGGTACCGATGCGGACACCTTTTCCTCCAAATTTTCATGTGCAAAAACCCCAACCATTTGTTAGAACAATATAGGAACCCCTTTTGATCTTAGGTCTGTATGCCGAATCACTGTCTCGAGCGAGAATAGAAGAAGCCGAGCTAGATCCACTCATGGGCGACAATGGCAAACAGTATAGAACTCCAAAAGAAATCCAGTTCCCACAAAGAACTTGAAAAAGCAAGTTAAGCAGCATTAGAAGACGTCAGGAAACTGCAATCCTTAACCACACACAGAAATAACGTGGATGTCTGGGGCTCAATGCACAAGTCGATGGTTTACCAGGGTTTTGTAAGAAATAACTTTGGGTTTCCATGAGGTGACTGTGAGAGCATGCTAAAGGAGGGAAGTGGAGCCCGGATGAAAGACAGGTGGTTTGGGGATGTGGGGGGCAGGGGTGGGGGTAAGGTGGGAATTCTGTGGATAAGAGGGAATAGGAAACATTCACAGGAGTCATACCACACACAAGAAAGTGGAGGGAACATTAGAGGGGATACGGATGTATCAACTCATGCAAGGGGCAGGGGATGAGATGTCAGCAGTAGACACACATACAGCAAAGTGACGAGGCACCAGGTACATAGGGGAGACAAATACAGAGCTAAGACCCGGGTGTCACACAAATAGATTCCACAAGCGTACTTGAGTAAATATGGTACATTTGATTAATCTAAATGTGAAAGGCCTTAATGCATGAGAAAACAGAGAACAGTCACCTTTTATGTGACTTGCAGGGGCTTCTCCAAGAGACTCACCTACTAACAAGGTGATTGGGATGGATGACCACTATATTTTATTCAGCACAGAAAATATCCTCAAACTTATCAAAATCTGCAGGGTGTTGCAATTGTATGCTGTACCTAAGTCAATAGCAAAAATTAAAGAATCGAAAAGGATAAGTAAGGGATATTCCTTGTTGTGGCAATATAACTGGGAAGCAACACATAAAATATAGCTACAACTTACCCCACCAAGATGGGCCAGGAGTCTTCCTTAAATCTTCACTTTCTGCGAGCTTTCAGTTTGCAGATGAAGATATAATAGTGATGAGAGACCTAAACGTGGTGATGGATGGCCAAATGGATTGTTCCTATCGAAGATATGACTAAGGTGGAAATATCGGTGGAGGATACAGAGACTGTCTAGCAGAGGTAGACCTTGTAGACCTTTGGAGAGAGAAACACGGACAAGAGATTACACATTTTATTCACACATTAAACATGCACCAGCATAGGCCATTGTTTAATGAAGCCAGACAGAATCAATATCTCCTTTGGCCCCATGGTCCCCTCTGACCCTCACACTCCACATTCCAAGTCTGCCGATCAGGGATCACTCCTCGTGGCTGAATAGGTTCCTGGTACACTATTCAACCGTTAAAACAAAGTGGGGATGGAAACCACAGATTATTTTATGACTAATGCCATCCTGAGACCCATATAGCAACAACTTGGGACACCCTCAAGGGAGTCCTGAAAGGTATTTTTATCTCTGAGGCACCACAAATGAAAAAATTGGCGAAGGACAAAGGGAAGCATCTAGAAACCCAGTTAAGAAGCCTAGAACAAGAACATAAGTGCCCGTCTTCTCAGAAGACATCGTGGAACATTCTGTCTACTTCTGTACAACTGAAAGCCCTTGCCATGAATACAGCTCAATATACCCTTCTGGAAACAAAGCCAAAGTACTTGTCTATGAATAATAAATGGCCCAGAGATGACCAACTCCTGATACTAGCATGGCGCCCAGCTGGGGCATACTCTCTTAGCCATAACCATGGGAAAATGGGCTAAAGAGTATATGTAAGGACTAACATCATACCGATGACAGCAAGTTCATTGGGGACACCTAGTGGCCAAGGCAGGCAGCACTAAATACACAGTAGCTCAGACTCTTATTGATTGTGAAATCCCCACCCCCAGGCTCGCTCTGATACTGCCAGGGTACTGCTACGAGACTTTAGTTTTACTACTAATCGGACATTTTCCCTGCCCGGGGCTTCGACTTTGCTCAAGATAAAATGTTTCAACAGAGAATGCACACACCATGACTCCATGCTATTTGTGACCTTGACATTACTACAGTCTATTCTACATGGGTGGATAATACGGTCGGTCGCCAGAGGAAGAGACTTCTCTACAGCGAACTGAGCTGACACCTGTGCCATTGTGTTTTTCCTACCCGATCTGTCTACAAGGAGGGGGTGGAAGACTATAAGGGACTGTTTGTTTGTGCGCAGGTACGTCTACTCTCTCACCAATGTGTGGAGGATGTAAGGAAACGTTGTTCGAGTATTAATGATGTCCTCTTGGAGGGCGGAACTTGGGTGGTTCACCTGGTTTTCAATTATTTCTTTGTTTCATTATCCATCAAAGAATGTGTTAGATAAGCTTCTATAGACACATGCCAGTGATGATTGCATGCATGTGAATTCTAATAAAGAAATGTTACACAAAAAAGAGCAAACACCTATAGGTGTTGAGACAAAGCTGATTCTAGTCAGATAGCCAGAATGAGCTATGCGTCAAAACGAACTCCTCTTTGAAACAAGTGCGCAGCACACATCCAAAGCATGGGGTCCTTCAAGGTTTTTATAGACATAGGAATGTATACTGGAAGGGTGTGCTTCCAAAACAGACCTAAAGCTAAACAGAGCACACTCACCTCTGCACTACTGTACTTCTCACAGGCTGCCTCGTTTGAGTGTCAGCCTGGAAGATGACAACAGCAGCAGGCCCACCTTCTTTGATATGGCTCTGCATCATGCGTTTCTCCGTGTCCAATGAAGCAAATCTAATTGCTGTATTTCTTTGTGGGGAAAATTAGTGAATCCGACCCTGAATACCTTGAAAGTTATTGTCACATATAGAAGCTGACATTGGATTTAAAAAAAAATCCTATAGCTTAGTTTACCAAGTGAGCTTTCAGCAATCACTGACATGTAGTATTGGGTAAAGCAATGAAGCGAAACATGAACAATCCACTTGCAGGGAAAAGTTTACATGTGGAATTAATTTGTCAGTCTTTTGCAAACGTATTCCACTACGTTGGTAACATTTTGTAGTTTTCACAGAATTGTGAGGGGCTTCCGCTCTCCTTTTGGCTACACAATCTAGTGAACTACCACAAATCTCAATATGGACAAAGTTATGAAGAAATAGAAAATGTAGTTTGTTGTGTTTTTTGTCTTCCACATTCAGCAAAAAAGGGAATTCACCAGGCCTATTGATAAACATTACGAAACAGGCAAGAAAAAAGATGAGCCACAATCATGTTTTTTTTTTGTTTTCCTCTAACAATGATGTTCTAAGTATCCTGGGCAGATTTATCAGTGCTGGTGTAGAAAGCATTCATGAAAGCTGTTGGGTAATACGTTCCACTTCCTACACCTTTTCTCCCTAAAACTCCTCCTCCAGCACCTCCTCAATCGCCTTCTTTTGTGTTATCGAATACCAAGTAACTGAGTATTGTTCAGTAAATAATTTGTTGTATTTTTTTAAAGCCACTCTATTTAATATCCATTACATGCATCAACTTAATTTACTGTTTTATTTTTTTTAAGTGCTGTAAACATATATGCAATAAATGTGAGTTCCTAATCCCGAAGAGGTGCCTCCTTGCTCCTGGACCCTTGGCTGGTATCTGTCTGAACTCCTCCGAAGAAGTAAAGGTGAAATCCTGAAGTTGGGGCTCTTTGCAACTGTGAAAGGCCCCTTTCCGACAAGAATCAGAAACTCATGACAACAGCAAACGCAAAGCTCCAGTGAACCAGACTGTTTGCGTTACAGCAACAATTAGCGGCGACCAGCAATGTGGAATCTGCAGTTCACGCTAAGAGCTGTGGTCACTCATAAAGTGAAGCACCAGCAACAACCATCCCTGATGCCTGACCAGTTCTTCCCGCTACAGCGACAGCAGCCCAGGCTGCCCGGCCTGCTCTTCACTCTGCAGCAACAACCATCCGCTATACTCTCTCTGTTCTTCACAGAACTCTTCAAGCTGGACTTTGAGAAGGTAACTCTTTCAGTGGGACTAACCCACAGTGGACCTGAACCAGTGACTTTCTGTCACAGATGGCCGCTGGCGGCGCGTTGTGCTTTTAGGTATTATTTACACTAAAAACCTTAAATTTAAACCATATTTCTCCGGATCTACTGATTGGTTTCTTGTTGTTCCGGTATCATTTTATTTATTGAAATTTACTCTATTGTTCTAATTTGTTTTGGAATTTTTTCTTGTATTGTGTTTTCATTTCATTATTGTTTGTGTGCTGCATAAATAATCTAAATTAAGTCTGACTACTTTGTGCCAAGCTGCCAGAGGGTTAAGCACAGATTAATGAATTGACTTTTGAGGGTCACCTTGATAATGATTGTGTTTGTTGCTTGAGTGGGGCGTCCACCTACCTCAAACAGTAACCACATTTATTACAGCATCAGACATAGATAATAATTACTTATATGCCTCTTGATGAAGGGACACATCCCGAAATGTACTGGGACCACAAAGACGGTGAATAGTGTTTATAGGTGAATAGTGTTTATAGGTGAATAGTGTGAATAGTGTGACGTGAACATAGTGTTTACAGTAGATAAAGGATCTTTTTCATGCCCCCTGTCATGAATTAAATCAGCATTTCTAACCACAGTGACAGCAAATATCTGTTGAGAAATGTGTTGATCTTGACTTATGGACAACATAAGCACCAACTGGCAGAGCATGACAAGTGTTTCACTTTAGTCAGTACACGCCATCAGGACCTATACGAGATTAACCTGGCTTAACTTTGTTCTGTGAGGGAGCTAATCCAAAAAAGAATCCTCCCTTTCTGGAAAACAAAACATTTCCCTGCTGTACGTACTATAGATGAATAGGCCTTATAGATTACCTTTCACTTGTTGCGACTAAATAGCATTCTTTCCTAACTACAGCCTACTCAGTCAGCTTCAAAGGGTAATCAGTATAGCTATCCTTAGTGGCAATTAATGCCAGAATGCGGTTGTGCTTGGTGTATCTTGTGATAAACAAGACCCTTTCTCACTTTGCAGCGCTACTCTGAAAAAAAGGGATAGTGCTTTGTTTCTGGGGAAAAAATCCAGGCACCTTAGTTCTTTTTACATGATCTAACAAAGGTCCTGACAGGTGTTTTTTTCAACGAATCTCTTGTTCGGTAAATATCAAAGCCTCTTCTGGAGAAACTGAACTGCAGCTCTTTTCAGGCTCCAAGTCTCTCTTGTCAACTCTTACTCCCTGAAAGATTTCTTCTGTTAGGCTCAAACATATAACATCACGTGAATGATATCACGCAGTGATTCACCTCAGTGTGTCCCTGGAACATTGTCGAAAAACGGCAAAAAAATAAATAAATCTATGAATATAAAGTAATTTAGCTTCTGAATTGTATCATAATATTTATATTCACGATATCAGCCTGCATTGGTACATAGTTGTTATTAATTGTGTAATTCGTAGCAACAAAGATAAGTATAGGCAAGTGTTGTTCACACGGATGCTGAATGAAGCAAGGTGAGAAGTACGTTGATGTAAAATGAAAGTGATGGAACAAAGTAAAAATAATAGATATTATCAATACAAGAAATTGAAAAGTAGAAATTGAGAAATCTAAAGCACTGTGCCTACAAAATTGATTCTTATTCTCTTTTGAAAAGGTTTCATGATGTCTACATTTTTACTAAGACATGAAAAGTTTGATCGCAGTATAGTTTTTTTCCCCGTGGTTTTAACATGTTGGTTTACAATAACTTACCACTCGAAAGTTTTTTCGGATCTGTCTTGGTTTCTTTAATCTCACATTTTATACCTCACATCAAACGCTGCAAAGGGGAAGAAAACGATAACTTCAACTCAAAGGAAAAAAAATGCAAAAACTACAGAGGTGAACATGTCGGAATCCTGGTGGGGCACTGAATCATAAATTACTGTACCAAGCAAAACAGAGCAGTTGGAGAGGAAAACAGATGAACACTATTCAAAGCTAGCACCAAAAGGATAGTTTTCAGTGGAAGCTTTTGTTGTTCGTTCTGAAACTGTCATTTAAGGGGTGCTGTTAGTCTTTAGACGCCTATCACCCAGCTGTGGAGTGGACTTTTTTTCTAATCACCAAGGTGCTGACCTCCTCACAGGCAAATAGCAATCTGATGTTCTGTGCTAATGCCACCTAATTCAATTTAAGAGAGAAACCTCAGTGTGATAACAATGTCATTACTTAGAATGAGGAAGGGTACTTGCCTGGTCGTTTACCTTGTCCTTTGTGCTTCCTTCCTTTTTCCTTGTCTCAGAAGTCACATGGCTCTGCGACGCTACTCTTGTCCTGGACATTCTACATGGCACAAAAGCAGCCCCCTGCTGCCTTGCAGCATAAGGGGGGCCCTAGCCCTTCAGTGGGGTCTCCGTTCACCCCAACGCCAATGAATATCGTAAGATGCAGGGGCATCGTGATCACATTCTATGGCAGACCCCATTATATGGCATTACATTATTTAGCCCGAGGAGCTCAATCTGAAGTGCTGCATTCTGGCAAAGCTGATTGACCTCAAACGGGGTGACATCCACAGAGGTGGCTGATTTTCAAGTATATATCAAGCCTTAAAAAGTTGGATAGCGACTATATATATTACAGTGCAGCTCAAAACTGTGTGACCTGTAACATGTAACATGTAAACGGCTGTCATGACAACTCAATAACTTTTTTATTTTTTGCCTTTCCGTAATTATGACAAGACACACCATAGAATAAGGAGGAGTTGATTAACTTGCAGACGCGCATTTACCAACATGGAGAGATCGTGGAGCAGCGCCACCATCAATAGCTGTTAGATAGAGAAACACACATCTGTGCTTTGTTGGGGTCTTCTGCAATAGTGACCATGTGTGCTACAACCCCATTGCATGATGCCTACTTGTTCTAATGCCAATTGTAAAGGTCTCCTAACCACAGTAGGCCAAGGAGAAGGTTAATGTTTCTACATCAGCAGGTACATCAGATATTGCCACCAATCAGTGATTCATCATTCAGAACTGATTCTGCTCCAATTCTATGTAACTAGGTTAATGCTTTGGACAATCTAGCAGTGCCAGATTACTTGACTCAAAAGCTTCAGAAAGAACAAAATTAGGTAGCAAGGTTGGTGTCCAGACACAAAGCTGTGTACCCTTATTTTGGGAGTCTTGCCTCCCTTCACTGGCTCCATGTTAAAGAAAGTTTACTTATTCCATCGCTTTGCACATTCAAAATGCCATGTGTTCGATGAGTGGCTCAATTCTGTCTAAGCGTTCTGCATGGTGCTGTCCTCACCATTCTTTGGGCTCTACTAACCAAGCTTTCCTCGTGACTCCCTGGGTTACTGTTCCTTTTGGCTAGTCCTGTTGTTTCAGTCATGCTGGAACACACTTTCATCTCATCTCCCGAAACCAACGGGCATATTTATGAGCCCTGTTGCATCGTTTTTGCACCATGCAAAGTGGTGAAAGACTGATGCAAGCCCAAAATGCAAGGCTTCATAAATCAGCAACGCAGCACCAATCACTGTTTTGCGGTACCCTGCCCCAGAGAGGTGTTTCATGGGTGTTACATGGCTGTTTCCTCACAACATCCATGGATTTTGATGCATACCCAGATTTACCAGAGCTGATAGACTTGGAAATGCACCAAAAACCTATACCTCCCCAGGCGAGATGAACTGAGAAGAAATATCTTTATTTCTCCTTGTTACTTTGTTTTTCAATGTATGCTGCATTCTGCAGCACACACAGAAAAAGGAATATGCCTACCAGGATTGTTTTTGTGCAGGAAGGAGCCCCATCCTACAAAAAACAATTCTCTTTACAACAGAGGCACACTTGAACAATGGTGCAAGGGTCCTGCATTGGTGTTAGGCTGCCAAAACAGTGCCAGCGCAGAAACAAAGGTAGGAATTAACCATATTATTTTCAATATGGTGGATTCCTGTCCTTTCCCTGTTATGCAGTGCAGCAAGGTGACTTGCTACACTGCGTCACTTGGCCACAAATACGGTCCCAAATCTTTTACCTTTCTGTAAATTATTGCAAACATAGTTATTTCCAATTTTTTCCCGTAGTGGGGCTTGTCAACAGTTATTTTGCTTCAAGCCTTACTTATGTTCTCTTTTATTTGGGTTTGATTCCAGGTACTCAAGAAAGGGTCTTAGCTTCGCACTCTATAATTAGTTTAAAATGAAATACAGAAATACAGAAATTAATTCTGCAAATCAAAAGTCGAAGCCGCATGAAGAGGATGTGGGTCAATGTGTCCATACAGACATAGCCTCAGTTAGTTAGCTACAAAAGAGAGATATGTCTCTATCATACAAAAAGGGGAAAAACCTCTCCAGAGTACTGTTCATTGGTGCCTTAATTTTAGAATCAATGTCCTCTTTGGGGGCTTTCATGGTAAATGAGTTACAATGAGGTGTGTTGTGCCTTACTATAAAATAGTTTTTACATTTTGCCTAGTTATACTCTGATGATTTATAAAAATAAACAGGAATTATAATTTTCCATATAGTTTAATTTTTCACATACAGATTATGGTTGTTTTTCTGTTGTGATCGTGAAAATAATTCTCATAACCATGTATTCTAACCTGCCTACTCAAATACAACACAAACTAGAGATACTGGAGAGCAAGGGCCTTATTACGGGTTTGATGGTCCGTGGTCTGCCATGGCGGTGGTCTGACCGCCATCAGCTTGATGGTTGGACCACCATATTACGATGCATGCGGTCCCATAGAGAAAAGACCGCCGCAGTCCCACCAGCACCGCCAGGCAGCGCAGACCACCACAGTGGAGAGACAGGCGAATCAGGCTGACTGAGCCAGTATTTTTATGATGTTGCCTACCACCAACATGACTGTGGCGGTCCAACAATCACAACCCAGCACGCACAAACAGAGAGTATGAAGGAAGCAACTCACCTGCAGGCAGCGTTAAACATCCTGTGCTGCCATGGAGCCCATGACACACATCCTGCCGCTACTGGTGCTCATCGATGGAGCCCAAAATCCACACTGCTGTGGATGCAACTGATAGTAAGAACACACTCCTACCTGTGTCATTAGGCTCAACAACAGATCATTGTGCCATCATCTGAATGATATGTCCACCAAGTACACTCGTCATTATGTCCCGGGTCATAAAACACCCCCTTTGGGCAGGTCACTAACACTGCGCCACCACACTCAACAAAAACACATGTCTATTCATCTTAGGCACAGGGATAGTGAAGTGTACAAAACACTGTTTCACACAAACAGCAACAGCAAATCGACATCACATCTACCAATTCAACTGACACCCTCACATTGCACACATGGCATGGACTGTCATCAAATTGAAGATACATATATATATATATATATATATATATATATATATATATATATATATATATATGGATGTGTCATGGAACACAAACACCCCTCCCATGAAACATCCCTGTGATGGATCAACACATATCACCCACATTGCAATACAATGGAAGGTCAATGGGATGTACAATATTTTGTGAGACAAATATCCAAAGCTCACAGTTCAGACAATATCTGCACAATAGGGATGGGGCATCAGGAGCACTCCTGGAAGGATGCAACCCTGGGACACATTTCACTTTGTACATTCCCTAAAATGCCATTTGTGCAGGAAATGGCACTTTATGTATCTCAGGGACAAACAGTATATGAGCCAAGTGACATGCCTAACTGCATAATGTGTAAGTGCAAGTCACGGAAGCAAATACACCAGAAACAGCATGAGCCATGCATCTAGGTGAAGTAGCTGCAAGGTACACACATAAAAATTGACACACACATGATCATTCAAGTGTATAGGAAGGTAGCACAATTGAACATTCTTCATGTGTGAACAAACAACAGTCTAGCTTGCACACATGAGACAAATGTACAATCCATACCAGGGGAACAATTCCAACACTGTACATGCTGACAATGGCCACCCAAAATGAAATACTTACTATAGCAAACATAATACAATGCAATGGAAACCGCAATTGGATTGCCAAACACAGCCATACAGTGAGCATCTACCCTTGTCTTAGGTGACACCAGCACTAACCACTGTGGGAGGCAGGCCTGGTTTGTAGTGGGCACCAGAGGTACTTACACCTTATACCAGGTCCAGTTATCCCTTATTAGTGAAATGTAGTCAGTGTCATGAAGCCAGGCTGCCTAGAGGTAGCTGTAGGCAGAGAAGCCAAGGCTGAGCTAGGAGACATGAAACGCTCTTGCAATACTACTGTAGTCACACAGTACTCACACACATGAAAGACAATATCAGAAATAAAGGTACTTTATTTAAGTGAGACAATGCCAAAAATACCTTAGAGACTATAGTCCCTTAGCAGGTAAGTAATATACACACTAGTAACCAAACACAGGTAAGTACACAGTCAGTAAACAGTGCAAATAGTGAAAATCACAATAGGTTGCAATGGGCCTAGGGGGAACACAAACCATATACTAAATAGTGGAATGCGAAAGTCGGTTTCTCATCTAGGCAAGTGTAGTGTGTAGAGAGGTGCTTGGAGTATAAGAAAACACCAAAGATAAGTAATAGACCCCACCTGAGGGGCCAGGAAAACAGGAGTAAATCACAGTAATTTTCCTGAAACACACAAGAAGTCATGAGAGAAAATTATGGAAGAACCAGAAGATACTGCAAGACACCAACGATGGATTCCTGGACCTAAAGACCCATGGAAGAAGGGGACAAAGTCCAAGAAGCACTGAAGAGTCCAGGGAGTGGAAAGGGTGCTTCGGGTGCAGTTGCACCCGTCGCGATTTTCAGTGTCTGCTATGCAGACACTGAAAATCTTTGTGGGGCCCTGTTAGGGGGCCCCACGACACCCGTTCCCGCCAGCCAGGTTCTGGCGGTCAAAACCGCCAGAACCAGGCTGGCGGGAAGGGGGTCGGAATCCCCATGGCGGCGCTGCCTGCAGCACCGCCATGGAGGATTCCTCAGGCCAGGGGAAAACCGGCGGGAAACCGCCGGTTTCCCACCCAAGAAGACAGATGCGTGTTCCTGGTTGGTGCAGAAGATATCCCACGCCGGATGGATTATTGCAATTTGATTTGCATCACCGGATTCAGCCAACAAGCCTTGGCACTCACAAACCTTGTGGTTAGTGGAAAATGGCGCTGCCTGGGACCAGGAGGGACCTGGTGGTCTCTACCCAGAAGGGAGAGACAGAGGGAGCTCTCAGTAACTCAGAGAGCACTCAGAAGACCAGGCAGCATGCACAGGAGTCCCACAGCATGGTGACAAAGAAGGGGCAAATGGAGGTCCATGCAGCACGACACAAAGGGATCCCATGCCGCCGGAGAACCACTCAGGAAGCTGTGCATCACAGGATCAAATTTTGAGGGCCTAAGCTGTGCTGTGTACGGAGAACTTCTTGAAAGGTTGCACACAAGCCTTGGCAACTGCAAGTCATGCAGTGCATGGGAGTACTGTCTTGCATGCGTAAACAAGCTCTTACCTCCACCAAAGTTGGACAGCTGAATGTTGAGACTGTCGGGGTCACTTTAGTCCACCACCCGTGCGTGTTGCTGGATCCACGCTCGCTGTCTGGAAAGGGGACCCACGCCACCGGTCATCGCTGCAGAGAGGTGCCTGCTGAAGCAGGGAAGAGACTCTGTCACTTCACAGGAGATTACTTTGCTTCTTCGGGTGCAGGCTGAAGACAGGCAGTTCTCGGACGATGCATGACCTGGAAACTGTTGCAGTTGCGGGCATGAGCTGAAGATACAATGTGGCAGAAGTCGTCTTTGCTTCTTCGTTGAAGTTTGTAGAGTTCCTGGAGGGTTCAGCTGCAGTTCCGTCGGTAGAAGATGAAGTAAAGGATGCAGAGGATTCCTGCTGGAGTCTTGCAATCCAAATCTGAAGAAACACCCAGAGGAGAGACCCTAAATAGCCCTAAATTTGGGTGATTGGTTTCCTAACCTGATAGGCACCTATCAGGGGAGGTCTCTGACATCATCTGCTGGCACTGGCCACTCTGATGCTCCTAGAGTGCCCAACCAAATTGGAATCCAAGACGGCAAAACCCAGGGACACTCTGGAGGAGCTACGAGCACCACCCTGGGTTGGTGATGGAGAGAGTAGTGGTCACTCCCCTTTCCTTTGTCCAGTTTCACACCAAAGCAGGGACTGGGGGTCCCTGAACTGGGTAAGACTGGATTATGCAAGGAGGGCAGCATCTGTGCCCTTCAAAGCATTTCCAGAAGCTCTGGGAGGCTACCCCTCCCATGCCTCTCACACCCATTTCTAAAGGGAGAGGGGGTAAAACCTTTCTCCCAAAGGAAATCCTTTGTTCTGCCTTCCTGAGCTTGAGCTCTCAAGCATCAGGAGGGCAGTCATCTGTCTGTTATGTGGCAGTAGCTGGGGCTGCCTGGAAAACCTCAGAAGGCTGGTATGGCAGTACTGTGGTTCCACTACGAAGCCCCCAGAGTGCATGGGATCGTGCAACCAATACTTGGATCAGTATTGGGGTACAATACCCAGTTGTTAGACACCTTACATGGCCATAGTCGGGGTTACCATTGTGAAGCTGGACATCTGTATTGACCTATGTCCAGTGCATGTGTAAAATGGCATCCCTGAACTCACGATGTCTGGGAAAATGGTCCTGGATGATGTGGGGGCACCTCTGCAAGTGCAGGGGTGCCCTCACAGACAGGTACTTTGCACTCAGCTGTCAGGGTTGGAATGCCTGACATAAAGGTGACTTATGAATGGCCTGGTGCACTGTAAATGGCTGTGAAATGGTGCATGCACCATTTCACACAGGCTGCAATGGCAGTCCTGTAGAAGCCTTGGCATGGGCTCCCTATGAGTGGCAAAAGTAATGCTGTAGCCCGTAGGGATCCCCTGAAGCCCCAATGTCCTGGGTACCTCAGTACCATATACCATATACTAGGGACTTATAAGGGGTTAGCAGTATGTAGAGACAAATGTGGGACCAGAAAGAGCATAAGCACTGGGGTCCTGGTTAGCAGGATCCCAGTGATACAGTCAAGCATACTGCCAAAAACAGTGGAACATACTGACAAGCAGGTCACAAACCATAAGCACTGGGTTCCTGACTAGCAGTATCCCAGTGACACAGTCAAACACACTGTCAACCAGGCCAAAAATTGGGGTAACCATGCTAGAAAGAGGCTACTTTCTCACAAACACAAAGTCAGAATTTGCAAACAACAGAAAAGAGATCAGCAAGCAGGGTGAAACACACACAACTGTAGGTATACAACACAAGTTACTCAGGGACAACAAAAGGGTAGAAAAGTAATGGCAGGACAAATGTTACACAGCAAAACAACATCTTGTGTTTATTCACACCAGATGATGTAGGTCAAAGGTCATTGACCAGTCCAGGCACAGTACTGTGCCCAATATTGACCCCAATAACTTCCTGGGAACCTCCACAGGAAGGGGCATCAAGTGGGCAGGTAGGCACCTTAGGAATCATGCTTGGGTGGGGTGTGCTCAGATTTGGGATGGGTGGGTTTGAGTTTGTGAGGGGAACTTTTTTTCAGAGGGCTGGGTTTTTTCTTTGGGGGAGGGGTATGGGTGCTTGCGGGGAGCAGGTGTGACAGGGGAGAAGATTGATTTGGAAGGGACGGATTGGGTTGTTGGTGGGGGCCTCTTGGTTTTGAGAGGGGGTAGATAATAGGGGAAAGGGCAAGCTAAAAAATGAAACTGTCCTTTGGAAAATGGGTAGTGTTGGAAATGGTCCTTTTTGCAGGGTCATCCCTCAACGTTTTGCCCCCTTATTCTTAGTTTTTCTGACCTGTCTTGTTGGCTTTAGGACTCTGGGCACTTTACCACTACTAACCAGTGCTAAAGTGCATATCCTCGCTGTGTAAATTGTATTGTTGACTCGTTTATCCATGATTGGCATATTTGATTTACTAATAAGTCTCTAGTAAAGTGCACTAGAGGAGCCCAGGGCCTGTAAATCAAATGCTACTAGTGGGCCTGTAGCACTGGTTGTGCCACCCACATTAGTAGCCCTGTAAACATGGATCAGACCTGAAACTGCAGTGTCTGTGTGTGCAGTCTTAACCTGCCAAAATGACTTGGCAAGTGTACCCACTTGCCAGGCCTAAACCTTCCCTTTACATACATGTAGTACACCCTTAAGGTAGGCCCTTGGTAGCCCCATGGGCAGAGTACAGTGTATGTTGAAGATGGGACATGTACTGGCGTGTTTTACATGTCCTAACAATGAAATATTGCTAAATTCTGTTTTCACTGTTGCAAGGCCTATCTCTTTCACAGGTTAACATGGGGGCTGCCTTTAAATTTTATTAAAGGGCATATTCCCTTTAAGAGCAGATGGAAGTATACAGGTTGGAGTATATGAACTCTCAATTTAAAAATACATCTGTTAGTGAAGTTGTTTTTTAGATTGTTGGTTGGAAAATGCCACTTTTAGAAAGTTGGCATTTTCTTCTTTAAACCATTCTGTGACTCTGCCTGTTTGTGGATTCCCTGTCTGGGTCAGTTTGACAGTTGGGCTGTTTGTAAATCCCATCTAGACAGTGAGACAAAGTGAGCTGGGGGGTGTAGCCTGTATATCCTGATAAGCCATCTGTTCTAGAGTGGAGGGAGGAGTGGTCACTTACACCCGAATAGCTTGTGCCTGGCCTCTCACGATACAGTCTCCAACCCCCTGGTGTGTGTCAGGGGCCTGGCCCATCAAGGCAGGATCTTGTGAACAACTGAGACTTTCCTTTGAAGTCGACATATTTCAAAGACAGAAAGGGGTATTAGTATTGGAGTCTAAACCCCTGAAAGTTAGATCACTTATGGATTCAAGAGGAACCTCTGCCAAGGAGAAGAGCTGAGGAGAAGTGCTGCCCCTGCCTCTGACTGTGCTCTGTTGGGCTATGCTGCAGTTGCTGCTTCTGCCTGTGAAAGGGGACAAAGACTGGACTTTGTGTATATTCCTGCTTGTGAAGAATCTCCAAGGGCTTAAACTGTGCTTGCCTCCTGTTTTGAACGCTCAGGGCCATCGAAGACTTCCTCTGCTAACATCTGGGCTCTCTGCTGAGACTCATGACCTGCCAAGTGGTGTCCTATCCACGTCCTGGGCCCTTGAAAGGTGATGCTGGAAGACAAGACCGTAAAATCCATGCACAGAATGCTGTGCTGTCAAATTTTCGATGCACCATCTGCAGAATGGCTGATGAACGATGCACCTCCGGCTTCACGGCTGAAATCAATGCTCCACCTGCATCACAGCTGGGAGATCGACGAATCATGGCTGGACAAACGATGCACAACACTCGCTTGCGGCTGCTGATAATGACGCAAATCGCACGCAGCACGGTTTTGTTTGATTTAGATAAAATTACCTATTTTGCTAAACTGGTGTGGTGTCCATTTTGTAGTGTTTTCACTGTATGCTGTGTGTGTTGGTACAAATGCTTTCCACATTGCTTCTGAGTTAAGTCTGCCTGTTCGTGCCAAGCTACCAAGGGGGTGAGTGAGGGTTAACCAGGTGTATTTCTCCTTTGCCCTGACTAGAGTGAGGGTCTTTGCTTGGACACAGGGTAACCTGACTGTCAAACAAAGACCCCATTTCTAACAGGTAGGGTCATCAGAAGGGATTACAGATTTGGAGATTGAGGGAATGGTGGCCTTTTCTGTGGGTGTTGATTCCTTCGGTGTGTGCATGTGCGAGGTTTGCTTGTTTTTTGTGTGGTGTCTTTTGCATGTATGAGTGAGGGCATTCGCGCATCTTAGGGGTCTGTGTGGTGGAGGTGCTGGGTGATGTGGGAGTGGAGGACTTGCGTGTGTCTGTTGGGGTGGTGTCTGTACGTATAATGGAAGATGTAGATGTGTCTGTGTGTGTTAGGATGGTGTCTGTGGGTATGGTGGATGTGGTGTTTGTGCCTCTGTGTTGTGGTGGTGCTGGGGTATGGTTGATGTGGTGGATGTCTCTGTGGGTGTTGTGGTGGTGTCTGGTGATATGTTGTCTGAGGTTTTTGGGTCTGTCGGTTTTGAGGTGTTGTCTGGGTGTAAGGTGAGTGTGTTGGATATATCACTGGGTGTTAGGTGTTGTCTGGGTGTAAGGTGAGTGTGGTGGATATGTCACTGGGTGTTGTGGTGATGTCTGTGAGTATGGTGGTTGTGATGTGTGTGTCAGTGGGGATTGTGGTGGAGTCTGTGAAAATGGTGGTTGTTTTGTGTGTGTCGGTGGGTGACTGTTGGGTGCTTCTATGCCGCCGTGTCCTTTGGCGCTGCGTCCATGTGTGCTGCCTGTGTGTGTTGAGGTGAGGGCCTGCGGATGTGTCTGTGTGCTTGGGACAGGTAGGGAAATAGATAATTTGGATTGGGAAGCGGGAGGTGGTGGAGGAGGATTGTGGGGGTTGATGAATGCCATCAGTGAGGAAGCCAGAGCCTGAAAAGATCTCTGTAAGCCAGACATTTCACTAAGAATGAGTTCCAGGTCCACATTTGTCTGCGGAGGTAGGCTTGCCAAACCCTGGATGGCATTCACAATAGCAGTCTATCCCACAGAGATACTCCTCTGGAGGTCAATAGCCTCCTCTCTCAGGGCAGCAGTGGTAACAGGGGCTGGGGTGAGGTGGCTGGGGAGAAGGATTGTCCACCCTCTTGGGTGACTGGGCACAGCCAACTAGGTGAGGAGCTACAGGGTGGCGAGAGAACTGGGCATAACGAACAAGGATGGTGCATGAGCAGGTCCTGATGGGTCAACCAACACTAGGGAGGTGCCATTAGAGGTGGAATCTGAATTGTTAATCCTGTGTCCTCCGTTGCACTCCCCTCACCCTCCGGATCACTGGGTCCCTTCATGTTGGTGGTGTCATGACTGGAGGTACCGTGGCCAAATACTTGCCCACTTGGTTCCACCCAGCATCCTTCTCTTGCCTGGAATGATGCTGCAAATGCTAAGAGAAATAGGGTCACCTAACAAATACTGCCATGATGTCAAGAAGGCCCAGCAACAAAATACAACAAAGTAGCTCCTACATGTACCACACCATATGCATGCATGCCACATGAACTGTCAACAGCTGCCTAAAGGAAAATCAGAATCTCAGACAGCTCTAATTGCATGGGTAAAGTTGTGCAACACAGTAACAATTGAACAAGAAGTGGGCTTCATCACCTTCAATGGTTTGCCTCATGGATCATAAATCATATATCTGATGTTACACAATAGTAGGTCAAGTTCATTCCCACAGGTCCCACAAAAGGTCATGCATGCATCTATTTGCCACATACACAATACCACAACAATAAGAATTGATGGTCCAAAATCCGGGCATGTTGCTGGCAGCAGTACAGGAGCCTGAAGAAGGTGGCATGGAAATACCCATGTCACACTGGAAACAAATCAACAATGCACACTTCACTATCAATCAATCAGTGCTTGTAAAGTGCAACTACTCACCCGTTAGGGTCTCAAGGCACGGTGGGGGGTAGCGTAGAGCTTACCGGTGAGGTGGTTTTAAAAAGGCCATGTCTTCAGTTCATTTGTGAAACTGAGGAGGGAGGTGGTTTGTCTGATGTGGAGAGGGAGGGCTTTCCAGGTGGTGGCTGCGAGGTAGGAGAAGGAGAGTCCTACTGTTCTGGTTTTTCTGATGTGGGGAACTTATGCAAGAAAGAGCTGGGCTGAGGTATATGGAAGTGGAGTCGCTAGTTCAGGTAGGCTGCTTTGGTGTTGTGCAGAGCTTTGTGTCCATGTGTAAATTGTCCTAATGGAGTCATGTAGGTAGTACTAATGTTGCTCAAATATACTACACATTTGGCATGGAAATGTGCAGAGTATACAATTTGTACAAATTGTCAGGGAGATATGTCTCTAAAACTCACAACAAAATGAATCAGCTAGTCCCCGGGAAATCACCTCTACTGTATGGCACCCCTTACAATGACATACTCTGATTGCATCAGTAGAAGCCATTAGTCCTTTGTGAATTGGAGAGCACTAGAGACTATCAAGTACTTATAGAAGGCCCTCAATATTTTACCCAATGGAAGGCTACATCAGTGTCCCCATTTTGGTCTGCCAAAGTCAGATGTCTATGGATGCATGGTTGTGCCCAACCACATATGAATCCACATAATTGCATTTCACCCCATGATGCATGCCAACAGTTATGTAACAAACCTTCCCCATTTTACATATGCAGAGCACTTTGCTACATGATCCCACAACAATGGTATGGAAATGCACATTGTGGGTAAATACTGTAGTCCTACCTGTCATGTCCCTCACTGCTACTGCAGTTATATATGCCAAATGGCATGCAATGTGTGAGCCAACAATCAATGGTGACACACCCCTGTCTGTGGCACCATATGAAATTTAGACCCATTACATTTGCGCAATTCGAAACACAGGTTGGCATGCACATATATGTGAGAGAATTCAGATATTATCCCATGAACACAGGTAGACCATGTATGACACAGCAGTCTACACATTTTGTCAGAGTGAAAGGTACAAATGCTAACAGGTAGTCACAAGGAATGTTGACAACAGTGATGTCACACAAATCATGTCCAGGGAAAGTATTAATCTATAGCTGCACCCAAAGAACAATGTATGCTCTGTTGCATGTATGATGGCCACCTTCACATGACACACAGTAGTGCAGCACTAGAGCTCATCACACACTGAAGGCAAGTGGCCTCTAGGGGGCAGATGCCAATTTAGTCACTTGAGCAGACACATGGCTGAGGACAGTGATCCATCACTTCTTTTTCTTTGGCCTGTAACACTGAGGAATAGAGGTCTGTTGCATATATTTTAGACCCACTAGAACAATAAACATTATTTGATTGATCACTGTACACAGCCAAATGTTGTCCCTGGAGAGCAATTTTTTGTGGAGTGTACTTGTTTTTGGCCTAGGTCCGCGGGCTAATAGGCAATGCAACTAATTCTATATCTACACAAGCAAGTACTCATCTTTTGTGTTACACATGGCCTATCCCCAATGGTCTGGGGAGATGTCAGAACCTAACACATTTACTTGGCTATGTAACAGGCAGGAATATGCCCTGTACTCACCCCCTTGTGGCTGCTGTGCTCCCCTCATATTCCCATCAACCTCCGAAATCTTCACACTGTCTGCACTGTGGGTTTTCATTTGTGTAATAAGCCTGTATGGGAGAAATATGACTTTTGTGAAGGTGACAGCAGAACTGTTGAAGTAAGGGATATGCCACGAGTCAAAGACACGCATTGACAATGATGCAAAATGCACATATGGACTAGTTCATGTATTTACCTTAGTACCTATTCATAATCTTATCAATGGACTGAGGCATTCCGGGAAGGTGTTGCCACTAGAGTCCCATATTGGCCACATGGCAGGATCTGCAGGGCTACAGAGAGTGGACAGTGCCACAGCTGCCTAGCCACAGTGAGTCTCCCACAGCTTGAAGTATGTCCCATACTGGGGGAGACATTTGACAAGCTCTGGTCTCTGCACGCTGAGCATACAGAACCTACATGACACTCAGATTTCCCTCACTTCCATGCATGACAGTACATCATGTGGCCATCAGCATTGTGGATTGTGTGGCAACCTGAAGGGCATAATGAGTCATGATATGCCTTTCAGACAACAGTTTACAAAGCCAGATGTGGGGTGAAAGATCTGTGCCATAATACACATTGCTTACAATATCCTCAAATGACTAAGGCAAGATGCATACACAGCTCATGCTGTCATGCACATACATGTTGTCTAACATTTCCAAACCATCATAAACAAAGAAATGTTAGTGTATGGCAGTAAAGTCTCCCTGCCTAGTTATGTGCAATCAACACAAGGAGGATCAAGGGCATCAAAAAACATCACATAACACAGGGTGAATGACCACAACATTTAGTACTGGTCTCCAATACCGGCACCATGTACATCCCATTCATGTCACATAAACTGCAACAACAGGCACACAAGAAGTCTAACTGGCACACAGGGACACATTGTCCCAATGAGGTATGTACGTGCTTTTCTGGTGAGCGAAAGAGCTGACCATAGAGGGGAAGGACCTTATTCACAAGCCTCTTCAGTTCCTCTGGAGATAAGGTAGGGACCCTTTCTCCTGATGGACGTGGCATGATTGATTCCAGAGGCAGCACACAGCAGCTGAAGTGGCGGAGGTGTTGCTGGCAGCAGTGTCAGGAGTCAAGTGACTGATTTTGCAAAATGCAGCATGCACGTATGCCGCATATGCGGTCATTGCGCTGACGGACACAGCCATTGGGCTGCGACCACCACATTTAACAATGTTAGCCTATGACTGCGTCTTCCACAGTTGGTACTGCCTACCATGCTGAAGATTCTGCTGGTGGACGCAGGCAGTTCCTGATGTCCAGTGGAGTAGATCAAGCATCCAACATTTTGGTGGTTTGAAATACTGTATATGGCGCTGTTAAATGCACCTCAACAACAATATATTTGGAGGATCATCACAAATATCCAAAAGATGTCTAGTTGTGTAGGTCTGACTATGAAACCACCAGTGTAGCGTGTTGCAGGGCACAGATTACATATGACGGCAGAGCCCAGTCCATCACTGAAGACGTTATTTTTGGTAGTTGGAAAAGACTGTCATATTTCGAGGGGCAATTGAATAGAAGATAGTTGGGGATTGCCTGAATCCATTTTATGGACACAATTAACTTTTGTGTAGTTGATGGCTATGATGTGTATTGGGTGTAATAAAGTTCCAGTTAGAAATGCTTTGACACATGAGTTTGTTGGTATGTATCATGTATAGTAGACACATTGTGGACACATTGACTAATGTTCAAAATCATGTACATTCACACATATGTACCCTGGGAGGTGTAGTGGGCAACAACCTCCTGTCTACTGTCAATTGCAAGGACCATCCGATCATAGAGGAGTACCACATCATCCAACTCTACTGTATGAATAGGCAAACAATAGTGGATTTATGCTATCGGTCGAAGCCAGATCTGATGCCAGCTATCAGTAATCCATACTATATACCACCTATTTTTCAAGTAATGTCAGTATTGCACTTCCCATCCACAGGGTCCTTCCAACATACAGTGGCCCTATCTGGTGGTATGTCTCAACCTATGTTCAGTTCACATTGACAGCTTTATCAGGTTTCCCTTGGAGGTGAGAATTTAGCCAATGTGAAGGCTGACTTCTATGGTTTTGCCAGCCTCCCACATGGCGTGCGAGCCATTAATGGCACATGTCGCTTGATGCTACTACAGGCTACTGAACAAGTCTGTTGCAAAAGAAAAAAAAACATTCCATTCCATCAATGTCAAAGTTGTTTGTCTGTTTGGTGGATCTCTACTACTTAAACATCTGTGCCTATTTTCATGGATCAGCCCATGATTCCTTTCTAATGTGGAACAGCAACATACTCCAGCTGATGTCACAACTGCACCCAGAGAGGGCCTGGCTGGTTGGTAAGTCGTGTCTGTCCTGATTGTGGGTGAGCATTGTCCGGTGCTACAATCATAAAGTTAGTGACTCATTGTTGCACTTATGTCCCATTCCTATACAGGAGCTCAGCAAATCCAAACCGTCCTTGGTTATTGACGCCCCAGAGGAATCCAAGTATGCCAGGGGAAATTTGCATCAATGAGGCCCATTGAAGAACACGACGGGCAGTTGAGCGGGCTTTTGGGATCCTGAAGACCAGATTTTTCTGTCTAGAAATGACTTGGGGAGCCCTCCTCTACTCACCCACCAAAGTGTGTCAGATCATTGTGCCATGCTGCGGGCTTTCTAACATCACCTTGCGGAGGAATATCCCAACCATCCAGAAGAGGGGGAGCATGCAGTGCCACCTGGTGAAAATGCTGAAATGCCAACTAAAGATGACAGTGGTGAAGAGGAAGGAGCTGATTTGTGAGAAGATAGCATGCACAGAAACTTTTCATAAGTGTATGTTATGTGATGTCATGACTATGACTGCACAATGAACTGTAGTTGTGAGAATGTGTGGAGTTGAGTTTTTTGAAAGAGTTAGGTAGCTCTGCAAAAATTAGGCTTGATTGATGAGATAGCCTTTGACACATCCCCTTGATGATGTTGCTTCATTTGTTTCAGGTTCTTTGTAATGGACTTTGTTTTCCACATGCTTGCTATGTGACTTGTGTCATATAAATGGTTTCATGGCTATACTCCTTGTTTTTTTCTTTGTATAGGTACCTTCACAATGACATCTTTTTTCTGCCAAACTTGTTTTTGTAGGTTGAAATTTAGTTCAGTAAAGTAAGAACACATCTTTGTTCCCCGTTTAAACATAGTTGCTATTAGGAGTATACAGCATATAACGAAACACAGAATATCATCACACCGTCATTCTTTATATCTTTCAACCTTTCTCAGTGAATGGGAATAACAAAAAAACTAAATCAAAACTCAGTTAACCAATCATAATGTGGGCTTCGGGGGATGGGCATAATTAATAGCTGATATCTGGTAAAGCCAGGAGGCACTGTGATGCTGTGGGGATTCACTTTTAATAAGTCCCTGACGGCCATTCCTCAGCTCCTGTCTACATTCCCTAGAACAAAATGTAGGGCAGAGTAATGCGCTGAGAGTCCCAACTCTCTATTGCTGAAAAAAATGTAATGTCCTAGTTCAGGTGGGGCAGGTGAACAGGGGAAGCCCTTTGACAGATTTGAGACTAAAGGTTTCCATTTGTATTAAAAATTCTTAAAGTCGTCTGCGAATATGTCTGCCATCCTCTCCAATGTCAGTGTACTCCAAAGGCGAGCATGCCATTGAGTGACCACCGGGGCTGCCTTCTTTTTCCAGGCCTCGGCTATTGCCATCTTAGCCGCAACCAGCAGAGCCAAAGGATTACTTTATCACCACTCATTTGATGTTAGAGAGTGTCATCCCATAGACCGAAAAGGACAAGGCGCATCTTGTGAGGAATGGGGTATCCTAATATCTCTTTAATGTGCGCTAGGATTTTGCTCCAAAAAGGGCAGATTGTGGGACAATCCTACCATATGTGTCTAAAATCACCCTGCAGGCACACCCTCACCAGCAAAGGTCTGAGGTGTCAGAAAATATTTTGTTCAAGTTAGTAGGATATAGATACCAGTTATACATGATCTTGTAATGCGGTTCTCTCAAGGCCATGGATATACTGTATTGTGAGATATCCCAAAATAACCTATCCCATTGTGTGTCTGAAATGAAGTTAATTCATGTGTGGCTGCTAGTTGGTTCTAAGGTTTAGGTGCCAAGTGCCGTAATTGTGTGTAGTGGTAAAACTCTCTATGGGAGTTAGAAATGGGTTATTAGGTTGGCAGTCAGGTTACCCCCTGTCCAAGCAAGGACCCTCACTCTAGTCAGGGCAGAGGAGAAACACACCTGGTTGACCCCTACTCACCCCCTTGGTAGCTTGGCATGAGCAGAAAGGCTTAACCCAGAAGCAATGTGTGAAGTATTTGTACCAACACATACAGTAATACAGTGAAAACACTACAAAATGGACACCACACCACTTTGGAAAAATAGGCAATATTTATCTAAATTAAACAAGACCAAAACAACAAAACTCCAACATACACAAGTCAAAATATGAATTTTCAAAAGAATAAGAGCCTTACTCCATAGAAAACAAAGGAAACGTTGATTTTACACAAAGTCCCTGGTTTGCGTCAAAAATAAAGCTGCACAGGAGAGCGTGCATCAGAAAAGTCAGCAATGCATTGATTCCTTACTCGCAAGTAAGGGTCTGTCGTTTCTTCTGCTGTCTGGTAGGCGATGTGCAGTTTTTCTCCCCCGCAAAAGAACAATGCATTGATTTCTGGACAGGGCACATCGGTTCCATGCAGTTTTACAATGACGTTGATGCCCAGCAATGATGCGTGAGAAATCCAGTCACAAAGTGTTAGAAAAACATGCCATGTGGGGTTTGCGTCATTATCAGCAGCTGCAAGCAGGTGTTGTGTCATTTCTCCAGCCACAATGCATCGATCTCCCAACCACTATGCAGGTGGAGCATCGATTTCAGCCGCAAAGTAGGTGGCGTGTCATTTATCAGCTGCATTGCAGATGGTGAATCAAAAATCTCCCCGCGCTTGTTCTGCCAACTTCACCTTTCAAGGGACCAGTGACTGGATAGGGCATCACTTGCAGGAGTCTCAGCAGAGAGTCCAGGTGGTGGCAGAGGAAGTCTTTGATGGCCCTGAGACTTCAAAACAGGGGGCAAGATCAGTTCAAGCCCTTGGAGATTCTTCTTCAAGCAGGAATGCACTACAAAGTCCAGTCTTTGTCTCCTTTCACAGGCAGGGGCAGCACTTCTCCTCAGCTCTTCTTCTTGGCAGAGGTTCCTCTTGGTTCCAGAAGTGATCTCAAGTCTGGGGTTTTGGGTATACTACTTATACCCTTTCTGCCTTTGAAGAAGGCAAACTTCAAAGGAAAGTCTCTGTTGTTCACAAGATCCTGTCTTGCCCAGGCCAGGGCCCAGACACACACCAGGACGTTGGAGACTACATTGTGTGAGGGTAGGCACAGCCCATTCAGGTGTAAGTGACCACTCCTCCCTGCAGTCTAGCTCAGATGGCTCATCAGGATATGCAGGCTACACCCCAGCTCCCTTTGTGTCACTGTCTAGAGGGGATTCACAAACAGCCCAACTGTCAGTCTGACTCAGACAGGGAATCACAAACAGGCAGAGTCACAAAAGGGATAAAGCAAGACAATGCCCACTTTCTAAAAGTGGCATTTTCAAACTGAGAATTTTAAAAGCAACTTTACCAAAAGATGTATTTTTGAACTGTGAGATCAGAGACACAAAACTGCAAATTTCTATGAGCTCCCAAAGTGAAACTGCACTTAAAATATATTTAAAGGCAGCTCCCATGTTATCCTATGAGCGAGATAGGCCTTGCAGCAGTGAAAACCGAATCTGGCAGTATTTCACTGTTAGTACATGTAAAACATATCAATACATATCCCACCTTTAGCATACGCTGCACCCCGCCCATGAGGCTACCTAGGTCCTACCTTAGGTGTGCCTTACATGTATAAAAAGGGAAGGCTTCGACCTGGCAAGTGGATACAATTACCAAGTCAAATTGGCAGGTTAAAACTGCTCACACAGACACTGCAGTGGCAGGTCAGAGACATGTTTACAGGTCTACTAATGTGGGGGGCACAACCAGTTCTACAGACCCATTAGTAGCATTTGATTTACAGGCCCTGGACTTTACTGGGGACTTACTAGTAAATCAAATATGCCAATCATAGAAAAGCCAATTACACATACACTTTACACAGGAGCACTTGAACTTTAGTACTAGTCAGCAGTGGTAAAGTGCCCAGAGCACCAAAAACAGCAAAAACAGAGTCCTGCACACAGTTAAAATATGGGAAGCAGAGGCAAAGATAGGGGAGACCACACAAGGATGCCAGATCTAACAGTGGGGAATACCAAAGTCTTTTTTGCAATTATCATTTGTTAGTATGTCTCAATTGTGGTAGGGGTCAGCTAGCGTAAGACAGCCTACTTCTCTCCATGCATCAGAAGGACCCTGTCAGAGGGACGGGGGAAGGTTGGGTTGTAATTTATTGGTGTACATGGCAAGGGAAAGGTCATCCAGCCTGCTGTTTTTGTCACTTCGTCCCAAACATTCAGAGTCATTTTTGTTGGTGTGCTAAGGTAAGCATTGTGGGGCAGTCTGCTCTTGGCTTCCAAAGTAAATCCCATATAACCCTCCCCACTATGGCCCAGTTCATATGTAGCCAGTGTTTATTAGTCTCCCTACATGACCACTCAGTAACAACTCTTAGCTGGGCTGCTTTGCAGTGTAACAGGAAATTCATGATCCCAAGGACTCCGGATTTCATTGGCATTCATAACATTTTTGTTCTGTGTGAGCCACTCACCAGAATTCCAGGCATTCCGATAGGGTGATGGCAATTCCCCAATCTCAGTGAAGACTAACATGACTGTGATGAAGAGTGCATTGCCCTCTCGCAAGTGCTCAAGGGGAAGGGGGTTTTGAGAAGAGAAAAAGAGAAAATATCAGCTTCTGCTTCGTGGACTGCAGAATCGCTCTGCTGGATCCTGGGCTGCATGTTGTGTATGGCATCAGGACTTCGGATTTATCAAAATACTGGGTTCTTCATTTTTTGGATTATGGGCTGCAATAGAATTGCTTTATTTATATTTTTAACTTGCATAAACCATTACAAAATTAGACAATGCATAATGTCAGTTATTGTTGACACATTTGCCATACCTTTCTATGAGGCTGAACAAGTCTCTTCCTTTTTGGCAATACTTTCAGAGTCTCTAAAGCAATGTCCAAACTAAAAAACAATCACCCTGACTAAGTGGCTTCTTTGTGTTCTGCCAATAATCTCTTGCCAATTAAAGTTTTGATTAACTTGCTCTAGTTCTAATATCTTAATTCTCAGGGGAAGGCTTGTTACAGGAAATATGTCTTTCCTTAATGTTTGTTCAGCGCTATCTTGGATTTAAACCCAAACCATAAATCATGCTTGTACTTATTGTCATAAATTATTTAAAATACAGAGCTCTGTTTTGTTCATTTAAGCAATTAATCTTTCTTTACCTTTAAATGAAGTTACTTGCTTGAAAGTTTCAGAAGAACCCAAACTGTGTTTTTTCACCTTTCTCATTTTCTCTCTTTTACAGGAACTATGGAATTGTCGGCAGAAGAAGGAAGAGGAGAGCCAGAACTCCGAAGAAAGCCGTCTGGAGGGTGAGGCTCGCCGGAACTCGAATGGAGGCTATCCAGAGGATGAGAAATGGTAGAACTCGACTGGAAGCTGGTAGGAAAATGAAAACAGTGGAACTTGACTGAAGGTAGGCTTGAGAACAAGGAACTTGACTTGCCCCGGAATTTGACTGGAGGCAGGCTGGGGGATAAGTAACTTGACATGGCTAGAAACAGGTGAGTAGAACAATAGGTATGAAGCCAACCAAGGCCTCAGACTCACAAGCACCCTTAAATAATCAAATGTGCACATGTGCCTTCTGGCAGTTGATTGCTTGTTAAGGAAATGAGCAATTATGTTTAATACAGATCACATTGTGAAGAGCACATGTTTTGGCAGTTACAGTTGGAGAAGGTGGAAAGGCAGTTGGTTGCTTGTTAAGGAAATGAACAATTATCCTCCTGATCGTGGAACATATTCAATACATATCACATTGTGAAGAGCACATGTTTTGACGGTTATAGTTGGGGTTAGTTCCCCACGGTGGTAGCAGCAACAGCAGTTTAAGAAGTTATGGGGTCAGGGAGAACACCATTGACTCAAGAAACGTACACAAAATTGTTCCCCCATACAAGGTGGGGGATGATATCCAAAAGTGGTTTGCTGCACTTGAGAGGGCCTGTGAAGTTCAGAGGGTCCCTCATGGCAAGTGCGCTGCTATTCTCTGGTTGTCCTTCCCTGATAAAGAGAGGGACAGACTCCTCAATCTGAAAAATGCACTCATTGATGGTTTTGGGCTCACCACAGAGCAATACAAAATTAAGTTCAGTGAAACCAAGAAAGAATCTTCACAGGATTGGGTTGACTTTGTGGACTGTTCTGTCAAAGCTTTAGAAGGTTGGTTACATGGCAACAAAGTGTCTGACTCTGAGGATCTATATAATCTGATTTTGAGATAGCTTATTCTGAACAGTTGTGTGTCTGATTTATTACACCAGTACTTGGTAGACTCAGAATTTGGAAAGAAGGCAGACACATGGGTGCGAACAAGGATGAGCAGAAAAGCTCATACGGGGGTAAATAGGAAAATAAGAAAGATGGTGAAAAATCTCAGGACAAGCATAGGGACAAGCATAAACATAAAGATTTGTCTCCAAGTCCACAACACTCTTCTGGGGGTGGGGATTAAACATCTTATTCTTTCTCTTGTATACACAATAAAAAGCCTTGGTGCTATGTGTGCAGAGGTAAAGGCCATAGGCCAGGAGATAAGTCCTGTCCAGGTAAAACCCCTGAGCCTACCACCACCAAATCATCCACTTCAGCTTCTAGTGCCCCTAGTAGTACTAGTAGTAATAGTGGTGGGACTACTGTCAATAGTCAAACTAAATGTTCAGTGAGGTTCACTTTTGGTTCGCTTATAGAAACTGGGGTGAGTGTAGAGACCCCAAGACAGTTTCTGTCTCACCTGGTGGCCTTGGCCTTGCCACCTTGGCTGCTTGTCCCCTTAACATAGACAAGTACAAGCAGTCAATTGAAATAAATTGTGTTGAGACCCAGGCCTACAGGGACACAGGTGCCAGAGTCACTTTGATGACTGAAAATCTGGTGTCACATGCACAACACCTCCTTGGACAGAAGTACCAGGTTACTGATGTCAATAACTCCACTCAGTCTCTCCCTTTAGCAGAAGTGCAACTTAGTTGTCATGGAGTTACTGACCCAAAGCAGGTGGGGGTGTCACCTAGCTTGCCTGTAGACTGTCTCTTAGATAATGACTCAGAGGCCTCAAGTTGGGCTTTGGTAGAGTTTAAGACCCATGCATCCATTCTGGGTATGCCTGAGGAATTTCTTCCTCTCATTTTAAGTGAAATTAAGAAGCAAAGAAGAGAAGGAGCCCTGAAGCCTCAGGATCCTCCTCACCCAACATGTAAAAAGGGTATCAAAGTATCCCTTCCCCACCTTACCACTAGGGATACCATTCCTGTGGAGGGAGATACCTCTCCTGGGGTGGAACCTGCACCAAGGGAGTCCACAGCTACCACAGCTAAACTTCCAGAGGTAAAAGTACCCCTCTGTGAAAACACTGAAACAGATAAGCATAACTGCACTGTTTTGGTAAATTTGGAGCAACCCTCAAGCCCTCCCAGAGAAACTTTAATGCAGCACACCTGCACTACCTCTAACGACATATGACAGCAGCCCTGTCCTTATGTGGAGCCTTTAGGACAGCAGCCCTGTCCTGCTCTAACCCAAGAGGGACAGCAACCCTGTCCTTTCTAAGAGCCATGGGGACAAACTTTATTCCCTGCTCTGGCCTTGCTGAGACAGCACCCCTGTTTAGCATTGCAATCCTTAGGACAGCAGCCCTGTCTTGACATAGGATCACAGGGACAGTCACACTGCCCAACTTTAAACATCTTAAATGTTACACATAGAGAATCTCATACTACGCACTTGCACTGTTTTCTAGGTAAAAATCTCCCATCAGGGAAGTTTATCTCCCCACAGGGAAGTAACCATACAGTGGATGATAAGACATAGGCGGTCATTCTGACCGCGGCGGGCGGCGGTAGCCGCCCGCCATGCGGTCACCGCCATTTGGCCGCTCTGCGGTCAAAAGACCGCGGAGGCCATTCTGGCTTTCCCGCTGGGCCGGCGGGCGCCCGCCAAAGGAACGCCCGCCGGCCCAGCGGGAAAGGCCCTGCAACACAGAGGCCGGCTCCGAATGGAGCCGGCGGTGTTGCAAGGGTGCGACGGGTGCAGTTGCACCCGTCGCGATTTTCACTGTCTGCTATGCAGACAGTGAAAATCATGCTGGGGCCCTGTTAGGGGGCCCCTGCACTGTCCATGCCAGTGGCATGGGCAGTGCAGGGGCCCCCAGGGGCCCCATGACACCCGTTCCTGCCATCCTGTTCCTGGCAGTAAAAACCGCCAGAAACAGGATGGCGGGAAGGGGGTCGGAATGGAGGTTCAGCCCTGCCAGGGGTATTCCGGCGGGAAACCGCCGGATCCCCTTTTCTGACCGCGGCTTTACCGCCGCGGTCAGAATGGGCACTGAAGCACCGCCAGCCTGTTGGCGGTGCTTCCGTTGCCAGCGGCCCTGGCGGTTTAGGACCGCCAGGGTCAGAATGAGGCCCATAGTCTTAGACAATAAAGGGCCTCATTCTGACTTTGGCGGGCGGCGGAGGCCGCCTGCCAAAGTACCGCCGTCAGAATACAGCTGCGCGGTCAAAAGACCGCCGCAGTAATTCTGAGTTTCCCGCTAGGCTGGCGGGCGACCGCCAGAAGGCCGCCCGCCAGCCCAGCGGGAAACCCCCTTCCACGAGGATGCCGGCTCCGAATGGAGCCGGCGGAGTGGAAAGGGTGCGACGGGTGCAGTTGCACCCGTCACGATTTTCAGTGTCTGCTATGCAGACACTGAAAATCTTGGTGGGGCCCTGTTAGGCCCTGGCATGGGCACTGCAGGGGCCCCCAGGGGCCCCACGACACCCGTTACCGCCAACCAGGTTCTGGCGGTCACAACCGCCAGAACCAGGCTGGCGGTAAGGGGGTCGGAATCCCCATGGCGGCACTGCCTGCAGCGCCGCCATGGAGGATTCCTCAGGCCAGGGGAAAACCGGCGGGAAAACGCTGGTTTCCCTTTTCTGACCGCGGCTTTACCGCCGCGGTCAGAATTGGCCTGGATGCACCGCCAGCCTGTTGGCGGTGCATCCGCAGTCCCCGGCCCTAGCGGTCCATGACCGCCAGGGTCGTAATGACCCCCAAAGTCTCAACTGGCCAAGGTTAGCCTTGTTGTCCTTTGTTTGGGGGGGGTATGTGAAAAGGTAGCCTCTTTCAAGCATGGTTAACCCCATTTTTGGCCTGTTTGTTAGTGTTTCTCAGTGTGTTTTAATTGTGTCACTGGGATCCTGCTAGCCACAACCCCAGTGCTAATGCTTTGTGGCCTAGTTGTCAGTCTGTTTCACTGTTCATGTAAGTATGTTTAAATGTGTCACTGGAGTCCTGCTAACCAGAACTCTAGTGCGTATGCTCTCTCTTGTTTGAAATTGGTACTTATATATTGGTAACCCAGTATTTTACTGTAAATTGACATACTGGACCCCCCTTATAGGTCCCGAGTATATGGTACATAGTACCCAGGGCATTGGGGTTCCAGGGGATTCTTATGGGCTGCAGGATTTCTTTTGTCACCCACAAGGAGCCCATACAAAGGCTTCTACAGGACTTCCATTGTAGCCTGTGTGAAATAGTGCATGCACTTTTTCACAGCCATTTTCACTGCACCAGGTCACTTATAAGTCCCCTACATGTCAGGCCTTCAGACCCTAAGGCTGGGTGCAAAGTACTTCTGTGTGAGGGCACCTCTGCACTAGGAGAAGTACCCCTAGTTGTCCAGGCCCATTTTCCCAGATGTCATGAGTGCGGGATACCATTTTAAGTGTGCACTGTCCATAGGTCAATACCTATGCACAGCTTCACAATGCTAACTCTGAATATGGCCAAGTATGGTGTCTAACAATTGGGAATCGTACTCCAATACTGATTCCAGTATTGGTTGCACAATCCCATGCACTCTGAGAGCTCCACAGTGGACCTCCAGTACTGCTATACCAGCCTTCTGAGGTTTCCACTGCAGCCCACCTGCTGCCACCTCACATACAGGCTTCTGCCCTCCTGGGGCTTGAGCAGCTCAGTCCCAGGAGGCAGAACAATGCATTTGCTTTAAGAGAGGGGTGTTACACCAACTCCCTTTAGAAATAGGTTTTACAGGCATGGGAGGGGTATCTGCCCAGAGCCTCTGGAAATGCTTTGAAGGGCACAGATGGTGCTCTCCTTTCATAATCCAGTCTACAACGGTTCAGGGACCCCTAGTCCCTGCTCTGGCAGGAAACTGGACAAAGGAAAGGGGATTGACCACTCCATTGTTCATCACCACCCCAGGGGTGGTGCCCAAAGCTCCTCCAGAGTGTCCCTGGGTTCTGACATCTCGTTTTCAGGATGGTCAGGGACCTCTGGGAGCACTTAATTGGCCAATGCCAGCAGTTGACGTCAGAGACCTCTCCTGATTGGTGCTTACCTGGTTTTGTGTCCAGCCCCTCTCTCAGGGCTATTTACGGTCTCTACTCTGGGTGTTTCTTCAGATTCAGATTGCAAGACTCCAGCAGGAATCCTCTGCATCCTTTACTTCATCTTTTACCATCAGATTAACTGCTGACTGCTCTAGGAACTCTCCAAAACTGCAACAAAGAAGTTAAGATGACTTCTGCAACATGGTATCTTCAGCTCCTGCCAGCAACTGCAACAGTTTCCAGGTTGTGCATCCTCCAAGGACTGCCTGTTTTCAGCCTGCACCAGAAGAACTGAAGGACTCTCCCATGAAGTGACAGAGTCACTTCCCTGCTTTAGCAGGCATCTCTCTGCATTGATGGCCAGTGGTTTGGGTCCCCTCTTGCGATGACAGGTGTGGGTCCAGTGATACGGGAGGTGGACTAAAGTGACTCTGAAAGTCCCAACATCCAGCTATCCAAATTTGGTTGAGGTAAGAGCTTGCTTCCCCATGCAAGACAATACCCTCATGCACCGCATTACTTGCAGTAGCTTATGCTTGTGTGTGACCTTCCAAGAAGTTCTTTGTGTACAGCACAGCTTAGGCCTCAATTTGCACCTTCTTTATTAAATGCTGTGGGACTTCTGTGCACGCTGCCTGGTTTTCTGAGGGCTCTCTGGGTTGCTGAGAGCCCCCTCTGTCTCTCCCTCCTGGGTAGAGGCCACCAAGTCCCTCCTGGTCCCGGGCAGCACCATTTTCTACTAACCATGAGCTGTGCGTGTGCCAAGGCTTGTTGGCAGAATCCAGTGACGCAAACCAGACTGCATTCATCCATCCAGCGTGGGACATCTTCTGCACCAACTAGGAACCCGCTTCTTGGACTTTGTCCCCTTCTTCCAAAGGTCTTCAGGTCTAGGAATTCATTGTTGGTGCCTTGCAGTCTCTTCTGGTTTTTGCACTGTCTTCTATCATGACTTGTAGTGTGTTTGAGGAAACTCGCTGTGTCTTACTCCTGGTTTCCTGAGCTCTAGGGTGGGGTATTTTACTTACCTTTGGTGTTTTCTTACACTCCTAGCACCCCTCTACACACTACACTTGCCTAGGTGGGGAAACCAACTTTCACATTCCTCTATTTTAGTCTATGGTTTGTGTTCCCCCTAGGCCCATTGCAACCTACTGTGATTTTCACGGTTTTCTCTATTTTCCGACTATTTACTTAGCTGTTTTTGGTAATTAGTATATTTATTGTGTAATTTACTTACCTCCTAAGGGAGTATAGCCTCCAAAGCATTTTTGGAATTGTGTGACTAAAATAAAGTACCTTTTTTTGGTAACACTGAGTATTGACTTTCATATGTGTGAGTACTGTGTGACTACAGTGGTATTGCAAGAGCATTGGATGTCTCCTAGTTCAGCCTTGGCTGCTCTGCCTACAGCTACCTCTAGACAGCCTGGCTTCTAGACACTGACTACATTTCACTAATAAGGGATAACTGGACCACATATAAGGTATAAGTACTTCTGGTAGTGAGGTTAATATTGACCTGGAGTTCGTCCAGGTGGGAGGCGATCGAGGAGTCAGTAAGTATAATGAGAACGTCATCAACAAAAAGTGAAATCCTATGCTCTGTCATTCCAAATGTTATCCTGTGAATGATGAGTGATAAGCGAGTACGTGCTGCCAAAGGTTCTACACTGGTGCAAATAATAGGGTGGATAAGAGACACCCTTGTCTTGTCTCCCTTGTCAAATGAAACAGTACTGAACTGATACCATTTACCAAGACTGGACTGAGGTTCTGCATAATGAGCCCTAATCATCCCAATGAATTGATCACAAAACCCGTATTGTCAAAGAGCATGGGACGTGAGGTCTGATCGACCTAGTCAAACACCTTCTCGGCATCAAGACTCAACAAAATGGTGGGAGGCTTTTTCTTCTGAGTTTTCTCAATTGGGTGAATCACACTTTGGATGTTGTCATGCATCTGGTGACATTTAACAAATCCATATTGGTCCGGGTGGACCAAGTCTGGCAGCATGCCTTCTAGTCGGGACATGAGAATCCTGGCATGAAGTTTCATTTCAAGATTTAGAAGGGGGAATACATGTCTCTACCTGAAATGTGATTATTTTCTGCTTACCTCCCTGCCTGAAGGATGCCGTCTTTGATCTTGAAGGAATGTAGCTTTCCTAGCACATCTCGTAGTTGTTGCTTGTCACTTGACACTCGAATGCCCACCCTGTGGACTCTGTCTATTTTTACTTTCAAGCGCGTCTTTCTGTTACATCTGAGAGCATTAGGGTGGTCATCCCCCAACTTTCTGCCTCCCTCCCTCCACTTTTCTGATACTGTTTTTGCGGCTCTGTGCACCTTTGCTAATCAGTGCTAAAGTGCATATTCTCACTTCTTTAACCATGGTAACATTGGTTCATACCCAATTGCATATCTGATCTACTTGTAAGTCCCTAGTTAAGTGCACTACATGTGCCCATGGCCTGTAGGTTGAATGCTACTAGTGGACCTGTAGCACTAGTTGTGCCACGCACATAATTAGCCCCTTAACCATGTCTCAGGCCTGCCATTGAAATGCCAGTGGGTGCAGTTTCACTGCCACTTCGACTTGGCATTTAAGAGTACTTACCAAGTTTTAAACCTCCATTTTTATATATATAAGCCACCCCTAAGGTAGGCCCTAGGTGACCCATAGGGCAGGTTGCTATGTAGGTAAAAGGCAGGACATGTACATTTGTGTTTTATATGTCCTGGTAGTGGGAAACTCCTAAATTTGTTTCCTCCCAATCTCCCCAGCAAACGCACTGACTGGCTCAGCTTCCATTGAGGAGGATCTGTCTATTCGTGACTGTGGCTTCCCCCTGGGCCATCACATTCCACATCCTTCATTCGCTGCTAGCATCTGCGACCCTTATTCTCTGTATGCAGCATGACGTCAGCATCGGGAGCCGCCCAGGGCCTCATTCCTATCTAGGGCCCCCTTATAATCATTAAACAGATTACACTTTTGCTCTGGTAAATGTCCACATTTCCCAACTTTGCTGTGGGCAACAGCGGAGCCGAAGGAAATTACAACCTGTTGGCCATCTGGGCAAGCCCACCTCCACCATGATATCTTCATGTGGGCATTTCAGAGCTGTGACATTGGCAGATATGTGATACTGTTCTGACATATACAAAGTGGACATGGATCGTTCCAGGTGTTGTCATTTAGTAACGATTAGATTAAGCATTAGCAGAAGACATCTTGTATTTAGCAACTATTGTGAACATTTCGCGGAATCCATTTTGTATTCATGGCAGCCATTATCTCTGCCACATGCTGCCATGTGCTCGCCATGTGCTCTGTCCTACCTTTCTGTTAACTACTCTTGAAAATCTGTCTAGTGACAAGTTATATTTAGCATCTCCCACTTTCGCACATGCCCAGTAAGATCTGCGGCTGTTAGTAATTAGTAACAGACGGTAAGGTGTCAACTAGTCCTTGAAAACTGTTAGCCCCTCCTACCTGTTGACTGTGCATTTCCATATGGCCTTATATGTATAGAAGTCTTGCTTCTATAATTTTACCACCTTCTTTTGGCCCCTGCGTGGGTATAAAAGGACCATGCTCTCTTAGTTCAGTGTGCTACTTCAAACATTACCGAAGGGTGCTGTTTGAACTGTAGTACCACCTCATGAGGTTTAATAAACTTTGGAGGTCATTACAACCCTGGCTGATGATGTTAAAGCGGCGGTAAGACCGCAAACAGGCTGGCGGTAAAAAAATTGGAATTATGACCGTGGCGGAAACCGCCAACAAAGACAGCCACTTTAACACTCCGACCGCCACGGCGGTACAGACAAACAGCTTGGCGGTCACCGCCAACAGACAGGCGGGAGACAATGTACCGCCCACAGTATCACAACCTACCAATCCGCCACCTTTTCCGGGACGGATTCTCTGCGGATAAAAACACGGCAGACACATCCATTTCAAAGGGAAAACGCTCACCTCTACACCCCACGAGAAAAGATGACACCTTGGAACCGGAACTCAAAATCCTCCCTGCGATAGTCTTCCTGCTCCTATACGACCATCATCAACGCCGGCGGCGAAGACAACGGTGAGTACTGAACCTACGACATAGGGGAGGGGGAAGCAAAGGTCAGGGACACACACACGCAACACCCCCACCCCCACCCCGACCCTCACTCACTACAACACACACACCAATGCATATCCAAACATTACAGTAACAACCCCCAACCCCCCCGGAAGAATGCAAAGACAAAGGGAAATGAGTGGAACCATTGTAATATATCAAAATACAGTAACCAAATATATACATATATATATACACATTAAACAAAATATACATCACGATTAGTAGTGCAGGTAATGCACCAATCATTGTCAGTGGACCACTGGGCCCAAAATGCATAGGCGAGGCCCACATCAGATACCTGATCAAAACGGAGAGAACACTGCTGGGGCATCAGATAGAAATACAACAGGCACCTCAGGGGGAAGGGAAGGGGGGGCACCTCAGCCTAATGAGTGCACCATGCCAGATCCACGAGGGGGCTCCATACCCGCTGCTGTATCCTGGGGAGTGCAAAGCCACAGTCTCTCAAGTCTCTCCAGTGGGTGGTTTGCCCACTGTACCATCCTGGGGAGTGCAAAGCCACAGTCTCTCAAGTCTCTACAGTGGGTGGTTTACCCACTGTACCATCCTGGGGAGTGCAAAGCCACAGTCTCTCAAGTCTCTCCAGTGGGTGGTTTGCCCACTGTACCATCCTGGGGAGTGCAAAGCCACAGTCTCTCAAGTCTCTCCAGTGGGTGGTTTTCCCACTGTACCATCCTGGGGAGTGCAAAGCCACAGTCTCTCAAGTCTCTACAGTGGGTGGTTTGCCCACTGTACCATCCTGGGGAGTGCAAAGCCACAGTCTCTCAAGTGGATTACAGTGCCACTGGTTCTGAAGGGGTACTGGTGCCCAGAGTGCTTCATCCTGTTAAGGACAGACTGAGTGGATGCATGTCTCCACTGGTTCTGGAGGGGGACTACTGCCCAGAGTGCTTCATCCTGTTAAGGACAGATGGAGTGGATGCATGTCTCCACTGGTTCTGGAGGGGGACTGGTGCCCAGAGTGCATCACTCTCCCAGTGACGGTCCCAGTTGCGTCACTGCCCCTGCCGCTCATGGGCTAGCGGTGCTTGCCATGGCGGTCTTTGCCCTGTTCAGCGGTCCTTGCCCTGTTCAGCGGTGCTTGACATGGCGGTCTTTGCACTGTTCAGCGGTGCTTAGCGGTGCTTGCCCTGTTCAGCGGTGCTTGACATGGCGGTCTTTGCCCTGTTCAGCAGTGCTTGCCCTGTTCAGCGGTGCTTGACATGGCGGTCTTTGCCCTATTCAGCGGTGCTTGCCCTGTTCAGCGGTGCTTGACATGGCGGTCTTTGCCCTGTTCAGCGGTGCTTGCCCTGTTCAGCGGTGCTTGACATGGTGGTCCTTCATTGCCCGGCTGGGCTGGGGCTGGTGGTCCTTCATTGGGCAGCTGGGCTGTGGCTGCCGGGGCCCTCCTGGGCTGCTGGACTGTGGCTGGCGGTGGCCTCCTGGCCACTGACAATGGGGCTGCCCTCCTGGCCACTGACTCTGGCGGTGGCCTCCTGGCCAGTGATGATGGGGCTGGTGGTGGCCTCCTGGGCAGCGGGGATGATGGCGGTCTTCTCCGCCGTGCTGCTCCTCCCAGACTTTGGCGATTTCTTCTGCCCCTTCCCCACCTTGGAGGAGTCACAGCTGAGTGGACACTCCCCCTGGGACCCTTGTGAGCGGCTTTGCTGGCTGGAGTCTTCCCCCACTCCCACCGGGCACTGTCCAACTTCTGGTGCTTCACGGGGGGGCTGGCTGTGCTGTGGCTCCGTGTCACACTGGCTGCCCTGGTGCCCTCCACATACCTGTAACAACAGGCACCACTGGTCCCGGAGATTTTTTGGCTGAGGTGCTAGTACAGGACCTATGAATCGGAGGGGGGGTGGGAAAGAGGTCGAGCTTGGTCATGAAAAGTTTCTTAGGAACACTGCGACGGGTAGCTGGAGGGGGTCTGGGAGTGGAGGAAGAGGAGGTGGTTGTAGGAGGTGTATCATTTGTGGCTTTGGGTGCAGGTGCAATACGCTGGAGGCTGTCGTGAGGTGGATGTATGTTGGGTGGGTGTGTGCCTGCGTTTGTGTACTTTGGGAGGGGGCGTCACAAACACACTGGGAGAGGACACAGGGGACGTGTAAATGGTAGTGGGGTGGTGAGTGCAGGTGAGCAGGGTGTGGTGGTGGGTGTGCTGGTGCGGGACCTAGTGGCTGTAGTGGTAGTGCATGCAGGTGAGAGTGTAGACGAGACTGGGAGGGAGGAGGGAGACGACGAGGAGGGGGACACAGTGGAGGCAGTGGATGTTGCTGTGTCTGTATGTGTGTGATGCTTGTGTGAGTGCCTGTGGGATGTGTGGTGCTTAAGTTTGCCTGAGCTTCCCTTGTGTGTTGAGGTGTGTGCATGCTGGTCCGATGGTGTGCTTGGGATAGGCTGGGGTACAGGGGATTGGGTCTGGGTGGAGCAAGTTGGAGGGGGGAGGCTAGAAACAGGGACAATGGCTGCCATCAGTGCTGAGGCCATAGTTTGCAGGGTTTGATGAAGGGCAGCCTGACCAGAATGAATGTCCTCCAGGAATGCATTTGTGTGTTGCAATTCTCTTTCTACACCCTGGATGGCATTCAAAACGGTAGACTGCCCAACAGTAAGTGACCTGAGGAGGTCAATGGCCTCCTCACTGAGGGATGCAGAGGTGACAGGGGCAGGGGCTGAGGTGCCTGGGGCGAAGGTGATGCCCACCCTCCTGGGTGAGCGGGCACGGGCGAAGGCTGAGGGGCTGCTGGGAGGACGGTGCTGGTGGGGGGGTGGCTGCTGTACCTGTAGAAGTGGGGGGCACAGATTTTGCCGCCACCACAAGGGAGCTCCCATCGGAGGACGAGTTCGTGTCGCTGGTTGCTGGTCCTGCCCCTGCCGCAAAGCTCCCCTCGCCCTCCGTCCCACTGGTGTATTCAGAGTCTGTGGTGTGGCCCTCCATGGCCATGTGGGATGCAGCTCCCTCGGGCTCCGGTGCTACTGTACCTCTGCCTGATGATGCTGATGCACACAAGAACAGGAAGACCACAAAAAGGGGGGTGGGACGACAGAAGAAAGACAGGTTGAGTGCATGGCTTACCGCTACCGTTGGCGGACAATTCAGACACAGCAGCCCCCTGCACTACGCCACGCTGTTGGGCTCTACAGATGCAGTACCTGGGATATGGCCTACAAGGCTATGGTCGACATCTGTACACATAGATGACACAGGGGCATGTATACCTGTACTTGGCACTCTACAGAGGTGGGGTGGAGTGCCACATGGCATGCATTATGGAGGGGCCTAGCCTGCGGAATGTGCCCTGGCCTAGGGGAACCCACAGCCCTCCTCCACCACCCAGACACCTTCACTGCGCACAAAGTCTGCAGAATGATGTTGTACTCACCCCCTTGTGTCTGCTGTGATGCCCTCAAGCGCCCATCCAACTCAGGGTAGGCCACCGCCAGGATCCAGAACATCAGGGGGGTCATGGTGCGACGGGCACCCCTCCCGCGTTGGGAGGCCATCCCCAGCTGAGCCTCTGCCGTCTTCTTGCTCCAGCGACGAATGTCCTCCCATCTTTTACCGCAGTGGGTGCTCCGTCTCTGGTGGACCCCCATGGTCCGTACGTCCTTGGCGATGGCACGCCAAATAACCTTCTTCTGGTGGGCGCTGACTTACATGAAATGTACAGGTGAAGAAGAGAAGTCATTAGCAACTGCACCCTCGAAGTGAGTGGCCCACATCCCTAGCCTTGCAATGTGGCACATGCATTCACAGTCCTTCATGCACGCAGAACTGTGGCCCCTTCCTTCTTACAACCAGCCCTCTACACTCAGGCATGGCCCATACAATGTGCTCCCTGTGTACTTACCTGTTGGTCTGAAGGACCATAGAGTAGCGTGTACTGGGGGAGGACCACGTCCACAAGCTTCTCCAACTCCTCTGCAGTGAAGGCAGGGGCCCTTTCCCCAGACGCACGAGTCATTGTCTCTTCCAGACCGAGGTCACAGCAGCACTTGCAGTGTAGGTCCTCTCCTGTCGAAGATCAGGTATCGAGTGATTCAACAGCTAGAAAATGGCGGTCACGTCCGCGACGGTCACATCCGCGGCAGTGCGTATCATCACCGCCGGTGCACTTCGGTCCAATGTTACCCAATGCAGCATTGCGCCGCGGTCTTCTACCGCCTACCGCGACGGTGTAGAACGCCAGCGCAGTTACCTCACATCCCATTGTCCCAGTTTAGAGGTCAGGCAGCCGCCATTTCAGGGGCCCACATGGCTTCATTTTCAACTGCGTCATACATACCTAGGCCTAGACTCAACACACATACAGGCAACTTTTTGGATTATGTTTCGTGTTCTGTGTAGACTGTGGGTACATACCTCTGAGTTGTTTGACTCTGTGGTCGCTGTTGTCCTTCCTAGGCACCGTCCGCTGGGACATGTGAGGAGATGGCGGAATCCTCCGGTGTACCGACCGCTGGTGGACCTGTTGACAATGGAGGAAAGACATTTGATCATCACCTACAGGTTTGACCGTGCCACAATCCAGGAACTGTGTGTCCAGTTGGAGCCAGACCTGATGTCAGCAATCCGCCATCCCACAGGGATCCCCCCTCAAGTGCAGGTGCTATCAGTGCTCCATTTCCTTGCAAGAGAGTCATTTAAAAAAACAGTGGCCATGGCATCAGGGATGTCCCAGCCTATGTTTTCCAACGTGTTGTCCAGAGTGTTGTCTGCCCTGCTGAAACACATGCGGAGCTACATCGTTTTCCCTCAGATGGAGGATTTGCCTACAGTGAAAGGTGACTTCTATGCCCTTGGACATATCCCTAACATTATAGGTGCCATTGATGGGACCCATGTAGCTCTGGTCCCCCCCCACAGGTGTGAACAGGTGTACAGGAACCAGAAGAGTTATCATTCGATGAATGTACAGATGGAATGTTTGGCAGACCAGTACATCACCCAGGTAAATGCTATGTTACCTGGCTCCATGCATGACGCCTACATCCTGCGAAATAGCAGCATCCCTTATGTGATGGGTCAACTCCAGAGGCACCGGGTGTGGTTATTAGGGGACTCTGGTTACCCCAACCTGTCATGGCTACTGACCCCAGTGAGGAATCCCAGGACCAGGGCAGAGGAATGCTACAATGAGGCCCATGGGCGGACTAAGAGGGTGATTGAACGCACCTTCGGCCTCCTGAAGGCCAGGTTCAGGTGCCTCCATATGACAGGTGGTTCCCTATTCTACTCACCAAGGAAGGTGTGCCAGATCATCGTGGCCTGCTGTATGCTTCACAGTCTGGCTTTGCGAAGACAGGTGCCTTTTCTGCAGGAGGATGGTCCAGATGACGGTGTTGTGGCAGCTGTGGAGCCTGTGGACAGTGGGGACTCAGTTATCCAGCAATAACTCCAGTGACACACAGGTGAGAACACATTCCTGCACACTATAAGTACTTTAACACATCTACCTCTAACCTGTCTGTCGATTTCAACCACTATATGGTAACTGAGTTGTACATTTCCATTACAGTTTCACAGGCGTGGTTACCAACGTGTGTCATCTGCTTAGATTCCTCATGGACATGAGATGTGTGACATAGGTATGTTGGCATTACATTTGAGAATGGATTTTGTCACTGTCATTACCAATACACATTTTCAAAATCACAGACTGGCTCCAGATTGTTTTGTGCTTCAAGGGTGTTTATTGCAGTGCTAAATATTGGAGGTGGGTGGTAAAATGGTGATGGGGGATGGTGAAGGAATGTCCATGGCAGAGTCCAGTCTATTAGTCTCACAGGTGCAATGCCCATATGGGCATAGGAAGTGAAGCTGGGGCAGTTCCAATATGGACAGGGTTACAAAGTGGGACAGTGGGATGACAATCAGGGTGGTCTCATTTCTTGGCAGGGGTCTTGGCATCATGCTCTGTCCTGTTCCTGGATCTCAGGGACCGCTTGTGGGGTGGTTCTCCGTCTGCAGGGGGTGGGGTGCTGGTGTGGTGGTCCTGTGGCGGTGCCTCCTGTCCACTAGCGCCAGCGGAGGTGGTGGGCAGTTCTTAGTCCATGCTAGTGTCATGTGCCCCTTGGAGTGCCACGGTGTCCCTCCTAGTGTTAAGTATCTCCTTCAGCACCCGTACGATGGTGCCCAGGGCGGTGCTGATGGTTCTGAGTTCCTCCCTGAAGCCCAAATACTGTTCCTCCTGCAGGCGCTGGGTCTCCTGAAACTTGGCCAGTACCGTTGCCATCGTCTCCTGGGAGTGGTGGTAGGCTCCCATGATGGAGGAGAGGGCCTCGTTGAGAGTGGGTTCCCTAGGCCTGTCCGCCCCCTGTCGCATGGCAGCCCTCCCAGTTCCCCTGTGTTCCTGTGCCTCCGTCCCCTGGACCGTGTGCCCACTACCACTGCCCCCAGTTCCCTGTTGTTGTTGGGGTGGTGGGTTATCCTGGGTTCCCTGTAGTGGTGGACACACAGCTGATTGACGTGTCCTGGGTACGGAGGTATGGGCCCGATGGGTGGGTGCTGTGCTGGTGTTACCAGAGGGTGGAAGGTCTCTGGTGGCCTGTGACTGGGTGTGGGGAACCGACTGTCCCGATGCCCACGATGATCGGGGCTGGTCATCTGGATCCAGTTGGACAGAGCTGCTGTCATCACTGTGGGCCTCTTCTGTGGGAGGGGTAGAGATGTCTGGACCCTCTTGTCTGGTGACGTTGGGTAGTGGTCCTACAGGGGTATAAAAGCATGATTATTGCATCTGTGTGTATTATGGTGTGCAATGGGTGGGTGACCGTGTACTGCAGTGCTAGCATTCCTGTGTGTGGGCTTGTCTAGTGATGGTTGAGGGGGGTGTTATGGGTATGTGCAGTGGGCATGCTTTAGTGATGGGTGTCCATGCTTTGTTGTGTCATGCAGGGATGGTGTTGGGATGGGTGGTTTGTGTTAATAGTACATATGTGAGGAGTTGGAGTGATAGGGGAGGGGGTGAGGGTGGGGGTCTGTGATAGCATGCAGGTAGGGTGGGGGATATGATAGTTAAGATTTGACTTACCAGCGTCCATTCCTCCACCGACTCCTCTGAGGCCCTCAGGATGCATGATAGTCAAGACCTGCTCCTCCCATGTTGTTAGTTGTAGGGGAGGAGGTGGGGGTCCGCCGCCAGTCCGCTGTACCGCGATGTCGTGCCTGTAGACCACGGAACGCACCTTCCCCCGTAGGTCGTTCCACCTCTTCCTGATGTCGTCCCGATTTCTTGGGTGCTGTACCACTGCGTTGACCCTGTCGACTATTCTTCGCCATGGCTCCATCTTCCTAGCTATGGAGGTGTGCTGCACCTGTGATCCAAATAGCTGTGGCTCTACCCATATGATTTCCTCCACCATGACCCTGAGCTCCTCTTCGGAGAACCTGGGGTGTCTTTGCCGTGCCATGGGGTGGTGTAGGTGATGTGTGGGGTGGTGTATGTGGTGATGAGTGTGGTGATATGTAGTGGTGTGTGGTGTTTTGTGCGTGGAAGTAGTGTGGGTGATGATGTTGTGTGCCCCTGTATGGTGGGGTTGTCTATGCTGTGCTGTCTCTCTGGCCTTCGTCTACATTTTTGGTCATAAGGGTTTGTGGGTGATGTGGGTGTGTGTTTTATATTTTATTGAGTGTGTGGGAGTGGTGTGTGTATGTGTATCAGGTGTGTGTATTTCAAATTGTCCAATGTGTTGGTGTTTTGGAGATGTGTGTGTATTTTGAGCGCGGCGGTGTGTACCGCCAATGGAATACCGCAGTTGAAAGACCGCCGTGTGGATTCATGGGTTGTGATAGCATGGGCGTGTTTCTGTTGGCGTGACGGTGGAGGATTTGTTTTCGCCAGTTTATCACTGACCTTTGGTGTGTCTGACTTGTGTGGGTGTCTGACTTTTGTCGGATTTCGGGATGTGAGTCGTAATAGCTGTGGGGGAATTCCGCGGCCGTGGCGGTGTGTTGGCGGTCTTCTGCACGGCGGTAAGTGCTTTTAACGCCAATGTTGTAATGACCCCCTTTGTCTTTTATTTCAGTTTCTGTGCCAACTTCTTCCTATATGGTCTGAGAACTTTGTGCAGAGAAGGGCGAACCCCTTGCACTAGTAGGCCTGGCTGAGGCTTACTTCAACAAATTGGCACCCAAACAGGGAATCATCGGTGACTCGGACACCTGATGGATTGGTCGCGATGAAGGATTGGGATCTCGCTGTGGACGATCAATGCCTGAGGAGACCCGAGTCTTGGCAACCACGGCATTTTTCCCTTCTTTCTGATTTGACCATCCAGGTGGCGCCAGTCCTCGACTGAGATCCTTTTTGTTCATTCGTTGTGCAGTGACCATTTGGTCGATTTTAGAACTTGGCAGTTGGAACCTGGATGCCCTGTGATTGGTAAGAGCCGTTTTACAGCACTTTCTGTGGGTTTTGGTGCCTTTGTTTGGTAATGAAGTTTAGCACCACTTACTGTGGCTCTCGTGTTTTGGGTGACTAGTCAATTTGTGTTCTTTGAATTTATATATAAATTGCAATTTATATAGGCAGGTAATGAGGAGAATTTTCTCCAATTTAATTTTTATTTGAACTGCACCTTAAGTGCTACTTTAATTATAATGCTGCATATTCTGCACTATTTTTGGCATGCCTGTTTTTAGCGCACTTCGTAGGATGTGTTGCTTTTGTAATGGTACCAATTTGAGACTGGAAGAATCGCAACTGGAACCCCCAGAGGGGACGCCCAATAGAGATATGTATGTTAAACTTGGTCTTTCTTCTATAATGTACAGCACATTATGGAATAAATACACTCATGCGGATCCTGAGTTACGTTGGCCTATGCATGGGTCATTTGATTTGCGAAAGATTGAGTATGTGGAACAATGTATGTGTAAGCAAAGGTCTAGGTAAGATGTGTTTGACTGTGTACGAATGTGGGAGAAGGAAGCGTGAGCAAGCCTTGCTTGAGAAAGAGCAGCATAAGAATGTATATGTGAAAGCACTGGAAATGAGAACGAAAGAAATAAACGATTTAAAGGAGATAGAAGAGAAAGAACATAAATTACAGGTAACTGGCCAATACACTGTTCGGCAACCTCTCTTTCCTATCCTTAATAAACCGCACAATGATTGTTTGCTACTAGATCGCCCTCCACCTCCGTATGTCGTTCCTTCTGCCCCTAATGAGTTAGCTGAGGTCTCCGGTTCGGAGCAACAGAAGATACGAGACAGTCGCTCTATGTTGCCTGCTGACCGTGCGTTTGAGCTTAGATCTATTGCTCGTAGAACAATTTGTAGCGTTGTATCTGCTTCTGAACTTTTAGACAACATGAAAGGGTGGACAGAAAAGGAGCAGCTATATTTTACTGAGGCATTTGGCACAGAAGTTATTGAACTATTTCAGAAATATTCTGATGAGTTAGAGCCCGAGGGTGTAGCAGCTGATCATAAGCAAATGCGTGATGGTCTTTTTGTTTTCTCCCAGGTGACTGATGCAATCAGGCGTTTGGTGAAATTATATGTTGCAGCAGTCCGTTTGCAAGTGATGATACAACTTCTGTTGATGCTAAGGGTTATTTTATTTATAAATGGGTGTATACTCCTTGGAATAGGGCAGAGGTAATGGCACTTAAAACAGCATTACCTGACACGCAGAAAAATCCAGCCGCCTTTTATGAGGAAGTTGAGGGAGCAATTAGTTCTTGTACTATGACTTTGGCTGACATTGATTTATTTTTCGGATTGATATTACCACCAGATATATGGAGAACTGTTTGTAAAGTTGATGATCGTGCAGTTTTTGGGGTGTCATGGAAAGAATTAGAACAGATGGACGGGGATAGGGAACCTGCGAAAAAGCCGTATCAGTTGATTCTAGATCTTCCCGCAGCCATATAAGTTAAGTTAAAAATGATTATTCCCCCTAAAAAGATAGATTGGACTCTTTTTAGCGTCTTGTAAGCAAAAGGCAGATGAATCGGTCTCTGATTTCTTTACACGCTTTGAAGAAGCATTTTATGATTTTAGCGGCCACTTATTGTCAGATGACATGGGCAGACATTTGTTTGTCGATAAATATGTCGCAAATCTGTTACCAGGAATAGCTAGTCGTCTAAAAGCCAGTGAAAGTTCATGGACTACCTCTACTCCTGTTTCTCTTTAGACTATGGCTCAGTATTATGAACGTCAGGAATTAGAAGCAAAAGGTAGCAAGGATAAAAAGATTAAAGAATTAAAGACGAAGGTTATGATGGCTCAAGCTTACGGTCCGCCTTTTAGAGGTAGTGATAGAGGTGGACGTGGATCCTACGGTTTTTCTTTCACTTGTTCGAATTTGTCTGTTGATCAGTGTGCGTACTGTAAGAAATTTGGGCATTGGGCTGCCGATTGTCCAGCACTACGTGTTCAGAAGTGTTCACTTGGTCGGGGACAAATGAGAAATCACTCAGGATATTCAGGGCCTAAAAGAAGTTGATGCAAATGTACGAGGGCAGGATGGGTTTAACACTTTTGACAGACGGAACCAATACCAGAGGTCTCCGGTTCGGAGCAACAGAAGATACGAGACAGTCGCTCTATGTTGCCTGCTGACCGTGCATTTGAGCTTAGATCTATTGCTCGTAAAACAATTTGTAATGTTGTCTCTGCTTCTGAACTTTTAACAACATGAAAGGGTGGACGGAAAAGGAGCAGCTATATTTTACTGAGGCATTTGGCACAGAAGTTATTGAACTATTTCGGAAATATTCTGATGAGTTAGAGCCTGGGGATGTAGCATCTGATCATAAGCAAATGTGTGATGGTGTTTTTGTTTTCTCCCAGGTGGCTGATGCAATCAGGCGTTTGGTGAAATTATGTGTTGCGGCACTCCGTTTGCAAGAGAAGAAAAGGGCCGTGGACATAGTTGCACATACATCTCAGACCGGTGGGGTGCAAGCTTCCATCTTCGGAACAGATAAGACTATGATAGTTCACGCGAAACCAATGCGGGAGGCCGTGCCTTTGTATGTTCCTCCTAAAGGATCGGGTACAAGTGATGATACAACTTCTGTTGACGCTAAGGGTTATTTTATTTGTAATTGGGTGTATACTCCTTGGAAAAGGACAGATGTAATGGCACTTAAAACAGCATTACCTGACCCGCAGAAAAATCCAGCCGCCTTTTATGAGGAGGTTTAGGGAGCAATTAGTTCTTGTACTATGACTTTGGCTGACATTGATTTATTTTTCGGATTGATATTACCACCAGATATGTGGAGAACTGTTCGTAAAGTTGATGATCGTGTAGTTTTTGGGGCGTCATGGAAAGAATTAGAACAGATGGACGGGGATAGGGAACCTGCGAAAAAGCCTTATCAGTTGATTCTAGATCTTCCCGCAGCCATATAAGTTAAGTCAAAAACGATTAAAAAGATAGATTGGACTCTTTTAGTGTCTTGTAATCAAAAGGCAGATGAATCGGTCTCTGATTTCTTTACACGCTTTGAAGAAGCATTTTATGATTTTAGCGGCCAGTTATTGTCAGATGACATGGGCAGACATTTGTTCGTCGATAAATATGTCGCAAATCTGTTACCAGGAATAGCTAGTCATCTAAAAGCTAGTGAAAGTTCATGGACTACCTCTACTCCGGTTTCTCTTTTGACTATTGCTCAGTATTATGAACATCAGGAATTAGAAGCAAAAGGTAGCGAGGATAAAAAGATTAAAGAATTAAAGACGAAGGTTATGATGGCTCAAGCTTATGGTCCGCCTTTTATAGGTAGTGATAGAGGTGGACGTGGATCTTACGGTTTTTCTCACACTTGTTCGAATTTATCTGTTGATCAGTGTGCGTATTATAAGAAATTTGGGCATTGGGCTGCCGATTGTCCAGCACTACGTGTTCAGCAGTGTTCACTTGGTCAGGGACAAATGAGAAATCGCCCAGGATATTCAGGGCCTAGAAGAAGTTGATGCTAATGTATGAGGGCAGGATGGGTTTAACACTTTTGACAGACGGAACCAATACCAGATGTCTAACTATGTGCAGCCTGATTTTCAAGATTCTGCTTATGCATAGGATTGCCTAGGATGGGGTAAAGAATCAGTTGAAGTCCCAGTAGATCAGAGGGGTCCCTATGTTACAGCACATGTTTTGGGTTCTACTGATCAGTTTCTCGTTGATAAGGGAGCTACTCGTAGCGCCTTGTCTAAACAATTGATTCCAAGGGCTCCCCTGTCTGGCTTAACCATTACATCGATAGGTTTCGATGGAACACCTTCCCCTAGCCCATTGTCACAACCATTTGCATTCCATGTTGACAAATTTACTGCTCCATGTTCATTTTAGCTTTCTCCAAATACACCAGACAATATTGTGGGTCTTGATATGCTCAAGTATTTCAGGGCTACAATACGATGCTCTCCTGAAGGGGTGCATGTTATTTTGAATGATAATCATCCTGTGATGGAAAGAGTTTGTCTTGTTAAGGAGGATATTGCATTAGCTTCACTCCCTAGTACTTTGTGGGCTACTTCAGATACTGATGTGGGACAAATGATTATTCCACCGGTAAATATTAGTATCAAGGAGGGAGCAGTATTACCATGTTTGGCTCAATACAAAATTTCACAGGAGGGCGAAGAAACACTCATACGAATTGTGCATGATCTTATTGCAGTTGGAGTTGTTGAGGAAGTTCCGTATAATGTTTGTAACAGTCCGATTCTTCAGAAAAAGGATACTGATACTAGGATTTACTGATTCATTATTGATTTACAAGAAGTGAATAAGATTGTGGTACAACAATATCCTGTGGTATCTGACTTCACAACACTTCTTACTTTGGTTCCCCCGACAGCAACAATGTTCTCTGTGATAGACTTGAAGAATGCTTTCTTTTCAATTCCTATTCATCCTGACAGCCGATATTTGTTTGGTTTTACTTTGAATAAACAATCATTTAGATTTTGCAGAGTTCCTAAAGGCTATACTGAGAGTCCTAGTATTTATAGTCAAGCGTTAAAATGACAACTTGATTCTTTTGTTTTGCATGAAGGTGTGGCTCTCATACAATATGTCGATATTTTGTTGGCAGCTGGTACTCCTGAGCAGTGTGAAAAGTGCACTTTGTCCTTACTTTCTTTTCTTGCTTCACACTATCATAAAGTGTCACAAAAGAAATTGCAATTTTGTAGACCAAAGGTAACCTATTTAGGTCACCTTTTGTCTAAGGAGGGCCGTGCACTTACATCAGATCGTATTCAAGCAATTTTAGACACACCAGTACCCTCTACTCAGAAATATGTTTGTGCATTCCTTGGTCTTACTTCTTTTTGTAGGCAATGGATATTAGGGTTTTCACACATTGTCAAACCTTTGCTAGCACTTTTGACTAAAGATACTCCAATGCCCCTCCCATGGACAGATGATGTGAGACTGCTTTCCGGCAGCTACGACAAGCCCTTTGTTCAGCACCAGTGTTAGGTACTCCAGATTACACGAAGCCTTTTGAACTTTACGTACATGAGAAAGATGGATGTGCATTGCCAGTTTTAGGACAGACACATGGCGATAAGCAGCGTCACTGTGCATATTTTTCAGCAGTACTTGATCCTCTCGCTCGAGCGTTGCCTGGGTGTTTTCGTTCAGTTGCGGCAACAGCTGTGTCAATACGTCAGAGTGAAGGGATAGTTTTGTCACTTAAGCTGTTGGTGTTAGTACCCCATGCGGTTGATGCTCTTTTAAATCAAACAAAGACGCAACATTTAACTAGCGTTTGTCTGACAGGATATGAATTGACATTGCTGGCTCCTCACATTACACTGAAGAGATGTGCAACACTAAATCCAGCCACTTTGTTGTCATATCCGGTGACTCAGCCTCAGTTGCAAGAAACACATGATTGTATATTCCTTACCGAAGAACAGACAACAGGTCGTATTGATTTGCAAGATACGCCCCTTCCAGATGTAGACGGGGAATTGTGGGTTGATGGGTCTTGTTTGATGTTGCCAGACGGTACGACCTCAGCTCCATATGCAATCACCACAATACACACGGTAGTGGAGACAGCTCGTATACCACAGAAGTCAGCTCAAGCAGTTGAACTAATAGCTTTGACACGAGCATGTGAGCTTAGTACTGACTTATGTGTGAACATTTATACAGACAGCCGCTATGCTTTTGGAGTGGCTCATGATTTTGGTTTGCTTTGGAAGGAAAGAGGCTTTCTCACATCCCACGGGATGCAGATAATGCACGGAGAATTAGTGCATAACCACTTGACTACATTGACATATACAAAGAAAATAGCTATTGTGAAATTTAGTGCACACAAGAGAGTGACCAATAAGATAGGGCAAGGTAATGCCCTTGCCGACCGCGTAGCACGTGAGACTGCGATGCAGCAAAATACTACTTTTATGTATGTAGTGAGTCACAAGCTGAACGTTGGCATAATGCTAGACAAGACGTATTAGATATACAGAAATCTGCTTCTGTGAAAGAACGTGAGCAATGGTCTGAAGAAGGAGAATTTGATGATGAGGGCTGTTGGCGGAATAAGCAGATGGATAAATGGAAATTGCCTATAGCTTTTGTACAACCTATGGTTCAGATGGCACATGGGCTGGCACATGTTGGAGCTTCAACAATAACGAAGTTGCTTACGCAAGTTTGGGAGCATCCAGAAATCTCCAGTACAGCTAAGAGAGTAGTACAGTCTTGTTTGATCTGTTTACAATACAATCCTGGAAAAGGGACACGAACTCCTGCAGGAGGGTTTGCTACACCAACTGCACCTTTCAAAGTTCTACAAATGGATTATATTCAGCTTGAACGCTGCAACAATTTAAAGTATGTCTTGGTGGTGGTATGTGCCTTTAGTAAATGGATAGAGGCGTACCCCACAAAGGATAATACTGCCATTACCACAGCGAAGGTGTTTTTGAAATAATTTTTCCCTAGGTTTGGTGTTTGCAGACTTTTATGGAATGATAACGGACCTCATTTTGTTGGGGAAGTTATTGAGTTATGTCCTGAAAGGATTAGGGATCAAACAGAAGTTCCATGCGGTTTTCCACCCACGATCAGCAGGGTTGGTGGAAAGGTATAATGCTACTTTGAAGCTGAAGTTAGCGAAGATACAGGCTTCCACATCTTTAACTTGGCCGGATGCATTATCGTTGGCATTGTCTATTAGGTCAGTGCCACATTCTCGAACAGACCTTACCCCCTATGAAATAGTATTTGGAAGGCCAATGAATATTTGGGGAGTTCCTAAGCCAAATTCTGTATATGATGTACCTTGTGTCCCGATGAATTATTATTTGTCACAGTTAACTGACAATTTGGTTTCTATTCATCAACAGGTTCTAGAAGCACTTCCTGACAGATCTACAGGTGAAGGCCATGAACTTCGACCTGGTGACCAGGTGATGATTAAGTGCTTTGAAAGATCAAGCAGCTTGGAACCAAGGGGGTGAGGCCCAGAGCAGGTGCTCTTTGCGACAAGGACAGCAGTTCGAGTGACGAACCAAAAGAACTGCGTCCATAGTACTCACTGCAAGAGAGTTCTCCCTACCTTGGTGGAACCTGCTGTGCTGACCGATCATCGAGAGATTTCGACTACGTAGAAAGGCCGTGCTATATCACTTGACAAATCTGTGGAGTTCTTCCCGGACCATACGATTTCTGGAGTGTCGCAATATAATTTAAGACAGAGGAAAGATTCTGTAGTGCCGGAAAAAACTGGTTGAGCTACCGCTCTGGGTTAGTGAAACGGAGAGCCAATGTGGCAAGGGGGGGGATCATCCATGCATTAGAGTAGTGACACCCGTCTTGGCCCAAGGTGAAGAAATCAGCGGCTGCCCAGGGATAAGAGCTCCAACAATTGTTTTTAATTAATTTCTGGAAGGGTCGATTATCACTGTTGCTAAAATGAATAACAACTGATCATTAGTACTGTGGGGTTTGTTGTTGTTTTGGTGGTTATAGCAATAATCACCTGGTTTGTTGAAAAGATGGCTCCTGCTCGTGAGTTTTTTGTTGCCACTACTCCAGTACCAGAGGATAACTATTACTTTACGCTTCCCTATCATGAGCAGAAGCACTGTCAATCGTACTTCAATAATACTTTCATTCAGATGTTGCATCATACTTATAATGCTACAAATACTACTAACTGTTGGGTATGTGGAATGATACCTGCGCATCAAAAGAAAGGAGTAACACCTTTCATTCCTCTTCCTTTTTCACACAATGGTTCTTGTCAAGCTTGGTATACGCTTTTGTTTGCATCTGGAAAACGTACAGAGGGCGGACTTCTTTTTCACCTTAATAAAGTATGCTACCAAGACAAAGATGGGTATCCCCAAGCCAAAGGAACTAAATGGGAATGGGAAGAGTATCAACCGGACAATGTTTCAATACCATATGTCTTCACAAATGTAAGAGTCTCTGACAAGAAAGAACAATTTGTGATTTCTGTTACAAAAACTAAAGCAGATTTATGAATACGTAGCATTGGGCGAATTCCAGTGGGGATAAGCGATTGTACCTTGATTTTAACTATTGAGGGGGTAAATAATAGTAGTTTTACAGCTTCACAAAATACATATTTTGTTTGTGGTAAGTATGGATATTACCAACTACCTGTTGGGTGGTCAGGTGTGTGTTATGTATCTTTTCTATTACCCCCTGTTCTTTTGGCACCTGCATCATATCACCGAGACTTTAAACTGTTCAATGACATCATTAAAAATAGATATAAAAGGACAATAAGTACAAATGAGGTAGACCAAACGGACACTAGCCTGCAACAATATGTTGATTTTAATTTAGGGTTGTTCTCCTTTGTGGGTGCTTCGTTAAACAGTAGGAAAGTGAGACGATTGACTAGGGTTGTGGAAGCTGTTACCAATCAGGCAGCTCTGGCTCTTGGGAATATTACTGAGGAGCTCCAAATTGCAAGGATTGTAGCGCTCCAAAATCGTATGGTACTAGATGTGATATTAGCTGATCGAGGTGGTGCATGTCACATCATTGGTAGTAGTTGCTGCGTTTTCATTCCAGATCACTCACCTTCAGTATATGATGCAAAATCTAAATTGCACAAAATTGCTGCAGAAATTCACACAGAGACTGGTACTTGGACTTTTTCTGGATGGTTTTGGGCTCTTGTTTCCGCTTGGGGCTGGAAACTACAGACTATCCTGTGTGTGATGATTGCAATATTTTTCACATGCTGTATCTGTACTCAGTGTGGTCCAATGTTCTGCTCCATGTGTATTACTGCTAGTATGCCTACCAAAAGAGATATTACAGAAATGAAAGCACAACACATGTTAGATAAGGAAATAGCTGAAATGATGAGCATAAATATACAAGATGAATATTTAGATTATCCCAGAAAGACGTATGTCTTCAGCTAATGCTGAAAGGGTCATCTGTTGTAATTTAGCAGTGATTCGATTAAGCATTAGCAGAAGACATCTTGTATTTAGCAACTATTGTGAACATTTGGCGGAATCCATTTTATATTCATGGCATCCTTTATCTCTGCCACATGCTGCCATGTGCTCGCCATGTGCTCTGTCCTACCTTCCTGGTAACTACTCTTGAAAATCTGTCTAGTGACAAGTTATATTTAGCATCTCCCACTTTCGCACATGCCCAGTAAGATCTGCAGCTGTTAGTAATTAGTAGCAGACAGTAATGTGTCAACTAGTCCTTGAAAACTGTTAGCCCCTGCAACCTGTTGACTGTGCATTTCCATATGGCCTTATATGTATATAAGTCTTGCTTCCATATTTGTACCACCTTCTTTTAGCCCCTGCGTGGGTATAAAAGGACCATGCTCTCTTAGTTCAGTGTGCTACTTCAAACATTACCGAAGGGTGCTGTTTGTACTGTAGTACCACCTCATGAGGTTTAATAAACTTTGACTTTTATTTCAGTTTCTGTGCCAACTTCTTCCTATATGGTCTGAGGACTTTGTGCAGAGAAGGGCGAACCCCTTGCACTAGTAGGCCTTGCTGAGGCTTACTTCAACACAGGTAATGTAGGTTGCAGAGTTTGGGTTAGTTGACAGGTGCCAAGACAACTTGCATAGTGGTTGGAAGTTCAGAAGTGCCCTTGGGACTTGTTTTGTGTCCTATCTGGACCTGATGCATCATGTGTGTCATTGTGTGGTCAGAAATCATGTAGTCCTAGACCACGACCAAGTCAGTTCCCCTTCACATTTGATAAACACTCTTTTTGTATGACTGTATATAGCTGTAGATATGTTTTAACATTGTAGGCCACAGTGCATGTGCCAAAACACTGACATATGTTTGTGTCATATCACAAGAGGCATGAGCTCTGGATTATAATGACCCTGTGATCAGAAACTTTGTACTGCCATCTGTCTGAATCTTGGATTCTGTGATGTTGGATATCTTTGGTGTGATATGTTATAAGGCTCAAGATGGTGACATCAACCACTTCAATATTTGCCAATTGTACAAGACAATATCTGGCAGATCCCTTCCTTCCGTGGTCTGGAGGTACCTACCTGTAAATAAGTTCATTTACTCAGTCCGAGTCAAGCATTTATGATTTCCTATAGTTCAGACATATTGAGAGCCTATGTGCTGATCACTGTAAAAAATGTTTTAGTTTGACCAGACACTCGTATATATGTGTTTGTTTGGGATGATTATAATCCTGAGCTGGACACTGTGAACATGCAACAATCCCATTTTGAACAAGTACCTTAGATCATTATTGTATAGTTCACATGGTCTGACATATCTACATGGCTTAATATGAAACCAACATCAGTAGACAATGAGTCAGTAACGGGTGATTTTGTTGTGAAGCTACGAGTAACAGAAAATATTTGTGACATGACTTAAAAAAAAGATATGTGAAGGGGTCGGTCATTGTGAAAGAAATCATAGAAGTAGATGCTATACCATTGGAAGTCCAAAGTCCAGAGTACTACTCCCATTGGAAATGGAAGGTGGTTCAGGATCAGTCCACAGAGTGAATGTTTGACACAAAGGAGGTCCATAAGGAAGAGGATTATTGCTGGCAGTGGTGGGTGTCTGGGCACCCCCACCTCTTGGATTCTTTGCTGGACGTCCATGCTTACAAGGGGGTATCAGCTGCTACAGAGGCAGTGGTGCTTGTGGCTGGTTGTCCCTCTGGGAGAGCCGCCCTTTCTGTGGCTGGCACTGATGTACATGGGCCTGGTGTTGCTAAGCCAAAGGAAGGAGAAGATTGATTTTGAAAAGCCCCTCTCATGGTTGTGTGAATGTCCCTCAGCCCCCCAGTTGGAGAGCCATGTTGGAATATTGGGCCTCCATCTGTTCACACATGTCCCTATGCATGTCCCTCTGCAGCTGCTTGATTTCCTGGTGTTCCATCAACACATGGTCCCTCATGCCTTTGGACTCCTGATAGACCCGTAAGACCTGGCTGATGGTGTCCTAGCTGACAGCAGCCCCAGTGGCCTTACTCCACTGGCTCTCAGCATCCCTCCCCTCACAAGCCTGTGCCCTTGGCAAAGGGTGCCCTCTCCAACTGGTTCCTAGACCCTCAGTACCGAAGTGTTGAACTGCACCTCAGGGTCCAGGACTGGGGGGCACAACACAATGGATACTGTGCTAGGTCCACAGGTCAGGGTGCGAATGGTTGTCTGTGATATAGAAGAAACAGGGCTGGGAGGTTATATTGTGGGCACAGTGAGAATCACTATTGTTTTCTGATCAGGTTGCCCAGATGTTACAGGACTTTCCTCCATGTCCCCAGGTACAGGGGTGTTGTCATCACTGAGGACATCATCCAGGGGGTAGTGGTAGTCTGTTCTGTGGCCTCTGTGTGCCCAGTGGCAGATCCACCTATTGATGAAAAAAATACATTGTTACTGGTTAAATTGTGACATCTACCTCCAAAGGTTTTGTTTTACAGTAAGCAGAGATCTTGGACATAGTTAAGTTGTAGGTAATCCAATTGTGCCAAGTTACCATGGTATTGGTTTTTTACATGGCATGTGTGAAGCATGCCTAAATTATTTGACTCAAGCAGCTGCTGAGATATTCTGATCAGTTGCTTTTGGTAAGATGACCTAAAAATGACATTTTACCACTAGTGCAGCCAACACAGTGGAGAGGTAACATATGGCTTTGACCATTTGGAGGCCTAGTCCAGGCAAACCCAGGATTTTGTTGTACATGTGATTGGAGTCATCATGTGGACAGTGGCGTGTCAATTGTCTGCTGCCAACACTAATCTGGTGATGCAGCCTGAGGAGGCCTTAGGAATACTAGTTGTACACACTGGGTAAAGTGCCATTCCTGTCCTCAGTAGTTTCAACTTAGGTTAGAAGGTCAAGATGGAGCCATGTGGCCAGACACAGTCTCTGAGTTGAGCATGATCTGTATCTTGATTACTCCCAGGTGAGTAAACTGCAATTGAGAGTTAGCAAACAAGGGTATTTGGAAAAATGCACACTGTGCTGGTGGTTGGAGTAACAGGAACATGGCCTCCTGTGAGTTGCAGTCAGGTCACTTCCTCCCTGGTATCATCCCAGGTGAGTAAATTTCAATTGAGAGTGAAGACACAGGGGTAATTGAGCAAGTGTACACTGGGCTGGTTTTTGGAGTTAGAGAAACAAGGCCTCCTGGTAGTTGCAGTTAGGTCACTCCCTCTACTGCACACACTATATTATGGTATCCTCCCAGGTGAGTACACTTCAATTGAGAGTGAAGACACAGTGGTAATTGGGAAAGTTGGCACTGGTTTGGAATTCGGAGTTACAACAACAGGACCTATTGGGCGTTACAGTCAGGTCACTCCCTCTACTTTCCAACACTAGACAAATAGTATAGTCCCATGTGAGTACACTTCATTTGACAGTTCACAAACAGGTATATTTGGGAGAGTGACCACTGGGCTGATGGTTGGAGATAGTGAAACAGGTCCTCCTGGGAGATGTAATCCAGCCACTCTTTCTACTACACACACTGTTGTAGGAGGGTGGCCCTCTATGTATTGTACAAAACTAGGCACACTATGGAGGGGGTCCAGGCAACCACATGTTGGATTACAGAGGTAAAAATTAGACCACCTAATGCTTTAATTTGTAAGGTAGTTAGTTGAGCAGTTATGGTAATCCAGGGGACATGCTAAGTATTTGCTGTTCTCACAAATCCAATCATGAACCAAAAACGCACTCAATAAATAACTCAAGACCAGAATTTACAATAAATTCTCTAGACTCTTAAATACATTTTTAGACTAAAACCTTTAAGTTAAGTTAATTACTTTTTGATATATGACTTTTTAAAGTTTTGATAAAGTTAGTCTTTCTGTGCATAATTACGCACCAATGGAATCTATATGCAGTCACTTTTAAGAAATTCATAAAAAATTGTACAGTTGAGTTACTAATCTGTTCTTTTGCAGGATGCTGGCAGAAGTTTGTGGGATCCTTATGCCAGCTGGAGAGCATTGGGCGGCTCCCGGTTCTGGGGGAGCAGTGTTGGAAAGTCTCTTTACAAAAGCAGAGGGGCCACCTGGAGGGGCCACTTGGAAAAGGAGCTGGTTTGCAGATTTAAACATGGTGCCTGGGGGTCCCCTTCAGCTGTTGAGGTCTCAAGGGGTTTGTATATTGGCTGTCTGGATGTGGCAGGCTTGCTGTAACCACTCAGCAACCATGCCAGGATAATTAGTTTTTGCAGGGGGCACCTCTAATGTGACCCCTGGGTAAATTGTATAATTAATCCAGTACTAGAACCAGTTTAGGTTTATCATTCTGAGTTGTTTGATTCCAAACAACCCAGGGTTCAGAGTAGCCATTATGTAGCTGGGAAACTTGTGTTGAGCAGTGTCAAGCACATACATTAAAATTGCTGCTCTGTTCACTCACTATGTCCCAGGTTTGGCAAGGACACAGTGGGGATATATGTCTTATGTAATTATGCCCTCATATATAGTATGGTGAACCCTGCCTTAAGGCTGGAAGGCCTGCTAGATGGGTGATTTACACATAACGTATGCAGTGTAGGGTGGACAGGACACACAGGGAGTGTGCTATGGCAAGTTTGTATTTTAAGTTTGCACCAGGACACTGAGCCTGCTATGGCATTGCTGGGTGCATCTGGGTGCATGGCCCTTGAGGGATGTCCAATCAGTGCTGCTGCCCTCAGGGGCTTACCCATAGAACTCCATGCCCTGGGTACCTAAGAACCTTTTACTAGGGACTTATTGTGGTAGCTAAAGGTGTATCCAATTACTTTTACAATGCTGTAGGGAAAGAACACTGTCACTGGGAATCTGGTTAGCAGGATCCCAGTGCACTCCAGTTCAAGTTGCATTCAGAAACCTGTCAAAAAGTGGGAGGTACTGCAGCAAGGTGCTAGTTTCTCACAATGGTACAATTGGTATGCTCCCTGGTGAATACACCTCATGTGGGAGTTCATTAACAGATGTATTGGGCCAAGAAACAACTGATCTGACGTTTTGATAGAGAAACAGGGCCTCCTGGGAATTGCAGTCAGCTCACTCCCTCTACTCCCCATCACTTGACTATGTTGGATATCACATATCTGTATGCAGGCTGCATTTAGGTTTGAACATATATTTACATTTTGGGACATACCATGATTCCTGGAATGTGCTTTTGGTATTTTGAGATTTCCAGGCACCATTTGAACATATGGCAGTGATTGGCCTTGGTAACTGTGATATTGGGTCGAATAGTACATACTGATCGTGTTAAAACTCAGATACTCTGGGTATTGAATTTTGTTGTGGTACATGAACAAGACAGTGGCAAAAGGTGAGCTGTGAGCATGCATGACATTGCAGTTTTGTGACATGTTTTATTTGCTAAATTAGTAGAATCCACTCCCCTGTGCATTCCTGTCAAGCCCTCAGGATGCAGGATGGCCAAGACTTTCTCCTCCCAGGAATTTTTTTTTAATGGGGTAGTAGAAGAGCCACTGCCATTCTTCTTGACCTGCTGCTGGTGCCTGGAGACAAGGGAATGGACCTTCCCCCTCAGGTCATTCCACTTCTTCTTAATGTCCTCCTTGGTGCGTGGGGTACTGCCTACAGCATTCACTCTGTCAACTATCCTGTCCCACATTTCCACTTTCCTACTGAAAGGAGTGTGCCAGACTTGGACTCCAAGCAGCTGTGGCTCTACTCTTATGATTTCATCTACCATGACTCTCAATTCATCTTCAGAGAAACAGGGATTTTTTTAACGTGACGGTGGAAAAAATATGGATGACAGGGACTTACTTAACAGGGGAAGTGCAATATGGAGTGAATGGACACAAGTGTGTGCTGGGTGTTCTATGGGATAATGGAAAAGGGGGTGCCTAATCTATGTACAAACTAAATAAATGTGGGTTTTGGTTGTTTGGCTCTATGTTGAAATGTAAAGGATTGTGGTCTGTGAAGGGGTGTGTTTTTTAGTGTGCTTCACAGTTGTGCCCACCAGACCAATCCATATGAGCTGTGCTGTTTTTTAATTCCTCCGATGTGCATTTGTCCGTTATTTTGCTGAACGTGGACCGCAGTCATCAACTGCCATTGGCTAACCACTGCCAAGACACGGCCACAGTGACTTTATTTGTAATTGGCTTGTTGGTTGGCCTCGGTGGTGACGGTGCTGGAGGTCGGACCGCCTAGATACGAGCCACTGTGTCACTGGAAGGCTGCCTTTTTTGTTTGGCGGGGAGTGGTTGCATTGTAATATGGTGGTCTTGGGACCATCAGAACAGCAGTCTTTTTGGGACCGCCAGCATGGCGGTCTGACGGACGACCGCCAAACTCGTAATCAGCCCCAAAGTTCTGGAAATGTGGTGCGCATTTAGTTGGTTAACAGAATCAACTAAAATGACATGGAAGCAATGCAATGTTTGCATGAACCTAGATGGAAATGGTCTGGGGAACTAAGACTGCCTTAAAAAAGGTATTTTTGTGGCACAAGAGAAGTATGAGGTAATTGTAACTCTGCATGACATATATGTAGTATGACCACTTCACTCTGTGGTATTAAAGTGTCTCAATCTGGAAAAAGTCAATTACACACCATTGGTTTAATGTGTGTTTGTCTAACTAGGTCATAAATTGAAACAAGTTGACAATGCCAGGAATGCATTAGGCTACAACAAACACGTATGGGATTGGAAATAGTATGTGTAATGATCTGGAGGGAGGTGGACAACCTTCAAATCTAGGACATGAACTGGGATATGACAAAAAAACAGGTGTCGCAACCACACTACGGAATCCTATGAATTTCACATGTTATACCTTTCCTTAATGGAGCATATTCAAAGGAACATACTATCTAATAGAAGGGGAAATCCTAAGAAATGTGTCAGGCATCAATTGTTTTCAAAACATCCTGTGGGGCACTAGTTTATCCTCAGGAGTTATATCACGTGGTAACACATTTTCCAAACACTAGTTGAATCTAGAAGGCATCATAATGCACAGCAAGGATGTCCAAAAAGGGGTCGTAGAGGAGGATAAATGAGGTGAGTGTTTAGGAGCATTAACAGCAATAATGTGTAATTTAGAGTCGAAAGGAAATGGGGAAAGTGGTACTGGAAGGAGGATAATTTGGAAAAAGGGAGAAAGTATATACAAGGATCCTAGAAGTTGTAATGTAAGTCTTTTTCGCAAAATGAGCACTGACTTGTCCTAAAAAAATGAAAGAGATGGCTATGTTTTGCTATCAGTAAAGTGAGAACATCATGTGATGTCATGTGTGTGTTTGCAATACTAACTAAAATAATTGTTCGATTAGCCAAATGGTGATCTGCAAGGGAAAATGTTTTTTGGGAAATACCTGGAATCCATTGTTAGTACCAATAGAACGTCAAGGCATGCCATGAGAAAGAATCGTTTTTGAAATAATGTGGGCCAGATGGAAACAGAAGAGATTATCTGCTAGTGGTGATTGACTATTTCAACATATGGCCGAATGTAGAGTACGGGGAACAAGTGGGAACTGAATCTGTGATGAGGCTCCCATCAGAATTGTTTGAAAGGACTGCTGAAATGTAAAGGCAGCGAGCAAAGAGTACAGCGTCTGAAAAAAGAAAGGAAATTACAAACAGACACACACTACATCACTATGTAAACCAAGAAATAATGGAGTCACTGAAATGGTCAGTAAAGTATTAATGGGGATACTTCTGTAGATATGGACATTTTGGGAAAAAGTGTAGGAATTAGTGATAAGAATTAGAACTATCTAAATGGAAGTATCTCATTACAAATAATTTCAATTCTTGCTTTAGGTCGGTAAGTGGCAGAATTGTAAATTCTTAAGTGATTACTACCTGGTTGAAAACGTGGTAAAATATGAAAGCAGAAATAAGATGTCGAAAGAGCATTAGAAAAGATACAGGCATTACCTTGAAAGAAAGAAGGGTACAGTTACAGAAAGGTTGAACATTTATAGACCAAAAAAGAAATAAAGGAATATTTGTTCAGAGTGGTTCATCAATGATTCTGGGCCATCAAAGAATAATTGAAACAGATTTTAAAGTCATTATCACCATTGTAACTTTTATTCCGATCACCATCCATAATAAATAATCATAATACAATACTACAAAATAATAAAAGACGTGAAAAATGTATAACAGTTGACTAGATAGACAATGCTAGTACAGCCCTAAACCTACATTAGCAGCAGTAAATAGCAAATTTGCTCCTGAAAGCTATCCATAAAATGATACATGTCATTAGTAACTGGCTTTACTACAGTTAAAGTTTAATTCTCGACCCTTGGTGCATGGAATTAAGCATTAGTAAGCCCCTAAGAAAAAGACAAAATAGGGGATGAGCAAGCTGCTTTTTGCCATGTTCGTTTGTGGAAGTGGCTATTCATAATTTCTTATCTGAACCTTTTGTACCCTGGATTTGGTCATAATTTTGCCCAAGCAAAGGATTAACATCCTTTCCAGAACATGTAGGAGAATGGATTACCCAGAAGCTGGGTGGTGGTGTAGTGGACAGCATTTTTCCAGCTGAGAAAGTAAGATCATCAATGATATTGGCATAATGACTGTTACTATAGAGTAATATAAATGTACATTCCTTGCACATCGAATCTTCAGCCATCTTTACACAAGACAACTACAGCTCCATGCACTTTACTAAACATTTTGGCATGTATAGGCACAATCTAACCTGTGAGGAGGGAAAAATGGTGAAGTAATGAGAAAAAAGAGGGTATGAGGCACCTACCTGATCCCATGGTGCACCATAGAGCTGTTCATACAGGGGTAGGACCTCCTCCACCAACTTCTCCAGCTCCTCCGGGGAGAAGGTAAGGGTCCTGTCACCTTCTGGACGTGGTATGATTGCTCCTGCAGGAGGCACACAGCAGAACAGGATATGGAGGTCTTGCTGGCAGCAGTGTCAGGAGTCAAGTGAGGGATTATTCAGAACATGGCGGTCACGTCCACCACATACACAGCCATCACCACTGGCGTGCACAGCCATTGGCCCAAAACCACCATGTGCAAAATCATTAGCCCATTGTTGTGTCCGCCACAGATGCAACCGCCTACCACCATGAAGACTTCCACTGGTGGACATGGGCGGTTCCTAGTGTCCAGTGGAGTAGGTCAGGCACCTGCCATTTTAAGTGCATTTTCTGTTGTATTTGGCAAATAGAAAATGTGTCATAAGTCCACAAAATGGTCTTAAGAACTGATAAGTGCTGGCCTTGTCCTGTCATGTTTGTATTCCTATTTTTACAGCATTTTTGTACATTGTCAGGCACATATGGCAAGTTTATTTTGACCACAGACACCCCCCTTACTTGTCATTTTTAAACTAGGGAACTTATGTCACATTCAGAGTAGCAAGTTTAATGTAAAAAGTTGATGCCCGTCCAGATAGCTGATGTGTGCACATTTATGGTAAAGCAATGGGAAAACATATTAATTGACAGTGGTAATGTGTACTGAACATCATGTTATCACATCATGGTATGCCTTGTCACAGGCTACCGATAACATGCATTATGTATGTGAAAGAAATGAATTGGATGAAGCCTATACTAATTTCTTGTCCTACATAGGAACCCGGGGAGGGGAAGGATCAAACTTCCTCCTGTCTATTGTCCACTGCCAGACCATCAGGCCATGGAAGACAGAAACATCATTCAGATGTACCATCTGAATAGGCAAACAACTATGGATCTCTGTCATCAGCTGGAGCCCGATCTACTGTCTGCCATTTCTCATCCAAATAGCAAACCACACACTGTACAAGTTATGGCAGTGATGCACTTCCTAGCCACAGGGTCCTTTCAAAATACAGTGGCCCTATCTGCCGGGAAGTCCCAGCCTATATTCAGTCTTGTGGTGAATGATGTACTCTCAGTAATGTTGAAACACCTGGACAGCTATACCCGGTTTCCTCAACGTGAGGATTTCGCCCAGGTGTAGTGTAACTTCTATGGTTTGGCACACAACCCACATGCCATTGGTGGTACACATTTTGCCTTGGTTCCACCGCATGGCAACAAACAAGTCTATCGGAACAGGAAGAACATCCATTTCAATTAATGTCCATCATGCTTAGCAGGCCAATTCCACAGCTGATGTCACAACCGTGCCCAGAAAGAGCCTGGCTGGTTGGTGTGTCCCACCAGACCATTAAGGAAGAAATATATGCAACAACTACCTAACCAAGTAAGAAAAACGTATTTGTAACCTAAACCATACTTGTTAATAAACATAAAAATATATAATAAGAAATCATTGATAAAACACTCTCAAACTTCTATCTCTTTACGTAGACTTCTTAAAAGAAAAGAACTGTGACTTGAAAAAGTGATAAACTGCCAGAAAAAAATAAAAAGAAACAACTGCCACAAACTAGCAAAAAGATATAAGAAAGTAAGTATAAATAAATTATTAAAGAACTATAAACTCACCTTAATAGTGTGTTAAAATAAACCTAATGAGTTCAACCTTACAAACCATAACCAAATGTACTTTTCAAATGAAACTAACACTTCTTTTTTATTTAACAGAAAAAAAGCACCTGCTCCACATTAGAACAACACCAACGGAAAAGCTGCAAAGCCATGTCAAATATCTAAACAGAATATACATGTATATACACAAATTAGAAGTAGTTGCACAATTTTATATGTAAATAACAAATGTACAAAATGTCAACTATTGTTTATATTTATACAATTACACTATTTTCAGATACGATGACAGAGGTAACAAAGTACATAACTTCATAGAAAGGGAAGCAGCACCTGCTGCTGAGAAAGCACATTAACAGAAAATATAAGTTGACATGTACCACATATTATCCTAATGCATGCTATGGGAGGGCAACTATAAAAGATAACATTATAATTCATGTAAGCAAGCACAACCACCCAATATGTAATAGAAAAGAAGTGAGATACTGCAGGATTGAAGAGAGGCAAGCACTAATTCCCAGGAATCAACAACTAAAATCCTTTAAGTTATATTACCTAAAGTCCCCAAACACATCACTGGCCAACTACACCTACACCCACGCAAAACATTCAATTGAACAAATAAAAAAAAAAAACAGCAATACCCCTCCTGCCCCTAGAAGAACCGAACATTTAACCATGACACATAATGAAGAATATTTCCTTTTACATGACAACCTAAATAATAAGAACTGAATCCAAATATTGTCTACAGCAAATAACTTACTAAAGCTTATCAAGTTTCAAAGGTGAATGATGAATGGTACCTTCAAAATGTGTTCCAAGTCAGTCACTCAGATGCACACTATACATGTAGAATATCAAAATACAAGTATCCTTTCTGTATATGCTTACTACCAAAAAACAAAGTAGCACTTACTATGACCTCTAAAACCACCTTAAACATAAAACAAATAGCTACTACCCCCAAAATAGTCATTGACTTTAAGCAAGCCATAGTTCAAATCACCCAAAAAAATGTACCATCACATAGCCATACAAGGCTGTTACTATCATGTCAATCAAAGCATATGGAGAAACCTACAATAATCTGCACTAAATGAGGAATATTCTTCAAACTGCCACTGTGCATTTGAAGAAAAAAATGCATAGAATTAACCGATATCCCTGTCAAAGAGGTAGCCAACCACTACGATTTATTAATAGAAAGCCCTTTCTTCCCAAAAAAATGTATCCTTAGGGCCAGGTTTATAACTCAGTGGACAGGCCACTCCGTCACAATGGTAATGGATGTCCTGTCCACTAAAATCTAAATCCCACTGGGTATAATGGGGGTTACATTTTGGCAGATGGACCATCCATCACAGTGGTGACGGAGTAACCCATCCACCGAGTTCCAAATCAGGCTCTAAAGTTCCCTACCAGATTATTTTGCAGACATTTAGGTTTGCATACTGCATTGCTCTGGACACAGAACCCAAATTTCAAATACCATGAGGGAATGTCTATGACAGCTCCTTGGCATGGGAAGCCAAAACAAACAATGCAGTTGAAGGATGGAAGAATACCTTGCAATCCACACTAGGCAGAATGCAACCTAAACTCTAAAATTGTATAGAAGTATTACAAAAAGACCAAAGCTACCAACAACTATGAATGTAGGAATCTGTCAGGCAAAATGGGGTGAAACTTACCAAACAAAATCTAAAGAATGGACAACATGCTACAATTTAAAGTGAACCTCTTCATAAATAACAAAGGAGTAGATTACTACGAAATAATAACCAAAAGCTTATAATAAAATAAATATTAACCTACCATTGTCCTAAAAAATTATCACAAAATCTAAACCAACACAACAAATATATTTTTTTAAATAATACATATATCTTTTATTACGCCAGTCAAAAAAGTAAATTGAATTTCAATATTAATGAAGAGAGAGAAAATTGAATATTATATAAATTATTTAAATAAAAAATGTAACCATCATTAACCAAGAAACTAAAAACAAACTCAATCCACCACATAAATGAATAGCAACACATGAACCACATAATCCCAAATAACAGTCACACAATATTTACACAAACAATAAATAATCGCATTTCCCTTCTAAAGATTTGAAGTACAAAAAGAAACATAGGCCCTAATTTTGCCAGTGGTGGTAAATGCCACCTACTGCCGTGGCGACAGCTACCAAAATACAGTTGCAGCGGCTAACAGCCGTCTGCCAAATAATGACCACAGCCGGATTACAGCCACATGAAGGGCGGAAATCAGGCTGTGGCAATGCTGGCGGATGGCGTTAAGGTGGCGCTGCTACCACCGCCACAGCCACGCCAGTGGACCGCCGCCAGACGTAGTATGAAAAATAACACAGCCTGGTGGTGTTCTGCTAGGTGGGCTGCTGGCGGTAGCAGCACCCCGTCCTATCCCCTGCCAGAAGACCCCCTGGATTCAAGTAAGTCGGGTTTCTGACAGGGGGTGGGGTAGGGGGTGTTTTGGGTGTGTGTGTGTGTGGGTGTGTGCATGAACGTGTGAGTGTGTGCGTGAATGAAAATGTATGTGTAGTATTGTTTGCATGCATGTTTGTATGTGTGAGAATGCGTGTATGAATGGATATGTGAATGTATGTCTGCGTGTCATTGTGAATGTTTGTACGGATGTGTGCATGAATTAATGGATGCATGCATGTATGAATGCGTGTATGCCTGTGTGAGTGAGTATGTGTCTGCATGTGTGTGGGGGAGCGGGAGGGATTGGAAGGGGGAGAGTGGATGGAGGGGTGTGGGGGGTGTCTGTGTAGTGTTTGGGTGAGGGGGCCTCCTCTCAGTGACAGGGAAGGAATTCCCTGTCACTGATAGGGCCTATCACCATGGTTTTCATGGCATTACAAATGCCACGAAAATAATGGTAGCAGGCCGGGTATAAATGCCTGAGGTGGTACAATAGTGGTCGCGGGGATAGAGATTCTCCAGCCCGTCGGCTGCTACCGCCATGGCGGTTGGCGTGGTACATTGGCGGGATGGCTTCAGCTAACCCGCCAATGTCATAATGTGGCAGAATGTACCGCCACCCTGTTGGTGGTACCACCGCCACATTACCACCGACCGCCGGGGTCAAAAGGAACCCATAGTGTTCTGTATGTGCAGCTCTTCCTCTTTATCCATGCAGTCAAAAATATTAATGCACCAAAAATGGGAAAAATGTTGTCCAAAAAGCCCATAAAAATGCCAAAATAAAACAAATACAATAGAGATCCCTTGAAGCTATCCAAAGTATTTAGAAACCATAAAAAATGTAAGAAATGTTCCAGGAAACCTGAAATAAAGAATTGAAAGTAAAAAGTATAGATACAGTACTAAAATAATGTATGAATACCCAAAACCACAAACTAGTGAAATATACTGCTATTAATACTGTATATCTAAATATACCAAGAAAGCCACAAACAAATCTTTAACTAACTTGCAGACCTTCCCTAAAGCCCCCCTACTCTCAAAACCCTAAAACAAAGGGCCTCATTACGAGTCTGGTGGTCTGACCACCCCTCTCCAGGCAGTCTGACCGCCACATTACAACTCTGGCAGTTGGATGTCTAGGGGACCCCTGTCACCACCAGGAACATGGTTCCAGACAGGCTGATATCGGTCGGACTCGTGATCAGCCATGGGATCATGACTCCTGTTTATACCAGCCTTTCCATGGCAGGGACCACGCCATGAAAAGGCTGGCAGAAACCCAGTGCTAGGGGCCACAAGGCTGCCTCTGTACTGCCCATGCCAATAGCATGGACAGTGCAGGGGTCCCCTATCCAGCACTACTGGAATGCACACTGTATGCTGCAGCTGACAGTGTGTGTTTTGAGGGCCTCTGTGTGACAGCATGGCATTTGCCTCGGGTCTAATAGGAGCCCAGGCCAATTTTTTGCCTCACAGTTTCCACTGGTTTTCGCCGGTCAGCCCAGTAGAAATTGTAATTAGGCCTGAGCAGAGACTGCTAACTTTGTGGTGGTCTCCTCTCCGCGGGGATGGTGAGCCGAACCTCGAAATGAGGTCCAAAATCTGTAAAAAGTAATTACCTTTTCTGCTGCACAGCAGCACCTTATCACAACCTGGTTCCAGGAAAATAGACTAAAAGAACACAAATTGATTACAAAATGGAAGGTAGCAGTAAAAAAGGAAAGTGTTGCTAAATGATAATATAATAAAAGACTATGGGGGTCATTACAACATTGGTGGCAAAAGCCGCTTACCACCGTGCAGAAGACCGCCAACACACCGCCGTGGCCGCGGAATTCCCCCATAGCTATTACGACTCACATCCCGAAATCCGACAAAAGTCAGACACCCACACAAGTCCGCCACACCAAAGGTCAGTGAGAAACTGGTGATAACAAAACCTCCACCGTCACGCCAACAGAAATAAGCCCATGCTATCACGACCCACTAATCCATGCGGCGGTCTTTCAACCGCGGAATTCCATTGGTGGTACACACCGCTGCCCTCAAAATACACACACTCTTACAAAACAACCCCACATTGGACAATTCAAAAGCACACACCTGATACACATACACACACCACTCCCACACACCCAATACAATATAAAACACACACCGACATCACCCACAAACCCCTACGACCAAAAATTCAGAAAGAAGGCCGGAGAGAGACACCACCATCCACAAACTAGCAGCCACAGGCACACAACACCATCACCCACACTACTTCCACGCACAAAACACCACACACCACTACATATCACCACACTAATTACCACATACACCACCCCACACATCACCTACACCACCCCATGGCACGGCAAAGACACCCCAGGTTCTCGGAGGAGGAGCTCAGGGTCATGGTGGAGGAAATCGTACGGGTAGAGCCACAGCTATTTGGATCACAGGTGCAGCACACCTCCATAGCTAGAAAGATGGAGCTATGGCGAAGAATTGTCGACAGGGTCAACACAGCGGGACAGCACCCAAGAAATAGGGACGACATCAGGAAGAGGTGGAACGACCTATGGGGGAAGGTGCGTTCCATGGTCTCAAGACACAACATTGCGGTACAGCGGACTGGCGGCGGACCCCCGCCTCCTCCCCCACAACTAACAACATGGGAGGAGCAGGTCTTGACTATTCTGCATCCTGAGGGCCTCGCAGGAGTCGGTGGAGGAATGGACTCTGGTAACTCAAACCTTTAACTATCATATCCCCCACCCTACCTGCATGCTATCACAGACCCCTACCCTGGCCCCCTCCCCTATTACTCCAACTCCTCACAAATGCACTAATAACACAAACCACCCATCCCAACACAAAGCCCTGCATGACACAACAAAGCATGGACACCCATCACTAAAGCATGCCCACTGCACATACCCATAACACCACCCTCAACCATCATCACACAAGCCCCCACACAGGAATGCTAGCACTGGGGTACACGCTCACCCACCCATTGCCCACCATGACACACACAGATGCAATATTCATGTTTTTATACTCCTGCAGGAGCACTACCCAACGTAACCAGACAGGAGGGTCCAGACATCTCCACCCCACCCACAGAAGAGGCCCACAGTGATGACAGCAGCTCTGTCCAACTGGATCCAGATGACCAGCCCGGATCATCGTGGGCCTCGGGACAGTCGGTTCCCCACACCCAGTCACAGGCCACCACAGACCTTCCACCCTTTGGTAACACCAGCAGAGCACCCACCCAGCGGGCCCAAACAACAGTCCCCAGGACACGTCAATCAGCTGTGTGTCCACCACTACAGGGAACCCAGGATAACCCACCACCCCAACAACAACAGGGACCTGGGGGCAGTGGTAGTGGGCACACAGTCCAGGGGACGGAGGCACAGGGGAACTGGGAGGGCTGCTGTGCGATAGGGGGCGGACAGGCCAAGGGAACCCACTCTCCACGAGGCCCTCTCCTCCATCATGGGAGCCTACCACCACTCCCAGGAGACGATGGCAACGGTACTGGCCAAGTTTCAGGAGACCCAGCGGCTGCAGGAGGAACAGTATTTGGGGTTCAGGGAGGAACTCAGAACCATCAGCTCCGCCCTGGGCACCATCGTAGGGGTGCTGAAGGAGATACTTAACACCAGGAGGGACACTGTGGCACTCCAAGGGACCCCTGACACTAGCATGGACGATGAACTTCCCACCACCTCCGCCGGCGCTAGTGGACAGGACGCCCCGCCACAGGACCACCACACCAGCACCCCACCCCCTGCAGATGGAGAACCACCCCACAAACGGTCCCTGAGATCCAGGAACAAGACAGAGCACGATGCCAAGACCCCCGCCAAGAAATGAGACCACCCTGATTGTCATCCTACTGTCCCACTTTGTAACCCTGTCCATCTTGGAACTGCCCCAGCTCCACTTCCTATGCCCATATGGGCAATGCACCTGTGAGACCAATAGACTGGACTCTGCCATGGACATTCCTCCACCATCACCCCTCACCATTTTACAACCCCCCTCCAATATTGAGCACTTCAATAAACACCCTTGATACACAAAACAATCTGGAGTCAGTCTGTGATTTCGAAAATGTGTATTAGCAATGACAGTGACAAAATGTGTTTTCAAATGTAATGTCAACATACCTATGTCACACATCTCAAGTCCATGAGGAATCTAAGCAGATGACACACGTTGGAAACCACACCTGTGAAACCGTAAGGTAAATGTACAACTCAGTTACCATATACTGGGTGAAATCGACAGACAGGATAGAGGTAGAAGTGTGAAAGTACTTGTAGTAGGCAGGAATTTGTTCTCACCTGTGTGTCACTGGAAATATTGCTGGATAACTGAGTCCCTGTTGTCAATGTCTTCTTCCTCTGCTTCCTCCTCATCACTGTCCACAGGCTCCACAGCTGCCACAAAACCGTCATCTGGACCATTCTCCTACAGAAAAGGCACCTGTCGTCGCAATGCCAATTTGTGAAGCATACAGCAGGCCACGATGGTCTGGCACACCTTCCTTGGTGAGTAGAATAGGGAACCACCTGTCATATGGAGGTACCTTAACCTGGCCTTCAGGAGGCCGAAGGTGCGTTTGATCACCCTCCTAGTCCGCCCATGGGCCTCACTGTAGCGTTCCTCTTCCCTGGTCCTGGGATTCCTCACTGGGGTCAGTAGCCATGACAGGTTGGGGTAACCAGAGTCCCCTAATAGCCACACACGGTGCCTCTGGAGTTGACTCATCACATAAGGGATGCTTCTATTCCGCAGGATGTAGGCGTCATGCACAGAGCCAAGGAACATAGCATTTACCTGGGAGATGTACTGTTCTGCCAAACATACCATCTGTACATTCATGGAATGATAACTCTTCCGGTTCCTGTACACCTGTTCACTCCTGTGGGGGGGAACCATAGCTACATGGGTCCCATCAATGGCACCTATGATGTTAGGGATATGCCCAAGGGCATAGAAGTCACCTTTAACTGTAGGCAAATCCTCCACCTGAGGGAAAACGATGTAGCTACGCATGTGTTTCAGATGGGCAGACAGCACTCTGGACAACACGTTGGAAAACATAGGCTGGGACATCCCTGATGCTATGGCCACTGTTGTTTGAAATAACCCACTTGCAAGGAAATGGAGCACTGGTAGCACCTGCACTTGAGGGGGGATCCCTGTGGGATGGCGGATTGCTGACATCAGGTCTGGCTCCAACTGGGCACACAGTTCCTGGATTGTGGCACGGTCAAACCTGTCGGTGATAATCAAATGTCTTTCCTCCATTGTCGACAGGTCCACCAGCGGTCGGTACACCGGAGGATTCCGCCATCTTCTCACATGTCCCAGCGGATGGTGCCTAGAAATGACAACAGCGACCACAGAGTCAAACAACCCAGAGGTATGTACCCACAGTCTACACAGAACACCATTCATACACAAAATCTGGCCTGTATTTGTGTTGCGCGACAAGGCCTAGGTCTGTGAGACGCAGTTGAAAATGAAGCCATGTGGGCCCCTGAAATGGCGGCTGCCTGACCTCTAAAGTGGGACAATTGGATGTGAGGTAACTGCGCTGGCATTGTACACCGTCGCAGTAGGCGGTCGAAGACCGCGGCGCAATGCTGCATTGGTTAACATTCAATACCTGATCTTTGACAGGAGAGGACCTACACTGCAAGTGCTGCTGTGACCTCGGTCTGGAAGAGACAATGGCTCGTGCGTCTGGGGAAAGGGCCCCCGCCTTCACTGCACAGGAGTTGGAGAAGCTCGTGGACGGGGTCCTCCCCCAGTACACGCTACTCTAAGGTCCTCCAGACCAACAGGTAAGTACAAATGGAGCACGTTGTATGGGCTATGCCTGAGTGGAGAGGGCTGGTTGTAAGAATGAAGGGGGCACAGTTCTGCATGCATGAAGGACTGTGAATGCATGTGCCACATGGCAAGGGTAGGGATGTGGGCCACTCACTTCGACGGTGCAGTTGGTAGTGACTTCTCTTCTTCCCCTGTACATGTGATGTAGGTCAGCGCCCACCAGAAGAAGGATATTTGGTGTGCCATCTCCAACGACGTCCGGACCCTGGGGGTCCACCACAGACGGAGCACCCACTGCCGGAAAAGATGGGAGGACATTCGCCGCTGGAGCAAGAAGACGGCGGAGGCTCACCTGGGGAGGGCCTCCCAACGTGCGAGGGGTGCCCGTCGAACCATGACCCCCCTGATGTTCCGGATCCTGGCGGTGGCGTATCCGGAGTTGGATGGGTGCTTGAGGGCATCACAGCAGACACAAGGGGGTGAGTACAACATCATTCAGCAGACTTTGCGCGCAGTGAAGGTGTCTGGGTGGGGGAGGAGGGCTTTGGGTTTCCCTAGGCCAGGGCGAGTTCCGTATACATGCCCCTGTGTCATCTATGTGTGCAGATGTCGACCATAGCCATGTAGGACATATCCCAGGAATTGCATCTGTAGAGCCCAACAGAGCGACGTAGTGCAGGGGGCTGCTGTGTCTGTATTGTCCACCAAAGGTAGCGGTAAGCCATGCACTCAACCTGTCTTTCTTCTGTCGTCCCCCCCTTTTTGTGGTCTCCCTGTTCTTGTGTGCATCAGCATCATCAGGCGGAGGTACAGTGGCACTGGACCACGAGGGAGCTGCATCCCACATGGCCATGGAGGCCCACACCACGGACTCATAATACACCAGTGGTACGGAGGGCGAGGGAAGCTTCACGGCGGGGACAGGATCAGCAAACAGCGACACAGACTCGTCCTCCGATGGGAGCTCCCTTGTGGTGGTGGCAAAATCTGTGCCCCCCACTTCTACAGGTACACCCGCCACCCCCCTACCAGCACCGCCCTCCCAGCAGCCCTTCAGCCTTTTCCCCGTGCCCGCTCACCCAGGAGGGTGGGCATCACCTTTGCCCCAGGCACCTCAGCCCCTGCCCCTGTCACCTCGGCTGCCCTAAGTGAGGAGGCCATTGACCTCCTCAGGTCACTCACTGTTGGGCAGTCTACCATTTTGAATGCCATCCAGGGTGTAGAAAGGGAATTGCAACACACAAATGCATTCCTGTAGGGCATTCATTCTGGTCAGGCTGCCCTTCATCGAACCCTGCAAACTCTGGCCTCAGCACTGATGGCAGCCATTGTCCCTGTCTCTAGCCTCCCCCCTCCAACTTCCTCCACCCAGACCCAATCCCCTGTACCCCAGCCTATCCCAAGCACACCATCAGACCAGCCTGCACAAACCTCACCACACAAGGGAAGCTCAGGCAAACATAAGCACCACACATCCCACAGGCACTCACGCAAGCATCACACACATACAGACACAGCAACATCCACTGCCTCCACTGTGTCCCCCTCCTCGTCGTCTCCCTCCTCCCTCCCAGTCTGGTCTACACTCTCACCTGCATGCACTACCTCTACAGCCACTACGTCCTGCACCAGCACACCCACCACCACACCCCGCTCACGTGCAGTCACCACCCCCACTCCCATTTACACGTCCCCTGTGTCCTCTCCCAGTGTGTCTGTGACGCCCCCTCCGAAGATACACAAACGCAGGCACACACCCACTCAACAGCCATCCACCTCACAACAGCCTCCAGCGCATGCACCTTCACCCAAAGTCACCAAACGTACACCTCCTACAACCACTACCTCTTCCTCCACTCCCAAACCCCCTCCAGCTACCCGTCCCAGTGTTCCTAAGAAACTTTTCCTGGCCAACCTTGAACTCTTTACCACCCCCCCACCCCCTCCAACTCATAGGTCCCGTTCTAGCACCTCAGCCAAAAAATCGCCGGGACCAGTGGTGCCTGTTACAGGTATGTGGAGTGCACCGGCCACCAGGCCAGCCAGTGTGGCACGGAGCCACAGCACAGCCAGTCCCCGCCTGTGAAGCACCAGAAGTTGGACAGTGCCCAGCGGGAGAGGGGGAAGACTCCAGCCAGCGAAGCTGCTCACAAGGGTCCCAGGGGTAGTGTTGACTCAGCTGTGACTCCTCCCAAGGTGGGGAAGGGCCAGAAGAGATCTCCAAAGTCTGGGAGGGGCAGCACAGCGCAGAAGACCGCCATCTTCCCCGCTGCCCAGGAGGCCACCGCCAGAGTCACTGCCCAGGAGGCCAGCCCAATAGTCACTGGCCAGGAGGCCACTGCCAGAATCACTGCCCAGGAGGCCAGCCCCATCGTCACTGGCCAGGAGGCCACCATCATAGTCACTGCCCAGGAGGCCAGCCCCATCGTCACTGGCCAGGAGGCCACCGCCAGAGTCACTGCCCAGGAGGCCAGCCCCATCGTCACTGGCCAGGAGGCCACCGCCAGAGTCACTGCCCAGGAGGCCAGCCCCATCGTCACTGGCCAGGAGGCCACCGCCAGAGTCACTGCCCAGGAGGCCAGCCCAATAGTCACTGGCCAGGAGGCCACCGCCAGAGTCACTGCCCAGGAGGCCAGCCCAATCATCACTGGCCAGGAGGCCACCACCAGAGTCACTGCCCAGGAGGCCAGCCCAATAGTCACTGGCCAGGAGGCCACCGCCAGAGTCACTGCCCAGGAGGCTAGCCCCATCGTCACTGGCCAGGAGGGCCTCGGAAGCCACAGCCCAGCTGACCCATGAGGGACCGCCAGCCACAGGCCTGCTGGGCAATGAAGGACCACCTTGGCAAGCACCGCTGAACAGGCCAGGGACCGCTGAACAAGGCAAAGACCGCCATGGAAGGCACCGCTGAACAGGGCAAGCACCGCTGAACAGGTCAGAAACTGCCAACTCAAGCACCGCTGAACAGGGCAAAGACCCCCATGGAAGTCACCGCTGAATAGGACAAGCACGGCTGAACAGGTCAGAGACTGCCAACTCAAGCACCGCTGAACAGGGCAAAGACCGCCATGGAAGGCACCGCTAAACAGGGCAAGCACCGCTAAACAGGTCAGAGACTGCCAACTCAAGCACCGCTGAACAGGGCAAAGACCGCCATGGAAGGCCCCGCTGAACAGGGAAAGCACCGCTGAACAGGTCAGAGACTGCCAACTCAAGCACCGCTGAACAGGTCAGAGACTGCCAACTCAAGCATCGCTGAACAGGGAAAGCACCGCTGAACCGGGCAAGCACCGCTGAACAGGTCAGAGAATGCCAACTCAAGCACCGCTGAACAGGGCAAAGGCTGCCAAGGCGAGCACCGCTAGCCTATTAGCGGCAGGGGCAGTGACGCAACTGGGACCGTCACGGGGTGAGTGCTGCACTCTGGGCACCAGTCCCCCTCCAGAACCAGTAGAGACATGCATCCACTCCTTCTGTCCTCCACAGGATGAAGCACTCTGGACACCAGTCCCCCTCCAGAACCAGTGGAGACATGCATCCACTCCGTTTGTCCTGCACAGGATGAAGCACTTTGGGCACCAGTCCCCCTCCAGAACCAGTGGAGACATGCATCCACTCCGTCTGTCCTGCACAGGATGAGGCACTCTGGGCACCAGTCCCCCTCCAGAACAAGGGGAGACATGCATCCACTCTGTCTGTCCTGCACAGGATGAAGCACTCCGGGCACCAGTCCCCCTCCAGAACCAGTGGAGACTGTTATCCACTTGAGGGACTGTGGCTTTGCACTCCCCAGGATGGTACAGTGGGCAAACCACCCACTGTAGAGACTTGAGAGACTGTGGCTTTGCACTCCCCAGGATACATCAATGGGCTTGGAGCCCCCTCGTGGATCTGGCGTGGTGCACTCATCCGGCTGAGGTGCCACCCTTCCCTTCCCCCTGAGGTGCCTGTTGTATTTCTTTCTGATGCCCCTGCAGTGTTCTCTCCGTTTTGATCAGGTATCTAGTGTGGGCCTCGCCCATGCATTTTGGGCTCAGTGGTCCACAGACAATGAATGGTGCATTACCTGAACTACTAATCGTGGTGTATATTTTGTTTAATGTGTATATATATATGTATATATTTGGTTTCTGTATTTTGATATATTACAATGGTTCAACTCATTTCCTTTTGTCTTTGCATTCTTCCAGGGGGTTTGGGGGTTGTTACTGTAATGTTTGGTTATGCATTGGTGTGTGTGTTGTAGTGGGTGAGGGTCGGGGTGGGGATTGTGCTGTTGGTTGTGTGTGTCCCTGTGTTTTTCCCTCCCCCTCCCCTATGTCGTAGGTGCAGTACTCACCGTGGTCTTCGCCGCCGGCGTTGTTGATCCTCGTATAGGAGCAGGAAGACTATCGCAGGGAGAATATGGAGTTCCGGCTCCATGGTGTCGTCGTTCCTCGTGGGGTGTGAAATGGCTGTTTCCGCCATGTTTTTATCTGCGGTGAATCCGCCCCGGAAAAGGTGGCGGATTGGCCTGTTGTAATACTGTGGGCGGTACATTGTCTTCCGCCTGTCTGTTGGCGGGGACCGGCGCGCTGTTTGTACCGCCGTGGCGGTCGGAGTGTTAAAGTGGCTGTCTTTGTTGGCGGTTTCTGCCACGGTCATAATTTCAAATTTTTTACCACCGGCCTGTTGGCGGTTTTACCGCCGCTTTAACACCGACCGCCAGGGTTGTAATGACCCCCTATCTCCCCATCACAATTAATAGAAAATAATGTAAAAAATTTGAATAAATAGATAAAAGAAAGTAAACGATTATTAAACAAGTAAAACATGTCCAAATATTTCATTACAAATGTTACAAAATTGTAAAGTGTAAATTAAATAATAGTATAAAATAAATACAAATAATTAATGTACACTGAGAAACATGTTAAAACGATGTTGAGAACATGTATATAAAAAATTGTAAGACATTTTAAAAAATGTTAAAAGATGGAAACTAAAAGTAGAAAATATACAACATACAATAGTAATAAAAAATAATTTACTTTAAAAAAAATATTATGAAAAAAAACATTTATTTAGTTACTTAATGTTATATGTTTATTTTTATGATGAAATATAAATGTTTAGCAGTCATACATTTTGCAATAGATAAAGGGGGCGATTAGGATGCTGGTGACCACAAGACTGCCACATTACAAGGTTGGCAGGCAGATCCAAGATCCCGAAGGGCTGATGCAATCCTGGTTGTAATCACTGAACTCAGAGCAGCCCTGGTGATTACCAGGTGGTTTCACCACTATGAAAATGCTGGTGGAGAACAAGTGCAGAGGGCCACAGTGTGGGGCCCTGCATTGCCCATGCTCATGGTTTCCACCGGTCAGCCTAGTGGGAAAGTTTTAATGGGGCTGGTGGGGAGACTGCCAGCACTGCAGCGGTCTCCTCGTATGGAGTTTGGAGGACGGATGTTTCCATCAGCCAAACTCCTAATGACCCCCAACATTTGAAAATATAAATACAATGATGAAAATATGTTACATTTCTTTTTCAATAAAAAATGTATATAATAATATTATTAATATCACACAAAGATACACAGTTCCCAGGGGAAGAGTTTCTAATAGGACCCTTAAATTGGATACAGGTGAATCTAGGCACTTCTATAAGTAGAAGCAAAGGCCTTCACACACCCAGATGGGTTCTTGCTTCATCCTTGGGCCTGCTCCTCATTGGGCTGGTGTTTCAATGTCCAAAGGGCCCCAAAAAGGGGCTCTTTCTCAGAGATCTTTTGAATGATGCCATTTGATTGAACACAGGGATATACTGGCCCTGTAGATGAGGGAAGTGAGGAACTTGGAAATGAATGCTAAAATTGACTACAGAACCCTTAACCCTATGCATTTATTTCATCTGCTGCATCTATGTCAAGGTTATAAACAGGAAGTAGGAGTGCTGCCAGAAACAATGTTCTCACACTCCCTGTGAAAAATATGATATTATTGACTACACACATAAAAGTTACTATTTTTATTACATATCTAAACACCAACATTACTTATAAAATAACATAAACGTTGTGGCTCATTACAAAGTTGGCGGTAGCAGTCAGAACGCCAACAGAATGGCGGAGAGGACTATCAAATTATGACATTGGCTGTGATGCATACAGAGTCCTGCCAAAGCACCGACAGCATTTCAGTGTGGTCAGACTGCTGCAGACGATTGAAGTTAACAGCAGGCCGGCAGGGACAAAGGCCCATATTTATACTTTTTGACGCAAACCGGCGCTAACGCAGTTTTGTGCCAAAAAAATTTGCGCCGGCTAACGCCATTCTGAAGTGCCATGCGGGCTCCGTATTTATTGAATGGCGTTAGTCGACCGGCGCTGCCTGGTGTGCGTGAAAAAAAAACACGTACAACAGGCAGCGCCGGCGGAGGGAAAAATGGCGTTTTGGTGTCCAAAAATGGGGCAAGTCAGGCTGAGGCAAAAAAATCGTCTTAACCCGATTTGCGCCATTTTTTTACGACGCCCATCCCCCATTGAAATGACTCCTGTCTTAGCTAAGACAGGAGTCATGCCCCCTTGCCCAATGGCCATGCCCAGGGGACTTCTGTCCCCTGGGCATGGTCATTGGGCATAGTGGCATGTAGGGGGGCACAAATCAGGCCCCCCTATGCCACAAAAAAAATAAAAAAAAATACTTACCTGGACTTACCTTAATGTCCCTGGGGTGGGTCCCTCCATCCTTGGGTGTCCTCCTGGGGTGGGCAAGGGTGGCAGGGGGTGTCCCTGGGGGCAGGGGAGGGCACCTCTGGGCTCATTCTGAGCCCACAGCTCCCTTAACGCCTGCCCTGACCCAGGCGCTAAAATCCGGCGCAAATGCGGGTTTTTTAGACCCGCCCACTCCCGGGCGTCATTTTTGCCCGGGAGTATAAATCCGACGCAATAGCATCGGAGTCATTTTTTAAGACGGGAACGCCTACCTTGCATATCATTAACGCAAGGAAGGTGTTCACGCAAAAAAATTACGCTAATTCCATGAACTTTGGCGCTAGACGCGTCTAATGCCAAAGTATAAATATGGAGTTAGTTTTGCGTCGAATTTGCGTCGAAAAAAACGACGCAAATTTGGCGCAAACGGAGTATAAATATGCCCCAAAGTTTCCTTCATATTTATTACAAGGTTGCACACAGCACACAGGTTGCAGCCATCCACAGCAGAAACCTAGACAGAAATGACCTGTATAAAAAGAGACTCTCCTCCAGGAAGCCATACTGCAGAGCAACCATGGAGCCACAATTAGACCTCATCCTGCTGCGCCTCCTCACCGAAAGACAATGGAATCTTCACCACCACCACCGACAGCAACTGTAGGTACAATCACTCACCTTTTACAGTTATACATTATGACTTTTTGTACAGTTACATAACAAACCATATGGAGGAGGCTGCGAGGGCAACACTGACATGTAACAGTACACTGATACGTACAATCACATATAACAAAGACACCCAAACATACATAGCACACACACTGAAGCCAGCATACACACACACCACATGTTCAGAACACACACTTATGCACAGCAATACAGCACAAGCACAGTCTCACACAATCCCACTCAACATTGCAACATGTCACAACAATACCACAACCACATCATCATAAAAACATTGTCAAGCACACACAACCGACACTGGCCAGGGACTCATCACACATACAGCACAATGTGCAACCAACAGGAAACAAACACATACAATTTCACAATAATCCAACTTAGCAATTGACACACACATCACACACACACACAGCACATCAGACCTATCATACCATGCACAGTTCACACACTCACACAGTCAAAAGTACACAAAGCCACACACCATAACAACAAACACATGTCAACACAAACACCACACAATACCATCACAACAACATGTCCGTAACATACACATTCTCATCACATAACACACCCTGGGGGAAAAAAGCACCGCACACACCCTCACATATTGCCCAAACACTACAGGAAGCACAAGTACCACATACACCAAAAACTCTACCACAACCAACATCAGGCAGAAACAACTCAAACCTAGGAAAGGAAAAACAGGACAAAGATGTAACCAGAAAACCAACAACTGGATATATTTTTGACATAACAAACAGAAAAGTTCAAGGCTATTAGCCAGTCCAATATAAAAACAATGTGTTGCGCCAAAAGCACAGTTGGGGCATGCCAAAAGTGCCCCAATTTGACTCATGGCTGCCATGTAACCTCCACAGGAAGGGGGGACAAGGGGGCAGGCAGGCACCTTAGGTATGACCTGGAGAGGGAGGTTGAGCTTAGGCTTGGGGGAGGGGTTTGGGCTTTGGCTTGGAAGGGGGGGTTGGTTTAGGCTTAGGGGATGGTTGGGTCTTCTTGGGAGAGGTAACTTCTTGGTGGGGGGAGGGGCATGGGTACTGGCAGGGGAGGCCTTGAAGGTGGAAGGGATGGCCTTGGGGAGGGAAACGGATCATGTAGGGGTGCCCCAGGAGAGGAGCAGGGGAAGGGTCAAACTCCAAGAGGAAAGCTTTTTTGCACACACAAGGACCGTCATAACAATAGGGTTTGGTTATGGAGGGAGAAGAAGTGGTTGCATGAGGTGTTGGTGTGGATGTCTTGGGTACATGTTTGTGGGAGGTATGATTGGGGTTGGTAGGTGTCTGTGGGTGGGTGAATAAGGGCCTTTAAGTGTTTTGGGCTGGGAGGGTGGAGGTGTTCGGGAATGCTGTTGTGGGTGGGTGGCTGTCTGTTGAGGTGGGGACTGCAGGTATAGTAGGTGTGCTGCATGTAGGCTGGTCAGGTTGCTGGGGTACTATCTGTGGGTAGGACAGGTGTGGTGGCTGGATTAATGAATGTTAGTGTGGTGTCTGGAGGTGTGTCAGGTGATATGTCTGTGATGCTGGGGGTGTCAGAACTGGTTATGACTGTTGCTGTGTGTGCAGGTATATTTAGCTTGTGTGTTTGCTGCTGGTGTGTCTTGTGGTGCTTATGTTTGTCTGCGCTACCCTTGGATGTTGAGGTGGATGTCTGCTTGTCTGTTTGTGTGCTTTGGCTGAGTAGAGGAAGGGGGATCAGAATTCGGAAGAGGAAGGTGGAGGGGGTGTAGACAAAGGACTGGCTGTGGTCAGTGTGGTGGTCAGAGCCTGAAACATTCTCTGTAGGCCAGCCAGTGCACCGTGAATGCCCTCTAGTAACAGAGTCCCTGGATGGCATTCACAATGATCGACTGACCCACAGAGCTTGACCTCAGGAGGTCAATAGCGTCCTCATTGAGGGCAGCAGGGCTAATAGGCACTGGAGCAGAGTTGCCTGCGGCAAAGAAGACGTCTACCCTCTTGAGTGAGTGGGCACGGCCAACTAGGGGGGGAGTTACAGGGAGGACGGTGATAGAAATGGGATGAGATGGGTCCACCACTGTGGGAAAGTAGCCTCCTTCAGGCATGGTTACCCCCACTTTTGGCCTGTTTGTGAGTGTGTGTCAGTGTGTTTTTACTGTGTCACTGAGATCCTGCTAGCCAGAACCCCAGTGCTCATAGATAAAAACCTATATGTCAGTGTGTTTTGCCTGTCTCACTGGGATCCTGCTAGTCAGGACCCCAGTGCTTATAGTTTGTGGCCTAATGTGTGTATTGTCAGTAGTGCTTGACTGTGTCACTGAGGGTCTGCTAACCAGAAACTCAGTGCTTATGCTCTCCCTGCTTTTAAATTTGTCACTATAGGCTAGTGACTTAATTTACCAATTTAAATTGGCACACTGGACACCCCCTTATAAGTCCCTAGTATATGGTACCTAGGTACCCAGGGCATTGGGGTTCCAGGAGAACCTTATGGGCTGCAGCATTTCTTTTGCCACCCATAAGCATCTCAGACAAACCCTTCCACAGTCCTGCCATTGCAGCCTGCATGAAATAGTGCAAAAACTATTTCACAGCCATTTTCACTGCACTTAAGTAACTTACAAGTGAACTATGGCCCTCATTACAACCCTGGCGGTCGGTTTTAAAGAGGCGGTAAAACCAGCAACAGGCTGGCGGTAAAAAAAATGGAATCACGACTATGGCGGAAACCGCCAACATAGACAGCCACTTTAACACTCCGACCGCCACGGCGGTACAAACACTGCGGCGGTATCCGGCAACAGACAGGCGGAAGACAATGTACCGCCCACAGTATTACAACAGGCCATTCCGCCACCTTTTCCGGGGCGGATTCACCGCGAACAAAAACACAGCGGAAACAGGACTTGGAATGGAAAACACTCACCTCTACACACCCCACGAGGAACCAGGATGCCATGGAGCCCGAACTCCATATTCTACCAGCCATTGTCTTCCTGCTCCTCTGCCAGGAGCACGAAGGCCGGCGGCAAAGACCATGGTGAGTACTGCACCTACGACACAGGGGAGGGGGGAGGGAAAAGAGAGTGACACACACATAAAACACACAACACCCCCACCCTCACCCACTACAACACACACATACATGTTGACACATTACATTTGCACCCCCAACCCCCCCGGAAGAATGCAAGGACAAAAGGTAATGAAATGTACTGTCCCACTGGTGGCTTCAGACTCCGTTGTCTCGCCCTACAGGGCCATGTGGGATGCAGCTCCCTCCTGCTCGGTGTCACTGCTCCTCCGCCTGATGATGCTATTGCACACAAGAACAGGTAGACCACAAAAAGGGGGGGGGACAGAAGAAAGACATGTTCAATGCATGCAAAACCGCTACCGTTGGCAGACACTACAGACACAGCAGCCCTCTGCACTACGCCTTGAACTTAGAGTTCCTTAATTAATCACAGGGCCATGGGGCACACATGGAAGTCACAGGAGCCTGACTAGGTGTAGTTGGCTCTGAACACTGTTGGGGTGGTATGCCACATGGCCTGCCTTACGAGGGGACCTTGCCTACAAAACTTGCCCTGGCCTAGTGGAACCCACAGCCCACCTCCCCCCACCCTGACACCTCCAATGCGCGCTGATTCAGCTGAATGAGAGTGTACTCACCCCCTTGTAGCTGCTGTGATGCTCTCAATCGCCCATCCAACTCTGGATAGGCCACCGCCAGGATCCAGAACATCAGGGGGGTCATGGTGCGACGGGCACCCCTCCCCCGTTGGGAGGCCATCCCCAGCTGGGCCTCCGCCGTCTTCTTGCTCCAGCGGCGAATGTCCTCCCATCTTTTACGGCAGTGGGTGCTCCGTCTGTGGTGGACCCCCAGGGTCCGGACTTCCTTGGCGATGGCACGCCAAATATCCTTCTTCTGGTGGGCGCTGACCTACAGGAATAGTACAGGGGAAAAGGAGAAGATATAACCATCCGGACTGTCACAGTCTTTGGCCCACGTTCCTACCCTTGCCATGACGCACATGCACTCACCGTCGTTTCATGCACGTCTCATTCTCCCCCCCCCTATCTTCCATCCACACCACTCCACACAGGCATTGCCCATACAGCATGCTCACAGTGTACTTACCTGTTTGTCTGGAGGACCGTAGAGTAGCGTGTACTGGGGGAGGACCCCATCCACTAGTTTCTCTAACTCCTCCGTGGTGAAGGCAGGGGCCCTTTCCCCAGTCACATGAGCCATTGTCTCTTCCAGACTGAGGTCACAGCAGCACTTGCAGTGTAGGTCCTCTCCTGTCGAAGATCAGGTGTCAAGTTAGTGAACAGATAGAAAATGGCGGTCACATCCGCGGCGGCGTGTACCGTCACCGCCAGCGTACATCGTCATTGGCTCCTGGGACCCATAGGGCCCAATGTTAACCAATGCAGGATTGCTCCGCGGTCTTCGACCGCCTACCACGACGGTGTACAACACCAGCACAGTTACCTCATATCCCCTTGTCCCACGTTACAGGTCAGGCAGCCGCCATTTCAGGGGGCCACATGGCATTATTGTTAAATGCGTCACACATATCTAGGCCTTGCATACGCACTAAGACAGGCACATAGCGGATTGAAACATGTGTGCAATAAAGTTGTGTTTTCGTACCTCAGTGTTGGCTGACCCTCTGCTCGCTGTTCTCCTCCATAGAGCACATCCGCTGGGGCAGGTGAGGAGATGGTGGCATCCTCCAGTGTACAGACCGCTGGTGGACCTGTCAATAATGGAAGAGTGACATGTAATTGTCACCTACAGAATGGACCGTGCCACAATCCATGAACTGTGTGCCCAGTTGGAGCCGGACCTGATGTCAGCTATCCGCCATCCCACAGGTATCCCCCCTCTAGTGCAGGTGCTGTCAGTACTCCATTTCCTGGCAAGTGGGTCTTTTCAGACGACAGTGGCCATAGCATCAGGGATGTCCCAGCCTATGTTCTCCAACGTGTTGTCCAGAGTGTTCTCTACCCTGCTGAAACACATGCGCAGCTACATCGTGTTCCCTCAGGTGGAGGATTTGCCTACAGTGAAAGGTGATTTCTATGCCCTGGGACATATCCCCAACATCATTGGTGCCATTGATGGGACACATGTGGCATAGGTACCCCCCCTCAGGAGCGAACAGGTGTACAGAAACCGGAAGAGTTACCATTCAATGAATGTGCAGATGGTGTGTTTGGCCGACCAGTAGATCTCACATGTGAATGCCAAGTTTCCTTGCTCAGTGCATGACGCTTACATTCTCAGGAATAGCAGCATCCCTCATGTGATGGGGCAACTCCAGAGGCACCGTGTGTGGGTGAGGACATGGACCATATACAGTGTGACTAGGTGTCTGGATCTGGGGTTGTCCATAAGGGTTAGTGTGTGTATAACAGTTGTCCCTCGACATTTGCAGGTGACTCTGGGTACCCCAACCTGTCATGGCTACTGACCCCAGTGAGAAATCCCAGGACAAGGGCAGAGGAACGCTACAATGAGGCACATGGGCAAACTAGGAGGGTTATAGAGAGGACCTTCGGTCATTTGACGGGTGGTTCCCTATTCTACTCACCAAAGAAGGTGTGCCAGATCATCGTGGCCTGCTGTATGCTGCACAACTTGGCTTTGCGATGGCAGGTGCCTTTTCCGCAGGAGAATGGTCCTGAAGGAGGTCTTGTGGCAGCTGTGGAGCCTATGGACAGTGAAGACGAGGAAACAGAAGAAGAGGATATCGATGACAGAAACACAGTGATTCATCAATACTTACAGTGAGACACAGGTAAGAAGGCATCACTGCCTGCTACATCTGATACACCTGTTCTACCTCACATCTGTCTGTCACTTTCACCCAGTGTATGGACCCTGAATTGTCACTTTCCCTTTCGATTTCACAGATGTGGGTCTCACTTTGTGACATCTGCTTTGTTTCCTCATAGACTAGAGCTGTGTGTCATAGGTATGCTGACAATACAATGGATATTGCATTTTTCCTCAGTTATTGCAAATACACATTTGTGAAAGCACAGACTGACTCCAGATAGTTTTGTTATTTAAGGGTGTTTGTTTAATTGCTAAATAGTGGAGGGGGTTGTAAAATGGTCAGGGGTGATGGTGCAGGAATGTCCATGGCAGAGTCCAGTCTCTTTGTTTCACAGGTGCATTGTCCAAAGGGGCATAGGAAGTGGAGCTGGGGCAGTTGATGGATGGACAGGGTGACAAAGTTGGACAGAAGGATGACAATCAGGGTGGTCTCTTTTCTTGGCGGGGGTCTTGGCATTGTTCTCTGTCTTCCTCCTGGATCTCAAGAACTGTTTGCGGGGTGGTTCTCCATCTGCAGGGGGTGGGGGGTGGGGTGCTGGTGTCGTGGTCCTGTGGCAGTGCCTCCTGTCCACTAGCGCCGGCGGAAGTGGTGGGCAGATCATCGTCCAGGCTAGTGTCAGGGGCCCCTTGTTGTGCCACAGTGTCCCTCCTGGTGTTCACAAGTTCCTTCAGACCCCTACAATGGTGCCCAGGGTGGTATTGATGGATTTGAGTTCCTCCCTGAACCCCAAATACTGTTCCTCCTGCAGCCACTGGGTCTCCTGAAATGTGGCCAGTACCGTTGCCATCGTCTCCTGGGAACGGTGGTAGGCTCCCATGATGTTGGAGAGGGCCTTGTGGTGAGTGGGTTCCCTGGGCCTGGCCTCCCCCTGTCGCACAGCAGACCTCCCAGTTCCCCTGTGTTCATGGGCTTCTGTCCCCTGAACTGTGTGCCCACTGCCACTGCCCCCAGGTCCCTGCTGTCCTTGGGGTGGTGGGTTAGCCTGGGTTCCCCGTAGTGGTGGACAAACTGCTGCTTGACATGTCCTGGGGACAGAGGTATGGGCCCGCTGGGTGGGTGCTGTGCTGGTGTTTCCAGAGGGGCGAGGCTCTGTTGTGGCTTGTGCCAGTGTGAGGGGGACTGACTGTCCCGAGGACCCAGAGTGGCCGGGCTGGTCATCTAGATCCAGCTGGACAGAGCTGCTGTCATCACTGTGGGCCTCTTCTGTGGGTAGAGTGGACATGTCCGGAACCTCCTGTCCGGTGATGTTGGGTAGGGGTCCTGCAGGGGTGTAAAGGCATAGTTTTAGTATCTGTGTGTGCCATGGTGAGCAATGGGTGGGTGACTCTGTACCCCAGTGCTTGCATCCCTGTGTAGGTCCCTGTGTGCTAATTGTTTAGGGGTCTGTGTGGGTATTTGCAGTGGCCATGCATTGGTGATGGGTGTCACTGCTTTGTTGTTGCATGCAGGGCCTGGTGTTGGGATGTGTGGTTTGGGATAGTGGGACATCTGTGAGGAGTTGGAGTGATGGGGTGAGGGCGAGGGTGGGGGTATGTTATAGCATGCAGGTAGGGTGGGGAATATAATAATAGTAAAGATTTGCCTTACCAGAGTCCATTCCTCCTGCTACTCCTGCGAGGCCCTCAGGATGGAGTATAGCCAAGACCTGCTCCTCCCATGTTGTGTTGTGGGGGAGGAGGTGGGGGTCCGCCGCCAGTCCTCTGAACCGCGATGTGGTGTCATGAGATCACGGAACGCACCTTCCCCCGTAGGTCATTCCACCTCTTCCTGATGTCATCCCGTGTTCTTGGGTGCTGTCCTACTGCGTTGACCCTGTCCACGATTCTGTGCCATAGCTCCATCTTCCTAGCTATGGTGGTGTGCTGCACCTGCGATCCGATTAGCCGTGGCTCTACCCGGATGATTTCCTCCACCATGACCCTGAGCTCCTCCTCAGAAAACCTGGGGTGTCTTTGCAGTGCCATGGGGTGGTGTGGGTGATGTGTGAGGTAGTGTGTGTTGTGATGTGTGGGGTGATGTTTAGGGGGGTGTGGTGTTTTTTGCATGGGCGTGTATGTGAAATGGTGTTGTGTGCCTCTGTATGGTGGTGTTGTCTTTGCTGTGCTGTCTCTCTGGCCTTCGTCAACATTTTTGGTAGTAAGGGTTTGTGGGTGATGTGGGGGGGTGTTTTATATTGTATTGGGTTTGTGGGAGTGGTGTGTGTATGTGTGTCAGGTGTGTGTATTTCGAATTGTCCAATGTGGTGGTGTTTTATAAATGTGTGTGTATTTTGAGCGCTGCGGTGTGTGCCACCAATGGAATACCGTGATTGAAAGTCCGCCGCGTGGATTCGTGTGTCGTGATAGTGTGGGCGTATTCCTGTTGGCGTGACGGTGGAGGTTTTGTTATTGCCAGTTTATCACTGACCTTTGGTGTGGCGGACTTGTGTGGGTGTCTGGATTTTGGCGGATTCAGAGCTGTGGGTCGTAATAGCTGTGGTTGAATTCCGCGGCCGCAGCAGTGTGTTGACGGTCTTCTGCACGGCGGTAAGCGGGATTTACTGCCAATGTGGTAATGAGGGCCTATATGTCTAACCTTCACTTGCCGAAGGTTAGGCGAAAAGTTACTAAGTGTGAGGGCACCCTTGCAGTAGCAAAGGTGTCCCCACATAGTTTAGGGCCATTTCTCGGGACTTTGTGAGTGTGGGGACACCATTACATGTGTGCACTACATATAGATCAATACCTATATGTAGCTTCACAATGGTAACTCCAAAGATGGCATTTGAGTTGTCTAAGATTATGGAATTGTTCCCCCATTCCAAATCTGGTATTGGGGAGCCAATTCAATGCATCCTGGGGGCTCCACCATGGACCCCCAGTACTGCCAAACAACTCTCTGAGGCTTGTACTGCAGCTACAGCTGCTGCCACCTCACAGACAGGGTTCTGCCCTCCTGGGTCTGAGCAGCTCAGTCCCAGGAAGGCAGAACAAAGCATTTCCTCTGAGAGCAGGGTGTTATATCCTCTCCCTCTGGAAATAGGTGTTACGGGCTGGGGAGGGGTAGCATCCCCCAGCCTCTGAAAATGCTTTGAAGGGCACAGGTGGTACCTCTTTGCATAAGCCAGTCTACACCGATTCAGGGACCCCTTGACTCCTGCTCTGGCGTGAAACTGGACCATAGAAAGGGGAGTGACCACTCCCCTGTCATCACCACCCTTGGGGTGATGCCCAGAGCTCCTCCAGTGTCCCAAACTTCAGCCATCTTGCTTTGCCAGATTTGGGGGCACTGTGGAGGGCTCTGAGTGGCCAGTGCCAGCAGGTGACATCAGGGATTCCTCCTGATAGGTCCTTACCTGATAAGGTAGCCAATCCCCCTCTTAGGGCTATTTAGAGTCTCTCCTGTGGGTTTTCTTCAGATTCTGCTTGCACGTTTCCTTCAGGAATCCTCTGCAACCACTACCTCATCCTCTGACATCGGATCAACAGCAGCCTGCTCCAGGAACCGCTGTAACAGCAACAAAGTATCCACAAGGGATACTTTTCTTCTTCAACTTCAGCTCCGGCCAGCAACTGCAACAGTTTCCATGGTGTGCATGCTCTGGGGACTCCCTGTCTTCACCCTGCACCAGAAGGACCAAAGAAATCTCCTTTGGGGTGAAGGAGTCTCTCCCCTGTTCACACAGGCACCTTCCAAGTTGACGACCAGTACGCCTGGACTCCTCTCACTGTGACGAGCATGCTCCTAGGAGCACAGAGGGTGGACTCCATCGGTCCTGCTGATGTAATTTGGAGGAGGTAAGACCTTGCCTTTCCTGAGAGCGACAGTACCCCTATGCACCAACTCTTCTTCACCTCCTGAGGACTCTGTGCACTATTCGCAAAATTCCTTCATGCACAGCCTGGCTCAGGTCCCCTCTATCCAGCAATGCTCAACTCACTGAGTTGACTTCCGGCGGCGTGGGTCCCTTCTCTGTAGTGCTGCACCAACCACATTTTGCACCTCCTTTGTCCCTGTATCCTGAGGCTCCTTTGGGTGCTGTCTGGCATCCTGAGGGCTCTCTGAATTGCTGAGAGCCCCCTCTTCCTCCTCACACAGTGATGAGGCCTCCAGGTCCCTCCTGGGCCCAGCTAGCGCCATTTTGACGCAAAATGCATGTTTGTCATTACCAAGACGTGCAGGCGACTTCCAACACGAAATCATGTCTGCATCCAGATTTATATTGTGGGACATCTTTTGCATCATGCATGAACCTGCTACTCCTGCGAGGCCCTCAGGATGGAGTATAGCCAAGACCTGCTCCTCCCATGTTGTTAGTTGTGGGGGAGGAGGTGGGGGTCCGCCGCCAGTCCTCTGAACCGCGATGTGGTGTCATGAGATCACGGAACGCACCTTCCCCCGTAGGTCATTCCACCTCTTCCTGATGTCATCCCGTGTTCTTGGGTGCTGTCCTACTGTGTTGACCCTGTCCACGATTCTGTGCCATAGCTCCATCTTCCTAGCTATGGTGGTGTGCTGTACCTGCGATCCGAATAGCCGTGGCTCTACCCGGATGATTTCCTCCACCATGACCCTGAGCTCCTCCTCAGAAAACCTGGGGTGTCTTTGCAGTGCCATGGCGTGGTGTGGGTGATGTGTGAGGTAGTGTGTGTTGTGATGTGTGGGGTGATGTTTAGGGGGGTGTGGTGTTTTTTGCATGGGCGTGTATGTGAAATGGTGTTGTGTGCCTCTGTATGGTGGTGTTGTCTTTGCTGTGCTGTCTCTCTGGCCTTCGTCAACATTTTTGGTAGTAAGCGTTTGTGGGTGATGTGGGCGGGTGTTTTATATTGTATTGGGTTTGTGGGAGTGGTGTGTGTATGTGTGTCAGGTGTGTGTATTTCGAATTGTCCAATGTGGTGGTGTTTTATAAATGTGTGTGTATTTTGAGCGCTGCGGTGTGTACCACCAATGGAATACCGTGATTGAAAGCCCGCCGCGTGGATTCGTATGTCGTGATAGTGTGGGCGTATTCCTGTTGGCGTGACGGTGGAGGTTTTGTTATTGCCAGTTTATCTCTGACCTTTGGTGTGGCGGACTTGTGTGGGTGTCTGGATTTTGGCAGATTCAGAGCTGTGGGTCGTAATAGCTGTGGTTGAATTCCGCGGCCGCAGTGGTGTGTTGACGGTCTTCTGCACGGCGGTAAGCGGGATTTACTGCCAATGTGGTAATGAGGGCCTATATGTCTAACCTTCACTTGCCGAAGGTTAGGCGAAAAGTTACTAAGTGTGAGGGCACCCTTGCAGTAGCAAAGGTGTCCCCACATAGTTTAGGGCCATTTCTCGGGACTTTGTGAGTGTGGGGACACCATTACATGTGTGCACTACATATAGATCAATACCTATATGTAGCTTCACAATGGTAACTCCAAAGATGGCATGTGAGGTGTCTAAGATTATGGAATTGTTCCCCCATTCCAAATCTGGTATTGGGGAGCCAATTCAATGCATCCTGGGGGCTCCACCATGGACCCCCAGTACTGCCAAACAACTCTCTGAGGCTTGTACTGCAGCTACAGCTGCTGCCACCTCACAGACAGGGTTCTGCCCTCCTGGGTCTGAGCAGCTCAGTCCCAGGAAGGCAGAACAAAGCATTTCCTCTGAGAGCAGGGTGTTATATCCTCTCCCTGTGGAAATAGGTGTTACGGGCTGGGGAGGGGTAGCATCCCCCAGCCTCTGAAAATGCTTTGAAGGGCACAGGTGGTGCCTCTTTGCATAAGCCAGTCTACACCGATTCAGGGACCCCGCGACTCCTGCTCTGGCGCGAAACTGGACCATAGAAAGGGGAGTGACCACTCCCCTGTCATCACCACCCTTGGGGTGATGCCCAGAGCTCCTCCAGTGTCCCAGACTTCAGCCATCTTGCTTTGCCAGATTTGGGGGCACTCTGGAGGGCTCTGAGTGGCCAGTGCCAGCAGGTGACATCAGGGATTCCTCCTGATAGGTCCTTACCTGATAAGGTAGCCAATCCCCCTCTTAGGGCTATTTAGAGTCTCTCCTGTGGGTTTTCTTCAGATTCTGCTTGCACGTTTCCTTCAGGAATCCTCTGCAACCACTACCTCATCCTCTGACATCGGATCAACAGCAGCCTGCTCCAGGAACCGCTGTAACAGCAACAAAGTATCCACAAGGGATACTTTTCTTCTTCAACTTCAGCTCCGGCCAGCAACTGCAACAGTTTCCATGGTGTGCATGCTCTGGGGACTCCCTGTCTTCACCCTGCACCAGAAGGACCAAAGAAATCTCCTTTGGGGTGAAGGAATCTCTCCCCTGTTCACACAGGCACCTTCCAAGTTGACGACCAGTACGCCTGGACTCCTCTCACTGTGACGAGCATGCTCCTAGGAGCACAGAGGGTGGACTCCATCGGTCCTGCTGATGTAATTTGGAGGAGGTAAGACCTTGCCTTTCCTGAGAGCGACAGTACCCCTATGCACCAACTCTTCTTCACCTCCTGAGGACTCTGTGCACTATTCGCAAAATTCCTTCATGCACAGCCTGGCTCAGGTCCCCTCTATCCAGCAATGCTCAACTCACTGAGTTGACTTCCGGCGGCGTGGGTCCCTTCTCTGTAGTGCTGCACCAACCACATTTTGCACCTCCTTTGTCCCTGTATCCTGAGGCTCCTTTGGGTGCTGTCTGGCATCCTGAGGGCTCTCTGAATTGCTGAGAGCCCCCTCTTCCTCCTCACACAGTGTTGAGGCCTCCAGGTCCCTCCTGGGCCCAGCTAGCGCCATTTTGACGCAAAATGCATGTTTGTCATTACCAAGACGTGCAGGCGACTTCCAACACGAAATCATGTCTGCATCCAGATTTATATTGTGGGACATCTTTTGCATCATGCATGAACCTGCTACTCCTGCGAGGCCCTCAGGATGGAGTATAGCCAAGACCTGCTCCTCCCATGTTGTTAGTTGTGGGGGAGGAGGTGGGGGTCCGCCGCCAGTCCTCTGAACCGCGATGTGGTGTCATGAGATCACGGAACGCACCTTCCCCCGTAGGTCATTCCACCTCTTCCTGATGTCATCCCGTGTTCTTGGGTGCTGTCCTACTGTGTTGACCCTGTCCACGATTCTGTGCCATAGCTCCATCTTCCTAGCTATGGTGGTGTGCTGTACCTGCGATCCGAATAGCCTTGGCTCTACCCGGATGATTTCCTCCACCATGACCCTGAGCTCCTCCTCAGAAAACCTGGGGTGTCTTTGCAGTGCCATGGCGTGGTGTGGGTGATGTGTGAGGTAGTGTGTGTTGTGATGTGTGGGGTGATGTTTAGGGAGGTGTGGTGTTTTTTGCATGGGCGTGTATGTGAAATGGTGTTGTGTGCCTCTGTATGGTGGTGTTGTCTTTGCTGTGCTGTCTCTCTGGCCTTCGTCAACATTTTTGGTAGTAAGCGTTTGTGGGTGATGTGGGCGGGTGTTTTATATTGTATTGGGTTTGTGGGAGTGGTGTGTGTATGTGTGTCAGGTGTGTGTATTTCGAATTGTCCAATGTGGTGGTGTTTTATAAATGTGTGTGTATTTTGAGCGCTGCGGTGTGTACCACCAATGGAATACCGTGATTGAAAGCCCGCCGCGTGGATTCGTGTGTCGTGATAGTGTGGGCGTATTCCTGTTGGCGTGACGGTGGAGGTTTTGTTATTGCCAGTTTATCACTGACCTTTGGTGTGGCGGACTTGTGTGGGTGTCTGGATTTTGGCAGATTCAGAGCTGTGGGTCGTAATAGCTGTGGTTGAATTCCGCGGCCGCAGTGGTGTGTTGACGGTCTTCTGCACGGCGGTAAGCGGGATTTACTGCCAATGTGGTAATGAGGGCCTATATGTCTAACCTTCACTTGCCGAAGGTTAGGCGAAAAGTTACTAAGTGTGAGGGCACCCTTGCAGTAGCAAAGGTGTCCCCACATAGTTTAGGGCCATTTCTCGGGACTTTGTGAGTGTGGGGACACCATTACATGTGTGCACTACATATAGATCAATACCTATATGTAGCTTCACAATGGTAACTCCAAAGATGGCATGTGAGGTGTCTAAGATTATGGAATTGTTCCCCCATTCCAAATCTGGTATTGGGGAGCCAATTCAATGCATCCTGGGGGCTCCACCATGGACCCCCAGTACTGCCAAACAACTCTCTGAGGCTTGTACTGCAGCTACAGCTGCTGCCACCTCACAGACAGGGTTCTGCCCTCCTGGGTCTGAGCAGCTCAGTCCCAGGAAGGCAGAACAAAGCATTTCCTCTGAGAGCAGGGTGTTATATCCTCTCCCTGTGGAAATAGGTGTTACGGGCTGGGGAGGGGTAGCATCCCCCAGCCTCTGAAAATGCTTTGAAGGGCACAGGTGGTGCCTCTTTGCATAAGCCAGTCTACACCGATTCAGGGACCCCGCGACTCCTGCTCTGGCGCGAAACTGGACCATAGAAAGGGGAGTGACCACTCCCCTGTCATCACCACCCTTGGGGTGATGCCCAGAACTCCTCCAGTGTCCCAGACTTCAGCCATCTTGCTTTGCCAGATTTGGGGGCACTCTGGAGGGCTCTGAGTGGCCAGTGCCAGCAGGTGACATCAGGGATTCCTCCTGATAGGTCCTTACCTGATAAGGTAGCCAATCCCCCTCTTAGGGCTATTTAGAGTCTCTCCTGTGGGTTTTCTTCAGATTCTGCTTGCACGTTTCCTTCAGGAATCCTCTGCAACCACTACCTCATCCTCTGACATCGGATCAACAGCAGCCTGCTCCAGGAACCGCTGTAACAGCAACAAAGTATCCACAAGGGATACTTTTCTTCTTCAACTTCAGCTCCGGCCAGCAACTGCAACAGTTTCCATGGTGTGCATGCTCTGGGGACTCCCGGTCTTCACCCTGCACCAGAAGGACCAAAGAAATCTCCTTTGGGGTGAAGGAGTCTCTCCCCTGTTCACACAGGCACCTTCCAAGTTGACGACCAGTACGCCTGGACTCCTCTCACTGTGACGAGCATGCTCCTAGGAGCACAGAGGGTGGACTCCATCGGTCCTGATGATGCAATTTGGAGGAGGTAAGACCTTGCCTTTCCTGAGAGCGACAGTACCCCTATGCACCGACTCTTCTTCACCTCCTGAGGACTCTGTGCACTATTCGCAAAATTCCTTCATGCACAGCCTGGCTCAGGTCCCCTCTATCCAGCAATGCTCAACTCGCTGAGTTGACTTCCGGCGGCGTGGGTCCCTTCTCTGTAGTGCTGCACCAACCACATTTTGCACCTCCTTTGTCCCTGTATCCTGAGGCTCCTTTGGGTGCTGTCTGGCATCCTGAGGGCTCTCTGAAGTGCTGAGAGCCCCCTCTTCCTCCTCACACAGTGTTGAGGCCTCCAGGTCCCTCCTGGGCCCAGCTAGCGCCATTTTGACGCAAAATGCATGTTTGTCATAACCAAGACTTGCAGGCGACTTCCAACACGAAATCATGTCTGCATCCAGATTTATATTGTGGGACATCTTTTGCATCATGCATGAACCTGCTGGCATCTTCCTAGGGTGCATTTATGCAGTCGTCATCCAACCAGGGACTCTTTTTGTTGCACCCTCTTCTGGGTTCGCAGGGGCTCCTGTTCTTCCTAGAACTTCTTTCAACTTCTGGACTAGGTCCCCTTCTTTTGCAGGTCTTCAGGTCCAGCAGTTGTTGTTTCCAGACTTGGTTGGTTAGTGCAATAATCCATATCATGAAGTGTAGTGTGTCCTATGGAAACTTGCAGTACGTTACCCTGCTTTTCTGGGCTCTTGGATGGGGTAATTTACTTACCTTTACTGTATTCTTACTCTCCCAGCAATTTTGCACACACTACACTTGTCTAGGGGGGAATTTGTGAGTCTCCTTCACCAGCCAATGATGATGCTGAGAAACAGAAAGTGAGGTAGGGTCATCACATTCTTTACATACCACTAACATCACATTGTACACATCTGTAATATCACATCTAGTTGTATAACACCCCCAGGCAGTAAATGTTTAGTGCCAAGATCATGTCACAGCAAGATACAACAAACGTCCTTCAAACATAACATAGTCACACGTCAGCTAAGCTACCTATCTCACACATACAATACCATGATTTCTGTAGAGCTATCACACTAACCATTCCATGACAAGTTGACTTGGCCACAGGTTACTGGGTCCCTATCCACAGCAACATAGTCAACCAACAACCAAGCTATGAGAAATAGATGTATCATAGATTTACACATATCACATACACATACTAAACACATACTAACAAATTGACCTGATATCATATACCAGGCAAATAAACATATTGTATAGTAAACACAAGACAGCATGTTGCACACAAGCAATATCCACTTCATGTCACTAAGTTCACAACCTTAACAATGGAAATTTGCAAAAATGCAACAACTACAATTGGCATAACCAAATGTTAGAAGGTAAAAAAATCAGAACACATGTAACCTACACTTGTACCAATAGTGATGTAGGAAAGGATTATACATCTAAGTAATTGTCCTCCTGAAAGCAAAGTATAGCACTCATATAAGGGTCTAATATGCTCAGAGCATTTACTCACACACAACCACAAGTAACATATCTACTCCTTCAAGTCAATGGACACCTGTCACGTGTATGAAGGTGACATACAGTTCAACGTATAATACAATTATTCCATCAATAACACAATGACTGTGTGGCATCATCAATATCCACACATTAGGGGATAGTGATGGGAATAATTCAGAGAGACAAACCACATCAGAGGCTACCATGACAGGTAGACCCAACATGATGAAAGCCAAATGCCTGAATACACATACCATACTTCTCAAATGTGTATGCGACCTTCCACAGCTGCACCACATTGGTGTCAGTGCAAACAATAGGCTTCCATTCAACAAGGACTCAAAACATATCCCAAATAGCAACAGAAAGTATGTTTATAACTCATTACAATGTGGATTCATGATATAACCTTTCCTTATACACATGATATTGGCAAACACAGTTAAGAGTGTAGATGTGAATAATATGTTTTGGCCTATTTATCATGCCCACAACACTATGGCAAAGGAAATAGCCATGTAGCTACTTCTCACCTACAGAACATGAACATGGTTTTCTTACATTCATAGCCCTGACACCAATGTGTGTGATCCAGTAGGAGTCTAGAAATACCTCCATGGTTACCAACATGTAGGATGTCCACTCAGATGACACATTACAGATGCCTATGTACATCCCTCACTTACCAGGAGGGTTCACCTTGTAACAGGTCTGAATGAGTTTTGCAACTATGGCATGTGAAATGTCAGATGAACATCACAGCTTCACATGAAGCTATCACTCATCAGAAACCTTATGAAAAGTAGGAATGACTTCAAATTGTTAGATTCTATGCTGCACGTAGACATGCAACAAGGAACATTGGAATGGACAGAAAGCAAAGTCCTGGAGAACTTACCATCATGATATTGGGAGTATTGACCTGTAGGTGGGAAGGAACAGCCACCAGGGTAAGGAAAGCTGTATAGTGGTACACATATGACACAGCCATAAGCATCAGGATATGTTTCTATATAGAGGGGACAACATAGGGAAGTAATATGTCCCTATATAAATTAGAATGTGCACACCTGTGTACCAATGTTGGGGACTGTACATCAATGTGTTCCTTGGAGATCTTTGACCCTTTGCACTTACCACATTGTCACAGCTTAGAACCTTTCACATCATACACTAACCTGCTGAAGATTTAAAATGTGTTATCTACACTTACCCCCTTGTGCTCCTATCAAACACCCATACAACTTTGGTTAGGCCACCGCCAATATGCGGGCCATTAGGGGGTTCAAGATCTGATGGGCAGCCTGTCCTCCTCAGGAGGACAGCTCCAGCTGGACCTCTGCGGTCTTCCTGGCCCAGGATCTCAGGTCCTCCCACCACTTCCTACACTAGGTGCTCTGCCGGTTGTGGACCCCCAAGGCCCGCACTTTCCTAGCCATGGCATGCCAAATCCACTTTTTCTGATGGATGTTGACATGCATGGATGAGGCAGACAAGAATAGAATATAATGTCCACATACACAATACCAAAACAAGCAGAGTGAAAACACAAATTAGTGCAACTAGCCATCCACAGATTGCCTTCAACATCCCGTTCAATGAGGAATGACCATCTGCCGTCAGGCCTTGTGTGATGTTGAGACAGGCACACAACATGCATATGAAGCACCAAGGCCTATATTTATACTTTTTTTTGCGCCGCATTTGAGTCATTTTTTGCCGCAAAAGCGGCGCAATCTTGCAAAATACGATTGTATTTCGAAAGTTTGCACCGTTTTTGCGTCAAAAAGCGGTGGAAATGCAGCGCTAAAAAAGTATAAATATGGGCCCAAGTGTTAGCTTGAAACGTGACAAGACCACAAGTATATCTCTAAACATGGTATATCTTTCCAAACATTTTTCGCACCGCTTCCAATAATCATGTATTACAGTCTACAGTTGGGTCAGGTTACATACATCATACACTCTCTAATATGTCTCAGGACTCAAAATCTATTTGTACACATATGCACATGCCCATCTACCCACACATTTTACTACAATCCTTCATTCTATCACATTTCCTGGACATCATCACACACTTAACCCGTAAAACACTGCAATTCCACTGAAATTACTTGTCCTTCTGGTGCACAAGTAACCCTGTCCATTCAGGGGTTGGACCTCCTCCACAAGCTTATCAAGCTCCTCTGGGGAGAAGGCAGGGGCCCTATCACCTGGAGGATGTGGCATGATTGTTCCCAGACGTAGTAGACAGCATCTCAGGTCATGGAGAACTTGCTGGCAGTAGAGTCAAGAGTCAAGTGAGAGATGAAGTATGAGATGGTGGTCACATCTGCAATGTAAAAGACTGTCACTGTTGGCGGACATCACCATTGGCTCAAGACCGCCAAACTCAGCAATGTGTGCCAGTGGCAATGTCCACCGTGGTTGTATCCACCTACTGCCATGACGACTTCCGGCAGACTTAGGTCACTTACTAATGTCCAGTACAGTAGGTCAGGCTGCTGACATTTTAAGGCTCATATATGAACAAAAAAATATTTAAAAGTTGCATCACAAGCTTTGAAACATATCTACGACATTATGTTCACTGCAGGCTTTAAGGGGAATTTGAGGAAGACATTAGACACTTAAATGTTGTTTTGCACACTAAAGAGATGACATTTAGGATTCCCACACCAATCTAACCATGTTGGACACTGAAGGAGTGACATTTACTATTCCCATTTCAATCTAACTACATTTGGGGAAGGTGTAGGACACTGAAGGCATGACAATTTCTACTCGCACTACAATCTAACCAAATTGGGGAAACATGTTGACAACATTGACTATTCCCACTCCAGCCTAACCATATTAGGGGAAGGTTCTGGACACTAAAAGGTGACACTTAATATTTACACTCCAATCTAATCATGTTGGGAGAAGGTATTAAACAATAAAGGGGTGGTATTTACTATTCCCATTCAAATCCAAGCATGTTTTGTGAAGGTGCTGGACGCCAACGAGATGTCATTTACTATTCCAACTGCAATCTAACCAACATATTGTGAAGATGTTGCACACCAGAGGATAATATTTACTATTCCCACTCTAATCTGACCATATTGGAGGAAAGTGTTTGACACTAAAAGGGTAACATTTACTATTCCCACCGCAATCTAGCCACATCTGGGGAAGGTATTGGACACAAAAGGGGTGCTGTTTACTATTCCCACTCCAGTCTAACCACACTGGGGAAGATGTTGTACACTAAAAAGATAACATTTACTATTTCCACTCTAATCTAGCCATATTGGGGGAAGGTGGTAGACACTATTGGGGTGACATTCACTATTTCCACTCCAATCAAACCATATTGTGTGAAGGTTTTGGATACTGAAGGGGTGACATTTACTATTCCCACTTCAATCTAACCATATTGAGTAACAGTGTTGGACAATAAAGGAAAAACGTTTAATATTCCCACTCTAATATAACCATATTGGTTAAAAGGTTGGACACTAAAGGAGTGCCACTTACTATTGCCATTTACATCTAAACCATTTTGGAGAAGGTATGAAAACTAAAGAGTTTACATTACTCCAGTTTAACTACATTGGAGGAAGATGTTGTTAAATTTACAATTCCCACTCCAACCTAAGGATCTTTGATAAAAATGTTAGATGCTAAAGAGGTGCAGTTTACTGTATGCACTTTAATCTAAAATATTTTGAAGAAGGTAATAGAAATGAACATTTGATATACACAATCAATACTCCATACTCACACACATGTCTTAATTATGAAATACAACAAAATGTAGGGCCTGATTATGATCTGACTGTCAATACAGTGGGGATGAGGCTGCCTCACCCCCATTATTTTACAATGTTTCCACCAGGCTAACCTGTCAGTTCAGTGGAAACAGTGCAACAGCCATCACCACCCCCATAATTCACACTGTCTGCATAAACGACAGTGCACATTGTGAGGGTGCTGGCAGGGGGGCCCCTGAACAACATGGTCATGGGCAGTGCAGGGGCCCCTCTGAGGCCACCAGCATTGGTGGAAAGTGAAGTAGTGATCAGCATGGCAGTGCCGCCATGGGCACCGCTGTGGCTGACCACAACTTTAAGCACTGCCAACCCATCCGGATCCCTGATCCAAGCGGAGGCTGCGATCTCCTGGTCGTCTGACCGCCAGGATGTGATCTGGCAGTTGGACCACCAGGAGTGTGGTGGTCCGACCGCCACCACATATTTGGCAGTCCAAGGACCACCAATCTCTTAATCAGGCACTTAATGTAAAAGAAAAAAAAAAAACTCTCCAAAACTACAAACCTATATATAGAGATTTAAACATATAAATATTTAAAAAGTGTTAGAGTTAATAAGTATTATTATAAAAATATTTACTACCTTTCGTAAACTTTATAAGATTACAAATAAAATCATAATACATAATTAACAATCATAAAATTAAATATTTGAAAAATAAAAACATAATTTTAAAATAAAATTATACATGTGAAATAACATAAATGTTTGTATTATTTAAAAATATTTTTCAGAAAAAATATTTGACATTTTTATAAAAATAATTTTAAATTATTTTATTTTAAGGAAATATGTTCTGAGATATTTTTTAATGTTACCATTATTTTTAATAACATAAAAATAACAAAAAAACATTTATTATATTGATATAATTTAAAACATTTTACTAGTAAAAGTTTAACATTTTAAATTTTGTATACACATAATTATAATTATTTCACATTCTTAAAATCCATTTTAAAATATCATATTTTAAATGTTTTTAACATTAAAATTAATCTTATTTATTACCATTATTATGTATTTTATTAGTATTAAATGAAGCTTTATTTAAAGTTACAAAATAGATGCACAAATTGTAAAATATAAATGTGCATATCATTAAAATGATTACAATAAATTTTGTTTTAAAATATACACATTAAAAAAATGTCCACTCTTATCCCCTAAAAACCCAATATCCCCCTTCTGAAAAAGTTTAAAACCATTATTTATATACATTACTAAAACTAAATATGCACATTTCAACAGTTTCGTAACCAATAAACTATCTTATTAAAAACACAAATAAAAATAATAATAAACATACACAAACACACTACAGTAAATCACAAACTAATTATCAAAAACAATATAAAATACAATGATATTTCCTACATCTATGTTTTTTTAAAATGATATAAAACACAAGACTAAAACAATATTTTTTAGCTTGTGCATTCCTATCAATGATATTTGAGAAATACCAATATTATTAACACAATATTCTTGCATCACAATATTTTTTGGAATATTTTGTCTAAACACCAATAAAATCGCCACTCGACTTGTGTGACTGGGCGTATGGCTCACATCAGAAAAGGCCCGAAAACACAATGCGAAGATATCAAGTTGGAAAATTCATCCATGGAGGTAGCTGTAGTATTTGAAACCTACCAAACCAATACATTTCTGTAGATTAAACATTCAGGGAAGGCCAATATAATGTGAAGTGCATGGATGCCAATAGCTGTTCACTGCCTAGAATGCCTTGAATACTACAAACTTGGGCTAAAATCACAACATTTTCCCCAGTGGAATGTTCTGGTATCCGTGGGTGAGACACAAATATTCTACCATTCAGCATTCCCATGCTTCTCCAAATATAAATTGTACCCTACTTGAATGGCAGGGCTTAGGCCCATATTTATACTTTTTGACGCAAAACTGCGCCAACGCAGTTTTGCGTCAAAAACAATTAGCGCCGGCTAACGCCATTCTGAAGCGCCATGCGGGCGCCGTATTTATTGAATGACGTTAGCCGGCGTTAGCCGCCGGCGCTGTCTGGTGTGCGTTAAAAAAAATGACGTACACCAGGCAGCGCCGGCGTAGGGGGAAAATGGCGTATGGGCGTACAGAAATGGTGCAAGTCAGGCTGAGGCAAAAAAATCGCAAAAACCCGATTTGCGCCATTTTTTTACGACGCCCATCCCCCATTGAAATGACTCCTGTCTTAGCAAAGACAGGAGTCATGCCCCCTTGCCCAATGGCCATGCCCAGGGGACTTCTGTCCCCTGGGCATGGTCATTGGGCATAGTGGCATGTAGGGGGGCACAAAGCAGGCCCCCCTATGCCACAAAAAAAAAAAAAAAAACTTACCTGGACTTACCTTAATGTCCCTGGGGTGGGTCCCTCCATCCTTGGGTGTCCTCCTGGTGTGGGCAAGGGTGGCAGGGGGTGTCCCTGGGGGCAGGGGAGGGCACCTCTGGGCTCATTCTGAGCCCACAGGTCCCTTAACGCCTGCCCTGACCCAGGCGCTAAAATACGGCGCAAATGCGGGTTTTTTAGACCCTCCCACTCCCGGGCGTCATTTTTGCCCGGGAGTATAAATCCGACGCAATTGCATCGGAGTCATTTTTTAAGACGGAAACGCCTACCTTGCATATCATTAACGCAAGGAAGGTGTTCACGCAAAAAAATGACGCCAACTCCATGAACTTTGGCGCTAGACGCGTCTAACGCCAAAGTATAAATATGAAGTTAATTTTGCGTCTTAATGTCTGCGGCAGGAAGTGGTCAAAGCTTGGACCTTGTGAATTAGGTCTTCACATGGTTAGTCATTTGGTCCATCGAAGGATGTTGGTTAGGTACACCAACATATATGAAGCAGTGTTTTAATCAAGAGAACAGTGAAAATACAAGGTGGTAACACATTGGCCATTGGCTGGAAGGGCCCAGATCTTCTGTCACATGAACAAGGAAAATAGTTTTTTTGATCTATGCTTTGATGTTTTCAGGGCATTCAGGGATGGAAAACATGCTGGGGTCAACACAAGACACATTATCCTTGATATCTCTGGGTTTTTTGGTTTCAGAAATGCCCAGAATTGGTCAAGTTTCCTGGTTTCCTGCTGATTCAAAACTCAAATATTGCTATCAATCAACTTGGGATGCCAAAGTACAGGATTAACCCACTCTTGGATGGCTCAAGAATGGATATCAAAACTAAAGTCATATGAATCTAAACTTCCTCTTGCATGCCATGGGGATTTGGATGCTCTCAGTCCTGGTGGAGGTGGGTGCAGAAACTCTGTTGTGGCTTTCGAGGTGGGAATGTAGCTTGTTTCCTGGGTGGGCTGACTCCCAACTCCTTTCATTTTACAAATAAAAATATCTCTGATTTCTAGTGGGATTTCTGTCCCTGTAGAGAATATTGGGTTCATCCCTGAAATCTGTCTTTCTAGGGGACAAAAAAAACTGTTGGAACCATAAATGTGGGAGCAGGTCCTGTTCGCTGGGTGGACCACCTGACAACACACTACCCCATTAAAAAAAATAAAAATCCCTGGTGGCTAGTGGGCATTCTTTCCCACCCTCAGAAAGTGGGCAAATTCATGCTTAACCCTCAATCACCTCCCACCAGTAGGAGACAAAGACTGTTGGGGTCATTATAGCAGTTTTGTAATTGTAAAGTTTATTTATTCAGTATTAACTACCTCAGATGAGGTCCTGGGTCCTGAGCTGCAAGGGAAGCACAACTCACCCTCAGAGGATGCCCAGGATGTGGGAGAGAGCAGTAATTGTTCCAAGGACCAGTTCCTGAGAATCTGGAGGACAGGAAGGTGGAGAGGGAGCTCAGGCTATAGCTGGCCCAGAGGAAGCTGGAAGCAGAGGAGAGGAGGACTAAGGCACAAAGAGTCTTGGTCAAGGAGAAATGTGAGACTAAGAGAGCTTTCACAAGAGAGAAACTGGCCATGGAGGAAAAGATGATGGCCCATGCGCTCAGTATCTAGGACTTGGACATCAGAGCCAAGAAGGCAAATACCTGATGATTGGGTGAAAGGCAGTGCAGTAAATTATTACAAAGGTATGTACGATTTGATTGCTAGAAAGCACATTTTCAGCTTTTAATTAGGACCTGCACCAACACCTTGTGGATAGTAAATTCTCTGACCCTAGGTAACTTGCTAAGGAAGTTGACTGATGGATCAGCACCAGGATCTATAAGAAGGTACCTGGGAATGACTGCAAGAAGGTCAATACAGGTTTCCCCCAGCAGAATGAAAGGGAGTTCAAGGGAGACACAGACAAATCCCAGAGTAAGGGAGGGGGAGGGTTCTTCGGCCCCTTCTGTGAAGAATGAGGGAGCTTATGGTGGGCAGTGTTGGAAATGGGGTCTCTGGTTGGCAGAGGTATACACCCTTGTCCAAATTGGGACCACAATTCTAGTCAGGGTAAGTCACACACAATGTAAACTATCCTGTGCCCACCCTCTGGTAGCTTGGCATTGAGCAGTCAGGATTAACATAAAAGGCAATGTGTAAAGTATTTGTGCAATTAATCATACAATAATACAGTGAAAATATCACAAAAATACACCAGACAGGTTTAGAAAAATATATGATATTTATCAGGTTAAATTAATGTCAAAGTGATAGAGTTTCAATAAGCACAAGTTGAGATATTACTTTTGGAAGAGTAAAAAGAGTCTTAAATCTTAGATATCAACGTTGTCTCTTGTTGACACAAAGTACCTGGTATGCGTAAAAAATAACATGCACAGAGACTGCAAGGAGGAGATGTGTGGAAAAATAGGGTGTGAGTCAGATTTTCTGATGGTGGACAGATGATGCAAAGTTTCTCTTCACACTGCAAGAGGCTTTGTGTCGATTTCTGGCGCGCAGTCTTGGTTCCTCACTGCGATGCATTGATCTTTTTGATACCCAGGGATGATGCGTGCAAATCCTGGGTGTGTAGGCGTCGGGTCAATCCAGTATGGTGATGCATCAAATTTTCTGTTGCGCAGCAGGTGCTGCATTGATTCTTTACTCTGGAAGTTGGGCTGCGTCGTTCCGCTTTCACTATACATCGAATTTCCAGTCTCAAGGCAGGCGCTGCCTCAATTCTTCACTCAGGAACTCAGGCTGCATCATTCTGGCTCAGCTGTGTGGTTATTTCTCGGTTGGAAAATGGCTGTACATCGTGTCTGCAGGCTGTGCATCAATTCTCAGTACACAAGGAGTTTTCTAAAGAGATTAGGGGGGTCATTACAACCCTGGTGGACGGTGTTAAAGCGGCGGTAAGACCGCCAACAGGCCGGCAGTAAACAAATTGCAATTACGACCGTGGCGGAAACCGCCAACAAAGACAGCCACTTTAACACTCCGACCGCCATGGCGGTACAGACAAACAGCTTGGTGGTCACCGCCAACAGACAGGCGGAACACAAAGTAACGCCCACAGTATCACAACCTAACAATCTGCCACCTTTTCCGGGGCGGATTCACCGCGGATAAAAACACGGCGGAAACAGGATTTCGAAGGGAAAACGCTCACCTCTACACACTCCACGAGGAACCAGGAGACCATGGAGCCGGACCTCCAAATTCTCCCTGCGATAGTCTTCCTGCTCCTCTACCAGGAGCACGAACGCCGGCGGCGAAGACCACAGTGAGTACTGCACCTACGACACAGGGGAGGGAAAAAACAAGGACACACACATGCAAAACCCCCACCCCCACCCTCAACCTCACCCACTACAACACACGCACTAATACATATTTATACATAATAGTTACACCCCGACCCCCCTGGAAGAATGCAAAGACAAAAGAAAATTAGTGTAACCATTGTAATATATTAAAATCAAGTAGGCAAATATATATATATATATATATATATATATATATATATATATATATATATACCATAAACAAAATATACACCAAGCTTAGTAGTCCAGGTAGTACTCCAATGAAGTCCGTGGAACACTGGGCCCATATGGTATGGGCGAGGCCCACACAAGATCCCCGACCATGATGGAGAGAACACTGCAGGGGCATCAGAGAGCAAGAAAACAGGCACCTCAGGGGGAGGGAAAGGGGGGGCACCTCAGCCTGTTGAGTGCACAATGTCAAATCCACGAGAGGGCCACTTGCCCACTGTTAAATCCTGGGGAGTGCAAAGCCACAGTCTCTCAAGTCTCTACAGTGGGTGGGTTGCCCACTGTTCCATCCTGGGGCGTGCAAAGCCACAGTCTCTTAAGTCTCTACAGTGGGTGGGTTGCCCACTGTTCCATCCTGGGGAGTGCAAAGCCACACTCTCTCAAGTCTCTACAGTGGGTGGGTTGGCCACTGTTCCATCCTGGAGAGTGCAAAGCCACAGTCTCTTAAGTCTCTACAGTGGGTGGGTTGCTCACTGTTCAATCCTGGGGAGTGCAAAGCCACAGTCTCTCAAGTCTCTACAGTGGGTGGGTTGCCCATTGTTCCATCCTGGGGAGTGCAAAGCCACAGTCTCTCAAGTGGATGACAGTCTCCACTGGTTCTGGAGGGGTCATGGTGCCTAGAGTGCTTCATCCTGCTTAGGACAGAGGTAGTGGATGTATCTCTCCACTGGTTCTGGAGGGGGCCTTGTGCCCAGAGTGCTTCATCCTGCTAAGGACAGAGGTAGTGGATGTATCTCTCCACTGGTTCTGGAGGGGGCATGATGCCCAGAGTGCTTCATCCTGCTCGTGACAGACTCAGTAGCGTCAGTGCCCTTGGCACTCATGGGTTAGCGGTGCTTGAGGCGGCGGTGCCCTGTTCAGCGGTGCTTGAAAGCGGTGGTGCCCTGTTCAGCGGTGCTTGAGGCGGTGGTGCCCTGTTCAGTGGTGCTTGAGGCGGCGGGCTCCTTTGCAGTGACTCAGCTGCTGGCAGTCCTCTCTGTCCCAGCGGGGCTTGTGCTGGTGGTCCTCTCTGTCCCAGCGGGGCTTGTGCTGGCGGTCCTCTCTAGCCCAGCGGGGCTTGTGTTGGCGGTCCTCTCTGTCCCAGAGGTGCTTGTGCTGGCGGTCCTCTCTGTCCCAGCAGGGCTTGTGCTGGCGGTCCTCTCTGTCCCAGCGGGGTTGATGGCGGTGGCCTCCTGGCAAGCGGGGATGATGGCGGTGGCCTCCTGGGCAGCGGGGATGATGGCGGTGGCCTCCTGGCCAGCGTGGATGATGCCTCTGGCCTCCTGGGGGCAGCGGGGATGATGGCGGTCTCCTCCGCCGTGCTGCTCTTCCCAGACTTTCCTGGTTTCTTGTGGCCTTTCCCCACCTTGGAAGGTGTCCCAGCTGACTCCACACTCCCACCGGGACCCCTGGGAGCAGCTTTGGTGGCTGCAGTCTTCCCCCTCTCCCGCCAGGCACTGGCCAACTTTTGATGCTTCACCGGTGGGGGACTGTCCGAGCTGTGGCTCCGTGCCACACTGGCTGCCCTGGTGGCCGGTGCACTCCAGATTCCGGTGACTACAGGCACCACTGGTCCCGGAGATGTTGTGGCTGAGGTGCTAGGTTGGGACCTGGAGAGTCGGGACCTAGGAGACGGATGGGGTGGGGGAGGTGTGGGAAAGAGGTCAAGGTTGGACAGGAAAAGTTTTTGGGAGACACTGGGACGGGTAGCTGGAGGGGGTTTGGGAGGGGAGGAAGAGGTTGTGGTTGTAGAAGGTGTTCGTTTGCTGACTTTGGGTGAAGGTGCATGGGCTGGAGGCTGTCGTGAGGTGGATGGCTGTTGGGTGGGTGTGTGCCTGCGTTTGTGTATCTTGGGAGGTGGCGTCACAGACACACTGGGAGAGGACACAGGGGACGTGTGAATGGTAGTAGGGGTGTTGACTGCACGTGAGCGGGGTGTGGTGGTGTGTGTGCTGGTGATGGCAGTAGTGGCTGTAGATGTAGTGCATGCAGGTGTGAGTGTAGACAAGACTGGGAGGGAGGAGGGAGATGAGGAGGAGGGGGACACAGTGGAGGCAGTGGATGTTGGTGTGTCTGCATGTGTCTGATGCTTGCGTGAGTGCCTGTGGGGTATGTGGTGCCTATTTTTGCCAGAGCTTCCCTTGTGTGATGACGTGTGTGCATGCTGGTCTGTAGGTGTGCTTGTGATAGGCTGGGGTTCAGGGGATTGGGTCTGGGTGGAGGACGTTGGAGGGGGGAGGCTAGAGACAGGGACAATGGCTGCCATCAGTGCTGGGGCCAGAGTGTGAAAAGCTGGCTGAAGGGCCGCCTGGCCAGAATGAATGCCCTCCAGGAATGCATTTGTTTGTTGCAGCTGCCTTTCTACCCCCTGGATGGCATTCAAAATGGTAGACTGCCCAACAGTGAGGGACCTGAGGAGGTCAATGGCCTCCTCACTGAGGGCAGCAGGGGTGACTGGGGCAGGGGATGAGGTGCCTGGGGCGAAGGTGATGCCCACCTTCCCGGGAGAGCGGGCATGGGGCAAAGGCTGAGGAGCTACTGGGAGGGTGGTACTGGTAGGGGGGGTGACGGCTATACCTGTAGATGGAGGGGCACAGATGTTGCCGCCACCACAAGGGAGCTCCCATCAGAGGACGAGTCTGTGTCGCTGGTCTCAGCTCCTGTCCCTGCCGTGGAGCTCCCCTCCCCCTTCGTCCCACTGGTGAAGTCCGAGTCCATAGTGTGGCCCTCCAAGGCCATGTGGGATGCAGCCCCCTCGTGCTCCGGTGCCACTGCTCCTCCGCCTGATGATGCTAATGCTCACAAGAACAGGGAGACCACAAAAAGGGGGTGGGAACGACAGAAGAAAGACATGTTGAGTGCATGCATTACCGCTACCGTTGACAGACGAAACAGACGCAAAAGCCCCCTGCACTACGCCGCGCTCTTGGGCTCCACTGTTCAATCCCTGGGAAATGGCTTACTAGGCTATGGATGACATCTGCACACATGGATGACACAGGGGCATGACTAGGTGTACTTGCCACTCTACAGAGGTGGTTTGGGGTGCCACATGGGCTGCTTTACGGAGGGACCTTGCCTACGAAACTCACCCTGGCCTAGGGAAACCCACAGCCCACCTCCCCCACCCAGACACCTCCACTGCACGCAAAATCAGCAGGATGAGAGTGTACTCACCCCCTTGTGGCTGCTGTGACGCCCTCAAGCGCCCATCCAACTCTGGGTACGCCACAGCCAGGATCCTGAACATCAGGGGGGTCATGGTGCGACAGGCACCCCTCCCACGTTGGGAGGCCATCACCAGCTGAGCCTCCGCTGTCTTCTTGCTCCATCGGCGAATGCCCTCCCATCTTTTCCGGCAGTGGGTGCTCCGTCTGTGGTAGACCCCCAGAGTCCGGACGTCCTTGGCGATGGCACACCAAATATATTTTTTATGGTGGGCGCTGACCTACATGAATTGTACAGGGGGAAGAGAAACTTATTACCAACTGCACCTTCACAGTCATTGGCCCCCATCCCTACCCTTGCCATGTGACTCACCGTCGTTTCATGCATGCTGCAATCTCCCCCCCGTCTTACATCCACCCCACTCCACACAGACATAGCCCATACAGCATGCCCCCAGTGTACTTACCTGTTTGTCTGGAGAACCGTAGACTAGCGTGTACTGGGGGAGGACCCCGTCCACGAGTTTCTCCAACTCCTCTGATGTGAAGGCAGGGGCCCTTTCCCCAGACACTCGAGCCATTGTCTCTTCCAGACCGAGGTCACAGCAGCACTTGCAGTGTAGGTCCTCTACTGTCGAAGTTCAGGTATCGAGTGATTGAACAGATTGAAAATGGCAGTCACGTCCACGGCGGTGCGTACAGTCACCGCCGGCGTACATCGTCATTGGCTCATTGGACCCCTAGGGTCCAATGTTAACCAATGCAGCATTGCTCCGCGGACTTCGACCGCCTACTGAGACGGTGTACAGCGCCAGCACAGTTACCTCACATCCCATTGTCCCACTTTAGATGTCAGGCAGACGCCATTTCAGGGGCCCACATGGCTTCATTTTTAACTGCGTCACAAATACCTAGGCCTAGACTCAAAACACATACAGGCCACTTTTTGGATTATGATTCGTGTTCTGTGTAAGCTGTGGGTACGTACCTCTGAGTTGGTTGACTCTGTGCTCACTGTTGTCCTTCATAGGCACCGTCCGCTGGGACATGTGAGGAGATGGTGGCATCCTCCAGTGTACCGACCGTTGGTGGACCTGTCGACAATGGAGGAGCGACATGTGATCATCACCTACAGGCTTGACCGTGCCACAATCCAGGAACTGTGTACCCAGCTGGAGCAAGACCTGATGTCAGCTGTCCGCCATCCCACAGGAGTCCCCCCTCAAGTGCAGGTGCTGTCAGTGCTCCATTTCCTTGTAAGAGGGTAATTTCAAACAACTGTGGCCATTGCATCAGGGATGTCCCAGCCTATGTTTTCCAAAGTGTTGTCCAGAGTGTTGTCTGCCCTGCTGAAACACATGCGGAGCTACATCGTTTTCCCTCAGTTGGAGGATTTGCCTACAGTGAAAGGTGATTTCTTTGCCCTGGGACATATCCCCAACATCATAGGTGCCACTGATGGGACCCATGTGGCTTTGGTCCCCACCCACAGGAGTGAACAGGTGTACAGAAACCGGAAGAGTTACCATTCCATGAATGTACGGATGGTATGTTTGGCAGACCAGTACATCTCCCATGTTAATGCCAAGTTGCCTGGCTCAGTGCATGACGCCTACATCCTGTGGAATAGCAGCATCCTTTATGTGATGGGTCAACTCCAGAGGCACTGTGTGTGGCTACTAGTTGAGCACCTGGAAGCAAGACAGTGGGAATGGTTGTGTGGGTCTGTGGATGTCCCTATGAGTTAGTGTGTGTCTAACAGTTGTCCCTCGACATTTGCAGGTGACTCTGGTTACCCCACCCTGTCATGGCTACGGACCCCAGTGAGGAATCCCAGGACAAGGGCAGAGGAACGCTACAATGAGGCCCATGGGCGAACACAGCGGATAATCGAGCGGACCTTCGGCCTCCTGAAGGCCAGGTTCCGGTGCCTCCATATGACAGGTGGATCCCTATTCTACTCACCAAAGAAGGTGTGCCTGATCATCGTGGCATGCTGTATGCTTCACAACTTAGCTTTGCGACGACAGGTGCCTTTTCTGCAGGAGGATGGTCCAGATGGCGGTGTTGTTGCAGCTGTGGAGCCTGTGGACAGTGAAGACGAGGAAGCAGAAGAAGAAGACATGGATAACAGGGACTCAGTGATCCAGCAATATTTCCAGTGAAAGACAGGTAAGAATACAAACCTGCCTGCTACATCTGATTTCAATCTGCTACCTCTCTACTCTCTGTCATTTTCACCCTGTGTATGGTCACTGAGTTGTCACTTTCCTTTACGATTTCACAGATGTGGGTCCCAAAGTGTGACATCTGCTTTTATTCCTCATGGACTACAGCTGTGTGACATAGGTATGTTGACATTATAAATGAAAGAGCTTTTTGACTCTGTAATTGCTAATACACTATTCTGAAATCACAGACTGACTACAGATTGTTTTGTGCTTTAAGGGTGTTTATTTTAGTGCTCAATATTGGAGGGTGTAGCAAAATGGTAAGGGGTGATGGTGGAGGAATGTCCATGGCAGAGTCCAGTCTATTAGTCTCACAGGTGCATTGCCCAAATGGGCATAGGAAGTGGAGCTGGGACAGTTTAAGGATGGACAGGGTGACAAAGTGGGACAGAAGGATGACATTCAGGGTGGTCTCATTTCTTGGCGGGGTCGTGGCATCGTTCTCTTTCTTTGTCCTAGATCTCAGGGACCGTTTGCGAGGTGGTTCTCCCTCTGCAGGGGGTGGGGTGCTGGTGTGGTGGTCCTGTGGCGGTGCCTCATGTCCACTAGCGCCGGCGGAGGTGGTGGGCAGTTCATTGTCCAAGCTAGTGTCAGGGGCCCCTTGTAGTGCCACAGTGTCCCTCCTGGTGTTGAGTACTTCCTTCAGCACCCCTACGATGGTGCCCAGGGTATAATTGATGGATCTGAGTTCCTCCCTGAAGCCCATATACTGTTCCTCCTGCAGGTGCTGGGTCTCCTGAAACTTGGCCAGTACCGTTGCCACCGTCTCCTGGGAGTGGTGGTAGGCTCCCATGATGTTGGAGAGGCCCTCGTGGAGAGTGGGTTCCCTTGGCCTGTCCTCCCCCTGTCGCACAGCAGCCCTCCCAGTTCCCCTGTGTTCCTGGGCCTCCGTCCCCTGGACCGTGTGCCCACTGCCACTGCCCCCAGGTCCCTGTTGTTGTTGGGGTGTTGGGTTATCCTGAGTTCCCTGTAGTGGTGAACACACTGCTGATTGACGTGTCCTGGGGACGGAGGTATGGGGCTGCTGGGTGGGTGCTGTGCTGGTGTTTCCAGAGGGGGGAAGCTCTGTAGTGGCCTGTGACTGTGTGATGGGAACCGACTGTCCAGAGGTCCCCGATGGGCCGGGCTGGTCATCTAGATCCAGTTGGACAGAGTTGCTGTCATCACTGTGGGCCTCTTCTGTTGGTGGTGTGGACATGTGTGGACCCTCCTGTCCGGTGACGTTGGGTAGGGGTCCTGCAGGGGTATAAAAGGATGTTTATTACATCTGTGTGTGCCATGGTGTGCAATGGGTGGGTGACCGTGTACCCCAGTGCTTGCATTTCTGTGTGGGACCTTGTGTGGTGATGGTTTAGGGGGGTGTATGGGTATGCGCAGTGGACATGCTTTAGTGATGGGTGTCCATGCTTTGTTGTTGCATGCAGGGCTTGGTGTTAGGATGTGTGGTTTGTGATGTTGGGACATTTGTGAGGAGTTAGAGTGATGGGAGTGAGGGTGGGGGTATGTGATGGCATGCAGGTAGGGTTAGGGGATGTAATAGTTAAGGTTTGACTTACCAGAGTACATTCCTCCAGCTATTCCTGCGAGGCCCTCAGGATGCAGAATCGCCAAGACCTGATCCTCCCATGTTGTTAGTTTTGGGGGAGGAGGTGGGGGTCCGCCGACAGTCCGCTGAACCGCAAGGTGGTGTCTTGAGACCACAGAACGCACCTTCCCCCGTAGGTCGTTCCACCTCTTCCTGATGTCATCCTGATTTCTTGGGTTCTTGGGTGCTGTCCCACTGCGTTGACCCTGTCCACTATTCTTCGCCATAGCTCCATCTTCCTTGCAATGGAGGTGTGCTGCACCTGTGATCTGAATAGCTGTGGCTCTACCCGGACGATTTCCTCCACCATGACCCTGAGCTTCTCCTCCGAGAACCTGGGGTGTCTTTGCCGTGCCATGGGGTGGTGTGGGTGATGTGTGGGGTGGTGTGTGTGGTGATAACTGTGCTGATATGTAGTGGGGTGTTGTGTGAGGTGCGTGGAAGTTATGTGGGTGATGGTGTTGTGTGCCTGTGGATGCTAGTATTGTTGATGGTGGTGTCTCTCTCTGTGCTCCTTTCTCAATTGTGGTTGTAGGAGTTTGTGGGTGATGTAGGTGTGTGTTTTATATTGTATTGGGTGTGTGGGAGTGGTGTGTGTATGTGTATCAGGTGTGTGTATTTCGAATTGTCCAATGTGGTTGTGTTTTGTATGTGTGTGTGTATTTTGAGCGCAGCGGTGTGTACCGCCAATGGAATATCGCGGTTGAAAGACCACCGCGTGGATTCGTGGGTTGTGATAGTGTGGGCGTATTTCTGTTGGTGTGACGGTGGAGGTTTTGTTACTGCCAGTTTATCACTGACCTTTGGTGTGGCGGGCTTGTGTGGGTGTCTGAATATTGGAAGATTCCGTGCTGTGGGTCATAATAACTGTGGCAGAATTCCACAGCCGCGGCAGTGTGTTGGCGGTCTCCTGCACGGCGGTAAGTGGCTTTTACCACCAATGTTGTAATGACCGCCTAGGTCTTTTTGGCCCTGAGACTTCAGAAAGCAGGAGGCAAGCTCAATCTAAGCCCTTGGAGGGCACTTCTCAGCAAAATCAAAGGGCAGCATGGCAGCAGGACAACAGTAGGGCAGCAGTCCTTCTCAACAAAGCAGTCCAGATGAGTCATTTGGGCAGCCAGGAAGTTCCTCTTGAGAGGTTGTAGGTTCAGGTCCAGAAGTGTCTGATTTGGTAGGGTCAGGAACCCAGTTTATGTACCCATAAATGCCTTTGAAGTGGGGGAGACTTCAAAGAGTGGTTTTGAAGTGCACAAGTTCCCCTTTCAGTACAGGTCTGTCTGCCAGGGTCCCAGTAAGGGGTTTGGCAGTCAATTGTGCGAGGGCAGGCCACTTGCCTTGGAAATGTAAGTATCAGGTCCTCCGCCCTTCCAGCCCAGGAAGACCCATTCAGCATGCAGATGAGTGCAGGTGTGACTGAGTATCCTATGTTTGTGGTTGTCTGGGTGAAATGCACAAGGAAGCCGTCAACCAGCCCAGCCCAGATGTTGATTGGAGACAGGCTGTAAGGGGCAGATGGATTCGAAGTGCAGAGAAATGCTCACTTTCTGAAAGTGGCATTTCTAAAATAGTAATATAAATTCCAATCCCCCAATAAGTAGGATTTTCTATTACCATTCTGGCCATATTAAATATGACCTGGTTACCCCTTTCTGATCAGAATCTACCACTCAAAGAGTAAATGAGGGTAGCCCTAATGCTATCCTATGAAAGGAGCACGTCTCACAGTAGTGGAAAACAAATTTAGGAGTTTCCCACTACCAGGACATATGAAACACACATGTACATGTCCTGCCTTTTACTTATATAACACCCTGCCCTATGGGTTACCTAAGGCCTACCTTAGGGGTCACTTATATGTAGAAAATGGGAGTTTGAGGCTTGGCAAGTACTTTTAAATGCCATATCGAAGGGGCAGTGAAACTGCACACACAGGACTTGCAATGGCAGGCCTGAGACACGGTTAAGGGGCTATTTATTTGGGTGGCATGACCAGTGCTGTAGGCCCACTAGTAGCACTCAATTAACAGGCCCTGGGCACATGTAGTGAGCTTTACTAGGGACTTAAAGTATATCAAATAAGCCAATTGGAGATGAACCAATGTTACCATGTTTAAGGGAGAGAGCATATGCACTTTAGCACTGGTTAGCAGTCGTAAAGTGCACAGAGTCCTAAAGCCAGCAATAAAAGTGTCAGAAAAGTGGAGGGAGGCAGGCACAAAGTTGAGGTGATGACCACCCTAAGGCTGTCAGGTCTAACAGGCGGTGAACCAGAGTGCCCCATTTTGAACCCCAGTCCTTAGCTAGAGCGCAAGCATGGGAGCTCTGTCTGTCCTAAGAAACTACCCACTGTTGGGACCTCTACAGGGGTGGCCAATCTGGTCAAAAGAGTAATTAGTCCCAGGGGCAGGAGATAGATCATGCCTATATCTCCCTCAGTTGGGAGGTAAATTCAGAGGGTAGGCTTGTGATCTCTGAATGTGGTAATTGTCACTTCCTCCAGGCTAAGGTCAGTGGGGTCCCTGACACGGCTCTAAGGGACACTGGGGCCCGACCGAGCATAGCAATGGTAAGGCTAATTTCCCAAGAGCAAGACACCAGTGAGGTGTGTAGGGCAACTCATGCCCAGTGACAGGGCTTTTCTGCCCCTTGCCCCTGATATCCCTGAAGTGGGATGTAGAGTTAACTTAGAGGAGAGTCATAGTTAGTCCCCAGATGCCCATAGGCACTGTATTATGGGGAATGAGTTGCCACCTGTGATGGAAGACCTAGGAGAGGCAGCCGCCCAGGGTGCCCTGGAAGCTCAGATATCTGGGGATACCACTCTCAAATGGATGATATAGAGGTCCAGATGGAGGGCCAGGGGAAGGAAGGACTCACCTCTGACCCCTGCTGAGCCTCAAGGTACAGACGCTGAGTCTCCAGTCTAAGGATACCACCACTGGACTGCGGGAAGGCAGTGGAAGAAGGGTTCCTACCACCTATCGGTGTTTCCTCCCACTATGAGAAAACATAAAGTTCAGAAATCCCTTAATGGCATGAGACTTGGCTATTGACACTTACGCCTGTCAGTGGCCTCTGTTGGTAGCTGTCCTTATGGGCAGATCTTTCCTTGGGTTGGGAACAGAAGTGTGATCCAAGGGGTGGAATGGGCCACATCACTCTGTTGGCAGTGGTGGTAATGTCTGACTACTGGCATGCATCTCTCTGCATGTTACAGTTGAGTTATGCATAGATGGGTCCACAGGTGAGGGGAAGGGTTCCCCATGGGTATGTCTAGTGGCTCAGGAGACTATATACAGAAGGATCCATCTGAATGCAGACTGGCATCCAACTGGCCAGGACCTCTGCATAGAGGGCCATTGTTTATGTTCTATTGACTAACCAGGGAAGTCCATCAAGGTACTGATTATTCTCCCCTGGTCTTTGGCTAGAGGGTGTATCCCATTGGACATGACCTTCTCCACAGGATCACCCCAAAACATTTTTGCCTTCACCCAACCTATTTTGGTTGAATTTGTCTTTGTTCGGCTTGAGACTCTGTGCACTTGACCACTGCTAACTAGTGCTAAAGTGCTTGTGCTCTCTTCTTTAAAAATGGTAAACTTGGCTATTTAATTTACTTTAAAGTCCTTTGTAGAGGGGTATACCATACACCCAGGGCCTCTAAATTAAATGTTATTGTGCCATCCACTTAAGAAGACCCTTAAAACATTTCCCAGTCATGCAATTGCAGCCTGAGAGCAGTTTTAAACTGCTAATTCGTCTTGGCAAAATAACCCCTTGCCAAGTCTTAACCTCGTCTTTTATTGCATATGTCACCCGTAAGGTAGGCCCTAGGTAGCCTATAGGGCAAGGTGCATTGTAATTAAAGGCTTGGACATGTATTTTCATGATTTAGATTCCCTGGTAGTGAAAAACTCTTGAATTTGTTTGTCGCTACAGTGAGGCATACCTCTCCCATAGGACAACATTGGGTTGCCTTAATACGTTTAATAAGTGCTAACTTTTGATTGAGAACATGTGAGCTTTTCATGTTTGGTGTCTGAGAAACTGTAATTAAAAAATCCTCTTTAATTGTAATGTCAAATTTTAAGTTACAATTGTGAAAATTCCCCTTTTAGAAAGTTGGCATTTTCCTGCCCTATTTGGTACCTGTTTTTGCGTCACAAGACAAGGGTCATTGTGTTTCTCATGTTTTGCTTCAACATTTGGGCTAAAGATATTTTGGGATGGATTTACCCATGATTTTTGGGCATACTGCATCAATTGGGCTTGAGCGATAAACTGTGTCTGTGAATAATTTGCATATACTACACTTCAAGCACAAAAGCATCTGAATCCAATCTAGTTTCTGGCAGCACTCGCACTTCCAGTGGCCACATTTCCTAGAGAAATGATGCGTAGTACTTTTCTTAAGCATATTAATGTGCATATTCATTATAGAATTATTTACAAAACCTCTACCTTGCAGAACCAGATTTCCAGTTCTTAAAGGCATCATATTATCTCAACTCCTTTCATTCTTTTCATTCCACAGTTCACACAAGATTTTTGACAATTTGCACCATCAAAATAACCAGAATGACATCCCTAACTCATCATCAGACTTTTAAACCTCAAAGCAGCTTTGTCTGTGCAACCTTCAACTTCTTAATTTGCTTCTGCTTTGCATCAAAACAATTGTTGTATTATTTGGCATACTTGAGAATCTCATCAATTCTCTTGGTCTGCCAGTACACCAAGCTCTGATGAATATGAGAACTGAGCTCGGAAGCAACCCCAAAACACAAGAAAATATGAAACTAATGATGCCTTCACTTGCAGCATCTTCAATTCCACTGTACTATTTCTAAATCTGAATAAGTCACTCATAATATGTATGCACCACCTCTTTAGGGTCTTTTGTGACTCTCATAATCTTTGCCCAATTCACTTCTTACTCTGGAACTTTCTTCTTTAAATGTTTGGTCACTTTTTTATATTTAGAAATCGCAAGAGAAAATGGACAATTAATAGGAGCTACTCTTTGAGGTTCATCTGTCAGCCAAGAAACAGTTACTTTGTACTAGTTTGGAACAACTATCTCAAACAGTGTGTTCATATCCAACCACAGCACTTCGCAAATGGACTCTATTCTTTCACTAGTCTTTCAACTTCTGTTTACCATTTATCTGGTCCCTCTCTCAATTTTGGAAAATGTGTTGTCAGTGCATAGAGATCAGATCTCGTTCAAGGGACACACACATATCTTCCTCCATGGACTTGACTTCTCACAAAGGGAATTTTGACATAACCATTTCTATTTCGGATTCAATCATGATCATAATTGCTTTCTTACCAGGTCAAAGCCTTTTCTATTTAAAGGTAGCTTTTTTCATCCACTTAGTTTGTTAAATCTCTGCAGTCTTCTATGGAATCAATAAATTCCGTGACATGACCTTGCACAGTCAGTAGATTCATTTTATTCACTTCATATTCATTTATTCCAAAGATTTTGCACATATTGGTATGCTAATCCTTCAAGCCTACCCTTTGCATTACATGTACACCTAGCTGCTTCTCTGATCAAGTATTTTAAATTATCTGAATTATAGACAAATAGTCTTTACTCATCAATTTTCCCTTGTACATTTTCTCCAAATTTAATTTTCAAATTAGCAACATGGATTTCTTTTCTCCGTTTTCTGTTGACTTTGGAGCAGTAATAACAGCCTCCATTACAGAAACTATGGTGTCAACAATAGTTGTAATTCCACTAGTACAAAGGAAAAAAATCCTGAGGTGGAGAACGTGCACTAACAAATGCTAATATTTCACATATACTCATGCATGGTTTCCTGGCATCCACATCAGTCATTGGCAGTCTCAGTAGCTGTGTAACAAGGAAGTCTGGAATCCAACAGATCATTTAGGAAGTTATCTTCTTTATTAGATTTATTTTAGTTACCTCTGTGTTGCATTTTTCATTTATTTTCTGACTCATCTGATTTGTTCTAAGTCCTTTTTTTGTCAGTTTTACTATCGCAGAAAACATACCCACCCCTAGCATTGTGTCCTCACTCCTGCTTAGTACTTTTCTTTGCATGCCCTACTTTGACTGTAGACAGAAGCCCACTATATTTCTGAACTGCTTTTTAATTATTTTCTTCTCCTTCTTGATCTCCACTCTATCCCATTCATTAAATGCTTCAAATTGTGTAGGTCTAGGTTGCTGCTTGATTTTGCACATCACATGCCTCAGGTACCCAAGTGTTCTGATATCAAAGGTACCTTCTAAAATAAATCACAAATTCTCATCACCAAATGTAACTTATGCCAGTTTTGTAACCATACACATGCATGAAAACCTACACCTATCATAATTTGAAACACAGGTGTACACACAAAAGAATATGTTCTCCTTTCATAGTTGGAACAACTTTAAAAACTTTAGGTGTTTTCAATCCAGCACCCATTTCTCCCAATCAAAAATATTCTCAACCATGCAAAACCAAACAAAAGAATAACCAATCAATGAGAGAAAAGCTATGGCAAAGGTCAACTAATCCCTCAGCAATCTGCAACTGCTCAATTATAGCATACCTTGTGGTGACATCTCACCAATGCCTGTTCAGCTCTCAAGTGATGTTAAACTAATGGCAGTGCAACTTCTTCATACACAAAAGTAATGCAATGCTGATAGACCTGAAGTCCTGAACATGATTCTAGCCCTAACGTTTTGCCTTCAGACCTCCTGTTTTTGTTGATTTTGTTTTTGCTTGCCTTAGGACTTGGCACCCTTTACCACTGCTAACCAGTGCTAAAGTGCTTTAGCTCTCTCCTTAAACATTACAAGAATGCCTTATATCCAATGGGTATGTTTAATTTGCCTGTAAGTCCCTAGTAATGTGGCATGACCTGTACCCATGGCCTATAAGTTAAATGCTACTGGTGGGCCTGCAGCACAGATTATGCCACCCACTTAATTAGCATCAGGATTTTAGGTTCTTTCTCCAACAAGCCAAACTGGGTCCCTGTAGCAGGTCTGTGCTCCAATGCAATCAGTCTGAACTTGTCACTTTGTCCCAATGTGGTGCGACCAGATGTCCAAAATTTATGCTTTGTGCTTTTTGGTGCTATTTTCACTAAAATCTTAAAAAATGTAATGTCTCAAGTTCTACTGATTTGATTTTTGTCCTTTTGGTCATTTTGTTTTTTAAGGAAAGTTGTATTTTTCTAACTTAGTGGGTGATTCTTTTTTGTGTGGTGTTTTCATTTATTCTTTGAAGTGTTGCAAAAATACTTTACACATCGCCTCTCAATTAGGCCTGACTACTCTCTGACAAGCTACCAGAGGGTTGAGCACATATTCATTTAGGGTTGGCTTATGCCTCACAGTGACAAGGATTGTGGTTGCTGCTTGACCAGGGCTCCCAGCCAAGTCAACCAAATCCCTTCACCTGCATACACACAAACAAATAAACACTGTCTTCTCCACCTAACAATTAGGAAACAAAGAAAGAACAAATTTACAAGTTGAAGAGAATCAGTACAATTCTGGTAGGGCCAGCTGTAATTCACCAGATTACAACACCACAGTTACTCCTGTGCACCAAAAACTCAACAAATATCAATGTAAGTTTGAACACAATTGTTTCAAAGATTCCTATTCATTCAGGAATTTATACCTCTGTTTTTTGTGGCACCTCACATTAACATTTTACCATTTCCAGACAAATTCAACAAAATCTCTTGAGATCCTGAAATGATGTGAAAAAGTAGGTTACCATACCATCAACAATCGTGGAAATCCAAGATTTCCTTCTGTGTGAAACCCTAATTAGACCCTAACTCAACGATATTGCAAAATTATCACAATATCAATAATCAGTCCCCCTAATGAACTTCAAATTTATAAAGTGCATAAACAAAAATCTCTCATACACTGCAATTCATAACTCCATGCAAGTTCTTTTCTTCAAATTACAAATCCGACAATGCAGTATCACAATCATTCACAATGCATTGCACACTACTATTCACACTTCTCTTCTAAGGAACAATTCTGGACACTAGAACAATGTAAAGGATTTATTTTTTATCTGGTCTTTGTATCTAAGGAGCATAGCAGAAGTTAGGATTGGGGACAAAAGTGATCTCTAGAAAGATCAGTTATCTTATTTTTAATCTTCTCTGCATGCGCCACCTAAAACTCTGAGCATTATTGAAAGGTAATCTTCACAATAGTAGAACCCAGATGTTGGGTGGGGAGCAGTGTTTTTCTCAAGAACAGATCAGGTATTATGTCCATAAAAATAGCATTTCAAAATACAATCAAAACGTAAGAATGGACTCAAAAAGCGAGTTTGAGATCACAAATTTGTAAAATCATGAAGGTGTATTAAAATATTTAAATGCATACAGAAAGAATAAAAGTAGCATCATCTAAAAAAATAAGTCAAAGGAAAACAAAACATTGGCCACAGAGGCTTTCAGAGTTTAAATACATGCAGCATTAAGCAAAATTTGAAAATAGACCACGGACCTGACTACAAATCTGGCCATCAGTAGACCTCCAGACTTGTGCTAGCAGTCCTGACCGCCTCCAGTTTAAGAGTTTGGTGGACAGACCGCCAAATCACCACTGTCTACACTAGGGACAGTGTTCCCGAACGGCTGACGGTAGTCAAGATTGGAATCAGCCAGGGCGGCGCTGAACCCAATGCTGCCCTGCTGATTACAACCTGGTTCTCCCCCAGCCCTGAAAATGCCATGATCAGTCTGGCAAGGAACAGGTGCAGGGGCCATAGGGGGGCCCATGCACTTGGCATGGGCTGTGCAGGAGTTCCCCTGCCCAGAACCCAATACTTACTGTCTATCAGCCCAGCTGGAAAGTTGTAAGAGGCCCAGCAGGGAGGTAGCCAGTATGGCGCCACCCTTCGCATTGGAAATTCAGCAGACGGGTCATCCCGTCCACCGAACTCGTTATCAGTCCCAAATGTGCAGCAAATTGAAATAAATTTGGGTAGCATCAAAAGTAGAGTCCTAGAATGATCTGGCTCACCCACAAACTTGAGGGCTTATGTAGACAATTTCACCATAGAAAATGACAGACACTGCAGTATTAGCATGGAGCAAACAAAAGTGTTGACATACTAACAAATCACATTTCCACACTATAAAATGTAACATACCCCTACCATCACAATACTATCCCACTACCTGAGTAATGATTTGTCTCTTGTGACCTAGGGCCATATGTATGAACACATTTTCCCATAGACACAGAATGGGTAAAACCCTTTGCTACATCTGGCCCCTAATGTCATTAAGAGTTGTCAGAACAAACTGGTTATATGAACGTTGAAAATTCTCATTAATGAATGTAATACAGAGTGCTAGAAGAGCCTTGGAGGCTTCCCCCAGAGAGTTTTTCAAGAACAACATGTTATACAAAATAAACAGTATACATTTTGCTGCATGCAGTGTCAATGAGAAATAAACACAGTAAATATTATTTCGGCAGCTAAGATTTATAAAATGGAAGAGTCCTAGTGAGGAATAGTTAAGATTAGGCCATACAAACAGTTCTACACATTGTACATTTTTGGGTCAATTGCAAGCATCTCATAGTATTAAGCACAAATATATTTCTAATTAAAACCATCAAGACCTCCACCAAGACCTATTAACATCCCATGTATGTTGTCATCTTATTTTAAAAACCTTCATTTCCCTCATAGAGACCAAGGCCCTCATTACGACTTCGGCAGTCTTTTTAAAAGACCACCGAAGCCGCTGCAGCCAGCATACCGCCAGTGCTGGTGGTATGCTGCCCGCCCTATTAGGAGTTTTCCACTGCTGGCCCAGCGTTTCGGCCTGCTGGCCCTGTGGAAAACTCACCACAACATTGATGCCGACTCGTGGTACGTCAGGTGTGACAGCACCCGTTGCACATTTCTCTGCCCCTAATTCGGGCAGTGAAATGCGCTATGGGGCTATCCATGGGGGGGCGGCACTGTCCATGCCAAGTGCATGGGCAGTACAGAGGCCCCCATGGGGCCCCTGACACCCACTTTTCGCAAGCCTCTGCTTCGCCGTGAGACTGCCATGCAAAGGCTGCAGCGTTGCCTTTGACTGCCGAGACTGCCAGACTGTTGACAGGCAGCAACCTGGCAGAGCAGGAGGTCGGGCCCTGGCCCATCTGCCACGGACCGCCCTGTCTGTGGCAGTCTGACTACCATTGCGAGTGTGACGGTCTTGTGACTGCCACATTCGTAACGAGGGCCCAAGACTTTAAAAAAATTGCCATGTAGAAAATGATATTGTGGGAGCTATCAGTGGCCCACTGGAGTACTGACTACTCTTCCGGCAGCAGCCCAAATCTATTCACATGATATCAATTCTTCTACCGAGGCAGACTACTCTTTAGAAATGGGTTAACACCCAGTACTGGTTGTGTTGGCAACTTTTCAATGGTGTAAAACTCTAATTGTGATGCCCCCTAACAATTCAAAATGATTTACAAATTGGTCTGGATGAGACAGAAAGGGTCTCTAACTCGCAAAGATCCTATAGTGCATTACAACTTGTGCGTTGTTTGTTTCACAGCCTCTCATGTTAATATCACAAGATTTGCAACTGCAAAAATGAACTTTTAGTCTGCATGCAGTTAGTATTACTCATCAAAACCTTAACTCCAGTGCTTTATTTGATGTAAGGATAACTGCCTTTACAACGCAAGCCTTTACTTCTCTCATATATTTTTGTACTCCACATTTTTTTTTGCTGTTTAAAATTTATGTGTGTATATCAAGGTTTAGGACTGCAAGGTTTAGCACTGCATGGTAAGAGAGCGTGCTATAGTTGAAAAGGTTCAAGCAGCACTTGCTACATATTGAATTTGCTTCAGATTATTTTCATACAAAATAACTCATAAAATTGCAAAACAAACCCTTACAGAAGGGGGTGAGGGAAGAAAGGCAAGCTTACATGAATGAATTTGGTTGCCTTTCCCTCTGTGTATCATGTTCAGAGATTTGACAACAAAATGTCACTTCTCCAGCTCTGTCTCTAAGCAGTGATCTGTTCTGGCTGGCAAGTAAAACCCGAAAACATGTTCTGCAGGCTTCAAGATATATCTCTAAATACAATTGAAAACAAGTAGCTAAGTTTTAGCACTCTGGGGCGTAGGGGCTACTCTATGGGCTGCACCCATGCCCCTACCTCAGACACTGCACCCCTTTGTTTCTGCTACATAACACTAGAGATACAGGACATTCATTCCATCAGGGAGGTAATGCTGGCCCATCACACTGAGAGGATCTTTCAAACTCCTTACTTTGGGGAGAGAGAGGGTCTCAGCTTATTTCCTCCATGGAAAGAAGGCACGAGGAGGAAATACTGTAAGAGTTGCTGCAGCGCATGCCCTGGTTACACCCACTAGAAACTTTCTCAGGCATTTAGCTTTATATTTCTTTCCATCAGTTGCATCCTTCAGCACCACAGTGACTGTAAGTGTAGAATTTTGCTAACTCACCCAGGTGATGTACTGAATAAAACAAATACTGTGAAAAAATACACAGTACAGTACAGACAAACAAGGAGATTATGTGGAAGAGAGTTTGGGGTATTAAAAATGTCCCTCAATAAGGAGGTTGGCAGCTGTATATATTGATTTTGAAACTGCACCTCCAACAGAGATAAATGGATGCCATGGGAAGAGGGGTAGCTTTCCTGAGAATGCAACTTTTTCTTCATCCTTCAAATGCACTTTTCTTTTGGATTTCACTTAGCAAGAACTGTGTCATATTTATTTCAAGAGCAATAAACTATTAACTCCCGGTGTGTGCATTTCTGGCCCTGCTGCTGGGAGACAGTGGCCCGTAGCTCGGCGGTGCCGCTCCTGCTCACTATGTATGAATAATACATTCCCCCTTGATTTGGGCCACCAGAGTGTTAGTAAAACAAAAGCACGGAAGTCTATGTTTATGTATTTTTAATTTTATTTTGGATCTCTGGATCCTGGGTAAATTTGAGGGAAGATTTTAAAAAAGGGGTTTTGGCCTCCGGCTGGGTGTCCGTGGAACTCCACCACCAGCCATAGGGAGATAAGGTATTAGTACCCCACCCCCTTATATTTTTTTATGTTTTTTCCTGGTACTCAGCAGAGTCCGAGACCCAAGATGGTTGCGTCTACTTCTGAGTTGAAGTCATGGCAGGCAATCAGATCTCATGTTGGGATCTGTCAGATTCTTGGACCCTTCCACGTCTGCAGATATACATATATATTTTTATTTCATAACTACTGAACAGATTTATAGCAAATTACAAAAAGTACTGTTTTGGGACCAAGATCTAACTTTCTTAGCCAATTCAATTCAGCGGTTTGGCTGTTGTCGCAGTCAAAATCTCTATCTGAAATTGCATGGGGAACACATGTTTTAGGACCCCCCTTTTTCAGCCCCTGCTTGACGAATCACCCCAAAACTTTCACAAGAGCAGCTGAAGTGAGTGGAAAACCAGTTTTGGTCTCTGTTGGTAGCTGCAGGGTGTTAGATGAGTTTGTAGATTGCCGGGAAGCTCAGTATCCTGGGTTTAGAGCATTGGAAAATAATTCCGAACTATCTATCATGTCCTGGAATCTGGCTGGGCTGGGTAGTAAATTGCTGGACCCGGAGTGGGCCACCTACATTAGCAAGCAGGATGTATGCATATTCCAGGAGACTTGGACAGAGGACCCAGTCTACCTGGATGGTTTTTCATCCCATTGTGTGGTGGCCCAACCTGCAGATGGGGGCACTAGTCGGGCTAAGTGTTATTGATTATATCCTAGTGGATGTAGCCAATGTTGGATGATATGAGGGTTGATTTTTACAACGATAGCGATCATAACCTCTTACTTTATGCAGTGGTGAATTTAGGAGGTTCCAGAATATTCACCATACTATGGTCCCAGAGCCACTTGTGGCCAACAATTATAAATGTGTTAGCTGGCCAAAAGTGATGACCAATCCGTACTTGATCAAGGAGATCTATAAATTGTTTGTTGATGTCATGGCTAATTATTAAGAGCACAAGGTCAGAAATATCCCAATTCTCATCATCCACGAGATGCTGGTGCATGATTTACAGAATGTCTTCTATAAGAAGATTACCACCAAGCAAACTGCTGTCACATATAAAATAAGGGAGTGGTTCATTGAGGATTGCTTTAAGGCTAAATTAGTATTAAAGTCAGCTATTGTGTCTTGTTCTCAGGGGGTGATTGGAACAGCCAGATTAGCATATAATAGGGCTATAGTACAGGCAAAGAAAAGCTGGGAAGATTCAATCTGGCAGAATTTGCTTGATGCAACTAGACACAATGATAATGTGACTTTTTGGAAGTTACTTTCCAATAGACATAGAGAGGTTAGGAGTACAATTCGTACTCATATTCAACCAGAGAGCTGGGTGGACCACTTCACTACTCTTCATGCTCCGTTCTGCAATTCATTAACCCACAATTCCTTCCCCCAGCAGCTGGCTAAAACTCATCTATTGTCAGACGACCTAGGAATGGACGTTTGTAACTACGATGATCACATTGTCTTCACCTTGGGGGACACCATTGCTGCAATCGATTCCCTAAAATCTTCTAAAGCCCCAGGTCCAGATAAGACACAGGGGGACTTACATAAGTCCTAGCCAGTAATCTGGTCCAGTTACATCAATATGATATCAAATGCAATAGCAGCTGGGGGCCTAATGCCCAGCACTTGGAAAGGCGCCAAAATAATACCCATTTATAAGAAGGGTGAAGCGAGGTTCCCTGATAACTACAGACCCATCAGCTTTATTGATAATCTCCCAAAAATCTTTACAAAACAACTTTTGGAGAGGTTGTTGGATTGGGTTGATGCTCATCAAGTGATCTCGCCACTCCAGGCCGGTTTCCGCTCCAAAACTAGTACAGTGGATCAAGTTTTTAGGTTGGCACTGCTCTATTGGAAATATGTAACCCTTGCTAAACAAAGGTTATACGTTGTTTTTGTGGACCTTCGGTCTGTTTTTGATATGGTACCCAGAGAGAAATTGTGGGGTATTTTACACAAAATAGGTACTCCAGGGGACAAAATTCATCTTTTACAGTGACTACACGAGGGCAAATATGCCCAGATGAGAAGGGGTAATCAGGGAGAATTAACAGATCATTTTGCCATCCAGCGGGTGTTCGCCAAGGCTGTGTCTTGGCACCAACACTATTTACTTTATATATAAATGAGGTGGTTCAAGCTGAGTCTCACTGCCAGAATGATGCTCCCTCCTTAAATGCTCAAAAAATAATCCCTATACTACTTTTTGCAGGTGATTCCCTCCTCATCTCTAAGACTCCAATGGGGCTCCAGACTCTGGTTAATACGTTTACAGCATTCTGTGCAGACCATGGAACTGAATGTCAACAAAACCAAACTAATGGTGTTTAGCCCAAGACCAGCCACGAGATGCAGTATTAACATAGCTGGTTCCTTTGGATAAAGTTAGCACGATAGACTACTTGGGCGTGAGGATTTCCAATAATTTAAATTGGGAAGATCAGATCAGTAAAAGTCTGTCTCTCCTCCAACATAGATCAGGTGCCATTTTACGCTTATATAAAAGTATTGCCATGAAAGCCGTCTCTTTGGCTATTAGGATATATTTGGAAAAAACACAAAATGCTGCTATCTATGGTGCTGAGGTGTGGGGATTCTGCAAAGCTCCTAAATTGTCTCTGAGTGAAAATACCTTTGCCAGAGCACTATTTGTGTGCCCCTCCTTTGATTCCTATCTTTCTTGATCTTGGCTTTAATCGTATCTCAGATTCATTAGCATTGAGGCTGCTACTTTTTTGGGTAAGGATTTCGACCACCCCGGAGCTTACTATTTATAGGGACTCACTTCTTGACCTTTTAAAAAGACCTAATGTAGCTTCTATTCCATGGTTTAGGCATGTGTCAAACTAGTTCTGCACTTTGGGTCTTGGGGATTATTGGGAGAACCCACAGGACTTAGGGAAGGCCCAGAAACAAACATTGAAAATAGCCTACTGGTCTCATGTTATGAATAACTATCTCCTTGGCACATCCCATGGGCGGTTGACTAACAAATTCCTCAACTTTAAATGGTATCCCTAGTATGAACCTTTCTTAGATTTTATCCCCGATCCCCTAGGAAAGAGCTTGTATGCCCATTTTCGCTATGGGTGTTTACTGCTAATGTTTTTTACTAGTAGTTGGAGGGCATTGTCAGTACCCAACCTATGTCCAGGCTGTAACAATGTCCCAGAATCGTTTGAACACTTTTTGTTCTTTTGCACAGCATACCATTTTCCACGACACAAGTGGATCCGCCCAGTCTGTCAGAATTTGGGCATTAGACAATATGTTATTGCCCTTAGGGTTTTAAAGAGCGACACTTCTCTTATACTGATACATGCAGTTAGCAAGTTCCTTGTGGCTGCATGGCATATTTGCACTCGCCTTTCACAACATCAGTTATGTAAATATGCATGTTACAGGGCAAGGACGGAGAGACTTTATAAATTTTTATTCTTAATACTGTATTTTTTTAAATTGTTCCTATATAGCTTTTTAATCCAATTTTGTATTTATATCGAGCATTGTGGTTATTTGCTTTGGTGGCTTTCTATGACCGAATAAAGCTTGTCAACGAGTGGAAAAGTAGTTTTTAAAATTTGGGGAATTTTGTGAATTTTGTGAAACTGCACCAGCGACACAGGTAGGATATGTATATATGTAACCATTTTTTTAGTGAATAGATAGATAGATAGATAGATAGATAGATAGATAGATAGATAGATAGATAGATAGATAGATAGATAGATAGATAGATATATGTATATATTCACTGAAGAAGCCAAAAGTTACAGAGACATTATAGTCAGGTTCTGAAATTACAATGCCCAACACCACAGAAATTCTGCTGTTTTAGTTAGAGTTATTTTGAAGTAACTATAATTCATGCCCTAATGTAACTATAACTTGAGCCCTCACCATGTACAGTTTTCTTGCCAATAATTGTTTTGCAAATGTTTCAGTGGCAATATCAATTATGCCACATAGAAAATGTAATGAATAATGTAATATGAGGGGTAATTAGCTGGGCATGGTGAGGCTGTGAGCTATAGTTATCTGAGGTAACTCTATATTAGATAAAAATGCTGCTCCCTGCGTGCTGGAGCAATCCTTTCAACCGGCTTGACAGAGGACAGGAAGATAAATGAAAAGCCTGCTCACATCGAGCTGGAGCTGTTTTCCTGCTCCTGCCTCATGGGAGTGGACTTAAGTTTGCTCTTGCTTGGTGGGAGCTGCCATAGGTCCTGCTAAGCGACAACAAATTGGTGCGCACCTCTGGAGATAGGGTGTCATAGTTGGACTCTCGCTCCCTAGCGAGACTGCTGGTTTAGGGGTGATAGTACTTCTGTTTTTAGGTGACTGAGTCACTCCTACAACAAGCCACAACTGTTGTCCCAACCCTCCCAGCTCACAAGCAGTGCCTCATCAAAACACAGACAGTAAAGGTGATTTCTGGCAGCCTTAGGCATTGGCTTTAGATTAGACCTCTCAGGGAAGTCATGGTGGAAAGGATGTTACCCTTTTCTCTAGTTAGCAATAAGTCTCATACACACAAAGGCAATGAAGGAGATGCAGGAGAGTTTTCATTATATTTATTGAAAAGAGTGCAATCTACTGTAAAATACATGTGCTGCAATGATTAGGAGAATTAACAGTAATAATATGAAAACCCACACCATCTTACAATCAACATGAGTTATAAAAATTCCTAACCAAGAAAGCCCAATTCTCTACTTGAGAGCTAGGTATGATAAACCTAATCTTTCCATGAGAAGCACCCCCCCAACCCTTGTTACCTTGGAATGAGGTCTCTATGTCAGACTCCGTGGTGACACAAAGACTGAGTTATGCAACAAGGTGACGTGCAGCATAGATGGCATCTGGAAAGAACCCCTCTAAGAACCTTGTCTGTGTGAAGTGTATTTATTCAGATCATGTAGGATCCTTGATGCAGGTATGTTCCTAAACCACTGATAATAAGGCAGACTTGTTTCGCCGAATTGCATAAACAATCTTGTGTCGCAGAATTGTATAAACGATCCCTAACAAGTGTGCATGATGTTCCTATCACACGTAAATGAGAAAAGGACATGATGACAATACCTACGTTTATCACTGGTAGTGACGCTGATAATTACGCCTTCTCAGAATGGCACTGATAGTGAAAATCCAAAACATTGCTTATAAATTGTAAGCAATGATAAAAGCTGAAAGAAATAATAAAATAAACGAAATAAAACAGAGCATGCTAAGTACGTAAAAGGTCACTAAGTGACAGAGGCAACAGGCCAGCAAGCCAAAGGCAAAGCTGACTCCTATGTCCCAGTAGGGAACTAAAATAGATTCACTACAAGGGAGCAAGCCATGGGGGTGGCAGTCCCCAGAGCCATTATTGACTACATGAAGGGGGTTGAATGCCCCCCTACTTTGTGCTTTAGGGCCAGCCTCAGGAAGGTGGAGGTCCCTGGGGCCTAAAACTGCCTGAAACAGGGGCTGCACGGCTACCCTCCCCCTTTCATGTCTATTTCTGGCCCTGGAGTGGTGGTGGACCCCAGCAAAGGAGGGGTTTCTGCAGAGCCCTCTCTAAATGAATATTAAATATTAAATCCCTGGGGCAGGTGGTGGTCCCAGGCTTTTTGGAGCATGAGGAGGGGGAACACACAGCCAGTACGTTTAAAGCCCTAGGGAGGTGGTGGCCCCCAGGATGCTTCTGAGCCTATTGAAAGGGGTCCACAAGGGCCCCCTCCTATTTATGATTAATACACCAGGGAGGTGGTGGCCCCTGGGGAATTTTGAAAAGTGAGGGGGTACGCCATGTGCGCCCCTCATAAAATATCCCAAATTGGCATGTCCCCGGGACCTGATCACCCAGAGGCTGAAGGAAAAACAAGCGCTGAGGTCGGCACTTGTTTTTTCTTTTTAAATTTGATGCAGATTTGCGGCTCCCCTGTGATTTCAAGGCAAAAACATTTTTGACTCTTGGTGGGGTCCCTGGAGGACCCCAGAACCAAGGTGAGGGGATCAGGGTTTTTCTACCCTGCACCCATTTCTTTATTTTTAAATTTTTTCCAAAAAAGTCCAAAAAGGCTGCCAACACTTCCTGGTTAAAATGTTGTCAGCCAATCAGATATCAGCACTGGAACTGTTGGGTCTGCAAAGGATTTGAGTCCCTAGATATTTATATTTCTTTACCCTTTAATATCTCAAAAACTACTGAACAAATTTACATTAAATAACAAATAGGGCTCTTTCTGGACCGAGAGCTACCTTTCTGTCAAGTTTTGTGCAATGTTGTTCAGTGTCTCCGGCTTTAGTCATGTTCAAATTCCCTAGGGGAAACTGCATGGGGAAAATGTGTTTTGAGACCATCCCCTTTTTCTCAGCCCCAGCTTGACTAATCAACCTGAAACTGTCAAGACAGCAGGCCATCTTCATACTGCTTGACCTCTCAGTTGTGTTTGATACATTTTCATACTCCAGGTTCATCGAAAGACTACATAAAAAATTCATTAAAGGACCAGTCCTCAAATAGATATGCTCCTTTCACACAGGAACAACACAGAAAGTGAGACTCCTACCCTACATATCAAAACCCCAGAACCAAATTTGCAGGGTTCCACAGGACTCATCACTCTGTCAAACCAACCCTCTTTAACACCTACATGACACCACTCACTGATGGTATCAGAACACATGGCATCTCCACCATCTCTTACGCAGATGACACCCAACTCAGCTTATCAATGTCAGACAAATCCACCAACACCAGAACCAACTTCAACAAATGAATGATCAGCATAGCAAAGTGGGTGAAAACCAACTGCCTAAACATCAACTCTGACAAAACAGAAGTGCTAATCTTTAGCAAGAGTAACTCCCTCTAAGACTCTACCAGGTAGCCATCAGAGCTTGTATCAATACCTACTTAAACTAACCACTTAGATGACAAACTCAGCATCGCAGCACAGATAAATGCAGTCAACTTCTCCTGCTTCGATATATTACGCATGCTCAAAAGAAGAACACTAGATGCACCATCACTCAAGCCCTAGTAACAAAAAGAATAGACTCCCACAAAGCATTCTATGCCAAAGTTTCTAAACACTTCGTAGACCCACTTCATATCATTCAAAACACCACAGCCAGGCTCATTCTAGACCTCCCTCATCACACCCTCACCACACCTCAGAGAGCTTCACTGGCTACTGATACACTAACACTGTCAATTCAAACTCCTCACACACCCTTACAGGGAACTTTACAGCATATACCTGCATACCTCAGCAACTGCCTTTATTGCCAACAAGCTTATCAGACACATGTGCACTGCCTCATTGTCACTCACACACACAGCTAGTACCATGAAAAGCAGAACAGGATGCCTGGCCTTCTAGCACATCACGCCTAAAACATACAATGACCTCCTTCTACATGTCAGGGCTTTTTCTCTGTTTATTAAATTCTGCAAGAAGCTGAAGAACTGGATCTTCAACTAACTATCCACAAAACATTCACTTACTCCCCCCACATGTGCATCTGCTCCCAAAGGGAATCTACACTTTAATCAGATTTAAAGGTAGCCCCTATGTTAAGCTACGAAAGAGACAGGCCTTGCAACAGTGAAAAACAAATTTAGCAATACTTCACAGTCAGGACATATAAAACACATTACAATATGTCCTACCTCATCCATACACTGCACCCTGCCCTTGGGGATACCTAGGGCCTACCTTGGGGTCCCCTTACCTGTAAGAAAACAGAAGGTTTAGGCCTGGCAAGTGGGTACACTTGTCAAGTCAAATTTACAGTTAACAACTGTACACACAGACACTGCAGTGGCAGGTCTGAGACATGATTACATAGCTACTAATGTGGGTGGCACAACGAGTGCTGCAGGCCCACTAGTAGCATTCGAATTACAGGTCCTGGGCACCTCTAGTGCACTGTACTAGGGACTTAGTAAATAAAATATGCCAATCATGGATAAACAATTCAACCATACAACTTACTCAGAGAGCATATGCACTTTAGCACTGGTTAGCAGTGGTAAAGTGCTCAGAGTTCAAAAGCCAACTGCAACAGGTCAGAAAAAAATAGGAGGCAGTAGGAAAAAAGATTGGGGATGACCCTTCAAAAGGGCAAAAGTCCTACAATTACGGAGCTTTTTACTTAAATTCTTCCAATAAACTAGGTAATTCTTTTGGAGCAAAGACTATCTGGTTTCAAGTGGAGTACACGTGCGGTCTTGTAGAGGGCAGCTCATCCTTAAAATATATGACCGGAAGTTCAGACTCCCATCTTCTTGTCCTTAAGTAAATAATATACAGAGCAATCTGTACTACGTGTAGAGTCTGGTTCGCCTCAGACTAGTGTTCTAAGATGACGTGCTTCAACCAACCACTTCTTGAGGGCTAGTTTCCACACTCATTCCACTCCTATCCTTCACAGATGTCACTGGCCAAGTGACCTGGCAAATAAATGGGTCTGGGCGCACGTGTCCCAGGCCAGATCCAGGAAGCACAACTATGTGTCTGTGTCATTCATTTCAGTAGCATGAGGGTATAGAGCCCCCAAAACTACAATAGCGACTAGTGGGTCTGCCCCACACCTGAGTCACCTGCAGTTCGGTCACGGCTCTAGGAGGTGATGAACGAGGTGTCCCCGCATATGCCACCCATAAGGCATGCCCATGCAGCCCCCCACCTCCCAGAATCCAATATGCTGATCTACCTGGGAGAAGAAAGAGGGGTGAAGTGTGCTGGTGGAAGAATGAGCATCTCACTGAATCAATGCCCTGTGCTGTCTGGACATGAAGTGAGACGTAGAATCTGTGGCTGTGTGAAAACGGTGAGCAGCTTGCTCTTTAAAATGGGATGAAAAGCTCCAGTGGACAGTGTGTGCCCTTAATGTCTGAGGCATGCTGAGCAGGAACAGAGAAGGTGACACTCTGACACATCAGGAGCGGCCCTCTACCTGCTGCGATGCTCGCCCGCTACCCTGCCAGCTGTCGTGTGATCTCTGCGACAAAGGGATGAAGACTGACACCGTAAGCCCAGAGACTCCTGCACAGTAAGCAATTGCTGTCTTCTCTTACCATGCGGTTGAAGGCAGACTAAGACGAGTGCCCGCTCACTCGCCGGGCATGAGGTGAACCCTGCGGGCTAAGCAGAGAACAGAAGCCATGGGTGAGAGAGACCCGTGTGGGGACGGTATGCTACAGATTGCACAGGACACCTACCCAGCTTGAGGTATGCTGCTCCAACGCTGAGCCGTCATAGAAAATGCAACTTCCCTACCTTGCAGTGCCTGCATAGGCAGTGAGAACATGTACCGATAGAGTTGTGGGGAGACAAGCTGCACCAGGGTCACGCGGCTCCACAACTGCACTCTCTGCTGTTACTACCACACGGAGGGCCACAGTTAGAGAAGGCTGCCGTGACTTTGAGAAATGACTGCAGTGCCATCTAGTGGCCATTATGCTGCACCAGCAACAAAGGAAACCTCACTTTGGCATTTTAACATTGCACAGCCCATCTGCACGACTGTAATGGCCATAGCAGCTTGTAACAAGAGGTGGCCACACCTCCACCTAGAAGGTCCTAACAATACCGCACCCCGCCCGGGTGGGAAATCAAACTTGACAGGACACCCACAGATGCTATGACACTGGCCTGTTAGCATTGCCCTGCAATATCATTGAGGTATCTCCAGAAGAGAGAGACAAGGGTGAGAAACTCCTGGGAAGTCTGGGCACTGAGAGACGTGAGCAACAATGTTGAACACTGCACAGAGATAAGCAATGAGGAAAGTTTGCACGGCATGAGTGCCTCTACCTCACTGGACAAAACAAAGAAAATTATGGCCTGCAGTGCATCTAATTATCTGCGCTTGCTCAGGATGCAACATCCCAGTGGACTTTGTAAGCAGACGCCAACACCGTGAGCCCATGTGGAACAGGGCCAACAGTACCTGAGTGCATTTTAACCTCATTGACAGTTGATTAAGGGATCCAGACTTTGCCAACACTGCCATTCGTGCCCAGAGTAGTCTGGTTAAACTGCAGAGACGTGCCGTAATGCCAGTGCTCCCAGCTGCACCTATATACTCATATCTGGTGGACCATCTGAAGAGACTCAGTGGTGTTTATTTTAGTGTTTATTTCTCTCCCACAATATTGGACAATAAAATCTAAGATAACGTGCTTCTACCAGCCACTCCTTGAGGACTGGTTTTCACACTCATCCCACACCCATCCATCACAGGTGTCACCAGTCAGATGACCTGCAAATAAAAAGGGGTCTAGACTCATGTGCAGAGGCCAGTTCCAGTAGGCACAACTATGTGTGTGTGTCATTCATTTAAGTAGCATTGGGGCATATTTATATTCTGTTTGTCCCGGATTTGCATTTTTTTTTTTTTACGCAAACCCGGCACAAACTTATGTCCATATTTATATTTTAAGGCTAGACCTGTCCAGCGTCAAAATATTGGAGTTAACGTCATTTCTTTACTGTGAAAACCTACTTTGCGCCAATGAGATGCAAGGTAGGCGTTCCCAGGCAAAAATTGACACTAAGGCCTTAGCGCCTTATTCATCCTCCCATGCAAAAATCAAGCCCGGGAGGAGGAGGGCCTTAAATAATGGTGCTAAGCCTGTTTATGACCATTATTTAACACCTGGGTCAGGGCAGGCGCTAGGGGTCCTGTGGGCAATTTTCATGGTCAGATATCATGGAGGCCCTCCACAGGTGCTCTTCCCTGCCCCCAGGGACACCCTCAGCCACCCCTACCCACACCTGGAGGAAACCTAAGGATGGGGGCCCCATCCCAGGTAAGTCCAGGTAAGTTTTACATTTTTTTTTTATAAAGTGCCATAGAGGGGCCTAACTTGGGCCCCCCTACATGGCACTGTGCCCAATGGCCATGCCCAGGGAACATAAGTCCCCTGAGCACGGCCATTGGGCAGGGGGGCATGACTCCTGTCTTTACTGAGACAGGAGTCATGTTCATGGGGGTTGTGCTTCAAAAAAATGACACTAGTCAGGTTAGAGTCATTTTATTTTACTCTAACCTGACTACCACCATTCTGTGACACACAACCTACTGTTTCCCCTACGCCTCCCCCATCCGGTTAGCTTCATTTATTTTGACGCCATTCGGGCCTTACCGCAGGCTAGCGTCATTTCTAAATTATGATGCCCGGCTGGCGTCCAGGAATGGTGCTAGCCGGTGGTAAACTTTTTAACTCAAACCTGCGCTAACGCAGGTTTGCATCAAAAAGTATAAATCAGGACCTATGTTCTTTCTTTCAAGTCCTTTGCCTTTTTCAAATTGCCTCTGTTATCTGATTCCTACAATTATGTGGCTACAATTGAGAAAATGTTTGAAAGTGGAAACATACATTTTGGCCCTATTTCTGCTTCAAGGTGTTTAGTTCCTCTCACTCGTGAAAACAGAAACTGACCCAGCATGCACACTGAACACCACACTTCCGTGATCACCGTTTTATCATTAAGACTGGGAAAAATGTCAATTATGTCAGGTGAAATTCATGAAACTCACAAAAGTTGAGCTATCGGAAATTCATAAAATTCGCAGTATTTTTGAAGTGTTATTTTGCATAATTTCCACCCATGCGGGACTTAGTCGCCTAGAAAATGTCAGCTTGAACCAGTCATCTGGAAAGTGTCTGGCGTCATCTGCCAGTATCTTTTTATGCGAAGTATGTATTAAAAAAAAAAAACAGGAGACACACAAAGACACATTTCATTCTAAAAGTGCAATTTCATGAAATTTCAATTACATTTCTTAAAATGTTGCTAAAAATACACACATTTTGCACACCCGTATTAGTCGTTGTACAGAGATGATCGCCTTAGAAAACGGTGGATCCAGGAGTTGCATAATATTAACATGAACACCTTTACATACAGCATTAATGACAATCGTTTATATAGTTAAGAGTTATCTTGTAAATCTCACTTCTCTAGCTCTCCTTGACCTGTTTTTTACACACCTGTTTGAATATTTGTGACTCTCAAATATTAGACCACCGCATGTGAAGATTTCACTTATTTTTACTGAATAGTTAAGCTCGTTATAAACAACAGTAAGAAGCAATCCTGGGACATTTTTAACACTGCAATATGCATACCCGTTTTCTCAAGGGAACAAATTACAGCAGAAGACAATCAGTGGAAACAAGTTTTTTCACAAAGTGCAATGCTTCCTCTGTGACATCTCCTTTACCATTAAATTGAGTAGGCTAGACCATGAAATTAACTATTGATTTACAATGAAAGATCCATCAAGCATTCCGGTACAACCAACTCATGACAATAACTGATACTTTAAATGCTACCAAGTAAATGAATGAGTGAGTGATTGAAGGAATGATGAGTGAATGCACAAACAAGCAAATGAATGAAAAACTAACAAACCAGCCAATGTCTGAAGTATCGCAGATGATTTACAGATTTCTAGCCCAGTGAGAATTTGAGAAGTCTGGAATGAGCCATCCATATTGTACAATTGTATTTCATATTAGAAAATCGCCTGTATCTCACATTTGATGAGTAGAACGTGGTTCCCCTAGGAGTAGATTGTTTTTACTCCACCAGAAGACGAGCACTTTATGTTGCTTACACTCATCCATGTCAGGAACTATAGTGCTGGAAAAATAAAGTTGAACCATTAAAGCAGTGTTTAATATGTAAAAACACATTGTTAGAAATTGGATCTCTAGTTGGCAGAAGTATTCACCCTGTCCAACTATGGACCACAATCTTAGTCAGGGTAAGTCAGTTACTCTTTCAAAATTTACCTGTGCTCACCCTCCGGCAATATGTAAATGATTTATGCAACACGTAAATTGCAGTAACACAGTGAAAACACCACAAAATACTCTACACCTGTTTAGAAAAATAGGGAATATTTATTTAATTAAATTTAGACCCAAACAACAAAAATTCAATGACATTTCCATTGGTTAGCACGGTTCAATTGCAGTATTGAAAATCAGTGCTTAAAAGATGCAGGCGCTCCCATTCATGGAGTTACGGTAAGTTCTCTTTAGAGGAGTGCTAGGATAGCACTCGCAATTATAGTTCTGATGCTGTCTCCATACTGGAATGGTTTGGATGGGACCTCGGGTTCCCCGGCCCCTCTAGACTGGAAATCAATGTGGGGCAGAAATACACAACAGGCAGCCCATGGCTGCGGTGTGGGGTCTTCCTGGGTAAACATGCTCGGAGGCAGAGCAGTCAGTCCACTCCCCTTCCTCACAGTACCTTGTCGGTGTCTGGATGGCTATGTTAAGATGCCCTCAGTTGCAGAGGCTGTGCTGGGCAAAGCACAGCATTGCAGAATGCTGGGAAGTGCTTGACACAGACTGGGCTGGTAGACGAGGACGTGCTAAACCTGCTGGGTTGATAAATGAACATGCGCTACACACGCTGGCTTGGCAAACATAGAAGTGCTCTGAAGTGGGACTGGTCAGCGAATATCGTGAGACTTACATTTTTAAATAAAAGTATCTGAGGAGGGAGCATCGTCATGGTGAAGATTTTTACCTGTGGACTTATTCACCGGAAAGGAAGACAAACCTCTCCAGAAGAGTGAAGCAGAGGGCTGTAGCTGAAGACAGTTCCACACAGTTGGATACTCCTTTGGCAAAGAACCACTGTAACAGATTTGCTGCTGCTGAAAAAACGTAGTAGAAGCCACAACGTCAATTTGATAAGAGATACACTTCAGCAAAGAGGGGAGCAGGTTGGTCCCAATCTCCTCCTGCTTCTCAGTGCACTTTTTGAAAAAAAATTGTCCAACTCCTCAGTTTTGGAAATTGGCCTTCCGGGCACCGTAAGTACCACAACAAAGGGTTTATGGGAGGATGGAGGCCTCTTGGGAGTTCAGGACTCCCTCAGGCTTTGTCCAGGTTGGGGCCCGCTATGTCCCTTCAGCTCTAAAAAGGGGGCCAGCACACTCACTGTGAAAGTCACTTCTGTTACTCCCGGGTGCAGGTGTAGATGCAGGGCTCAGCATCAGGGCTGGCCTTTCAGAGGTCAAGGCAGGCTCCAAGCAGAAAAGCAGTCTTATAGGTACAACAGCAGTCTGGCAGAGTGCACAGCAGGTCACAGCAGCAGCCAGTCCTCTGAGAGTCCTTCCAGAGGTCCAGTAGTGAACTGAAAAGTGGGTTTGAGTGTCTGTTAGAAATGGGGTTTTTGGTTGGCAGTCAGGTTACCCTCTGTCAAAGCAAGAACCCTCACTCTAGTCAGGGTAAGTCACACACAATCCAAAATTATCATGTGCCCACCCTCTGGTAGCTTGGCACGAGCAGTCAGGCTTAACTTAGAAGGCAATGTGTAAAGTATTTGTGCAATAAATCATACAATAACACAATATAGCACCACAAAAATACACCACACAGTGTTTAGAAAAATATATAATATTTATCAGGATAATTGTAGGTCAAAACGAATAAAGATGCAATGTGAAATTGTAGAGATATCACTGAAAAGTGATATAAAGGCGGTCATTCCAACCCTGGCGGCCGGTGATAAAGCGGCGGCCAACCCGCCAACAGGCAGGCGGTCAAAAAAAAGGTATTCTGACCCTGGCGGGAACCACCAACACAGGCCGCCACTTTAACACCCCGACCGCCACGGCGGGACAGACAAACAGCTCGGCGGTCACCGCAAACAGCCAGGCGGCAGACAATGTACCGCCCACCCTATCACAACTCACCAATCCACCACCTTTTCCGGGGCGGGAGCCCCGCCGATAAAAACACGGCGGAAACAGACTACGAACGGGAAAACGCTCACCTATACACACTCCACGAGGAAGGAGGACAGCATGGAGCCCGAATTACACATCCTACCGGCTATTGTCTACCTGCTCATCTACCACGAGTACGAACGCCGGCACAGACGACAACGGTGAGTACTACACCTACGACACAGGGGAGGGGGGAGGAGGAAAGCTTACGGGCACACACATATGCGACCCCCCCCCAACTATCTACACACCAATGCAGATCACCAAGTCACAGTGACACCACCCAAAACCCCTGTAATAATGCAAAGACATAATTAAAGTGAGAAACAACATTTATGTATATAAGAGGTTCTTTGAAGTCATGGTAAAATAGCAATATGAATAGTAAAAAAACAAGTAGGAAAATAACGAAACCGATAAACATAGGCAATAAGTCCTGCACAGTCACCTAAATTTCCACTGTCCGTGGGCCAAAGTGGATCAACACATGGGCAAAGCCCACACAGGAGACCTGAGTCCGTTGGAGAGAACACTGCTGGGGCATCAGATGACAAAACTACAGGCACCTCAGGGGGAAGGGAAGGGGGAACACCTCAGCCACATGAGTCCACGACGCCAGATCCACGAAGGGTCCACCATGCCCACTGTGCCATCCTGGGAAGTGCAAAGCCACAGTCTCACAAGTCTCTACAGTGGGTGGATTGCCCACTGTTACATCCTGGGGAGTGCAAAGCCACAGTCCATCAGGTGGATTACAGCGACCACTGGTCATGGAGGAGGCATGGTGGGCAGAGTGCGTCGTGAAGGCCTGCCCGACACAGAACCGGGACTGCCAATGGGCCAGCGGTGCTTGACAGGAAGGGCCCAGCGGAGCGGTGCTTGACAGGAAGGGGCCCAGCGGAGCGGTGCTTGACAGGAAGGGCCCAGCGGAGCGGTGCTTGACAGGAAGGGCCCAGCAGAGCGGTGCTTGAGACGGCGGGGCCCAGCGGAGCGGTGCTTGAGACGGCGGGGCCCAGCGGAGCGGTGCTTGACAGGAAGGGCCCAGCGGAGCGGTGCTTGAGACGGCGGGGCCCAGCGGAGCGGTGCTTGACAGGAAGGGCCCAGCGGAGCGGTGCATGAGACGGCGGGGCCCAGCGGAGCGGTGCTTGAGACGGCGGGGCCCAGCAGAGCGGTGCTTGACAGGAAGGGCCCAGCGGAGCGGTGCTTGAGACGGCGGGGCCCAGCGGAGCGGTGCTTGAGACGGCGGGGACCAGCGGAGCGGTGCTTGACAGGAAGGGCCCAGCAGAGCGGTGCTTGAGACGGCGGGGCCCAGCGGAGCGGTGCTTGAGACAGCGGGGCCCAGCGGAGCAGTGCTTGAGACGGCGGGGCCCAGCGGAGCAGTGCTTGACAGGAAGGGCCCAGCGGAGCGGTGCTTGAGACGGCAGGGCCCAGCGGAGCGGTGCTTGAGAGGGCGGGGCCCAGCGGAGCGGTGCTTGACAGGAAGGGCCCAGCGGAGCGGTGCATGAGACGGCGGGGCCCAGCGGAGCGGTGCTAGAGACGGCGGGCCCTCTTCAGCGGTGTCTTTCTGCACGGCGGGGCCCTCTTCAGCGGTTTCTTTCTGCACGGCGGGGCCGTCTTCAGCGGTGTCTTTCTGCACAGCGGGGCCCTCTTCAGCGGTGTCTTTCTGCACGGCGGGGCCCTCTGCAGCAGTGTCTTTCTGCACGGTGGGGCCCTCTTCAGCGGTGCTTGTCCAGTCATCCAAGGGAGCCAGACCTGGCCAGGACTCCCTGTTTAGTCGCCCTCCGACCGTGCAGTTGCTGGACCCTTCTGTGACGGAGTCCTGGGCCCTTGGGTGTCCTCCCTCACACCCGGGATGGGGCTTGTGGGGCACTCCTGGTTCGCGCCCCTGCTGGCCGACTTATCCGCCCTGCTGCCCTTGCCCTCCTTCGATGAGGCTCTCTGGCCCTTGCCTCCCCTGGATGTTGTGGCAGGTGAGGGCCCAGGACTTTGCTCCTTGGGGGCAGCCGTGTCAGTCTTCTCGCGGCGGCCCCTGATTTTACGGGTCCTCTTCCCAGGGTGGGGGCTGGCTGTTCCCTTGCTGCTGGCCGATGTATCTGTGCTGGGAAAGGGTGGACTCCAAAACCCCTGCACAATGGTGACACTTGAAGCAGGGCTGATGGTGGCTGAGGTGCTCTAGGGACTCTTAGCAGATGGAGGGGGTGGGTCAGGTGGGGCAAAGAGGTTAAGTTTGGAGAGGTAAAGTTTTTTAGGACCAATGTAAAGGGTAGGTGTAGTGGGTATGGGAGTGGAGGAAGAGGATGTGGTTGTAGGAGAGTCAGGTGTGCTGTCTTTGGGTGCAGGTGCTTGTGACGTAGGCTGTCGTGAGGTGGTTGGCTGTTGGGTGGGTGGCTGCCTGCGTTTGTGTGTCTTGGAAGAGGGGGTGACAGACACAGTGGGAGAGGACACAGGGGACGTATAAATGGCAGTGGGGGTGGTGACTGCACGTGTGCGAACTGTACTGGAGGGTGTGCTGGTGATGGAAGTACTGGCTGATGGTGGTGTGCATGAAGGTGTGAGTGGAGACGTCACAGGGAGGGAGGAGGGAGACGAGGAGGAGGGGGACACAGGGGTGGTAGTGACTGTTGGCATGTCTGCATCTGGGTGTTGCTTGGGTGAATGCTTGTGTGATCTGTGGTGCTTATGTCTGGATGAGCTGCCCTTGGGTGTTGAGGTGTGTGCAGGCTGGTCTGATGGTGTGGATGGGATAGGCTGAGGAACAGGAGACAGAGACAGGGTGGAGGCAGTTAGAAGAGGGAGGTTGGAAACAGGGACAATGGCTGCCGTCAGTGCTGAGGCCAGAGCATTGAACGATCGTTGATGGGCAGCCTGACCCGAATGAATGCCCTCTAGGTATGCATTGCTCCGATGCACCTCCCTCTCTACCCCCTGGATGGCATTCAAAAGGGTGGACTGCCCAACAATGATGGTCTGTAGGAGGTCAATGACCTCCGCACTGAAGGCAGCAGGGGTAACAGGGGCAGGGCCTGAGGTGCCTGGGGCGAAGGAGATGCCCGCCTTCTTGGGCGAGCGGGCACGGAGCGAAGGCTGAGGGGCTGCTGGGAGGGCGGAGCTGGTGCGCTGGGTGGCGGCTGTAACTGTAGAGGAGGGGGGCCCGGATGTTGCCGCCACCGCTAGGGAGCTCCCTTCCGAGGACGTGTCGGTGTCGCTGGTGTCACCACGCGTCCCCGTTGTGGTGCTCCCCTCGCCCTCCGTATCACTGGTGACCTCGGTGTCCGTAGCATGGCCCACCGGGGACTTGTGAGTAGCAGCTCCCTCGTGCTCCGATGCCAATTCTCCTCCGCCTGATGATGCTAATGCACACATGCACAAGAAGACAAAGAAAAAGAGTGGGGGGAGAAATAAAAACAGGTGCATTGTCAACACCGTTGGCGGAGAGGACAGACACAGGAGCCTCATGCACTACGCCGCGCAATCGGGGTACACTACTCAGTACTTGTGACTAGGCCAACAGGTCTATGGACAACATATGCGCACATGGGTGATGCAGGACCATGGATTGCTGTACTTGGCACCCTACAGAGGTGGGGGGCGGGGGCACAGGGCCATGCCTAAAGGAGGGGACTACACTACAGAAAGCGCCCTGGCCTAATGCCACCCACAGCCCTCCTCCCCCACCCAGGCACCTCCACTGCGCGTAAAAATAGCAGTATGTGCTGGTACTCACCCCCTTGTGTCTGCTGTGATGTCCTCACGCGCCCATCCAATTCGGGGTAGGCCACCGCCAGGATCAGGGACATCAGGGGGGTCAAGGTACGACTGGCACCCCTCCTATGTTGGGAGGCCATCCCCAGCAGTGACTCTGCGGTCTTCCTAGTCCCGCGGCGGATGTCCTCCCACCTCTTTCGGCAGTGGGTGCCCCGTCTTGTGTGGACCCCCAGGGCCCGGACTTCCTTGGCGATGGCACGCCAAATGTCGACTTTCTGATGGGCGCTGACCTATTTGACATGTACAGGGTGGGAAAGGAAATTTCAACATTTTTCTGCATGTTAGATGTGATTGCCCCCCCTCCCAACCCTGCCATGTGGCACATGCTCTCATCTGTCGTGCCTTGCACTCCTCATTCGCTCCCCACCCCACCATCTTACATCCACCATACACAACCCAGGCATAGCCCATTCAATGTGCACCCAGTGTACTTACCTGTTGGTCTGGAGGACCGTAGAGTAGCGCATACTGGTGTAGGACCCCATCCACAAGTTTCTCCAACTCTTCTGAAGTGAAGGCAGGGGCCCTTTCCCCAGTCGCAGCAGCCATTGTCTCTTCCAGACCGAGGTCACAGCAGCACTTGCAGTATAGGTCTCCTCCTGTGGATGATCAGGTCTCGAGTGATTAAGCAGATAGAAAATGGCGGTCACTCCCGCGGCGGTGCGTACCGCGGCGGTGCGTACCGCGACCGCCGGCGCACATCGTCATTGGCTCCTGAGACCCATAGGGTTCAATGTTAACCAATGCTGCTTTGCGCCGCGGTCTTCGACCGCCTACCGCCACGGTGAGCCACGCCAGCGCAGTGACCTCACATCCCACTGTCAAACTTCACAGGTCAGGCAGCCGCCATTTCAAGGGCCCACATGGCCTGATTTCTACTGGGTCACACAGGCCTAGGCCTTGCATTGCCACTCATACAAGCCATTCAATGCATAGCGAATCGTGTAATTTGCAAGCTGTGGGAACGAACCTGAGGGTTGCTTGACTCTGTGTTCCATGTTGTCCTTCCTAGGCACCGTCCGCTGGGACTTGCGAGGAGAAGGATGAATCCTCCCGTGTACCGACCGCTGGTGGACCTGTCGACAATGGAAGAACGACATATTATACTTCGATACCGACTTGACAGAGCCACTATACATGAACTGTGTGCCCAGCTGGAGCCAGACCTGATGTCCCCCATCCGCCAACCCACAGGGATTCCCCCTCTGGTGCAGGTGCTGTCAGTACTCCATTTTTTGGCAAGTGGGTCTTTTCAGACAACAGTGGCCATGTCATCAGGGATGTCTCAGCCTATGTTTTCTAAGGTTTTGTCCAGAGTGTTGTCTGCCCTGATGAAATACATGCGGAGATACATTGTTTTCCCTGAGGAGGGTGATTTGGCCACTGTGAAGGGTGATTTCTATGCCCTTGGACATATCCCCAACATCATTGGTGCCATTGATGGGACCCATGTGGCTTTAGTACCCCCAAAAGACAATGAGCAGGTGTACAGAAATAGAAAAAGTTATCATTCGATGAATGTCTAGGTGGTCTGTTTGGCTGACCAGTACATCTCCCATCTAAATGCCAAGTTCCCTGGGTCAGTGCATGACGCGTATGTCATGCGAAATAGCAGCATCCCTTATGTGATGGAACAGCTACAGAGACACCGTGTGTGGCTAATAGGTGACTCTGGTTACCCCAACCTGCCTTGGCTATTGACCCCAGTGAGGAATCCCCGGACCAAGGCAGAGGAACGGTACAATGAGGCACATGGGCGAACTAGGAGGATTATAGAACGGACCCTCGGGGTCCTGAAGGCCAGGTTTAGGTGCCTGCATATGACAGGGGGATCCCTCATGTACTCACCAAAGAAGGTGTGTCATATCATCGTGGCCTGCTGTATGCTTCACAACCTGGCTTTGTGACACCAGGTGCCTTTCCTGCAGGAGGATGGTCCAGATGGTGGTGTTGTAGCAGCTGTGGAGCCTGTGGAGAGTGAAGAGGAGGAAGACGACGGGGACGACACGGACAACAGGGACACAGTTATACAACAGTATTTTCAGTAGCAGCCAGGTAAGAATCACCCACACCATTTTACATTTACTTCTGGCCTCCTGCATCTCTACTTTCTGTGTTTCCCACCAGTTCCTTTTCACTGATTTTTGACTTTCCCTTCCCTTTTCAGAGCTGTATGACCCACAGCGTGACTTCTGCTTTGTTTGCCCATGGACTAATGCTTATTGACACTGGTATGTTGTCATCACAATGTAAATGAACATTATTGCACCGTTATGTGTAATACATTTGTTAAGAATACAAGCAGACTCCTGACATTTGAAGTGCAATTGGTGATTTATTTTAAGTGCTGCGTATAGGTCCGTGATAGTAAAACGGTGATGGGTGGGGGTGGAGTAATGTCCATGGCAGAGTCCAGTTCTCAGTAGCACAGGTGCAATGTCCATATGCCTGTGGAAGGATGGAGCAGGGGCAGTTCAAGGTTGGACAGGGTGACAATGTGGGACAGTAGGATGACATCAGGGGGTATCTTAGGCTGGCGGGGGTCTTGGCATCCTACTCTGTTTTCTTGTGTGATCTCAGGTTCCGCTTGCGGGGTGGTTGATCTTCAGCAGGAGGTGGGGTTCTGGTGGCCTGTCGTGGTGTGGGGGCCTCCTGTCCACTTGCGCCGGCGGAGGTGGTAGGCTGTTCGTCATCCGGGCTGGTGACAGGGGCCCTTTGAGGTGCCACATGGTCCCGCAATGTGGTAACTATCTGGTTGAGGGCCAGGACGATGGTCCCCATTGCGGTACCGATGTGGCGGAGTTTGTCTCTGAACCCCATGTACCGTTCCACCTGCTGTGCCTGGATCTCCTGGAACCTGGCCAGTACCGTCGCCATCGTCTCCTGGGAGCGGTGGTATGCTCCCATGATGGTGGTGAGGGCCTCTTGGAGAGTGGGTTCCCTGGGCCGGTCAACCCCCTCTGGCACAGCAGCCCTCCCAGTTGCCCTGTTTCCCCGGGCCTCTGTCCCCTTGACGGTGTGCCCACTACCAACGCCCCCAGGTCCCTGTTGTTGTTGGGGTGGTGGGTCAGCCTGGGTGCCCTGTAGTGGCGGACACACCGCTGATTGACGCGTCCTGGAGACAGTGGCATGGGCCCGCTGGGTGGGAGCCTGTGTCTGTGTGTGGGGAACTGACTGTCCAGAGTTCCCCGATGGTCCGGGCTGGTCATCAGGTTCCAGGTCGACAGAGCTGCTGTCATCACTGGGGGCCTGTTCTGGGGGCGGGATGGACAAATCTGGACCCTCCTGGCCGGTGTGTTGGCGTTCGGGCCCTGCAGGGGTAAAAGAGTATGGTTATTGCTTCTGTGTGTGCCATGGCGTGCAATTTGTGGGTGCCCTTGTCCCCCAGTGCTGGCATTCCCTTGTGGGAGGAGTTGTGAGGGTGGTTTGGGGGGGGTTGGGGATGTGCACTGGTCATGCTTGGGTGATGGGTGTCCATGGTTTGTGTTGGCATTCAGGGATTGGTGTTGTGTTGGGTGGGTTGTGCTGGTGAGACATTGGCAGGGAGGAAGTGTGATGGGGGGTTGGGGGTGAGGTTGGGGGTGCGGGTTGGCATACTGGTGGTTGGGGGGGTGAAGTATTTGGGATTAGACTTACCAGAGTCCATTCCTCCGCCTACTCCAGCGAGGCCCGCAGGATGCAGGATGTTCAAGACCTCTTGCTCCCATGATGTGAATTCAGGTGGAGTGGGTGGGGGTCCGCCGCCAGTCTTCTGCACAGCGATGTTGTGTCTTGACACCATCGACCGCACCTTCCCCCGTAGGTCGTTCCAGCGCTTTCGGATGTCTTCCCGGTTTCTGGGATGCTGTCCCACAGCGTTGACCCTGTTGACGATCCTTTGCCATAACTCCGCCTTCCTGGCTATTGTGGTGTGCTGCACCTGTGTGCCGAATAGCTGGGGCTCTACCCTGATTATTTCCTCCACCATTACCCTGAGTTCTTGGTCCGAGAACCTGGGGTGTCTTTGGGGTGCCATGGGGTGGTGTGGGGTGGTGTTTGTGGTGATGAGTGTGGTGTGTGTGGTGGTGTGTGATGTTTTGTGCGTGGATGTGGTGTGGGTGATGATGTTGTATTCCTCTGTGTGTTGGGGTTTGCGATAGCTGTGCTCTCTCTCTCTCTCTCTCTCTCTCTCTCTCTCGCCTTCTCTCCGAATTTCTAGTAGTGGGGGTTTGTGGGTGATGTGGGTGTGTGTTTTATAGTTGATTGGATGTGTGGGTGTGGTGTGTGTATGTGTATCAGGTGTGTGTATTTCGAATTGTCCAATGTGGCTGTGTTTTGTAAAGGTGTGTGTATTTTGACTGCGGCGGTGTGTACCGCCAATGGAATACCGCGGTTGAAAGACCGCCGCGTGGATTCGTGGGTCGTAATGGCATGGGCGTGTTCGTGTTGGGGTGACGGTGGAGGTTTGGTCATCTCCAGTTTATCGCTGACCGCTGATGAGGCGGCCTTCCGTGGATGTCGGGTTTTTGGCGGTTTGGAAGTTGTGGGTCAGAATGACCGTGGCGGTTTGCCGCGGCCGCGGCGGTAGAATGGCGGACTTCTGACCGGCGGTAAGAGCCTTTTACCGCCGAGGTCAGAATGACCCCCAAAGTGTCTTAAGTTTTTAAAAAGCAAACAAAAGCTCTTTGAAGCACAAAGTACCTGGTTTAAAGTGGAAAATCTCTGCAAAGGGTCGCAGAAGATGAGATACGTGGAAAATTGGTGTGTGCGTCGATTTCTCCTTTGCACACACGGACTTGTGTCGTTATTTTTCACGCGGGAAAGTCATGCGTCGTTTTCCGGCATGCAGACAGTCTCTTTCTGTGGGTCGCGGGATTACCAGATGTCCCGGGGTCTGTGGTTTGATTCTTCGGCTTGTTTTCCAGCTGCACGTTGTTCCAGGATGCTGTGCGTGGAATTCTCGTTCTCACGGCAGGCATTGCGTCGATTTCCCCTCTGGAAGTCGGGCGGCGTTGTCCTTGCGAGGCCGTGCGTCGAAGTTCCGGTCGCCCAGAAGGTGTTGCGTCGATCAGCGTTGATGTGCGCGATTTTCTCGCCGCGGAGCAAGCTGTGCGTTTAAATTTTCGCCGCATGAAGAGTCCAAATGAAAGACAGAAGTCTTTTTGGTCCTGAGACTTCAGGGAACAGGAGGCAAGCTCTATCCAAGCCCTTGGAGAGCACTTTTACAGCCAGACAAGAGTTCAGCAAGGCAGCAGGGCAACAGCAAGGCAGCAGTCCTTTGTAGAAAGCAGTCAGGTGAGTCCTTTAGGCAGCCAGGCAATTCTTCTTGGCAGGATGCAGGTTCTGGTTCAGGTTTCTTCTCCAGCAAGTGTCTGATGAGGTAGGGCAGAGGCCCTGTTTTATACCCAAATGTGCCTTTGAAGTGGGGGAGACTTCAAAGAGTGGCTAAGAAGTGCACCAGGTCCCCTTTCAGTTCAATCCTGTCTGCCAGGGACCCAGTAGGGGGTGTGGCAGTCCTTTGTGTGAGAGCAGGCCATATACCCTCCCAGCCCAGGAAGACCCATTCAAAATGCAGATGTATGCAAGTGAGGCTGAGTACCCGGTGTTTGGGGTGTGTCTGAGTGAATGCACAAGGAGCTGTCAACTAAGGCCAGCCAGACGTAGATTGTAAGGCACAGAAAGATTAAAGTGCAAAGAAATGCTCACTTTCTAAAAGTGGCATTTCTAGAATAGTAACATTAAATCCAACTTCACCAGTCAGCAGGATTTGGTATTACCATTCTGGCCATACTAAATATGACCTTCCTACTCCTTTCAGATCAGCAGCTACCACTTCAATACTGTATGAGGGCAGCCCCAATGTTAGCCTATGAAGGGCGCAGGCCTCACAGTAATGTAAAAACCAATTTAGGAGTTTTACACTACCAGGACATGTAAACTACACCGGTACATGTCCTGCCTTTCACCCACAAAGCACCCTGCTCTAGGGGATACCTAGGGCACACATTAGAGGTGACTTATATGTGGAGAAAGGGGAGGTTTAGGCTTGGCAAGTACTTTTAAATGCCAAGTCGGAGTGACAGTAAAACTGCACACACAGGTCGTGCACTGGCAGGCCTGAGACAATGTAAAGGGGCTACTTAAGTGGGTGGCACAACCAGTGCTGCAGGCCCACTAGTAGCATTTAATCTACAGGCCCTAGGCACATATAGTGCACATTACTAGGGACTTATAAGTACATTAAATAGTCCATTCAGGTATGATCCAAGGTTACCATGTTTAAAGGGAGAGAGCATATGCACTTTAGCACTGGTTAGCAGTGGTAAAGTGTGCAGAGTCTAAAAGCCAGCAAAAACAGTGTCCAAAAAGTGGAGGGAGGCAGGCAAAAAGTTAGGGATGACCACCCTAAGGATGTCAGGTCTAACAGTGTCCTATTGTTGTACCCTGGTACCCTTATTATGGAAGGTGGGATGTTCTTTGCAGATTACGGAATTTCCTGACTCCCCTTCCCTAACTCTAAGCTGACTGCAGTGAGAATACAGGATGGTTAGTCCCTTTGTGTGAAGGCAGAGCACAGGCTATTCAGGTGTAAGTCTGGCTGTGCTCAGCTCTGCCATCCCGTCCTGCAAGCAGATGACCCATTGAGGCACACCTAATCCTTCTATTGTGTGACTGCCTGGGAGGAATTCACAAAGTCTAGCTGTCAGCTACACACAGTCCTGTGACCGAAGACAGGCAGGCGGAAGGCACAAGGTGCTGGGGGCAGGTAAAGGCTAACTTTTGAAAAAAGGAATTAGCAAATTGTAATGAAAAATCAAACTTCACCATTAAGGAGGGTTCATCATTACAGTTTCATAGGTACCACACAAGACATATCTACTTCTTCTAAATTAGGGATTACAGCTTATCAAATGTAATAAGGAACTCTCACTATTATCCTAAATGACATGTAGGCCATACAGTATTGAAAAACACGTTTGATATTTTTTCACTCCCAGGACAAATAAAACTAAGAAGTAAATGTTCAGCTTTTTAATTACACAGCACCTTGCACTATGGCCTACCTAGAGCCTACCTTATGGGTGACTGATATGTGATAAAATAGAATTTTAAGGCGTGGCATGGGGATTCAAATGCCAAGTCGACATGGTAGTTTAAAACTGTGTTCAGGCTGCAATGGCAGACCTGAGACATGTTTTAGGGTGCTACTTAAGTGGGTGGCACAATAAGTGCTGCAGGCTCACTGGTAACATTTAATACACAGGCCCTGGGCACATGGCAGACCACTCTACAGGGGTCTTGTAAATAAATGAAATATTCCATTTACGTATATGCCAATCAAGCCATGTTTTAGGGAAGTAAGCACAAGCTCTTTAGCACTGAATAACAGTAGTAAAGTGCACAGAGTCCTAAGATCAACAAAAACAAATTCAACAAAAAGTGGAGGGGAAAAAGGCAAAAGGTTTGGGGATGACTGCAGAGAGGGCAAGGCCAAATAGATGGTCGTAGCCCCCCTCTTTATTTACATTCTGGACATGCTGCACATTCTTGTCCATACTTCTGATGAAGCAGAATGTTTTAATTTGAAATTATTAATGAGTGTTTATGTATTTTGAATAATGAATTGTGTAGAAAATGAAAGAAGGTAGAAAAATAATGCACACGTTTGAAATTGTGACCTCAAAGAATGGCCACCAGTTTTCACGAAATGTACTAATTGATGATTAATACTTTTGAAATATTGAACATGTATTAGATTAATGTAGTAATATGTCATATTAAGGGTTATAAAGTATGCTCTAGTTATTAATTATAGGCCTTAACTTAGCAAGAGTCTTGGCCTAGATTTGCCAGGCCTCATGCAGACGCTGTATTTCTTAGCTTTTAATAAAAATGCTGACACAGTGAACTAAAACTGTGAAATGTTCATTGTTTTAATTAAGTGCTTAGCAGACGCTTTCCATGAAAACCAACTAACAGGAGACAGTGTCCTAAAATTGTAACAATTGTGTGTAAAGCATGTGAGAAGTACTTTCTCAGGACGTGAACAGTGAAGACACTGACTGGAGGAGAAGATTCAACAAATTTGATACCTGATGAGCCAGATGATTAGAATATCATAAAGCAGACCAATCAACGTTGTGTGAAGGACGAAATATTAAAATTCACAGATTTGGTATAGAATTTTCATTGGGTAGAGTGATAACGTACGATTAATTGACCAATTGGGAATTGGGGATAGTTTGGATGACTTTGATATAACAACGCAACAGAGGAGAATTATTCAGATTTCTAGAGTTGAGGCAGACTACTATTGAGGGCAGACCTTTTTCAGACCTTATTCTGATTTTGTAATACGATATTTAGAGAAGAAGAGACTCCAGATTCTGTCATTGGGATCATACTCTCTGACTAGAGCCCGATGCTTTGCTGATCGATTGATGACCTGAGGACGAAGACTGATTCTGCTTGCTAACCCATACCATCGATAGGTAGATGTGACAATATGACTGTGATATATTTGTATGCCTTTTCTTTCTAGCTACCACTGCGCTGACTTTAATAGTTTTCTTTAGCTAGATGTTTTCCAAATTTGTGTTCTAAATTGTTTGAATGAAGTTCAACATGCTGATGCTAATGACGTCGGACAAATCACAGGGACTAATGTTTTGATGAAATTTCTTGCTGAGATCTATGTATGCCATATCCCAATTGCAGCTAACTTTGCTATTGATCTGGAATGTTGCTTTGGAATGTATTGTGATACAAGCTTTGGTTAGACTGCGTTTCTTTCGTCGTTATGGTCAACCAATATTGTTCTTATATGTGTTTCATTTGATTTTGAGATTATTCTACATGACTTTAGCATTGTTAATATAGGGGACATAAACTTACTAAACTTTTACTAAAGGTGTGGTTATTCATGGCTGAAAGGTCATGGTGTGTGACAAATACTGACTCTATTGATTATTGATTTGACTAATGATTATTGATTATTGCGTGTTGATTATTGTTTCTGTTCTGGAGCTATGGTAAGAACATCTTAAATGAGTCAAAAGGTCCATCAACAGATACATGTCCGCTTGTAAGTTTACTTATTGAGGACCGACGCGCTAACACTTCCATTCTTTGAGTGGTAGACAAAGGCATCAAATCCTTTATATGGGGTGACATGACACCTTGTCTGTCTTTCTCAACACTAATGGCACAAAGGAAATACAGTGGATTGGGGTTACATTGCATAGGACATTACTATCAGGCTTTGCATTTAGCACAATTGGTGTACATGGAGTGGAATTCCTTTAAGCCTCCATTCTGGGCCTGGCTAGAACACGCCATGACCATAGCATGGCCTAGACATTCACTATTGACATAAAACACCGGCGTAATTGAACTTCAATCCTACAGTGCAACCAATGGTGAGGACCTGTGACCATTCTCAAAACTAGTACATAGTTTTGCCCGACTTCATCCTACAGCCACCCTCTGAAACAATGTGGACATTCGGGTGGGGGATCGCCCTCAACTATGGAAGGACTGGGAAATGGAGAGGTTTCAGATTATAAAAGGTATCATCCAAAATGGTGAGCTGAAGCCTTTCGCCTCCCTATGGACAGAATTGCAGCTAACCTCATTATACTTGCATGATACCCAACTGCAACACTATCTAAACAGTACTTTAGGGCCCAGGCCATGGAACATTCTTATTTCTCACATACAGAATTAGCTGAGAACCTCGGGTACATACAAAGAGGTGATGTTGGGGCTCAATAATTTAGTAATCCAGCACCTCCACTCCAACTCGATTGCATTGATTGTTTGTTGGTGTTTGTGTGAGGTTAGTGGAGAATTTATAGTTACAAATAGGGTAAGCAGGAAAGTGATGCCTAGTTCTTACTAAACCTTACTTAAATTAGGTAGCTTTCTTATTCTCTATTTATGTAGTTAGTGGTGGGGAGTAAAAACATTTAATGGTACGTTAGCACTAATTATTAAACATTTGGAAGCTTATTGTTGAAGATAAACCTTATTAATCACAATTGTCTCCTCTTCCTAAGGGTTATAGTGGTCAAATTTTTGTTATTAGCCAAACAAGGGTGGTCAGCACTTCATAAGTAACAGCTACTGCGAATGAAACAGTCAAAAAGCTGTAAAAATTAAAATCTAGATATAAAATAATAGGACTAAATACATGGAATTGCAAGTACTCATATACATTCCATCATTATTGAATGAGGCACATGCTTATGTAACAATGTTATAACATGATTCATGGTATGATTCTGCATACCATAGTAGGTTAATGGGAAAAGCAAGGGTCACACGAAAAGCAAGGAACTGTAAAATGTATTGAGGCACTGCTAATCATTGACAGACTTACGCATATAGCAGTGTGCATTAGACAAAAGCATTTGCCATTCCTTACATTTATACCCTATCAAGCTGACTATGCTTAACCACTGTTGCCAATTCAGGCTGCCACCCACTATGACAACTGGTCAATCAGCAACTTTAGAAAATGTACTTTACAATAGAGTATTTTGACCTACGCCCTTTACAATAATAGAATGTGATCAGCAATGCAAACCAGATATTGTTTGACAGTCTTGCATGACTACAGTAGAATACATTCACCACTGCACAATAAAACAAAATAACCAATAAAAGTGGCATTTTAATAGTGCTGCCTCCAGTTTTTCCCAGAAAGATTGTCCTTGGTTTTTACAAGTGACTTTGAACTTCTTTAATGTACATAGGGGCATATTTATAGGCCCCTAGCGTAATCTTGCGCCACATTAACATCATTTATTTTGACCTTAATGTGGCCTAATGAGGCCACAGTCCCTGCGTTGTATTTACAGTGGCGCAATGCATGCATTGAGCCACTCTGTAACCCTTTGCGCTAAATTATGCCTGCACCAAGCATAATGTAAGAAAAGGGGGCGTTCCCCATTTAGGGGAGCCGGTAAGATGGTGGAAGGAGGATTTCCTTGCACCATTTATTACAGCACTTTTAACGCCTACTCAAGAGAAGGCATTAAAAGGGAGCTTCTGTTCTTCAGAATGTGCCCCTATGTACTCTGCAGGAGCAGTTCCAATATTTTGGTGCTACTCCTGCAGAGTACATCAATAGTGTCATAAAAAATGACACTATAGACCCCTACCCTGTGCCATAGTGCACCGTATTTTAAATACAGCGCACACATGGTGGAGGTAGGGGGCTGCTAAGGGGCGCAGGGAAAGTAGCGCTGCACTTTTCCATAAATCTGCCCCATAGTGCATTAATGTTTATTATTATGTAGTTTTGTATAATGCATAGTGGACCCACAATTGTAATAGAAGTCTATTCCAATCTTGTTCAGACAGAAGTAATTATGAAGTAAAGGTTTGCAACCTGATCAAACAAGTATGGTACTTTAATTGAGATGCCGTGTATCCGTTGCCAAGGTGGTGTTCAATAATCAGTAACTACTCGATTAGGGCATTTCCGGTTTGCCTCCAGGGTATTTCATGTATTACAAATTGTTGACGTAGTCTGTCACGTACACAAGAAATTGTGCCGGGCACGGAAAACAGTACCCCAGCTAACCTTAACACCATGCATTGATGAAATGAAAGGTTTTTGGAGAAGCATTGTATGTTCAGCATCCTCACATACCAGAATGTCTGCGAGGTGTTCTAAGTGTCTGCATCTTGGAAATTGTGAAGGCTAGATCCAGGGCACATTTAACATTGCCTTTTATTCATTTTATTTTAGTATTATTTATTTTCTATAATGCTAACAGTAAAAACTAGGCTTTGGTGTTCCGGATTAAGGACTACAGGCACTAATGTGCACCATAGGGAAAACTGAAGATACCGCACAGTTTTGTACAGTAGTTACATCTGGTGTATTTGGTCATGATGTTAAATCTGATATCCTTGGCTGGTTTATCCTAGACTTTTGCCTTAACTCCCCTGTTTTTGATTAACTCCTTTTTATGGACTCTATGCACTCTATCCCAGCTAACTCGTGGGGAACTGCTTGTGCTCTCCTTAAACATGGTAAAACTGGCCTACACTTAATTGGTACTTTTAAATTACATATACGTCACTAGTAAATGGTGCTACATGCAACTAGGGCCTGTACATTGAATGCTATCAGTCGGCTGCAACAATCACTGTACCACCTATCAAAGTAGTGGTTTCTCAGGCCTGTCACTGCAGCCTGTAGTGCAGTTATAAACTGCCATTATGTTCCCGCAAGAAAAGCTATTTGCTGCAACTATGCCTGACTTTTTAATAGATATACATCACCCCTATTATAGGAGCTAACCACTACTCAATTGGGGTGCATGGTGTTTAAAAAGTAGGGCGTGTATTTAAGCTTTACATGGCCCCACTTTATTGCACAACTGCACTCTACTCCACTCCACTGTACACTACTCCAAGGCACTCAACTGTAGGGCAACCTGTCCCACTCCACTCTACCATACTGTATACAATCTACTCTTCTCCATGCCACTCCTCTGTACAATAACTTAATCCACTGTGTGACACTTTACTCTACTCCACTCTCTAACACTTTTTGACACTCTACAATGGACCAGTACACTCGGCTGTACCACACACCACTCCAATATATAACAATTTACTCCACTGTGTACTAGACGACTCAACTCTGCTCGACTCCACACCACTGTACTCTAAGACACGCTACTCCACTGTATGCTATGTTACTACACTGAACTCCATTCCACTCTACTCCACTGCATGACACTCTATCCCACACTACAGAACTGTACAACACACCCCCTTAGTATTATTTTGGACCTAAAAATTAACCAGGCACCTAAGAACAAAAGCCTGAGAGCTGCTACTGTCTATAACCCAAATTGAGGGCTACGTTTAAAATGGGACAAAATAGATCCTAACATTTTTAACCAGGAAATTGTAAGTAGTAGGTCTGACTCCATTCATATGTGTTTGTCCCAGCAGTTAGATCCTGACCGTATAGTTCGTGAATTTGAATCTTTAAGCACTAATATTTCACGTGCCCTGGTGGTGGACAGGCCTTTGAAGGGGCTGGTGACCCACAGATGGTTTGATTCTGTGTGCTCATCCGCCCATAAAAAACTTAAAGACGCTCTTAAAGCAGTTCCTTTCTCCTGTCAATTAGTCAAATTAGTCAGAGCTGACTATAAGGCCGCCCTTGAAACTCGGAAAACAGAAATTAGGTCTAAGGCCTGGGACGAACTTTTGGCTGCGACTGAGCTGAAGGATACTTCTAAATTCTGAAAGGTGATAAATCACTCCTACTTCTCTGATAACCACACCAGGGTCGATGACTGTCTTATTGCTGAGGACGTCTGGGTAACTCATTTTAGGAAAGTCTTTTGTTCAGGAATTCACGAGAATTTGCATATAACAGATAACTCTTCTTCACATTCTATTTTAGATTTTAGTACTAAGGCCCCAAATACTACCTTTGATCTCCATGAGGTCTTAAGCGCTATTAACAGATCAAGGCAGGGAAAGGCTCCTGGCCCTGATGGGGTTCCCGTTGATCTTTTTAAATCAGAAATTGACCTTTGGGGCCCGCTAGTTACCAATGTGCTGAATAGTGTGGCAAATAGTAACGTGCCCATCTCATGGAAATCGGCTATTATTGTCCCCATCTTCAAAAAAGGAAACAGACAAGATCCTTCTTGTTACAGACCAATCTCTCTCATCGATTCGACTGCAAAGATTTTAGGCAGTGTGATCCTGTCCCGGTTAGAAGATTGGGTGACCGAGGCTCAGATTTTATCTCCTATTCAATTTGGTTTTAGACCCGGTATAGGCACAGTTGAGCAAGTTTTAAACCTGCAGCTGATACTTAGTAAATATGTGATAGTTAAAAAAGAGTCCATTCACATGGCTTTTATCGATTTAACTAGTGCCTTTGATATGGTCAACAGGTCAAAGCTATGGCAAATTTTGGGAGCTTTAGGCTGTGATCCATCCCTATTGGAGCTCATCAAACGCCTACACACAGACCTAACGGTTTCTGTTCAGGTCGGCCCACATGGGCAGAGAACCTCTCCCATTCCGTCAACAAGGGGAGTAAGACAGGGATGTAGCTTAGCCCCCTTTCTTTTTCTGATATACATAAATGGGCTCTATGACTCACTGGTAAAACATGCAAAGGACGTACCGAAGATGGGCCGGAGACTACTGCCAGTTTTATTATACGCTGATGATGCAGTTTTAATTGCTCGTACTGCTAATGGTTTACAGGGACTATTGGATGCATTTTATAATTTCATGTTGAACCTCGACTTGAAAGTAAATTACCCCAAGACTTTTGTTATGACCTGTGGCCCACGTAACACAAAGTCTAAACAATTTACCATGGGAGGACACATTTTTGAGTTCTTCTTTGTCCTGGAAGACACACATTAATTTTAAGCTCCAACAGTAGATAAGGAATAATGAAGCGATATTTCGCTTTTCAAACAAATTAGGCCACAGACCCCCTGCACATATGAAAACCCTTTACAACTCTAAGTGCGTTGCAGCAGTCCTTTACGGGGCTGTGTCTGGGGCTATAACAAAATACCCTCTCTCCAGAGCGTTGAAAATAAATTTCTGCGCAGATTATTGTTGGTTCCAAAATGTATCGCAAACATCATCTGCCATGAAGAACTTGGCCAGCGCTTTTTGGAGGATAGGATCTCTCTGGCTCCCCTACTGGTCTGGATCAGATGTTGGTCAAACCCTATGGCAAAACTTGTCCAAGACTGTATTTCTGACTGTTTACAACTAGAAAATTCAAATAGGATCCCTTGGCTTATGTTTCTGCGAAATTCCTTTGTGAACCTAGGGCTTAGGTACATGTTTGATGAACCACACTTGTTGACTACAAACTCTAGGTTTGTTTTGAAGTCTACTTATTCCAACCATATATCAGAGCTGAGATTTTATAGTTCCCTGAAACTGAAATCTTTCTATCCCTATTCTCGGATTGTGACTGTTCCATGCCTTGAACCCTATTTGACCTGGTTCTCAAGTTTTAGGATACTTTCTCTTTTAACACTTTTTAGACTTAATCTAATTCATTTTAAGGTAGCTTTCCCTGAACCATGTCTTTGGAAAAAGGATTTACCACTTTGTCCCTGTGATTCCAAATCAACTCAGAGTACCTTGCATTTTCTTCTTTTTTGCCCTCTATCTGCTGCACCCAGAGGGGCTTTCATTCTACCCATTTTATGTCCTCTTAGACCCATTCACTACAAGGAAGCTCTACTATATCTTCAGAGATTGCCAGATATTCAAACTTGTTACCACGTATAAAATTTTGTTACAGCTTGTTTAAGTATTAGGAAAAGGCTTATTCAATTTTAAATTTGTTATATGTATGTAGTTTATCATTTTAAGCAAATATTTGTATTTTTCAGATTTTGTGATTTTATTCATGTTTAGTATATTTATTTGTTTATGTTAAGGGGTTTTAGATTGGATGTTTATGCGGTGTTTCTAGTAATGGTTTTTAAGTTTTATCTGTGTTTTATAATATTTATAGATCGGCAAATGCGTTCTGGTTCACACTTTTATGGCAATCGCCGAATAAAGTTACTTGACTGACTGACACACCACTCTACACCACCCTGCTCTACCACACTCATCTCCACTCTATGGATTCCACTCTACAAGACTTTACTACACTCTATGCCACTAAACTACACTGAGGTCCTCTCTATGCTCCTACCCTACACTGTATAAGCCTCTACTGCACTTTACACCCTCACACCCCAGTGTGAAAGACTCTACTCCACTCTATGACACTTTCAAACATTCTATGACCCACCACTCCACTCTAGTGTATGAGATGCCACTGCACTTTATACCACTTTAGTCCGCTCTACACTATGCCTGTCCACTCTAGTGCATCCCATGCCAGTGTACTAAACAACACCCCACTGTACAATATAGCAATTTACTCCAGTGCACGCTACACCACTCTACTCTACTCCACTCCATTTTACTCTACTCTATGACATTCCACTGTACTCCAGTCCACTTTCACCACTCCACTCTATCCCACTCCAGTCTACTCCACTCCATTCTATGATATTCCATTTCATGATTCTCCACTTTTTGCTATTCTACTGCACGCCACTCCACTGTACCACACTCCACTCTTTCCACTCTGCTCTACTTGACTCTACGAAACTACACTCTACAACAGTACACTGTATGACACTCATCTCCACTCTACTGTACCATACTTCATCTAATGATACCACTAGACAACATTAAACTCTAAGTTTTTAAGAACATTTTTATAAAAAATTAAAATGCAATTCAATGAAAAATACAAAGGATAAATCTTTGTTATAATTAGCAAAGCAGTACTTATTATTTCTATACGAAACAAACAAAGCACAAACATTACAAACTCTAAAGTTCTAATTATAGTCTAAAGTTCTAATTTGCGCATCACCTTCCAATCAATATAAGTTCATTTCTTTCATATACAATGGAAATTTTAACTACATAGAAATATTCCCCTACCTCTCATTTCACAAAAATATCAGGTCAGGGAGTGAGTGGCTGCTAGGGGTGGAAGGAGATCCCAGCCAGACTCCATTGTGATAAAGAAAAAAGGGGCATATTTCTACTCTGTTTGCGCCAACTTTGCGGCAAAAATTTTGAGGCACAATTGGTGCAAACCGTGCACCATATTTAAACTTTGATGCCCGAGCCCACGAACGCCAAAATTCCGCCGTGTGCGCCATTTTCTGGATGTGGGAAACCGCCTTGCGTTAATGACATGCAAGGTAGGAGTTCCCATCCCAAAAAATGACTCCTGTGCCCCTTAATTATGCTACTGCAGAAAAATGATGCACAGCCGGGAGGCGGAGTTGGAAAATGACGCGCAGCCCGATTTGCGTAAAAAAATAACGCCTGGGTCAGGGCAGCCATTAAAATGGGGCAAACACACCTGTACTTAATGAAAACACACAGAAGCAACAGCAGAGCTCCAAAAGGAAACATAGTGGTGCTTGTCATCCAGCATGCACGCCGACTCAGAGGACAGGACCAACAACAGCAGATTCCACAACACCAGCAGGGATCCCCAAAGGCAACACAGAAGGCAGGAGAGGATATTACACACTAGGACAACCCTTCTGGGACTCCATCAACAAGACATCATTCAAAGGTGCAGGCTCAACAGGCAAGCCATTCAGCAGCTGCTGCGCAACATTGAGCCACAGTTGGCACCCAGCTTGCAGACACCCGCACCTTTCCACCAGAAACCAAGCTGCCAGCTGTACTACACATGTTGGCCAGTGGCTCCTTTCAAACCACTGGTGCCCTGGTTGCCAGGATTTCACAGCCATCATTCTCCGCCTTCCTACCCAAGGTGCTGGATGCTATCATCTCCATCACACCCCGCCACATCAGCATCCCCAACACACAGCAGAAGCAGCAGGAGATAAAACAGGGGTTTTACTAAATTAATGGCTTCCCACACGTCCTTGGTGCCATTGACTGCACACATGTATGCATTGTGCCACCTTCTGCAACAAAACATCTATACCGCAACAGGAAGCACACACACTCCATCAATGTGCAGGCCATTGTCGATCACCGGGGTTTGATCACCAACATCGTGGCAAAGTATTCTGGGAGTGTACATGATTTGTTCATCTTCCGTCACTGCACCATCAATCAACACTTCCAGGATGGACGATATGGAAATGGACTACTTGTTGGTAAGTACAGAAACCCAGTTATATACACACTGCACAGAAAACCTCTAGGACACACAACACATACACCACAACATCGACACGTGGACAGGAAGACAATTAGGTAGTGACACCGCTAGGCATGTTTGATATCCTCACCCAATGGGATACACACCTAGGGACAAATGACAGTTCCAAATAACAACTGATGCCACTCCAGAGCGAAAAGGGGACAATTTAAAACAACACAAAGACATGGCCCCAACCAGCAGTACAATTTAGAAAATTAATCTTTCAATATCACATCAATAACACTCAATCAAACACCCTTCCAAACAATACGTATGGTGTAAGGGGTGTGTAATGTGTTTTGCTGCAGGTCAAACACCATGACACACATATCATGATGATGACTACAATGAAAGTCACATGCAATCATTGAGGATGTACCAATATCTCACATCACTCCTGCTCTCACATTACCCACTACCAATAAGCAAGTGGACTGTGCGAAAAACACATCTTCATGGGACAGTATTGAAAGTGCACATTCTTACACATACACATTGCCACAAATTAACACACACACAATAGATGTACAGGCATATGGACCTTCTGAAACTCAAAATGACAACCTCACAACCAAGTTAGCCATCTGAACTATAACATATTTAGTAGTATAGGTACACGTTACAACCTGAGTTGACTTGGCAAGGGCAGAGAAATAGGTCTGCACTGAACTTGTCACACATTTGAAATTAGTGCATAGTCAATTGTTAACACATCAGTGCTGAAACGTACGAAGATGTGTTGCACATTGTCACCTTGCCAAATCAAAGGGTCTCACTGATGCTTAAATACTTACATTGCATATGTGAAATTGGATGGGATGTCCAGGGTATATAGATGCACCCAAGTTACCACCAATGTGGAATTGATTCTGTGTATTGAAGTATCATGTCACACCCAGTTAACACACAGAGACACCTATTTCACATGACACAATGCAAGGGAGTACACACTGTACTGCAACTCTACAAAAATACTGCTGACATCCGGTCAACAGCCAAACACCCATTCAGATAAGGAAACAACCCAATGCTGATGGTACATCCTAGAAGCCTGGGATTCCACACAATAACACAAACACCGATGAGTCACAGACAACACAAGAGAACAACTGCCATGCAAAGTGATAATCATTTTGCAAGGTACATCAACATGTTCTCACTCATTTTCTCTTTCAGCTGATCAGGGGTATGGGATCCAGCCATGGATCATGACCCCATTTGCAAACCCAAGCACTGCAGCAGAGCGTGCCTATAATGAGGCACATAGGAGGGCATGCACCATAGTCGAGAGGACCTTTGGCATCTTGAAATCAAGATTCAGGTGCCTCAACATCACCGGAGGCAGCCTCCTATACTCACCAGAAATGGTGTGCAAAATAATTTTGACCTGTGCCATCCTGCACAACATATGTGTAAGAAGGAACATTCCCCTATATGAACCCGACCCACAAACGCCTGAAGAGGAGGAAGAGGAGGATGCTGTCCATCAACATGAGGGGGACCATCCAAACACAGCTGCAGGATTGCATCGGAGACAACCTATTGTCCAAAATTTCTTTTAATTCTACTCATCCATCACCACTGTCTTACCATAGTCAATAAACACCTATACTATTCACTATATCATGGTCTGGATAATCATCTTTGCATAACATTATCTCTAACTATCAGAATCAGAGTGTAGCTTCTTGGAGCATTGCTGAAATACAGATGAGGACACAGAAAATTCCAAATCTATTTTGATGCGTATGAATGTACAGCCACATTCACATAGACTGTAAATGACATATATCCTGTACATGTCACATTTGAAGGGCAATAGCAGAGGACCACTGCTATTTCACATATACATGTTTGCAACATGGTTAATCGCAGCATATGGCACACCACTAGATACCATCAGTCAATCAGGGAAAAAAATGCCTCATACATGAGGCAGTGGATGTGCTATTGCATTGGTGACAAGAAGGTATGACCAGACCCTTGACAGCAGTAAGTCTTACATCACCTATCTTTGCAAGGACTATGTGTGACAGATGTCCATATAAGCGGCAAATAGAAAGCACAAGTGCCCCAGGTATGACTAGCATTGCTCACATGACATCCCCTGCACATGGCAGCCCATGTCCTAAGTCCAGCCATACCCATGTTCCCTGTCTCAGCCCACCCTTCTTCAGAGGTCCCTGGAATGGGAATATGTGTCCCCAGATAATCCCTCCTCTACACACACCCAGACTCACAATGTTAATCCAGTGTGCTTCCCTCTTTAGTATGGTATGCTATAGTTTTTGTACTTCTGTCTGCATGGACGTCAGGTTAAATACTGGCTTGTAGTCTTTATGACCTGTAATCACCTGTACATTGCTTCCCATGTGAAAGGTACTGTTGGCCCATTGAACTTGAATCTCACCTACAGGAGTTGTGAGAGACTGATGCTGCACACACCTGTGAGCACCTCCATGGAGACCAGCCATTTGAACATGCACTACCCTTGCAGCAGCCTGGAACAGCATAGAAGCTGCCATTTTATCTATAACACTGTTATTGCCGTAAAAATCAGCTGTGTAACACAGCCCTTGGGTTAATGTATTACATTCCAACACACAGGAAAAACACAGTGTCAGTTTCCACAGTGTTGTTCCACCTTTGACCAGTCTCAGTCTGACCACTGTGTATTTACCTTGTCAAACGTTGGGATCCTGATTGACCCTGCATCCTGTTAGCCTGACTGGCTCCTGTCTTTGTGTTACCCTAAAGGTTCCTTGTGGCTACATTTGTATCATAGTTGCTTTCCCAACCCTCACATTCCTCCTGGGGTATTGTGTCAGGTGGGTCTACAATGCATACTCAAAAACATTGTATAGCATAATCAGTTTATTTATCATACCATGGAGGGGAACTTGTCTCCAAATAGCCGAATGAGGGCCTATCCCTTGTCTGGGTTTCATGTATGCATGAGTGACAAATAGTGACAGTGTACCATGGCTGTGTGCATGGATTGGGTGTGGTGCCTCCAGCACAACAAACAACATCAGATAATGTGCATGAAATGTCTACACATGTTAGGACCATGACAGTCCACACGCTGATTCACATTGTTCCCAACATCTTGATGGGGCTTGTGTGGTGAATAGCTGTGAGATTAATCAGCACAGAGGCACTGATGTTCCCAGATGCAGTGGGAATTTTAGAGGCCAACCTGTGTGCAAATGTTGTGAGGACACCTGCCGGTATAAGAATCCTGAGACAGTACCTTTTTCAGCACACCAAGGTTTCCCTGTTGACAGTCTCATAACACGTCTGCAGTGACGGAGCTGGATCATCTCCATGTGTGTTCTCAACTCCTCATTGGCTTTCCTTCTATTGATCTGCGAAAGATACTTTGTAGATACAGGAAATGGCTCCACAGATTCATGACTAGACCTGCATGTAACTGTGACAACATAGACCCCAATAATGATACTGCTAAACATTGGGCCACACATATGAACCAGACACGTTTGTGCATTTTACCACTGGAAATATGTGAACACGTGCTGCTTAGTCTGCTGGTCCTCCACTGCCACAGGAGAGACATGGCTCAGTTATATGACTCCAACTGTGGGGTAACATTACAATTGTGTATTATATTTGGGACTCATGTCACAAACACAGTACCCACATAGCATTATCCCATGCTTGACTCATGGTGGGTAAACAAAGAAGTGCCTAGGAAGTAGTATCCGACATTCCAGGACATGTGATGGCTAAGTTTTGGAACCTTGCCATGAACAACCGTCTGCTATCTATCCTGTGCATGCTTTGCCATTGGTGGTGCTTATGTTCTAAAAAACCTAGGAAGTACACACAGCAGTTGTTGCTACATGTATGACTAACACATGTCCTCTCTCATTTCCACACTGACTAGCATCTGAGGGTTGTACACATTGACTCCACATGCATACAAGCAGATTTGCAAAAATGCATCTTGTGATGGTCACACAGTGGGACAACAACAATAGTAATAGGCAGATCACACACATTGACCCCTAGGCATCGAGTTACTGTATTGAGTTGTGTCACTTTGCTATCCTCTCTTGACACAAAACATGCCCAAACTGGGTAATACCAAATTGTGTCCCACACGTTTGCCCATCTATTGCATCAGTGAAGAGTACAAATCTGGTACATCAACTAGAGGATCATGGTCCGCAGTTATGTGATCTGTCACATGTGCCCATACACCGTAATGCCCAATGTGGGTGCAATCAGCCTAACTCTGTATTGTCACAACTGTCATGTACTATTACAAATGAGAAGTGACCCAAACCCAGTTAAAGACAGAAATTTTGACGCAAACGTGTCAAAAAAAGATGCATATGCATCAAAAAATGATGCATATGCGTCAAAATATGATGCACAGTGCCAGGAAACATCCATTGGCCCTGAGCGGTAATCCCCACACTGTACCCCCTGAAATTGGGTAGGCATGAAACATATTTCAAAATATAAATGCAGGGTTATTTCTATGCATGTGCGGAAAAAAAAAGTGATGCACAGACTGTAAGCTTCATAATATTTTGACACATACCAATAAAAACGCACCGCATTTGAGGCAGGAAGTGATGTAATAGGATATCCTGTTTACAGAATTGGTACAGTGGGTGTACTTTCACTTTCACTTTTTAGTCTATGATATTTCCTGACTGTGTGGCTGTGTTTTGACTTGTCTCTCTGTGCATTTTGTTATTTTGTCTCCAGTGTGGTCTTTAAATTGTCGTTTTATGTTTCATAACTGTTTGTGGTATCCTGTCTTATTGTTTTTTGGTCATTTGTAGTGTCAACATTTAACTTTGTTGTGTTAGGAGTCTGTAGTGACAGTAGCTGATTTTTCATATGTTGCAGGGAATGTTTTTGAACATGTGGAATGCTAGTTAAACATACAGGGCCATAGTTCTACTTTGTTAGCACCACAAATGCGACCTGTTTTAAAGCAAGAGCGGCGCAAACTTACAAAATACAATTGTATTGTGTCAAAAAGCAGCACAAATGTGGTGCAAAATTTTTGTACATTTGGGCCACAGTTGCCTGTGAGGTATACAATATTTCCTACACATTACCGTCATTTGTTGATGCAACAGCTAGACTAACTTTCAAAACACAACAGGAGCCTGTACATTAGTGCTGGCTTCACGTCAATTGATGATGCCAATGTGGCTCTAACATATGTTTTATGTATGGTCTGTGAGTGTATCAGGAAACATATGTTTGAAATCCACATTTTTTCAATAAATATTGTGTCCCTCAATTGTTTTCGGATACATGTCTGAACTGGATTCTGACACATACGTAACAAGTTATAGCTTACCTCAGGTAACATCTTAGACTGATAATTTGAGTTTGTAGTGCCACATTTAAATTAGGGAGTAATGGCAATAGGTATGCACACAGGTTCATATCTCTATGGTTGGTGCAACTTACCATAGCTGTGGCACATCAAATGAAGAAAATGATACACATTGAGGGCTAACAACTGTCCCTGGCCCTCTGTACATTGTACCTGTGTGTCTTAAATTGGTCTTAGTCACAATGTATGGGTGACTGCTATTGCAGTCCTCACGGAAAGTGGCTTTGCATGTCTCTCATGGATCCACATGATGAGAGGAATACACACCATGAATGTGTCTGCTAACTAATGAAGGAGCATGTTTGCCACCACATGATAGTCAGGGCCACAGCATGTGTGCAGACATGTGTGTCTCACTCATTGGAGACCCCGGGACTGTACATGTGTGCAGTGGTATGTAGGATGCAGTATCATCATGTCTGAGAGGCTTGACTTTCTGAGTTAATATTACACATAGTATTTGTATTTGGAAGTGCTATACAGTACACAGCCATTGAGCATATCTCTCCCTTCCATGCCTTACAGGTGGACCTGCACCCTACACTATCGGAGAGGTGGCTCGATTTGCGGACCCAGACATCTCCAGTAAGTGTTGCTATTTCTCTTCTGTGTTGTGTTTGCTGATGATACGTGATTGACTCCTGTGTGTTGGACACATAGCAAGGTGTGATGCGCTGGTCAATGATCGATTTTGTTCCATGAGTGGAGTATCATTTTTTCCCCATCTTTGAGCTTGCCAATCATTAGCGTATTGTCATAATTTGGGATTGTAGGTCAGTCCTGTAGGCACGGCAATGTGAATAGCGATGAGTTATGTGGATAAAATGTGAAATCAGAAAATGTAGCAGGGGACCATATTAGTCATTTAGTCAGCCAGTCAGACCCTGATTCTCCCAGAATAGGGATGCCAAAGTCTTACCCATAGACGTCTGCTTCCCTATTCACTAATGGACATGTTTGACTGTATGTTTAACTTCCTAGCAGCATGTAGTTCCACATGTTGTTCTATGAGTATGAGGTACTTGAGTACAATGGCCTAGGTGTACATGCAGCTCATGGCCAGAGGTGTGCTTGCATTTATCTGTTTGTTGTAAGTCATGGGTTACTGGTAGGAAATTATGTTGACAATGGTCTGCATTTCCAAAGATAAGTGTTGATGGGATTATTCAAGGTTTGGGTGTATCCTAGTTAGACTTCCTCCTTACCTGTGGTGTGCTGGCCAAACCCATGTACATCTTTCCAAAGCTTCATGGGTGTGTGGGAAATTATTTGTTGCTTATCCACCCCCCCTCAGGCAGAGACGTAGGGTTGTGAATAGTGTACCTAGGACTGATGATCCAAGTCTAGTACACAGACATGTAAATCTGTAAATCACTTGTCCAAATCTAGGATACCCACTCATAATTAGCAACTGCATTCTATATTGGCAATTAAATTTACAACTCGCAGATCTTGTGGCCCTAGATTGTCATCAAGAACATAGTAATTTGTTGAGCTGTCAGTGGTGGAGGATTTGCAGCATGATTTTTACCTGACAAATGGCTGAACAATGATGCCACAGTCCTTCCAGTTGTTACCCATCTTTTACGGTTTAGAAGTGCTGTTTGATGATAGGACATGTGTAGGCTGGCTTGGCATGTACTGCCTCAGGGACAATCAGTGATCTGTCTTATGGTATGGGCTGTTTCAGGTACATTAAATGTATTGTTTGATTTACTTCTTGAGCCATTTCACACAATAAAGTACCTAATGTTTGGTTTTCTATTTGTCATCCAGATTCGAGAGTTTCAGCACAGGGCAATGTGTTACCGCCACATTCTGGATGTGGAGTCTGGGTTCCGCAACATGGCAAGGTGTTATTGCCATGAAAGAGCCTCCGGAGTGTGGATGGCATTTGCCCAAGGGGGCCCTTCGGTGTCCACCACAGCCACCACCACCCGCACCACCACTATCTCCCAGTTGGCACCGACATTAGCAGGGACCTTTGCTGGACCATCATCATCCACAGCTCCAGGACCTGTCAAAGCACCACCTCCACCACCTCCTACAGACATGGCACCGACAAGGGCCCATACTTCCTCCACTGGCACACAGAGCACCCCTGCTGCAGTCAGAGACCCTGCAGCTTTTATCCAGATGCAACAGAACTTGGACCGTCTGTTGCATAAAATGACCAGGCTGCAGCAGGAGGTGGCACAAGTGAATCAGATGGTGAGTGCTATCAAAAAGACCTAGCGGAGGTCCAACTTGTAGGCTTATACTCAGCCATGATTCACTCCCGTCCCTCCTCTTTCCTGGTTCTTTAATTTAGTAGGTTTAGGGGGCTTAGTGTTAGGATAATATATGCTGCTAGTTTAGTTAGTAGTAGGGGGTGTGGGGTGGGGGTATCGTACTTTTTACAACTGTTTTTTATTATGTGTGTGGGTGGGAGGGTAGGGGACGATGTTGGGGTTTTGGTGTTTTAAAAAAACAAACAAACAAAAAAATACAAAAAAATATATATTTCTTTAGTATAAGATAGTATGTGTTTAGGTTAGTATATGTTGTCCTCCATGTGTCCCGTCCTATAAGGGGGGTGGGGGGCTGATGTTTAGATCATTTCAGTAAATGTGATAAGAAAGTTTAGCTTAGGTTAGTTAGGGACAGTTGTGGGTAATGTGTAGTTAGAGTAGTTTAGGTTAGATAAGATGTTTCCTCTGGTTTTAGCTTCTGTTTTTACTGTTTAATAAATATCTGGGTTACCCTTTACAGTATGTGTCAAGTGCTTGTAGATCAGGGCCTTAGCATGAGTGAATAGTGTCTCTTTTGTCTTAGCTTTTGTGTTCCATGCTGCAACCATATCCCAACTGATCTGTTACATTGGCAGCTACACCAAAGCTACTTAGCTAAGTTTCGGCCATCCATTGCACCCACCACTCACGGATACTATGGATCCAAAAGTGTGGTTATTTTGTAATGTATGTTTTCAATGTCATATACTTTGCTAACAGATTTGGTATTGAGAACACCATGTTAAGTCTGCCTTCAGCCAGATGTCCAAGAGAATACTTATAGGGTGAGTGGTAGTATGCTCTCATGTAGTATGGTATACATTACTCACACCTATCATTTGTTACAATGTTAGCCCGGTGACTTATTTCTATGGAAACTCATACACATTCACATTCATGCTGTATGGTGTGTGTTAGCTAAAAATTGGGGCAAATGTCACACATGTAAGTTTAGAATTTCAGAAATAATTGAAGGCACTATTTTCTGGCTTAGACATCCCTTGAGGAAGCGTTATTCTGTCCAACACAGCATTACGGTGTATAGTTTACATTTTCCTATGAAATTACCCTTAGGGAGGGCAGATGATGGTACATTCCAGACCACTCTGCCTAGTTATCAGCCAAGATTCGTTCAGGTCAGGTGTATTGACAATCAATAATCATTGACCTGAGGTAAACATCACTGATGGCCATCATGGTTAATGTGTCACATTACACAGAGACAAAGTTGTTTGTGTAAGTGCTATTTATTTAAAAGTGCTGTAGTGCTACATGTACATTGTCCATAATTGTGAGTCCATTAGTGTGACATCTTCCATTGTGATCCTACGCAAGTGCAAAAGGACATGTCATTGGACATGCTGGGATGAAGTGTCAGACAGTGCAGAGGGACAGGATTTGCCAATGAGGTAGAGAGAGACAATTGCAGGGCAGGGTGACAAGATAAACAGTGGGTTGAAGAGCAGTGCTTGAGTACAGTTGTTGTAAGACTGGCATGTTACAAAGCACAGGACCTTGGTAATAGGTGGCCATGTGGCAGGGACTATTGCTACCGGGTACTCTTATGGGTGAAGGTGATCCGTTCCACGTCTTCATCTTCTGATGTGTGTGTAGTCTCCTCTGCCCTTGGTGGTGGTGGTTTTGAAGGGGCAACACACACCTCAGTGTTTGAAGACGTGGAGTCAGACATCCCGGTAGCTGCCAACTTAAGGGCAGTACTGCAGCAAGGAAGAGCTGCTGGTTCTTAAGAATAGCAGGCACATCACAGTGGTAGGCAGCCATGTCGGCCCTGAGGGGTTCAATAGTGCATTTGTGCATGTGTTGACAGGATTTTCATTGTAGGTGTTGGGTAAACTCTATTACAGCTGTGCTGATTTCCTTCAACCTTTTTTCAAGTTCCTGCAAGATAGTTGTTCGCCCTTGCATAGCTGCTGCCTGTTCTTCAGTTGACATCCTGCACGAACGTACCCCCTCTAGGCTGGCTGCCATATTTTTCATCCCCACCTGCACCTCCTTGGCCAGCTCCCGCTGTACTCCAACTACAGATCGCTCAAAGCTGGTGCCGGGTCATCAGAGTCCTCAGCTGTGTTGGAGCTGGCAGGTTGTACAATTGGGGTGGTGGGTGGGTCCTCTGTGATGGCAGCTAGTTCTGTGCTCCTCCTTGTGACTGAAGGTGGGCTCTGGAGGGTTCCAAGGAAATCTTGGAGGGTCTGCTGGCTGATGTTTGTCAGCTCGTCATCCATGTCACCAGGGTAGTCCTGGACAGGTATATCCGCAGGAGAGCCATCATCCTCTGCAATGAGATATGGTACAATTAGTGTGTCTGTGTTGTGGGATTTGTAATGTGACATGCCTGCCTTCCGATTATCTTCACATTGTGATCTTGGTTCCTGTTGATTGTTCCTGTCTTTCATATTAGCATTCTCCCAGGCCTATGCCCTACCTGCATGTCACATGTATTGTGGTCAGTTTGTGGACTTGTCAGCATCACATCCTGTAGGTGTTGGTTCAGGCCAAATTGTGAATTGCCACCTTTTCTCCTACTCAACCTTCTGTCTACTTCCATTCTCATGGTGAGGCCTTTCACTGGCTGTGGGTGTTCTGTTGACACTAGCACTACACTTAACAATCTGGAACTGCCCCAGTCTCTGATCTTTCGCATCCACCTATATGTTGTTGAGATCTAGCATATACTATGTATAGCATTGTTATGGCACAAGGTGGATGTCAGCATTGGTTATGTGTACTGCTGATGTTGGGGAATGTGTGGTATATTGGATTTCACTGATTTTCCTAGCAGTGCTCCCTTTCCTCCCCTGACTGTGCGGGTGTATTTCTGTAACCAGTTACATGTGTGCTCCCCCTCAATGCTGTTGTCTGAGAGGTATGACATTTGGGATGTTGCATGGTGTCATTGGAGCTATTGTGACCCAGGCATAGGATGGACCCTGACATATGCAGCATGGGTATGACATTAGTGCTGTGTACCTCCTAATGTTTATGACAATGGCTGATGTTTGCAGCAACTATGGACAATCACATTTGACAAGATTGGGACATTTGTATTGATTTCACGAGGTTGATAACATTGTCATCCTGAACCCTGTAATTTGGGTGTGTTTGATCCATGGGGACGTTACTGCCATTAGCTACTTGACCTGCACACACAGCAGAGGTGGTAGTGGCAACTGTTGTCAATGTTAAATTCCACTTGCAGATATGGCCAGAGGTTGTTAATTGGGCCCTAGTTAATGTAGGGAGAATACTGGCTGACGTGAGATGGGCTGCCAGTTTAACGTTGTACCCTGCCCTCCCGGCCTGGCTTTACCTTTGCAATATCCTTGGCATGGCAGCATACCCCCATTCAAAAGTTGTTGGTGTAGTGTAGTATTGTGCCCCAGGTTTCTTCTGTACAGCCCATGCCCCCGTGCCATGCACCTTTACCCATGCCACTCCCTGAATATCATGACTTACATGCATTGTGTAGTAGGTATTTCCACCCCCCCTGCTTACAGTTAACATTTGTGCATTTTAATTCCCCATGCGACTTACCCTGCATGTGTGTTGTCTCCAGGAAGTCTGCCCTGTCCTGTCCTTGAATCCCTTTGACGATCTCTTCAGGGATGACGGCTGTGACCATCTCCTCCACGTGGTCCAGGGCCTCCTGCGGTGCTGGACTCCCACCTCCAGTCTGCAGTGCTGCCTTCCTGTTCCTGGCCATCTTTTCCTTGGTCCTGCTCTTGCAGTCATGCCAGCATTTCTTGCACTCGATTACTGTTTTCCGTACTTCTGCCACACTGTTCATCTTGCCAACAATTTGTTGCCATATTGCCTCTCTCCTACAGATTGGCAAGTTTGAGCTGACAAACAGTTGGTGCTGGTGTTCCGTCACCTCTTTTATCAGAATTTCCTGCTCCTCTGCACTGAAGCAACACATCCTTTTCTTCTTCTCCCTGTCCTGGGCCTTGTGTGGGTCCTCCTGGCTGGTTCCTGTTCTGTTGTCATCTTCCTGGGGTCTGTGCAAGCATCTGGGATCCATTTTGGCTTTCCTTAGCATATTTTGCAGTGTTAGTGCTGCTTTTTGATGCAACTGCATCAAAAAACGGCGCGTATCCGGTTTGTGAAGTCGTAAACCGGCTCACGGTAATTTTTGCCGCGTTAACGTCATTTTCCTTTACGACGTGACACATTGGTTTGAGTAAAAAAAATGACTCACACCTGTGGTTTGCGCCGCCGTGCGTCAAAGTATACATTTGACACCCGCCCGGTGCAAATAAATGGTGTTAGCCGGCGGTAATATTTTTGACGCAAAACTGTGTTGACGCAGTTTTGCATCAAAAAGTATAAATATGGCCCTTAGACTCATCACTGATGGACAAACAATGGCACTATTACTGCATGCCTGGTTGTGCCACCCACATTAGTAGGTCTGTAAACATGTCTCAGACCTGCCACTGCAGTGTCTGTGTGTGCAGTTTTCCCTTTGGGAGCAGATTGACATATGAAGTTTGGGGTCTCTGAGTTCACAATTTTTAAATACATTTTTTAGTAAAGTTGGTTTTAAGATTGCGTGTTTGAAAATGCAATATTTAGAAAGTGGGCATTTTCTTGCTTAAACCATTTCTGTGACTCTGCCTGTTTTTGGATTCCCTGTCTGGGTCAGTTTGACAGTTGGTCTGTTTACACCTCTCTCTAGACAGTGATACAAAGGGAGCTGGGGTGTAGTCTGCATTTCCTGATGAGCCATGTGTGCTAGGAGGGATGGGAGGAGTGGTCACTTACACCTGAAAGTGCTGTGCCTGCCCTCACACAATGCAGTCACCAACCCCCTGAAGTGTGTATGGGGCCTGGCCTGAGCAAGGCAGGATTTCACAAACAAGAGAGACTTTTCTTTCAATTAAGCCTGCTTCAGAGGGCAAAATGGGTATAAGAAGGGCACCCAAAACCACAGACTTTAGATCACTTCTGGACATCAAGAGGACCCTCTGCCTGGAGAAGAGCTGAAGAGCTGAGGAGAAGTGCTGCCCTGTCTGAGACTGTGCTTTGTGGAGCTATCCTGCAGTTGCTGCTTCTGCCTGTGCAAGAGGACAAAGACTGGACTTTGTGTGCCTTCCAGCTTGTGAAGAAATCTCCAAGGGCTTGTCCTGAGCTTGCCTCCTGTTGTTAAGTCTCAGGGCCATCAAAGACTTCCCTTGCCAGCACCTAGACTCTCTGCTAAGATTCCTGCCCTGGCAAGTGGGGCCCCATCCAGTTCCTGGGGCCTTTGAAGGTGAAGCTGGCAGACCAAAACTGAAAATCCATGCACAGACCGCCATGTGGGGAACAATTCGACTCACTTTCCGAGACACGGCTGAAAAATGACGCAGCATCAGCTTTGCGGCAGAAATCGAAGCTCCACCGGCATCGCGGATGGAAAATTGAGGCACGGAGTTGGAAGAACAACGCTCACACCCACTGACGGAGGCTGTTAATGTCGCACCCCACATTGTGCATTTTTGCTGAGACCGCGCAGCAAGATTTTCAATGCAAACCTTGCTGGGTGCGGAAAAATGACGCAACAGCTGCCCTGACCTGAGTGTTGGCCGGATCGATGGATTGCACCCCTGCTTGGAGGAAAATCGGTGCATGTCGGTCCGACCGGAGAAGCAAAAACAATGCACGAGCTCGCATGCGGGTGAGAAATCAACACACTGCTTACCTTTTTTGATGCACACTCCCCCGTGAATGTTATTTTGATGCTACCCAGGTACTTTTTAATGCTAACAGTGTTTTACCTGTTTACAAAAGGATTTGAGACTCGTTTTGCTTTTTGATCAATGAGACATATTATGGTTTACTGCTAATATTTGACACAGTTTCAGATATAAATATCTGTTCCAAGATGGCAGACATTATTTCCACAGCTATAGCTTATCGGCAATATGGCTGAAACTTCCTGACGCGATCAGTTACGAACGTGGTTGGGTTTTATAGCCATCACTGCGTTTCGCATTGTGGAAGCAGTTCCTCTTACGCCCTGCACGCTGGAATCAGAAGTGCTTTGATCTCCTCAGCGTTGCGACCTCGGAGAATATGTGCCCGAGCGCGAGACCATGACGGTCACTTCAGAAAGAATCTTGTGACTAATCAAGTAAATACGCAAAGAAAGGTTTACCTTAGGTTTAACACTGAAAGAGTTATACTGGTTTTCTTAATATGATATCAATATTATTTCCTAGAATTTGAAAACACAGTTCATGGAAATGAGTTGAGTAGTGAATAAGGTGAACATCTTTGATTTTCCATCTAGAGGCACTGTGTTTGGTCACTATACAGCTAATTTTAAGACACAATGAGCTGTAAATTAGGAGTTTAATTTTCACATTCAAGCTCAAATTAAACAGAACACGTGAACCACTTTGACACCTTTTTGTTTTGGTGGATTTTGCAACTTATAGTGGGGTTTCCATTTTTCTTTTACTTGTCTTTTCACTTTGAAGTAGTATATTTTTTTAGTTTGCATATGGTGGAGGGATTAAAAAGACTGTTTTAGTGTAAAAAAATATTTTTAATCTGTCATTTTGGATTTTTTCATGTTTGAAAGGCATTGTAGTCTCCATTAGTCCTGATAAGGCCCGAATTTGAAGAGGTCAAAATGTGTCAACTGTTTTTGATGTATTGCGAGGTTGTAAGGAAGGTTTAATATACCCTCAAAGGATTGTGGAACACATTTCTTTATGATTAAGATGAAGTGGCTCTAGAACTCGAAATGTGGTTTTAAGTACAACCATCGCTTTAATGTGGAGAATAATATTATTTATGGACATAACCACATCACTTGTAAATTAGGAGAGCAATGGTGAATTCTGTGTGAGAATATGGAGTTTCAATGATATTTGTTTGTCTAGAAATGTTGGAATGTTGTTTGGTTTTTATTGATTTTTCATCCTTGCCGTTCAAATTAATGAATTGAATAAATGTTAAAATGTATTTTCATTGCCAATGAGAGACTAATAGCCTCACTGTGTCTGAATTTATGTGACAGATGTTTTCCTACTCTTAGACCAATCTTCTATATTGTTTGTACTTCCTACCCAGGTCTCGTAGGGTTATATGGGTAGAGCACTGTTTTTGAGTAATCATTGTATCTTCTTCAGCATGGGAAATCTAAGAACTGTGTTGCTCTATTGTATGATGATGTGTGATCACAAGACATTACTCTGGTTCTTTAATTTGCTTCATGCAGGGTAAATCTCCACTGTGCAACTGTACCATTATGGCCAGTCAGGCCTGCAATTTAGAAAGAGCTATATAATGTATTTCACCAAATCTCACTTGTCAACATCCACCCCTACATTTGCTTATAGAGTATCAGTCAAGTTTTACAATCACCCTCATAGCTTAGTTTTAATATGCTGGTGTACTGAAAAAAAACATGTTAAATCATGCAAATATTTAGCACAATGTCTCAGCCATGAAAAAAATAGTTTGCTAAATATGTGACAACAAACTGTTGAACCTAAAACATGGATCCAGAGATCTCCTTATATATGTGACCGCATGTAATCAGCTGAATAAAAATAACATAGAAGAAGTCTGCTTCTATGCCTATACTGCAGTAGCTAGGACTTTTTGCTCGCGATTGGGCAGCAAAACCTAAAAGAGGCAGAACGATCACAGGTTTGGAAGAAGGGGAACACAATTAGGTAAAACAGATCTCTTGGTGAGTGAGGAGGTCACCTCGCTAAGAGAGGCTCTATCACAAATTTCACAGTATTTAGCTAACACTCTAGGTAGAATGCTGCACCACCTGACTATACTGTATACATAACTGTGATACTATCCCCGCAGCAGAGGATGATCCTGCCTATGCTTACTGTCTCAGGAGCCACGAGGAGTTACTTTGATAATTCTTTAGTTGCTAAACTAGAAATATCAAAAATTTCCCAAAAAGAGTCCAGCTGGTATGAGCGGTTGATGGTTTAGAGTTATCCTCCAGATTATTTACATTTCAAACCACACCTCTAACCTTAGTTTGTGACAATCAGCACACTGAGGAGTTAGCATTTGATCTGATTGACTATGACTTTTAGGGTCATTCTGGGAATTCTGTGGTTGGAGTTCATAAGTACATTTCAACCTGTCTTGTTTGTGCCCGAAATAAGGATTCCCATTCAAACCCCATGGGTTCGCTGCAATCTTTACCTATACCTTAGCCTTGGCATACCTTAAGTGTGGATGTTTTCACAGACCTACCCTCAGCAAACAAATATACAGCAATTTTAATGGTAATGGATCTATTGTCAAAAATGTATAATTTCACCCCCCCACAAGCCACCTATTGCAACTAAATTGAGTGACATTATCAAACAACATATTGTACCGCTACATGGTCTCCACTTCAAGATCATTTCCAACCGTGGACCACAGTTCATCACCACGTATTGGAACTCACTGTGTACATCTCTGGGTATTGAAGTGGCTTTGTCATCTACCTATCCCCCACAAACTAATGGGCATAACAAGCTTGTCAATCAAACGCTGGAACAACATATCTGTTGTCTGCACACCTCAGTGGCCAGCCGGTGGGATCAGGCACTCACATTGGCCACATTTGTGTATAATAACAGCCAACATACCACCACTCAGGTGTCCCCCTTTTTATTTCATGTCAGGCCAACATCAACATTTCCTTTCCACTTTACAACCTTCTTCCCCATCTATGTTACCTGCTGTCATGGAGAGGTTGCGAGCACTACAGAACATTCAGACAAAAGCAAAAGAATACTTTATCAAAACCAAGAAATACATAATAGTGCATAACGACAAACATGACTCTCAAGAGCCAAATTATAAGAGTGCAGATTTGGTTTGGCTGTCTACTTGCAATTTAAATCTGTGGAACCCTCATAAGCTACAACCACACTGTTAGACCTCACAGCCTTACGGTGGTCTTCTCCCAACTTTTTGCCTGCCTCCCTCCATTTTTCTGATTTTGTTTTGCTGGTTGTAGGACTCTGTGCACTTTACCACTGCTAACCTGTGCTAAAGTGCTTGTGCCCTTTCCTCGTAACATTGGCTCATACCAAATTGGCATATTTAAATCTACATATAACTCCCTAGTAAAGTGTATATATGTCCAGGACCTGTAAATTAATTTTTGCTGTTGGGCCTGTAGCACTGATTGCACCCCCCACCTAAGTAGCCCCTTAACCACATCTCAGGCCTGCCATTGCAAGGCCCGTGTTTGCAGTTTCACTGCCACTTTGACATTGCATTTAAAACTGCTTGTCAAGCCTTAAACTCCCCTTTTGTTACATATGTCACCCCTCACGTAGGCCACGGGGCTGGGTTCTATGTAAGTTAAAGTCAGGACCTGTATTTGTAAGTTTTACATGTCTTGGTAGTGAAAAACATCCAAAGTAGTTTTTTACTATTGTTAAGCCTGCTGCTCCTCTCATAGACCAGCATTGGAAATTCCCTTATAAACTATTAAGTGGTAACTTCTGATCTGAAAGGAGTGGCATTGTCATGTTTGGTATGGTTGGAATGGTAGTGAGAGATCCTGCTTACTGGTGAAGTTGGATTTAACATTACTATTTTAGAAATACCACTTTTAGAAAGCATCACAACCAGTAAGCAAAACCAACTGGCTACAGATTAATCACTTTAATACGCAACAATACATCAATACTGTCTGTCAACTACTATTTTTTTGTTTTTTTTATATGTGTCAATTCACAGTATCTTTTTGCACCATTACCTCATTTCCCATCTTGAAAATAGAAACAAAAAATAAAAAAGACATATACATGTACACATTGCCCTATATTGAAATATCAACAATTCAACCTTCCTTGAGAGTCCTTTCCCTGATTTAATCACAGACAGTAGCTAGCCCAAAAGTTAATTCCTGGGATAGCTCCAAAGAGATAATCAAGCACCCATTACTACATGTGGAAGGCAAAATGTCCTGTAAATTGGCCCCTTCTTTTCAGTTTCATTATATTTTAAAACATCACCACATTTCTTTGACCACTGTCCACAGGGCCCATTCAAAACCATTCCTCATTCTTAAAAGACCAACGCATTTCGACCTCTCAGATCACTGGACATTCAAATTTTTATGAGGTCATCATTAGGGCCACACCAATTTCTTCAGGGGTTGGACTCTACAATTACAAAACATCACATAGAATCTCAAATAAATACATTGAGCCAAAAATAATTAAATCTGTTAGTACTGCAAGCTCATACCCCGTATTTATCACCCTTTGATTGAATTAAAGGGACGCATATTTATATTAGTTAGTGAGACATCAAATGGTATAGATAACAGGCACTCATTCATTTAAAAATAATCTGTATATTTTTGGAGCGGATGATATGTGATTTAAAAAAAAAATAGGTGCACTTCATTCCTTGAGGCACATTAGTCATGTATGAATACACTTTACAACTTACTCAGTGCCCCATTGTGAATCCAGTTGATAGCATCAGTAATCCATTCCCTTATCATTTCACATACTCCGGGGGTGCTCAGTGAACAATATCTTTGTATGGTTCGTAACATGCATTCAAAGTGCCCATTAGTCGCTAGGACAGGTAAGGCAATGCTCTTACCCATGCTAAGTAATGGTTACTTTCTCCTAGAAGGGAGCCAGCTCATTGTTGCCCTTGTCACTGGTCATAGACAAGTAAAGCGTCATTATTGCTCCTAAGCTATAATACACTTAACCCCTTCACTGCCAGGCGTTTTCCCCTCCTGGGCTGAGCCTTTTTTTTGGCTATTTGGGGGAGTTCTCGCTTAGGCCCTCATAACTTTTTGTTCACATAAGCTACCCACGCAAAATTTGCGTCCTTTTTTTCCAACATCCTAGGGATTCTGGAGGTACCCAAACTTTGGGGTTCCCCTGAAGGAGACTAAGAAATTAGCCAAAATACAGCCATTTTTTTTTTTTTTTTTTATGGGAAAAAAGGACTGCAGAAGAAGGCTTGTGGTTTTTCCTCTGAAAATGGCATCAACAAAGGGTTTTCGGTGGTAAAATCACCATCTTCCCAGGAACAGGCAGACTTGAATTAGAAAACCCAATTTTTCAACACAATTTTGACATTTTACTAGGACATTCACCATTTTTACATTTTTTTGTGCTTTCAGCCTCCTTCCAGTTAGTGACAGAAGTGGGTGAGAATTAGCTTAGCTTGGCGCTAGATGGGTCTAGCGCCAAAGTATAAGTATGGAGTGAAGCTTACGCTGAATTCGCGTAATTTAATTTGACACTAAGGCTCTGGTTTATACTTTTTGGTGCAAAACTGCACTAACACAGTTTTGAACCAAAAAGTTTAGCACCGTCTTGCACCATTTCTGTGCACCAGATGGGCACCATATTTATGGAATGGTGCAGCCAGTGCAAAGGCTAGGCTAGCATAAAAAAAATTATGTTATTTGGGTGGGTCTGGCAGTATGGAAGAAGGGGGTTTTGCACCAAAAAATGACTTTAGGCAGGTGAGAGTAAAATAAAAATGACTCTCACCTTCCAAGAGTCAATTTCTGATGCAAAACCATCCATACCACATGACTCCTGTCTTAGAAAAGACAGGAGGCATGCCCACCATGCCAATGGCCAGCACAGGGGACCAGGGTCCCATGGAAATAGGCCCACAGGTCCCCTAATGGCTGCCCTGACCCAGGCATTAAAACATGGTACAAAGCAAGCTTTGCACCATTTTTGGACCCTTCCTCCCCCCATGCATGATTTTTGCACAGGAGGATAAATAAGGCGCTAGGGCCTTAGAACCATTTTTTGCCCTGGAACACCTACCTTGCATCTCATTGATGCAAGATAGTTTTCCGCAGGCAAAAAATGACTTTAACTCCAATACTTTGGCGCTAGACATGTCTAGCGCCAAAATATAAATATGGAGTTAATTTTGTGCTGGATTTGTGTAAAACAAATCTGCAAATCCAGTGTAAACAGAGTATAAATATGGCCCTAGTTCGGCGCAAACCGAGCATAAATATTCCCCCTAGTGACTTACCTGAATGTAATACTAAAAAGCACATCATATCATGATGACTTGGACTTCTTACCCTTATAGAAAAATGGGTGTCACTTTTAAGAAATCACCCGGCAACACACAGTCCAACAGGTGATTCTAGTGGTGTACTGTGTGATGTATGAATGCAAATAATATATCATAACATAGCATAAAACATAACCTTAATTCAAAGTTTGTGCAACTTTTGGTTTTACCCTTAGGATAAATTGTTGAGTTTATGATCCCCATGTGAACCTCAAAATGCAATCATAAATGAAAACAACTGTGATATTGCCACTATTTACAAGTAATACAAGAGTCTTCCTGACACAAGGGGAGTGAAACTAACAAAAGTAACATATGACCATTCCCTGCAGACTCAAAGGCATCTCAATGTCCATACTTGAAGGGTAGTCAACAAGTTATATCTATCATGGGCATTAACAGACTAAAGTATATAGGTGCCATCATACTAAGCATATGAGGTATCAGAATTTACATGTCAAACAGTAGGGTTCTAATAACCTCCATTTGGGAGAACTCAGAACAGGAATGGCACTCATTAATGTCCTTCAGTTGTGGATTTCAAGTAAAACGTGACTCAATAGCCCTCCATATGCATTCTGGTCAATGTGGCTGATTTATGCAAAGTTGTAGTTCTTTCAATGATTCTTAATACATTTTAGTTGCTTCCAATATTTCATTTTGTAGATTGATGACTATTAATTTCTTCTAGTATTTCATTTTTTTAGCCATAGACATATGTATTTTACTCTTCAAGGGCTAATTGGTGGAGCACATCATGTACTGTGATGCATTTTTCTCAAAGTTTTGCGTCACCTTTACACCACTCAAGGTATCACAAGAGTGATGGAAAACCTATATGAGATTTATTAAGCCATTCAAGGATAACTTGCGTGGCCCTGAGTGGATTAGTATATGTGGAGTAACGTAAGGCAGTGCAAGTTGCTGCCTTCCATTACTGAGCGTGGTGGGGGCTTTACTTACATACTTGATGAAATGGGGGTGTTACCACACAACCACACATGTATTCTGAAGCATTTACCAACAGTGGCAGACCTGGGAATGCATCAGAATTGTACACCTCCCCACCAGAGGCACAACAAGGAGAAATATATGTATTTCTTCTTCTTGTTTCCTCTTTCTAAGCATTCTGCAGCACACTTAGGAACAGGAAAATGCCACAAAGGATTGTTTTGTGCAGGAAGGTGTTCCTACCTGAACAAAACCAATCCTGTCAGCAATGGTGGCACCCTTGCTCCATCGCTCAAGGTTGGCCTGCATTGTTGCTAGGCTGCAAATTGTGAGCAAGCCCAGGCTTTGGATAGGAATGCACCAAATCTTGACAAATGTAGTGTATATATGCAATTTCCCTTTTACACAGTGCAAGAAAAATGATTAATCTGGTCTTGAGTGTCAAACCTGTTTGCAGCATACCATTTAAAGACCAGGGCCTTCTTAACTCATCGTCAAACAGCATGTTACTTTAATGACTATCTCCATCCCAGTAGTAGCCATTGGTCCCAGAAACCAAACTATGAAACAACAACCTCAATGTGTATGCACTCAAAATAGGTTTGACAGTCATCTGTTTATCTCAAATAAGCCATCCTAGTGCATTGTTTTTAATATAGTCCATTTATCTAAGATGCATTCCTTATGGAGCAGTAAAGCTTGATAACTTAATTGTTCCTCATTTTTTATTTTCTTAGCCCCAGACACATGTATGTCACTCTTTTGGAGCTTCTCTGTGAAGCATAGCAAGTACGTAGTGGCAAACTTGTTTAACTGTCATCAAACAACATTTCAATTCAAGGCATGTAGTCATTGGCACCAAGTACCACTGTATACAACAAAAGCCTCCAAAAAAGCATGGCATTCACCAATAGCTTTCAGGTGTGAATCTCAAGTGAAACACATCTCAGTAGCCCTCACAGTGCATTCTGGTCAATATGGTTCATTTATGCAAAGTTGTAGTTCTTTAATGACTCAAAACCTAATAAACATTAAGACCCTCATTACAACCCTGGCGGTCGGTGGAGAAGTGTCGGTAATACCTCAAACAAGCCCCCCTCCCTGCCCCCCAACATTGACACACACACCCCTACACGCACACTTACACTACAACTAAACATACACGCACACATACGCGCACACACACACATACACACAGACATACACACAGACATGCATACATTTTCCTAACACACAACACACCCCCTGCATGCATTCACTCACTCATACACACTCTCTACACACTCAGACGCACACCCCCATGCACACACACAACACACAACACCCCTCCACCCCCTCCCATAACGGACGATCACCTTACCTGGTCCGGTGATCCTCCGGGAGGGAACGGGATCCATGGGGGCTGCTCCGCTGCCAGCTCCCCGTCTCCATAATACTACCACACCAAATCATGGGATGTGATTCGGTGGGCGGTGTTCTGGTGACGTGGAGGTGGAGCAGCCTCCACTTCCCCGCCGACCACTAGTATGGCTGCTGGCGGCTCTCCATCCGAAAAAGGGCAGAGGGCTGCCAGCAGTCATGATACGCTGTGCAGAAAACCACCTGCACTGGCCGAGGTTGAAATGAGGACCTAAGTTCTTTCACTATTGCGATGATTTTCCGGCCACAATGCTGGTGCTGCACAAATATCTGCAGGTGTTGTGTTGACCTTTTGACACATGAGGATTTCCTGTAGGGTTGAAGTGTTTGTTGGCCCTGACACTTCGGAAACAGGAGGTAAGCTCAATCCAAGCCCTTGGAAAGCACTTTAGAAGGAAGGCAGAGTCCTTCCAGCTGAGTCAGAAGCACCAGGCAGCATGGCAACAAGCAAGAAAGCAGTCCATCAGCAAAGCAGTCCTGATGAGTCCTTTGGGCAACCAGGTAGTATCTCTGACAGAGTCCAGGTGTATATCCCGAAGTGTCTGATTTGGAGGGGTGAAAGACCCAGTTTAAACACCCAAAAATGCCTTTGAAGTGGGCAAAACTTCAAAGACTGGTTTTGAAGTGCACAAGTTCCCCTTTCAGCCCAGTCCTGTTCTGCCAGGATCCCGGTGGGGGGTTCTAAGTCATCAGTGTGACGCCAGGCCAATCGCCTTCAAAGTATAAGAGAGAACCCCTCCACCCTTCCTACCCAGGGAGACCCATTCAGTATGGAGATTGATGCAGATGTGACTGAGTGTCCTGTGTTTATGGTTGGGTGGAATGCACAAGGGGACCTTTTCAACCAGCATAGACCAGATGTGATTTGGAGACATGGCTGTAATGCACAGATGGCAGTAAGTGCAGAGAAATGCCCACTTTCTATGCAGATATCTATCTATCTATCTTTGTAGATAGATATATCTATATAGAGGTAGATCTATATATATATGAACTCGAAGAAGACCAGACGGTCGAAACGCGTTGTTCTTTTTGTTTTCAAGTCTTTAAAAGAGTAATAAAAACAAGAAACTTTCCCTCGATGGAGTGCACTGCTAATTCTTGATATTAAAAAAAATATATATAAATATATATATATATATATATATATATATATATATATATATTTATGATATATATATTCCATCAAACGGTCCACAAGGGACCAGTCCTCTACAATCTCCAAAACAAACAATTGTGAGGAGAGTTTATTGCTTTATCCAAAAGTTTACTTCAAACGAAACCACCAACACGTTTTGACCTCTCGATCTTGTTCACAGTTTATAAAAAACACCTTCCCATGAGTCTCTTTTATCGTTTTTTCACCTACTGCCAACCAAGTGCGTTATGGAACATGTGGTCTCAACAGAATTAGATGAAACACTGAACATATCAATAACCCAAAAACATCAATTTTCATCACCTATGTGACTCAATATTGAGAAAAAGTGCTAAAAAATATTAATAGTAGTGGCTATCAAACAAAAAAGGGGAATTGCAAATTAAATAAAACATCATAATACCAGATGGGTATGAAAGATGTTTCCAGAAAAACTGCTGAATACAGCACATCAGGAGGAGATCATGTTATTCTAAGAGAAAACCATATATGGGGAAAACCTATATTCCTTATACTTCTTCATTTAATATATACAGTTGGCATAATTTCAGGGTCAATTACTCATTGTACATACTCATATTTACATGTACATATAGTACTTTCTTCCCTTTGTGTTAACACACTCCGACGTTCATTCCCTCCAGGGCCTTCCTCAAGTTTTTGTTGTTTTTTAGATAACAACAAGTTTTATCACAATGTATATTCCTCACACATGGTAATGCAGTTCTTCATCCCCATCCCTATTGAGACCCCTCGGCTTTGTTTTGAGCTGTATTATTAGCTGTGATTCCAAATGCCTCAACCTCAGCTCCCGATCCCCTACCCTCTCATTTTTTTCAACAGTCGCGATGCCAAAGAACTTCATGTTTGTCCAATTTTTATCCTTGTGTGTATTCAGATGTTTTGCCATAGCATAATTCACATCTTTATTTTGCACAGCTCTTATGTGTTCTAATATCCGTTTCTTTAGGGGGCAAATCGTACTCCCCACGTAGCATAACCCACATCCACACTCAATTATATACACTACGTGGGTGGTATTGCACGTAATTATTTTGGTAATCCTAATTGGATTGCCTTTGTGGTCTTGATATTCTCTCTTATTTACCTCTATGCGACAGGCTTTACACTTTCCACAACATATAATACCAGTTGTCTGAGTTTGTAGCCAATTTGGAGACTTTGTCAACTGGAAATGACTGTTCACCAGAAGTTCTTGTAAAGATGATACCTTCTTGTATGTAACCATAGGTCTTGCTCCAACAAGGTTTCCAGTTTCTCGATCTTTTCATATGATATCCCAATATTTATTGCTAATGTTCAGAATCAAATGATTTTCTTTACTGTATGTCAGAATCATTCTTAGAGTGGAACTTTTGTTTACTTTATTCAATGTAGGTTTATTTAGTATTTCCTCTCTTGTTCTAGAACTTGCTTTTTGTTCTCCCAGATTTATATCTTTTCACTTATATTTTCTCTGAATAAATCTTTGTCGAGTTTCTGTAAATTTGATTCCATTTCTTGTTCAGTAGAACAGTTAAGTTTGATCCAGATAAATTCTCCAAATGGTATACGTTTCCTCAAGGAAATCGGCTGGAAACTGTCACCATGTAATATGCTATTTGTCGAGGTAGCTTTTCGATGTAAAGTGGTCTTGATCTTATTATTTTCTATATGTACTTGGACATCCAAAAATTGAATGGATTCAGAACTGATATATTGATATAAGTGAATTATAAACCCATCTCATTCTTATTCAACAGTTCAAAATATTGGCGGTCATTATGATCATGGCTGTGTGACCCGCCATGCCGGCGGTGGTGGGGAAACCCGCCAGCTTGCATGGGGGGGCCACACCGCCACCTAATGAACACTATGAGGGCCGCCGATGGTGGCCCTCACACACCGCCAGGCTGCCTCCGTCAGGCAGCCTGGCGGCGGTCTGAATCATTATACGACAGGTCATCGGTGCTGCCCCTTGGATAATGATCCCTAATCCTCCAGCCTTTCGCTGGTGTGTTTTCATGCTAGGGAAAGGCTGGTGGAGAGGGTGCACCGGGGCACCGCTGGGGGCCCCTGCACTGCCCATGCACTTTGCATGGGCAGTGCAGGGGCCCCTGTGCAGTGCCCCATAGCGCAGGTCACTGGCCGATTTTCGGGCAGTGATCTGTGTGACGGGTGCGGCTGCACCCGCCGCACAGAGACATTGGCGACAGCTCCATGTGAAGCCACCGTCAATGTCCCAGCCAGGCGTTCCTGTGGGCCGGCGGGCGGAAACAATGTTTGGAAGGAATGTTCATTATACGGCCAGCGGGGATCCGGGGACGCTGGCAATCAGTAGTTTGACCGCCAGCATGAACACAGCAGTTTCGACCGCCATGTTCATAATGAGGGTCATCGTACAAACTCCTTTTCCGTTCCATTCCAAATGATGAATAAATCGTCTATATATCTCAACCACATTATTGCTTTCTCTGCAAATTCCTCGTTCTCTTCACGCCATGCCACATTCTTTTCCCACAATCCCATAGTCAGGTTTGCGTAGCTAGGAGAAAAGGAAACTCCCATTGCTGTCCAGCAGCCTTGGGCATATATCTGATAGTTGAAAATGAAAACATTGTTCCTCAGACACAGATCAATCATCTTCAACAGCATTTTTGAGTGCTTCAAATACTTGATATCCCGCTGTTGTAAAAAATAGTGTACTGCCATCAGTCCAATCTCATGATTTATTGATATAAAGGGGTCACTAGTTTGTTTCCTGGTACCCAATCAATTCCAGAAAGTGCTCTAAAAAAATTACCTGTATCCTTAATATGGGAACTTAAATTGGGTACCATTGGAGCTAGGAAAAAATCCACATAAGTTGACAGGTTCTCATATAACGATCCACAACTGGAGATTATCGGAAGGCCAGGTGGTTTCTCCAACCTTTTATGAATTTTGGGGAGAAAATAAATTGTAGGCATGATTGGACTCTCATTACTCAGAAAGGATCTCTCATCCTTGTTTCCTACCGAAAATAACATCTGAAATAAAAGAATATTGAAATTGAGGTAAAAAAACAGCCATTTTACTCCATGTTTTACTCTGTAACTTTTTCCTGCAATGTCAGATGTTTGACAGAAATATACTGTTACGTCAGCTGGACTCTTCTGGCTGCAGGGATAGGTAGGGCTGGTAGGTTCATCCAGAACCCTAGATACCCAGAGCCAATAAATGAGCTGCACCTTGCAATGGGTTTTCATTCTATGCCGGGTATACAGCAATTCATTTGCTGAAATATAAAAAGTGAAAAAGAGGTATCAAGAAAACCTTTGTATTTCGAAAATGGCCACAAGATAAGGTGTTGAGAAGCAGTGGTTATTTGCACATCTCTGAATTCCGGGGTGCCCATATTAGCATGTGAATTACAGGGCATTTCTCAAATAGACCTCTTTTTTACACACTGTCTTACATTTGGAAGGAAAAAATGTAGAGAACGACAAGGGACAATAACACTTGGTTTACTATTCTGTGTTCCCCCAAGTCTCCCGATAAAAATGGTATCTCACTTGCGTGGGTAGGCCCAGCACCCGCAACAGGAAATGCCCCAAAACACAATGTGGACATATCACATTTTCCCAAGGAAAAAAGAGCAGTTTTTTGCAAAGTGCCTAGCTGTGGATTTTGGCCACTAGCTCAACCGGCACCTAGAGAAATCTAGCAAATCTGTGCATTTTTGAAAACTAGACACCTAGGGGAATCCAAGATGGGGTGACTTTTGGGGCTCTCACAAGGTTCTATTACCCAGAATCCTTTGCAAACCTCAAAATTTGGCTAAAAAACACTTTTTCCACTCATTTCGGTGACAGAAAGTTCTGGAATCAGAGAGGAGCCACAAATGTCCTTCCACCCAGCAATCCCCCAAGTTTTCCCATACCAATGGTACCTCACTTTTGTGAGTAGGCCTTGCGCCCGCGACAGGAAATGCCCCAAAACACAACATGGACACAGCACTTTAGGGGAAACCAAGATGGGGTGACTTGTGTGGCTCTGACCAGGTTTTGTTACCCAGAAACCTTTGCAAACCTCAAAATTTGGCCAAAAAAACACTTTTGCCTCTCATTTCAGTGACAGAAAGTTCTGGAATCTGAGAGAAGCCACAAATTTCCTTCTACCCAGTGTTCCCCCTCATCTCCCGATGAAAATGGTACCTAACATTTGTGGGTAGGCTTACTGCCCGCAAAAGGAAATGCCCCAAAACACTATCTGGACACATCAAAATTATCAAATACAAAAGTACCTGTTTTTGCGAGGGGTGCACCTACGTTTTTGGTCCTGGGCTCAGCAGCCATCTAGGGAAACCTACCAAACCCAGACATTTCTGAAAACTAGACACCTGAAGTAGTCCAGGGAGTGTGACTTGCGTGGACCCCCCCAATGTTTTCTTACCCAGAATCCTCAGCAAACCTCAGCAAACCTCACATTTAGCTAAAAAATCATATTTTTCCCACATTTCTGTGTGGGATCACCGCACTGGGATAAAATTTCATACCACCCAACGTTCCCCTAATTCTCCCCCTAAAAATAATACCTCATTTGTGTAGGTGGGCCAAGTGCTTGTGACAGGGAAGAGCCAAAAACATTTCAAAATTGAGGGGAACCAAAGCAGGTCCAAAAGGGCAGTTTGAAAAAAACACATTTTTAGGCTGACAAGTGCTGCAGAATTTTTATCGGTATAGATGAGACAATGCTGGGTGGTAGGAATTTTGTGGATTCCTGCAGATTCCAGAAGGTTCCATCACAAAAACGTAGGAAAAATGTGTGATTTCCAGCAAAGTTTGAGGTTTGCAGGGCATTGTGGGTAAGAAAATGGTGTGGGGTGCATGTGAAACACACCACCATGGAATCAACCAGATGTTTATTTTTCAGATGTGTCTAGGTCTTGTGGATTTTTCTACATGACAGCATCCCAAAGTCCATAAAGTGTAGCCCTCACCAATCCAAGTGGGATGAATTTGAGAGTTAGCCAAGCTCTCATGGCCCAAATGTAAAACCAAAACCCAAAATTCTCAAATGTCTTCTTGCTTGCTGTGGGATAAGATGTTTTAGAGTGTGTGGGGAGAGCTGGAAGGCTGTTACCCCTTCAGTTGGGGTGGGGGCATAACCATTCCCATACTGGTTGGTAGCCACCACCCCACATTTTTTTTTTTTTAATTCCCTGTCATCTAGTAGACCTTCTGCCCCCGGGGTGTGGATCACTGGTGGGCAGAACAACTTTGGCCATATTTATTTGGGGTGGGAAATGGCCATACCCCCACCCGCTTATTTTGGAGAAAAAAAAACTTCCCTGGTCTCTAGTGGGCTTTCTGCCCCTCCTTGGGGACAGATGGGCCTTCCAAAAATATGCCAATCTGCCCCCAAGGGGGCAGATATGGCCAACAGTATTGTGCCCCCAAGGGGAGCGACCCTTACCAAAGAGGCTGCCCTCCTAAAGAAAACACACACATACACAGTGGTTTCTCCCCCCTCCCGGGGCAGATCGGCCTAAAAGAAATACGCAGATCTGCCCCAGGGGGAGCAGAAATGGCCAAAAATAAATTTGCCCCCCCCGGGAAGAACTCTTGCCTAAGGGGTTGCTCCCCACATCTAAAACAACCCCCCCCCCCAAAAAGAAAATTATCCCTGGTGCCTTGGGGTTTCTGCCCCCCCTGGGGGCAGATCGGCCTAATAACAATAGACTTATCTGCCCCCGGGGAGCAGAAATGGCCTAAAATAAATGTGCCCCACCCCCCGGAGCAACCCTTGCGCGAAATTGGTACAAAAAAAAAATCCCCAGCGCCTAGTGGTTTCTGCCCGCCTTGGGGGCAGATTGGGCTAACAAAAAGCGGCCAGGGCAGAAATGGTCTAAGTGCAATATGCCCCCCAGGGGAGTGACCCGTGCCTAAGGGGTCGCTCCCCACCTCTAAAAAAAAAATAAAAAAAAATTAAGAATAATAATAATAATCCCAGGGACCTAGAGGTTTCTGCCCTCCCTGGGGGCAGATCGGCCTAATAACAATAGGCCAATCTGCCCCCGGGGGGCAGAATTGGCCTAAAATAAATGTGCCCCCCCCGGGGAGCAACCCTTGCCTAAGGGGTCGCTTCCCTTCCGTGAGTTCGCCATAAAAAAACACTCCCTGGTCTCTATTGGTTTCTGCCCCCCTTGGGGGCAGACTGACCTCATAAAAATAGGCCGATCTGCCCCCAAGGGGGGCAGAAATGGCCTAAATATAATTTTCCCTCTAGGGGAGTGACCCTTGCCTAAGGGGTCGCGCCCCATCGCTAAAAAACACAAACAAATACACAAAAAAAGATCCCTGATGCCTAATGGCTTCTGCCACCCCAAGGGCAGATCGGCCTAACAACAATAAGGGGGAAGAAAAGGCTTTGAAAAATATTGCCCCCTGGGGAGCGATGCGTGCTGACATCATCAGACATTACTGGGGTGGGGCGGGGGGTCGTGGGTAGAAGGGGAACGGCTTCCCCTTCCATCCCTGCCTTGGGGGGTGGGAGGGAAGCCCACAGAGGGAGCACTAATGCTCCCTCTGAGCCCAGTGCCAAGGATGTAATGGTTATGTCCTCTGCACATGAGCACTGTGCCGTTGGACATAACCATTACGTCCACGGCACAGAAGGGGTTAATTCCATAGTAAGTTGATTAGTGGGATTAGTTTCAAGTTTCAGATAATGTTTTTTTACATTCAGCTGTCGATACGCTTCTTTCATTTAATCTTATTTTTCCATATTCATTATGTTCCCCCCTTTGTTGGCGAGCTTGATTTCCAGATTTTGATTTTCCATCAATTTCTTGAGAGCCTCTTGTTCTTGCCTGGTTATATTTTGCCTTGTTACATGTTTAATTCTATTTAATCTTTCAAAATCTTCAACCACCAGATCATGAAATGTATCCATCCTATTTCCCGGTGATAGTGTTGGACAAAATGTAGATTTGGGTTTCAAGTTAGTATGACAATGTGCACCCGTATTTATTTATAATTCTTCCAGCACTTGTGTTTCAGAGAATTCATGGTCTTCAAAGCTATGCATCAAATCATATGCTGTTTTGAGATCCGATTTGTGTCCAATAATCAGATTGGTCGTTGTTGGACCTTGTTCATCCTGTAATCGTTCTCCAGATATTTGTTTAGAGAATAATTTGGCCAATGTTCATTTGCGCACAAATTTGTACAAGTCAATTCTCATTTCAACTTGGACATAATGCATTTCTGGACAGAAGAACAGGCCTTTGTTTAGGAGGGTCAATTCTTGGTGTGTCCGATCATGATTCACGAGATTCACAACTAGATTCTCATTGGGGTTCCTATCAGTTACTTGGTTTTGCTTGTTTGTTTGCTTCTCAGCGGTTATCCTATTGTTTTTTCCAGACCCCCTTCTTGTTTTCCGATGTTTCCACTATCCAGTGTGAATTTTCTTCCTCGTCCTCGTATTTGACCCCATCCTCCTCCTCTTGGCGTCCTCTGGTCCCTATTGACCAGTTTCATTTCTTCTAAAAAAGTCGTCTTTCTTATTGGTACTGACGTTCCCTCACCCTCACTCAGCTCCGCATCTGTAGGAAAGTACCATCTTGCCTGGCATGTTACCCCCATTTTTCACTGTATATATATTGTTTTAGTTGTATGTGTCACTGGGACCCTGGTAACCCAGGGCCCCAGTGCTCATAAGTGTGCCTGAATGTGTTACCTGTGTAGTGACTAACTGTCTCACTGAGGCTCTGCTAATCAGAACCTCAGTGGTTATGCTCTCTCATTTCTTTCCAAATTGTCACTAACAGGCTAGTGACCATTTTTACCAATTTACATTGGCTTACTGGAACACCCTTATAATTCCCTAGTATATGGTACTGAGGTACCCAGGGTATTGGGATTCCAGGAGATCCCTATGGGCTGCAGCATTTCTTTTGCCACCCATAGGGAGCTCTGACAATTCTTACACAGGCCTGCCACTGCAGCCTGAGTGAAATAACGTCCACGTTATTTCACAGCCATTTTACACTGCACTTAAGTAACTTATAAGTCACCTATAGGTCTAACCTTTACCTGGTAAAGGTTAGGTGCAAAGTTACTTAGTGTGAGGGCACCCTGGCACTAGCCAAGGTGCCCCCACATTGTTCAGAGCCAATTCCCTGAACTTTGTGAGTGCGGGGACACCATTACACGCGTGCACTACATATAGGTCACTACCTATATGTAGCTTCTCAATGGTAACTCCGAATATGGCATGTACCATGTCTATGATCATGGAATTGCCCCCTCTATGCCATCCTGGCATAGTTGGCACAATCCCATGATCCCAGTGGTCTGTAGCACAGACCCTGGTACTGCCAAATTGCCCTTCCTGGGGTTTCTCTGCAGGTGCTGCTGCTGCCAACCCCTCAGACAGGCATCTGCCCTCCTGGGGTCCAGCCAGGCCTGGCCCAGGATGGCAGAACAAAGAACTTCCTCTGAGAGAGGGTGTGACACCCTCTCCCTTTGGAAAATGGTGTGAAGGCAGGGGAGGAGTAGCCTCCCCCAGCCTCTGGAAATGCTTTCTTGGGCACAGATGTGCCCAATTCTGCATAAGCCAGTCTACACCGGTTCAGGGACCCCTTAGCCCCTGCTCTGGCGCGAAACTGGACAAAGGAAAGGGGAGTGACCACTCCCCTTACCTGCACCTCCCCTGGGAGGTGTCCAGAGCTCCTCCAGTGTGCTCCAGACCTCTGCCATCTTGGAAACAGAGGTGCTGCTGGCACACTGGACTGCTCTGAGTGGCCAGTGCCACCAGGTGACGTCAGAGACTCCTTGTGATAGGCTCCTTCAGGTGTTGCTAGCCTATCCTCTCTCCTAGGTAGCCAAACCCTCTTTTCTGGCTATTTAGGGTCTCTGTCTCTGGGGAAACTTTAGATAACGAATGCAAGAGCTCATCCGAGTTCCTCTGCATCTCTCTCTTCACCTTCTGATAAGGAAACGACTGCTGGCCGCGCTGGAAGCCTGCAAACCTGCAACATAGTAGCAAAGACGACTACTGCAACTCTGTAACGCTGATCCTGCCGCCTTCTCGACTGTTTTCCTGCTTGTGCATGCTGTGGGGGTAGCCTGCCTCCTCTCTGCACCAGAAGCTCCAAAGAAATCTCCCGTGGGTCGACGGAATCTTCCCCCTGCAACCGCAGGCACCAAAAAGCTGCATCACCGGTCCCTTGGGTCTCCTCTCAGCACGATGAGCGAGGTCCCTCGAATCCAGCGACTCTGTCCAAGTGACCCCACAGTCCAGTGACTCTTCAGCCCAAGTTTGGTGGAGGTAAGTCCTTGCCTCACCTCGCTGGGCTGCATTGCTGGGAACCACGACTTTGCAGCTACTCCGGCCCCTGTGCACTTCCGGCGGAAATCCTTTGTGCACAGCCAAGCCTGGATCCACGGCACTCTAACCTGCATTGCACGACTTTCTAAGTTGGTCTCCGGCGACGGGGGACTCCTTTGTGCAACTTCGGCAAGCACCGTTTCACGCATCCTTGTATTGCCTGTTTCTGGCACTTGTGCAGGTGCTACCTGCTTTAGTGAGGGCTCTTTGTCTTGCTCGACGTCCCCTCTCTCTTCAGGTCCAATTTGCGAACTCCTGGTCCCTCCTGGGCCCCAGCAGCGTCCAAAAACGTCAAACGCACGATTTGCAGCTAGCAAGGCTTGTTGGCATTCTTTCGGCAGGAAAATACTTCTGCACGACTCTCCAAGGCGAGTCGGATCCGTCCACCAAAGGGGAAGTCTCTAGCCCTTTTCGTTCCTGCAGAAACCTCAGCTTCTTCTGTCCAGTTGAAGCTTCTTTGCACCCGCAGCTGGCATTTCCTGGGCATCTGCCCATCTCCGACTTGCTTGTGACTTTTGGACTTGGTCCCCTTGTTCCACAGGTACCCTAGATTGGAAATCCACAGTTGTTGCATTGCTGGTTTGTGTCTTTCCTGCATTATTCCTCTAACACAACTTCTTTGTCCTTAGGGGAACTTTAGTGCACTTTGCACTCACTTTTCAGGGTCTTGGGGAGGGTTATTTTTCTAACTCTCACTATTTTCTAATAGTCCCAGCGACCCTCTACAAGGTCACATAGGTTTGGGGTCCATTCGTGGTTCGCATTCCACTTTTGGAGTATATGGTTTGTGTTGCCCCTATCCCTATGTTTCCCCATTGCATCCTATTGTAACTATACATTGTTTGCACTGTTTTCTAAGACTATACTGCATATTTTTGCTATTGTGTATATATATCTTGTGTATATTTCCTATCCTCTCACTGAGGGTACACTCTAAGATACTTTGGCATATTGTCATAAAAATAAAGTACCTTTATTTTTAGTATAACTGTGTATTGTGTTTTCTTATGATATTGTGCATATGACACTAAGTGGTACTGTAGTAGCTTCACACGTCTCCTAGTTCAGCCTAAGCTGCTCTGCTAAGCTACCATTATCTATCAGCCTAAGCTGCTAGACACCCTATACACTAATAAGGGATAACTGGGCCTGGTGCAAGGTGCAAGTACCCCTTGGTACTCACTACAAGCCAGTCCAGCCTCCTACAGCATCTGATTTACTTATTGATGTCTCTGGAGACTGTGTTTTCTTTTCCAAAATATTAGGATTTTGTTGTTTGAGTACATCAAATCTTTTCGCAAATGTTAATATTTTTCCAGTTTCATAATCAATCACATCCCTTCTGAATTTTCTTTGTTTTCGTTCTTCAATAATTTTTTCATATTTTTCCAAGTTGATATCCATGATCTGTCTTAATTTGTTACTTTCTTCTCCCTTATTTAGTGCAATGATGTTTTCTTCTATTTCCTTCGTCTCCTTCAAGATTAATTCTACATCCTTCTCAGCATAATTAATGATAATATGCATCATATTTTTTTAACACTCCATACTGTTTGCACCCCATTCTTAAAACATTTCCGATTTTAGTACCTGAATGGTTCGGTAAAGTAAAAATCCTTAGCCCTCTTGGAACTCTGTCAACTTCTATATATTTTTCCAGTGTCAGAATTTCCCACCTTTTTGAGATATATAGATGATTTATTCATCATTTGGAATGGAACAGAAAAGGAGTTTGTACAATATTTTGAACTGTTGAATAAGAATGAGATGGGTTTACAATTCACTTACAATATCAGTTCTGAATCCGTTCAATTTTTGGTTCTCCAAGTATATACAGAAAATAATAAGATCGGGACCACTTTACATCGAAAAGCTACCTCGACAAATAGCATATTACATGGTGACAGTTTCCATCCAATTTCTTTGAGGAAAAGTATACAATATGGAGAACTTATCAGAATCAAACAGAACTGCTATATGGAACAAGAAATGGAATCAAAATTTACAGAAACTCGACAAAAATGTATTCAGAGAAAATATAAGTGAAAAGATATAAATCTGGGAGAACAAAAAGCGAGATCTAAAACAAGAGAGGAAATACTAACTAAACCTACATTGAATAAAGTAAACAAATATTCCACCATAAGAATGATTCTGACATACAGTAAAGAAGATCATTTGATTCTGAACATTAGCAATACATATTAGGATATCATAAGAAAAGATCCAGACATTGGAAAACTTGTTGGAGCAAGACTTATGGTTACATACAAGAAGGTGTCATCTTTACAAGACCTTCTGGTGAACAGTCACTTCCAGTTGACAAAGTCTCCGAATTGGCTACAAACTCAGACAACTGGCTTTATATGCTGTGGAAAGTGTAAAGCTTGTCGCATGGGGGTAAATACAAGAAAATATCAAGACCACAAAGGCAATCCAATTAGGATTACCAAAAGAATTATGTGTAATACCACCCACCCAGTGTATATAATTGAGTGTGGATGTGGGGTACGCTATGTGGGGAGTACAATTTGCCCCCTAAAGAAATGGATATTAGAACACATAAGAGCTGTGCAAAATAAAGTTGTAAATTATGCTATGGCAACACATCTGAATACACACAAGGATAAAAATTGGACAAACATGAAGTTCTTTGGCATCGCGACTGTAAAAAAAAATGAGAGAGGAGGGGATCGGGAGCTGAGGTTGAGGCGTTTGGAATCACAGCTAAGAATACAGCTCAAACCAAAAATCCCGAGGGGTCTCAATGGGGATGAAGAACTTCATTACCTTTTGTGAGGAATATACATTGTGATAAAATATGTTGTTATTCAAGAAACAACAAAAACTTGAGGAAGGCCCTGGAGGGAATGAACATCGGAGTGTGTAAACAAAGGGGAGAAAGTACCATATGTACATGTAAATATGAATATGTACAATGAGGATTTGACCCTGAAATTATGCCAACTGTATTAACTAGATAAAGAAGTATAAGGAATATAAGTTTTCCTCGTATATGGTTTTCATGATCTCCTCCTGACATACTGTATTCAGCAGTTTTTCTGTAAATATATTTCATACACATCTGGTATTAATTTGCAATTCCCCTTTTTTGTTTGATAACCACTGCTACTAATATTTTTTATCACTTTTTATCAATATTGAGTTAAATGGGTGATGAAAATTGATGCTTTTGGGTTATTGATATACTCTGTGTTTTATCTAATTCTGTTGAGACCACATGTTCCATAATGCACTTTGTTGGTAGTAGGTAAAAAAACTATAAAAAAGACTCATGGGAAGGTGTTTTTTATAAACTGTGAACAAGACCGAGAGGTCGAAACGCGTTGGTGGTGTCGTTTGAAGTACACTTTTGGATAAAGCAATAAACTCTCCTGGAGTGCAACAAGTCAATTGCTTCGCAATTGTTTGTTTTGGAGATTGTAGAGGAATGGTTCTTTCCTCACGTGTGCACCCGTAAGTTTGTGCACCACAAGGTGGACTGTTTGATGGAGTATATATATATATATATATATATATATATATATATATATATATATATCTACATAGAAAGTGGACATTTCTCTGCACTTACTGCCATCTGTGCATTACAGCCATGTCTCCAAATCACGTCTGGTCTGTTCTGGTTGACAGGTCCCCTTGTGCATTCCACCACAAGACCGAGAGGTCGAAACGCGTTGGTGGTGTCGTTTGAAGTACACTTTTGGATAAAGCAATAAACTCTCCTGGAGTGCAACGAGTCAATTGCTTCGCAATTGTTTGTTTTTGATATATATATATATATATATTATTTTTTTTGCCACCAGTTGTCTTGCAGTTGCAGCTTGCGTCTTCAAAGCAATGCACACACTTCAACTGACGCGTTTCAACTGTAGCTTTTAGGCAGCAATAAAAAAAAGTCTTGTGATTATGTTTCTGATACAAAAGGATCAGACTTTTGTCTAGTGGCAGTTTTAGTGCCATAAAGAAGCAGAGAAGGTTTATATGCCTACTGCAAAGAGAAAATCTGTATTTATGTAAATAGCTGAGTAGATCAGTAAAGTCAGCCATTATCTGCACCTTAATACAAATGAACTGTATGTGTGGGGGTGGGGGTTGGCTAAGGAGAGATGAAGGGCACTTTTGCTGGGTGGTAATGAGGGAATCCGAGGAGGAGGACATGGGAGTGGGAGCACCAATAATGATTTTTGGACTGGGCGCAGGAGGTGCTAAAGACTGGGATGATTGGTATGTGACATAGGGGGTCATTACGACCTCGGCAGTCTTGCCAAAAGACCGCTGAGGCCGCGGGAGACAGAATACCGCCATTGCCGGTGGTATTCTTGGATCCCTATTATGACATTTCCGCTGGGCCAGCGGAAATGTCACATCAACATTGCTGCCGGGTCGTAATAGAGCCGGCGGCAATGCTGATGTGCAGCGGGTGCAGTAGCACCCGTCGCGCATTTCACTGCCCGAAATTCGGGCAGTGAAATTCGCGACGGGGCTATGCCTGGGGGCCCCTGCACTGCCCATGCCAAGTGCATGGGCAGTGCAGGGGCCCCCAGGGGCACCCCAAGTCCCCTTACTGCCATCCTTTCCAAGGCGGTGTTTACCGCCATGGACAGGCTGGCGGTCAGGGACTCATAATCCCCAGGGCAGCGGTGCATGCACCGCTGCCCTGGGGATTATGACTGCCAGGCGGAACCTTGGCGGGAAAGTGGAGGGGCCGGCGGTATGGCCGTGGCTTTTCCGCCATGGTCATAATTGCTGGCGGAACACCGCCAGCCTGTTGGCAGTGTTACCGCCAACTTACCGCTGGCCGCCAGGGTCGTAATGACCCCCATAGTGTTTTTGGAGTGTCTTGAAAGAACGTGCTGATTGAGGGAATAAGCGCAGGTAAGGTGACATGTACTGTTGCATGTATCACACACACACCAGCAATTTTGTGACTGTCTACGTAGGCTAGTGTTTTAGAGCTACAGTTTAGCCAGTAGCAGAGATGGCATCTAGTTGGATGACTGCTGTTCACGCCCTCAGTCGGGTCATAAAGGACAGCTCTGACATAGGACTGAGACAGCAGATAATGAGACAGCATCTGAGGGATAGGACAGTGGCGCAGACTCTGGGAGTGATTTTTCAGTCGCAGGTGTCCCATTCAATAACTCTGCTTCCAGTAATTATGAGGGAAGTGATGAGAACAATCCTGCTGTCCCTTCGCAAGAATAGTGTGTGCAACGGGGCAATAGCGGGTTAGCCCAACCCAGAGAGCAGGTGAAGGCGGCGGCAAGCACAGAGAGAGAGTGCTCTCTTGGGAACTCCCCAGTTTAGTTCTGCCCCAAATTCCACCGCCCATATCGTATTGTGGAGACATCAAAATTATCTATGACAAAACAAACTGGTTTTGTAAGGCAGGCAACTGTGTTTTTGGTCCTGGGCTCGTTGCCATATAGGGAAACATACTAAACCAAGACATTTCTGGAAACTAGACATCCAGGGGAGTGCACAGAGGTGTGCCTTGTGTGGCTTCCCCAAGCTTTTGTTACCCAGAATACCCTGCAAAGCTAAAATGTTGAATAAAACTCTATTTTTCTTACATTTCTTTCACACAAAATACAGTAATATGCTGGGATCCAGAAAATTCCTACCACCTAGTGATTCCACACCTGTCCTGATAAAAACACTACCCCACTTCAGCGCCTGTAACTAGTGCCTGCGTCAGGAATGGATCACCCGAGGGTCAACAGTTGCCTCATGGAAGGACCAACATTGACGTTTGTGTGATCTACTCCTGTTGTGGGCACTAGGCCTACCCACACAAGTGAGGTACCATTTTTATCGGGAGACTTGGGGAAATGCAGGGTTGAAGGAAATTTGTGGCTCCTCTCAAATTCCAGAACTTTCTATCACCGAAATGTGAGGAAGAAGTATTCTTTTGCCAAATATTGAGGTTTGCAAAGGATTCTGAGTAATAGAACCTGGTGCAAGCCCCACAAGTCACCCCATCTTGGATTCCCCTAGGTATCTTGTTTTCTAAAATGCAGGCACACCTTAAGGAATTCCTTCAAAGTGCCCAGACTTGGGGAGGATTAGATAAATAGGAAGACAGATGGGTAAAGAAAATAGACAAAAGAAAAAGGGATTCTGTTGAGCTGACTGCAAATGTGCAGCAGGATAAAGATCCAGTGAAGATTTTACCGATGAGAGAGGTTCCAGGAGGGAATTGTATTCATGTCCCTTGGAGCAGAAGTGACATTCTATCATTTAGAAATGATTACCCAAATTTGAAAAAGAAGGCAGTAGAGTGGCATCAGCAGACAGACAGGTTTGTGAAACTTGCAAAGTGCCTGTGGGAGGACATGAACACATTACTAGAGATAGTGGTTCCAGCTGATCTGTGGATAGAGTGTAAGAGGAGTGTAGATGGGCCAATAAGCAAATGAGAGAGAGACATGAATACAGGTGCACCATCTCCCGAGGTAATGAAATATTACTATAACGTGATTGAATTTTTGAAAACGAGAATTTCACCCAAGAATATTGATTGGTAGAGGATTGACAGGACTGCTCAGGAAGCAAAGGAGTTGAGACATGCGTATTACGAGAGATTGTTACAGGCGTTCAAGCATTACAGTGGTACAGAGAAAATTGAGGGGAAAGATATGATTCATTTTGTGTTCAGATTTGTGGAAGGATTAAGACCTGAAATTGACCAGATGATTAAGGGTCTTTTGATTTGCTGGCAAGAAAATCTGATTGATGAGGTGTTGCAGTATGCAAAGTACTGTAGTGATGAGATTTAGTTGAAACAGAGAAAGCTGAAAGAAAAGGCGATGGTGATGCAGATTAAAGCTGCTCAAACAGGCAGATGAGAGGTAGAGGTCACGGAGGTAATATGAATCGTGGTACAGACTTGGGTACTGTAGGGGTTCAGAATGTAATGCAGTGAATGAAGTAATTATTGCCTTGTCATGTTTGCGGAGACGTTGGACATTGGAAACGGAGTTCCCGGTGATGGTGCAGGAAGGTATTGTTCAGCAGAGTAATGACATCAGTTTGTTCCAGAACATGAGAGGGCCGAGAGTGAGAGGTCCTCATACAAATTTTCAAAATAATATGAATCAAGTGCAGAAATGTAAAGCCATGCAGCAGGTGCAAATGCCACATGTACAAATGACACTGTTGCAGCCAATGCAGCAGCAGGTTCCCATGGTACCTAGTCAGCAAATTCAAATACCTAAAGCCCCAGTGGAACAGCAACAGATGATGATTTCTCAACATGTCACAGGTCAGAGGCTTAACCAAAGTAATAAAACATTACACCAATTCCCGTTACACAGTGAGAATGGAATAAATGATGACTGGATGAGCAACAGTTCAAATGAGGAACCATGTGTGTTTGCATCTTCCTTAGAAGTAGATCTGAGAGGTCCCTATGTGAAGGGAAAGGTTATGGGTCACAGAGTTTCATTCTTGGTTGACACTGGAGCTACACGCTCTAGAGTGAGAAGTGCAAAAGTTCCAAACTTGCCACTTTCAGGTAAAACAGTTCAGATTGTAGGAGTGCAAATCAGCATTTGACTAACCCGATTACAGAACCGGTTCAGGTTAAAATTGGCAACTTTCAGGGATTGCACAAATTTGTAGTCTACGATTCAAGTCCGGTATCCCTACTGGGAAGAGGCTTGCTGTGTAAGACCAAATGTTCAATTACTTGTTCAAATTGTGGAATTGAGATTCAGATGAATAGTGATGATGAAGATGACCAAGCCCCAGAGATAGAAGGTGAAATTACAAATGAGGAGTACCCACTTATTGAATTTTTACGATGTTTACAGTGAAGGAACTTCATCCTGATTTGAATAGAACGGTTAAAGAGAAGGTGTGGGATTTGACAGGAAAAGAAGTAGGTCTGATAAAGGGAGTTCAGCCAGTTAAAGTTACTGTAAAAGCAAACACAGTTTTCCCTCAACTTCCACAGAACCATATGCCACAGAAAGTCCTTATAAAGGTCTCCCAAATAATTGCAGACTTTGTAAAGCAAGGGGTTTTGAAGGAAATATTGAGCAGCCCATGTAATTCACCAAGAATGGGTTTGCAAAAGTCCAGTGGGAAAGTTTGAATTTTCCAGGATTTGAGAAAAATAAATGAGATTGTGGTGAAATGTTGTCCTGTGGTATCAAATCCAGCTGTGATAATGTTTCAGATTCCATGTGATGCTGAGTGGTTCACTGTCATTGGTCTGTCACGCCTTCTTTTCTGTGCCTCTTCATGAGGACAGACAATTTCTCTTTTGTCTCAAATTTCTGGATCAAGTTTGTTGTTGGTGCAGAATTCCTCAAGAGTTTTCAGAGTCACCTTCCATCTTCAATCAGATCTTGAAAAAGAATTTGGAGTCATTGGAACTGCCTTTCCAATCAACTTTGGTACAGTACATTGAGGACTTGCTGATTGCGCCCAGTACAAGGAACGAGTGCAAGTATGAGACGATTGCACTGTTGAAAAATTTGGGAAAGAATGGTCATAAAGTGTCACCGCTTAAATTGCAATACTGTCAAAAAGTAGTGAAATACTTGGGTCACCAGATTGAGAAAGGATCAAGGAAGATGTCCAGAGAAAGGATTACAGCCATTTTGCAGATAAACCCCCCGACTACACAGAGGGGTGTCAGAATGTGTTTAGGGATGGTAGGCTACTGTCGCCAATGGATTCCAAATTTTTCAGTCATTTCAATACCGTTTCAGAATCTGACTCATAAGGAAGTATCTGATCCCATAGTGTTAGACCAGGCTGGAATGAAAGCGTTCACTGAATTGAGAGAGAGTCTGTGCAAGACTCCTTGGGAATGCCTGACTACACAAAACCTTTCACATTGTTTTGTCATGAGCATGATGCATGTTCTTTGTCGGTCTTGACACAGGTCTATGGAGATGTAAACCGCCCAGTAGCATATTTTCCAGCTGCTTTGGACCCAGTTGCAGGGGCCTTACCAGGTTGTTTGCTTGCAGTTGCAGCAGTTGGGCAAGCCTTACACAGTGTGAGGGCATTGTGATGGAACGTCCCCTGACTATAATGGTCCCTAACTCTTTTGAGATTCTACTTACAAGGATGAAAGCCCAATATTTGACTGGTGCGAGGTTGACCAGGTATGAAACGAGTATTCTGGGGTCACCAAATGTGTCATTGAAAAGATGTACAGTGCTGAACCCGGCAATCTTACTCCAAACTGAAAATGTTTAAATTGAAAAGATGGAAGATGTTGAGCATGATTGTTGTGAAGTAACAGACTTGTGCACAAAACCGAGATCTGACATTAGAGATACCCGATTAGAAGAGAATTACCAAATTATCCTTGTTGATGGTTCCTGTCTGAGAGACAATGTAGGGACACTGAAAGCAGGATATGCCATGTGCACAATTACTGGTATTTTGGAAGCTTCCTGGCTTCAAAGAGTGTATTCTGCCCAAGTAGTGGAACTGGTAGCCGTTAGTAGAGCGTGCCATGTTTCTGCTCAGCTGAAAGGTACAATCTATATGGATAGCCAGTATGGACTTGGAATAGTCCATGATTGTGGCCAGTTGTTGTCACAGAGAGGTTTCATGACCTCTTTGGGTTTACCTGTGAGAAATGGTGAAAGGATTAAAGAACTATTTATTATATGGTATCCAAATGCCTGAAATGATTGGCATGGTGAAATACAGTGCACATCTGCAATTGCAGGACTTCGTATCATTGGGAAATGGATATGCGGATTAAGTCACAAGGTATTGCGCATTGAACTGTATATCATTCAAAGATAAGTGGGAAATGTTACCTGAAGAGGACAAAACATGTCCAAGTTTTCCAATGAAAGTTATTGACACCTTGGAGGAATTGAAAATGTTGCAGAATAATGTTGACAGGGAGGAAAAACGTTGATGGAGTAAAATGAAATGTGTGCAAAGACAAGATGAATTGTGGGTTTCAGAAGAGGGTCAATTGGTTTTGCCAAACAGTCTGTTGTCTCATATGGCTAGGCATTATCATGGTCAAACACATGTTGGTAGGTATGCCATGATTTGGTTGTTCAAACATGATTTGTTCAAACCAAGGTTTAGACGTGTTGCCGAAGTAGTTTGTCATCGTTGTGTCATTTTCCAACAAATGAACGTGGGGAAAGGGACAGTGGTTGATTTGAGTCACATTGGAAGAGCAGGAGTTCCATTCAGCAGAATGCAGATGGATTGTATTGAGATGCCTGTGTGTGGAGGTTTGAGATATGTGTTAGTGATTGGGTTGAAGCTTAGACTACACAAAGAATGACAGTCTCACAGTAGTAAAACTACTGCTTAGGGAACTGATACTGCGTTTCGGGTTTCCAATCTCTTTAGAATCAGACAGGGGAAGTCACTTCAACAATGAAGTAATTAAATTTATGTGTGCAGCATTGAACATTGAGCAGAAGATGCATTGTAGTTACCGCCCTGAATTCAAGAGTTGCAAAGATGTGTGCGTCCACAAATTTGAAATGGCCTGACACATTGCCTTTAGTTTTGATGTTGATGAGAAACACAGCCGACAAGGAAGACAGGATTGTTGTTGCATGAGATCCTTATGGGCCGAGCAATGAGGTTGCCAGCGATGCCTGCAAATGCACTTGTCAACATTACAGATGATATGGTGTTGGACTACTGCAAAGGTCTGGCTGATGTGGTTCACTCTTTCTATCAGCATGTGGAGGCCACCACACTGCCACCGATCCATGACCCAGGACACAACCTCAGAGCCAGAGACTGGGTTGTGGTACAGGAAATATGTGAGGAAAACATGTTTGGAACCTCATTGGAAAGGACCATTTCAGGTAGTTCTGACAACAGACACAGCTGTGAAGTGTGTTGGAATTCCGAATTGAATCCATGCCTATAACATGAAGAAAGTGGCATGTCCACTGAATCATGAAGAAGAGATGTTGAGAGTACCAACAACAGCAAAACAATTCTAAGGGCTGGAAATAGAACAAAGAGGAACTGAGAGCAGATCTGAGCCCGTTGGGGACGGTTGAGTCACTCCTGTGAGAGATGAAGGAGAAGACATCCAGGAGGGTGAAGGAGAGCCTATCTCAATTGAGGCAACAGGAGAGCCTAGTCAGAAGAGGGATTTCCCAGAACCAGATGATCTTGAGAGACAAACAGAGCAATTTCCAGACCCCGGGGGGAGAGGAGTTGAGGTTGATCAAAGTCACTGTGATCTGACTCCTCCTCGTCTAGTTGCAGGTCCATCAAGAGAACACACCACAGAACAAGGGAAAGTTTTAAGTTCGACTCTGAAGAGAACACTGACAAAAGGTCCACTGAAAGGAGATAAATGGCCGGAGTTGCAAGGGAAGGGAAAGGAAGTGGTTGTTGAGACAACAATCGAGGAGGAGGCAAGGAGAGAAGATCTAAGTGAAGGAGAATTGAATGGTGATCGAAAGTTGAAAAGAAAGAGAATTGCAAGTAGAAGATACGCAGGTCCTGAATGGGCGTATGCAACTACAACTGAATGGCAGCAAGACTTTTTGTCTTTTGGTTTTGATAGAGACATTCTGGGTCAATAATTTGGTACTTGAAGGAAGCTGATCAACTCAACTGTTGAAACAATCTTTGAGAAAAGTTTTGAGAAAGAGACTGTTGAAAGTAACCGGAAAAGACATTGATAGCTTGATTTGACTTTTGAAACCTACTTACCGATTTTGACAAGGGATCATGAGAAGTGAGGCTGAAAGCTCCAAATAACTGCTGAAAGACGAAGAGATAATATATTTAATCTTCATTCCTAAAACTATTCTGGTTCTGCGGCCCAAAAATTATTATGGTCACTTGGCCCATGTATCTGAATCTACAACAGAGAAAATGTCATGTGGTATGAAATGCTTACGAGATTTATAAGTATCTGTAATTATGCAGTGTAGACTTAGTTTAGATTTCTTTTTTTGCAATAACATTTTTTCACAATTTATATTTTCTACAAATGACATTTTATGAATGAAATTTCCACAGGGAATCTTTTTTCCAACAATAAGTAGTTGGATCAGAGTATTTTCACTTTGTCTATGTGTTGGTGTATTATGTTGTTTTTAAATGCGATAGTGCACATTGTGGGATATGGGCTGTGAGGAAGATCTTTGTAAGATCGAAACGCATTGCCATCAAACATTGCATTTCTCACCAACCCCTGGAGTGCGGTCTTTTGGTGCCTGTGATGAGCAACACCTTATTCTTGATATACATATATAAATATATATATATATATAAATATATATATATATATACATATATATGCACATGTGTGTTACTGCATTTCTAATAAAAGCTTTAGTTATTCTTTCTGTGCACGAAACTTGGGAAGTGTTTTAATAAATTAATTATTCAGACTAAGAGTGCTGCATTCTTTGCATTCCATTCACTTTGCTTTCGTCTCAGTCTGAAGTAGAGCAGAACTATTTGGCATAGTCAAGCAGTACGAAAGGGGGGAAGTGTAAGATTTAAAGGTGAAAAATGTTTGGCAAGAAGGCAAAAGTGGCTTCACAAGCCATTTCCCAAATTTCATGTGAGATTCCAGGGTGGATCAAAGAACCTTATAATGTCTTTGTGAATGAGTGGCCTTTCTGGTTTGGGGCTTTCAGAGTCCTGGGATGAATGTTTTAGTGAAGGTGAACTGAAAGATGTACTAATATGTTTATGAAAAGTACCTCTTGAACGGGGTAATAATGTATCTATTTTAAGTCAGAGGGGATGGATTTTGCTAGCTGCTTATGGAAAAATGCATGAAAAATGTGAGCAGCTGGAACATGAAAACCAGCAATTAGAGAGGCAGCTTGTTGCAATAACAAATACTGTAACCATGCTGTCTTTTCAGAATAAGCTATTGTAAGATAAGGCTGATACCTATCAGTTTGGTGCAGAAAGGGCAGCTGGCAAAGTCCCTCAGATCAGAAGTCAAAACACAAGTGTAAAATAAATAAAATGAAAGTATATTTAGCAATTGCTAAAGCTGGGTTAGACTGGTATCCCGATGAATGGGATATGAATATTTGAGAGAGTACTGATTATTCAATTTCCAGTGATGAAGAGCTTAAAAAGGTGGGGGGGGGGGGGGCATTTTGAGCCAGACAAGCCAAAAGTGGTTCACGCACAACCAATATTCAGACGAAAAATAAAGGGCACTCGTCAGAACCCGGGAGGAATTGAAATTAATTCTCTAGAAGAGTACACCCAGCAAGAAGTAAATTATATTATGGACGGATATAAACAGAAATCTGGGGAAGCATTGCTTACGTGGATGGTGAGGTTGTTTGACACGGATGCTTCAGGAGTGACATTAGATGCATGAGATTCAAGGAATTGTTTTACTCTTAACACTGACCCCATAATACAAGAACAACTTAGGAGTTATGGGAATCAAGGAGGGACCAATTTCTCACAATTGGCAGCCATGGGATGTAATAAAAAATATCATACCGAATCACATTGGCTGCCAAATGATAAGGCTTGGGGCACGCTGAGAGATGCTATGCAAAGAATTTAAAAAGAAAGTATCAAAACTGCTGTTCCATGAGATGAAATTCACAATTTGTTAAAGGCTCCATTGACCATTTCAGTATGACATAAAATCATTTGCCTTACTTTTTCAGCTTACATGCAAGTAATAATGACTCTCCTAATTAATCAGACAGGACAGAGAATAAAAGAGGTGCAAGAGGCACTTCGTGAGCTACGAGAGCTTGGAGACTGGAGTAAACCAGAGAGCAACTTGAAATCTAAGGGTTGCACAGATAACAACAGAGTATCTAGGAAAGATATGTTTATGACATTACTAAAGGATGGTGTCAGCAAGGAGCAGATTGATGGAATAGATCCAAAAAGTTTGTGGGAGATGTACCACAAAAGAGGGCTGGGCTGAAAGGAAGGCAGTCGAAAAGTAAACAAGTAGGATAATAAATGAGTTAATTCAGGGCCAGCCACAGATGCAGGAGGATGGAAAAGGAAGGGAAAGAAATGTTTCTTCACGAGGGAAAAAGAAAGAAGATTTGGACAACGAAGGGTGAGAATCTACTCACAGATATGAAAGCATATATCGATACCTGACTTGGGCAAAAGTTGACCGGTTCAAATCAGATTAGAAAACAGACCAAGCTCCAGTACAGGGATGGGCACTTAAAGATAACAGACCCTATATCGATTTAGAAATACACCAGAAAAACAGAAATGTTCAAAGAGTCCGTGCTTTAGTTGCCACTGGAGCAGAGGTCTCTAGAGTTTATGGAACTCCCAAAAAGTTTACAGTTCAGCACTATACCATCACCGGGTTGGGTGGAAAACAAACCCCTGCAGTGCAGACTACTGTTTAGATGAAAATAGGAAGAACACCAAAAAGAGACCGTTAGACCTAGAATCCTTGGTTTGGTCTTCCCTAATGTTTTGTCTCTACTTCCCAAGTTGTTTCTGTGTGCTGGACTCTGTTTTTGCTGTTTTTGTTACAGTGGGCACTTTACCACTACTGACCAGTACTAAAGTGCAAGTATTCCCTATGTGAAGTTGTATGTAGTGGCTTTTCCATAACTGGCATATTTTATTTACTAATTTGTCCCTAGTAAAGTGCACTAGAGGTACCCAGGGCCTGTAAATCATATGCTACTAGTGGGCCTGCAGCACTTGTTGTGCTAGCTACATGAGTAGCCCTGTAAACATGGCTGCCACTGCAGAATTTGTGGGTGCAGTTTTAAACTTCCAGTTCCACTTGGCAAGTGTACCCACTTGCCAGGCCTAAAACATCCTTTTTTATACATGTAAGGCACCTCTAAGGTAGGCCCTAGCTAGGCCTATGGTCAGGGTGCAATGTACTTTAAAGGTGGAACATGTACTGATGTGTTTTACATGTCCTAACAGTAAAATACTGCCAAATTCGGTTTTTGCTGTGCAAGGCCTATCTCTCACATAGGTCAACATGGGGGCTGCCTTTGAATATTACTGAAGTGCAGATTCCCTTTGAGAGCAGAGAGAAATATGGAGTTTGGAGACTTTTAATAAAGTTGTTTTTTGGATTGTTAGCTTGAAAATACCACGTTTAGAAAAAAGGCATTTTCTTGCTTAAACCACTCTGTTACTCTGCCTGTTTGTGAATTCCCTGGCCAGGTCTGTTTGACAGTTGAGCTGTTTGTGCATCTCCTTTAGACAGTGACACAAAGGGTGCTGGGCTATAGCTGTATATCCCGATTAGCCACCTGTGCTAGAGTTGAGGGCGGAGTGGTCACTCACACCTGAAAGGACTGTGCCTGCCCTTAAACAATGCAGTCTCCAACCCCCTGGCGTGTGTCTGGGGCCTGGCCTGGGCAAGGCAGGATGTTGTGAACAACAGACTTTCCTTTGAAGTTTGCCTACTTCAAAGACAGAAAGGGGTATAAGTAGTAGTAGGTCGGGCTGGACTGTTCCTATGGGGAACAGGGTCAAGACGGATTTGCATACGGCTGAGTCCAAACTGGAATGGCATGGTGAGCAAAAAACTGATGGATTTGGTCTACATTCCATCCATCAACTGTTTTTTTTGTATAAGTAGTAGAGCCAAACCCCCAGAATTTAGTTCGCTTCTGGTATCAAGAGGAACCACTGCCGAGGAGAAGAGCTGAGGAGAAGTGCTGCTCCTGCCCCTGCCTGCAACTGTGCTTTGTTGGGCTATCCTGCAATTGCTGCTTCTGCCTTTGAAAGGGTACAGAGACTGGACTCTTTTGTGGATTTCTGCTTGAGAGATATCTTCAAGAGCTTAGAGTAGAGCTTGCCTCCTGTTTTGAAGCCTCAGGACAGCAAGGCTACCCTATCCAGTTTGTAATCTACATGCTGTGGACTCCAGCTTGCCAGAGAGTGTCATTCCAATTCCTGGGCCCCTGGAAGTGAATTTCTGCTGAAATCCTGTGAAATAACACCAGAGGACGCCATGCTATTTCACTAAGGACGCCGCTGTATGGAATCCGAGATGCCACCTGCACCTAAAGCTGCAGACCTCGCAGAAGTGCGACTACCCCAATGTCTCAGCAGACCTCATAACCAAAGCCACCTCACCTCTACCACTCTGTAGTAACGACCCAACGCCGCTGTGCGATGCCTCTGCTTTTCTGCCCTGTAGCACCAGAACCGACGCTGCATCGGATCCACAACGCTTTACTCCCCGACTCTGTGCGCTAGCCTTTTTCTACTTGTTTTACAAATTTACTGTACCTGGGGGGCTGTACAACTCCGTAAACGGCGCCAATGGCGTTGCATTGTCGGAAACAACTCTGTCACAATGCTGTTTAACATCAAATTGCAGTATTTGTGCCCCTAAGCACTATTTTTGTGTTTTTAAGTGCCAAGATCATATTTCTAATAGTGCATTGTGCATTTGTATTGTATTTTGTCTTGTTTATTTAGATAAAACCATTTTGTAGCAGTTCACTGTATTACTGTGTGTGTTGCTACAAACAGTTACCACCTTGTCTCTGAGTTCAGCCTGCCTGCTCGTGCCAAGATACCAAGGGGGTGAGCTGGTGTTAACTGAGTGTGGTTCTCCTTTACCCTGACTAGAGTGAGGGTCCTTGTTAGGACAGGGGGTAACATAACTGCAAACCAAATAACCCATTTCTAACATTGGTGAACAGTGGTGAGCATTGAACTTGTATTTATACTTGACATACAGTGATGAAGTGTACACTACTATTTTCAGTGTACACCATTGCAAATCAACATACCACTTGTTTTGGTGATCTTGATTTTGTTGTTTTTCTTCTTTGGACTTCCTTTACTTCTACTCTTTAATTTGTGAACTTCTCTTTGGGAACCTTTTCTTTTGCCTTGGAACTTTTCACTTTGTAACTTACCACCATGACTCAATCTGGAGATGCACCAGCTGGAGCTGTTTTTGAGTTTTGGAAGCGGGAAAGTTATACAGTTGTTCAACTGAAACAGTTCTGTATGGATCTTGCCTGTCCCATTAGGACCTCCACCTGGAAGGAGGAGCTGCAAAAGGCACTGAGGGCCTGGATGAGAGCCAAGGAGGTTGGGGGCACATAGAGGAAGAGAATGAGAGTGAGGAGGTGCAAGACAGCCATGAGGGCATAGAAGGGGGGAGGGCATCCAGGTCAGGTAGCAGTGTGTCTTCTAAGGGTCTGAGTCCTGAAGAGTTGCAGGACAGACAGGCAGACAGGGTGCACCAACTTGAGCTAGAGAAGCCTAAGATGAAGAGGGAGTTGGAAGAGAGGAGGATGGCCATTTTTGGAGAGAAAGCTACTGCTGGCTCATGAGCTTAGTTTGAGGGAACTAGATCAGGGGAGCCAGTCTAATAGGGATGGTGGAAGCAGTACCGCAGTGCAGCCTGAGAGAAGGGTGTACATTCCTAAAGACCTTGTAAAGGGTCACAAGAGAGAAGATGACATATACTTGTGGCTCAATGGGTATGAATCTGCTCTCCTCATGAACTGGGTCCCTGAAGCACATTGGGGGGCGGGTCTGTGGAAGCACTCTGAGGTAGAATGTAAGGACACACTGACATCCTTAGGGGACCCACAGGGGCTCACCTACACTATCTTGAAGGATGTCCTACTCACAAGGTACGGCCTCACCCCAGAGCAGTATAAGAACAAGTTTACGTCCTACAAGAAGAAGGAATCTCAAACATGGTATGAATGTGTTGACATTCTTTGAAGGTCACTGGATGGTTTGGTGAAGGGCAGTAAGGTAACAACTCATGAGAGGCTTTACAACTTGATTGCTTAGGAGCACTTGTACAGTCTTTGTTTCCCAGAGCTGCACCAGCACCTGATTAACAGCAAGCTGACTGACCCCAGGAAGCTTGCACAGGAAGCGGACCATTGCGAAAGCACCAGGGCCCAAAATAGGTATGGTGGAGACCACGTCAAAGGTGGGCAGGGTCCCTCTCAGAAGAAAGGGAGTAAGAATAAACAGTGGGAGTTCTGTAAAGGGCCCCAATTTAGTTCCCAGGGTAAGGATTCCCAGCCCCCGTTGAGAAAAAGCCATGTTTCTCCAAATGGAAACCTGCGGATGGGGGTCCCCACAAGTGTTATGCATGTGACCAGGTGGGTCAGGTGAGAGGGGATCCCAAATTCCCAAGTGGACACAGGCACCCACTGGTGCTCAGTCACAGGTTTTGGCCAGTGTAGTGCTTGGGGAGGAGTTGTTTCCAGGTGGGTAGGCGACAGCTGAGATGATCCTTGTCTCGCTAGGGTACAGTGAGATGGTCCAGAGAACCCTGGTGCCTGAGATCACAAAGAAGTACAGGCAGTGGGTGACTATCAATGGACAGAGGGTAGAGGCTCTGTAAGACAGGAGCCAGTGTGACTACTGTGAGAACTCACCTGGTGTCTGAAGAGCAGAGCGATCCCTATGTACTTCACTAAGTAGTTGTGGTAGACAACTCAGAGTGCCTTTGCAGAGTGGCGCATGTTCCCTTTGAATTGGGGGGGGGGGGCCCAGGTGCCTTGAGAGTAGCTGTGAGTCCAACCATTCCTGTGGATTGCCTGCTTGGCAGTGACCTGGAGGATTCCTCTTGGAAGGAGGTGGAACATAGGTCTAGCTTGGTGATGTTGGGTCTGCCTGGGTCCGTGACTGTATCCACCTGGTCTTTGGAAGCCCGTCAGGGTGATCAGGAGACCCTGGAGCCTAATAGAGTGCCTCAGGTGTCTGCCAGAAGGAGGAAGGGCAAGAGGTGTGGGAAACCGGCCCCAGAAGTTCCCATGTTCTGGGAGGAGGTGGAGCCTGACGGTGACACCCTAGAGCCCACAGGGGAACAGATGGCTGAGCTGGGGAGGTCTCTGAGCTGACCTAGTGGCAGAAGGAAGGGGGATCCACCAGGGAAGCATTCTGTGAGGCCCAGAGAACATACCCTACTCTGGAGGGTTTGCGTCGGCAGGCTGCAGCTCAGGCATCTGGCAGTGAGTGTGGATCACACTTGATCTACTGGGAGGACGGCCTCATATATAACGAGCCTAAGGTTGCAGAGCATGGGCCAGCCTGTGTGTTGGTGGTACCCCAGTGCTTCAGAGCTTTACTACTGGTTCTTGCTCATGATGTGCCTTTAAATAGACATTTGGGGCAGGACAAGACCTTTGAATACCTTGTCACCCACTTTTACTGGCCCCAAATGCTCAGGCATTCAGATGCACACTGTAGGTCTTGCCAAACTTGTCAGGCAAGTGGCAAGAGTGGGGGGAATGTAAAGCTTCCCCGTAACCTTTTCCTGTGGTCAGGACCCTTTTTGAATGGGACGGCATTGACATTGTGGGGCCTCTGGGTCCCAAGACATCCGTGGGCAACAGGTTTAACCTGGTCTTGGTGGACCATACCCCCTGGTACCCAGAAGCCATTACTTTAAGATCAATCACCTCCCCTGTGGTGGGACGTGCATTGATGGGGGGTTTTACCCGCTTGGGGTTCCCCATGGAAATGGCCTCCAATAGGGGTATCAACTTCATATCAACCAATTTGACGTCTGTGGAAGGTGTGTAAAGTAACCTACAAGTTTACCACTCCTTACCACACTCAAGGAAACAGTCTGGTTGAGAGATTCAACCACACCTTGAAAGGCATGATTATGGGCCTCTCAGAGCACTTGAGGCGTAAGTGGGATGTCCTTTTGCCATGCCTTCTGTTCGCCTTCAGGGAGGTTCCAAAAAAGGGTCTTGGACTTAGTCCTTTTGAGTTGTTGTATTGCCACCCTTTCAGGGGAACTTTGAGACTGGTTAGGGAAGGCTTGGAAAAAGTCTCAAGTAAGCCCCCACAGGATGTATTCAGTTATATGCTGGCCTTCAGAAACCAGACTGCCCACTTACGGAAGCTCACTCAAGAGAACCTGGAAGCAAGCCAGGAATACATGAAACACTGGTTTGACCAGAATGCCACTGTGGTTGAGTTTCAGCCTGGCCAGAAAGTGTTGGTAATGGCACCAGTTGAGCTCAAGCTCTCCACAACAAGTGGACTGGGCCTTTTGAGGTGGTGGAGTGCAAAAGTGGTGTCACCTATCTAGTGAAATTACAGACTCCTGGGAAACCTTTGAGGTTCCTGCATCTGAACCGCTTCAAGTCACACTTTGAAAGGACGGAAGTGACTATGCTCTTGGCAACAGATGATGGGGTGGAGGAAGAGAGTGAGCATCTTCCTGACCTCCTGTCTGCTTTCGAAAAAGATGGTTCAGTGGAGGGTGTGAACCTCTCCCTATCACTGACTCTAGAGCAACAAAGGGACTGTTGCCAGGTGTTGGGACAGTTTTCCTAACTATTTTCCTTGATCCCTGGGTCGCTCATTTGTGTACACATGATGTGGACACTGGGGACAGTCCTCCTGTAAAACAAAAAGTTTTCAGAGTGACTGACAAGGTCAGGGCTAGCATTAAGGATGAGGGATCTAATACGTTAGCTCGTGGGGTTATTTAATTCTCCAGTAGCCCGTGGGCCAGTCCTGTGGGCTTGGTCCCAAAAGTTGCTGCTCCTGGTGCCACTCCAGAAGTCAGGCTCTGTGTGGATTACTGGGGACTCAATGCGGTCACTAAGACTGACGCCCAACCCATGCCCTGAGCTGATGAGTTCATTGATCGGTTAGGGGATGCCAAATATCTGGGCACAGTTGACTTAATGTCTGGATATTGGCAGATTGCTGTGACAGAGGGGGCTAAGGAGAGGTCAGCATTTTCTACCCCAGATCGGCACTATCAAATTACAGTGATGCCCTTTGGGATGAAAAATGCCCCTGCCTCCTCTCAGAGGTTGGTTAACCAAGTGTTGGCTAGAGTGGATGATTTAAGTGCTGCAAAGCTGGATGACATTGCTGTGTTCAGCTCCACTTTGGAGGAACATTTGCAGGACCTCTGTAGAGTGTTAGAAGCCCTGCAAAAGGAAGGCCTCATTTTTAAGGCTAGTAAGTGCAAAATGCAAAAGGGAGTAGCCAAGTGGCACCCCTACAACCCAAAATTTACCCTATTCTGGCTTGGGAGCCCCCCAAGACCCAGACTGAGGTAAGAGCCTTTCTAGGCCTCACAGCTTACTATAGGAGGTTTTTTAAGAGGTATGGTACCATTGTGGCTCTCTTAACAGAGTTAACCACTAAAAAGTAACCAAAAAAGGTGATCTACACTATGTCCAACCAGCCAACTTTTGATGCCCTGAAGGCAGCAATGTGCACGGCACCTGTGCTGAAGGCACCTGACTTTTTCAAGTGGTTTGTCGTGCAGACCTACACTTCAGAGTGGTGTGGGAGTCGTATTGTCACAGCTAAACGAAGAGGGCCTAGATCAACTTGTAGCTTTCATCAGTAGGAGGTTGCTTCCCAGGGAACATAGGTAGAATGCAAAAGAGCGTGAAGCTTTTGCTGTGGTCTGGGTGCTGAAGAAGCTAAGACCCTACATCTTTGAGACTCATTTCCGGGTTCAGATGGACCACAGTCCCCCCAGATGGTTAAAGCAGATGAGGGGTGAGAATCCAAAACTGTTGAGGTGGTCCATTTCCCTACAGGGGATGGACTTTACGATGAACACCGCCCTGAACAGAACATGACAATGCTGTTGGTTTGTTCAGATTCTTCCGCCTTAGTGATGAGAACTCCCAGGAGGTTGGATAAACGCTCCCCACTTTCAACTGGGGGTACACATGTTAGACTTGGCCTCCTTGTCATGGTCTCCCCTAATTTTTTACCTCTACTTCCCAGGCTGTTTTGTGTACTAGACTCTGTTTTTGTTACTCTGGGCACTTTGCCACTGCTGACCAGTGCTAAAGTGCAATTGCTCCCTATGTGAAATTGTATGTGTTGGCTTTCCCATGTAAAGTGCACTAGCGGTGCACGGACCTGTAAATGAAATGCTACTAGTGGGCCTGCAGCACCTATTGTACCAGCCACGTGAGTAGACCTGTAAACATGGCTCAGACCTGCTACTGCAGTGTCTGTGGGTACAATTTAAACTGCCAGTTCGACTTGGCAAGGTTACCCAGTTGCCAGGCTTAAACCTTCCTTTTTTATACATGTATGGCACCCCTAAGGTAGGCCCTAGGTAGCCCCATGGGCAGGGTGCAGGGTACGTTGAAAGTAGGACATATACTGATGTGTTTTACATGTCCTCACAGTAAAATACTGCCAAATCCATTTTTCGCTGTACAAGGCCTATGTAATTGTAATTGTAATCTTATTTATATAGCGCTTACTACCCCTGACGAGGCGTCTAAGCGCTTTTCGAAGAGTAGCACGCTACTCCGGTACCCAACAAGAATTAGTGATGGATTAGTATAATTTAATAAGGAGTACAGTTTTAGTATTATTATGAGTTAATTTGAGTTGCAGATATGAGAGTTTGTTAGTTAGATTGACTGGAGTAATGGAGGGGTGGAGGAGGAAAGAAATCCAGAAGTGTTAATTGGGAGTTTATCCTTCATTTACTCAATCCAAAGGCTTGAGATGAATAATAGGGGAGCGGAGGGGAAAGAGGATGTGGATGGGTTAGGGAGAGCATAGAAGTAGGGTGAGACGAATGCAGGAGAATTTAGTAGAGTTGTGTGGGAGGTCACAGAGGTAGAGTGAGGTTTGGTGAGTTAGATGTGGAGGTGGAGGGGAAGAGCTTAGGCAGAGATATTTAGGAGATGAAAGTGGTCGAAGGGATTTGGGATGAGTCCGAGTGAGAATGGAGGATAGTTTGATAGAGACATGACATAAGAGTGATGGGTAGATAAGTGTGATAAAAAGAGAGCAGAAATTCATAGATATCAGGAGCCATGCAATGATCCACAAACATGCCAGGCACAGAAACAACATATACACATGCATACACATATATATATATATTTATACACACACACACACACATGAATAAAACACACATATGCACATACAATACATAATTAGAATCATGGGTAAAAAATACTTAGTCAGTGTAAGGAAATGCCTCCTTGGCATGGTTACCCCCTGACTTTTTGCCTTTGCTGATGCTATGTTTTGAATTGAAAGTGTGCTGAGGCCTGCTAACCAGGCCCCAGCACCAGTGTTCTTTCCCTAACCTGTACTTTTTGATTCCACAATTGGCACACCCTGGCCTCCAGATAAGTCCCTTGTAACTGGTACCTCTGGTACCAAGGGCCCTGATGCCAGGGAAGGTCTCTAAGGGCTGCAGCATGTATTATGCCACCCTAGAGACCCCTCACTCAGCACAGACACACTGCTTACCAGCTTGTGTGTGCTAGTGAGAACAAACTGAGTAAGTCGACATGGCACTCCCCTCAGGGTGCCATGCCAGCCTCTCACTGCCTATGCAGTATAGGTAAGACACCCCTCTAGCAGGCCTTACAGCCCTAAGGCAGGGTGCACTATACCATAGGTGAGGGCACCAGTGCATGAGCACTGTGCCCCTACAGTGCCTAAGCAAAACCTTAGACATTGTAAGTGCAGGGTAGCCATAAGAGTATATGGTCTGGGAGTCTGTCAAACACGAACTCCACAGCACCATAATGGCTACACTGAAAACTGGGAAGTTTGGTATCAAACTTCTCAGCACAATAAATGCACACTGATGCCAGTGTACATTTTATTGTAAAATACACCACAGAGGGCACCTTAGAGGTGCCCCCTGAAACTTAACCGACTATCTGTGTAGTCTGACTGGTTCCAGCAGCCTGCCACACTAGAGACATGTTGCTGACCCCATGGGGAGAGTGCCTTTGTCACTCTGAGGCCAGTAACAAAGCCTGCACTGGGTGGAGATGCTAACACCTCCCCCAGGCAGGAGCCTCAAAGGCTCACCCCTTTGTCACAGCACCGCAGGACACTCCAGCTAGTGGAGTTGCCCGGCCCCCACTTTTGGCGGCAAGGCCGGAGAAAATAATGAGAATAACAAGGAGGAGTCACTGGCCAGTCAGGACAGCCCCTAAGGTGTCCTGAGCTGAGGTGACTCTAACTTTTAGAAATCCTCCATCTTGCAGATGGAGGATTCCCCCAATAGGATTAGGGATGTGACCCCCTCCCCTTGGGAGGAGGCACAAAGAAGGTGTACCCACCCTCAGGGCTAGTAGCCATTGGCTACTAACCCCCCAGACCTAAACACGCCCTTAAATTTAGTACTTAAGGGCTTCCCTGAACCTAAAGATTTAGATTCCTGCAACTACAAGAAGAAGGACTGCCGAGCTGACAAACCCCTGCAGAGGAAGAACAGAAGACACCAACTGCCTTGGCCCCAGACTTACTGGCCTGTCTCCTGCCTTCCAAAGAAACCTGCTCCAGCGACGCTTTCCAAGGGACCAGCGACCTCTGAATCCTCCGAGGACTGCCCTGCTTCGAAAAAGACAAGTAACTCCCGAGGACAGCGGCACTGCTCCAAAAGAACTGCAACTTTGTTACAAGGAGCAGATTTAAAGACCCCTGCAACTCCCCGCAAGAAGCGTGAGACTTGCAACACTGCACCCGGCGACCCCGACTCGACTGGTGGAGAACAACCAACTCAGGGAGGACCCTCTGGCGACTCTACGACTGTGAGTAACCAAAGTTGTCCCCCCTGAGCCCCCACAGCGACGCCTGCAGAGGGAATCCCCAGGCTCCCCCTGACCGCGACTGTCTGAACTCCAATTCCCGATGGCTGGAAAAGACCCTGCACCCGCAGCCCCCAGCCCCTAAAGAAACGGAACTTCTGTGCAGGAGTGACCCCCAGGAGGCCCTCTCCCTTGCCCAGGTGGTGGCTACCCCGAGGAGCCCCCCCCTTGCCTGCCTGCATCGCTGAAGAGACCCCTTGGTCTCCCATTGAAAACTGAAGGAAACCCGACGCGTGTTTGCACACTGCACCCGGCCGCCTCCGCGCTGCTGAGGGTGTACTTTCTGTGCTACTTTGTGTCCCCCCTGGTGCCCTACAAAACCCCCCTGGTCTGCCCTCCGAAGACGCGGGTACTTACCTGCTGGCAGACTGGAAACGGGGCACCCCCTTCTCTCCATTATAGCCTATGTGTTTTGGGCACCTCTTTGACCTTTGCACCTGACCGGCCCTGAGCTGCTGGTGTGATAACTTTGGGGTTGCTCTGAACCCCCAACGGTGGGCTACCTTGGACCAAAAACTCAAACCTGTAAGTGACTTACTTACCTGTAAAAACTAACAATAACTTACCTCCCCCAGGAACTGTGAAAATTGCACTAAGTGTCCACTTTTAAAACAACTTGCTAAAGTAATGATTCAAAGTTCCTAGAGTACTTACCTGCAATACCTTTCAAAAGAGCTATTACATGTAAAATTTGAACCTGTGGTTCTTAAAATAAACTAAGAAAAGATATTTTTCTATAACAAAACCTATTGGCTGGATTTGTCTCTGAGTGTGTGTACCTCATTTATTGTCTATGTATATGTACAACAAATGCTTAACACTACTCCTTGGATAAGCCTACTGCTCGACCACACTACCACAAAATAGAGCATTAGTATTATCTCTTTTTACCACTATTTTACCTCTAAGGGGAACCCTTGGACTCTATGCATGCTATTCCTTACTTTGAAATAGCACATACAGAGCCAACTTCCTACATTGGTGGATCAGCGGTGGGGTACAAGACTTTGCATTTGCTGGACTACTCAGCCAATACCTGATCACACGACAAATTCCAAAATTGTCATTAGAAATTGATTTTTGCAATTTGAAAAGTTTTCTAAATTCTTTAAAGTCCTGCTAGGGCCTTGTGTTAGTCCCTGTTAGCATTTCTTTTAGAGTTTAAAAGTTTGTAAAAGTTTGAATTAGATTCTAGAACTAGTTTTAGATTCTTAAAAGCATTCCAACTTTTAGAAGAATAATGTCTAGTACAGAGATGAATGTGGTGGAACTCGACACCACACCTTACCTCCATCTCCAGATGAAAGAGCTAAGGTCACTCTGTAACATAAGAAAAATAACAATGGGCTCCAGACCTACCAAAGTACAGCTCCAGGAGCTGTTGGCAGAGTATGATAGAGCCAACCCCTCTGTGGATAACACAGAGGAGGATGATAGTGAACTGGATGGAGGAAGAATCCCCTCCACCAGTCCTATCTAGGGAGAACAGGGCTTCTGAAGCCCTGACTCCAAAAATAATAGTCAGAGATGCTGGCTCCCTCACAGGAGGGCCCAGCCTCTCTGAAATCACTGAGGATAACTCCAGTGAAGAGGACATCCAGTTAGCCAGGATGGCCAAAAGATTGGCTTTGGAAAAACAGATCCTAGCCATAGAAAGGGAAAGACAAGAGATGGGCCTAGGACCCATCAATGGTAGCAGCAACATAAATAGGGTCAGAGATTCTCCTGACATGTTGAAAATCCCCAAAGGGATTGTAACAAAATATGAAGATGGTGATGACATCACCAAATGGTTCACAGCTTTTGAGAGGGCTTGTGAAACCAGAAAAGTGAACAAATCTCACTGGGGTGCTCTCCTTTGGGAAATGTTCACAGGAAAGTGTAGGGATAGACTCCTCACACTCTCTAAAAAAGATGCAGAATCTTATGACCTCATGAAGGGTACCCTGATTGAGGGCTTTGGATTCTCCACTGAGGAGTATAGGATTAGATTCAGGGGGGCTCCAAAATCCTCGAGCCAGACCTGGGTTGACTTTGTAGACTACTCAGTAAAAACACTAGATGGTTGGATTCAAGGCAATGGTGTAAATGATTATGATGGGCTGTACAATGTATTTGTGAAAGAACACCTATTAAGTAATTGTTTCAATGATAAACTGCATCAGCATCTGGTGGACCTAGGACCAATTTCTCCCCAAGAATTGGGAAAGAAGGCGGACCATTGGGTCAAGACTAGGGTGTCCAAAACTTCCACAGGGGGTGACCAAAAGAAAGGGGTCACAAAACCTCCCCAGGGGAAAGGTGGTGAGACAGCCAAAAACAAAGATAGTAAAGAGTCTTCTACAGGCCCCCAAAAACCTGCACAGGAGGGTGGGCCCAGAGCCTCTTCACAAAACGATTCTGGGTACAAGGGTAAAAACTTTGATCCCAAAAAGGCCTGGTGTCGTAACTGTAGTCAGTCTGGACACCAAACTGGAGACAAGGCCTGTCCCAAGAAAGATACCACTTCTAACTCCCATCCAGCTAAAACTGGAATGGCCAGTCTCCAAGTGGGATCAACATTGTGCCCAGAGCAAATCAGGTGTCACACTGAAGCTACATTAGTCTCTGAGGGTGGGGTGGATTTAGCCACACTGGCTGCCTGGCCCCCTAACATGCAAAAATACAGGCAGCAGCTCTTAATTAATGGGACAAGTGTAGAGGGCCTGAGGGATACAGGTGCCAGTGTCACCATGGTGATAGAGAAACTGGTTTCCCCTGGCCAATACCTGGCTGGACAAACTTATCCAGTCACCAACGCTGACAATCAGACTAAAGTACATCCCATGGCTATGGTAACTTTAGAGTGGGGAGGGGTCAATGGCCTGAAACAGGTGGTGGTCTCCTCAAATATCCCAGTAGACTGTTTGCTTGGAAATGACCTGGAGTCCTCAGCATGGGCTGAGGTAGAACTGAAAACCCATGCAGCCATGCTGGGTATCCCTGAACTGGTGTGTGTCAAGACAAGGGCACAGTGCAAGGCACAGGGTGAAAAAGTAGAGCTGGAGTCTGGAAAAATGTCTCTAATAGGTTAACATGGGGGCTGCTCTAAATATTATTAGAGTGCAATTTTCCTGTGAGAGTAGAGGGAAATATGGAGCTTGGGGTCTCTGAACTCACAATTTAAAAAAACATCTTTTAGTGAAGTTGGTTTTTAGATTGTCTTTTTGAAAATACCACTTTTAGAAAAATTGCATTTTCTTGCTTAAACCACTCTTTTACTCTGCTTGTTTGTGGATTTCCTATCCGGGTCAGTTTGACAGTTGGGCTGTTTGTGCATCTCCTCTAGACAGTGACACAAAGGGTGCTGGATGTAGCCTGCATATCCTGTTGAGCCATCTACAGTGGAGAGAGAAGTGGTCACTCACATCTGAAATGACTGTGCCTGCCCTCACACAATGCAGTCTCCAACCCCATGGTGTGTGCCTGGGGCTTGGCCTGGGCAAGGCAGGATCTTGTGAACAATAGAGACTTTCCTTTAAAGTTTGCCTACTTCAAATGCAGAAAGGGGTATAAGTAGTGGACTCAAACCCTCTGAATTTAGAGGAATCTCTGCCAAGGAGAAGAGCTGAGGAGCTGAGGAGGAGTGCTGCCCCTACTTGTGACTGTGCTTTGTTGGGGTATCTTGCAGTTGCTGCTTCTGCCTGTGAGAGGTGACAGAGGCTGTACTCTATTGTACATTCCTGCTTGAGAGATATTTCCAAGGTCTTGGAGTAGAGTGTTTTAAAGCCTCAGGGACAGCAGAGGCTTCACCATTCAGATTTGAACCTGCATGTTGTGGACTCTAGCTTGCCAGACGGTGCCATTCCAGTTCCTGGGCACCTGGAAGTGAATTTCTGGTGAAATCCCGTGAAGTGACACCGGATGATGCAGTGCAACTTTGCTAAGGACACTGTTGCATGGAACCCCCAACGATGCCTGCACCTGCAGCCGTGGACCTCGCAGAAGTGCGACAACCCCAATGACTCTGCAAACCTTGCATTGCCGCAGCAGCTGATCCTGCCCGACTTCGCTGAGATAAGAGTGTCATAACTCTGTTGTGGCGCCTGTGACCCCGTGACGTGAGCGTGACCCCGTAAGATCACCCCGCAGCAACGTGACTTTGCCAGACTTCATGTCTGCCGGAGGTACCAACAGACTGACACTTTGCAACCAATGCCACCTCACCTCCACCGCTCTGTAGTAAGGAACTGACACCACCGCACAAGCCTTTGCTCCTTTATCCCATAGCACCGGAACCAACGCCGTATTTGATGCGGCAACACCTCGCTCCCTAACTCCATGTATCGGCCTACTTCCCCTTGTTTTACAAAATAATTGTTCCTGGGGGTCTGTATGACTCCATAAATGGTGTCAGTGGCACTGCATTGTAGGAAGCAACTCAGTCACAATGACGCTTAGCATCAAATTGCAGCATTTGTGCCTCTAGGCACTATTTTTGTGTTTTAAGAGCTAAGATCATATTTTTAATGGTGTATTGTGGATTTTTATCATATTTAGGGCCATATTTATACTTTTTGACGCACAACTGCGCCAACGCAGTTGTGCGTCAAAAATTTTAACGCCGGCTAACGCCATTCCAAAGCGCCATGCGGGCGCCTTATTTATTGAATGACGTTAGCCGGCGCAGCTGACTGGTGTGCGTCAAAAAAAATGACCCACACCAGGCAGCGCCGGCGTAGGGGAAAATGGAGCTTGGGCGTCAAAAAATGAGGCAAGTCAGGTTTGAGGCAAAATATTGGCCTCAACCCGATTTGCGCCATTTTTTTTTACTCCCAACCCCCATTGAAATGACTCCTGTCTTAGCACAGACAGGAGTCATGCCCCCTTGCCCAATGGCCATGCCCAGGGGACTTATGTCTCCTGGGCATGGTCATTGGGCATAGTGGCATGTAGGGGGGCACAAATCAGGCCCCCCTATCCCACAAAAAAAAATATATATATATACTTACCTGAACTTACCTTGAGTTCCCTGGGATGGGTCCCTCCATCCTTGGGCGTCCTCCTGGGGTGGGCAAGGGTGGCAGGGGGTGTCCCTGGGGGCATGGGAGGGCACCTCTGGGCTCCTTCCGAGCCCACAGGTCCCTTAACGCCTGCCCTGACCAGGCGTTAAAAAATTACGCTAAAGCGGCTGGACGTCATTTTTTAAAGCCCGCCCACTCCCGTGCGTCATTTTTGCATGGGAGTTTAAATAAGGCGCACATGCCTTGGAGTCATTTTTTAGAAGGGAACGCCTACCTTGCATATCATTAACGCAAGGTAGGTGTCCACGCTAAAAAATGACGCAAACTCCAAGATCTTTGGCGCTAGACGGGTCTAACGCCAAAGTATAAATATGGAGTTAGCTTTGCGTCGGATTTGCGTAAAAAAAACGACGCAAATCCGGCGCAAACAGAGTATAAATATGCCCCTTAGTCTTGTTTATTTATATAAAATATTTGCTATTTTTCTAAACCTGTGTTGTGTCATTTTGTAGTGGTTCACTGTATTACTGTGTTTGTTGGTACAATTACTTAACACCTTGTCTCTGAGTTAAGCATGCCTACCCGTGCCAAACTACCAAGGGGGTGAGCTGGGGTTAACTGAATGTGATTCTCTTTTACCCTGATTAGAACGAGGATTGGATAGGGGTAAACCTGACTTCCAACCAAAGACCAAATTTATGACTAGAGACCATACTGTTTTTATTGTACCCCTTCTAGAATATATACTGGGAATTGACATTCTAAAGAGGATGACTTTATTTTGGATGATGGTTGTTATCAATTTGGATCAAACGGATACATTACAGTGGCAGCCATGAGGGTGGGCCATTTCAAGATACCCCCAGTGAAGGCGCCCCCGGCAACCAAGGTAATTTGCTTGAAGTAATACTGAATTCCAGGAAGGCATCTGGAAATAAGTAAAACTATACAATAATTAATTGAGGCTGGTGTGATAGCTCCAAGCACCACTGAATGGATGAAGCTTCTGTGGCCCATTCGTAAATGGGTGCTATAGAATGACATGATTACTGCCAGCTGAACAAACATACACCCCTTTGACCTCTGCAGTTCACGATACCATCACTTTTTTTGAAAGAGTGCAGAAACATAAAGGGACTTGGTATGCAACCTTTGATATTGCTAATGCTTTCTTTTCTATACCATTGGCCCCTGAGTGTCAAGAACAATTTGCTTTCTCACATTGTGGGCGACAATTTAAGATGTTGTCTTTGCTAAGGGGTATTTACATAGACGCACCATCTGGCACCGGCTGGTGGCAGAGCACCTGGATGAAGTATCTGTCATTCCAGGAGTACAATTGACCCATTACATTGATGATGTGATCATTCAGTGAGAGACACAAGAATAGGTGTAGACTCAGTTGGAGTGGGTTGTGGAACTCTTGCAGAGTAAAGGGTGGATGATTAATCTAGATAAGACACAGGGACCCTCTCAAAATGTGAAATTTCTAGGAATTCTGTGGAATCAGAGGCACAGAGAGGTGTTGCCACAGGCAAAACAAAAGATTTTAGAGTTTGCCACTACCCACACTAAGCAAGAGACACAGCGATTCATTGAATTGTTTGGTTTTTGGAGACAGCATATCCATCACTTGAGTCAGATTTTTGGCTCCGTTGTACAAAGTGACATGAAAGAATCACGCGTTTGAATGGGGTGAACAACAGCAGTGTGCGTTTGACTTGGCAAAGGAGGTGATCCAACAGGCTTTAGACTTATGGCAAGTACAGGAAGGAGACATTGAGTTGCATGTAACTGTTGAGGGGTGTTGGAATTTTTGCCTTACACAGGGTCATCCCCAGTCTTTTTGCCTCCTTCCTCCTGGTTTTTCTGACCTCTCGCTGTTGGCTCTAGGACTCTGAGCACTTTATCACTGCTGACCAGTGCTAAAGTGTAGGTGCTCTCCCATCTAAAGTTGGTATGATTGGCTTATACCTAATTGGCATATTTAATTTACCTATAAGTCCCTTGTACAGTGGTATCTCTATACCCAGGGCCTGTAAATTAAATACTACTAGTGGGCCTGCAGCGCTGCTTGCGCCACCCACTGAAGTAGACTTTCAAACCTGTCTCAGGCCTGCTAGCGCAGGGCCTGTGTTCGCAGATTTCTGCCACAGGGACCTGGCATCTAAATTTACTTGCCAGGCCCAGAACTCCCCTTTTACTACATGTAAGTCACCCCTAAGGTACGCCGTAGCTAGCCCTATGGGCAGGGGGCCATGTATGTAGAAAGGCAGGACATGTGCCATATTGCATGGCCTGTTGTAGTAGTGACAAACAGCCTGACTTGGTGTCTCACTGCTGTGAGTGCTGACTTCTCATAGGATTGCATTAGAAATGCCCTGCCTTATGTGAAAGGGGTATTGTCTGATTTATGAGGGGTAGCGTAGGCGTGTTTGGTATGGTTGTGATGGTGATAATAAATGCTGCTTACTGGTGTGGGTGTATTTTTTATTACTATCACAGTAATGCCACTTCTAGAAAGTGCGCATTTATCTGTGCTTATGATTCTGGTGTTTTGCAGCTTGACTCCAATCCACGTCTGGGCAGAGTGACAGTTGGGGCTTTGTGCATACTTTTCAGACAGCCTGTACACAGGGAGGGTGGAAGTGTCACAGAGGTGCATCTGTATACTGAATAATCTTCCTGGGCTGAGAGAAGGGAGAGGCGAGGCACACCTGCATTTGTAAAGACTGTACCCTGGCCTCACACAATAGGGTCGTTAACCCCCCACTGATGTTTGGAGCCTGTGCTGAAAGGAGAGAGAGGGGGCTCTCCCAGAACCAGTTGTAACTGGCTGGAACCTCCTCTCCCTACCATTGTAAAACACTGTAAGAACTGACTATAAGTACAGGGGAATTTTCCCCACAATTTGGAGACTCTTGGAATCATCTTGGAACTGGACACCAAAGGCTGAAAGGACTCACCAGGAACCACCATGGACTGCTGCTGCTGTGCTGACCTGCCTGGTCACTGTGAAGGACTTGCCACTTGCTGCCTTTCCCTTGTGCTGGCCTGTAGCTGGGCCCTCCACCTGAGGACCTTGTCTTAAGATTCTGCTCCCCAGGGGCAGGGTGCTGTGGCCCCTGACCCCTGCATCCATTTCTTCATGAGGGGTGCTTCTCCGTGGTTGTGGTTGCGGCTGCCATAGCGCTTATTGCAGCACGCTTATGGAGCCTTGGGAGCTCGTAGGCTCCTTGCTGCATTGTGCCCCTTTAAATAAGATCACCGCAGCGGCCCGGGAAGCTGGAAGAACACTTGCGCACCGCATCGGGTACAGGCGAGTGGCTGCTTGGGCCCCCAGAGGGGTCCGATCTTCTTGTGGCTTCACGGCAGGACCAGGGGAAGGAGCGGGGAGTCCCCCCTTCCTCCTGGCCTCTGCCTTAGGAGCAGGACGCTCCTTTTCTGCTGTTAGGTAAAATGGGCATTATTGTGTGCCCCCCCTTGGTGGAAGGGCCAGTGGAGGCCCGGGAGGGCCCCCAGAGTTCGCGGGTCCTGGGAGGGGCCTGTCATTAAACTGGAGGGGGTGCGTGGTGCCCCCCTCCTGCCCTAAGTTGTTTTTGCTGGCTTTGGCCCCCCTCGTGAGGGCCGGTTGAGGCCCTGGGGGGCCCCCAGTAATCACGGTCCCCAGAGGGGCTTGTCTATAAAAGAGAGGAGGTGCATGTCGCCCTCCTCTCACCCAGAGTATAAGGGAGGCCCCCGTTTTGCGCATAAGAGCGCCGGGGGTCCCATTGTTTGCCTTCTAGGCACTGGAGGTACCTTCATCCAACAGGTACTGTTTAAAGGACCAATATAGTTGCAATCCAAAGTTCTATCTACAGACTTTTGTTTGATTCATATATTACCTACCTGCGTTTGATGTTTTTACATACGTGTATGCAAATGTTCCTTTTATGGACATGCTTGCTAATATGTTTTTCTAACTTGCCATATGTTTTCTAATGTTCCTACTATGGGCATTTTATGATATTCTTATGACAAGTGCTGTGATGTAATAACGTGTTTTCCTGACTACTGCTTATGTTGCAGAATACTGAGTAACCTGTGTGTTATGTGTGACTACTGCTAGGTTGCAGAGTAACTAATGTGTAACGTTCTGACAACTGCTAAGGTAGCAGGATAGTACTGATATGTGATGTTTGGTCTGATAATTGCGTTGTGTACAATACAGTATATTTCCATATAATCTGGTGTTGTGTTTCCTTTGTGGTGGGGATATTGCGTCACGTGTGTTGTGTGTGTTGGTCAAACGCTTTACACATTGCCTCTGGGTTAAGCCTGACTGCTCGTGCCAAGCTACCAAGGGGGTGAGCAGGGGTTATCTTGGACGTGTAACTCCCTTGCCCTGACTAGAGTGGGTGGGTTCTGCCTGGCTGAGGTGCATACCCTAGCCAACCAGAAACCCCATTTCTAACAAGGGGCAATATGCAAATTGGAGCATGTGGCAAAAACATTGAAGAAAGAGGGTGCCCTTGGGATTCTGGACCAAAAATCTACCTCATGCTGAAGAGCAATATACTCCCTTTGAAAAAACAGTTACTTGCTTGTTACTGGAGCGGGTGATGCAGTGGGTGATGAGTTCACCTAAAACTCACCGTATAGTGCATGCGCAAGAAGCTAGTATCATATGTTAGAAACAGTACATAGAAGACAGGGCCTGAATGGGACTAGCAGGGACAGCAGCTCTAAATGAACAGGTGTCACTAGCCCCTGTGCATGATGATGAGAAAATGAAGGAGGTACCGCAAATAAAAGAGTAAACAGTGAGGTGGGGTGAGCCATTTGAATCCTTGTCCCCTGAGGATAGGAAGGATGTATGGTTTACCGACCGGTTTGGCCAAATATGTGGGGGCCAAGAGATATTGGAAAGCAGTGTCATATAACCCAATCACCAAGAAGTTGTTAGCTACAAGGAAAGAGTAGTCAATGTTCAGAATTATGGCGGTCATTACGACCCCGACGGTCAGTGCTATAGTGGAGGTATTACCGCCAAGAGGCTGGCGGTACCTACCTCCACTATTATGACATTTGCGGTTTGTCCAAAGCCAAACCGCCAAGTCAACACACCAACCGCCACGGCAGTAACGACTGCCGTGCTGGAGTCCTGGCGGCCGTCACTAGGCAGCCCATGGCATTTTGACTCCGCCCACCGCCATGGTTTCCATGGTTTCTGTACCGCCACGGAAACCATGGCGGTAGGCACTATCAGTGCCAGGGAATTCCTTCACTGGCACTGATAGGGGTCTCCCTTGCCCCCTCCCCAGAGTCCTCCCTCATCCTCCCCCTCCCACTGCTGACCCCTCACACATATACACACAAACATGCACATACATACACATCCATGCACACACCCATACACACATTCAGCCATGCATGTATACATTCAAACACACTCACAGCAACACTCATGAACATACATCCTGACACACACGCTAGAACACACGACACAACATGCACGTACACACACACCCACTCATGCACACACGCATTACACATGCATGCACGCATTCACACACAGTCACACACACCCCCACGCACAACACCCACCCACTCCCTCCTCCTGTCGGAGAACCCGACTTACCTGCTTGCAGGGTGTCCTCCGGCAGGAGACGGGATGCGGCATTCCTGGCCACCAGCAGTGTCTGCCAGCAAAACAATGCCAGGCCGTATCATGGAACACGATACGGTAGGTGGTGTTTTGCTGGTGTGGTGCTGCTGCTGGCAGCAGTGCCACCTTATTGCCGTCTGCCGCCATTACCGTCGCTGGAATTCCACCAGTCTTCTGGCAGAATTCCGGCTACTGTCATAATGGCATGGACGGTCGGTAGCCATGGCGATGGTATGTTGCCGCCCGCCGCCGTGGCGGTAGGCGGCATTTGCCCCCAAGGTTCTAATGAGGGCCTATATGTTGTGTATCAGGCATTGAACTAAAAATTACCTGGGACTTGTCACATTCATGCTGATTCTTAGTCCACCGCCAATGGGTTAGCCACCTGGCTTCCCATATGACATACACATAACTGGCAAATACAGTAAAAGAAGTTTGGGGAAAGGAATTGTGGCAGGAAATTTTGGAAATGCTAGCACAAAGTACAGTTACTGTGTATCATGTAGATGCACACTGTTCCACTGATTCACTAGAATGCTTGTTCAATTCCCTTGCAGATGACAAATCCAAAATTTCAGAGGCAGAGGTGGCGACACAGAGTTCTGACTTAGTGGGAATTGCTGAATGGGTGCACCTGGGAGAGAAAGCCACTTATGGGTGGGCAGAGATTAGAGGGATAAACATACCCCTAGACTTTATAGAGACTGTGATCATGCAATCTCCTATTTGTCAACACACACAATAGATATCTATCCCGCAAACTGTCAGAGGGTCAGTTGGGGAGATGGAAGTTACCAGTGCAGATATGGCAAATTGATTACTTTGGGACACTACCGACTAGTCACAGGTATCAATATGCTTGCACAGTAGTAGACACTTATTCTGGTTACCTGATTGCCATCCTTTATAAACGTGAAACTCAGTACATCACTATTAATACTCTAGACTTGTTAATGTTATATTATGGAGTCCCACTCCAGGTCCAGAGTGACAATGGGTCACATTTCAAAGGGAAATTCATACAAGACTACTATTTACAGCACATTATTGAGTGGATTTATCACATTCCTTATTATCCACAAGCTGCAGAACTGATTGAGAGAATTAACAGCTTGCTTAAAGCCCAATTACAAAAACTATCAGATGGAACTTTGAAAAACTGGAGAGAGCATTTAAATTAAGGCCTCCAAATTTTGGACTACAGGCCACTGATAAATGCAGAGACTCCATTGATGAGAATGCTAAGCCAAGCATTACAGACACAACCCCATGGGGCAACCAACACCAACCTGTATTGGGAAACAAAACCAGGAGCCTTGGCTCCTTACTGAGCCACACCAGAATCTCCAGGTCTTGATTTACATGCTTTTAATGCTTACACCTTGAAACAAAGAGACATGGCACTTTTTGAAACAGGTGTTGGAATACAGGTTCCTCCGAAGTATTTCGAATTGATTGCTCCCAGATCTAGGTTGGCACTCAAAGGTATTCAGGCCTTCGTGGGACTGATCGATGCAGACTACCAAGGAAAAATTAAAATTATTTTCCTGAATATTGGAAATACTGATTTGATGATACACTCTGGAGATCGATTCACACAAATTATCCCAGTGTATGGAGGAATTGTGAAAAAGGAAACTGCCCCAGCTCTCCTTACAGTTTGTGGGGAGGAAGGTTTTGGTTTGATTGACAAAAACCCTGGTGCTAAGGTGTGGGTAGAATCCCCAAATCATCCTCCTGAACCAGCAGAAATCATAGTCAAGGGTAATGACAATGTTTTGCTAGTCATGAAACCCAGTAAAGAATGATGGGGGCATGTAGCAGCTGACAAATGTCATTTGCGAGAATGATCATACTTGTCTCTTTGACAGATCATACTGCTGCTACGTGGTCTCCTTTCAGGCATGTGCGGGTGGGGTCAGGAGAGATGGAAAGCCCCCAGCTCTGAAATGATTGATTGACCACACTGATTGATACCTTTACTGCACTTACCTGAAAATGTTTGGACACATCTGGCAAGAGTTGTACTCAACAGATTGGATTTTTGCATGGGAGCCATGCAAAGCACGATGGTCATCGTATCCACCGGTCTGGTTTCTATACCTACACCTGCAACAATTCAGAGCCACTGCCATGTATTTTTGTTCCTATGCAGAGAGTGTGCTCATGTTGTTCAACGTGGACTTGCATCATTTTTGGCTTTAACATTAAACAGAAAGGTCTCCAAGCATTCCCCACCAATGCATGAGTTCCATTTCTTGCTTTCTTGAGAAGCAATTTGAGGGTACTGGCCTCCATACATGTCCAAGTTAGTAGTGTGGTTCGCCAACTTTGAAGAACAGGAAGTTCAGGTGCCTGCCACACATTGCTCCCTGTATTTTAAATAAAACAAAGGCAAGATCAATGAATCTGCTAAAGTGTCTTTCACCTTTCACTCTCTGGGTAGCTCAACAGACAGGATTCAGGTGCGAGCGCAAGATTGTGTCCTGTGAGCCTGTGAGTTCAGCCACCATGCCTGTAACCACTGGACAGACCAGGTAAAGCGCCAGAAAGTTCCACACCACATGGTAAAACCCAAGTTCTAGTAATTTACAACAAGCGCACATCGGGGACAATACCAGGAATATGGGCTTAATATGTTGAGGAGAAAGTTAGGTGTGATGCTCATAATTGAATTCACATAATTGAATTGTGTGAAGTGAAATTGTGGATTACAGGATATATCCTTAACCATTTTAGGCACCCGGGACCAGGCCTTACCTGACAGAGGCTGCTGTAGTACTCCATCCCATCCAGTGCATGCACCAGTGGTGTGGTCAGCGGTGCCAAGATGAGTGACATACAAATGGTTATACACAATGTGTACTATCAGAGGACAGAAGTATATGTAACATGACATAAGTGGGGGTCTCCCCCTCCCCAGGCCTCCATTGCAGTGCATGCTTTACGTCATGAAAGATTAAGAGCTGACCAGCTCCTAATCCATAGGTGTCCATAACATGTAAAAAAGACATGAAGGACGCCTTGTGATAGAGATCCCCCTTTTGAACAACTCCTGCTTGCCTCCAGGGGTCCTTGTCATAGCTCTGCACCATGGCATGAAGCAGGAGAATTTCCCAGATCACAATGGACAGTGAGTATGAGAAGTGAGGGCCCTTAGGATGCATGACTCTCCGCCAACAGGTACAGGCAACCGTGATCTGTATTGTGTCCCATTGGGGATGGATAGTGAAGTCGTAAATGCTCAGGTTACCTAAGAAAGCCTAGACAAGTGGTAGCTCAGGGTATGTGGGTGAGTGAAACCATTGCAATTTCACTGCTGCGTAGTAGAGCTTGAAGTTAGGCACCCCTAGCCCACCCTCGATCGGTGCATGCTGGAGTGTAGCAAAGGCGACATGTCATCAACCCTCACCCCAAATCATTTGGAGCAGTAGCCCATGGAGCGCTCTGAGGAAAAACGTCTAGGAAGCACAATCAGGAGAAATCTGAAAAAGTAGAGTACTTGGGGCAATACTAGCATCTTGGAGATTGTCATCTGACCTAGCAAAGATAAAGGCAACCCTCGCCACAAAGGTAAAAAATGGCAGTTAAAGTCTATTACTCTGTCCTTGTTGTCCTCTTTTATGTTCTTCTCTGAGTGGTAGATCTGGACCCCCAAGGACTTGAAATCATCGTAACACCACTGAAGGCGAGTGCCTGGAGGCTCAACTCCAGGCAGTGTGGGTTGTGGCGCAAGTGGAAACGAACAGGACTTAGACCAGTTTGTGCAAATTCCTGATATGTCCCCAAAGACATCCAGCATGAACATGAGACCTGGAAGGGCAGTCTGTGCTGATGGGCTATTATAAAGAGTATGGATCTAACTCAGAAACTGTCTGAGCCCCATGGTCTCAAGGGTTAAGGAGAAGAAGTCCCAGCTGATTGTGTCAAACACCTTCTCAATTTCCAACGATGTAACCACCTTAGCGAAGGCATCCCCAGGAGTATTGTGGATTCAAGGTGTTACAGAGAGCCTATGGTTTGGTCTAAGGAGGTCAAAGATGGTGCGGGGGCTAGATTCCATGGTCAGGGTTCTGGTGTTCTCTGTTTTCCCAATCATGGTATGATGCAGGTAAGAGGCAACAAGTGAATGCTGTGGCATGGTAAACCGTGGTTGCGAGGAATAGGCAGGAGGTTGTTACAATCCCACACAAACAGGTGTGACAGATAATGAGTGATGGGAAACCCAAGTTCAATTATAGACAAAGCCCCTGATGAGGGGTAGAGTCCTAGGGTTCCAGGTGTAGACTGCCACTGGCAGATTGCAGAGAGAGGGTCCTGTCCAGGGCCCTGTCCAGGCAGGTGCTGCTTTGAAGGCACACGCCTTCACCCGGGAGGGCACACTACGGTATGGGCGCTGGTCTGCTGGGCACCCTGACCCAACAACCACATCAGTCTCACAGGTACCTAGGTGTTGTGTGTTGAGCAGAGATGTGTCAGGGCACAGTACCAGCGGCAGGGTTGCAGGACACTGGTACAACACTGCATGGTCAAACAATCACACTGATACCAGATTCAGATTCAGTGAGGCTCCACCAGTGCACCAGCAGACCTCTACAGTTATTGCACTCCAGCAGTGCCCCTGAGCATTCACAGGGTTGATCAGTGCCACCCCACGGGCCACCAAAGATCACAATATACCAGAAGGACAAGCCCGTCCCTGGCACAAGGTCCGCTCCCCCAATGACAGTCCACAACATGGGGGCAAGGCACAGCTCCATATTCGGGCTGTTTTGGAAAAAATCAGAGCTACTGATAACTCTCAGGGATCACACTGTGACCCTCGGTTATGCCTTCTGTGATGAGACCTGCTGCCTTGCTGCCTTGCTGCCCCGATCAACCAGGCAGTCCTTGTGCATCTTAAGCATCACTCTTCAGTTGGCATAAGCAGGTTATAATAGTCCAGGCCCTCCGCCCATCAAGGGGTTGCAGAATTCTAAGGTAGGTCAGCCGTATTGTGCCTTGATGGCATGGGTTATGTTGGCTCGATGTTGGTATGGATTGACAGTACCTCTGTGGCACAGCATATTAGGGCCAAGGCAATGCAGGTCAGATGCACTGATGCCACTGCCAGTAGCCCCTTCGGGTCTGGACATGCCAGTAACAGGTGAACCATGTAGCTGGTAAGAAAACTGTGCTGGAAATAATTCCATGTTCTTACAAACCATGCCAGTGTCTGTTGGCAGCAGACAGCAGGTGGAAGGGTGCCAGCATGAGGGTGGTGTAGTGCTGTAGCACTATCGCTTTGCTTGCTGCGTAACACACACCACTCACTGCTCCACGAGATGGCCCCTGCTCCAATCAAGCATCTGAGTAGAGAGTGGCCACGCCAGCCCATACTCTTCAATGCCACTTCCAATTGCCTTATGGAGGGTCACAAGTGTGTTGAAAGCAGGTCTCTTGGTTAATGGCACCTGCAGAATGCAATCAGGGCTGAGGGTAGCACGTCTGTGGGCAGATTCTGCTGATAAAGCAGGATACTGATTGGACCTGGCACAGAGATCTTTCAACAAGCGTCTGATATGGCAGCCATCTTGGCTGTGCCCCCAGAAGAGCCCACACTTAACAGCAGTATTTGTAACTAGAATACCCTGGTATGGTCCCTGCTACCCAAGCTCCAGACATAATTTCCTAACATGTTTCTTCACTGAGACCTAGTCATCAGGACTGAGATCATGGCACTGCTCCAGATATGAATAGGCAGTAACACTTTCAAACTGGAGGGACACAGAACTGATGCAACACAAAAGGATGATGGATGGAGTGTTGAACAATGCATACACTCACCCCCAGTCACAGATCTGGGTTTAATCCATTGTTCTTTTGCTCACCATGCCACCCCAGTTTGGACCCAGCTATATGCAAATCAGTCTTGACCCTGTTCCTCATGGGAACAGTCCAGCCCGAACTGCCAAGCCAGGTCCTCCCTGGACCGGAAGCAAGCATCCTGGGACCGATTTCAGGGTATCACCCTTCATCAGCCAGCTAGTTCCTTTCAATAGAACCATTTCATCTGTAATGTAAACACAAGTGTATTTTCAGGCATTGCAGGCAGTCTCATGGCTCTCCCCATGAATATGTAACAGGGGAAAAATCTTGTTTTTCTATCAGGAACACTGGAAAGAATCATTATCACAAGAGGCAAAGTGTCAAGCCACCTCAGAAATGTTTATGCATATACTTTGCCCAATCTGGCTTTCAATGTTCCAATCACCTCCACAATGCTGCAATGCAGTCTCTGCTCCACTTGTAATGCTGCATACAACGTCCTCAGGATCTCATTATTGAAATTAATTCCTTGGTCTGAGTCCAGTAAAGTCAGGGAACCAAGGGGCATATTTATACTTGTTTTGCACCGAATTTGCATCATGTTTTTTTGACGCATATTTGGTGCAAAACTTACTCCATATTTATACTTTGGCGCTAGACCTGTCTAGCTTCAAATTTATGGAGTTAAAGTAATTTTTTGTATTTCGGAAACCTACTTTGCGTCAATGAGATGCAAAGTAGGCATTCCCATGCACAAAATGTCTCTAAGGCCCTAGCGTCTTATTTATCCTCCCGTGCGGATCCCGGGGAAAGAAGGGGTAAAAAATGGTGCAAAGCTTGCTTTGCACCATTTTATAATGCCTGGGTCAGGGCAGGCATTATGGGAGCTGTGGGACTATCTTCATCGTGGAACACCATGGAATGAGCCCACAAGTGCCCTCCCTGGGCACCAGGGACATCCCCACCCACACCAGAGGGACAGCAGAGGATGGGGGACCCATACCAGGTAAGTATAGGTAAATATTTGTTTTTTAAGTGCCATTGGGGGCCCTGAAAGAGGCCCCCTACATGGAACTGGGTGCAATGGCCATGTCCAGGGGACCCTTGTCCCCTGTGCTGGCCATTGAGGTGGGGGGCTCAAAGTCTTTTCTAAGACAGGAGTCATGTGGTATGGATGGTTTTGCGTCAGGAAATGACTCTAGGCAGGTTAGAGTCATTTTCTTTTACTCTAACCTGCCTAACGTCATTTATTTGTGCAAAACCCCCTTCTTCCATACCACCACCCCCACCCAACTAACGTCTTTGTTTTTTACACTAGCCTTCCCTTTGCACCAGCTTGCACCATTCCATAAATATGGTGCCCGGCTGGTGCACTGAAATGGTGCAAGCCGGTGCTAAACATCTTTCGTGCAAAACTGCGTAGTGCAGTTTTGCACCAAAAAAGTATAGATAAGAGCTCAAATCTAGATGTCAACTCCCTCCACAACAATTAGGCTACTGTAAGACTGTCATTTCTTCAGGTTGGGTAGGCCTCCACCCAACGCAAGACGATGCACACAATCACTAGGACTCATCTAAGGCTGAAGCACAGAAGCATTTTAATGAAGTCCATCTGCAACCTGTTGAATGGCCCTCTTGATTTTCCTTTATGGCTCAGTCACTGGAGTTCTTTTCCCTACATTCATCTGTTGACACACAACACAACACAATTCTCCAGTCAACAGTTTACTTTGTGGGTTTTCTGGGTTATACTAATGTTGTGTGAATAAACTGACTATGGCATCCTCTCCAATATGTGCGGGTCCATGGAAATGTCTTGCCATTTGAAATAGTATGCTGTCAGGCAGTACTGTTTTGCCAGCTACAGAAGCCCACATATCATCATCTCTCCTTAAACAGCCTGCTCACATCCAACCCTGCTGTTCGGCTTCTGACACTTTCTCTTGAAATATTTTCACCTCCTCCCAGGTATCAGTTGTTGACCACAAAAGAGCGTAGTTAGTTTCACATTCATTCACATACTTACCATTGAAGTTTCATGACCCATAAGCACAGTATCGGGCAACCTCATCAGCATAATGTTTGCCCACTGTCACATAATTGTCACCACTGCGGTGTACAGAACATTTCACAACTGCTGTTTGTGCAGGCAGCTGTAGTGCTTCAAGCAATCTCATGGCATGTTCCCCACTGTGGATCAGGGATCCAGATGATGTCATAAATCCTACTTGTGACCATAAGTATCCGAAATTATGAACAAAACCAAAGCCAGACTTAGTATCTCTAAATATAATTACTTTCAGTTGATCAGAAACAGCAAGCTCTAGTGATAACTATGAATTCAGCCTCTTGTACAATGTATAGCCCTCCATTCCAGGAAGTTTCAACTCCTCCTGAAACTGTACAATCTGTATGGGCAGCTCTCAAGTTTCCTTCATTGTCTCTTAGACCGATCCACAAGCAGTGTGTGATCAGACTCTACCAGTGGCTCATCTCTAACATCTGGTCTCGCCTTAGTGCACGGTTCAGTAACATCAAGACGATCATGCCCAACATCCCTATAATCATTTTCATTCTCTGGGAGAGGCATTGAGGTGTCAGGATCCAAGATAGCACATCTACTAAGGGTGACATTCTCAGCCACCAGCATAATTTGTTCATATTTTGTGGCTATTTGTAAGATGCTGAGTGTGAGTATGTGCCAACAATATCTCAACTGAATGTAGCACAAGAACAGTTGGGATGTCCCATCATAATACTTGCACACCGTTCTATGCTGACAACAACTGCTACTGTAGCTTTAAGGCATCCAGGCAGTCCTGCTGCTACAGGAGTAAGAGTAGCAGAGAAGTAGGTCACAGGTCGTCTCACATTTCTGTGCATCTGTGTAAGTACTGAAAGAGCGTAGTGCTCTACTTAACTGCAGAAAAGCATATACGTTTTATTGTAATCTGGCATTCCGAGTGCCAGGGCATGACAGAGACTTTCTCTCAGATCTAGGAAGGCAGCCAAGCAGTTTTTACTACATTTATTGGATCAGACTTTTCCTTGTGTTTAAGCCTCTCAAAAGTTGGGTATCGACTGGCAAAAGAAGCTTACCATTCCCAAAAACATCCTGCCTTCTCTTTGGGTGGTTGGCAGATTCATTTTAAGAATTGCCATTATTCTTTCTTGTGACAACTTTCTTGCTCTTTTCTCAATGTGGTGTCTGAGGTATAGCAATTCCTTATGACAGTAGAGCACCTTATTCATGGATGCTTTATGTCCATTCTCAGCTGAGTGGTTCAACAATGCAAAGATGTCTTGTTTGCAAGCTTTTTGAGTATCAGACGCCATTAACAGGTCATCGGTGCACTGAATTAGGACATAGTTACAAGGCATGGTTAGAGCCTCAAGATTATTTTTAAGGATCTAATTATAGAATTAGGGACTCTCTGTATACCCTTGTGGGACTAGGCACCATGCCAAAACATGATTCTAGAATTGGAAAGCAAAGAGGTACTGGTTTTCCTCATGCAGGGTAATGGAGAAAAATGCCTGACACAAATCTATGACAGTGAACCACTCATCTTCACATGGAATTTAAAGCAAAATCAGAGCTTGATTCAGTATGTCAGGACAACAGGGAATAACAATGCTATTAATCCTTGTCAGGTCCTGCACTATATGGTATTTACTACTAGGCTTCTGCAAACCCATAATTGGTGGGTCACATGGACTCCCCATTATCTCCTTCAAAATGCATTTTTGTATCATTGACTCAATCACCAGCATAATCCCATCAATTGTTTTAGGGATCAGATAATACTGTGGGGTTCTTGGATACACAACATTGGGCTTTATTTTGATACAAAGAGCCTCAACTCCCGTTATGAGATCAATGTCTTTTCCTGAAAAGTCCAAGATCTCAGCTTCACTGTATCTCTAAGATCCAGAGGTAAATCATCAGGTGTTATTACTGGGTAAAACTCAATCTCTGTCCCTTGACTCATCAGTTTAAAGCCTACATCCTCATCCTGGGTTTGGAACTCTATGCCTTTTTGGTGTGCAATAGATAATGCTATTTAATTTGCACAATAGATCACGTCCTAGCAAGCTCACAGGACTCAAATCGCACACCACAAATTGGTAATTCGCCTCAAAGAACCCAATTTCAACAGGTACTTCTCTGATAGGGTTTGTCATGTGCTTATTTGTGACTCCTACAACTTGGATTCTTTTTCCAGAGAGGGTTAGGGTTGGAGCTTCCACTGTTCTAATAGTAGAGCGGGTAGCACCAGAACCAAAAATGATACAGGGTGGTCATTCACCTTACTTTCTACAAATGGACCACTCTGGTCTATCTCTAAGACAGCGCCAAGTGCGAAATCTTCCGCTCCCTGAGGTACCGTCATTGTGACTGATCAGAAATATAGCCCTCAAAGACATCAAACACAGGAAACTGCTGAAACGAGTTATGGCTTTGGAAGGAATTTTGATTTGAATTTGCAACTTGGTTTGAATTAAATCAGGGGCCATTGGCATTTTGCTGTGGCATCGGGGCTTGTGGAACCTACATCACTGGAACTTAGGACATATCAGAATTTTGCATTCTCTGTATGTTCTGAGGATGTACAGATTTATTACTCTGGGGGTGAATACACTCTAAATTCTGAATCTGGTTCTCATTCATCACTCTATTGGAATTAAGACAACATTCCTGCTTACAATGCCCTAACTTGTTGCAATAATGACAAGGATTCAATCGCTTCAAGGTTGCCACATCACTCCCAGTACTCGTTTGAACTGGAACACCACAACCTCTACCTTGTTGTGAGAACTCATTTCCACCTTTCATCACAGGAGCTTCCTGTTGATACACTCCTTGCTTAGAATCAACATTTCCTACAAAAGGTGGACTCAGACTTACTCTCTGTGCTGCTTTCATCGGTGCCACCATCGACTTCTCCTTCAACCATTTCTGTTTCATTTCCAACTAATCACTACACTATTTTGCATATCTCAGGATTCCATCAATTGAATTATTCTGCCAGCAAATCAAATGCTGTTGAATCATCAAGCTAATCTCAGGTCTCAATTTTGTCACAAACCAGGACACAAAATTTCCTATGTCTTTAGCTTCAAGAGGCTCCATTCCACTGTGCTTCTTAAACACTTACCACAATCTCTCATAGTGAGCAAGCACTCACCCTTTGGGCTTGTGAGTCATCCTGTCATGTTTTACCCAACCAACGTCCTTAGCTGGCATTTTCCTTTTCAAATAGGTATCACCTGTTGATAGTTTTTTCTCACCAACAGTGAAGGAGTATTTGTTATTGGATTTCTTAGACGTTCCTTTTCGGGACACGTCTTGCCACTTTACTATCTGCCCACAAGTACCCTGGTGCCACAGTGTCAAAGGAGGCATTTACATCTACCCACAAGACTTGTGAAATCTTCTCAAATCACTCAACCTGCTTATGCCATTCCACTGATTTTAATCTCAATTTTAGAAAATCATTAGAGAATGATGCAAGATCACTCTTACTGTAAAGCACATGGACATAGCTTCAATCAGGCACTTTCCTCAATGGATAATTTGAAGCAACCTTTATATCCATTAAAGAAGGAGGCGGCTCTCCCTTTGGCTTCCTTTGTTCTTTCTTCTTCCTCTATCTGCTTTCCCACTTATCCAACTCACTCCATTCCCGGATGCTACTAATTAATTCCTTAATTTACATTTTAATTCCTCATGTTCTCGTACTGAAAATGTCATTCTCATCAAAACATGCATGATAGCTTTTCTGCAGTGATGTGGTTTGGTTTAAAATCACTATGGGGGTCATTCTGACCCCGGCGGGCGGCGGTTGCCGCCCGCCTTGCGGGAACCGCCATTTGGCCGCACCGCAGTCAAAAGACCGCTGGTGCCATTCTGACCTTCCCGCTGGGCCGGCGGGCGCTACCCAAGGTAGCGCCCGCCGGCCCAGCGGGAAGGAGCCCTGCAACACAGAAGCCAGCTCTGAATGGAGCCGGTGGTGTTGAGGGGGTGCGACGGGTGCAGTTGCACCCGTCGCGCTTTTCACTGTCTGCAAAGCAGACAGTGAAAAGGTTAATGGGGCCCTGTTACGGGGCCCCTAGACACCCGTTACCGCCAGCCTCTTCCTGGCGGTGACAACCGCCAGAAACAGGCTGGCGGTAAGGGGGTCAGAATCCCCATGGCGGCGCTGCTTGCAGCGCCACAATGGTGGATTCGCCCAGCCGGGGGTAAACCGGCGGGAAACCGCCGGCCCCGGTTTTCTGACCGCGGCTTTACCGCTGCGGTCAGAATGGGCAAGGAAGCACCGGCAGCCTGTTGGCGGTGCTTCCGTCATTCGCGGCCCTGGCGGTCTTTGACCGCCAGGGTCGGAATGACCCCCTATATAAGTTTGATCCAATTTATGCAATATATCATGAACTTGTCCTGCCCATTTAGTAATGTCTTACACGTGAATACAAGTTCATTTTCTTGGTAGTTATCTAATCGGGAAAGATCACGCTTACCTTGTATCATTTCATCCAGTTTTAGATTTAGTTTGACCACATTCACTGCATTTACCCTCACTGGTGATTGAATTATTTCTCTGCCTGATACTGAACCTTCATTTTCTCTCGGGAACCTATTGTCAAATCTAATCAAACCATCTACTGCTCTGAGATTAATATCATTTTGTATTACAGGGGTACTGGACTCTGTCCTTTCTCTAGGACTACTATTGCTAACACCCTGAGGTGAATTCTAAATATACATGTTAGGATTTTGTGATCATGGAGTAGCATCTTTTACAGGAGTAAGTCCTGTCTGATTCACGATTGATACTGGAGAGACAAAATAACAGGTATTCATCTGAGTTGGGGCTAAAGGAGTTCCTCCTATTCCTGGAACCACAGGAGTATTAGCTGCCACATCTCCTCCGATGGAGATTTTCAAAGAATGTGTAATCGACCCTGCCCACTCGGGTTTATGCAAAGGAACTACAGGACCTATAGTGATTGGAACAGCAATTGCCTCTGAGGTATTTGGAACAGTGGAGCTAACAGGGACACTAAACCCTGAGCTCTCTTCTATCAGGTTGTGACTTAGTAGACATTCCAGAGTTTACATTGGCAACTGCTCTATTCATTCCTTCAGTTTGGGTCACAGTATATGGAGGTGGACACTCTGACAAATACATATCTAGGAGATCATCACTAGAATCAATATCACAGTTTTCTCACAGTTTTTGCCTGAACTCTCTGGGTTTCCTGTCTTTTCCTTCCTCTTTCCTTTCTTTTCTTTCTCTTTCTCAAGTTTTTCACTCAACAATGCAAGGTAAAATCTCATTTGCTCCATCATATCAGTCCTCCACCGCTGTTGTTTTGCATCCCATCTAGCAGCTGCACAGCTACACACTGCCTTTGGGACTCTTCCCTGATACTTTTTCCTTTCCTTAACATAAGCCGTGTGCTCCCAAGCACTAAAAGCTTCCAACTGTGCAGGTCTAGGGGGTAGTTTCATTCAATACAATAGCCTTCACAAGTTTTCAATGATTCTAAACTTAAGGCCTTCATTACGAACATGGCGGTCCATTTTGCGCCACTGGTGGAGGTGGTAAAAACCGCCAACAGAGGAGCGGGCTGGACCGCCAAATAATGAACCAAACGAAAGACAGGCATCCCGAAAACCACCCACCGCCAGCAAAGGAATGCTGATGACGACGGCAGAGTCCGCCCACAGGCCGACAGAAAGGCCCAAGCCGCCCATCAAATAATGAACCACCATTCCACCGCCAGTTCGGGGCGAGAACCACCGCCACGCAAAGCCAGGCAGAAATGGACCAAATATAAGGAAACACTCACCGGAGAGCCACACAACGTGCTGAAGCAGACATGGATAGAGAGCTACAGATCATGCCAGCCCTGCTCCTGGCCATATACCTCCATGACAGAGACCGCCGACGAAGACGACGACAGTAAGTACCGCATTCTATGAAACAAGGGAGAAAAGGGCACAGTTACATACCCAACCCCCCAACCCTTCACAGCAGCACAAGTCATACACCCCACAGCAAGAGGTACTTACCCGACACAAGGCTAATTAAACTTGACCATAGTACATACAAATGGCCCACACCCATAAACAGGGTTCAACAGCGTGCCACCAAACACAGGTGACACAGAAATGTTTAATGTGAAGCTCACAGAGCCAAACAGTCCAAACAGGGCCAATGGCCAGTCCGTGTGGCTACAATTGCCATGGGCCACAATGGACCCAACCTGACTCCCACAAGTGCATGGTACTCCACCTAATGGGGCAACATATGGGCATCCAGGCACCTCATGGAACGGGGGCAGGGGGTGGTGGGGGTGGGGATTTGTGACGGGGTGGGCCTTGGACTTTCGTTTGGAAGGTGGAGGGGGGTGGGTTTGTCCTTTGAAGGGGGTGGGGGTTGTTTACATCGGGTGGAGCTAGATGGACTCGGCTTAGAATGGGCCTTTTTTATCTGGGGAAGGGGCACAGGAATGTGAAGGGCGGACAAGGGTGGGCTGTGATGTGGAAGGAGTGGAAAGGGCAAGGAGGTGAGCACGCTTGGGGACAAGACGGGGTGGGCCAGTGGGTCGGAAGAGGTCAGCACAGGAGAGGATAAGTTTCTTCGGAGCAATTGGGGTGGTCCGGCATGAGGGCGTGGGAGTGGAGGCAGAGGCAGTGGATGTCTGTGGTGTAGGGGTGCGTGTAGTGGGTGCAGGTGACTGGACAGTGTGCTGTGGTGTGGTGGATGTCTGATGGGTGGGTGTCGGTGTGTTTGTGTGTTTTTGGAGGGGGGTGGACACAGTGGGAGAAGATAGACAGCTAGTGTGGATGTATGTTGTGTGGGTGTCTGCAAGTCTGGTAAGTGTTACGCATGTGTCAACTACAGTAGTTGTGGTGAGTGCAGGTGAGGTGTATGGGGTGCATGTATGGATGTCTGCTATTGTGGTGAGTGCAGTAAGAGGAGCAGCAACAGTGACTGAAGGTGCAGTGCATGAGGGTGTGGATGTAGAGGGGATAGACAGGGAGGCGGAAGAGGTGGGCACACTGGGGGAAGTGGATGTTGTTGTGTGTGCATGTGTCTGTTGGCTGTGTGAATGCTTGTGGGAGGTGTGATGCTTGTGTTTTTAAGTGTGTTTCTTGTGTGTTGATGTGCTTGACTGCATGTCTGAATGTGTGCCTTGGATGGGTGAAGGGAGTGGGGTGCTGGAAGGGGCAGAAGAGGTTGGTGGGGGGACAGAATGGCCAGGGAAACTGGCTGCCGTCTGAGAGGAGGCCAGAGCCTGAAAGATCTCTGTAGGGCAGACACAGCACTGTGAATGCCATCCAGATAGGCATTTGTCTGGTGCACCTCTGATGCTAGCCCCTGGATGGCATTGACGATGGTTGTCTGCCCTGCAGAGATGGTTCTCAGGAGGTCAATAGTGTCCTCTGTGAGGGCAGCATGGCTGACTGGGGCAGGGGAGGAGGTGCCTGGGGTGGAGGAGATGCCCACCTTTCTGGGTGAGCGGGCACGGGCAATTCGGTGGGGAGCAGAAGGGAGAGCGGTGATGGAATAGGGTGTGGCGGAAGATGTCACGGTAGTGATGCGGCCACTAGGGTCCACCCCCGCCAGGGAGCCCCCATCAGAGGAGGTCTCGGAGTCACTACCTCCTGTGGTAGTTGCCTCCCCCGTGGAACTCCCCTCGCCCTCCCACCTACTGGTCCCCTGGGAGTTGGTTGTCTCTGCCTCTGAGGATCCGTGGGCCTCTGCTTCCCCACTTGCTGGTGCCGCAGCTTCCTCTCCAGATGTTGATGCTGTACCAAACCAACACAAGAGAACAGGGATGGGGAGACAAAACAGGAGGGACAATTGTAAGTAGCTGAATGGAGGTACATGATGTCCAGACATACACCCACCCAGAAGACACACCCAACATGCAGCACCATTCACTATGCCCTTGGCCATGCCCCTGACTACTGACCAGAGTACTGCTCTACACCCATCCCCTGGACTACCTAAAGAGGCGACATATGGGAGACCTGACAAAGACACCCCTACATCCTTCGGGGACCACAAAGTAGATGGACACCAGTCGAAGTCCCTGCCTCTAAGCAGCATGAACTCTAATGCACACCTAGACATCCTTCCAGACTGAAGTATGCAAAATGAATACTCACCCCCTTGTGACTGCTGTGCAGCCTTCAAGCGCCCATCCAGGTCTGGGTACGCCACTGCCAGGATCCGTCGCATGAGGGGGGTCAGTGCCCAACGGGCACCCCTTCCAGGTTGGGAGGACTTCCCCAGCTGGGCTTCACTGATATTACGCGCACAGTGCCACAGGTCCTCCCACCTCTTCCTGCAGTGGGTGCTCTGCCGGTTGTAGACCCCCAATGTCTGCACCTCCTTGGCTATGGCATGCCAAAGTGCCCTCTTCTGGTGTGCGCTGTCCTAAAAGTGTGACACAGAAATGGAACACAGAGGTCAGGCACTTGCACGATAGGTACATCTGGCTATTCGTCCACTATGGGACGGACAGTACTGTCATACATACAGGACATACACACACAGCATGCCATGCACCATGGCCCATGCAGGCTCAGAGGTGCACACATATGTCCAATCAACACCATCCATTACACACACACAGTGCCCCCCAAACCCAGACTCAACTGTACCTCTGGCCGTCCATACAGTTTTGCGTACAGGGGCAGGACCCCGTCCACTAGCTTCTTCAGTTCCTCCTGGAAGAAGGCCGAGGCCCTTTCCCCTCCAACACGAGGCACATCCATACCCAGAGGCAGGCCACAGCAGTACACACAGTGGAGTACCTGTCCACACGGGATCAGGGAGTCAAGTGAATAAACGATTACAAACTTGGGTACGTTCCGTGGCCGAGTGCACCGTCACCGCCGGCGGTGATCATGATACGCCAGGATTCCCCATTGGCATCCATGTTCACCAATGAGGGTGCGAACAGCGGTAAACACTGCCTTTTGCTGTGATGTCAACCACTAGCGGTATGAGGTCACTTCCACAATGAAAGGCCAGAATTACAGTGGGCAGACATCTTGCCATGACCTATGCATTTCAAAAATAAACTTTTCACAATGCAGGCCCTACTAGCCACATGAAGCACCTAAGCCTCTGTCCATTAAGTATTCTACCACACATGAAATACTCTGTTCCCACTTTGTGATGTACATGTATAGGTACATGTAGGTAGCAGTTAATGTAGAGTCACTACAATGAATTATGCAGTGCACAAATGATGGCAAGTGTGCCTATGTGTGTGTCTTCATCGCACCTTTTTGAAACTCCTCGTAGGTATCGACACTTGTGGCGAGGAAGGGCACCATCGGTTACCCACCACCTGTGGATGTGAGGACCATGGTGGAGTGTCAGATCATAATCAATTACAGACTCACAGGTGCAACAATTCAGGAACTTTGTGCTTTACTGGATCCTGCACTAACTCTGGGAAATTGTAATCAGCATGCCATCCCAACTGAAGTGCAGGTGCTCTCTGCACTTTATTTCCTGGCCACGGGCTCATTTCAAGTGACAGTGGGCATGGGTGCTGGATTTTCACAGCCTATGTTCAGCATGGTACTGACAAGTTTTCTGAATGCATTTGTACAACACTTGCAGTCCTATGTGAGGTTTCCCCATAGTACTGACCTCCCTGCCATCAAGTCTGAATTCTATGTCTTTGCCAACATATCCCATGTTATAGGTGCCATCAATGGCACCCACATACCGATCACCCCCCCAAGAGTGAGTGAACAAGTGTACAGAAACAGAAAGAACTTTCACTCCATGAACATCCAATTGGTATGTACTGCAGACCAGGACATCTCACATGTGAATGGCATGTTCCCAGGTTCAGTCAGTGATTTCTTTGTGTTAAGGAACAGTAGTGTGCCACAGAAGATGGAACAACTCCAAGAGGACAGAGGGTGGATCATAGGTAAGGGTGCCTGTCACTAACTGGCACATAGCAGACAGCCAGGCTGTCTGACTAAGGGGCATAACAATGATGAATCTGTATCGCACCTTTTTCTAGGTGATTCTGGCTATCCAAACTTGCACTGGCTCCTGACACCAGTGAGGAATCCCAGGACGGATGCAGAGAGGAATTACAGTGAGGCCCATGGACCTTCTAGAAGGGTGATAGATAGAACTATAGGTCTCCTGAAGGCTAGATTTAGTTGTCTACATATCTCTGGGGGTTCCCTGGCCTATGGGCCTGATACAGTGTGTAGAATAGTGGTGGCCTGCAGCATGCTGCACAACGTGGCAATGACACATTCTATCCCACTCTTGGAGGTGGAGGGTGCTGTATGTCCTGATCAGCTACCTCAGAGAGGGGAAGAGAGTGATGATGAAAAGGGGAAGATGTCAATTCCAGGAACCAAATGATACAACTCTACTTCCAGCAAATGTGTGGGACTTGGGCCTGACAATGGGGTTTGTGACAAATACTGTCAGTGTGTTCAGTCATATAGGGGGGGTTGGTAATGACAGGTAAAATATGGTCCACTTCTGCTTGGTACAGATAGAAATTGTATGCATTTACTCATTGCCACCATTTAGGCACACAGGACTCCCTTCATGAACAGATTTGCCAATAAAGTAGTTCTCAGCCAGATGCATCCATACTTCACTTTGTTCACAATTTAATACACACAAGGGACAGTGTTACAGATGTGATATGTGTTTTATTGGTTGATGTGAGTGATTAGTGCTATTTACAGTGATGGCAAGTTGTAAGGGGTGGGTGTCCTCAAGACCAACATGGTGGCACCCTTGTTGGTACTAATGATGGGTCCATCTTGTCTTACAGTAGTTCATATTGCCTCTTAGCAATGTGTGGTTGGTGATTGGGTGGGATGGTTGCTGTGCAGATTGTTGCTGGGGGCATTGTTCTTTGCTGGTGTTCCAGTGCCATATCTTGGCCTGAGGGTGTGTTTGGGCACCTGCTGTTGATCTTCAGGGGATGACATGGTAGGCCCTTGGGTTTCCTGTGAGGGTAGTTCCTGTGATGTTTCTGCTGAGGGGGTAATCTGATGCTGGTTGTCCGGTGCTGTTGCGGGGGCCTCTTGTCCTGTGTGGGTGTCACACTGGTTTTGGACCAGCTGCAGCAGTGCTCCTGCTATGGTGGCCATTGTGGTGTTGTGCTCTTTCCACTGCTCAATTGCCAGTTGGTGGCGTTCTTGCTGCATCCTCTGACTGTGCTCCAGAGTGGACACAATCTGTGCCAAGCTGTCATGAGTATGCTGGTAGGCCCCCAATACCTCTGATATAACGTCCTGGGCTGCTGCATCCAAACTGTGGCCTCCCCCCGGCCCACTGCCACTTTTGCACTTGCCCTAGCCCCCTATGCCTATGTCCCCTGTACAGGTCTGGCAGTACCACTTGTACTGGGGTCCTCGCCTTCTTGCATGTTGGGAGTGGGAGACTGTGGCCTCTGTACCTATGTTCCACCCGTCTGTGGCCTGGATACACTGGTGTGGGGACACTTGCCCTGGGTTGTTGGTCTTGACTGGGTGGTTGGGGTGACAGTGGTTTCCTGGGTGGGGCTGCTGCATGGTGAGAGTACAGGACTGTGTGATTGGCCTGCCTGCTCATCAGTGTCCAGGGATCCTTCACCAGTGTCCTGTGAGGTGTCTCTGTCTCCCTGGAGGCACTGGCACTCCTTGTCTCGTCCGTTAGGATTGCATGGGTGGTGGTGCCTGTTGGGGGACATAAACATGTCTGTTACAGCTGCATGAACATGTGAGGTGAACAGGACTGGGCTATTTTGTGCTGGTGTTACTTCCAGTGGCTTTCCAGGGTGCCTTTGTGAGGTTGATATTGCATTTAGCGCCAGTGTGGGGTTGCATTGTGGTGTGTGGTGTCGTTCCATTGTGGGTATTGCAGGGGTGGGTGGCTGTGCACAGGGGGAGGGATGCGGACCTGTTAGTGGGTTTGTGGTCATGCAGGGGGTGGATTTAGTGGCTGATGCCTGGGTGGGGTGATGGTCCTGGTAGGTGTGGGTGGGGTGGGGTGGGGTGGTGCATGCATTACAGGTATGGTGTACATGGGGTATATGTTGATGACTTACCCGAGTCCATTCCTCCAGTGAGTCCACTGAGTCCCTCAGGGTGCAGGATGGCCAGTACCTTTTCCTCCCAGTCTGTGTATTCTGGTGGTGTTGGTGGCGGTCCTCCCCCAGTCTTCTGCACTGCAATGTGGTGCCTTGATGCCATGCCCCTGACCTTCCCCCCGCACGTCGTTCCATCACTTCCAGATGTCGTCCCTGGTGCATGGATGGTGTCCCACTGCATTGACCCTGTTCACAATGGTCTGCCACAGCTCCATCTTCCTTGCGATGGGTGTGTGCTGCACCTCGGCCCTGAATATTTGTGGCTCCACCTTCAAGATCTCGTCCACCATGGTCCTTAACTCTGATTCGGTGAATCGTGGATGTTTGGGGGGTGACATGGTGAGTGTGCTCAATGGTGTTGGGGCTGGGAAAGAGGTGAGGGTGCTCTGCTGTGGGTCAGTGTGCGTCTCCTGTATGCTGGCGTTCGCTGTCTGCCTCTCGTGCTCTCAGTCTTCTTGGCCTACATTCATTGCAAAGAATTATGCGGTATGTCTGGGGGTGTTTTATGGGGTTCTGGATGTGTGTTAGGTGTGTGGGTTATATGCTTATCCAATGTGTGCACTTCTTGCTGTTGAGTCCACTTGCCGCCTGTGGCGGTCGCAGCTGCCAATGGTCGTCCAGCCTCCACTGTCCACCAAGGTGATTTGTGCATCATTATTTGGAGGGCAGATGTGGGTGTGCTTGGCCGTGGCGGGGTGGGGATGTCCGGGATTCCCGCCAACAGGGTCATGGTGGGGAGTGGTTGTCTGGTAATTTTCGGCGGGGATGGGATTTTCGTTCATTATATGGCAGGTTTCCATTCACTGCCAACGGCGGGATTCTGTTCACCCCCGCCACAGCGGTCGGCAGTGTTTCCTGCCGTGTTCATAATGACCGCCTAAATGTGCCATAGTGTGGAAAAATCAATACACCTTTTTTCTTTGTGATCTTATGCCATTGACTCAGCCAAATACATTTGTGAAGCCCTACATTTATGGCAATACAATGACCTTGCATATCGCCAGGTGTCGCCTTTTTCCCTAAAAAAACAGGTATTCTTAAATCTACCCTAATCTAGTTCCATATAGCCTTCAAGAATTTCATTTTTTAGCAAGTGTGTCAATAATCATAAATAGGATACAATTTTAAACAAGGAATACATTATTTCTGCTTCAAATTGTGTCTGTTGTCAACACCCAATAACAGCACAACACTGCATGACACAGTCAACCAATAACAGCATAAATGCCAACTGTCCAATCTCAACAAAGCACAATGTGACGTCCTTCTCACTCCTTGCAGCAGCTCACCCTCCTTCACAATTCTTTGCAAACATTGCAATACAAGTACAATAACAATGGCAAGCAAATTCAACAACTTTGTCTGCTTCACTAAAGAATCAATAGTATCTAATCACGCAAGAAATGGTCCGGGGTGACACTTTTCGGCCTCTTCTGACTCACACCTCGAGTAGCAGGAAATCACCCATATTAATGTAGTTTTGCTCCTACGCAGACAGATCTACCACATCAACCATACCTTACTCTCACATAAAGATATTTGTCTCTAACTCAATTGTGCAGCTGATGGTACCTCAAGACTAACAGCACCAAACAGCAGACAATTACAACACAGTGTCTTCCACACTGATAACCTATTACTATCCTTTGATCTTAGGCTACGTCAAACCTGATAACACTTCAACTTCTTCACACTAAGCACTTCCGCTTCCACACAACAACTTAAAATATCCCTGCATGACACCACACAATCTCACCAAAACACAGCAAGCTATTCAGAAGCAATTGCAACGTGCAACCCTATTGATACTCACTTCTCTTTAGTTGCAACTTCCTTCCAAATTTCTGAAAGGCCACTGCTCCTCCAAACCAAGATATGTGCTTCAAGATCGGGACAGGACTTGGTCAACACTGGGCTTCCACAGTAACTCCCACTATCTCAGTAACTGAACAATCTGACATGCCACTATTTGAGATTGAACTGGAGAGTGACTCACAATCTTTCTTCTGATGGACCTTTAAAGTTGACTGAAAAGCAGAGGGAGTCAACTATAGTAAACATTTCAAATTTTGTGAAGTCTGGATGGCCACACAATGAGGGCCACGAATCGGTGATTGAAGTTAGGTAATTTTATTTCCAATCAATAATCAATCCCATATATATGTGTGTTATGAAAATATAAAGATACAGGATAAGAGTTGGCAAGCTCAAATAACGCAATTGCTTCAGTCTTAATAAATTAAGATACAAGATAAAAACGGTCACTGCAGTACAGAAATTGTGAATTAAAAATAACTATTCCATTAAGAAACTCCTGTTCTCTCCCCTAAACTTGAAATGATTCTAAATTCATCTAATCAGAGTTCTAGGTAAGGAATGAGTATGGTTTTTGAATGAAATCTTAAGGAAATTTGGAAATGCAAGAATGGGCTAGCATAGTGAAGTCTCCAGTAAAAGTCTTCCAGCAAAGGAGTTTAGCATAAAACTCCAAACTTGCAAGAATAAAGGAAGCAGAGAGGTCAGTACTTCTCAAAGTCTAAAGGACTCTGCTTTAACCTTTAACAGCATAAGCACTAATTAAAACAAACAAACCCTTCAACAACAATTGTATTTCTTCCCTACCCACCAGGAACTAATCGTCTCTTTGTCCCTCTTGAGCATTGGCAAAATCACCTGAATTTCTCATCTCACAAGTCTTTGGACAGTTCCCCCACTTTGCACATATCCCATTCCTGATACGTGATAAATAGGAGACTTCAGCTGCTCATTAGGTCTTCACGTCTCTTGCCAAGCTCTCTCTTCTAAGGCCTTACTATCAGCAAACTAATAGATATAACAATACTCCTTTTCTTTAGCTAATGTCCTATTACTTACCAGCAATCTTTATTACTCCTGGCCCTGTTGATCTCATCCCAATAATTACGTATGAGATATATTTATCTCTCAGACAAAAAACATAACAAAAAGGATACTGGAACTCTACACCACCCCCTCCCACCGGGAGTACATAAGATGTACTTACCAAGCATTCCTTCTGACCTACCAAGCCCCAATCATGAAGGCAGGCTTTCTGGGAGGGAGTGTGGGGTGTAATGAATGGGACAAGGACCACAGGGCCAGGAATAATGAAGGTTGCAAGTAAGATTACCAGTAAGTAATAGGACATAACCCTTAGGCCCCCCTTGTCCTTGTCCCATTCATTAAGTATCCAAATACCCAAGCCGAGAACCCGGCATTCACCGAGAAAGATATCTCGAAAGGATACTACACCATACAACAACACCCAAAAGTGATTTATTAACACAGGTAATGCTATCTATATTTAGCCACCCATTCCATCTTGACCACTGACTCCATTTTGTGCTTAGCGTAGCTTCAAATGCCGTCACATCGGTGACGCAGATATTTTTCCTCGCACAGTTTGTTCTCTACATTGAACATATTTTTGCTTTTCTCACCAGGGAGGGGAACATAACATGTATGATAACATGTGTGATGCAAGGATGATAAGAGTTTACAAGGATGAGAGTGCTTATAACAGAGAAGGAAATGGCTGTGTCTTGGAAATGGACCTTGGGATCTGGCCAATCCTTTTGTGTGTGTTTTCAAAACTGACCAAGTACAGGCAGCACTTGAATTTAACAACTCACTCGAAGGGAGGGTGGAGCGGGAGGTTACCATAACCTTCCTCTTAAGTTTGTTTAAGGTATATAATGTGGGAAAACATGGCGCTGGGGTAGAAGGAACTCATTTCTGATGGTGGATGCATTGCTAAGAAAATGTAGGGAACATTTCTTCTGTCTCAGCTGTCCAGGGTTCCACAGCTTGACGCTGGCAAAGACAAGGATGATGTTGGATTCAATCCCCATGGTGATGCATTTTTGATTCTTAATTCTCTAGCTTTACTGTGTGCATGCATAACTATATATATGTTCATTTTATACATATTTATTCACTGTTGACATATTACATTTTTTCTGATTATTCTACTGCTGTGATTATTTTAGTAGCTGCATGTGTTTTGCTGCATTCAAGTTAAATGCTCCGATTAATACGTGTGTATACTTTTGTTTGAGCCCTGGGAAGTGCCTTAATAAATTCATCACTTAGACTAAGAGTGCTGCATTCCTTGCATTCTTTAGCCTTGTTTCCTCTTAGTTTGAAGATACGCAGAATAGGAGTGCACAGATTGCAATACTTTCTGGAGATGATAATGCTTGACAAAGGTATTAGAGGAAGCACAAGTAGCAGCCTGGCACATCTCAGACATGGACACCGATCTCACCTCATCTCAAGAAGCAGCTACTTCCCCGAGTTGATATCCCCTGAGCCCCAGCCGGAAGAGGAGTCCCAGACAGAGAGTAAGCCAGCTCAATCAACTGTTTTATCCAATGACTGATAGAGAAAGAGGAAGCATTATCCCCACTGGAGGAAGCCCCAAAGGAAACAAAGAGTACGTCTTCCTGAATGATCTTGTTTGATCCAAATATACCAGCAAGGCCAGTGTCATGTCCAATCAGGACCACTGAACATCCTCACCCAGAACCAGCTACCAAAGTGGGGATCACTTCCTGAGATTTATGTAACTGAGAAGCAACCTTGGTCACAAAGGAAGAACCAAACCGTAGCACAATTCCATTTCAGAAAAAGACAAAAAGGGTTCACTAGCCATCAGGGCCCCAACTCACCAAGACACCTCGCGGAAGTGATGGCTACCAGAAACACCACTTCAAACATGACTAAATTGATATCCACCATTTCCAAAGGCTTAAAGGGAGCCAAAACTATCCTCATCCCAATCTGTTGGCAGACAGAAAAAAGAACAGAAAGAATGCTGTGGAAGTACATCCTAAGTACTCTTGGAGAGAGGGAGTGGGGTAGAGTTCCAGTATTCCTTTTGTTTTGTTTTTCTTTCTGTGAGATAGATATATCTCATATATGTAATGACAAGGACAAGGGGCTCCTGGGTGTATTGAAACCTTGAAACACAACTGCAAAAGAAATAACACGCTAACCAAGCAAAGAACTCTTTAAAAGGACTTTAGCCAGGCTAACTTTAACTAAATATTTAGCCCATCATTACAAGTCTGGAGGTGTCCGGCCTGCATATTATGAGTGTGGCGAAAGCGCCATGGTTGGACTGCCGGCACTGCCACTTTTTTGTCAGCCAAAATCTCTGTTTCCGCCCGCCAACCCAGCAGTAAAATCTTATTAGCCCTCGCAGTCAGATCACTGCAATGCGGTTTTCTGACCGCATGGCTTCGGCGGACGGATGATTCTATCCGCCAAAGTCGCAATGAGGGCCTTAATGTGCTTTTCGAATATCTGATTATACATATACACATGTACCTTTCAAAATAAATGCAGAACACAAATAAAATAGCATGTAAATAGAAAATTGAATAATGAATACATGTAAACCTTTTCAAATGAACATTAGTGCATACAATTATAAAGTTTCATTCTTTCCGTGGTTACATTTCATTAATGCATTTAAGTGTTTACACATGCTAATATTATTTAAGGTGCACGCAGCATATATAGGCCCTCCTTATGACATTGGCGGCAAGGACCGCTTACCGCCAAGCTGACTGCTGCCAACATACCGCTGCCGCAGCAAATTACTGTTACCCATATTATGACACACACAAAGCAATCCATCACTATATAGCCACACACACAAGTCCGCTAGCCCAAAGGTCAGTGTTAAACTGGTGGTAGCAAAACCTACACCGTTACACCAACAGAACTACGCCCACAACATTATGACCCAGGAATCACAGCAGCGGACATTCAATGGCGATAAACCATTGGTGGTACATACCGATGTGCTCAAAATACACACACACTAACAAAACAACTACACATTGGACAATTCTATAACACACGCCTGACACCCATACACACACCACACCCACACCACTATAAAACAAACACCCACATTACCCACAACCCTTTATGACTCCAAACAAATGCCACAAGAGAGATAGCAAGACCATAGACAAGACCACAGCCACATACCACCATCACCTATACACCATCCACGCACCTTACATCACACACCCCAACAGATCACCCCACACACCCTCACCCACATCACTCACACTACACCCATGGCACCACCACGACACCACATGTTCTCAGAGGAGGAGCTAAGGGTCATGGTGGGGGAAATCATCCGGGTAGAGCCACAGCTATTCAGATCACAAGTGCAGCAGACATCCATTGCTAGAAAGATGGAGCGATGGTGGAGAATCGAGGACAGGGTCAACGCCGTGGGACAGAACCCCAGAACAAGGCATGACATCAGAAAGAGGTGGAATGACCTATGTAGTGAGGTGCATTCTGTGGTAGCAAGACACCAAATAGCTATACAGAGGACTGGCGGTGGACCCCCACCTCCTCTCCCAGAACTAACAGCATGGTAGGAGCAAGTCTTGGCAATCATGCATCCTGAGGGCCTGGCAAGAGTAGGAGTAGGACTGAAGTCAAATCTCTATTACTATCACCCCCCACCTGCATGTCATCACAAACCCCCACCCTTATCCTCACTCCCATCACTCCACCACCTCCCACACTACCCACCATCACAACCCACCCCTCCCAATACCAAGTCCTTCATGCTCTACCAATGCATGGACCCCCATCACAGACCTGCATGGACACCAGACACTAAAGCATACACTCTAGAGGGAAACAGCAAGCCCACCAAATAACTACTCACATAAGGCAGAGCTGTCAGGGCAATAGCAACCATAGGGGGCAACACACCTGTACACAAGATGTCACACACAGAAACAATAACACTGCATTTACATCCCCACAGGTCCCCCATCCAATGTCACCGGAGTGGAGGTGCCAGCAACATCTAGTCCCACCCAGAAGAGGCCCACAGTGATGACAGCAGCTCTGGACGCCTGGATCTGGATGACCAACCTGGCCCATCAGGGATCTCCAGACAGTCGGTTACCCAGGCACAGTCCCATACCACCACAGAGCCTCCCCCCTCATGGAACACCACCACAGCATCCACCCCGTGGGCCCATACCTTTGTCCCCAGGACACGTCAATCAGCAGTGTGTCCACCACTACAGGGACCCCAGGCCACCTCACAAACACAGGACGATCAGGGACCTGTGGTCAGTGGCAGTGGGCACATGGTTCAGGGGACAGAGGCACAGGACAACAGGGAAACTGGGAGGACTCCTGTGCAACAGGGGGAGGACAGGCCCAGGGAACCGACTCTCCAGGAGACACTCACCAAGATCCCAGGAGCATACTACCATTCCCAGGAGACGATGGGCCAGATACTGTACAAGATGTAGGAGAACCAGCAGCTTCAGGAGGGACAGTACCTGGGGATCAGGGAGGACTTGAAGTCCATTATCACCACTCAGGTCTCCATTGGAGGGGTGCTGGCAGACATGGCCAACATGATGAGGGAGGCAGTGGCACACCACCGGGCCCCTACCACTAGCCAAACCGATGTACAGCCCTCCACCTCCACTGCCGCTAGTGGACAGGAGGCTCCCCACAGGGCCAACAGGCCACCAGCACCCCTCCTCCTGCAGAAGTAGAACCTCTCCGCAAATGTTCCCTTCGATCTAGGCAGAAGCCAGAGACTATTTCCAAGACCCCGGACAGGAAATAAGACTCTCCTAATTGTCACCATTGTGTCACTCTGTCCACCTTGAACTGCCATTGCTCCACTTTGAATGAACCCTTGGACAATGCACCTGTGATCCACATAGACTAGACTCTATCCTGGACTTTCCTCCACCATCACCCCTGCCCATTGCACATCCCCCTCTACTTATTAGTACTTAAATAAACACCATTTGAAAAAATACAAGTAAGGAGTCTGTCAAATGATTGAACTATGTATTTGTTTAACAAGTTTTTAACATGCATTACAACACAGTAATGTATACATATGAATGACCTGTAGTTGGCTGCAGCCAACACACCAGGATCGATAGTGGGGCACACATATCTGAAAATAGAGATGCCAAAGGGTACAGTATGTGGTCATAGACGTGGGAAAATCAACCTGCCAATGACAATGTCAAACACAAAACTGTCAATTAAAAGTGAAGTTACACTGTCTTACCTGTGTGTCATTCGAAGAATTGACAAAATATTGCACTTCTGCTGTCCTCATCCTCATCCTATGCCTCCTCATCCCTCACTGTCCACAGGGTCCACTGCTGCCACACACCCATCTCCAGCCTCATCCTCCTGCAGAAAAGACACCTGGCAACATAAGGCAAGGTTGTGCAACATTCAGCATGCCACGATCATCTGGTAGACCTTCTTGGGTAGCACAGGGAACCACCTCTCAGATGGAGGCAACAAAACCTAGCCTTCAGGAGGCCGAATGTCCTCTATATGATTCTTCTTGTTTGCCCATGTGCCTCATTGTAACGTTCCTCTGCCCTTGTCCTGGGATTTCGCACAGGGGTCAATAGCCATGAGAGGTTGGGATAACCAGAGTCACCTGCAAATATCGAGGTACAAAGGTTAGATACACACTAACCCTTAGGGCCCACACCATACCCATACACCAACATCCACTGGGTGGGAACCAGGGCTCACCTATTAGCCACACCCGGTGCCTCTGGAGTTGAGTCATCACATATGGGATGGTGTTATTCCTCAGGATAAAGGCATCATGCACAGACCCATGATACTTTGCAGTGACATGGGAGATGTACTGATCCGCCAGGCACACTATCTGCACATTCATTGAGTGAAAGCTCTTTTGATTTCTGAACACCTGGTCATTTCTCCGGATGGTGACAAATGCAATATGTGTACCATCAATAGCCCCAATATTGTTGGGGATGTGTCCCATTGCTAGAAATCAGCTTTCACTGTGGCCAAATCATCCACCTGGGGGAAAATGATGTAGCTAATGCATGTGTTTAATCAGGGCAGACAACAGTGTGGTCAGCACTATTGAGAACATTGGCTTTGACATTCCTGCTGCCAATCCCACTGTCACTTGGAAAGAGCAGTTGCCAGGAAATGGAGCACAGATAGTACTTGCACAAGAGGGGGAATCTCAGTGGGGTGACGGATAGCAGATATCAAGTCAGGCTCCAATTGGGCACACAACTCTGTGATTGTGGCCCTGTCCAGTCTATAGGTGAGGATAATGTGCCTGTCCTCCATTGTTGCCAAGTCCACCAGGGGCCTGTACACGATGGAATGCCTGCACCCAAAATCAGTTGACAGACACCTCCTTCAACCACTTCCTCTTCCTCCTCTCCCAAACATTCACCCTCTTCCTGCCCCAATGTCCCTAAGAATCTTTTCCCCTCCCCTGTTGACCTCTTCCCTACCACTCCCCCCATCCTTCACGTCGGGCCAGAGTTGTCAGAACCCAGGCGAGCACCTCGACCACCCACTCCACGGCCACAGTAGTGTTGACAGCTACTCCAGGTGGGAGAGGATCCCGGACACCAGGCAGCCACAATGAAAGGGTGCCTGCACCAGGTGCTTGAAGGAAGAACAAGGAGGCACCACCAGCTGCGTCTATGAAGGGCAAGGGGGTACCACTAGCTGCGTCTAGGAATGGCACGGAGGCACCACCAGCTGCTACAGGGAAGGGCAAGGAGGCACCCACAGCAGCTACAGGGAAGGGCAAGGAGGCACCCCCAGCTGCTACAGGGAAGGGCAAGGGGCAATCCCCTGCTGCTGATAGCAAGGGCAAGGGGCCTACACCAGCAGGCAGGAAGGACAGGAGGCATGGTGCTGGGACTCATTCGGAGCCCCCACCACCAACCATGGTGGTTCAGCCATCCGAGGCTGCAAGGGAATGGCTGGAGCCTCCCCCCACCACTGCCAGCACCGTCACCAGCACCGCTGCCAGCACCACCACCAGCAACCCCACAAGCAGCAGCAACCCCAGTGGGCAGCCATCCGAGGCTGCAGGGGAAGGGCTGGAGCCTCCCCCCACCACTGCCAGCACCGTCACCAGCACCGCTGCCAGCAGCAGCAGCCCCAGTGGGCAGCCATCCGAGGCTGCAGGGGAAGGGCTGATGCCTCCCCCCACCACTGCCAGCACCGCCACCAGCACCGCTGCCAGCAGCAGCAACCCCAGTGGTCAGCCATCCGAGGCTGCAGGGGAAGGGCTTGAGCCTCCCCCCACCACTGCCAGCACCACCACCAGCACCTCTGCCAGCAGCAGCAGCACCAGTGGGAAGCCATCCAAGGCTGCAGAGGAAGGGCTGGAGCCTCCCCCCACCACTGCCAGCACCACCACCAGCACCGCTGCCAGCATCCCCAGTGGTCAGCTGTCCGAGGCTGCAGGGGAAGGGCTGGAGCCTCCCCCCACCACTGCCAGCACCGCCACCAGCACTGCCACCAACACCGCTGCCAGGAGCAGCAGTCCAGTGGGCAGCAGTCTGAGGCTGCAGTGGAAGGGCTGGAGCCTCCCCCACCACTGCCAGCACCGACACCTGCACGGCCACTGCCGCCACTGAGCAGCCATCACCGTTGATGGGCAGTTTGTAGTCCTGCATCCAATGGTTATTGTGCAGCCTGGGCCCTGCAAATCCTGTGGGTCTGACACCCAGGTGAGAGACTGTGACCTTGCACTCCAAAAGATCTGCATCACAGAGCACAATGCCCCCTCCAGAACCAGTGGAAGAAGCCATCCACTCATCCCATCCTTCCCAGGATGAAGCACACTGGGCACAATGCCCCCTCCAGAACCAGTGGAAGAAGCCATCCACTCACCCCATCCTTCCCAGGATGAAGCACACTGGGCACAATGCCCCCTCCAGAACCAATGGTGAATCCATCCACTCACCCTCTCCTTCCCAGGATGAAGCACACTGGGCCCAATGCCCCTCCAGAACCAGTGGAAGTAGCCACCCACTTGAGACACTGTAGCTTTGCACTCCCAGGACCAAGCTGTGGGTAAACCACCCACTTGAGAGACTGTGGCCTTGCATTCCCCAAGACCAAGCAGTGGGCAAACCACCCACTAGAGAGACTGTGGCCTTGCACTCCTGAGGACCAAGCAGTGGGCAAACCACCCACTTGAGAGACTGTCGCCTTGCACTCTTGAGGACCAAGCAGTGGGCAAACCACCCACTAGAGAGACTGTGCCCTTGCACTCCTGAGGACCAAGAAGTTGGCAAACCACCCACTAGAGAGACTGTGGCCTTGCACTTCCCAGGACCAAGCAATGGGCAAACCACCCACTAGAGAGACTGTGGCCTTGCACTCCTGAGGACCAAGCAGTGGGCAAACTACCCACTTGAGAAACTGTTGCCTTGCACTCCTGAGGACCAAGCAGTGGGTAAAACACCCACTAGAGAGACTGTGACCTTGCACTCCCCAGGACAAAGCAGTGGGAAACCACCCACTCGAGAGACTGTGGCCTCGCACTCCCCAGGAAAAAGCAGTGGCCAAACCACCCACTTGAGAGACTGTGGCCTTGTACTCCCCAGGAGCAAGCAGTGGGAATGTAGCCCCATCCAGGACCAGTGGCATTATATCATCTTCTGGCTGAGGTGCCCCCCCAATTCCCCATCCCCCTGAGGTGCCTGTGTATTTTCGTCCTGATGTCCCTGCAGTGTTCTCTCTGTGTTGTTGCAGGAGTGAGGTGGGGCCTTGGCCTATGTGATGTGGCCCTGTGGCCCACGGACTTTGAGGACTGGGCAGTGTCCCTACATTTGTAAATATGTATATACGTTTGGATTTTGATGCACTTATTCATAGTATTTTGTCGCATTACACTCACTTTCTTCAAATCATTTTGTCCTTGCATTATTCCTCAGGGGTACGGGATGAATATGTAATGTTACTGCATCTGGTTGTGTGTATGGTGTTGGGGGTGGGGGTGTTGCGTGTTGCGTATGTGTGTCATTCTCTTTTTCCTCCCTTGTGTGCTAGGTGGCAGTACTCACCGTGGTCGTTTTCACAGGCGTTGATGTTTATAATGCAGCAGAAGGTAGACGAGCAAGGGGAATCTGCGCAGCTCGGGCTCCATGGCGACGTGGTGTGTCTCCACAGGTGAGTCCTTTGACTTCTGAGATCTGTTTCCACCAGGCTTTTGATGTTGTTGGTACCACCCCAGAAAATGTGGTGGATAGGCCGGTCATGATAGTGTGAATGGTAAATTGTCTTCCTTCTAGCTGTTGGCGGTTACCGTTGTGGTGCTTGTTGATTCCGCCGTGGCAATCGGTGTGTTAAAGTGGCTGTCTGTCTGAGCAGTTTCCACTGTGGTCATAATTCCATTTTTGTTATCGCCGGCCTGTTGGCGGTATTACTGCTGCTTTATCACTGACCGCCAGGGTTGTAATGAGGGCCATAATGTCAAATGCAAATACATATTTGCGCAATGATGACATCTAAAGGATGGAGTCTAAATCGCGTTGCTCCAATACTGCTGAAAATTATGAGGTTGTCTCAAACAAACTACTTTTGCCTTAAGATATTTTACAAAATTATAAGCATGAGATGAATGTTGTGAACAAGCACTTCTCTATTTTAAAATTATTAATTGATTTAATTCAGAACATTGTCGAGAGGTTACTTTAGCTATTACACAGGCACATTATCTTAGCTTAGGCCTACAGCTTGGGCTTTTTTACTCCGATACGTTATTTTTTTTTCTTATTATTATTTTATCCAAAGCTTTATTTTAGTGGAGATGTTTTTATGATTTAATCAGCTCGTTCTTTTGCCCAGGACTCTGCTATTCTTTTCTCTGCATAATATTTTTATTCTGTGCTTCATTCAAGGCTGAATGAGATAAGTTACAAGTTATTGCCAGCACAAGGTGTTCCCAACTCTAATATACATAAATATACATGTTGTCAAGTCACTCCCCCTTACATGATAGAGGGGAATTCTAACATTTGCCATTGTATGCTGCCTGTTGCCTTTCAAGTTTCTTCTGAGACCTGACAACTTCTCTTCATGTGGAAGAATTCTCAGTAGACCAACAGACTTCGTCTCTACCTACAATCACAGGTATGGGGTACGAGATCCTTCTAGGGGACCTGATGGGCAGTTTAGGCTTACACTGCCATGCTCTTGTATATAATCTTAGTAGTGCAGGTAGGGATTCTAAAACCATTGTTGTGACTGTATGATGAGACTTTTCCTATGTTTCACTTTCCCTTGTCACAGTCTTGCTTTGATTATGTTTTATCATCCTTATGATTGAAATATATGCCTTTTTACATAGAATGCAGTTGAATCAATAAAACTTGTTGAATCTAGTCCTGTTACTGGTTTGCCTTTGTATGTGTGAGACATATATGACTGAGAGAAAGTGGTATTATCTCTTCCACCATGGTTTCCCTGAGAAATCTAGATGTCATGTGAATGGCTGCCACAAATCACCTTTACTCTTTGGTACTGGTGAGGTGCTGTTGGCTGGTGGGAAGGGTTAGCCTAACAGCTGTCAAATGGCACAGGATCAAACTCAATTCCCTGCGCTCAGTGGTGCTGTTGCCCAAATCCAACAGTGTTGTTACTATAACAGGAGTCCCTACAACAATGTTATGCTGCTGGACTTCAAAGAGAAGTGCAACAAGGAGAGGGGTGTCAATCAATTTACAGAAGAGGCAGATAATTGGTGTTATCACTGCTACAGGTTTGTTTATTCCTTCATTACAAAAAAAGAGGAAAGTAAGAAGCAAAGGAAAAAACTTCTACATGAGGAAGATGTCTACCGTAAACCTTGGTATTCTTCCACAATATCAAGTTTTTTTTTTTTTTTACTTATGTCGAGCTGCAACATACAGAATCCAAAATATTGCCGACCACTATATCTTCAATGTAAGTATGCAGATGTGTGCTACGAAGAGTAAATCTATATTTATATGTACTTACATTGATGATATGGTGGTATTTTTTTGTGCTGTAACTGCATTTATGTAGCGCTTACAACCACTGTTGAGGCGATGAAGCGCTTTATGCGGTTAGTATGCTATTCTGTAAACCAAAGTTAGTGATTACCCTAGTGGTTATTAATGTTTGTAAATTTGTTAGGTATTGAGTTAGTGTTCTGATCTGAGGTAACTAAATAATTCCCCACATTTTCTAGTGGCATATTAAGATAATACGAGTTACGTGCAAATATTAGAGATAGTTGGGCATTCTGGATTCAGTATTGTTGCAGGTTGATATTGTGACCCACAACTAAAAACTCTTTATTTCAAGGTGCAGATGAAGCAGCTGGCAAAGAGTTTCTCAATTGTGTAAGGAAAATCTGGGATCATCTAACTTCTCTTGGTGTCATCTAGCATCTTAGCCATAATCGGGGAGTAAAATCTCTTAAGAAAATCCCCAAAGTGCAGAAATCCAGTGATAGCAGTCTGCATCTAATTCCTGATTGGTGCAAATTATGTTAGGCAGTGACAAAACAAATAAAACAAAACAAATGTCTGTTTTTTCATAAGACAACATGCTTGTATTGATTGGTGAGCTTGACTGCATGGCTTTGTGGATAGTTAGTTAGTGATAAAAATAATTGGTGAATACTTGTACTATGTGTACTAAGTATCTGGATGGATGGGTAAGGGAATACAAGCTAGGATGGTGAATGAATGGGTAGGTGAGTGCATGGATGGGGAATTGATGTGTAAATATATATGTGTGCACAATGGATGGATGGATGTATCAATGGATGGATGAATGAATTATCCATCCATCTGCATCAATTAATTCATCTCCTAGTGTTTCTGTTATCCCCCATTTACACACTTGTATGTCCATCAGCTCACACACCATTTGTTTATCCATATATGTATAACTCCTCATATCCATAAAGTCATTCATCTATCCACTCGCTCTTCTGTGTCCATTGATCATTCACCCACACATCATGAATTACACAATCACTTCGGTGCATGTGTGTATGTTTGCATATAACGTATGATTTCATTTGTGGTATCAGTGTGTGCATTTCTGTGTCAAGTTATAAGTGCTACATGAATGCAAATAGGACTATATCTGTGTGATTTAATGTGCTTCACTATCCTTGTTGCAACTAGGGTGTGAAAACACTTGCTCTGTATGGTGTGTGTTTGTGTGTGGGCATGCTGAACTCTTTTGCACTTGAGTACTGGTAGGGGTATTTTTGAGGTAACACATGTTCTGCATGTGCACGGGTGTCTTTGGGTGCCTCAACATTTGGCTCTGTGTTCCTTGATGTCTCTGTGTACATTAGTCCATTTGACCATTGATGCCTATACTTGTTTTACTCTGCATGTGAACACTAATACGTTCTCTTTTATCTGACATCCATATAACTTGAAACTACAAATATTGAGGCATATTAGCACTCAAACAGTGTTGACCAATTGCATGTTGAGACTTATTTTATTGAGAGTGCGTGGTTGCAGTATTTTCTGCATGGGAAGAGTCAGGTGTTATGTGAGAAATAGGACATCTCTATGCTTTGTACACTCATGGATGTCTAATTATTTATTGCTTTTTACATGCATGAAAACATTACTTGCTGTTTTTGGTTGATTGGTGTCTGTGCAAGTAAAAAAAAAAAACAATTTAAGACTAACAGTTATAACTAATAAAATACTGAGGAACACACTTTACACAGTATATGAATGAAAACTACCACAAACAAAGGCAAAGGCTGAGGAAGGTTGATCTTCCGATTTTTCGGTATATAGATGGCATGTGTTTTTTGTCAGATAGGTGTGATCAGCCAAACTGAAAATATATGATGGCATTTTGAGGGACTGTAGAAACAGCAGCGGAGGGACGGCATTATATACAACATGATGTTGCTACTCGCTAGTAATTTAATTTGAAATGCAGTAACCACTGCAAGAAATTTGATTATTATTTTAGATGGATGACTGCCCACCTCAAAAAGTAATAAAAACCCTTGTCAGGGTGAACCCACAAAGTCACAAGTTAACTTGAGCTCAACGCCTTGGTAGCTATGGCACAGAGTAGACTGGCTTAACTTAGGGCAACAAGTAAAGTATTTATGCACTACCAAAACAGTAATAAAGTCACAAAGCACAACAATAAAATTCCCAAACAAAATTAGAAAACTAGTGTATAGTGAAATAGGCAAAATGACAAAAATCCAATAAGGGGAAAAAAAATGATTTCTTCAGAACATGTTTTATTGATATTTAAGGATCATTCACAAAGAAGCAACTTAGAAAAACATTGCAGTGACTCCCAACCCCCACCCACTTACCTTCTCCCACCCTGGCAGAAAATGAATGTGTAAAGTTTTAAGGAGACATCCCGCCCAAAAACACAAAATGCAATGATAGTTAATGTTCATGGTAAAGCAGGGTAGACAGTAGCCTGGGTAGACTGGGCTCCATGGCTATCAGCCTGCAATTGAAATCTAATTGCAATGGAGCTAGGGTTGGAGATAGCAACTAGGTAGGTTCAGTCCAAGGCCCATATTTATACTCTGTTTGTGTCGAATTAGCGTCATTTTTTTATGATAATTAGACGCAAAAAGAATTTCACTGTGAAAAACTACTATGCGTCAATGAGAGGCAAAAAATTACTCAAAGGCCCTAGCGCCTTATTTATCCTCCTGTGTGTGATACTTGTACGGGAGGAGGAGGGCCTTAAATAAAGGCGCTAAGCCTGCTTAGCACCATTATTTAACGCCTGGGTCAGGGCAGGCGTTAGATGACCTGTTGGCTAATTTCCATGGTCAAAGACCATGGAAACAGCCCACAGGTGCCTTTCCCTTCTCCTAGGGACACCCCCACCCACCCGCACCCCACCTGCAGGACACCTAAGGATGGGGGTACCCATCCCAGGTAAGTCCAGGTAGGTATTTTTGTTTTCAAAGTGCCATAGGGGGGCATAACTTGGGCCCCCCTACATGTCACTGTGCCATAAGTCCCCTGGGCATGGCCATTGGGCTGTGGGGCATGACTCCTGTCTTTACCAAGAAAGAAGTCAAGTCCATGGGGGTTGTGCATCAATAAAATGACGCTAGTCAGGTCAGAGTCATTTTTTTTACTCTAACCTGTCTAGAGCCATTTTTTCCCATACAACCTCCAGTCCTCCTTACGCCTCCCCTACCCGATTAGCATCATGTATTTTGACGCTAACTGGGCCTTAGCGCCAGCTTGCGCCATTCCTTAAATATTGTGCCCGGCTGGCGCCCTGGAATGGCACTAGCCAGGGCTATATTTTTTCCACGAAACTGCACTAATGCAGGTTTGTGTCAAAAAAGTATAAATCTGGCCCCAAAGGTTTTATCTTCTTACTTAATCTTTCAAGTCCCAATCAACCACAGGAGTACTACTCTAAAGTCCCCAGGACCTCAGGGGAGGCACTTAGGGGCATATCTATACTTTTTGATGGAAAACTGCACTAATGCAGTTTTGCATCAAAAAGTTTAGCACCTGCTTGCGCCATTCCTCAGTGCCAGCTGGGCACCACATTTATGGAATGGTGCAAGCCAGTACAAAGAGTGGACTAGCGTAAAAAAATGACGTTAGTTGGGTGGGGGTGGCGGTATGGGAGAACGGGGTTTTGTACAAAAAAATTACATTAGGCTGGTTAAAGGCAAAAACAGGAACAAACTTCTAACTGTGCGTCATTTTAGCACAGAGATATAAATATGGGGCTATGGGATTAGCACCATTTTTTAGATGGGAACACATACCTTGCATCTCATTGACGCAAGGTAGGTTCACGCATCTACAAAATGGTGCAAACTCCAAAATGTTGACGTTAGACATGTCCAATGTGAAAATATAAATATGGAGTTAGTTTTGTACCAAATGTACACAACAAATGACACAAATTCAGAGCAAATGGAGTATAAATATGCCCTTTAGAGATTTGGAGGGTGTCAGGAAGAGGTCAACAGCAGGTTCCAGTCTGGGTCCAGTTGCCCCATGTCAGCTGGTTATTTCCAGGAAAAGATCTATTGTAGCTTGGTGTCTCCCTCCAGGAGGTCAGCCAAAAGACTGTTGGACTGCACTTCTCTATTGGTACATGAAGGAGCAGGTTCTGAGGGATGGGGGTGTATCTGAGGAGTGTAATATCCTGATGTCCTAATATCTTCCTACATCTAAATCTGCACTGCACTGTACCCCTGGTAAGACAAAAGCAAAGTGCTCCAGGAACCAGACACTAGATACACAACAATACTCTTGGCATCCTGTTCTTTCCCTTTCACTTATGGCCCAAGTGTTACATGTATCTCAACAGTCATCAGGATTTGACACTGTAGTGTAAAAAAGGATACTAACAGCCCCCGCCTTGCATATTCTGTGGAGCTTAGACTAGCTATGTCGGACCATTCAGGTCAGCCCTTTTGTTTGCTCCTGGGTGGTATTTCCAAACTATTCAAGGCTGAGCCTTAGGCTGAGAACAGGCAATGTCCTATGCCTCTGACAGTTCAGGTAAGTATTACGTTATTATTAGTATTTACATCTGTACTTTGCATTTCTACATAGGACAGCTAGTCCTGCCACAGTTAAAATCGCATTAGAGCTTTGTCCTGTAAGGACCTGGTAATACTGATTTTCTACATGTACCAGTTTTATATACCATGCACCCTACCTAATGGGCTACAAGGCGCTCGTAGCAATGACTTACTGATATATAAAAGGGAGGTTTTACCTGTCAAAAGGCTTCATTTTGACAGATTGCAGTGCATGAGTTGCACTGTTACAGTCAGGTGATACGGGTAAGCATAATGACTGCACTGCCGCTGTAAAGGATGGCACTACTGGTGCAGCAGTCCACTAGTGTCATTTAACCTCCAGATCCTGGGAACATTTTGGGGGTCATTCTGACCTTGGCGGTCCATGACCGCCATGGCGGAGTGCGGCAGAAGCACCGCCAACAGGCTGGTGGTGCTTCCTGGGCGATTCTGACCGCGGCGGTAAAGCCGCGGTCGGAAAAGGGGAGACGGCGGTTTCCCGCCGGTTTCCCGCTGGCCCAGGGAACCCGCCATGGCGGCGCTGCTTGCAGCACCGCCATGGGGATTCCGACCCCCTTCCTGCCAGCCTGTTTCTGGCGGTGTCCACCGCCAGAACCAGGATGGCGGGAACGGGTGCCGTGGAGCCCCTGGGGGCCCCTGCACTGCCCATGCCACTAGCATGGGCAGTGCAGGGGCCCCCTAACAGGGCCCCACTAAGATTTTCACTGTCTGCTTAGCAGACAGTGAAAATCGCGACGGGTGCCACTGCACCCGTCGCACCCCTTCAACTCCGCCGGCTCTTTTCCGAGCCGGCTTCATTGTTGAAGGGGCTGTCCCGCTGGGCTGGCCGGCGGTCTTCTGGCGGTCAGCCGCCGGCCCAGCGGGAAAGCCGGAATGGCCGCCACGGTCTTTTGACCGCGGTGAGGTCTTTCGGCGGGAACCGCTTGGCGGGCGGCGACTGCCGACCGCCGCGGTCAGAATGACCGCCTTTGTACTTTATACTAGGAACCTAAGGGTCAAGCTAAATATACCCATTAGGAGTGTGCCAATGCCGCCATGTTTAAAGGGAGTGCATAGGCACCCAACTGTTGGTTAGAAGGCATAACCTGCAGACAGTTCTAAAGCCAGAAAAATTATAGGGTCCTGCACAAGGTGAAAGATATGGGGTGAACACGCAGAAAAGACGGATTTCCTAAAACCACCAATTTCAAGGTACCATGATACAATCACTGCAGATTGTAGTGTGTCGTGATGTGATCAACCTTTGAATGACCCAGCAACCAGTGGCTGAGAGGAGCTGACCTATTTCACCTCTGTTTCTGTGTTGACTGTTGAAGCTCTTCAAGACTTCTCTTATCTGACCTAAATATGGGGGTGCCGATGAACAATGTCTGAAAAAATGCGTCCTTCCACACACCAGGAAACGTTTGTCTTTTTGAGTTGTCCGGGTAAATGAATGAACGCGACAGTGTCTATTTGGAGATGTGAACTACTTACAAACGTGTAAATATAATTATCATGAGGTCTGCATCTGAATCCAGACTTCCTCACATAAAAAAACTATATTCACCTGAGGAAAAAGCTTTTCTATCTTATTTTCGGGTCGTTCATGCAATGTATTTCACAATGTCTGCTGTATAATAAAGATAATGGGGGATTCAGTTTATTAGTAAAGTAAAACGACAAGATGTAAGAGCATGTGCATGAAGGAAGTCAGCTGGAGATGGTAATGATCGATTAGACATTGTCTTCGGGAATTAATGTTCTTGTTTTGACGTATCTACTGTAAGTATGTGAGTGAATTCTTATATAATTTTAGGAGAGCACAAGGAGACAAATGTTTTTATTGTTTTATCATAATGATGGTAAAATACAAATAGAGGCAATATTTAGTTATAGTCACATAAGAGTTAATGTATTTTCCATGAATGCTGCACAGAACCTTTTGCCTATGGTTGTGACAAATCATTGCTGCTGCAAATTCCTTTAGCATTAGCACTTGAAGTATATGAGCTTCTTCATTATTAGTTGAGTTGGTATGATATTTCACAGAGAGATTTCTAACAGTTGGAAGCTCTACGCTTACCCTCGTGGAGCTGACTGAAACTGTAGAAGCAGATTTTGAAGTAGAGATGTGTTCCCTCATGTAGGCCCTTGCCAAAAGGGCAAACTATTTTGAATTCCAGAATTTCGTTATCATGTGATATACAACTATTGGTGGTCCAAATTTTTGCGCAAAATGTGAAACATGCTATGTCTTCCTATGGAAGAAATTTTGGGAGAGGAACGAATTTGTTACTTTTTGTGCGTTTATTCCTTTAAGTGAGTTTCACAAATTGTTAACAGGTTTAAATTACGTTTAAGTGCTTTTCACCCTTTCCACTCCCCACACAATCTTGCAAACCACCATAAACCACCACAAAACACCACAAACCACAAAGTGGATTTTTTATTTTTTTCATTTACGACTTTCACACAAAAATAAACTTTCTGACAATCGTAAAACACACCTACTGGTCTATAACGCAATACATACGACATAACATGGTATTTAAAGTGCAGCTTTTAATTTCAAAATGCTATCAAAAACACACCTGTAGCACACAGACTACTTAAAGACTAATAATGAAGTTAGATTCCAGTAAAAGCCCTTATTCGAGGTATGTGACATAAAACATGTTCTGACTTACCTCTGTTTCATCACATTTTAATGAAAGACGCTTGTGTCTGTACCCCACTTCACATCTTGTGATGTCATGTGGAAATATATTCTTGAATAGAAGGGGTGGAACATTTACCGGTTGAGAAGGGGTGCCAGAGTGAATCAGTGAAGTCATGCCCTGTTGCAGGCCTGTGTTAAGGGTAGGCTGTGGGGAAGACATGTCCTTTTAAATTCCTGGGATTGACCTGGCGGGGCCAAACAAAGTTGAGAGGAAAGATGGAACTCTGCACAGTTGAGATGAGTACACGCTCTTGGATTTAAGTTATATGAAACTTTGCAAGTGGTTTGAAGCCACAAAACGTGTATCCAGTCGATGAAATGCCCCCACTTTGCGGAAACCTGGGAGAGTTAGGGGATTTTACTAGGAGTTACTAATTCTCACTCCCATTGAATATTTTTACCACTTTAAACAACTTGTTCCACTCACCACAAAGGAAGAATTTGCCAGAAACCTTGGGAAGAAATCTTGCACCTATAAATTTGTTCCCTTCAGAAGCCTTTTTATCCCTGATCATTTCCAAGAGCTCTCTCCTGCTCTATCTGAATTTATTTGCTTCCGTACATGTGGTGTCAGTTACCTGTTATCTACGGAACTGCAGTGTCAAGGTCCAGCCAGTGAAGCCTTCATGCCTATGTATTACTTCCCGCTTGTGATTAACGGGCGCATAGGGTCCTAAGAAAGAGGAAGCTGTTGCCTGCCTGGAAGAACTCCAGTGTATGAGGTGGTGCTGGTCAACTTTTGTGGACCTGAAAAATGAGTTGTTCAAACTAATACAAATACAAGAAGCGGACTTGTGTCTGAAAAACAATTCCGGTAGATGTTTATGCCTTTCACTCAATGCCCTCCAAATTTGAGAAATTGTGAAAAAAAAAATTAAGTTTTGTGAAAAGCTTCGATTGCGAGACTGGGGACAATCAGCACATTCTAATTCGAACATATTACTACATCAACACGCTCAGCTAAGCACAAAACTCAAGACTACTGTGTGTCGTGCAATCATCCTATCTAACCGTATAGAGCTTTCATTTCACACAGCAATCACCTTACATTATGATACTTTTCCTCCAGAAACATTTCTAACTCCCATGTTAAACGTGGGACCAACCACTAAATTGTATCCAACCAAGTTCGCTTAAGGGTTGGCCATAGACGATGCCTAGAACCTCTTCAACCTAGTTAAGGAAAACATATCATTTTTTCTAAATTTGTTTAATCGTCATTGGATAATAGAATAGTAATAAATCTCCTTTTTATAAAAGTGGTAATCTGGAACCATTTTCACACATTTTTAATGAGAGTTGGCATGATTTTATTCAGACTTATGGTAGGCTTACCTTTTATTCTTTACAAGGAAACCACGCATACTTATGAAAAGCAAGTTCTGTGGGAAGGGCCCAGTGTCTATTGAGCTGGATGCCAGTCAAAGAGTGGTTAAATAATAACAGCATCAAAACATTTACATACCACATGTAATACGTGATCAAACCTCTAAATCATGAGCCATTTTGGTAGGTGTTGAGGAGAATTCGTAGTTCTCAAAAGCAAACAGTTGCTACTCCTGAAGGTGGCTAGGAGTCTTGGGTTTCTTTTTTCTCTGTGATGCTTTCTCCCTTGATTTCACTCTCTTGCCCTCTCTTTGTGGCTCACTCATATATTATGTCACTGTCCCTCGCTTCTTCCTTTGCTTCCCATTTTTCAGTATTGCTGTGGCTTCAAGTTCTCCGTTTTGCTGCAAATTTCTTTCCTCTATCTTCATTTAATCCACGTCTGTGTGCCTCATTGTCTGCTTCAGTTTTCCCCACCTTGTCTTCCTGTACATCTGTTATATCAGTATTTCCGTTTTTCTCTTCTGACATACTTACAGTCTTTCACTGATTCCCTTATCCTGCTTCGTTGGAAAATTATCATTTTCATGCACTCACCTGAATTAAATAAAGGTATTATGGAAAGTGTTCATTTATGGCATGGAGCATGCCATAGGTCTGGGCTGATTGTCACTATAAATGAATGAAGACCTTGGGAAGCATCACATAAAGTGTTCTCTGGAAATGTTAATTTAAGTTATGATCTCTGCCACAGTTCTGGTACGACCAGTGTCTTAAATATTTGAAGAACCAGGGCAGGGTATGGTACCACATTAGACAGAGGTAAATGGATATTTCTGCTACTTGAAAGGAATGTGCTGGCTGGAAATGTAGTCCAATTTGTTTGTTCAGCCATACAGACCACAGACAACAACATAACATAGAAAAGCTACAAAACAGCAAAACTGCCAAAACAGATTACAATCTATGTTTATGGGAGAATTTAGATTTTTAGTTGGGTTGGACTATGGCCCCACAACAAGTAATAACGTCACTATTAATGTGTGGTCCAGTAAAGGCCTCAATGATTTAAACCTCAGATCACCCCATGGTAACTATGGCACATACAAGGCAGGCTTAACTTAAGAAAATGTGTGTCTGCATTTTGAAGTACCACAAACAGTCAAAAGTTAAAAACACAACAGAATATGAATTACACTCCAATTTATAAAAAAATCAAATTCTGGAAACTGGAGATGTGATCAGAATTTTTAGAAGTTTCAAGTAAAATAGCATCAAAAAGCACAAATAACCAATTGCAGGAAACTTTTCCCATTATACCAGGGCAAGAGTAAGGTTTAAAGCCAACATGATGGAGCACCGGTTGGATAGAAAGACTAGGTTAGTGTGAGAAAGTAGCCTCTTTCTACCATGGTTACCTCCATTTTTGACCTGTTTGTGAGTGTTTGTCTGTGTGTGTTTACTGTCTCACTGGGATCCTGCTAGCCAGGACCCCAGTGCTCATAGTTTAAAACCTATTTGTCAGTGTGTTTTTTTCTGTCTCATTGGGATCCTGATAGCCAGGACCCCAGTTCTCATTGTTTGTGGCCTATGTGTGTTGTCAGTATGCTTGACTGTGTCACTGAAGTTCTGCTAACCAGAACTCCAGTGTTTTTGCTCTCTCTACTTATCACATTTGTTACTACACGTTAGTGACTCCGTATTCCAATTCTGATGGGAACACTGGACCCCCCTTATAAGTCCATAGTATTTCTTTTGTCATCCATAAGGAGCACATACAAACCTTTCAGCAGGACTGCCACTGCAGAGTGAAATAGTGCACACACTACTTCACAGCCCTTTTTCACGGCACTAAGTAACTTGTAAGTCACCTATATGTCTAACCTTCATTTACTGAAGGCTAGGTGTAAAGTTAGTGTGTGTGAGGGCACCCTTGCACTAGCAAAGTTGCTCCCACGTTGTACAGGGCCAATTCCGCAGACTTCGTGAATGCGGGGACACCATTATAAGCATGTACTACATATATGTCAATACATATATGTAGCTTCACAATGGTAACTCCGAATTTGGCCATGTGAGGTGTCATAGAATTGACCACCCAATCCAAATCTGGTATTGGGGGGCCAACCCCAGGCATACTGGGGGCTCCACCATGGGCCCCCAGTACTGCCAAACCAGCTCTCTGAGGTTTCCACTGCAGCCCCAGCTGCTGCTACTACACAAATAGGTTTTTGCCCTCCTGGGAGGCAGAACAATGCATTTCCTTTAGGAGAGGTGTAGGAAGGTAGCCTCTTTCTAGCCGTGTTACTCCCACTTTTGGCCTGTTCGTGAGTATATGTCAGGGTGTTTTTACTGTCTCACTGGGATCCTGCTAGCCAGGGCCCAGTGCTCATAGTGAAAACCCTCTGTTGTCAGTGTGTTTGATATGTGTCACTGGGACCCTGCAAGCCAGGACCCCAGTGCTCATAAGTTTGTGGCCTGTATGTGTTCCCTGTGTGGTGCCTAACTGTATCACTGAGGCTCTGCTAACCAGAACCTCAGTGTTTATGCTCTCTCTTTGCTTTAAAATTGTCTCTGCAGGCTAGTGACTAATTTTACCAATTCTCATTGGCACACTGGAACACCCTTATAATTCCCTTGTATATGGTACCTAGGTACCCAGGGTATTGGGGTTCCAGGAGATCCCTATGGGCTGCAGCATTTCTTTTGCCACTCATAGGCAGCTCAGACAATTCTTACACAGGACTACCACTGCAGCCTGAGTGAAATAACGTCCACTGCACATAAGTAACTTATAAGTCATATATGTCTAACCCTCACTTGGTGAAAGGTTAGGTGCCAAGTTACTTAGGGGGTCATTCTGACCCTGGCGGTAATTACCGCCATGGCGGAGGTTGGCGGTAGCACCGCCAACAGGCTGGCGGTGCTCCGCCGGGCATTCTGACCGCGGCGGTACAGCCGCGGCCAGAAGCGGAAAGCCGGCGGTGTACCGCCGACTTTCCGCTGCCCATGGGAATCCGCCAAGGCGGCGCAGCTTGCTGCGCCGCCATGGGGATTCTGACAGCCCATACCGCCATCCTGTTCCTGGCGGTGCACCCGCCAGGAACAGGATGGCGGTATGGGGTGTCGTGGGGCCCCTGGGGGCCACCAAAGAATTTCAGTGTCTGCTTTGCAGACACTGAAATTCGCGACGGGTGCAACTGCACCCGTCGCACCTTCCCACTCCGCCGGCTCCATTCTGAGCCGGCTTCCTCGTGGGAAGGGTGTTTCCCGCTGGGCTGGCGGGCGGACTTTCGGCGGTCGCCCGCCAGCCCAGTGGGAAAGCCAGAATGACCGCCACGGTCTTTCGGCGGGAACCGCTTGGCGGGCGGCGACCGCCGTCCGCCGCGGTCAGAATCACCCCCTTAGTGTGTTGGCACCCTGGCCAAGGTGCTCCGACATTGTTCAGGGCAAATTCCCCGGACTTTGTGAGTGCGGGGACACCATTACACGCGTACACTACATATAAGTCACTACCTATATGTAGCGTCACAATGGTAACTCCGAACATGGCCATTTAACATGTCTAGGATCATGGAATTGTCACCCCAATATCATTCTGGTATTGGGGGTGAAAATTCCATGCATCCCCGGGTCTCTAGCACAGAACCCGGGTACTGCCAAACTGCCTTTCCGGGGTCTCCAGTGCAGCTGCTGCCAACCCCTCAGACAGGTTTCTGCCCCCCTGGGGCCTGGGCAGCCCAGTCCCAGGAAGGCAGAACAAAGGATTTCCTCTGAGAGAGAGTCTTACTCCCTCTCCCTTTGAAAATAGGTGTGAAGGGCTGGGGAGGAGTATCCTCCCCCAGCCTCTGGAAATGCTTTGATGGGCACAGATGGTGCCCATCTCTGCATAAGCCATTCTACACCGGTTCAAGGATCCCCCAGCCCTGCTCTGGCGCGAAACTGGACAAAGGAAAGGGGAGTGACCACTCCCCTGACCAGTACCTCCCAGGGGAGGTACCCAGAGCTCCTCCAGTGTGTCCCAGACCTCTGCCATCTTGGATTCAGAGGTGTTGGGGCACAATGGACAGCTCTGAGTGGCCAGTGCCAGCAGGTGACGTCAGAGACCCCTCCTGATAGGTGCTTACCTCTTTCAGTAGCCAAGCCTCCTTTCTCGGTAGCCAAACCTCCTTTGAGGGCTATTTAGGGTATCTCCTGTGAGCTGTTCCTCAGATAACGAATGCAAGAGCTCACCAGAGTTCCTCTGCGCTTCCTTCTTCGACTTCTGCCAAGGATCGACCGCTGACTGCTCCAGTACGCCTGCAAAACCAAAACAAAGTAGCAAGACGACTACCAGCAACATTGTAGCGCCTCATCCTGCCAGCTTTCTCGACTGTTTCCTGGTGGTGCATGCTCTGAGGGCTGTCTGCCTTCACCCTGCACTGGAAGCCAAGAAGAAATCTCCCGTGGGTCGATGGAATCTTCCCCCTGCCAACGCAGGCACCAAACTTCTGCATCACCAGTCCTCTGGGACCCCTCTCATCCTGACGAGCGTGGTAACTGGAACACAGTAGCTGGGTCAACGTGTCTCCCACAGTCCAGTGGCCCTTCTGTCCACATTTGGTGGAGGTAAGTCCTTGCCTCCCCACGCCAGACAGCAAACCTGTGTACTGCGTGATTTGCAGCTGCTCCGGCTTCTGTGCACTTTTCCAGGACTTCCTTGTGCACAGCCTAGCCTGGGTCCCCAGTACTCTGTCCTGCATTGCCCAACTCGCTGAGTTGGACTCCGACGTTGTGGGACCCTCCTTTGTGACTCTGAGTTGACTGCTGTCCTCAGGTCTTCTAAGTGCCTGTTCTGGTACTCTCACGGGTGCTGCCTGCTTCTGTGGGGGCTTTCTGAGTTGCTGAGCGCCATCTCTGTCTCCTCCTCCAAGGGGCGACATCCTGGTCCTTCTGTGCCCCCAGCAGCACCTAAAATCCTCCACTGTGACTCTTGCAGCTAGCAAGGCTTGTTTGCAGTATTTCTGTGTGGAAACACCTCTGCATCCTCCAGCACGCCGTGGGACATCTTCTCACCAAAGGAGAAGTTCCTGGCACTTTCTGTTGTTGCAGAATCTTTGGCTTCTTCCACCCGGAGGCAGCCCTTTTGCACCTTCATCCGGGGTCTAGTGAGCTCCTGCCCCCCCAGACATTTGTGTGACTCTTGGACTTGGTCCTTTTCCTTTACAGGTCGTCAGGTACAGGAATCCATTGTCAGTGCTTTTGTAGCGGTTGTGGTTCTTGCAGAATCCCCTATCACGCCTATACTGTCTTTCTGGAGTAATATTGTAACTTTACTTCTACTTTTCAGGGTCTTGGGGTGGGGTATTTTGGACACCTTTACTGTTTTCTTACAGTCCCAGCGACCCTCTACAACCTCCCATAGGCCTGGGGTCTATTCGTGATTGGCATTCCACTTTTGGAGTATATGGTTTGTGTTGCCCCTAGACCTATGTCTACCTATTGCATCCTATTGTGATTCTACATTGTTTGCACTACTTTTCTTACTGTTACTTACCTGTTTTGGGTTTGTGCACATATAATTTGTGAATATTACTTACCTCCTAAGTGAGGGTATCCTCTGAGATATTTTTGGCATATTGTCACTAAAATAAAGTACCTTTATTTTTAGTAACTCTGAGTATTGTGTTTTCTTATGATATTGTGCTATACGATATAAGTGGTATAGTAGGAGCTTTGCATGTCTCCTAGTTCAGCCTGAGCTTCTTTGCCATAGCTACCTCTAACAGCCTAAGCTGCTAGAAACACCTATATTCTACTACTAAGGGATAACTGGACGTGGCACAAGGTGAAAGTACCACAAGGTACCCACTATAAGCCAGGCCACCCTCCTACAAGAGGGGTGTTACACCCTCCCCCATTGGAAATAGGTGTTACAGGCATGGGATAAGTATCCTCCCAGAGCCTCTGGAAATGCATTGAAGGGCACAAATGGTGCCCTCTTAACATAATCCAGTCTAAACAGGTTCAGGGAGCCTCAGTCCCTGCTCTGGCATGAAACTGGACAAAGAAAACGGGAGTGACTACTCCCCTGTCCATCATAACCCCAGGGGTGGTGCCCAGAGCTCCTTCAATGTGTCCCTTGCATTAGCCATATTGGATTCCAAGTTGTGGGGACCATCTGGAGTGAGTGGATGGACACCATTATAAGGGTGCACTACATATATCTCAATACATATGTGTAGCTTCACAATGGTAACTCTGAATATGGCCATGTGAGGAGTCTAAAATCATGTAATTGACCCCCCAATCAAAATATTGTACTGGAGAGCCAATCCCATGCACCCTGGGGGCTCCACCATGGAACCCAGTGCTCCCAAACCAGCTCTCTGAGGTTTCCACTGCAGCCCCGCTGCTCCCACTACACTGACAGGTTTTTGCCCTCCTGGCGATTGAGCAGCTCAATCCCAGGAAGGCAGAAAAATGCATTTCCTTTAGGAGAGGGGTGTTACACCCTCTCCCATTGGAAATAGGTGTTACAACCATGGGAGGGGTATCCTCCCAGAGCCTCTGGAAATGCATTGAAGGGCACAAACAGTGCCCTCCTTGCATAATACAGGCTACACTAGTTCAGGAACCCCCAGTCCCTGCTCTGGCATGCAACTTGACAAAGGAAAGGGGAGTGACCACTCCCCTGTCTATCATCACCCCAGGGGTGGTACCCAGAGCTCGTCCAGTGTGTGCCTGGTGTTAGCCATCTTGGATTCCAAGGTCTGGGGACCCCCTGGAGACCTCTGAGTGGCCAGTGCCAGCAGGGAACATCAGAGACCCCTCCTTATAGGTGCATACCTGGGTAGGTAGCCAATCCCCCTCTCAGGGCTATTTAGGGTCTATCCTCTGGGTGTTCCCTCAGATTTAGTTTTCACAACTTCTCTGCATCCTCTGCTTCAGTTTCTGACTGCCAAATCAACCTCAGACTGCTCCAGGAACCAATCTAACTGCAACACAATATCCAGGATGACACCTGTGACCTGCAACTTCAGCTCTAGCCAGCACTTGCAACAGCTTCCAAGGTGTGCACGCTCTGAGGACTGCCTGTCTTAACCCTGCACTAGAAGAACCAAAGGAATATCCTGTGGAGTGATGGAGTCACTTTCCTGCTTCTGCAAGCACCCTTCTGCGATGACAGCCGGTACTCGGAGACTCCTCTCCTGACGACGAACACAGGTGGTGGACCAAAGTGACCCACACTGTGCAAAGGTCCAGCTGTTCAAATTTGGGCTTCTGTGCACTTCTTCCAAAAGTTCTTCTTGCACAGCACAACCCAGTTCTCCAGCACTCCATCCTGCGACACCCAGCTCCTTGAGTTGCTCTCCGGCGGTGTGGGACCCTCCAATGTAGTGCTGCGACGACTGTACTTTGCATCTTCTTAGTCCCCGTGTTCTGGGACTTCCGTGGGTGCTGCCTAGTCTTCTGAGGGCTCTCTGAAGTGCTGAGAGCCCCCTCTGTCTCCTCAGTCCAAGATGAGACCCCCAGGTCCCTCCTGGGTCTAGGCAGCTCCTCTTTGATGCAAACCACACACTTGCTTGAACCAAGGTGTGGTGGCGGAAACAACTCGACGTGGGACATGTCCTGCACCAAGCAGGAACCCGCAGCCATCTTCTTTGGTGTACTTCTTTACTTTTCTTCTGACAGGAGAATCCACTTTTGCACCTTCTTCTAGATTGGCAGGGGCTCCTGTCCTTCCTGGACTCTTCTTCGACTTCTGGACTTGGTCTCCTCTCTACACATGTCTTCAGGTCCAGGAATCCATTGTTTGTTGCTTGCAGTCTTGCTTGGTTCTTGCATAATCCTTTATCACAACTTGTAGTGTGTCCTGAGGAAACTTGTTGTACTTGTCCCCTGCTTTCCTGTGCTTTAGGGGTGGGGTACTTTACTTACCTTTGGTGTTGTCCTACTCTCCCAGTGCCCCTCTATACACTACACTTGCCTGGGGGGGAATTCGACATTTGCGTACCCTATTTTAGTATATGGTGTGTGTTGCCCCTAGGCCCAATGCAAACTATTGTATTTACTGCTGTTTGCACTATTCTATGACTGTTTACTTACCTGATTTTGATTACTAGTGTATTTACTGTGTATAATACTTACCTCCGGAAGGAGTATTGCCTCTAAGATACTTTTGGCCTTGTGTCACTGAAATAAAGTACCTTTATATTTGGTAACACTGAATATTGGTGGTCATTATGACATTGGCGGTAAAAGCCACTTACCGCTGTGCAGAAGACCACCAACACACCGCCGCGGCCGCGGAATTACGCCACAGCAATTATGACCAACAGCTCGGAATACACCAAAATTCAGACAACCACACAAGTCCGCCACACCAAAGGTCAGTGATAAACTGGCGAAAACAAAACCTCCACCGTCACGCCAACAGAAATACGCCCAAACTATCACGACCCACGAATCCACGCGGCGGTCTTTCAACCGCGGTATTCCATTGGCAGTACACACCGCCGCGCTCAAAATACACACACTCTTACAAAACACAGCCACATTGGACAATTACAAATACACCCACCTGATACCCATACACACACCACTCCCACACATTCAATACAATATGAAACACAAACCCACATCACCCACAAACCCTTATGACAACAAATCACAAACGAAAGCCAGAGAGAGACACCACCAGCAACAACACTAGCATCCACAGGCACACAACACCATCACCCACATAACTTCCACGTACCTCACACAACACCCCAATACATATCAGCACACTTATCACCCCACACACCACCCCACACATCACCCACACCACCCAATGGCACGGCAAAGACACCCCAGGTTCTCGGAGGAGGAGCTCAGGGTCATGGTGGAGGAAATCGTCCGGATAGAGCCACAGCCATTCGGAGCACAGGTGTAATACACCTCCATTGCAAGGAAGATGGAGCTATGGCGAAGAATAGTGGACAGGGTCAACACAGTGGGATGGCAGGAGGAGGAGAAATCGGGAGGACATCAGGAAGAGGTGTAACGACCTACGGGGGCAGGTGCGTTCCGTGGTCTCAAGACACCACCTGGCGGTTCAGCGGACTGGCGGCGGCCCCCCACCTCCTCCCCCACAACTAACAACATGGGAGGAGCAGGTCTTGCCGATTCTACATCCTGAGGGCCTTGCAGGAGTAGGTGGAGGAATGGACTCTGGTAAGTTAAAGCTTTACTATTACATCCTCCACCCTACAAGCATGCTATCACATACCCCCACCCTCGCCCTCACCCCCATCACTCCTACTCCTCACAAATGTCCCAACATCACAAACCACACATCCCAACACCAAGCCCTGCATGCAACACCAAAGCATGAACACCCATCACTAAAGCATGCCCACTGCACATACCCATACACCCCCCTAAACCATCATCATACAAGGTCCCACACAGGAATGCTAGCACTGGGGTACACGGTCACCCACCCATTGCACACCTTGACACACGCAGATGCAATAATCATGCCTTTATACCCCTGCAGGACCCCTACCCAACGTCACCGGACAGGAGGGTCCACACATGTCCACACCACCAACAGAAGAGGCCCACACTGATGACAGCACCTCTGTCCAACTGGATCTAGATGACCAGCCCGGCCCATCGGGGACCTCGGGACAGTCGGTTCCCCACACCCAGTCACAGGCCACTACAGAGCTTCCCCCCTCTGGAAACACCAGCACAGCACCCACCCAGCGGGCCCATACCTCCGTCCCGAGGACACGTCAATCAGCAGTGTGTCCACAACTACAGGGAACCCAGGCTAACCCACCACCCCAACAACAACAGGGACTTGGGGGCAGTGGTAGTGGACACACGGTCCAGGGGACGGAGGCCCAGGAACACAGGGGAACTGGGAGGGCTGCTGTGTGACAGGGGGCGGACAGGCACAGGGAACCCACTTTCCACGAGGCCCTCTCCTCCATCATTGGAGCCTACCACCACTCCCAGGAGACGATGGCAACGGTACTGGCCAAGTTTCAGGAGACCCAGCGCCTGCAGGAGGAACAGTATATGGGCTTCAGGGAGGAACTCAGAACCATCAATTCCACTCTGGGCACCATCGTAGGGGTGCTGAAGGAAGTAATCAACACTAGGAGGGACACTGTGGCACTACAAGGGGCCCCTGACACTAGCCTGGAGGATGAACTACCCACCTCTGCCTGCACTAGTGGACAGGAGGCACTGCCACAGGACCACCACACCAGCACCCCACCCCCTGCAGAGGGAGAACCACTTCGCAAACGGTCCCTGAGATCCAGGAACAAGACAGAGAATGATGCCAAGACCCCCGCCAAGAAATGAGACCACCCTGATTGTCATCCTACTGTCCCACTTTGTCACCCTGTCCACACTTAAACTTCCCCAGCTCCACTTCGTATGCCCATTTGGGCAATGCACCTGTGAGACTAATAGACTGGACTCTGCCATTGACATTCCTCCGCCATCACCCCTCACCATTTTGCTACCCCCTCCAATTTTGAGCACTAAAATAAACACTCTTAAAGCACAAAACAATCTGGAGTCAGTCTGTGATTTCGGAATACTGTATCAGTAATAACTGTGGCAAAAAGCTCTTTCATTTGTAATGTCAACATACCTATGTCACACAGCTCTAGTCCATGAGGAATCAAAGCACATGTCACACTGTGGGACCCAGATTTGTGAAATCGTAAGGGGAATGTGACAACTCAGTGACCATACACTGGGTGAAAAAGACAGACAGTAGAGAGGCAGTTGTGTTTAAGTACATGTAGTAGGCAGGTTTGTATCCTTACCTGTGTTTCACTGGAAATATTGCTGGATCACTGAGTCCCTGTTGTCCATGTCTTCTTCCTCTGCTTCCTCGTCTTCACTGTCCACAGGCTCCACAGCTGCAACAACACCGCCATCTGGACCATCCTCCTGCAGAAAAGGCACCTGTTGTCGCAAAGCCAAGTTGTGAAGCATACAGCACGTCACGATGATCTGGCACACCTTCTTTGGTGAGCAGAATAGGGATCCACCTGTCATATGGAGGCACCTGAACCTCGCCTTCAGGAGGCCAATGGTCCGTTCGATCACCCTCCTAGTTCGCCCATGGGCCTCATTGTAGCGTTCCTCTGCCCTTGTCCTGGGATTCCTCACTGGGGTCAGTAGCCATGACAGGTTGGGGTAACCAGAGTCACCTGCAAATGGCGAGGGACAACTGTTAGACACACACTAACCTGGAGGGATATCCCCAGACCCAGACAACCATTCCCACTGACTTGCTTCCAGGTGCTCACCTAATAGCCGCACACAGTGCCTCTGGAGTTGACCCATCACATAAGGGATGCTGCTATTCCGCAGGATGTAAGCGTCATGCACTGAGCCAGGGAACATGGCATTCACATGGGAGATGAACTGGTCTGCCAAACATACCATCTGTACATTCATCGAATGATAACTCTTCTGGTTTCTGTACACCTGTTCACTCCTGTGGGGGGGGGGACCAAAGCCACATGGGTCCCATCAATGGCACCTATGATGTTGGGGATATGTCCCAGGGCATAGAAATCACCTTTCACTGTAGCAAATGCTCCACCTGAGGGAAAACGATGTAGCTCCGCATGTGTTTCAGCAGGGCAAACAACACTCTGGACAACACGTTGGAAAACATAGGCTGGGACATCCCTGATGCTATGGCTACTGTTGTTTGAAGGAACCACTTGCAAGGAAATGGAGCACTGACAGCACCTGCACTTGAGGGGGGAGTCCTGTGGGATGGCGGATAGCTGACATCCGGTCTGGCTCCAACTGTGTATACAGTTCCTGGATTGTGGCACGGTCAAGCCTATATGTGATTATAACATGTCTTTCCTCGATTGTCGACAGGTCCACCAGAGGATGCCGCCATCTCCTCACATGTCCCAGCGGACGGTGCCTATGAAGGACAACAGCGAGCACAGAGTCAAACAACTCAGAGGTACGTACCCACAGCTTACACATAACACCATTCATACTCAAAAAGTGGCCTGTATGTGTGTTGAGTGTAGGCCTAGGTATGTGTGACGCAGTTGAAAATGAAGCCATGTGGGCCCCTGAAATGGCGGCTGCCTGACCTCTAAAGTGGGACAATGGGATGTGAAGTAACTGCGCTGGCGTTGTACACCGTCGCAGTAGGTATTTGAAGACCGCGGCGCAATGCTGCATTGGTTAACATTGGACCCTATGGGTCCCAGGAGCCAATGACGATGTACTCCGGCGGTGATGGTACGCACCACCGCGGACGTGACCGCCATTTTCTATCTGTTCAATCACTCAATACCTGATCTTCTACAGGAGAGGACCTACACTGCAAGTGCTGCTGTGACCCCGGTCTGGAAGAGACAATGACTCAAGTGTCTGGGGAAAGGGCCCCTGCCTTCACATCGGAGGAGTTGGAGAAACTCGTGAACGGGGTCCTCCCCCAGTACACGCTACTCTACGGTCCTCCAGACAAACAGGTAAGTACACTGGGAGCATGATGTATGGGCTATGCCTGTGTGGAGAGGAGTGGATGTAAGAAGGAAGTGGGGAGAGTACGTGGTGCATGAAACAACAGTGAGTTCATGTGCCACATGGCAAGGGTAGGGATGGGGCCAATCACTTTGACGGTGTAGTTGGTAATAACTTTCTCGTTCCCCTCTCCAAATCATGTAGGTCAGCGCCCAACAGAAAAAACATATTTGGCATGCCAGCGTCAAGGACGTCCGGACCCTGGGGGTCTACCACAGACAGAGCACCCACTGCCAGAAAAGATGGGAGGACATTCGCAGCTAGAGCAAGAAGACGGCGGAGGCTCAGCTGGGGATGGCCTCCCAACGTGGGAGGGGTGCCCGTCGCACCATGACCCCCCTGATGTTCAGGATCCTGGCAGTGGCGTACCCGGAGTTGGATGGGCGCTTGAGGGCATCACAGCTGACACAAGGGGGTGAGCACACTCGCATTCTGCTGACTATGCGTGCAGTGGAGGGGTCTGGGTGGGGGAGGTGGGCTGTGGGTTTCCCTAGGCCAGGGCGAGTTCAGTAGGCAAGGTCCCTCCGTAAGGCAGGCCATGTGGCACCCCAGCCCACCTCTGTAGAGTGCCAAGTACACCTAGTCATGCCCCTGTGTCATCCATGTGTGCAGATGTCGTCCATAGCCTTGTAGGTCATTTCCCAGAAATTGAACAGTGGAGCCCAAGAGCGCGGCGTAGTGCAGGGGGCTTCTGTGTCTGTTGTGTCTGCCAACAGTAGCGGTAATGCATGCACCCAACATGTCTTTTTTCTGTCGTCCCCCCCCCTTTTTGTGGTCTCCCTGTTCTTGTTTGCATTAGCATCATCAGGCGGAGGAGCAGTGGCAACGGAGCACCAGGGGGCTGCATCCCACATGGCCATGGAGGGCCACACCTCAGACTCGGACTTCACCAGTGAGACGGAGGGCGAGGGGAGCTCCACGGCGGGGACAGGAGCTGAGACCAGTGACACGGACTCGTCCTCTGATGAGAGCTCCCTTGTGGTGGCGGCAATACCTGTGCCCCCCATCTACAGGTTGTAGGAAAGTACCATCTTGCCTGGCATGTTACCCCCATATTTCACTGTATATATGTTGTTTTAGTTGTATGTGTCACTGGGACCCTGCCAGCCAGGGCCCCAGTGCTCATAAGTGTGCCCTGTATGTGTTACCTGTGTTATGACTAACTGTCTCACTGAGGCTCTGCTATCCAGAACCTCAGTGGTTATGCTCTCTCATTCTCTTTCCAAATTGTCACTAACAGGCTAGTGACCAATTTAACCAATTTACATTGGCATACTGGAACACCCTTATAATTCCCTAGTATATGGTACTGAGGTACCCAGGGTATTGGGGTTCCAGGAGATCCCTATGGGCTGCAGCATTTCTTGTGCCACCCATAGGGCGATCTGACAATCCTTACACAGGCCTGCCAGTGCAGCCTGAGTGAAATAACGTCCACGTTATTTCACAGCCAGTTACCACTGCACTTAAGTAACTTATAAGTCACCTATATGTCTAACCTTTACCTGGTAAAGGTTGGGTGCTAAGTTACTTAGTGTGTGGGCACCCTGGCACTAGCCAAGGTGCTCCCACATTGTTCAGGGCAAATTCCCCGGACTTTGTGAGTGCGGGGACACCATTACACGTGTGCACTATACATATGTCACGACATATGTATAGCGTCACAATGGTAACTCCGAACATGGCCATGTAACATGTCTAAGATCATGGAATTGTCACCCCAATGCCATTCTGGCATTGGGGAGACAATTCCATGATCCCCTGAGTCTCTAGCTCAGACCCGGGTACTGCCAAACTACCTTTCTCGGGGTTTCACTGCAGCTGCTGCTGCTGCCAACCCCTCAGACAGGTTTCTGCCCTCCTGGGGTCCAGCCAGGCCTGGCCCAGGAAGGCAGAACAAAGGACTTCCTCAGAAAAAGGGTGTTACACCCTCTCCCTTTGGAAAAAGGTGTCAGGGCTGGGGAGGAGTAGCCTCCCCCAGCCTCTGGAAATGCTTTGATGGGCACAGATGGTGCCCATCTCTGCATAAGCCATTCTGCACCGGTTCAGGGATACCTCAGCCCTGCTCTGGCACAAAACTGGACAAAGGAAAGGGGAGTGACCACTCCCCTGACCTGCACCTCCCCTGGGAGGTGCCCAGAGCTCCTCCAGTGTGCTCCAGACCTCTGCCATCTTGGAAACAGAGCTGCTGCTGGCACACTGGACTGCTCTGAGTGGCTAGTGCCAGCAGGTGACGTCAGAGACTCCTTCTGATAGGCTCCATCAGGTGTTGCTAGCCTATCCTCTCTCCTAAGTAGCCAAACCTCCTTTTCTGGCTATTTAGGGTCTCTGCTTTGGGGAATTCCCTAGATAACGAATGCAAGAGCTCATCAGAGTTCCTCTGCATCTCTCTCTTCACCTTCTGCCAAGGAATCGACTGCTGACCGAGCTGGAAGCCAGCAAAACTGCAACAAAGTAGCAAAGACGACTACTGCGACCTTGTAACGCTGATCCTGCCGCCTTCTCGACTGTTTTCCTGGTGGTGCATGCTGTGGGGGTAGTCTGCCTCCCCTCTGCACTAGAAGCTCCGAAGAAATCTCCTGTGGGTCGACGGAATCTTCCCCCTGCAACCGCAGGCACCAAAGAACTGCATCACCGGTCCTCTGGGTCCCCTCTCAGCACGACGAGCGAGGTCCCTTGAACTCAGCAACTCTGTCCAAGTGACTCCCACAGTCCAGTGACTCTTCAGTCCAAGTTTGGTGAAGGTAAGTGCTTGCCTCCCCACGCTAGACTGCATTGCTGGGAACCGCGTGGTTTGCAGCTGCTCCGGCTCCTGTGCACTCTTCCAGGATTTCCTTTGTGCACAGCCAAGCCTGGGTCCCTGGCACTCTAACCTGCAGTGCACGACCTCCTGAGTTGTCCTCCGGCGTCGTGGGACCCTCTTTTGTGACTTCGGGTGAGCTCCGGTTCACTCCACTTCGTAGTGCCTGTTCCAGAACTTCTCCGGGTGCTTCTTGCTTCTGAGTGGGCTCCTTGTCTTGCTAGATGCCCCCTCTGTCTCCTCACGCAATTGGCGACATCCTGGTCCCTCCTGGGCCGCAGCAGCATCCAAAAACCCTAACCGCGACCCTTGCAGCTAGCAAGGCTTGTTTACGGTCTTTCTGCACGGAAATACATCTGCACGACTCTTCACGACGTGGGACATCCATCCTCCAAAGGGGAAGTTTCTAGCCCTTGTCGTTCTTGCAGAATCCACAGCTTCTACCATCCGGTGGCAGCTTCTTTGCACCCACAGCTGGCATTTCCTGGGCATCTGCCCACTCCCGACTTGATCGTGACTTTTGGACTTGGTCCCCTTGTTCCACAGGTACTCTCGTCAGGAAATCCATCATTGTTGCATTGCTGGTGTTGGTCTTCCTTGCAGAATTCCCCTATCACGACTTCTGTGCTCTTTAGGGAACTTAGGTGCACTTTGCACCCACTTTCCAGGGTCTTGGGGTGGGCTATTTTTTTAACCCTCACTGTTTTCTTACAGTCCCAGCAACCCTCTACAAGGTCACATAGGTTTGGGGTCCATTCGTGGTTCGCATTCCACTTCTAGAGTATATGGTTTGTGTTGCCCCTATCCCTATGTGCCCCCATTGCATTCTATTGTGACTATACATGGTTTGCACTGTTTTCTATTGCTATTACTACATATTTTGGTATTGTGTACATATATCTTGTGTATATTTGTTATCCTCATACTGAGGGTACTCACTGAGATACTTTGGCATATTGTCATAAAAATAAAGTACCTTTATTTTTAGTATATCTGTGTATTGTGTTTTCTTATGATATTGTGCATATGACACTAGTGGTACTGTAGGAGCTTCACTCGTCTCCTAGTTCAGCCTAAGCTGCTCTGCTAAGCTACCTTTTCTATCAGCCTAAGCTGCTAGACACCCCTCTACACTAATAAGGGATAACTGGGCCTTGTGCAAGGTGTAAGTACCCATTGGTACCCACTACAAGCCAGTCCAGCCTCCTACACAGGTACAGCCACCAACCCCCCTTCCAGCACCGCCCTCCCAGCAGCCACCCCACAGCGTTCGCCCCGTGCCCGCTCACCCGGGAGGGTGGGCATCACCTTCGCCCCAGGCACCTCAGGCCCTGCCCCAGTCACCCCTGCTGCCCTCAGTGAGGAGGCCATTGACCTCCTCAGGTCCCTCACTGTTGGGCATTCTACCATTTTGAATGCCATCCAGGGTGTAGAAAGGCAGTTGCAACAAACAAATGCATTCCTGAAGGGCTTTCATTCTGGTCAGGTGGCCCTTCAGCGAGCTTTTCAGACTCTGGCCTCAGCACTGATGACAGCCATTGTCCCTGTGTCTAGCCTCCCCCCTCCAACTTCCTCCACCCCGACCCAATCCCCTGAACCTCAGCCTATCCCAAGCACACCTACAGACCAGCATGCACACACGTCAACACACAAGGGAAGCTCAGGCAAACATAAGCACCACACATCCCACAGGCACTCACGCAAGCATCACACACATGCAGACATACCAACATCCACTGCCTCCACTGTGTCCCCCTCCTCCACGTCTCCCTCCTCCCTCCCAGTCTCGTCTACACTCACACATGCATGCACTACCTCTACAGCCACTATGTCCCTCTCCAGTACACCCACCACCACACCCAGCTCACGTGCAGTCACCACCCCCACTACCATTCACACGTCCCCTGTGTCCTCTTCCATGTGTGTCTGTGACGCCCACTCCGAAGATACACAAACGCAGGCACACACCCACCCAACAGCCATCCACCTCACGACAGCCTCCAGTGCATGCACCTTCACCCAAAGTCAGCAAACGAACACCTCCTACAACCACCACCTCTTCCTCCACTCCCAAACCCCCTCCAGCTACCCGTCCCAGTGTGTCAAAAAAACTTTTCCTGTCCAACCTTGACGTCTTTCCCACACCTCCCCCGCCCCGTCCCTCGCCTAGGTCCCGAACTAGCACCTCAGCCACAACATCTCCGGGACCAGTGGTGCCTGTAGTCACCGGAATCTGGAGTGCACCGGCCACCAGGGCAGCCAGTGTGGCACGGAGCCACAGTACAGACAGTCCCAGACCTGTGAAGCATCAGAAGTTGGCCAGTGCCCGGCGGGAGAGGGGGAAGACTCCAGCCACCAAAGCCGCTCCCAGAGGTCCCGGTGGGAGTGTGAAGTCAGCTGTGAGACCTTCCAAGGTGGGGAAGGACCAAAAGAAACTCGGCAATTCTGGGAAGAGCAGCACGGTGGAGAAGACCGCCATAATCCCCGCTGCCCAGGAGGCCACCTCCAGCACCAGCCCAGCTGCCCAGGACAGAACCACCAGCACCAGCCCAGCTGGCCAGGACAGGACCGCCAGCACCAGCCCGGCTGCCCAGGACAGAACCACCAGCACCAGCCCAGCTGCCCAGGACAGAACCGCCAGCACCAGCCCAGCTGCCCAGGACAGGACCGCCAGCACCAGCACAGCTGCCCAGGAAGCCACCGCCAGCACCAGCCCAGCTGCCCAGGAGGCCACCGCCAGCACCAGCCCCACTGCCCAGGAGGCCACCGCCAGCACCAGCCCTGCTGCCCAGGAGTCCCTGCAATGGAGACCGCCGCCTCAAGCACCACTGAACAGGGCACCGCCGTCTCAAGTACTGCTGAACCCGGCTCCGCCGTCTCAAGCACCGCTGAACAGGGCACCGCCATCTCAAGCACCGCTGAACAGGGCACCAGCGTCTCAAGCACCACTGAACAAGGCACCGCCGTCTCAAGCACCGCTGGCCCGTGAGCGCCAAGGTCACTGACGCTACTGAGTCCGTCATGGGGAGAATGAAGCACTCTCGGCACAAGGCCCCCTCCAGAACCAGTGGCGAAAGGCATCCACTACCTCAGTCCTTAGCAGGATGAAGCACTCTGGGCACAAGGCCCCCTCCAGAACCAGTGGAGAATCACATCCACTACCTCTGTCCTTAGCAGGATGAAGCACTCTGGGCACCAGGCCCCCTCCAGAACCAGTGGAGAAAGGCATCCACTACCTCAGTCCTTAGCAGGATGAAGCACTCTGGGCATAAGGCCCCCTCCAGAACCAGTGGAGACTGTTATCCACTTGTGAGACTGTGGCTTTGCACTCCCCAGGATAGAAAAGTGGGCAAGCCACCCACTGTAGAGACTTGAGAGACTGTGGCTTTGCACTCCCCAGGATGGAACAGGGGGCAAACCACCCACTGTAGAGACTTGAGAGTCTGTGGCTTTGCACTCCCCAGGAAAATGCAGTGGGCAACCCACCCACTGTAGAGACTTGAGAGACTGCGGCTTTGCACTCCCCAGGATGGAACAGTGGGCATGTGGCCCCCTCGTGGATTTGGCGTCGTGCACTCAATCGGCCGAGGTGTCCCCCCTTTCCCTCCCCCTGAGGTGCCTGTTTAGTTGCTCTCTGATGTCCCTGCAGTGTTCTCTCCGTCATAGTTGGGGATCTTGTGTGGGCCTCGCCCATACCGTGTGGGCCCAGTGATCCGCTGACTTAATTGGAGCACTACCTGGACTACTATGCTTGGTATATATTTTGTAAATGGTGCATATATATATTTCTGCCTGCTTGATTTTAATATCTTACAATGATTACACTCATTTTCTATTGTCTTTGCATTCTTCTGTGGGCCTTGGGGGGTGTAACTGTGATGTATTAATATGAATTAGTGTGTGTGTTGTAGTGGGTGGGGGTGTTGCATGTTGCGTGTGTGTGTCCCTGTTTTTTGCTTCCCCCCTCCCCTGTGTCGTAGGTGCAGTACTCACCGTGGTCTTCACCGCTTGCGTTCGTGCTCCTCGTATCGCAGGTAGAATTTCGAGTTCCGGGTCCATGGTGTCCTCGTTCCTCGTGGGGTGTGTAGAGGTGAGCGTTTTCCCTTTGGAATTCCTGTTTCTGCTGTGTTTTTATCCGTGGTGAATCCACCCTGGAAAAGGTGGCGGATTGGCCTGTCATAATAGTGTGGGCGGTACATTGTCCCCGCCTGTCTGTTGGCGGTGACCACCGTGCTGTTTGTTTGTACCGCTGTGGCGGTCGGAGTTTTAAAGTGGCGGTCTTTGTTGGCGGTTTCGCCACGGTCGTAATTGCAATTTTTTTACCGCCGGCCTGTTGGCGGTCTTACCGCTGCTTTAACACGGTCCGCCAGGGTTGTAATGAGGGCCATTGATTTTATTGTGAATAAGTACTGTGTAACTATAGTGGTATTGTAGGAGCTTTGCATCTCTCCTAGTTCAGCCTAAGCTGGTCTGCTACAGCTACTGGAACACTGCCTACGTTTCACGAATAAGTGTCACGACTCACGTGCTGCTGGCGCCTGGAAACCGCAGATCTAGTGGCGTAGGTCTTGAGGGTTCGGCTTTGGCCCAGAAAAGAGCGACTCTTTCTAGTAGCCACGGTGCTGCAGGCAGTGGAAACGCCAAGAACAGACGGTGCCCTTTAGAATTAGTGCCAGAGGGAAAAAACCCCAATAAAGGGGAGAAAACCTCCACAAAATGGATTCCTGAAATGAAAAC